>NC_088258.1:4425000-5900000 GCF_036013445.1 Caloenas nicobarica | reverse complement strand
TTTACAGCATTTCAGGAGAATTTCATAATAAAAAACCAGACGACGTAGGAAAGCGGTACCTGTCATTCATGTTCGGATTAAAAAAATATTAATATGAGAAAAAAACCCATTGAAAGGTTTTCTGTTCAAGTGTCGGACTAGATGCAAGGGATAGATTGGTTTTGTATTTCAAACCTCACCTGAAGGTTATTTTATCTATCTAAACAAATTATCCCTGTCTGTTTGTGGAGTAATTACATCAATGAATATTATGAATAAGGTATGCTCCAGCCAAATATTAATTAAAGGCTCAACACACCTCTCTCCCCCTTCTGCTGGGCTCTATTCAGACCCACGAATTAATGCTAGGTCCTTTTTAATCCCTCACTTATTACAACTTTCGGTTAATTTTATACTGTTTAATATCATTCCAGGAGCTAATTTCTTTTGTTTATGCGCGGGGTATCTTAGTAATTATTACCAGACACTTTCCTGGCCGGAGCACCAGCTCTCCCGGACCCCGGTGCTATCACTAATCGTTGCTAATTTTCTTCATTAACTTCATTTACTCTTTCCGCGCGTTTTTGCGAGGTGAGACGGGGAAAGGCCCGAGTGGGGACCGTGTCCTCTGCACTGATTTCTCCCTCGAAGCTCAATGCATGAGGCGAGGAGAATGAGGGGGGAAAATACTTTCTCTCCGAAACCCCCAACCCGGGGCCAGGAGGCAAAATTACACCAACTCGGGTGTTAAAAGCGATGGGCAGCGGGCTGAAAAACACAACCCTCTCCTGGGACTTCGCACAAGGAGGCTCCTCCATCCCTTTTCCTCCTCTTCTTCCTTTTTATTTGCCTTTTTTTTTCCTTTTCTTTTAAAGCTCTTGCTTAACTCCCTGGACCCGGCCCTGATTTCATTCTGGTTATTAGACAGCTACCAGTGACTGTCTGCACTCCGCGTCTTTCCTGCTAATTATCACCTTATGAAAAGTGTTTCATTAAGAAACTCTGCTTTTGATTAATTATCGACAGAATGCTGACCAGAAAGAAATGAAATTAGTCGCTGACCCCGTCTGAGTAACACTGAAAATTCATCACCTATCCTTTTAATATTGAAACGCACCGTAGAATTTTAATAGAAAATATTGTTTTTTCCAAACCTTTCAGTCTTTATTAATGCCCCTGGGCAAGAAATGATATTGCTGGCAATATAGCAGCCTTTGTTCATTTTAAATTTATTAAACATAATGCACTTCATTTTCAAATATTTTACTGTTTCTTTTTAATTTCACTCACTGTAAGTACAGAATAAACCCTTTTTAAACATTTAAGATGCTGGGGGGGGCTGTCCTCCGCCCTCCCCAGGAGGTCTTATCCCATAGAGGCTGTGCCGTCGAGCCCACGGGAAGGGAAAAGAAGGCGCTGTGATTTCAGCTGACAGCCCCCGGACCCTCGGGCTGTCCCTGCGGGGTCTGGAGGAGAAGAAGGGGAGAACGGGGCAGCTCAGGTCCTTCTGCACCAGGGGCTGAGCCCCGTCGGGGCGTTGTAGGGGGGAACAGGGGTCCCCTCTGCCGTGTCTGCGCTCCCTCCCTGCCCCACATCCCTCCTGGGCTCCCCTCGCCGGCCGGGGCAGGCCCGACACCCCGGGGTTCCGCGCACGGAGGAGCTCGACCTGGAGGGGAATCGGAGGGTGCGGGTCCCCCGGGAGCCCCGGGTCTCTGCCAGCAGCTGCGGTTCCCCCCGCGGCCGGGGCCGCCCTCCCGCCTGTCCCCCTTTCCCAAGGAATTCGAGACCAGCGGTTAATGAGACGTGAAGTGTGAAAAACTTCCTGAGCGGGGCGGCCCTAACGACGTTCCCAGATGTGCGGCGGGGAAGGGGCGGCCCCGGCCACCGGCCTCCCCCAGGAACGGCCCCGCCAGCGCGACCGGAGGCGGGACGGGACGGGGCGCCCGGGAGGGACGGGGCTCCGCAGACTGCAGGACCCCGCGGGTGACAGGATCCTGCTCCCTGTACGCATCCCCAGGTTTCCTGCGTGCACCCCTAGATTTCCTGTGCACCCCCTTTGCGCACCCCCGGGTCCCCGGAGCGCTCCGCGCTCCAGCCCCGCTCCGACGCGATCCCTCAAACCGGGAGGGGAACCCCGGTCACTGTTGTCCTGAGCTGAGTCATAGAAGTTGCTCCAGAAGGGTCGGCTTCAAGGGATACCCGCTCTGCGGGGGGAGGTCGGGCAGGGGGTCCTCTAACAGGGACCCCTGACCCATGGGTGGCTGCTCTTCCCTTCCCCTTCCACCCTCAGCAACGACCACCCCACCAGCCCCCCACAAAGGAGCGACTGCGTTCTCTCCCCTCGTATTTCTCTCCCCCAAAACCCAGCGTAGCCCTATAGATGCTCAGGCAAATAAATAAATAAACGCCAGCCTCCTATTTTTATGAGCCATTTAACTCCAAAATAGACCTCCAGTATCTAGTCCCCGCGCTGGATTTCCATATCCAGTCACTCAGCCCTGCTTATCTTCATGTATGGCTGCCTCGTGTTTAACACACAATTACATTTTCTCCCTCCAATTCCATTACAAATGGAATCGGGGAGGCATTGTTTGAAGAAATGTACTGCTTCAGTTCTAGTTATGTCGTACAATGCACGGAACACTGGAAAAAATCTAGACACCAAAGAGTCAACACACACACACAGAGACACACGGAGCCCGGCTCCGAGCGGAGCCCGCACCCTTATTTGCTGCAAACAAACTGCTGCCCTGCAGAGGGACCGGCCGGGGAAAGGGGCCCGGGCAGAGATAACCAAGCGATGGGAAGTTAATTAATTGCATTAAACTATTGACTAACTACCTAGCTCAATCGTAATTCATTTAGAGAATATTAAAATCTGAGGAACAATAATAAAATTGATGCCGATTCCCAACGGAAGGAGATGGCCAGCAAATTGGATACTTTTCTTAATCTGGCGTAAATAATAACATGTCTGTTCCCACTCCCTCTCAGGCCAATTCCTCTATCATTTATTCCAGGCTCAAAAGCCTGCTTCCGTAATTGATATCAGTTACTCAATGAGTGCTTCTTGCATTTGTTCTCGTTATCCATTATAACTACAAAGTTCAGCCCGGGCGGCCGGGAGGGGGTCGGCTCGGGCCGGGTGGTGCCGTCAGGGACCCCGGGAGGAGACGTGGACCGCCGACCCCTCCTGGGGGCACGATCCGGAGGGGGGTGGGTGAGGGAAGGACGGGACAGTGGCATTGCTGTGCCAGGGGGGTGACTCCAGGAGAAGCGGCTCAGATCTCCCCGAGAAGCGGCTCGGTGAAGCTGTGGGTGCGGGGATTCCGGGGGGGTCTCGCCTCGTCCCCCCGGCCCAGTTCCCCACCGCCCCGCTTCTCCCGGCCGAGCCGCCGCGCCTGGCTCCGCTCGGCACAAATATTACTATTTCGTTATTTATTCACTTATTTATTCATTTATAAAAAGTGTTTACTTAGCTCGGTGCAGATGTAACATCTCATTTACAGGTTGGCCCCGGGGCTAAGAAACAATTGGCAACAGAGGAGGTGGGGAAGAAGCAAAACAAAACACAAAAAAAGCTCAGGAGAATAAAGAGGGAGCGAGGAGGGGAACTGACGTCTGCGGCGGGGAAGCCAGCCCGGCTCTCCCCGGTACCATCCAGGCCGGCGCTGGAGCGAGGACCGTCGGGGCAGCGCTCTCTCGGGGAAACTGAGGCAGAGAGCACCTGGGGCGAGGGGGAATAAGGGGTGGATGTGCCTCTAGAGAAGGCGCAGGGTGTCGGCGGGGGAAAGCCGTGCCACCGCTGCAGGCGTCCGTCGCGGGGAGGATGGTTCGTACAGGGAGGAGCGGCAGCACATCCCCGGCCTGCCTCCTTCCCACCGGGCCGCAGTCTTCCTCACCGCAGCGCGCACGGCCTCGCGGCCCGGGCACCGGCGGAGCGCACGGACCTTGGTTTTCCGGCGGCTTTTGGGAGGAGTTGGTGCTTTCCCCGCTGGTGCCCAAGGGAGCACCGGGAGGGAGTGGGGTGGTGGGGAAGGTCCCGAAGGCGGGGATCGAACCCCGGACGGTCCGTGCCCCCCCGGCAGCCCCGCACATCCCTTCACACGGGCGCTGACGGGCGGCAGCTGCTGATTGTTTAAACGAGAAGGCAGTTGCTTAGCAACCCATAGGAGGCTCATTACCGAAGCCACAGTGATTAACAAAAAAGGGTATGAAAGTAAAATGGATTAATTATTTAATTAACTAATTGATGATCAACTTCTTTTTAATTATTCACTTAATTAAAGAAGTGTAACTACAACACTGCCCTTATCAAGTGTGTTGATATACTGACAAGATTTCAAAGACAAAAAGAAGAAGAAAGGAAAAAAAAAAATCTTCTCTGCTACAGGCGCTGCAGATCTGAACCAGGAGCCACACGTAACATCTCGGGACTCCCCATCCCGGAGTTCAGATGTGGCCCCGAAACTTTCCCGTAAAGGGCTGGGGCAAGAGCCTCCATCCCAGAAGGGGCAGTGCCATCACTACGAGTTATATCTGTTTCCTGCCGTCACGCTGCGGAGCATAAATTCAGCTGGGCTGTGCTCTAAGGAAGAGTTATGGAGGCCTTGCTGCCTCTTAAATCTGGGTTGATCTTTTCCTCTTAACTAGACGATGGTTCAGCTGCATCTGGTCAGACCCCGCGAGAGAATTATGGGTGGCTGCAAACTTCCCTGCTCCTTTTTCCCAGGCCAAAGCGTTGGGCCAGATCTGGAGGGAAGGACTCTTCCCAGGGGTGACCAAAGTATGTGAAGTGGCTGGGGACATCCCAGCCTGGCATCTGTTGTCAGAAGAGAGGGGTGAGCATCAAGGTATCAAAGCAACCCCAGTGCTTGCATGTGTGATGCATAAGAGCTTTCTCAGGCAGAGGGTCCTGGCAGCTGGGACCATGGGGAAGGTGTGCAGGGAGTCATGCCCAGGACAGCCCCAGCACCCCATGGAGCTCCTGGCTGCTCAGGGATCCCTCTTACCAAGCTCTACTCGGAGTCAGCAATAACATGTAAGTGTTTTTGCTTTCCGAGGATTTGTCTTCTTCTTCTTCACTCTGCCCAGCAAGTGTCTGTCTCTCCCTGTATTGCACTAATTTTGTTTCTGTTTTTCTTTCCAAAGTAAACAGTGCAGCTTGTTGAAAATTAATTTACCCCTAATGACAAAGATGGCTCTGCAATCAGCAGGTAAATTCAGGGAGTGAAATCCACCTGGTTTTCCCTGTTAGCATGGCTGATGAGGGAGGGGGGCTGGCACCGAGCCGAGGGGAGGACGATGCTGCAGGGACTCAGTCGATTCTATTTACCCATCCAAGGTGTGATTGGATTTATTGTCAGTGTGAAGAAGACAAACTGATCACTTCTGCTCAGCACGGTATTGGCAGGTCCAAGATATGCTGAAGGATTGGAAACTTGGGAGAGTTTGGCTTGCTTTTTAAATTCTCTTCTGAAGCATTTCTCCTCTGTGCACAGGGGTCACCCAAAGAAACCTCATCCCCCATGGTCACCCACGGGTGACAAAGCAGTTGTCACTCCATGGTAGGAAGGAAGGACATGGCAGGTCGGCACGGCTGTGCAGAGCCCTGGGTATCTCAGCAATGCAAACCAGGAGTGCTCTGTGGTCACAAGGATGTGGCCACAGCAGCCATGGCACCTTCATAGTGGCATCAGTGTGGGTGCTGAGGTGGTTTCCCCAGGAGACACTGGGAAGTCGCTGGAGATGTTGGAAGATGGAAAGAGGGATGAAGAGAGGTCTCCTATCTTCATCAAAGGAGAAAAAGCTCCCAGTACTGGGCAGGCAGGCAGAGAGGCAGGCAGGTCTGTGTGAGAAGAGCCAGTGGCAGGATGGACAAGGCAGTCTAACTTCTCCCTCACCAGTTCCCTGTGCCTCCATCAGGTTTTAAAAACATACACCAAACCTTCCCCTCCATTTAAATCACATACCTAATCCCCCAACTCCTTTAATTAAGTAGAGGGAAGTTTAAACTGTTCTGACCATCTTTAGGGGGATTATATATTTCAATCATCATTATGGTATGGCTATTTGTGATACCACGAGATAGATAGGTATATCCATTGTCTAATCATGCATACAAATTATAATCCCCCCCAAGACTTTTAATAACAATTTATAATACTGACTACTGGACATAGGGCATTAGTAGATTAGAAATGAATGTGAACGGGGAGTTTGTTGAAGGACTCCAGGTGCTTTCTGCTATGAGCCTCTGTCCTCAGTTCTCCCTCCTGGCACTAGGATCAGCAGCAGTGAGGAGGAAGCGGCTCCCATCCCCAGGTTCCTTCCCACGTGGCAGCATCTCATGTGGGTGCATCACCCTGTGCACAGAGGGAGCTCAGGGTGAGCTGGACGTGCTGGGTCCTGGGAGCATCTCCATCCTCCTGACAAACTTCCATCCCTTGGGATGATGCGAGGCCCTCATTACTTTCATTGGAAGCTGTGGATGTGTGTCTGAGGGGCAGGATGTGGTCTGATGCTGTCTAATTTTCTTGGAGCTGTACACGGGGGACCCCACTGACATTAGTGGGAGCTGCCGAAGCATATCGAGAGGAGATGCTATGAGTACTCGCTCTCACAGCGAAACTGCTCAGGGGTGTCTCTGTAACTGTGAAATCAGGCCTTTTGAAAGCATGGATTATTGAGTGAGTAGATCTAGCCAGCTCCTTTAGGGCCATTAGTCCTTATATGCACTTGGTTATTTTACACTGAAAACATACAGGGGAGATTATATCATTTTTAGGGTGTGAGGAGAAGGAGCAATTTTTCTGGTTCCTAGGAGTAAGTGAAAATAACTGCTCAAAACCTACTAAAACAAAAAGAGACACATGTCTAAGAAATAAAACCACATTCTGACTTGACAGCAATAGCATTTCAGGTTAAATTCTAACTCAGTGAATTTTTGTAGGCTGGATTTGGATGGCAAAGGACTTAAAACCTTATGTCTTAAGTGGAAGGACAGGACACAAAAATCTTTGAATGTGTGCCAGGGAAATGCTATGTGTCCAAATAAATGGTATTGGCAGGCATCACCCTTTGCAGAAAGGGCTGAAAACCTGATTTCTTGTCTGTTTTCAAACAACATGATGGTGATCATGTTTTCAGTTTCATCAAATAAGCAGAAATATTTGCATCGTGTCTTTGCTATACAGGGCGAATGCTGTGTGATAGCTGAGGAGCATCTCCCTCCTTCATTATATGAGAGGGTGAAGGGGTTCCCCCTGTTCATTGCAACAGAGGAGAACCAGAAAAGACTTGGGTCTATGTCAGAGCACCCAGAGGTGGTAAAGGGAGCTGGGTGTGGGAAGGGCTGTTGGCTCCACTTGTTAGTAGCAGTGCAGAAAACTTACATTCTTGTTCAATAAAACTACAGTCACACAGAAAACAGCTAAGCAGTTGTCTAACACAGCAAGGGATCTCTCTGATGATGAATGTTGCAGGAGAAATCATTCCCTCAATGTGTCCCCCGTCCCTTATCTTGCTTCCAGAGTTGCAGTTTTTACAAGGTTTTGGTATGGTTTTTCCTAACACCTTGTTGCAGTGTGACCCCCTCACCAGCTCCCGGCAGCCCCACGCTGTCAGGTCCTAAGTGCCCTCAAAAGGGCAGATGCCCCTGGGGCTCCCACTGCCCGTGGGGCTGGGGGGCTGCTCTGCGCCGTCCCCAGCCCTGGTACATGGGCGGCCACTGAGGATCGGTGATGGTTCAGTCCTGGGAAACGCTAAAATCCCCAAATAAAGGAGATGATGTTCGAATGCACCCCTGGGGCCTGATTCAGCAGGCACCCACAGGTGGGGACTGATAATCTTTATCCAACGCGGCAGTTCAGAGTTTTTATGGGCAGTCACCCAGGTTTGACTTTAATGGGAGAGAAAAGGCCTGGGCTGGGGCTCTTTGTTAGGAAGGGCAGTTGTCCCAAGGATCACAGATTTGTCCTGTCCCTCACGACAACGACTATGAGCCTGCTCTTTGTTTTTATGGTGGAGGACCTCAAGCCAGGCTTTTCCCTCTACAAGCAGGACATCATTTCTGCCCCAGTGTTAGAGAAATTGCTGTTTGGCAGCGGTCCTTGCCCTCAGAGAGAAAACACCAGGAGTGGAGAAACCAGGTCAGTGCTTACAAGGGATCAAATGCCCCGGCGATGGGCACGTTACATGCTGACCTTGGGAATGATTTGGGTCTTGTTGGTGTCAGCTAAGCTGGCTCAGACGCTGGGTCTCCAGTGCAGCCGTGCCCTCTCGCTCTCTGGCTTTAAATCACTTTCAGCTTTCCTCTTTCTGCAGGCTCATCTTCCCGCCTTAGGAACCTCTACATCAAAGCTGTGCCGGGGAAAATATACCACTAGCTTCTTTAAACGATCCTAGGTGTTGTGATTACAGGATCCGGCAACTACTTTTCCAGAGCTTGTGAACTTCTTGAAAAATCTCCAGGGAGTTTCCCTCTGGGGGAACTTTATATTTTCTTGCTGATTTTTAAAAGTCTACTGTTAACACCGTGAAGAGATTTTTTTATTTTATTTTATTTATTTTATTTTTTTTTAAGCATGAAACTCTTGATGGATGCTGGGTTTGTAGGAGCTGTAAATGTAAATTGTTTTTCCTCTGGCCACTTGTGTTTTATTTGAAACGTACAAAATCTGAGTGTGTAGTTCCTGAGAGCTGGCCTAGAGAACAGCAGCACTCCCAAGTAGTTTGTCTCCTATCAAATGGCATTAATAATTTAGTCTCTAATTAAAAGTGAGGTCAAACAATGAAAAATAACTGAGCTAAATGGTTACGCTGTGATGTATTAAAGTGACTGGTGGGTTTTAATGGATGGAAGGAGCGTTGTTGTTTGTTTATGTACAAAACGCTTTCAGTCAAAGACTGTAGGAGTCCCGAGGAAATGTATTTAACTAAAATCTTTTACAGGTTACTGAGTCAATGCCTTGAACAGACAATTTTTACACACCTTTTATTTCCTTCAAATTGCTCAGCTACCTGTAAAACAGCTTCTCTTAATGATGAGGGGAGAAAAAAACCAGCTTTGATGCCTCTCAGGCTTGTTCATCCGTTCATGTTAACACTCAGAAATATCCAAGGGGATCTGAGACATCATGGAAAAGACATTTTGAAGGGAGCCTGGTTTTATGTTCTGGAAGATGCTCTGGGTGTCTGTTCCCAGCATGTGGTTGCTGCTACCGCCCTGCATGATTTTGGGAAGCACGTGTTGTTAGCATGATTACTTTATTTGTCAGCAGCCTTTGCCCAGAAGCTAACCCTGCACTGAACAGCACAGTGCTGCCCCAGCTGCTGAATTTCCAAAGAAAAATGGGAAAGAGAGCAAGATTTCAGCCCCTGATGTGCAGGGAGGGAGCCTGAGAGAAGGAAGACTCTGACCGTTGTGTGAGCAGGTCCCAGGAATGAGACATGCGCAAGTAAGTGGGTTGTTGGACCTTCTGTCATGGCTCTTGCCAAAACCTGGAATGCCCAGAGTCTCCAGAAAGGACCTCATCCACCAAACCAGCCTGCCCACCACAGTGATGCAATGAACTTGGTGCTGCACCGTTCAAGGCAAATTGTGCATCATCATTTTAGCAGGACAGACCTGACTTCATGGAAATGGGGAAAAGTTTTCCACCATGGGTATGAATATATCATTTAGTAGGTCTTCTGTGCAATTTAGGTGGAAGACATATTTCTGACCCCTAAAACAGGTCCTTGGATGGAAGGACCACAGAAATGTGTGTGATTATGTGTCTGGGATGCTCCACTGGGAATCTTGGCTTCCACTTACAGGGCTCCAGGGTTAAGTCACTGGCTCCCATATGGTTACACAGATACCTTTACATGAAGGTTAAGGAGAGGGTGTCAATTTATCTTGATTATGATAGACAAACCCAGGATCTTCCATCTCAGATCTGGACCCAGAGGTCCTATGTGCTGTTCAAGCACAGCAAGAGAAAACCTTCACTCATCAAGGCTATAGATAGGAGATTGGAATAAGTACAGACCTGAGAAGCCCACATTCCTTTACGGTACTGTATGCAACTAAAAAAGAAGTTTCTACTCATAAATACTTACTCTTTATTTATTTACTTTTATAGCTGGCAGTCTTGATATGAAAAAGACAGGAAGTTGGAGTTTTGCACCTATTTCATTTAACACCACTTAACTCCTGGCACTGGCCCAATATGTCTCCATTAAGTGGAGACTTTGCAAAAATTGTCCCAATTAACAGCAGCATTGCGATTTGCTGTTGTTAGGCTAAACTGGTTCCCTGGGAGATGTCCTAATGAGGTATCCATCTCGATTAAGTGCAGACCCGTGAAGTGCTTCCCAATTAAAGGACAGATTATGCATGTGTTTTATCCAAAATTTTTAAAAAATATAGTCGTTTGTGGTATCTCCTGTGAGGCTCACTCCGCCATGGACAGTGGCATTGTTTGCTGTGACATGACATGGTGCTGACCAGACCCATCACAGGTGGTCATGGACCACCAGCATTTGTATCTAGGTCTCCACATTCAGAGTAACTGAAGAAGAAGGTCCAGTGGGTCAGAGCCCAACCACATCCAGGTGCCACTCCTACATGTCTGTACAGCTTTTTTACCAGAGCTGGGTTGTGGGCTTACATTGAGGTCTTACCAACACCCCTTGTTCTCTCTGTTTCAGGCCACCTTTCTGAAACAGAGACAAAAGCACTGGAGCTGAGGAGAGAAGTGTATTACTAGTAGGAAGGACTTGGATATCAGTTTTTTTGTATGGGCAAGATGGGTGTACGGCCGTGGTGGCCCATGGGGAGGTTGGAAGAGGTACAATGCACCTTTCCTCACTCCAGCTCCCTGCTGTAGCTACAGGCTGCTATAGAGGTGGCCAAAAGGAGGGCAGGTGAGTTGCAGTGGGAAATTCTCACTGGTTTTAAGGAAAACATAAAACCCCCACCAGCCCTTTCTCATGAGAGTGGTGCAGCCCTGAGGCAGCATCCCAGAGGGGCTGTGGAATCTCCATCCTTGGGATTTTGAGAAATCTGGTATAAGTTTGAAGTTAACCTTGCTTGGGGCAAGAGGTTGGATCAAGGACCTCCAGAAGACCCTGCCAGCGCAGGTCTCTCAGTGAAGCCACGCTTGTAGGGCTGCCGTTAACATGGGCTGTGGGACTCCACCGGCAGCCCCAGCCCTCCAGGGCTGCACCAAATCAGCGCAGAAACCACCGTGTCTGCCTGGGACAGCCGCACGACGTGGTGGGGTGGGAATGAGGAGGGGTGGTGGGGAAGGGCATTGCTGCAAAACCTTGGCTGGGTTTTGGACAAGAGAGAAACCACGTGAGAGTACGTTTCTTCCCTAAGAAATAAGAGCCTTGCTTCCTCCCTCTCCATAACTTTCACTTTAGCTTAAACCAACAAATGTCCATTTGTCAAGTGTTAATATTCACCCCATGTCCAGAGGACATACCTTGAAAGTTATTTATAACGGGATTTTTTTTTCCTTCAAGGAAACAATGTTCTCATTCCATATTTCTTCTGTGCTACAGAATTACCAATCAACTGTTTTGGAGTAATTTTAAATACAATTATAAAGGATGTGATTAGGACAAATGCAAAAGAAGTTAAACATAATCAATTCCTCAGTGCTGCCTTGTGGTTTACATTTTAGTATCATTTAAGGGGATTTGTGCCAACCTTTTGTAGTAGATTAAAGGCAGATATTTTGTTTGTTACAATCAAACCTATGATTTCAGTTTTATAAATTTTTAAAATATTAATTATAGTTTCAAAAGTACACGGAGGTGAATACATTAACTAGTTTCCTGCTTAGATAGCAACTATTTGGTGTTTGGCATTAGATTAGCAAGGAGCAGGTTGGGAATTTTAATCCACCTTGTTAAGTTATTAAATTTTCTTTATTTACATACAGATCTCACTTTCATTAACATTGTAACAGGTGCTCATTAACAATTTATCACTTGCAAGGCAGAAACAAAAAGAGATTTTGCTACAAAGTTTTCTTTTCTGAGTGTCTCAATTATACTATGTAGCAAGGCTGAAACAATTATAAACATTGTTTTACAACAACACTCAAAACTTGGGCCCATGTGGAAAAATCAGTAATCTTTGAATACTTCACTGCTTGCAGTTTCACTTCATGTAGCTACTCAAAGCTTACTTTAATTTTAAAAAGGGGGGTGTTTTCACTCTAAAATGTCTGCTACAATAAAAGTATTCGGGTTCATGAACGTATGGATCCGGTACTCTATCCTACTTATTCACAACTTAAGTGAAGACTAATAGAATTTTAATATGATCTGTAATCACACTAAAAACTGTAGTTCAAAATTCCTGAGCATCACTTCAGTGCTACTGAATAGCCCTGGATCTAATTAGCACAATCATTTACAGAGCCCTTGGAGTCCTATTTCCACAACCTTTTTATATTCTGAAAACAGGGGGTTTATAGTTTCTTTTCATTTTTTTGGCATAAGAGGCGGACACAGCACAATTTCCTTCTCCTTATCCTTCCTGCCTCCCTGCTCCCTCTTCCTTCCCCTCTGCTCCTCCCAGGCTGCTTGTGCAGCAGGTCCCATCCCCAGCAGGTCCCATCCCCAGCAGGACCCACAGCGGGAACCCTGTCTTGGCTGCAACACCCCAAAGCCTTAGAGACAGTTGGAGGCACTGGCAGCTTTTCTCTCCCTCCTAAAAATACTACGCTTGATGTGTCTATCTCTCTTTTTGACATCACCTTTTTCTTTTGGAAGGAGCTGGGCCTCCAGCAGCTCTTTCAGTGTGGCTGCCTCTTCTCCATCCCTGTATCTCCAGGAACTGCTCTTCTCTTGGCAGCCAAGGGCTTGCACTCACAAGGGGGTTTGTTCTGGCAAGGTGTCTGAATAGCTGTGGTCTTGGCACCACGCTTTATTCTGCAGGATAGAGCCCTCATTTGAGCCTCTGTCATTTGCAAGACTTCCAGCAATGCCGGTACATTTGTGATGATCCAGAACACACGGGTGATTTAGAAGCATTGCTCAGGCTTCCAGTTCTGGCTAAACCCAGGAATTTCAAAACCCAGTTTGAGATTATTTTCCCAGTGTTATTTGAATTGTCATCTGGGGTTGGCGCATAACTCAGGCTGCAAGAAGCTCCCACAGGATCATCTTTTATTCCACGTAAAATAACTCTGATGATCTTAGAGCACTTGGTGTGCTCCAGGATGGCTCTTGCCTTGAATGATGTCTGTGGTGAAAATAACCTTAATGCTCTGCTGGATACATTTTTGACCAGTCTAGGTAAGAAAAGATTAAGGGGCCCTTACAACTCTTAAGCAGATGCCCACTGTCCACTTCATCACTGTTGCTTATACACTCTCCTAAGAAGTGTTTAGGGGAGGTGTTTCAATACAACTGGCACAGTTCATCTCAGGTTGACAAATCAGCACCTTAATCCCCTTCATTCTCATTTCTACTTCATGTCAAATAGTTTACACCAGAACTGGGGGACCTCAGTAGCTTCAGTTGTCCTGCTGGGCTCCCTTCATGAACCTTATCTGCAAGAACAAGGAAAATCACCCCTGGAAAATCCAGTGCCACCAGGTTGGTTTTTGGGCAGTTGTGTCTAATCACAAATATGTTCAAACTCTTTGGCTTCTCCTTCAAAATACATTTTGTTTGTGTCCAGTGATCTTGGTTTTAATGTTCTTTTTGCTACTGGCAGTTTGTCTTTGCTTCTCACTGAGGCCCAGTGACTGGTTTTTGGTGTATTTCTGGACTGTCAGTTTATTCCAAGCTGCAAAATGATTCTCCCTCTGTAATTTGAGGACTTCTATGGATTGAACATCAAAGAAGTCTGTGAGTCTCGCTCTGTCTCTCAAGACTGATTCCTGCAATTAGAGTTTTCCTAAATCCTTTTTAATTTATCATTGCTTTCACAAATCCAAGCCGCAAAGTGCTGGATTCCTGATCTGTTTTATTTCCTTGCTCTGCACATTGTGGCTGGTGTCAGGGGTTGGGACAGTTGTTTCTGGCTTTAGTGTGGGCTGGTTGCTTCCTTCCACATCTGGATTAACATGGTAATGATTAGAGGAACCAGGTGTGAGCAGGCAGTCTGGAGGAGGTGTATCTTGAAGGATATCTGCTTTGAAAGACCTAAACCTGCACTCTGATTTGGTTTGTCTTCAGGATGCTCATGGGGTAGGCAAGCATTTTAATGCTATCTCAGCAAACCTTCACACCTCGTGTGCAATAAAAACCAGACAAATGTGGAGAAAGGCCAAGCCCTGGCAGCCTTTCTCTGATCCTGAGCAGGGCTGTGTGTAGACAACGTTCCCAGCCCTGACCTGGGGTGTACGTGAGGCATCCCCAAGGGACTCTGAGCTGGTGCTGGTGTATGGACATCACTTGTGCTCTGACTTGAGGGATTTGTCTTGCTGGGTTCATTGAGTGTGGGAATGCCACACTGCAGGCTTAGCCCTGCCTATGCTTCCTCCACACCTTCCTCATCCTCACCTGTCTGCACCTGCGGCACTGGCATCCCTTGCCTGTGCTTGGATCCTATGCCATGGGACAGTAAATCTGCAAGAGCATTTTGTTTTAATAGACATGGCAAATTAATGCCTAGAAATTACTGTAGAAAAGGACACAGGCAGAATACCTCCCCGCTTCTGCCACCACTCTCTTCCTGCCATCCATTTGGTAAAAGCTTTTGAATTGCTTCTTTCTAACAAAATCTTTGCACAGCAAAGATGTCCTTGATTGTGTTATTTTAAAAAGTAATTTTCCCCGCCCCTGAAAGTTTTTATCTACAGCGTTTTATATTTTCTCAGTGACTTAAATAGCCTGGTCTCTCTCTCTCTCAAAGTAAAATAGACAGTGCCTTTATTTATCCTGTTGGTACTTTAAACTACAATAAGATAAATGGGCACAATTATAGATGTGTACTAGAATAGGAACATGTGTTCTAGCATATGTGATAGTAACCTAAGCAGATATCTAAATGTACTTCTCAGATAACAAACATTACACATACACATATTTATTAAACTCAGCAACAGCCTTTGCCATCCTTTTTAGCTACTTTTAAACAGCTGGTGAACTGTCAAAATCGCATTAAATATTTTCACAAACAAGTTAAATATTTTTAGTTGTTTCTGTGATGGTAGTAAAAATTCAGGGTGGAACAATCTAACTGCTTTTGTGAAATGCACAAGAAAAAGCAGAGGAAGAATGTATTTGGCTATAAGTTTTGAGCCAACTTTTATTTTAAAGGGGTAGGCTGAGCTCTGCACCTGTGACTCCACGAGCCATGCCGTACACTGTACCACCTTCGCCGCTTCAAGCTCCTGCGATTTGCAGTAGGGCAGGCTGCTTGGACTCCCTCCCGCGGGATTTATCACAGGTTAACACAGCGGATGAGATCACGGAAAGCTGGTAAATGTTTATTTATGGTGCCCGGGTGTTTATGATGCTATTCTGCTCTGCTCCTGCGTTCCCTCTCCGTGGACCTGGTCCCGAAATCCCCGAGAGCGTCACAGGCGTGGCTTCAGCTGCGTAGATGTGTGTGGCAGTGGGGCCTCTCCGTGTTTCAAGGCAAGCTGGAAGATCTGAATAGCGATGATTTATATCACTGAAAGTCAGAAAGGGTTTGCAAGCCATCCATTCTATTGCTTTTTAAGTGCAACAGAGAAAATCCACAGTGTAAAGGTACAGGGCAAGAGGCTTTTTATTTTTAATATACATAAAAAAGGTGAGTATTATAACTTGTGAGCAGGAGATAATGACAGGTGAATAAAAAGAAAGACAGCGACATATCTAGCAAAGTGTCAGATTGATAAATAAATGAACAAAGACAGGAGAATAAAAGGCTGTTATGAAATATATCAAATCTGATGTGATATAGATCGTGTTGTGGGAAGTTCAGTCTTCCTTTGCCAAGACAGGAGTCAAGGACAAACAGTTTGTCTGCGATTACGAGCTGTCCAGGCTAGGGAAATAAATACACCTGGAAGACTGCTCTGTCCTTCCCTCCGCTTGGCTTTCAGCACGGTGAGCACCCAGCAAGTTAACACGACACAATTTATTTTGGGTGGCATTTCCTATGCAGAATTATTACAAACTGCTGCTGAGTGGATTATGGGCTCTCTCACGCAAAACTAAGAAATGAAGAAAGCACAGTCTGGGCTGCATCCTCACATCTTGGGTGGGGGAAGTGGAACTGAAAGCCAAATGAGCTGGGTCGTATTTTGCTGTGTTGGAGGAACGGTTGACGAGGCAGAAAGTGGGTGATTTGGAAACAAGCATGTGGTGTCTTGCTAGAGGGAGCAGGAGAAAAAAGCTGGGGAGGTGTGGGAGATGAGATCTTGAAAACAGTTCTCAGCTGCACAGAGAAGCTCATTAGAGAGTGATGGACACCCAGGAGATGTGGTCACTGCCAGAGAGCAGCACCCACTTCATCACATGGAGAAAAGCTGGCACAGAGGGAGCAGGGGTGGGAGAGGAGGAAGGCAGAGTTCCCTGGGCAGAAACCACCCTCAGGGGAAAGGCATTTATTTGAAGGATGCTGGTGGAGGCTATTAGGAGAACAAACACTCCTGGTGCAAATTGGGGAACCAGTTTGGAGAGACCAGGCTCATGTCCTGATCTTCCTCCCATGGAGAAAGCATGAGCCAGCTCACCTGGTGGCCAGCCTGGGGCATCTGCTTCCCAGCTGGAACACAAAACCAGAGGGGCAACAGCAGACAGAAATCCAACTGGGGATGTGCAATATTGCAGTATTGAAGAAATCAGGGGTACAGGGCTACCTGGAGAAGCAGGAATGAAGAATATCAAGAGGGACAAGTGGAGAAAGTCTTTGAGAGTGTTCTCAAGCTAGCCATGGCAGGGGCCGTGTTTGTGGACAGGCAGCTGTCCCAGACAGGTTGTCTGCAAGCAAAGCCTCTCCCCAAGGCATGCAGAAGAGAATGACTCAACAAACAGGAAAAGACATTTTTGCTACGGTGCTTCTTGATGTCAAGATGAATTTTTCGTCAACATTGGAAGTTACAGGAAATTGTCCAGGCAGAACTTAGTGCAAGACCTTTGAAGAACCACTCACAGGACAGCAGCAGCCGCCTCAGCAGTGATGGAAACGTATCCTACAAAAACTCAAAAGGGCTGCGAGCTTAAAATGCTTGGCAGGAGCAAGGAAGTTTAAATTTTCCAAATCTGGTTTCAAAGGAGAATTTTCCTGCGTGGAACCAGACCCACAGTATCCTAATTTGGTATAGCTGTATTCATTGTATTAGTGCTCCATCAATCAGCATTACTAAACATCTTCTACATTTAATGTATTTATTTATTTATTTTTTGGTTAAAAGGAAGACTTACAACAGATACCGGCAGTGTTACAAATATGGGTCTGATCTGCCGAGTGCTTCTGACAACAGGATTCCCATTCACAGCTCACAGTCCCAGGTCCGAGGAGGAGGTTTCATTAGGAGACTCGGTAGAAAAATGTTTCTTTGTCAGCTCTACTTGCCAGCAACCACTGGGCAAGCAGCCTTCTCTATTAGGACTGCTTTGTGTGTCAAACACCTCATCATTAGAAAGTGAGGCTTGAATGTTATTCTTTAAGCCTTAGATCAACTGTGGAAGCTGAGATGTAATGGAAAAACCTGACGCTGGAAATTCTTGAGTCATTATCACAATTTATACTTAAAAGAGCTCCAGTTTTATAGCAAAAAGAAAAAAAAATTCATTCATTTTAATCATTGCAAAGCTTATTAAAAGGTTTTGAATATTATTTATTGCAATTTTGTACCAGTTCTAATTCACTCATTAATTCTATTCATCTTGAAACTAATTTTAAAGTTTCAAAATTTACCATAGCATTTTGAAAAGTTAAAGTAACTTTCAAGATGAATGGAATTAATGTTTTCCTCCTTACAAACTGTTTTCACCTTCAAATACAAACCATGACCATATCGTGCTAATAGCTGCAAATGTATTCTCTGTTGAAGGTTTCAAAACCATTACTTGACAGCTGATGTGGAACATAATTTCACTGACACCAGACTTGTTTTCAACGAGAGATGGTGCAGCCTCCTCCAGGAGCTGCAGCCTTCAGAGCTGACTCCAAATACATTTCTACAGCTCAAGATGTAGAGTGAAGCTTTTTTTCCCTGCTTCCTCCCATGTATTTTCTATTTGCTCCATTTTCCCTCTGACCAAAAACCATTACAGGTCTGTAGATTATGACATAGCTGTTACAAATTTTCAGCATTTTCTGTGTGAGGAACATCTGTTTCCTAAGAAAACGAAGTGTTATTTTTCTGATGGCTGCAGGAGAATGTCTGGGTTTAATCCACCTGTGAGGGCTGCTTATTTTTTAAGCTTCATACCAACACACAGGAGGAGGATGCTTCCTGGATCCCATGGAACTGCTGTGCCCTCAGCATTGCCAGAACTGGCTTTAATTTCCGAAATTCTTCAGGTTACAAAAAGTTTCTCTCTTTCTTGCTAAGTTGCTACAGGACCCGAAGGAGCAGGCGTGTTTTTTTCTTTAACTGAGTGATCCCAAATTCCTTCCCGAAACAAGGAAAACCTCAGCAGAAAATAACCCGTTGGAAACTTTGTGGACAGGGTGTTTTTGATTTTGCATCACTGGGCAGCCTGCTGGGGCAAATCAAGCTGGGGCTGCGCTGTGGGGAAGGCAAATCCCTTCTCCCACCAAAGGTTGGCTGTTCTTTGTGGCGCGATTGCTTTCATCTGAAGATGCTAAATGTCCTACATATGAACCCAGTTTTCTGATAAACATCACGCTACCTTTCTTCTGGCAGTGAGATTATTTGCAATAAGAGTTTCTGGAGGTTTGGGTGCTTTATTTTTCTGTTCTGAAGTGATGATGCGTCTGTAGCAAAAAGGCAGCAAGAGCTTATTTCTGAGCAGCTTCAGGTGTGTACATGAGCAGTCTAAGATGTATCAGTTATTTGGAAAGGTCTGCTGGTGAAACATAACTGAGAAACTGTTCTCTGTTTGGATTTTGTAAGGTCATCACTGTGTTTAAGCCTGGCTCTCATCCTTCGCTACAGCTACAGAGTGAAGAGGAGACATATATTGTGAACACAGAACTGGAGAAAAGTCCTTGTTGGGTTCATTTATAACTTGAAACCAACAGAGGTGGTGGTTTGGTTGTTGGTTTTTTTTTTTTTTTTTGAGTTTGTTTGAATTTGCACAGAACCCTTCTAGTTTTCCAGAGGCTGACAGATACTGCTGTGGAGGTTCCCTTGGACAGTTGGACAGTTTAGGCCAGTTGGAAATGCCAAGGAGACCCCTTTGCTACCCATAAACCACAAAGGTCAAGCTAGATTTGGCCAGACTTCCTCTCACATCCTAGGAAGCACTCCTAGTCTTGGTGGATAAGAGTGCGATGAGAAAGTCCAGGGCAAGCACGGATGGGGTTCCCCAACACCCAAACCCTCCAGAAATTTGAGGCACGGTGTACCTGCAACTGGAGACCAAGGTGACCCATCCTTGGCAAGGGTCTGCAACTGGTAAATGAAGAGTTCTCCCAGAAGATCTGCCCGTGTGAAAGGTCCCCTGGGCTCCTTTTGATGTGTAGTAGCCACTTCTGCCATGGGTATAATGTGGGTAGTTTGCTAGTTGAAACGTCTTCCTGAAGGAAACAGGGACAAACCCTGTTTCTCCTTGTGGTGCTGGCCTGTTGGAGTGCTGGAAATGCATCGCAGCAAAGCATAACTCTTTTTTATGCTTGTGGTCACTTGTCTCAATTTTATATGTGGCAAATCTGGCAGTGTGGGTTATAGTGCAGAGGGCCCACGGTGGTGTCAGGGAAGGTGTCTGAGTGAAGCATTTTATAGCTTGGCAGGATTTATTTCCTGGTTGGAACATTTCCACCAGCTTGCTTTGGCTGTGCCAGAGGCTCCAGCTTGTGGTTTCCTTATTTTTCTTTCCCTGAAGACTACAGTCTCCACTTGGAGAAAGGCAGGAGCACAGGGAAGGATGCTGCTTTTGTGCTTTCTGCACACCTGAGATGATTCCTGCTGTTCCTCACTGCTCTGAGTATGAACCTTCTCTAGGAGGGAAACAGTTGGGGCAGATTGCCTTTAGCACCAGGCTTAAGTGGATCCCACTCAGCAGTTGCCACAAAATTTATTCCCAGGAAAGGAAACACAGGTCTAACTCAAGCAAGTTGGTGCAGAGACGCAGGCTGGGAAGATGCGGCAGAAGGGCTTCAGCAGGATGGAGGCACCAGGTCGGTATCTCAGCTCTCTCATCGCTTTCCCCTCCAGGTGCAGCTCATGATCATGAGTTCAGGTGGGGAATAAACTCTCCATATCTCAGATGGGGCTCAGCCTTGCATCTGAAAGAGCTGCAACCCAGCTAAGGGGATAAAGACATTTTCCCTGTGCCAAAAGATTTTTGAAGCTGATGACTGTGCTGACCTGTCTGGTTATTCCCTGCCCAGCTGCTTTGCACAGCACAGCAGCAGACTTGGTGACAAGCATCTATGGGAAGGACTGATGTCACCTCTCCTGAATTTTGTAAGTCCAAATCTTGGTGTTGTGCTCAAAGGTCTGCTTCCACCCTAAAAGTTTCTGTTTTGATACTGATTTTAAGCACGTTGTTTGCAATGGGGGTGCAGGAGCTGGCAGCCTCAGTAGCAGAGATGCTGCTAGGTTAAGAAAAGGTTCTCCAGCTTTATGCTTGGCTGGGAAGTTTGAAAAAAAAAATAAATAGGGATTACAGTGCTGTTTGTCAGGCCAGAACCATGAGCGGTAATTCAGACATGCAGAAAGCTGTCATTGTCTGCAGCAGTGTAAGGAAAGTAGCCAGTGAAAGGACATGCTGTGTGTTCCAGGTAACCCAGAGAAGAGCCTTAACATGACTCTCAGGAATCTGCCAGGTCAGGAAAAGCTACTGACCAACTTCCAGAAGCCTTGGATGGGATCCAGAGTTAAATCAGTGTCTGATTCCTAAGCTGAGGAGGTCTTTGTGACTTGGGATGGTCTTTGCAGTTTAAACTGTTGGCATTGAGCAGTAAATGTAGTTTAGCTGGATGATGCATTTCTTATTTCAGTTTCTTATTTCAATTACAAACACTGGCTTAATACAGTCATTACCAAACAGAACCCTTTAAAATTCAAGGGAAAAAAGTTCCAAAAACTGAATTAATTGATCTGTCACTCACACAGACTGACTGTCCAACATATCGGTCTCAAGCCAAAAGGCAGAATAACCTGGACTTCCAGATCAGTGTCTCCAAATGCACGATAACAGCAACTGCCTAATTCCCTTTAAAGAGCAGCAACAGAAAATAAGACTTGACTTTTTATGGGAAATTAATAGGAGTTACTTGGATTGTACTGCAGGAAAATGGGATTGAGAAGACAGAAACGTAAGGTTTGGGAGACAGAGCCAGTAGGTTAACTCATATTGGATTTGTGCTTTTTTCTGTTTAAGAAATGTGGCCCTTATCAGTCATGCTACTGTTTTTTAAACAAAGCTCTCCATTGATTTCAGAGGGGTATTCTGCCCAAAAATCCATGGCAGGAGATGACCCCATGTTTCTACCTACTCTGATTTGGTTATTAGTTATTAATAACTTTACAGACATTAATGAGGCAAAATGCCAGGACAGGAGTTCTGCAAATTTAAATCAGGAATTCCCTGGGAAAACTGGTGTGGCACTGCCTAAATACTTCATTTTGCAGTAACTGCCCCCCCAAATGCAAGCAGTTCTACTCTCCAGGTGAACAGGTGTGTGTGTGTGTGTGTATATATATATATATATTTTTTTTTTTCTGAGCGATCATCTATCCATCAGAAAATTGGGAGTGGGAGGGGTGTGGGGCAGGCTGATTCCGTAAAGCTGCCTGCTAAAGCCCTGATTACTGTTATCAAGCAAAGAAGCAGTCCAGTTTAAGCTGCTAAGGTTTCTGATGAGCAACAGGTTATAATGAAGGAAGGCAGAGGAACGCGTGAATGAGCGACTACAGGCTCTGGTAAAGAGCGGATTACACTGAAGGTACATTCCAGGGAAGAGACTGCATATTTCAGAGCAAGCCAGCAAATGGGCTTAAAAATAATCTGAATTTTTTTTTTTTTTTTTCTCCCAGTCCAACAAAGATAGTGTAAGATGCTTGTGGAGGGCAGGTCAGCACATCAAACAGGCTCTGCTGGTGCTGCTGGGAGCAGTGAGGGAAGGATCCTGCCTGCCTGGGGGGAGTCAGTGAGGTTAAAATATGTGCTCTTACTAAGCTGGTCCTGGCGGTGTGAGGGTGTTTGGTTGTGCATCCACCCAGCATCTCTCCCAGGCACATAATAATTCACCTGTTCCTTGGCCTCACTGTATTTTCTGGTTGCTGTTGGTGTTGTCTTCACAGTGTTCTGCTTACTGCAAGACCCTGAATAAGTCAAAGGAAGATGTTTTGGATATCCCTCTCCTTTTCTAGAAACCTTCTTTTTTGCTGGAAACTTAACTGTGGAGTAAAGCTAAAGCTGAGGTTTCTAACAGGGCTGTTTCCTGGTGGGGAACCCCCTGTGGGAGGGCTCTTTCCCTGGGATAAATGCAGAAGGGTTTCCCCTGTAGCAGTTGGGTGAGACACCTCATACCTGCAGCAAAGCAAAACTTGGTGCATGAGCATGGGGTGGGATTACCACGATTGCAGTCCAAATCCAATTTTAGTTGGAGGTGTTTGTCCTAGCAGGTATGATCTAAGAATTACTTTGGTTTATGGTACAGAGAAAAGCCTCCAAAAGGGTCAAAATCCAGAAGGAAGGCTGATTTTTTTTTTTTTTTTTTCCTTTCTTTCTTCTCCTCTTCTTACACCATGAGAGTGATTGTAGAAGTGTCAAGATACACCCTTTACTGGCCAGAGATAAGGCAGTGCCCTTTGCTGTCTGAAGATTGTGCAGGGCTTGTGTTCTTGTCAAATGGAAGAGGGATGCAGCATCCCTCTCTCTGCTGAGGCTTTGAGCAGGCCCCGATACGTTTCTAAATGGCATGTGATAAGCTCTAAAAATGCCACTTTGAAATTGAACCCTGAGAAGTGTGAACCATCTCAAACAAAAGCGACTCACCTTGGTCATTTGACAAGTGCAGAAGGAATTTCTGATGACAGGAAGAAAACCGAGGCAACGCAAACCTGCTGGGCTCCCCAAAAGCTCACGTGGGGAAGGAGCCCCCCCAGTCCCTGCAGAGCCTTTGCTCCTGCCCTGGCTGTTTCCCTCACTAACAGGGAGGATGGCTTTGAGCAGGTAGCAGAGCTCAGGATGCTTTGGCAGTGTCCGCGGATCCAGCAGGGGCTTGGCAGCCGTGACTTGCTTGGCTCTGCTGAGTATTGATCCCCCCTTGCTGGGCATCCCTGCGCTGCACACTCCTCGCTTGCTGCAGGGGAGGAGGTGAGAAGTGCCCTGTACACAAACTGTCAGAGACACGCTGAAAACAGCTTCCTCGTGAATTGGACAGAAGTTTCAGCTCTGCTGCGACTCCGGTTATCGCTAGTATTGAGTACAGGCTGTCGCAGCCTGGAGAATCAGGGGTTTAATACACTCTATGCACGGTGTCACCCTACTGGAAAGAGGCTCATCAGAACATGGCATGTCAGTTGTCACTTCACTGGGAACAGATGAAACCCTATTATCAGTACACCGTCTACAGGCTTCTGCTGCATCAGAAAACAGCTCGTCGGTGCAGTGTGTACAAAGATGTTACTGGTTTCTGCTGAACTATGTGCACGCTGTTACTGTGGTGGGAGCTGCGTCATTAGTATAAAATGCAGGAGCAGAGGGCGAAGAAGCAGCCTGGGGCCAGGCTGGGGCTTTGCTGGTAGCATCTTATGTGTGTGGGAGTAGGCAGCAAAGGGTGGTGGGGAATGGGACAACTGCCCAAAGACCAGGGTCTGGTTTGCCTCCTTTGTGCCAGATCAGGGCTGCTAAGCCCAGACAAACTGCACTTGTAGAGGCTGAAAGAGGCCAGAGACATCCTGATATGCTGCTCTGTGGGGTTGTGCTGCGGCTACTTAGAGCAGGGTTTGGCCAGTGCCACGCAAGGAGGAGAGACGTGATTCCAGGCCTGAGACGTGCTGGGCCGTTGCTCCTGCTTGCCCCACCAGCGACAGCTCTGTCTGGTGCTGGTACCAAACTCCTTGTTCC
This sequence comes from Caloenas nicobarica, assembly GCF_036013445.1. NCBI lineage: Eukaryota > Metazoa > Chordata > Aves > Columbiformes > Columbidae > Caloenas > Caloenas nicobarica. Next base: position 5,875,862 of record NC_088258.1, on the reverse strand, counting down.
GAGAGTAGCAGCCCGGAGTCTCTGGCTGGCATCGCTTCGTGTAGCAAACTCTGCCTGATTTCTGCAGCCAGCCCTCCGTGGATGTTCTCCTCATCTGTCCCTCTTCTCCCCCAGCACCACTTGGATAATTTCTTGAGCAGGATACACTAATCCTGTATTTCTCTGATAGTTACTTTTCCCCAAAGCTGTCTCGCAAACCTAGGTGCAAGCTCCCCCCCTTCTTTCCCCAGACCAGGGAAAAGAGATGGCGAGTGGCTTTCTCTTGATTGTGTCGATGGGAGATGATTTTCAAGGTGAAATTTCTAGTTCAGTTGAGTCACTTTCATTCAAGGCGATGAGCAAAATGTCACCCCCACACTGAACCACACTCAATGCGCTGTTCTCCTATTGCATTTAAATTTACTCCACTTTTCCTTTCTGACACCTGTTTAAATCAATATCTTCCTCTCCAGGTCGTGGGCAGAATGTGCCTGGTCTCTCCGCACAGCGCTTCTCAAATCCACTAAAATCAACACAATAATTGAAATATTTTCAAGCTGATTACACCGCTGCCTGAGGCTAGGCTGGTTGCTAAGGGTAAGCTCCCTGGTTGCTAGGGGGAGTAAATCATCTTGCATTATTTGATTTTTGTTATAGATATGAAACCGCTACTCCCTCGATTAAATGTCTCTCAGTCTAACACCTATGGGACCTGGGGAAAGAGAAAAGAAAAGCAGCAACCTTGACCCTGTCAAATAAATATCTCTAACTTTTCGTGTCCTCCGGCTTCCAAACCAAACCTGTCTACTGATTTTTTTTTATTTATTTTTTTTATATATTTTTTTTTTAACCTGACTTTAAATAACAAAGCTGTGGGGACAAGCAGATGAAGAGAGGAAGAACTGTCTGTTCCATTAGAGGATCTCTCGGCTTGGCTAAACACTCTCTGTTTACTCCAAACACAGCATGATGGGGAGCTACAAGGATCTAATAGCCTTGAAGATGTAGAATTGCACAAATTACAGTTACTATTCAGCCCACGGCTCACGAGACACCAGCTGAAATTGCAGGGCCAAATCCTGCTCCTAGGCCTGCAGAGTGCAAATTTGGAGCATCTCTGTTGCAGGGAAGGATTTCTCCAAATTTCTCATGGTTTCACAGGAGCAGAGTACCATTGGACACTACAGAGGTGTGGAGTCCTGGAGCCCAAAGGTGTGCAGGGCACTTTGCTGGTGGAGCAGGAGCTCCTGATGCATTTATTAATAGCAAAGCAGTATGTGGGGCAAGCCCCTGTGCTGTGAACATTTTAAAGAGTCTCACCTCCTCCTGGGGTTTCATTATTCTCTTATTCAACCAGCTCCTGGGTGAAGGTTTTATCACTGTAGAGTCCCCTCCAAGAATGCTCAGAAATTAATGTGACCCAGTAAATCTGTTGCAATCCACTGGCAGAGCCAGAGGTACAAGAGCCTCTTCTGACATTTGGGCTTGAAACAACCAGCAGCCCAGGGTGTTTCTGAAGCAAAAGGTTTCAGGGGAGGGCTGACTTGATATGAAGTCTTTTTCCACCCCTACATTCTCCTGTTAATCCTCACAACTACACTTGGCCTCCCCTGCACTGCCCCAAATCCTCCTTCTTAGGTAGAAAAAACAGAGGTTAAAAAAAATGTAGTTCAGCTGTTTGCCTGAAGTTGTGCAACCAGCCTGGGTCCTATCCTGGCACCTTTTCCCCCAGCTGCTGTGGCATTACCCAGGTAGGAATGTGCTGTAGAGCTCCTTGCCCATTCCAACAGACCATGTTCCTCCTGTACTGAACCTGTTTCTCAAAGGGCACTTGTAACCCATAATGAACAGGAAAAATAGCTATGTAAATGTGTAAACCCTTTAGTTGCAACTATATGCAACAGCAATACCTCCTCTGCTATGTCACCTGGTCCCTCAGTTGGAAATAGGGATGAAAATGCCATGAAGTAAGTGATGTCAGGAGCTTCAAAAGCTGTTGATGAAATGGGTGCAAAGAGAGGGGCATTAAAGTCCACATTGCAAACCCTGGCAAACAAGAGACTGGTGGTGAAGAGCATCACTAGTGCAAGTGAGCCAGGCCAGGTGCAGCCCAGCACCTGCTACAGAGGGCATCCCTGTGTTAAACAGCATGTTCAACTCTGCTGTCCCCTCTGAGCTCTGCCAGTCACGGTGGTACTTTTTGGGGTTATTGGTCAACATGTGTGCAAACATAAAGGGCACAGAGGAATGGGATCATCAGGAAAGCCTTGTAAGCCTGCAGGACATGCTTCTTCCAGCCCGGCTTTCTCTTCGTGTCCTTGTTTCCTGAAGTTTGCAGGCAGGATTCCTCTGCAGGGCATCTGCACCTGTGCCACATGTTTAGTGGGAAATGCCTGCAGCATTAAGAACATTGCAATCTAAATGATTAATTGTTTAATATATTACAAGCTGGTTACCCCTCCTGGATGTGCCGTGTAACAAATGGAGTCAGCTGAGATTTCACAGTAGCGAGCTCCTTGTTTGATTTTCAGCCAGCGAGTGCTGTTGGTTTGAGCTTATAACTACAGCCCCGGTGCTGCCACCACCTCCTCCAGCAGCTGACTTGCTGGTCCTGGGCTTGATGTGAGATTTCCAAATGCTCCTGGAGGATGGGAGCAAACCTGTCCTTCAGTCAACATCTGAGAGGGGAGGTCAGTGCCAGGTGGGCAGCTCCTGCCTGCAGCCCCGCTGAGCTGCAGGGATCAGATGGGGGCAGCCTGGGATGCCCTGGGGCAGGGGAAATGCAGATGTGTAACAGGGATAAGGGCAGATGCTTGATCAAAGCTGTTACATGTTTTCATCAGATGTGCAAGGACTTGAAGCCAAAAGTGTGTAACTCAATGGAAGTGTTCCAGACCTGGCATATAATGAACACGCTTAGGGGTTATGATGATGTGTTCATTATGCACTTAACTTATATTAAGTATAATTTATATTTCAATATTGTACAGGTCACACTTCACGTTAAGGTTCCATTTATAAATAGTTTATAAAGATTAACAGATGTTTTAATCAATAGCTCATCAATAGTTTAGTGACAGGAAATCCCAGCAGAGGGAATTGCCCCAAGGGCTGTGGTGTTTTGCTGTGGTTTGGTGATGTTTGGCCCTTATTCTGGACTGGGACTGAGGACCGGTGCTATCAATAGCAGTGGGATGCAACACTTCTCTCATCACCAGTGGTAGGTACCCTGTGGTCACAGGGGCTCTGAGTAACCAACATTGCTACTGGGGGGCTCGCTGGGAGAGAAAACCCACTTCTTGTCTCCTAAACTCCCAATGGGGAGGCAGCTGATGAGGGCTTGGCTGTGGTTTGGGTCCAGCGAAACTTGTGGGTCTGTGGGGACAAGTGGTCCTTTCTGAGCATCTCATCACCCACTAGAATTTCTGGGAGGGATCTGTGTTCTGTACATGGAGAATACATTTTGCTGAAACCTCATTTTGACTTTCAAAAAGATTCTTCTGAGAAATAATTCTGAATTTTTTAATATGTCTTTTTGTCGTACACTTTAAAGACTCATGCCCACATGGGCACTAGAAGGAAAATCTAATTATATCTCAAAAGAATACAGTCAATTTAAAGGAAGACAAATAATAATGTTATATAAATTGATTGGTCAGAGGTTTCCAAAGCAGAGGTACGTGCCCATTCCCACTGAATTTCAGGGTGTCTAATTCCCTTATGAGTCAAACTCCTGTAAAAAGCTTCCAGAACAGACCCTGTAATTGAATATAAAGTGACTTCTTCATGAGTTCTTCTTTATGGACCCTGATCCTGGAAATTCAACTGGTAATGCTCAAATGACAAAACAAACCCTCAGCTCCTTGACCACTCTGGAAACCTAAGTGAAGCCATTTAGCAAAGCCCAGAGCCACCATCTCTTCTTCCAAAGCCTTCTCTGCACATGAGTCTTTGAAGAACTTTTCCATTTTTAATAGCCAGAAATATCTGCCTGCTAAACTTTAACTACAACTGTACCCAAAGCCCGTCTGTCTAGCAGCAGGTGGGCTAGTGAGAGTCACAGTCCTGCTGGGATACAGCCAGCTGTTCCCAGGAATGAATCTCAAGTAAATTAACAAACACCACACAAACCTGTCAATTGAATCATTCTTGATTACTGTAAATGCTGGGCCACCCGTTAAGGAGATTCTCCCTCTGTGCAGAGGAAGTTTCTTTATGTACCATGTGTGTAACTGGGGCAGTGACACCCCATCCTCCTGATGGAGGGTCACTTGGTACCCATGGGGGTGGCCAATTTGGACCAATGAGTTTGAAGTGGTGGAGAGGTCCAAGGTGGTTTCCTCACATCTCCAAAGGTCCTTTCAAAAGTCTCATGAGCTATTTGGGCGTGTGTCAGGGCAAGCGTCATCCCATACCAGGCACATATACCTCTTTTTCCTTTTGGAGGCTTTTCCTTGGCACTAGTATGGCCACTGAGTGGATCAAACTCCAGGACACCCCTGCATGCACTAGCTGTTTTCCACTCGGCAGGAGGACACTAAGGGGAGAGCATAACCTCTGTGGAGATGAGAGAGCTGAAAACATGTTGTATGGAAGGCAGGAGAGCTTCTGATACCAGATGATGGCAGTTTACAGAGGCTTGTAGACATCGTATAATAATCAGGGTGCTTGGTGAGAAGCAGAAGGTCTTGGCTGAAGATCTGTCCGTCCGTTGTTTGTTTTTTGTACTTGAGCTTTGATGGTGCATCCAAGCCTACTGTGCAAAATTATGGAGATTCTCTCAATGGTGGAACAGCAGCCAAATCCCTGACTGCCAGCAAAACCATGGCAGAATTCAGCTGGGGCTGTCTGCCTGCACTGCCTGTGGGTGATGGGTGTCCTGGAGTGAGGGTGTGGGAGAGCCAGAGATGCCCAAGCTGCTGACCAGCAAAGAAAAGGAGGTTGAAGGGCCAATTGAATGAGAATGGGTGGTGGAGAAATGCAGAGGACAGGTCTGGAGGCTGCTGACTGCTGCCAGTAACAACAACTTGGAAACAACAGAAGGGAGGGCAAAAACCATCAAACAAGGGAGAAAATGGACTGTCAAGAGATAATAGACTGAGCAAAGTGGGGATGTGGTCTGGGAAAAGCTGGAGAGTGCAGCAGAGGGAGGGAAGGGAATGCCTGTGAGGTGCCTGAGGATGGAGGGGACACCAAAATGACTGTCCTGGCCCCAGAGCAAGAGCTTTGATTCTCATTGTCACCCTCCCCTGGTCAAGCAGCAGCCTGGCCAGCAGCCCCTGCTCTCTCTGCGTTATTTGAAACATGTCCCCAGATGGTCTCCAGGCCTTATCGTTTGCCAGGTCTCTGTAGGGAGTTTTGATGCTGGTACTGGTTTGTTCATCATGCAGCCTGGGAATATGAGCTTGACACATCCCTAATTGACAACCGAACCTCGATTTAGTTCCATGCAACTCAGCAGACTTAGCACCAGGTTTCTCCTTGCATGAGAACACAGTCCAAACTGCACCAATGTCAAGGACTCGCAACTAAAGCAGCACCCGCCGACTTCACAGAGGGCAGGATTAGTCCCAAGAGAGAGGATTTTGCTTGGGACAGTACGTGGGAGAGGGAGCACAGCCGTAACCTTATCAGTGGTAAATCTCTTGTCTATCTGGATATTAGCAATGTGTTTCCCCAGCTGCGTCAGTGTACGTGTTTGTGTATACAGACTCAATTTATGTCATTTTGTAAGCAGATAAGTGTTTGTGCCAGACTCCGTGTGATTTTGTGGAAGGCGTGCTTACATGTTTGGATAGATTTAATAACAGCATGCATGTGCGTGTGTTTATATTTAGACAGGCTCCTGGGAAAGGCTTGGCACACAGGGAACAGCGTCAGGATGGTCTGTCTGGGGAGGGTTTCTGGAGGTTTGCAGCTTGGTCTGCCTTTTGCGTGGGCGGCAGTGAGGCTGGCTCTGCCTGTGTCCATGCGTGGGGCACTGCTGTCCCTGCATCCCAGGTGTTTTGCATGGCCGGTGGTGCTCCTGCACAAGATGGGAGATGATTTATGTGCGCGCGTGGTTTCTGCACTGCATGTGAGATAAGTGCGTGTGCTACTTAATTTTGGTGGATGCCATGGGAGGATGGATTTGCAAGATTTCCAATGGGCAAATAGAAAAGAGCGATGTTTATGGACCCATATATGCACCCCTTTGTATCCTCCAAAATTCTGTATAGTGCAGATAATGTGGGCACGAAAGCACAGATGAGTGTGTACTACTGATCTACACAGCACCAATATGCATGTGATTTTAATGCCACCTCCCTCATTCCTGCAGCATGGAGCACATCCCAGGTGCAGGGTTCTTCCCAGCACAACCTGGTATAGCTGAGAGACCACTTCATAGAGTTGAGCGAAACTCCATCTCACCTAGAGGTCATCCACAGCAAGTCTGCTGTACACCGAGGCCCATTTGTGGCTCGAGAAAGCAAAGGCACTGGCTGTTTGATGCCACGTGTGGTTTCACACACTGCACCTCACAGACACGTATTTCCAAGAAATATCCTTCTATATTTGAAACACCTGCACTAACCTTACAGCTTTTTGCATGGGTTGGCCCAACAGGGTTGCAAATGGGGTCTGCCACGGGGTGGCCTTGGGGTGGGTTTTGCTGGTGTGCTGCTTTGGGGACAGGGGTCTTGGTCCCTATCATGCAGCTACCGGGGACACAGACATCGTGCCCCCATGCCTGAGCCCTGCTGCCCACTCGCTTGGCCACCACCCCGATGTTTGTCCTGCAGTTTGGCATCTGTGACTTTTAAGGCAATGCATCCCCAGCACTGAGCCCCGCTCAGCCCCACCACACCAGGCTGCCATCCGGCAGCATCTGCCAGCCCTGACCCCGCCACCAGCATCACCACCACCACCATCACCATCATCATCACCATCACCACCACCACCCCCCCATCCTTTCAGTTCCCCATCGCCCATCGGTTCCCCGCACTGGCAGGCAGTGAGCGGGATCAATAAGACACCTCCGACTCCTCTATTTACAAACTAGCTGCCTTCAGCAGCCAGGCTGTTTAAGCACTTCATTCCCATTCAGGAGGGCCATCTGCTGCCTTTTGCTGTAAGTCTCTCTGAAAACCTCAGCCTTGACAAGCTCGAGATATGTCAGCGCAGTTATCAGCGGAAAGCAACATCTGCCGTGCCTGACACCCACTATTGTAGGCCATTTAATCTGTCCCCCTCCTCCCTTTAACTGCAGACAACAGCTCCCTATATTATATTTTCCCACTCAATTAGCACTATCATCCTGCTGAAATAGAGGCCAATTTACCTTTAATGACATCATTGTTAGGAGAGTGGCAGCCCTGGCCGGTGGCTGGCGGGAGGCAGCCCGTCTCCGTGGCTCGGCGGGCGCGCGGGCAGCCTATCCGCGCTGCCTTCACCCCGACCGCAGACATTGTTTCCGACAGTTCGCAGAGGCAGTGTGGCGGAAAATTGAGTCCAGATTCATTAGTTTTTTTTTTTTTTTTCCTCTCCCCCCCTCCCCTCCTTTTTTTTTTTTTTTTTTTTTTCCACTGTGCGCTGCTCAAGTCAGTTAAATTGATACATTTCCTAACAAAATTGAAGTGCTTTGTGCTGCCAGCGGAAAGCCTGGTGACCCTGCGCGGCCCACCGAGCAGCCAAAACGAGTTGATGGATCCATTAGGCCGCGCAGAATGCCTTCCCCCTCTGCCTCCGCTCCTGAGTGACACTGTAAATCTGAACCAATTTCAGTCCCTAATCATCATTACAAACCCCTCCACTGTTCATTTATTACTCTACAATTCTAATACAGCACACGACTGGGTCAGCGCGCGGGGAGACGGCGCGGCCGCGGAGATGGGCTTAAAGAGACCACAATCCTTCCTGGGTTTTATCGGGGAAGCAAATCCAATTCGGAGCCCCCCAGTCCCTCCATGCTGCCCCCTGCCTCTGGTCCAGCGATCAGACGATGTCTCTCTGGCCCCGTGATGGGGAGCATGGGCTCAGGAGCCGGGAGGAGGTGAGGGGCAGGGGGGGTGCACATCTGTCGGATGCAGGAATTAAAGCGCCCCGTGGGAACCCCACAGGGACGGGGTGCTGCTGGAAGGCTGGTGCAGCCCCTCTGACCCCTTGGCTGTGGGATGGACCAGTGTCCGATGGGTGCTGCAACCCTGCAGCCATACAAAACAGCTGTGCGAAGTGGATGTTTGGGTAGGAGATGAGCTGGCAGGTGCCTGGGCAGCGCCATGAGGCTGGGGGATGTTGTGAACTGGGGGTTTATTGAGGTTCTCTATCAGTTTGGGTTAAATAAAGGACATCTTTTCGGAGCTGGAAAGCCTCAGTGGCCATTCCTGCATGGATGGCTCCTCCAGGTGGAGGTTGGTCGGGAGGCTGGTGGGACCCAGGAGATGCCAACTCACAGCTGCTTCCCCTCGGCCATCCCTGCTCCAAGAGCCGGGGAGGTGCCACCCCACTTCTGCTGGCTTGGTGAAACCTCTCCCGGCCACTGGCTTCCAGTGTGGAGAGCAGATGCTGATTGAGTGCTTGACCTTCTAACTGTGTTTGCGTGCCTAGATCGAACACTTTTCCAACAGGCTGCCAAAGAATTTATTTATTTGATTTGATGTCACTGATTTTTTTTTTCCCCTCCCTTTTTAGCAACATGCCTATCAACATCTCTGTAGGTGCGGAAGCAATCAAGGAATTTAAAAACAGACACAGTAAATAATCAGATTTATGGCACGATCAGACACGAGTTGCTGGCACCTGGGATTGCTTTGGGTGAAACCAGCAGTGGCTGGGGCACCGGTTGCTGGTACAGGACAGTTCCATGTGGGGACAGGCTGCTCCCATGTGGGAGATGGGCTGGAGGACAAGGGTAAAAGAAGATGAGCAGGGTGCAAGCACCAGGAGTCCCAAATCTAATTCGAGGCTGAGCAGGAGGGTACACAACTAAGAAACTTGTGGCTGAGGTATTCACTCTCTTCTCAGGTGGGCTTTACCTGTGGGGGTTTTCTATGGAGGGTTATGTCCTTGTTCGATGGGACAATGGGGCAAGAACGATAGTTTTGCAAAGGACTGTGAAGGTCAAACACCTTTTTGCAACTTGCTCCTTCAGTAAAAGCCTGGGTAGCAAGTCTGGACCTCATAGGAAAGACTGGTGCCTTTGCTGGAATGCCAAAACCTGAGCTCCCGACCGCAGACCTGCCTGCATGATCAGGAAGACATCAGATGCCAGAAACTGTCAGTTTTTCTGCTGGTGACAACCAAAGTGGGGCTTTTTCCACAGCTCATGTACCAGACATACATTTTGCTATAGGGTCCCAGACGCCAGGTCAGCCTCATCTGGCAGGGAGATGTGACAGCTGCCGAACCGTGCCGGGGCCAACCGGCAACCCCTGTCAGCCCCAGCCGCCTCAGCTGCCTCTCACGCTCACAGCAAAACTTCCCAAAGTTTTTCTCTGCCCGCAGTCCTCATTAAGAGCAACAGCATAGTTCATCATGAAAATGAAACAGCACTAAAAATAAATATATATATTTGAAAGAGCAGCTCTGAAGCTAAGGGAGGTTGTTTGCAGTGGTTTCTGTGGGGATTTTGGCCAAAGTGAACAACTCTTTGCTTCAAAAATGGTCTTGGTGATGCCCATCTCCTGTTTTAGACGCAAATCAGCACTGGGGCAGGCTCAGTTTGTTTCCAAGCTGGAGAGGAGAGCAGCACATTGGTAATGACAGCATCACTCCTGACAGGCAATGGCCACATTTTTTAGGAACGTCTCCAAGTCCTTAAGGAGGTCAACCTGTGATTGAATTGCCCTCTCCCCATCACCCCTATGTACAGATATTTCTGTGGAGCTGAGCTCCAGCCCTGTGACACAGCTCCCATACGTCCACGTGTTGGCCCTTAGCGTTTCCCCTCTGTTACAGCCCGTTGGATGCCCCTCAACCCGCACTGTTGTTAATGCTCATATCTAAGGCAGTCCGGATTAGTTTCTCAAGTAGCATTTTGCGAGGATCAATATCAAATGCTTTGCTGAAGTCTAGATGCATTACATCTTCTGTAAGGCCTTTTATCCACTGATTTTGTAATTTGATCCAAAAAAAAAAAGCTATCAGGTTGGTCTGGCATGACTTGTTCTTTATAAACCAATGTTGTTTATTGCTTGTGATTCGGTTATCCTCTAGGTGCGTTCAAACACGCGCCTAACAGCCTATTAATGCCTTCTGTGACACTCCGGGTTTGACGAAACCCAGCCGAACCTGCTGCTCACGCAACTGGGTTCAAGCACAGCTGCTGGGACATATGTTCGCTGTGCACACCAAGGGCCTGATTCATCTCTCACACCGACGTAAGGCAGGAGCAAGTCAGCTCTGCGGCAGGCTCGAGCATCCAGAGGCAGGTCTGATGCAGCAGATGTTGTGTTGCTGTTGCAGGCAGTATTCCTGAGCTGGCTTTTACCTGCTGTTTCCCACCACGACCCACAGGATCAGACATAAAGGTTTCTCTTGGGGCAGTGGGGTGGAAATTGCTCGCAATGTAATCAGTGTTTTATGCCACTCAACTGGACAGTTCAAACCTTTGGGTGACTGGTTCAAATTCTAGTGTAAAGGCATTCAGGCTGTGTCCAAATCTGTCCTGGTAGAGTGCCTGCTACAGAAAACATGTGAGGATAAATACTTTGCAGCAGTGTATTAGCATTTCTGTCTGCTTGGTCATGAAAGTATAGCCCTGGAGCTTTCTATAACATTGCCTCGTGCCTGGTTCAGACCCTCTTTTTCTGCTGGGGAGTCTCACTCAGTTCTGGGGCCCCTCACCTGGTGACGATGATGTGCTGTGCTGATGTTATTCCAGGGATTGTCTACACAGAGTCATCAAACAATACCTTGGCATTGCCAAGACCAAGGGCACTCTCCTGTCCCTGATTCAAGTGGAGCAAAGATCACAGCCAAGATACTGCAAGAGCCCAAGAGGTACCACAGCCTCTGTGTTGCGTTCGCTATGCTTCCATTGCCTAAGGAGCTCTGCCACTGTATAAATAATGTAGCTGACGCAGCACCTTCTGGGATATGTTTTCTACAGTTTCATAAGACCTTCAGTAACTGCCCGATGGTGCCTTGGCACAGTCGACCTCCCTGTGATCTATAACGCTGACAGCTCAGGAGGCTTTTGAGGGATACAGCATACGGGAGTGAATTTCCAAAGTATTGCATGGGCTTGGGGTTGTATTGCTCCCTGCTGACTCCGCAGGCTCACACAGTGCTGCAATACTCTGAAAATTAACTCCTTTACGGCATGACACTGGAATCATGCAACCCGGGAGAAAATGGGGTGAATCCAGCCCGATGGGACTGGTTGCAGCACATGATGCTGGTACAGCCTGCTGGCCAAGCAGCCTTGCTCCGGCTCTGGCACAGCCCTCCAGAGCCTGCTATGGCTCACAGTTAAGCCAAGGAAAAGATTAATGGGACTTGTTGTAATCACTTCTGGCATCCCAAGAGATTAAAATAGTTTGTTTCACTGCTGGAGCATAATCCCGAGAAGGGGAGAATTAGCCTGAGGAGGATCATGGTGAAGGGTCCTTAACAGTGTGATTTAGAAAGTTCATCTGACCCAGGGTGCTGATGATCCTACTCTAGTTGAAAATAAACTGTGAACCAAACCACTTATTCCTCTTACCCCCCTGCAGCTGAGACTTTGGATGGATTTCAAGGAAACAAACCCCATCCATGGGCACAAGGAGTCTGTAAAAATTGGGACACCTCTGCAAAGCTCAGAAACAGATGACTTTTCCATGCATTTTCCCTCAGACCTGCGTTTTCTCCTTAGGAAGAAGAGTGCCCTGCATTCAAGTCAAACTCATCCAGAAAGGCTGGGAACCTTTCGGTGACCATGAATGTCTGGAAAGGAAAATCTTTTGCATTTATGGACACCAGCACATCTAAGTGTTGCATGACAATGGCAAGCAATAACCAGCGTCTCACCCTATAAAACAGACGTCAGGGAATGATGATATGACCTTCATTCATCGTTAACTGAGTTTATCGTGCATTAGCCCCAAAATGGTGTCTTAAGGTTATCTTTTTCCCAGTGGAAGGTCTGGCCTGTTGTTTTTGGTAGCAATGCTTTGATGTGGGCATGGGGGTTTGGTGTGGGCTGATCACCAAGTTGCTTGTGCGGCTGGAACTCTCAATGGGTGGTGGGAGAAATGCAGCGGGTGATGGAGAGTGCCTGCACGGCAAGCACGGGGATCTTCCTCAGAGCAAGAGTCTCTGAGTGTGGAGCCCAAGAGGGAGATGCAGAGTGTTTAACACGACCAAATTAACCCCTGTGGACAGGAAAACACTTGTTTACACAGCAGAGAAAAGCAGAGATGGAAATTTATGCTGTCACTAAAAGAACTTCTCACCTGGAGTACAGAGAAGAGAAAAGAGATAGCAATATTTCCCACTGAAAAGAGGAAGAAAAGCTCTTAGCAGATCAATACCCTTATTTAGTCAATAAACCCACAAAACAACCCCTCCAGGGTACAAACATGGAGAAAATTCACAGCTTGCAAACAGGCACACTCCAGTTCTGGCCTTTGACAAGACGGCCGCAGTAAATGCACTCGTGTCTCTTGGTCGCAGGGAGTTCAGCGCGGGGCTGGTCTTTGGGGAGCGCAGGTGGCCGGAGGAGGCTGCGGGCTGAAGCTGCGCACCTGGGAGCGCAAGCGAAGAGCCGAAGGGTCTCGGGAGTGTCCCGTGGTGAGGACAAGTGTGTTAACTCAGGTTAACATCTCTTCTTGGCATGGTGCATCGAGCACCACTGGCTTCAGTGCTGTTATGCTGGGGAATGGAAAGGAGGAGCAGGGTCCAGGCAGGGATGCTGCAGGCAGGCTGGGAGCATGCCTGGGGCAAATCTTGGCAAGAAATGCATGAAGCTGCTCTCAGCAGTGGCTCAGCAACACATCTAGCAGAAATGCAGAGGCATCTTATCTTACAGAGAAGTTTGCATGGCTGTGAATGTCCGGCAGCCAATAGCTGGAGTCAGAAACTCATGACATGGCTTCATGATGTGCAAGATGTTAAAAAATTAATTTGAAAGGCTTTAAAATGCCCCCTTATTTTTTCTTAAATATGTATATTTATTTTTGCTTAGCCTGCAGGCTTTACAACTTCAAGTTTTTCTCCGTAACTGTGAAGCGGAAATTTGCTTGGAAGAAATCCAAATTGTTCTCTTATTCACAAGATTTCAAGAGCTCGAGCTTTGGGAAAAACTGTATCTGTCATTACGGTGCTCATGGTAGAGTCCCAGGAGCTGCCACACCAGGAACACAGCCGAGCAGCACCGCAGCGCGGACTCCCAGCACCTTGCAGAGGAATCCACCACCCTTCAGCACGAGCACTGGATACCTGTTATCCCAAAACAAATAAAATAAAGGCTTTGGTAGCAGTTTTGTTCCATCACAAGTGAACCTTTGGACTTCTTTAATTTATTTTCTTTTACTCTTCTCAGCCCAGGTCCCTGGAAACCTGCTGTCTGTGCTAGACCTGGGAGAAAACACTGACCACAGGAGCCAGCATGGACTTCTTGATGGGTCAACAGGGAGCAAATATAAGTCCTGTATGTTTAGGGCTTTGCATATGAGACTGATGTCTGAGATACATAGATAAAGGCATTATTCCCTGACCAGATGCTGCAGAAGCAAATCAGCATTAACCCTGCCTTGGTTAACTTATCTTTACCTTCTACAGGAGATGTCCCAGCTATAGAGGAGAAGAGGGGCTTGCAAACTGCTGAGAAGGGGTAGCTCTGCTGTCACATTGCACAGGCCCTTGTGGTTGAGAGATGACAAATTCCCTCAGCTGAGCTTTGCCAGGGCCAGTAGCTGTGGGGAAGCCAAAGACTCTGCCCTGGGGCTGCACCACTGAGACACTCGGCCATGCTGACACCCCAGGGTGATGCCTCCATCCCTCAGCCCTTGCAGGGATCAGGCCATGTGAGTGCATTCTGGCTTTGCTGGCCATGTCCTATCTACTAAGAAGTAGCAGCTGATGTACAAACTTCGGGCCAGACTTCACAGGCAGATTTTTGGGAGGAAAACTGGAGGAATTCAAGCAGAGCCAATGGCTTTCCATAGGGGCATCCAAGACCTCCATGCCCTGATAGAGCCGAGAGTGATTTCCTTCTGGGTCTGTGATTTTCTTCACAATACAGTTGCAGACTGTAATGTGTGTTAAAAGGGAGACATCCTCAGTCAGGGCTCACCAATGTTGCTCCACTGAACTGTGAGATGCTCGGATTTATTCCAGCCGAGTCCTGGCCCAATATATACGTTTCATGTTATGTTTAATTTTTTTCTTTTTCTCTTTCCTCTGATGCTGTTCACTACCCAGAGCATCCGTCAAGAAAGGAAGCACTTGTTAGTAGACAGTAGCACTTCTCCCCTTGTGTTTTTGAGAAAGCTCATCCTTGAAATACAGTCAGAGGTTGAGTTATGGGCAATTCCTGAATGTTTCAGTTCAAATCTGGTTCATAATTGTGTTTTGAAGCTGGACATTCACAGCCAGGAAAGCTCCTGCCTAATCTTATTTTACTCTGATAAAACGTGCGAGTCCCAGTATATATTAGTACTTCCTATTCTGGCTCCTTCCAGAGCATGGGAAGTTTTTGGACTCATTTGTGCGAGGTTCAGCAGACCTATACTGGGTTTAGAAATGGGGGTACCCAGGCATGGAAAGTATGCGTGAGACTTTGCACCCGAACTTGCCTGTCTGCTTTGGGTACCTGGGTTTGCATGACGAAGCTACTGAGAAAAGTCACAAGAACTGATGTAGGCTCTTCCTGCATTTGGAGAAGATGATCAGAGATTCAGGTAGGGACAAGTCATTTAATAAGTAGGCACATGGCTGCTTCTACTTCGGGGTAAATGTGAGGAACACCTTTGTATCTGGGCTCTCTCAAGAAAGCCAGATGACCCCAAAATGAGTATTTGGCCCCAGATAACTGTCTACAAAACACTGCCAGATCTCGGATATAGGGCCCAGACCCCACCATCAGTTCTGCTGGTAAATCCAGAACGTTTCTATCAAAATTCTGAGATTTACACCAGCATAGCTAGAGTTGTATCCAGGTCCCAGCCAGCTAATGCTCTGTAACTGGATGTAAATACACTGAGGTAGGCAAGGTATAGAGAGTTCAAAAAGAGAAAGGCACCTCAAATATGCTATATAGACAATCTATGTCTCCTGAAAGAGAGGCATCTGTATCTCTAAATTTAGAAACGATACTCTTTCCAGCAGGTAATAAACCAGCAAGCGCTGTACATATTTTTTTCTATTTTGAATTCTGTTAACTGACAATTTAACCTAAAATCCCTTGTATTTTCTACTTGTTCAGCTGTAAATAGAGACTGACAGTTTATTTTCAAACATCCTGGTTTAAAAAAAAAAGCAAACCAGACCACATCACAACCCACCAACATTTTGAAATAAATACTTATGGGTCCATGACAGACTACAGACGTGCAGTCAATGCTCCGCAGCAATCTCTTGGAGCTGTCACACTCCGTGATCGGTCTTTTACAAACACGAACGCTGTTGATTTCTTATCAAATGTAAAACCTCCGCAGCTCTTTCGTAAATGGTTACCGCGAGCATGAAATCGACATTGTGAATCACATGTGACACCTCCTTGTCTCCTTGTAATTGAGCCACGCGGGGAAGGCGCCGGCGCCACCGGCCTCGCACGCATCCTGGGCCCCGCTCCCGGCACCGGGCAAGGAGGGAGGATGAGCTTGGGCTGGCTGGGTGCTGGGGTGGTTTGCTGCTTTATTTAGTGCAATTAATGCTCCATCCCACCTGGGTGGTGGTTTCATTTTCTGGGGGTTTGTCGTGGATGGGGTGAGGTTGGTGGTGAGGGGGGTGTGTTTATGTACAAGGGTGGGTTTGGGGTGGGTGCGTGCATGGAAAAGGGGTTTTGGGTGCTGCCTGTGCCATCCCGAGAGTGGCACAGGGGGAAAGTGAGACTGGTGTGTTAGCAGGATCCCTTTCTGCTTGGGTATCCAAAGTGTTATCTGGAAACCAGGAGTCTGTTGGGGTGTCACTGGCAAGCCCCCTGGACAAAGCCCATGGTCCCAGTCCCAGGAGCAGACCTGCCAGTAGGGCAAGATCCCTCCTCCAGTGGTACCTGGGGTGTCTTTGCATTTCTGACCATGCAGTGAGGACAGTATGGCTTGTCCTGGCTGCTCGGTGCCTGCTCAGCTGGGACACACAGAAGCCCTCATCCTCTCCCTTCCCAATCCCTGATATTTCTTAGTGTAGCCCAAATGAATAATTCTCTGGGTTGAAGTTCCCTGGTGTCCCTCCAGGACCTGGCTTTAGTCCTTACTCTCCCACATTTAACACATGAGGTGGATCAGTTCTCTGAGCTTCCGTAACTTTGGGTCCAACTGGACAAGCCCAAAATATTCTCCTCTTCGCGTAGACTTATTACCTAGCTTGGATCAGTACAATCAGGGTGACCCATTAAAATAAAACACAGAGATATAACAGAGTTATGAAACATTTACATAGAAACATTTCCTGCTTCTGTATCTATAAATAAAACTATGTCCTATTAACCAGGAGGTGGAAGATGAGTAGAAATAGAGTGGTCTATCTATTTATATAATGATACAATCTATCTAAATAAAACTAATCTATTTTTCATGCCATCTATTTCTCTAATCTAAAATATACTCGTTACCATGGAGCAATGATGTCACTAAAATGAATGACACCCATAAATGCAGACGAGCTCTAGTTATTCTGATGATCCAGGACTTCTCTCTTTGCTCATTTGCTTAATTTTACACATGTGAGGAGTAGCTTGGAGCTAAATAGGATCACACCAGCAGCAAGCTGAGCAATGCTCCTGCTGACTGCAGACTCAGGGCCTTGCTCCATGATGTCGCACTCTGTGTGATTTTGCGTGCACGTGTGCGCCATGGAGACACCTGCACACATCCACCAAGAGAAGTGCAAACTGTTTGTCTTTTGTAGTTCACTGCCATTGTTTGCTCAGTTCTGGATAATTGCTGCTTTATTTATCAGTGGTGAGGAGCAGCGCAGGGTTGGGTGCTGCGTGTGTTCTTCATTGTGAGAAGTTTAACTTAATGCAGTGTTGCATTTAATTTATGGAATGCCGCCTGTTGCTATGGCATTGAGCACATAAAAAAAATCAATAAATAAGTGAAATTGGTGTCAATGGGAATTTTGTACAAAGATGTGCAGTAGACGATGACTCTTCATTTAGAAAGGTAAAGATAAAATTTCTTTTAACTTCTCTGGATGTAGCTTAACCTCCTCCTCTTTGGAGAGATCCATTTTCTGACCAAGAGTTATGTCTGTTTTGATTTTACTCAAGAATAATAAAAAATGTTTACCTTTTGCTGGATTTATTGAGACTGTTGGCATTCCAGGACAGGATTTTCATATTCAAGACTGGAACTTACAGTCTAGAGCATCCAAAGGAAATGAAGTTGTGTATCAGCATGACATATACATTTGCGGGGAAGCCTTTCGAAATGCAAATAGCGATTATTTGGTGAGCCAGGCAGGCTGAAGTAAATGAGAAGTCTCCAGTATACAGGATCCACATACAGGACTGAAAAAAAAATGCCAATGTGTTGTGTCCTGTTGGTGTAGCCTGTTTTCATGGGGTTGCCCACAAGGTCACTTCTCCTCTGCAAGGTCTTCTTAAAAGAGATGCTAATCCAGCAGTGTTGCATGGGGTTTTGTCCATGCAAAAATCAGAGGAAAAACCTAAGTGTGAAAAGGCAATCTACCAAAAAGGCCTGTAAATATTTTTTTTGGTTTTGCTTTGTAATATCATCAACCAGACAATTTAAACACAGGCTCAAGTTAAAAATGGAGCTCTGTAAGTTGTGGTGGGAAGTGGATATACGTCTGTGGCCATATTAGCTGCCAAAGCATTACTGCATTTGAGTCTGGAGGGAGACAATTCTACAGGAAGAGTGGATAAACGGAGAAGCAAAATCTTACATGTAGACCTTTAAAATAGAACCAGAACTACAGGAATCCCCATAATTATCCAAAGTCACCATTTCTTGTCTTCTGGGCAGCAGCCTCACCAGCTTTTAGTGAATTACCCAAGTGGGACAAACCTTTGCACTTTTCTTCCCTTTGACGTATCACTGCAGGAGAATTTGGGCAGGTGAACATGCAATGTCTCTGATGAGATTGGGAGGACAGAGCCAGAGGTGGAAGCAGCACACACCCAAGGTACTAAGCTATGTCATGCTACCAAATAATAATTTTGCTCCAGGCCTTCGCACCTGGAGGTCAACTAGAGGGATTTTCCACTGAGCTCTATACTTAAGGTTTCCTGCAGCCTTTCCTTGCTGCCATCCTTTTGATTCTTCATCCTCCCCTTCCTCCCTCTGTGGAGGCTGAAGCTGTGACAGATGCATTTGTTGGCTTGATTCAGAGTCCACTGGTGCCAGCAGAAAACCTCCTCCAGACTTCAGCAGATTTTGGGATGGAGTCCTGGCACCTGACTTGGACGCGGTCCCCAGGACAGCCCCCGTTGTGCTGACCCACATGCAGCCCTATGAACTTCCCACCTAGGAAAGCCCTGGGAACTCCCAGGGATGACTTATTTCAGAGGACTGGCTTCTTGAAAGCTGCTGAGGGCTTGGATACAGAGTTTCCCCATCCTTTGAGGGTCTCTTGGCTGCCCCCCATGACCAGGTGTCTCTCTGGGGTGAGGATGGAGGGGGCAGCCCAGGATCATCCACCCTGTGGGAGAGCAGAGGGTGACAGAGACTGACAAGCTCCTGGCCAGCCTTGGCTCTCCCTGAATGAGAGGGGAGGGAAAAAAAAAATCAAAACTTTAAGGTATATGAACTGTGAAATTAAATCGAAATACTCAAATAAGGAATCACATAACAACATAAGCAAAGATGTTTACCAGGGCTTGAAGTTAAATACAGATTTTTTCATAAACCCTAACACCAAACGCAATAAAGTTCTCTGGAATGTTAAATATAATTTACAAGGGAAAAAATGTGCCCTGCTGCCATAAACCGCCTTGTGCAGTGTCCCTTTCCAGGGATCAGACCAGGAGCAGAAGGAAACATGCCCTGCGATACCTCACTCAGGATTTCCCTATCCAAAGTAATCATGGCCAAACTCCGTGAGTGAGCAGCCCTTTCTCAATCAACAATGCAGCCAACAAATGGGAGATAATTAATCTGCACTGCAGCTCCAGCGAAGGGGCTGCCTGGAGTGGGAGCATCGCGTCGGGCTGGCGTGGGCTCCCAGCTGTCCCAGTATGAGGTCCCAGCTGCCCCAGTACGGGATCCCAGGCAGGCAGGAGCACGGCCCAACGCCTTTCATCGCCCATCTGGACTTTGCGGAGCCTGCGCCGAAACTAGAGAGTTTGGTCCAGGGAAAACTGTGGTCTCGCAGGATGCTTATTCCTTGACTATTGCCCTTCTCTCTCCCCTGGCAAATCTGACATTAACACCCCGAACTGACAGCACAAAGGCGGCATCTGGATAGCATAGCCTGTGGCTCTGGAGTCACGGCTGGTGGACTTGTGGTGTATCCAGATATATTCATTAAAACACTAATCAAGCAGAAGCTCATTTGTGGAATTGTCTTTGAATTTAAAAGGGAAAAAAAGATGGTCGAACTACAAAGCCACTGCAGTCCAGAAGCGCTTTATCCATAAAAGACATTCGGCAGCCCAGGCCAGTTAATGCCAGCCCCACTCCTGCATGCCCGTACGGGTTTGCCAGGTCCTGTTGAAATGCCAGGGAGTGACAAAGCAGGCACGATGGTGGTAAGCTGGGGACGAAGAGCTCCTCTGACACGCTGTGAGCTGCTCCTGTGTGTCTACACGCAGAGCCAGGTCTGTGTGTGTGTCTGCATGGGTAGATCCTCTCCTGTGGTCATATTGGCACGTGGCAATTATTATAGGAAGGAATAGAAATAAGCATTATATATAAAAAATAAAAAAAACACTTGGAGACTATTTTGCTGTCATCCCACTCTCTTGTGATGGGGAGGAGAGGAAGGCTTTGTCTCTTTCTTCTTACCACCAAAATTCTGAGGCTGCGAATTGCTCCCAAAAATGAATGTCCTCCCTTGATGCGAGTTTAAAAATCTCTAAATGCAAGAAATGATCTGTCTCATGTTTCCAGTGTCCACAGCAGCTTTACTCACAGCCAGTGTTTTCTGGGAGCAGAACTAGCACATACCAGTCTCTCTTCTCTTCATGATACAGGCAACAATAAGGGAGAGATGATGCTTGCATGGAGCCTAGGCTCCTAATGTGTTACATTTCATCTTGGACCAGTGGCAGATTTTAGTTTTTGGACCTGGATCTAGGACAGACCCTCCTCCAAGGGCGGGGAGGTAGAGATGAGTTGCTGGACATGAACATTTGTGCTCAAGGGAATTTTCCTCTCTAAAAGACAGGTCGTTGGGTCTTGTCCCTACTGCAATTGGGGACAAAACTCCACTTCGACTTCAGGAGGGTCTGAGGGATGTTCAGGAGCTGAGCAAGTAGCAGAAGGACCCTGGCAGCTGGAAAGGATCAGCGATGAGGTCCAGGTCTTGGGGAAAACCAGAATTAACCAAGTAGGACCCAACCTCTGTAATAAATCCTAAAAGCCAAAACACAAATCCCCCGAACCTTACAGGACAGAACGTGCCCTCAGGACTAGCTCCCCACTAGCAACTTGGTTGGACAGGGAGATATATATGTGCTAAAACTAAACTAATTTTCAGCCTCTTGGAGAAAACAAAATGACTGTTGCTATCATGGTGTAGCGTGAAAGCCTGGGTCACGGGGGGACGGGAGACAATCCTTTGTTCCAGCAGTCCCAGGTGCATCATGTACTGGGCAGAACTTTAGCTTACAATTTGGGATTAAAGTAAATCCTAGTATTTTTCTGCATGCCTGCCCGCTCCCTGGCTCCCAGAGACTGCTGGGTAACTGCCTATTATCCCGTGGTTCCACTTCAGTGCCCTCCCCAATAAAACTTTTCATATCCTTATAAACGAACTAGATTGCCGTGTTATAAACATTTACACTGTGCTAACAGATCATCTCCGCACATCAGAATTGGCTAAATTCCCTTTTCCAGATGAATATATTGAAGGAGATTAGAGATATGATAGCTTTTCAGATTGCTGAACCCAGAGAAATTAGTTTAGTGAGCATTTACAGAGGCTAAATTGGAACCATTAAATAGTGGATTAAATTGATGGTACTTTCATTGTCTGTCCTTCGGTACTGCTGTAAAATCAATTAGCCGTCACTATTCCATTCTCCATATAGTGAGATTGTCAGCCTGGCTAGGAGCTGCAGAGCCTCACAGCAGTAGCAAGCAGTGTGAAAATACACCTATTAGGTGATGTGGCATGAAATAACATCATAGGGCAGAATGTCCCAGTGAGATTTATCCCAGCCTTATCTCTACTTTAACAGAGAGGGGACAGACAATAGACTCTGGTGACACTCTTATCCTCTGAACATGTGCACCGGGATGCTCTCTGGACTGACAATTATTACATCGACTCTACACTGTCCTGAATTTTGCATCGGAAATCCCTGCTTTGCCCCCCTCTTAAACTGGCAGTGTCCCACATTAAGAGCGGAGGATTTGAGCAGAGTAGGTTTGCATCTGATTTGGGGGAGAAAAAAAAAAAAAGATACTAACTTTCTCCCACTTACTTTTGTTACAGCAGCTCTAAGTCCTGTTAGCTCACTGATTTATTAGCACATCTCCAGCCTGTTTCAGAGACCAGCATGGCTTTGCCACAGACAAAGAAACTGAGACACAGGCACGAGTGTCCCATCACATCCCTGGGAAATCAGGGGCACAACACAGTGCGGAGTTTTGCTGCTGAGGACCACACCAAGTACTTGCCAGCGCTTTTCAGGTGCAGTTACTTGTTTTATGCTCTTTCTCACATGGGAGAAAAAGCCAGAAAAGGGTAAATAACTTGCTCCCAGGTCAGGGGATGAGTCAGTGCAGATGAGGTTTCTTCATCCTCAACCCAGTGACTTCCCACCACCCTCTGCCAGGAGGAGAGCAAAACCCTGGGAGGCTGTTTGCACCCGCTGCATGCAACTACCTCCTAACGGGGAAACTGGAAATATTCCCCAAATTTGTGCTATTAAACTCTTCTCTTAAAGTGTGAAATTAAAAAGTAATGAGTCGCCTAAATTTAAGCTTTAACCTTTTGACCTTGCTCCTGCAATTTTTCCTCCCAGGGGAGGTCTCAGTCCTGTTTTGAAAAGCTATCGTCCCCGTTGTCAGCCGTGGGGTGAACTGGAGGAGGTTTTCCATCCCCAGAGAGCTTTCCTTTCAATCTTCGAGTTCTCTATTGAACCTGGAAATGGAAAAAAAACCCCACATTTCCAATAAAACTGCACTCAGTTCCAATTTCTTGCCTTGACGTGGCAAAGTTTTTAAATCCCTTGTCAACGTCTTAGTTATGCTTCACGAAGGAACCACCTGGAGCTGCTGGCCTTCGTATTAAATGTTTGCTAGGCTTGTAATATGGACATTCCTCTGTTTTTAATAGTGCTCCTCTTTTCAGGGGCGAGATGGGACCTCAAGTGCTCCTCACTCAGTTTAGTGTCCTAAACTTGGAGGACGTTCAAACTTTCCCTTATCCTGAGCAGGATGTGGGTAAAGTGGTGATTTCAGTGCAGTTCTGTTTTATGTAGCACTCCTTTGCCTGACCCAAGCCTTTCTCTTTCCTGGCTGAAGTGGATGCAGAGCAACATTCCCATTGAGATCTGTAAAACACCATGCACACTCATTGCAAGTGCCCATTCCCCAAATCTCCATCTCCTGAGTCCAAAAAGATGTCCTCTCTATGAAGACCATGCAGCAAATGTGGGCTAATGCTCCCACATGTTCTCAGCCCATGGAAGTGGGGGGAGACGTGGAGGGTGACAGGTAATTTCAGCCCCAAACTGTTGCCCCGGATTTAGCCATGTTTACAGAGACACCCTCCACTACTCCTCTAATTGGGTCTCACTCTCCTCCAGCAATCAGCGCTTCGTTATCACTGGAATCTCATTGCTAATTGAGGTCTGAGAGCCTTTATTTCCTGGACATCTCATGCATGGTGAGGGCACCACCTTTCGCAAATAAATCACGTCATCATCATTTGGCATCACCCCCCTTTGCAGAGGGCTGGGAATCACAATAAAAATACTTGTTTCCTTGAAACCACCCTTCGAACTTCCCCCCTTCCACCACTTGGCCCTCCACAGCTACCTTGGGGTTTCCTGTACCTCTCTGTAGACAGAGCCTTCACAGTGGATCTCCATTTTCAGTCCTGGAGTGAGTTTGTCATGCAATGGGTAGCTGCATACATACAACAGCAATTTCCTTAT
The DNA here is from genome assembly GCF_036013445.1 of Caloenas nicobarica. Lineage (NCBI taxonomy): Eukaryota > Metazoa > Chordata > Aves > Columbiformes > Columbidae > Caloenas > Caloenas nicobarica. Next base: position 5,852,467 of record NC_088258.1, on the reverse strand, counting down.
CTAAATCCATTTATAACTAGCGCTTTTTTTTTTTTTTTTTAATGCACAGCATCTTCTGCTGTTCCTCCTCTTCTTGTAATTACTACATCTCTCTTTCTGTAGGAATCATCTTGCCTCTTCTAAAATTTTGCTTCTCTGACTTTTCAGCGGTGCCTGGATGCAACTGCTACAGGGACAGATTTAGTGAGTGCAGGTCAGCCTCGGGATGATGCAACACATGCTGGTACATATCGCAAGTTTCCATCTTTTCGTAGTCCACACTTCCCTACCAGGGAAGGAAGAACTGATGTGACCATGAGAAAGTCACGCTGCCCAGCTGAACCTCAGTGTCCTGTCTACTGGGATATAGATCAGGTACCTCAGACAAAGGTCTCTCCTGCCTGCAAACAATTTCTTCTTCTCTTTCTTCTTTGAAGTTGTCTTCTCCTAAAATTTTTAATTACATGTGAAATCCTCTAAGACTCTCTAAGTTCAGGTTATTTCTTATCTACCTTAAAATTTCCACCCTGCGGCTTCGTCAGTCCCTTGTGTCCACCCAGCCCAGCTGCATCACTGCCCAACTTCAGCCTTGCCTGTGTTGCTCGCTCTAACATACAAAGGAGACACAGCAGAGCAACAACTTTACCTTGGAAAAGTGTAGTTTGGCAAACTACTTTCTTAAAATTGCTCAGCCTGGTGACTGCTGTGGATCCCATAGCAGATTATAGCAAGTCACACTTTCTGACTCACAAATTCACCCCTTGCTGCTGACGGAGGATGCTGTTCCTCAATCAACAGAGAGCTTCAGCAATCAGCCTGCAAGATAGATCTAACTGCTTCTGCCATTGCCCCATTTATCTTCATTTCCATTTTTGCGTTGATGGGTATCATACACCACAAAGAGCCAGCCCAGCCGTGAAATGACACCGGACTGGCAACCTTATAATTATCTGGGCTCACGTATCAATTCTCTTCAATCCCTTCGTGACACTCCATTGCTTCCTCATAACTTCCTCATCTGACAGATCAGCACTGTGCACCCGAACCGCCTGAGAGCCCCTGGGTAATAGCCTCAGGGACAAAGTTAGCCCTGGCAGAAGTGGGCAGACGCTTGTTGGCTTCAGCGGGAGTTTCGCTCACTTTGTGCCAAGTCTGAATATTGTCCAGCCTCTCTTCCACACACACAAAGAATCTCAGCTCCCTTATCTGCTGTAGGGGAAAAGGGTTGTGGGCTATGGTAGCATACGGGGAAATCCCTAGCTCACGCAGAAACTTGCAGATGGCTCCTTCTCCACATTTACTGTGATGTAGTCTGCCTGAAGGTATTCCGGTCTCTAGGCATATTAATATTTTTCCTCCATATTTTGCACTAAGATGACACTGAAAGGTCTCCTGGGGCAGGACAGGGTTGGTGCTGGTGCAGTGCACACCAGCTTATTGATAAAGTGCAAAAAGCCTGAGCTCCACTCTCTGCACCCACCTCCACTGCAGAAGGTCCTTAGCAGTGCATCAAGGTCGTAGTAAAGGAGAAGAGGGTTGTCTGCCTTGGAGAGCAAAGGCCACCAACCCCCAGGCTGGAGCAGCACATGGACCTTGGCCCAAGGCTCATCTGGGAGCTGCTGTGTATCCATGTAGTTTCATACTCTTAATGCGGGGTGAAAAGCCAGAACCAGTGCCTTTTATGCCTGCTTGTGGTTCTCATGGCTCTGTCTGGTCCTTGCTGACTCAGACCTGGCGTCGGAGGATGCTTCTCTCAGGTTCAAGGTTGAGCACTGCAAGGACCCACCTGCTCCAGAGCTGTGAGACCCCCACTTGCTCAGCAAGCCCCAGGGATGGTTTACCCCGACTCTTTCTTTTTCCTCTCCTTGGGATGCACTTAAAACTCACCTGGCCATCCAAAGGGATTGTACCACAGGTTTGGACACAACACAAAGGTGTCAGAGGGGCAAGGGTAGGAAACACTGCTTTTAAATTTCTCCTCCCACACAGCCTGGCTCTTTCTCCCAGAACATCTTCCCTGTTTGGGGGCACAGTGATTGCAGGATGAGCCACAACTGTGAGAGCGCTGGGGTAAGCTCTGCAAGAGGGCAAGGAGACTTGCCCATCCCCTTCAAAGAAACTGCAATGCCCAGCAGCAAACCTCAGCCCCAAAACCTCCTCAGAGATGCTCCCCCTTCTCAGCACCTGGACAAAATGCAACCCATGGACCTGCCATGAGCCAGAGGAGAAGGGATGCTGGGCAGAAAGCTGGCAGCAAACCCTTGGAGAATGGGGGACTTTGACTCCTGCTGCTGCTCACATCCTGGGGGCAGGCGAGGAAGCCTTGCTGGCTCCCCTGGTGCTGGCAGAGCCGCGCAGGCAAGCTGGGCAGTGGGTGTTGTGCCGCCCGAGCCCCCGCTGCTCCAGGCAACTGCCTTCTGCATCCTGGGCCCCTTCTGCCCGTCAGATAGGCACAGCATGTGTCCCCAGTGAGGGGGGAACAAATCCTGCCATTGGGGGAAGAAGATGACTCGTACAAGGCTGTGCTCAGCCCGGTGCAGGGCTGCTGAAGTCAGGGAGAGCCTCACCACTGGTTTTTAATTTGCTTTGGATTGTGGCCATTATCATTAGAATAATCTCAAGCAGGTGATAGGCAGGAGTAAATTAATTCTGAATAAAAGTGTTTGGGGGTGGGTGCCAAGGAAGGCCAGGGGTGGGTGCTGGGTACTGCCTTCATGGGTTAGTCATAGAGGATGTTTGGACTTGGACTCATCTTGGAAGGAGCATATTTCTCCTCCAATGTTACATTTGTTTCTGCTTAAGATCCCCAGATCCAAAATACACAAGCCGGTGCTTAACAATGGATGCAGAGGGTGGTGGGAGCAGGGTTATTTATATGATTTTTTTTTTTTTTTTAATTTGCCTTGTCCACTGAAATCATGTGCATGAAAACAATTGAAAATAAATTATCTCCCATCTCCAGAAAGAACCTTTCACTGTTGTTCCTGGAGCCACCCGGACACATGAACAATTAATCCTCGACTTCAGACCCAAGTGACTCAACCAATAAAACAGCTGTCAGCTGCCGATCCTGGGGAGGTGCTGCCTAATATCCCAGGAGAGGATAATTATTCTTATCTGATTTGGCTTTGGAATGAAATCATAAAAAGCCTCGTCCCATTCTGTAAATTCAGTTCTTCTTAGCAGGTTAAGCAGAGCCCAAATGACTAACATTTCTGTCAGCACCGACTCTGGCTAAGGGCTAATATACCATGAAGAATAACCCAATAATAAATCTTATTACAGGGAAGGAAGGGGAAAAAAAAAAAAAAAGAAAAGAGAGCATGCAAGAGTGTGAAACCTCAGAGATGACCTAGGAGGGTGCGAGGCAATTTCAGTGGCTGACAAAAATGGTTTCAGGTTGCTGTGCAGAGGGAAATTTCAGAGTAATTTTATTAAAAATACCTCAGGATATTGACCCAAATCTGAATGTTTTGGGTGGAAGTGTTTCTGCAGCCAGACACTTATTTTCTTGTTCTTTGGGTGTCTTTTTGCTACAAGTGATGCCTCTTGGTGTGCAATGACCAGATATTTTAAAGATCCGCTTGCACAATGGAGAGCGACACTTCTTTTAAACATGGCAGCGATTTGGGAACACTGACCCCCCAACAAGCTTTCAGTGCTCCCTGGGATGGAAAATCCCCCTGGAGCCCAGAGATGGAAAAAAACAATGCTGCATCCCACGTCTCCCTGGCTTTGAGGTTGCAGGTAGACCCAGGTCCCCCGAGTTTTCCTGTGCCTGGGATGTCTCCAGCACATCCCATCCAAGCTTGTCAGATGCATCTCTGTGCCCTGCTGTGCAGGACCAGGGCTAGGTCACCCAATGTCTTGTGGTGGAGAAGAAGCCAGAGGTGGAGGCTGAGCTAGGTAAGAGTCTCAACACCAGAAGTTTGGGTCTCTCCCTTGGATGAACGCAGGCTCAGATGCTGAAGTTGATGTCTGGGAAGGACCAGCTCTTTGGAAAAGGTGAGCTCTTGCTCCCTCATTGCAGCAGGATTTACTGCCTGGGTGGAAAGTGCTTTGTTGGGGGGATGGGGCATGGTGTTGAGTTTAAAGTTCAGGACGACCTTTGTTGTTGCCTTTAATACCACCAGTCAAGAGGCTCCTGGAAATAATGACCGTGCAACTCAATCTGATCTCCCTGGGTGTCTATTTCCACTGGTCCCTTTGACAGGCAGTTTCCCAGGCGAACAGGTTGGATGCCGTCTGAAGCATCATATGCGGGACCCCAGCAGGGTGTGGAGGTGGCTGGGGACAGAGATCGAGGGGCGTGCGGGGGCTCTTGAGTTTGGGAAACCACCAAGAGGTCTGGCGAGGAGGAGCTCTGAAGAAGATTGATGGCAGAGCTCTGCTGCCACCAAAGTGTTTCTCCAGCGCCTGGGAAGGACGTTAAGGAAAAGGGGGGACCTGGTGGCCAGGACGAGCTGGAGAGGAGCCTCAGACATCAGCAGGGAAATGCTGGTCACAGTCACACAAATCATATGCACTTTTGCCTTTGGTTTGTTGCTCCTTCCCAAGGAACTGGCAGTGGCTGGACACTTGTGGGACTACAGGGACAGAGACAAAGAGTGGGTAGGGGGGTCAGGAGGTGCCCCCAGTGCCAGAGGGACTTGAGACCCATCTCGGCTTCCCAGGTCTGCCCGGGGCTGTTGCACCATGACATTGCCATTGCAAAGCATGTGATTCTCCCACGCCTCGCTGGAGGGTCAGCCAGATACAATTTCAAGGAGACGTAAAGTCGGGGCTGGGGGTACCAGCGGGTCAGCAATACTATCTCTGGGCTGAGGAGGAGCGAGGAAGAGCACCAGGACACAACTGCACAGGGGAGGGTGGTGTGTGCACAAGGCAAGAGGGGCTGCAGTGGGGGTTTCTCATGAACCGGCATGACCTGCGCTGTCCCTACAGCACGAGGTGTTCGGCCAGGCACAGAGCAGCTGTGCTGATGAACAGCAGATATTTAGAGCAAGAGAGACAGAGCCCACAGATGTCACCCAGATGTGAGGTTGTCTTCCATCCCTCCTGGGCAGAGACTTCAGCTTTTATGGCTCTTTCCTCTTTGGAGCTGCCTACAACTATTGTACAGGGACCAAGGGTGCAGCAAAAGGCAATATAAATTCCACACATCGCTTGCATCCAGCGCGTCTCTGAGTCAGGCAAACCAAATCTCTACAAAGGTGGACAAATATTTGCTGAGGAAGGCTCTTCCAGGCCTGGATTGGATTCAGGCTGGTGGCTGAATTGTGTGTATAATCTAGAGAAGCAAGGCCTGGGATCTGGATTATTTTAAAAGAGAGATGTATCTGTTTATGGAAGAAATATTAGAACTGCTAGAGTGTGCTACAATCCCTCAGAAATGAACATAAATCTGGGGTGGAAACATAGTATATAAATTTCGATAAATCACATAGTCTTTACTACAATTTGGGTGCAATTACATAATACTGCACTAATAAAGCTTTATACAACTAATTTTAATCCTTAAAAACCCTCTGAAATCCTGTTTCTGGAACAAATTTGATTTATACCTCATTTTACTTTCCAGTGATTGTATCTCCATCTGGTGGGAGTGAAGGACTGGTAAGACCGACCCACACGGATCAGCTAAGAGCCACGTGGGAACAACAGTTTCAGCCAGAGGTGAGCTTTACTGTTTACTATATGAAGATCTAAAGAGAAAGACACAACTGGTGATATCACCCTAGGACAATAAATTAAGCCACCTCAGAGATGGGAAAGAAAAAAACAAACAAACAAAAAACAGGAGTGAATTGTGACCACATCAGGGATCTGGTCTACATCAGAGGGAAGCAGAGAGGGGTCCAGTAGTGCTGATAAAATAAAACATCGCTTAGAAACAGAAGTGTCTATGATGAGGAAGCTGCGAAGATTCAGGAATGGGCTCAGGTGGCCCAAAGGCAACTGTGGGTTGCCTTGGTCCGATGGAGGGAGAGGATGGCCAAGGATGGGAGAGGGTCAGCGAGCCCTGCTGAGATGGGAAGGGCCTGTCTGGACATGGAGCTCAAGACAAAGAAACAAGGCCAGAGAAAGAGATGGATTGACAGCAGTTGTATGGGGAGCAGGACAGCAAAAATTGCCTCCACTGTGAGTTGCAATGCAAGGCAAACACCTTTTTCAGCTGAATACCTAACCTGATGGTCACGTACAGCTGCTGCTTGGAAGAATATTCCAACTTTTTCTCTCTGCAAAGGCAGATATTTGCATGTACATCCATTAAATTTACCCATGGGAGATCTCGGTCCCGTGTAGCTTTGAAAGTGTTCAGACCTGATTACCTTATTAAGTCCAATGCTCATTTTTAAGCCACTATCTGTAGAAGACATCATGCTCCAAATTGTACCTGGCTTAGCTTTTATCTCAGATGCCTGCTTACCATAAAAGCCTGGAAAGGCAGTACAGTAACTTCTCCCAATAAAAAAATTAAAAGCTGAGATTTCTCTGGCCAAGGGAAGCAATCAGTCACTGATACTGAAAGATCCGTCATCAAAGTATAAGGCAAGGAATGAATAGACTTCTAAATCAGTCAAACACTTTAAACATCCCTTTAGTAATTGACAATTTTGTAATATTTATTCACAACAGATCTGATTGCTGGATTCCCACTGGCTCCCCTCAGGAGGGTTTGCGTGAAATCAGTTTGAAATGGTGTGTCAATTTTTTTCTGAAGTCACCATCTGGCTGATAGACTTGAGTCTGTTCTAATACACTGACCCAGTGAATCGCTGCTAAACAATTCCCAGGGGTCTCCCCTCCTCTCGCAGGCAATCCGGGAGAACGCTGCCAGGAGAGAGCGGGCAAGACAGGCATATTTTAATGCGTTATGTTGAAGGATTGTAAAAGAATTTGATTTATGTAAAGAAACAGAAATCTTGGGATGGTCTCATTCACTCTTGCGCCCTCATGCTGGTTTCAAATGTGATGGGAGGTTCAGGAGCAGCACTAATGACCTGAAACTACCTGAAATTGTGCTGGGGCTGGGGGAGGAAATCACAACAAATAAAAACCCACAAGAGGCCCCCCTTTCCCGTCAGTAGCAAGGAACCCTTTGATAGCAGCAACCCTCCCAGCCCAGCTGGCAAAAATAAATATTGGACCAAATACATCACACATCTATTTCAAATATGTGACAGTATATAGATGACACTGGAGTCCTGCAAAATCAGCCTCATTCTGTATCACCAGAAATCCCTGGGATGAAATATGGTCAAACTGTCCGTGCTTAAGAATAGATCGGTTTAACTTACAGTGTGAAATGAGGCCTCAGCATATGTGTTTTGTATGTTCTTCTGTATACCAGCCATGAGTTCATATAGCACATGTTGATAATTAGATGTTTCCTCTCATCATCCCTCTGCACAGTACGGCTACCACCCTTGTGAATTGTATTTTCTACTGTGCAAGAGACTCTTTGACATTGCGTTTCCCAGCCCCCGAGCATGTGTACACACTCCTGTCACGGATGCAACATTACATATATACCTATACACGTGCACTTGTGTACATATCCACATATACACATAAGCTTGACATAATTCTAGGATGACTAATTTTTTTTGACAGGCGAGTAAATCACCATTACAGCATTTGTTTTTTTCCATTACCATCAATCATTATTGTATGTGTGATCAAGTAGAATTTGTCTTTGGCTGCTTAAAATTTTCCTGATTGTTTTTCAAGGCTAAATATCATCTCTAGCTAAATAACACTTACTGTAATAATGTGCATGCTAAAGAGCTGATCCAAACCCCACTGAAATCACGAGAAGGGTATTGGCACAATGGACATTGATCTAAGTCCTAAAGGATCATTTGTTTCTCAATAGAACCCCAGTAAGAGATTGAATGAGGAGAATGTTTTATAGGGTTTGATTAATTCCCTCTTCTACCAATGGAGTAAGGCTACAGCATGTAACGACTGATCAAGGTAGAAGCACAAGTGGATATCTAAATCAAGTGAAAATATCTAAAATATCACAAGCTGGTGAAACACGCAGAGAAGTTTTCTGTAAATCTGTTCGATTTTTAAATGAATTTTCTTCAGCTATGCTGAGGTCCATTCCATGGGAACTTAGAGAAACGAAGTGTTTGGAAAGATGTTCATGAAACAGCAGGAACAAAGGCTAAACGGAGACCAGGAAAAAAACTGAAGTGGTCATCCAAACCCATAGACCAAGGTACCAGAAACAGCGAAATAAGTGTCGACTGCGTCGGGACACCTCCAGGATATCTTGCCTTATTGCCATATTTGAAAGACCTTGCCTGGGGGCATCCTGGGATGCTCTCAGACACCTTGGTGTCTCTACACCCAGCATCTATCAGGGGTTTCTATCATCGGAGGGCATAAAACTCCCCCCGGAATACATCCCACCATTAAAAATGTGGAGAGAATCAGAGCTTGCCAGGACTTGATGGCAAGCACTCTCTGCAAGCATTGTAATTAACAGTAAGAGTAATTACACTTTTAACACCGGCTAAGCTCAATATCTAAGATCTGGGGGTTAATGTAGCAGTTTTCAAAAGGACAGGAAAATAAAGTAGTAATAAAATAAAATTAACATTGCAGGGACTCCGAACAATGTTTGTCCTCTGCACAACCCAGTGATGAGTGTGTCCTGAGTTTTTTCGGCTGCAGGAAGCCCTTCGTGCTCCCTGCCTGCCAGTTAATTATTTTGTGACTGTGGGGCCATGCAGGTTTGGTCACTGTGTGGATCACAGACCACCGACAGCCTGAACGACAGGAAGACAAGCTCTGAAGCAGCTGCAGAAAAAAAGTGTTTGCATGCCACTTTCTCTCCCCATTTCTGGCCTTGCAAACCAGGGAGAAACAGATGGGAAGGAAATAAAATTGACAGATGAACATTCAAAGTTTATCCTCATTTTTAGTGGGTCGTAGTGGAGACCATTGTGGCAATGCTGTGCAAGATGTTCTTGTGAATTTTCTTCTTCCGAGAAAGTTCAGTGACTCTTGGGTTATATATTAAAAAAAAAAAAAAAAAAGAGAAACAGAACTAAAACTGTCCTGTGACGCTTGGGTGGGTTTGGGGGCGATTGACCCTTGCTAAGCTTGTGAGACTGGTGTGAAGGAGCCCTGTGCAGAGTCCTGGGTGCTGCTGGACAGGAGCAGGGGCAGCAGCACCCATGCTGGGGTGCCTCTCTCTCTGCACCTCGAGTTCCAACATGTTTAGGTGATCATGTCTTCCCGGGCTCCCTCCTCCCATCCCCTGTCACCTGTCCCTGTGGCAAGGTGCCCTGGCTGGCATTGGTAATTCTCAGTGCAAGGCCACGTAGGTGAGGGACACACATCTGTCTAGTCTTTGTCACATCAGGTCACTTTGCCTGTTTTTTTTGCCAGTTTTTTCCCAGGTTGGATCTAAAGAGAAAAGCATTTTTCTCAGGAATAGGCTTTTTGTCCTTGAGGGATTCTGCTCTTGGCTCCTTACTTCTCTTAATTGTGTAACCCTAAGGTATGCCTCAGATTTACACAGCCTAAATCCGGCCTTATTTGACTATATTTGTCATTATTCCAATTAATTGTGCATCAACTAATTGTGTAACATGGCTATTTGCATGTCAAATCGGGGTCCTCATGCTGTTCTTTGCAGTGTAATTGCTCTGGCTAAGTGAATACCAGGAATATTCCTGAGGTTTCAGCCATTAATCAAGGTCTGTTGAAAGGAATATTAGCACCCTGGGAAATAATAAAAAAAAGATGCAAAATATCAATGAGATTTTTTAAATTAAAAGGAAGCCTTACATGCAACAACAAGATGAGTATGAAGGCCAGGAAGCTCTGGCCAGGCTTACAAAGGCCATGTCCTCTGGAGGTCTGGAGACTCAGCCTGTGCTTACCATCAAATGAAGGGGCAATGGTTGGCCTTTCTTTTCTCGGTGCCCATTTTGGGGGTTTTTCACCAATGCTGCAGAGCAAATGGTGATAGGACCCTAACAGTGTGTAAGAGCAGGGAGGCCAGATGTCAGTGGGAAGGTCTTTGGATGTCTTGAAGAAGCGAAGTAGGGGGCTGTCTAGGGCAACCTCATGGAAGTGGGGAAATAGTGGGCTATTCTGGATGTGGAAAGGCGAGGTGCTGCTGCGGGAGACGAGGCTAGGATGGGGGGATGGAACCTGCCACTGCGGGGAGCGTGGTGGGGGTCGTTCCTGTGCAGAGACATCCCAGTGAGCAGTTCCCTCCTGGGTTCAAGACATTGCTCCCTGAAGTCTTTGCTCACTACCCTGGCTGAAGAAAACACCCAGAGGGTTGAAGCTCCCACCAAAGCTCTCCAGGTAACCAGTTCTGAGACAAATCCAGGCCTGAGATCACTCTCCTTAAAGCATCCTCAGGAATATTTTGGGAGAAATGAAAGAGATGAACCATGGCCTGTTTCCAGCCACCTATGTGTGTCCCCAGAACAGCAGAGGCACCCGGTGATGAATGGTCCCTTCCCTTTGGGAAAGGATGGATTTTCATTGTCAACCCTGTTTGCCCTGGTGATGTATATAAGGTTGCTGTGGGAGAAACCAACTGAAGGCTGCAATGATGGAAAAGACTATTAATATCCTTGATGAACTACGTCTAATTTAGCCAATGGGTTAGTGACAGATCCGGTGCTGAAACTCAACTGCTCCTGGATCCCAGACCGGCAACTGGTCCGTTGTATTTTGCTGCTCCACATTATATAGCTTAGGTGTCTCAGAAAAAAAAAAGGACAGCATCAAGGATACTGATCAAGGATTATCAAGGATAATCAGGATCCTCTTGCCCATTCACAAGAAGGAGGCTTGCAAAGCGTGGAGTCTGCAGCGAGGGCATGGCTTCGGCCATGTTTCAACACGTTTTCCAAGCTGGAGGGGAGGCTTGTGAACGGCTGTGGGTCCCGCGCTTGGCTTGTTTAACCCGGGCTCCTCGGGGGATCAGGGCTCTCCCCACTCAGCTGTTTCTCATCCCTCATGCTGCTGGTTGGGCTGCAGCTCTGGTTTCTGAGGCTCTGTCCACCACTGAGGATAAAGTGAAAGCAAAGCTGGCCCTGGGCTGCTGTTTGCAAACAGAGATGAAGACAAACAGATGAATTCAAGCTGCTGGAAGGAAAACAACCCTGGCAGCTCCTCTGCTTAATGGTGGGAACCTGGAAGTGTAAACAAAACCCTGGGCAGGTCCTCCTCATTCCCACCGGCCCTTGGATTCCACCGGTATTTTTCAGTCTTTACCTCCTAGAACCAATTGATTTCGTGCCAGCCTGTAACTTTTTACTGATGTTGTGGCTGTTTCAGTTAAAGACAACCAGGTGCTGCATCTCTTCCCCCTGCCCAGCGCTGGGACCTCTCCTGCCCCCATTGTCTCGGACCCGGAGGGGTCCCTGGCTGCTATTTCATCCCTGGGTCCACGGCCATCCTGCAATCGCAGGTCTATGCCCTGTTGGACATGGCCAAGGAAGATGCGTGCTGCGAGTTTTACCATCCTACTGTTTCAGCACTGAGTTCCTGACACCTTTTGCTCTCCATCGTAAGATCGTCCACTCCCTTTAAAATTCAGAGAAAGGCAACATTACTCAAAAAACTTGCTGGGTTTCTGAGTAGTGAGCAACAGGGCAAGGAGATGCAAGTCCTCAAGGCATTTGCTCCTCAAGCCCCATCAGCATCCCCCATCAGCAGTGTCACAGTTACAGGGACATCCTTTCTCTGAGCATTCATGGCTCAGCCACCACCACAGAATCACACGTGGCAGAGCCCAGGGGTGGACAAAGAGCAGACAAATTAGTTTGGGCAGAGAAATAGAGATGCATCTGGGTGCAGAGCAAAGTCGAACAGTGCTTTTGGGAAAAGCTCCATCAGGCAGCACTGCAAAGCTGACCCGATGCTCGTGTCCAGCACGACTCCCCTGGAATTGCAGGAGGTTTTACTCGTCAAGCTGCTGCATTTTTGCCCGTGTATCAAGTCAGAGAAGCGAACACAGTATCTCAATTCTCTCTTTTTTTTTTCCTTCCTTTTTTCTGACAGTTCCTTAATTAGCATGAGATTTCACAAAATTCGCCAAGGCAGCCATCCATCTGTTTTGCTGACTTCCAGTAACAATATTTATCATTGCGGAAGTGTCAAAACAATAAAACCAGATGACATTTATGCAAAGGGCTCATAACTACTTCAAAAAAAGGCCCAAACCTTGAAAGCCTCCTGCAGGATTTTGCTGGGAATTGTTTGCAGACACAAAGCTGAGAGTAATTCCTTCTGTACTGGCATAAATATTTTAAATAAGCCACAGAAGAATTTTCCAAGGGAGGTGCAAGGATGGCATATGCTTCTCTGTAACAACTTTGTTCCAAGCAGTCGGACAAGAAAAAAAGAAATCTCATGCCTTTTCCTGGTTTCGCCCCCCAAAATATCAATTTTGGTGAATATTTTTCATATTTCAAAAGAGTGCTATATAAACTAGTTCATGTCAGTGACTCTTAAGAATTTTAACCTGATCTGCCATGCAGCAAGAAGGGGGAATTAAAAAAAATCTGCTTATTTAACTTTATGGTATTTAAACCAATACATAAATAAGAATTAATAAATCTGCATTTCCCATTGTCAGCATTAGTTGATTACAGCACTGTGGAGCCCTATCAAAGGGTGCATACGGCACACTAACTTCTGCAGTGTATTTATATTATCCATAATAAATTTACCTAACAAATTCAAGTGTAGCTGCCTTTTCCCCTTGTCAGAGTTTCTCTGGCTGGGAGCACTCTTTACACTCTGGCTTAATGGATCCCTGAGCACGTGAGAGAGGACAAGCCCCTGTAACCCTGATTTTGATGGATTTTTGCAGAGAAAGTGGCTTTGTTCAGCTGAGAGATACCCTTAACTTGATCTCTGAATGGTGTTCCCCCCTCTATCTGGTCTCTGGCAACATGAGGTTTTAAAGCCATTTTGTGCTCACAACGTAATTTCTGGAGATTTTTCTCCTGCAGCTCTTGGGTGCTTGGTGTTTAAGGGTTGTTGAAGGATTTGCAGGGGCCAACACCAAAAGGGAGCGGGATTCTGGAGCATGGATAAGGTACCACAACCAGATTTGGGTTTGTACGTGAGCATCCCAGCAAAGGGCGAGCAAAGACGTGGGGTAGATCTGCTCCTGGAGGAACTTCCAGATGAGGTGTTCTGGAACAAGTTGGTGCTTTCTTCCTCGAGCTGGGGACAGGGAGGCTGGACCCTGTGGAGCCGGGCTGAGCTCCATGGTGATTGTACACATCTGTCTTCTCCTGACAGCTCTGCCTGTTAGTGGAGCGAGTATCCTGTTTAATTTACTTGACTTGTTAACAGCTCGTTGTTTTGAAGTTGTAGGAAGTAGCTCATTTCACGTTTACAGTTGGAGCATTGAATTCCCATTGGGTAGCTAAAATTCACAAATAATCTGGTAATTTGTCCGCTGCCTCAGGAGCCTGTGAGGGTGCTGGTCAGAGTATATTGCAGTGTATATCACCACATTTTGGTGAAAAGATTGATGAGCAAAGAGGAGCATGGAGCTGACTGGCTGCATTCCAGGAGTAGCTATCGAAACCAAAAGGCTCAAGGAAAATTCTGCCAAAGAAAGAGTGATGGGGGGTTGCACAGCCCCCTTTGCAGACTGGCTGCAGAGGAGGGTGGTGAGGGGGTCACTGGCTCAGACCATGCAACATGGAGGCAAGAAGGAGCCAGTGCAGAGCTGATCTCTTGTAGGGGAAATTGCCTCTCAGGATCACCACTGCAAATATCACACCCAATAGCCACAAGTGGAACAACAAATCTTTGGATTCTCTCATCATTAATTGCTCACCTTCTCCATCATTCAACATATCAATAATTGGCAGCCCCAGCAACTGAAAGAGAGGAAAACACTGCGTGCGGAGCCTGGGGCATCTCAAGGCTGCACAAAGGTAGATCTTTACAGTAAAACTCTCACTGAGCACATTCACCATCCCTTGCATGACCCATCAAGGATCATGCAGGGAGCTCTGGGAAGGGGCAGAACCTCTGCTACACCCAAGTGCCTTCCCCAGCTGCTACAGCAAATGCAGAATGATCAGCCTCCAGGCTCAGGCTCTGACTGTGCATCTTCTCCTGGAGCACAGACCACTGCATGCCTGAGCTAAGGGAAGTGCTGCAGCCCCCTCTGAAATCAGGCATGCTGGATTTGTAAATGAGTTTGGAGTTAGGGAAGGCAGGCTGCAGACATCCCAGCAGAGCAGCAGGTAATCAGTAGGCTGTCCTCCACAGGGAAGGTGTTAAATTCTTCTTGGAGTGCTGACAAAAAGAGTTACAGCCTATATGCTTATTGCCAGAAAAATAATAAAAAAAGAGTATTGGTTTAACCAAGTCTAACTGCCATCAAAAGGTTCAGACATGTGCTCTTGCCCTGGAGGGTCTGTGAGCAGGGGAGGGGCAGGAAATGTTTCACCTTAGCCTTACCATCAAATGACCGAAGTCAAACCAACAAGAGCCACCAGCCCAAACTCCCAGTGATCCCAATGGGAGAAGAGTGAGGTGGTAAAACTGAACGTGGAGAAATCCCCCCTGCAAACCTTGGTGGCTCATGAGCTCCCTCCCAGGTGATAGGTGGCTCTGCCTTCCTTCAGTGATGCTCCTGCTGCACCTCCATCCCTGGCTGTCACCTGCTGCCAGCACGTCCCTGCACTGGGATGCTGCTGTGGGGCTCTGTGGGGCTGCTGGTGATGCAAGGTCTCTGCAAGCCAGGTCCTGCATCATGCTGGGGTTTGTTCCAGTGGCTGCTCAACCCTGCTGCCCTCTGGCAACACCAGCCCCACTTTGTTAGATTCTCCTGGGCTTTGGGGCAGCAGTTGGGTGCAAATGGGTGGAAAATTTTACTATTAGAAATGGACACATTCATCTCTTGAAGTCCGGGCATGATGGGAGGGGAAGATCTGTCTTAAAACTGAACATTATTAGACTTAAGAGACCTCTCTAACTGAAAGAACGGGAAGGACTTTGTTAAAAAATGAGCAAGTGCATGAAATTAGAACAGAGGGGAGGAAAACCAAACTGAGAAGTGGCCCAGGCAACGCTGCTCAGCCAGGCTGGCGGTGCGGGGCAGCCAGTGCCAGGGCTTGGCTGCAGCGTGTTCTCGTTTGTATTAACTAATGCTGCTTGGCATCACGTAATGCGTTATTGTTTTTATTGTTCTTGTAAATACACCTAGAGGCATTTTATAAATAGAATTAATTATAGTTGTTTAATTCATTAGCTAAGTATACAGCACATTTTGCTCGCTGGAGGGGCATGGTTGGCTGCGGTCAGGGCACACAACATACAAATCAATGTGCGGTCACGTTCGTTGTGCCTGGCCCTGTAGAACCAGCTCTCCAGGTGTTCTGAGCTTCATTCTCAATACCATCCTTTTTCTCAAAAGCTCATGTCAAAATTAAACAGTTGCAAGGAAAGTCTGGAAAGATTGGCCTACAAGGGGACAGCACAAAGGGCAGCAAATGTGGCTGAAAAGCACTTGAAACCTTTTCAGGGTTGTGGGTCCTTCCTGGGGATGAGTCTCGCTGGAGCCAGGGATGGTCTCACACAGGGTGGGCCACCACAGTGAAGGAGGCATCCATGAGGACACACGCATGTGCAGCAGCCCCATGAAAAGGCACTTTGCGGCAAGCGGCTGTTTCCCAGTGTAGGAGCAAGGCAGGCAGCAGCATTAGAGTGAGGATATTCAGGTCATCCTCTGTCCTGCCTCTCCAGTCCAGGCTGGGCAAAAACCCAGCCCTTGGGGAGCACTGGAGAGAGGAAGAAGGGGCTTGCAACCAGGTCACTGGCTACTTTGTGACTCGTGCCTGTTCAACCTGGCAGCAATGGAACCCAGCTCCCCACTCCTCCAGTGCCACAGAGGCTTTTGTCCTCCCCTTCCATCTCTCACAACTCACAGCGGAGTTCTATGAGCTCACCCTGCCCAGGCTGCCCCAGCCCGGAGCTGCCTTGCTTGCAGGAGCAGACCTGCTTTTCTCTAAATCACAACACAACTGAAAAAACACAGCAGGTCAATACATCACAGGGCACACACTTGAAAGGGAAGAGGCATAAAATTCATGTCATTGATGCAAGGCAAACCCTGCTCCCTTTTCCCTGGTGCTTGGGACATTCCCAGGGCTGGGAACTCTGCTGTCCTGAGGATGCTGATGGGCGCTCAGACACTTGCTAAAGCATGGAGAGAGGTGAAGGAAAAGTTGCTGAATAACCCCATGCAGAGCAATGGTTATGACCATTGGACTCAGGAGGAGCGGGGGTCCAGTGTTGGCTCTGATGCTGCTTCACTGAGTGGTACGGGGCAATTCACCTCCTTCCCTCTTTATTGCCTTTGCCCAAAGGCCTCCCTGGCACCACCGGCTCCCTGCCACGTTTTTACAAAACACAGTGCGATGGTTCCCAGCCTCTGCCAGAGCCCATGGTCATGACTGAACTTCGGAGCTGCTGGCAGGTGTCTATGCCCTGCCCCATCGCGTCCCTGACAAATTGAATGGGTAATGCGATGCTCTTCTTATCCTTCTCCTGCAGAACTGGTACCAGCCACAGTCCCAGCACACCACATGCTGATGTCCCCATGGGCTGCAGCATCCCTATCACCCTCCCGAGGAGCTGAGTCATCCACAGCGGGCACAAAGCCCAGGCCAGGACCTGAGCACCTTGCAAACAGGCAAAGAGAAGTTCATCTCTGGCAAAATAGCAGGATGGTGGAGATTTAAACTCCAGCAGGAAGGAGTTCAAGGCTGGTTTTGGTCACCAGTCCTTGTTCTGCACTGCTCTCACCTGGAAGGAGCAGAGATGCTGAAGAGCTGGGTCATGTAACTCAGGCAGCACTGGTACACCTGGGACCAGAGTAGTTGCTAAGAACACATCCCACCTCTCACTTGCATTGAGGCCACCGCGAGCATCTTCGAAAGGTGTTGTTGCATCCTTCTGCAGGCAACTGCCTCTAATTAGTGCAGAACAGGAGACATTCACAACAAGATGGAAGAAAAATAATAATCAAAGAAAACCCAGTGAAGCCTCATGTGATAATAAAGGCTGACTCTAACTAACAGTTGTTATTCAGACATTGTTAATGATATTATAAGCACTACCATGTGCTAGGCAAGCTGTGACACGCACCCCGGTGGACATATGGATAATAAGATCACATGCCTAATTCAATCAAAGCCATAAGTACGAACTTGATCTGAATCGGAAGAAAGCCCAAGCTAGCGGTAGCTGGGGATGTACTTTGGGAAAGCAACCTCATACAGTTAAGAAAATAAATAGAAGAGGGAATCATAGGCCAGAGCACCCTCACTGTGCATGAGACAGCCCAGCCCAAATACACTCAGCACCTCTCAGCATCCCGGGGACAGAGCCTGGCCCTGAGCATCCGCAGCGAGGGCCTTCCAGCTCCAGGGCATCACTGCCATCTCGAGAGCTAAACGCACCCATAGCCATCTCCAGCAGGATTTTCCCCCTGTGCTGACGCACCAGAGCATTGCTCTAGCTCATGGACAAGGCTTTTGCCAGAGTTGCTAAGATCAGAGGTGCCTGAGATGCTTTACCTTGACTCACCTCTTCCAAACAGCCAGTTGCACACCGCAGTGCGGTGCAGAGACACACACGGCTCCCTCCAGCCCACACCTGAGCACAGCCAGTCAAGTCACAGGCAGCTCGCTGTCATTAGAAACACTGAACATAATCACCAATTTTAATGCCTTTATCATTGCTCAATGGATCAGTGAACAGAGGAGCTAAAAGAAAGACAATTAGAAGCATCAGTCTATGCTAAAATTTTTTCCATTGCCTTGCTTTTGTCTAAAGAGTTATTCATTCCCTAATTGTGAAATGTAATTTTGTTTGGAGGATTTTGTTATATTTGTTTTGTTGTGTGGCTAATGCAGTTATTTGCCGCACACAGCCTCTTTTCTCCTGCTCAGCGCATTTAATGGAATTCTTCGGCAGCTTTGATTTAAAACCATTTTGGTTTAGTGACCAGGACACTTCTGGAAGGGGGAATCAGATTGTTTCCCAGATTTCTGACTCATATTTTGCTCAGCAAGATTCACTTTTTAAATGCCTGTTTTCATGAAGGCCTTTAATCCGGCATTTTTGGCCTCAGTGGAGACAAATGTCAGCAAGAAACAGCATCCCCCCCTAAACCCCTCACCCTGGGTTGGGAGACATGAGGGGCTCACACACAAATACTCCTCACACTCTTGTTAGGAGAAAACCCCAAGAAGTGACCCCCTTCTGTGCCCTTCCTCCCCTGCACACACATTCCCACTGATGGCTGCAAAATCTGAGACCAGCCCAGGCTTTTCTTCCTAAGAAAGGTGCCCAAACGAGAGTCGGTGCCCGCTCAGCCCCATTGAGGCTCTGGGTACCCAGAACGCTTTGTTATTTCTTGGAAATGGCTGCGCACCAGGCAGATCTGTTTTCGGTATGTCAAAAACCACACCTGAAAGTTGTTTTTTCCACTCTAAGTGTTTAACTAGAAGACCTCCTACAGCTCTAGAGCCCTGCTGAGCCTGGATGGCAATGCAGGGAGTGAGTAAATTGCCCTTTTAGCACGTTTTTCTCCGAGAAGAGGATTTTCAGTCCCAGCCCCACCCTCCCATGAAATCCAGAGCAAAGGAAGACTGATTTAAAAGCAATCACTAACACTTATACACAACCCCTTATTCGAGCAGCCCAAGCTTCGTCTTAGACTGTTGAATCAATCCTGTCTCCACTGTCGCCTTTTCTAAGTAACAAACCAAATCAGATGATGGCACAGTCTCCTCTAATTGAGCTGCATAAGTGTATCCACGTCTCAGGATGTGGGCATCAGCCATGCTATGCTGGAGGAGACAAAGTGTTTGAGGATATCAATAAATCCCAGGCTGAGGGAGGGAGGAAGCAGGACCAGACCTGGGCATCAAGGTCCAGCGCTCACAAGGCTGGGGACTTCTGCAGGGGGAATACAGCTTGTGGGGGGCACCCAGGTTCAGGCGTGAGAAAGCTGGGTGTCTCCTTCATGCCAAGATCATGCATGGTTTGTGGAGACATGATCTGCCAGACCGTGACTCGGCATGGGTGGATTTAAGACCATGCACAGGACAGGTCAGCTGGCCTTTTGGATGCATCTTTTTCACTACAAAGGTTGGGATTCAGCTAGTTTTAAAATATATTTTCACCACAAAGCCACAGTTTTAATGATTTTTCTACCGAATGCAATTTCCAACTCAGTTCTGCTGGGCTCACTGAAAACACCTCCATCCCCTGTCTGTTCCCATTTGGATGCTCATCTGTTTCTCCCAGAGCCGGCTCCAGCTCCCTTGGATCACGTTATTTCCAAGGTGGACAAACCCGAGACATTTCCACACAAGGCCCATCCCGGGCTCCAGCAATATGGTCACCAAGGGATGCCCTTCTCCTCTTATGCAGCAATTGCTGCTGGTCACGACATCCAGGGGCAGTGGAGCCCCTGATTCCCGGTGTCCCTGGGAGGGAGCTGTGCTGTGTGGAGCTGGGGAGGGGGACAACTGGTGCAGGGGCTGCCCATCACTGTGCTGTCAGGGCTGTGCATGGGCTGGCTTGGGTAGGAGGGCAAGGGACCAGGGTGTGAATGTACCCTGATTGGGAGATTTACCATGTGGGGCTGAGCAATGGGCTTTAACCCTTGTGGGGTTGTGCTCTTCAGAGATGAGCGATGTTTGCCTGTCTGCCAGGGCTGGTATTTAATGGCCTCTGAGTAGCAATGCTGAGGCCTGGGATGCTGCCGGGGGTGAAACATTCCTCATTTGGTCGTTCGCAAACTTTTCCCATTTCTGCAGAAGCGTGCGCATTGCCGCCAGCTCTTCCCCCATCGACCTGACTTGGATTGAGCTTATCAAAACGATGCCCTTGCAAAGAAAAATCCCAACCCCACCAGGAACCGCAAGCTTCAAACCAAGCCTGGGCTCTGTAAAGCCTTCAACAACCTGCCCGCTCAGCCCGTGCCTGGAAGCGCCCAGTCCCAGCGGGCAGCACCAGGGTGATTTAAAGTCTCGATTCCATGAGGCACCACTGGAGAAGTGAAATCACCGACTCGTGCGGCCAGGCCAGGAACAGGTGTGTGAAAATCAGCACCCAGGCACCCGCTCGAACAACGTTGTTTTTTCGTTGCGTGCCATAAATCAGTGCACTAATCTTTCACCGTCCGGCGAGATCTCTCACTGGGAGGGTGATAAATTGCCCTCCAGCCCCTGACAGCTGCTGGGAAATCACTCATGGCCCGAGACAAACCTCTAAATCTGACATTATAGAGTGTTGAAAGGAAGAATGTCTGTTTTTATAACCTACCTCAGTTATAATAAATATTTAAAATCCACATTAACATCCTCTTATAGTTACAATCTGCCCTCTATGGAACAGTGTCCAACTTAGATTTAATTAGCAACTGAACCTTTCCAGCCCAAGCTCCTAGTTAGGCTGAAGATCCAAATCTCCAGTGAAATGTCCCTGTTTTCTTAAACTACCTGCACTGTAATAAATATTAGCCGTGTCGCCAGGCAGCCCTGTTGGAGACAGTGCTCTTTTTGTCTTCTCAAAGGCTAACATTTAATTTAAATGATCGGGTCTTTCCAGACTCTGGGGGGAATTTCTTTCCTGTTCTCCAGAAATTTTGCCATACTTCACCTCCAAGTGCTGGTGTATTCCTTTGGCACCAGGAGGACACAGAAATGGAAACACCTTGATGCAGGTATGGGACTGGAGGGACAAAAATAAAATCCAGGTACAACTGTTCTGGCTTCTGGTTGTGGACCCGTGATAGAAACACGGAGCAGAGACCTTGACTTCTGTCGAACTGTGGAGAATTTGGGAGCTGGATCCCAAACTCCTGTAGTTGGCTTCTCTTGGAGAGAGGGAAGAAAAAAATCCTATCCAGAAGTTTTTGCACGTTCATTCTGTTCCCACCTGCTTTTGCAGCTGTCTCGTTTTCTCATTTATTATTTTACGCCAATTGTTTTTCAGAAGGCAGCATTCTCACTTGCTTCTATCTTCTGTTCTGACTAGTGTTTCATCAGTTTTTGTTTTGGTTTGTTTGTTTGTTTTTCCAAAATATCACAGGAATAAACACAGGCAGAGGTGTTAGAAAGAACAAAGTTTCCTTCATCTCCCTTGACTAAAAATCCTGCACCCATTTGGTTTGAATTTTGATGGTTTCCTCCCTGTCCTGCCTATCTGCCACGGCCACATGGCTGTGCCAGCCCATGGCAGAGGGAGGACGAGAGTTACAGCCAGAAACCAGCCTGGTCCCCATGTCTGCACCCCACAGCTCCAGAGGTGCCCTGGAGCTGCTCCGCCAGCCCATCGGGATGCTCTCCTCTGGATGGGCTCGGGGCTGCAACCGGGCTTTGGGGCCAAGGCAGGAGAGAGGTTTGCTAAAAAGCCTAGGGGTGGCAGCCACCCTGCCAGCACCCTGCTTCGGGGCTCTGGTTGATGGGTCAGGAGGCTTCAAGCAGGATGGGGAGGCAGGACAGCTGTGGTCTGCGCACACGCTCCCCCTCAGTTTTGTATTTGGGCGCCCTGCATCGAGCCCAGCTGCCACTTGAATCAATAGCAGCGTATCAATCAAGGCATCCCAGAGGAAACCCGCTGCTCACACAGAAATAAACATACATTTTCCTTCTGCATGCCACAGAAAGCCATGGATGTCTCCTGGCATTGTCTTAACTAAGGGTAGATGGGATGCTGCATCTTCAGCTACACCATCAGAGAGAAGGTTATGGAAACCAGAATGTATGTTATGTGGATTGGATATAAATTGGATATAAATAAATATGCAGACACAGCTTGGCCTGTGTTAAACAGACAGACATGGACTTCTGTTTCATTTCCAACTCTCCAAATGATGGCAGACACCCAAAAGAGTATGCAGCTTTTAAAAGACCATCCTCCAAGCCCTAATATTTTGCCTCCTGTGTATTTCCATCACTGGGAGCTTAATCCAGATGACTCCAGCAAATACAGTCTTTGTGAAAGCGACACCATGGACATCCTGGTGGCACTTGGGTGGCTTAATGTCCTGATTGGGAGCTTCTTATCTCTGCTTCTTTTTCTTTCCAGTTTGCTTCTGGCTGTATCAAAGGATGCTCTTGGTCAGAGGCACAGCAGATACTCAGCAGGCAGCTCAGGTGAGTCTCAGCTCTGGTTGGGGGCTGTTAAGCCATTGCTAAGTCATTGCTGTCCTGCCATCCTCCAAGGACGGCAGGAGATGAAAGTGTGACTGATCGTCTCCTCACCCACCATCCCAGGCAAAAGCAGAGCCGGCTTTGTACCTCTCTTCACCCCAAACCACTCCCATCCTGGCATCTGTTTGCATAAGCTGTTTGCTGTGAATCTTGCTTGAGTTTGTAGAGACAATGTCTCCCCCCTTGGGAGGCAGCCACTGTGTTTTACCAGGAAACCTTGCTGTTTTACAAAAAGGGTTTACCACCAGTGTGTCCTGCCTCTGAGAAAAGTTACATTCTCGGGCATTCAAGGTTTGTTTTTTGATTATGCGGGAAGTGGTGTGAATGGAAGTCACAGGGTCCTCAAGGGAGAGAGGTAACATGAGTCCCCAGCAGCTTTCTTAACCTTCGCTTTTGCAGATGTTTTCAGCTTTGCACAAGGAGCTCCCAGGAAGCCTCAGATGCAGAGCACGTGGAAGGAAAGATACTAAGACGTACGTGCTTCAGTCAGTGTTTGCACGGTGCTGAGGTGGCAAAGACATTAAGGTCTTCCTCCTCAGCCCACCCAAAGGAGCAGAGAGAGGATGCACAGCACTGCTGGGGTGAGCAGGGAAAGAGGTCTGGAGGAAACTGCTCTTAAGGCTGTGGTCTCATCCTACGGGAACAGAAGAATTTGCCAGCTCTTCCTACACACCAAACTATTATTTCTTACAAAATTGATGTCTGAGGACATATACCATAGGATAATCCCAGTCGTCCCTGGCCAGTGCCAGGGAGCAAGCAGAAAGCAGCAGCCTCCCACAGAGACAGCACAGCATGGTGCACGTACCTTCATCATGCACATACTGGTGGGTGGGTGGGAGAATAGACTCCTCAAGGACCACATCCAGGCAGCCTCAGCTCCAGCTAAGCTGCTGTGCTGAGCATTTGTCATGCCCAGCTCAGAGACCCCCAAGAATGGCTGCTTGAAGCTACGTGTCAGGTGTGTCCTGTATTGTCCACTGAGGAGGAAAAAGGACTCAAGTTTGAGCTCAAGTCTCCAGGCCAGGTTTCCTTGGGATGACAGATGTGAAGAGTTAGACCACACAAAGAATTAAGTCCTGCAGCCTTCCCTCTACCTCCTTGCTTATGTTTCTGCAGTTGCTATTATGCAGAAAGGCGGGCTAGATCAACTCATGGTCTCTTCTAGCCTCAGCCATCAACTGTGGAAGCCCAGGAAGGAGCTGAAACAAAGAGAAGAAGGAAAATCAGCTTTCCTGGCAGAAGCAGTGCTCCAGCTCCCTAAGAGATGGTGCTTTGCTTGGTCCGAACCAAAGCCAGCTTGAAAAGAGGTTGGTCCCCAAGGAGCAGGGCATGTGGGTAGTCCGTTCAGAGGCTGAAGCCAAAATGCCAGGTGACAACAGGTGAGCAGGTGGCAAGGGCAGGCAGAGACGAGGTGTAGCTTTGAAACTGCTACAAGCTGCTTGCCAATTTTATGTCTGAAAGCCTCTTGCGGACAGTGGGCGACTGACTCATCGTGAACACTGGCGCTCAGTTCCTTTATATACAGCTATTCCCCGCAGATTGCGTCCACCGAACTGCTTGCCAGCGGGATGGAGCTGTGTACCATCATTAATCAACGTCATGCTTCCAGAGAAATGCTGAGTTCATTCTCATGTGTCTCCTCAGACCTCTGGGGACTGAGCTGTCTCTAGCTGAGACTGGTAGTCACCTGGAACAGTTTTCCAGCCCCCCTAAGCAGCAGGAGTGTCCATTAACTACCACGGATCGGTGGGGAGGGTTTGTAAACTCCGGATGCATACGGAGGGGCCCGGGCGCTTATTGGCTGGTGCTTTCCGCTCTCAGAAATGGGTCATTTAAACAGAAAACTGTAAAGTGTTCATGCCTCTGAACGCAGAGAAACTATCAAAACAAGCTCCCGTCTCCGTGCCACAGACCCGGCATTCAAACAGAGACTCAGGGCATGTTGTATGGGAATGATCCAAGTGCTCCCAGCAGATTCCTTTCCTTTTTCTGATGTTTCACACAATAAACATTTCAACTCTCTAGCGTGAGAGCAGACCTACCCTAATTACCAAGACAGCTTGTTTTGTTTGGAGTAATAGTTAAGGGTCCCATCCTGCATCCCCAGAGCCAGCAAGAAAACTCTCCTTGCCTCCAGTGGGCCTGAATCCAAGAGAGCCCCATGGTACATTAGAGACACCGGTGTTACTAGGAGGGTATTTTTGCCTTTCCTTATGGAAGCAAAACCAGTTCAAGCAACTTGTGCTATGGCTCCACCTACACAAAGGTGGAGACATCGTGGCTTCCCAATGAAATGCAAGACAGAAGCTGGCATCACTGAATGATGCTGCTACAGGCTGATCTGTGACGGCAGGCCACCACAATTTCACAGTGTCCTACAGCTGATTGACCTTTTGTCCATGTCACTTGGACATCTGCAAGCCAGAGAGCACTACTACAGTCCCTGGGGCCTCGGAAATCTCAGCTCTGCAGGGCTACAGCTCAGAAAGGTGGAGAGGAGTTAGAAAGAGACTGGAAACCTTTAATATTTGGAAATTAATGCACACTAAGAGAAAAAAAATGTATTTGATTTAGTAAATGAGATCTGAACAAAACCAGCTTGCCAGTAATTGTGATGTTCAGTATGGGCATTATACAAATTTGAGTTGTTTTTCCCAGCATGGGTAGAGGTGCATGTCTGGGAAGTTCAATGATGCGGAAGTGAGCTACAAAAGCAACAGAGAACAAGGCTGTAGTGGTCCAAGAGGGTCAGGGTGCTCACCCAGGAGACACTGTCCGCTACCTGAGGAGACAGCCCGGGGCAAGGAGGATGTGAAGGGAACTGAACCATAAGACAGGAGCCCAGCCACAAAACACATCTTGGTGAGTCACCATCCAGTCCTCCTGTGGCACATGGTACTAGAGGGGCCATTTTTGGCCCACAATGGCAAAGAGTTAAAAAGTCTTGGAGGGCCTGAAAAGATGAAATATGCAGCTATAGCTGCTCTGAATCCAGATGTGCCATTTGAGCAGGTACAGTGAGAGCTCTTCTGTGAATACTGTCTAGGTCATTCAAACTCCAGGGATACGCAAACTCCATCTCTGCCTTGTCTGAAGGCTCCAGTGAAGCCCATCAGCTCACTCATTTACCTTGTTAAATGCCATCTGTGCGTTATCAACCGCATGTCATATCCACTTATTCCTACCAGCTCCATCACTGCACTCAGCAAAGGTACATCTATATCTGAATATTCACGAGTGAGATGAAGTCCATCTGCCCATACTACGAACACATAGCTTGTCAAGGCAGCTCCTGTATAATCCCACCTTCATGGGAATATCCTCTGAAATATATGGAATTTCCCCCAAACAGTCTGATCTACCTTGTTATGGGCTTGAGAAGGCGACACCACCTCAAGGTGAACAGTATCAAAAGAGAGTATGTAGGTCTACGCTGTCAGAGGGTCTCAGTGCAGAAGGACTTCAGGATTTTCCTCCTGTCTTTTTGGCCCTGAGAGTATCCCAAAAGTACAAAATGTACCTCTGCAAGATCCCATCTAGCTGGGCAGAGAACCCACTGGCTGTGACGTGGAAACAATCTCCCGTTGAACTTCTCTCTGATCCCGTTCTGGTTTCAGATTTGCTCCTGGATGGGTAAAAAAATGTCATGAAGACCTGGCAAGTCTAAAAACTGACAGATGTCTTTCACAGCCTACTAGAAGGAGTATAGCCGGGGGCTTCTTAAGCCTCCAAGCAATTTCATCACTACCATGGGGCTGATCCTTCCTCAGACAGGAGCACAACTCCCATGCTGCCTTCAAATTCTTCAAAATCTGTTTTCAAAAATGGAGGGGCAAGTATATGTTCAAAGGGAAAAATGTATAGCAAAATAAGTTCAAAAATAATAAAAATATTTCCACCTTTCCCCAATGTTTTCTTTTTAATTTTTTTTTACAGGCAAGAACTATTCGTAAAAATTTGCCCCAAAGCCTTGAGTGTTTCTAAACACCTCCCAGCAACATTCTTTATGGGGTCCATTATTTCTAGGAAAATACCTGTCTCTGTAGAGGTTGGGTGAATGGCAGGACCTGGCTGGTTCCCACCATCGGTGCTGAGCAGGGAAGAAGTGAGGAGCCCGATGTGAAATGCCTCTGCTCAGCCTTACCTGGAGGAAATCACACCGCTTCGCTTTGTCACATGAGCTTTGGGTTTAACATAAAACTCCTTTGTAGCAGTGGCCTGAGCAGATGACAGATGTGGGATTCAATCTGTGCATGGCCTTCACCCTTTGATCCTTGGCAAGATGTCGAGCTGTTCACCAGCGTTGGTCCTAAAAATCTCGGAAAGGATGAAACCATGGTGTCCTAAACTGACATAAACCCTGTTGCATGCAGGCTCTGGGGACATTTCTGCTTATTCTCCATTGCAAAGCCATTCTCCCAGCAGTCTGGCCTGCAGCTCGATGCTGTCTCCTTTCACCACGTGTGTTTTTGCACAGGGCTGGAGCTGCCAGGTACCTGGGCACCCTGGGGCTGAGCACCCTCTCCAGCACCTCCCTGCCAGCACCATGCTGGATGACAGCGCGTTGATGAGCACTGGCTCTGCAGCCTCCGTGGTCACAGGCGAGCGGGACAGGGACGGGGAGTGATTGTTTGGACGTGTCCTGAAGCCCATCACCTGCCCAGGCAGACCTTTCCCCACCACTGGCACTGGTGAAACGAGGGGGCTGAGGGCTGCACTCCTCAGCACAAGCTGTCAGTCTTTCTGTCCGCCCAGATCCGTCTGCCTTTGTGCACCTCTCCTTGCAAGCAGCAATTTCTGACAGCTAATATTTCACAGAAACCGGAGCCAACTCTCTCCCTCCCTCCTTTTTTTTCCTCTCTCTCTCTTCTGTTTATGAAGCTGAGGGTAAGTGTTTAATTAGTTGCCTAATTGCCTGGGTAATTGGTAGACATACTCAGCTCTCCAAGTAATCAGTCTGAACAGGCCTTGAAAATATCTGGCCCAATATTCATTAGTGCAGTTAAATCGTTAAACAGTTACTGTGTTTGGTTCCTGACAAAGCCCCGCGAACGGCTGTGTTGGCTCTTGCAGGGTGGGGGACAGAGACTGGGAGACCCCACGCCCCATGAAAATGGCTCCAGCCACACATGCTGCTGGAGGGGCTGGAGAGGGGGCTGATGGAGGGGAAAAAACCCCAACAAATGCAAAGGATGGTGGAAGTGAGAGGTTTGTCCCCTTTGCAGGGGATCTTGACGATGGGAGGAGACACCTCCTTTCCTCTCCATCCTCTTGCTCCAGCCTCTCCTTTTCCCCTCACCAGCAGTGCTGGTGCCCCCTGCACGCAGGCAGCCGCCCCTCTGCCTCTGTTGGCTGCCGAGGGTTTGGAAGCCGGTTTTGCCATTAGTCTGAGCATCAATGTGAATATTGTCTCGGCAGGCTGCCCTGGCCAGAATAACTCATTAAAAGGGCATCCGTCGGTCCTGCCCTGGCTCGGTACAAAAGCACCGTTCTGCCAAGTGCTGCCAACCCACTGCCTGCCCATCCGTCCGTCTGTCCATCCTATCTCCCTCTCCAGTAAGGAGCCCAAGCCTTGAAGATGGTCTCCAAAGGGCTCCTCTTCCCCACAACTGAGCTTCAGTCAGGGTCTAACAGTGACTTCAGCCTCATAGGAAATTCCAGGTGCAAATTCTTGCACAGCCATCCAAGAGACCATACTGCAGCAGGGAAGATGGCATCAATCTGGCTGGCTTTGGGGGCAAAAGACTTGAGACTTGAGCAAAGCAAGAGGAGGAACCCGCTTCCCTCTACCTGCTGCCTTGGTTCATGTGGTGGATTTTTTGGACAACATAAAGTACCACAGAAGATGCAACTAAAAGCAAGTGAAACGCAGTTGTTGCACGTTGTAGCTGGACAGGACTGCTGGCCAGGGAGCTGCTCCGCATCTCCCATATGGCTCCAAAACACGTTAAATAGCTGAGCCCCCAAACACTACACTCAGCTCAGCGGGAGGTCGGCCAGGATATATAACCTCGAAGTTATTTCTAGTGGTGATTCAAGGAAAATGCTCATGTTATGAATCGGACCCTCGTTAAACGGTTGCTTGGCTGCAGATCCTTGTGTAATTAAATGTAGTGGGGATGGGAGCCGGTGCTGCCTTCCCAGCCGAACCTCTCCAGCCAACGCACCCCTCCTTCCCCTCGGTGCTGCCGGAAAACTGTTCCCAGCAGCTCTGCGTGCTTCATTTTCCACTGAGCTGGCTCATCTCTCTTGCCAGTGCTATTTTGAGTTCACCTGCTTGGGGTGTGAGTTCATGAGCTTATTGCTCCTTACCAGCTCCTGAAGCTCCCCAGAAACCTCCTGTGGGACAACCTGAAGAAGGTACCAAGGTCCCAGGCAGTGGCGGAGGGCGAGATGGCAGCATCCAGGCAAGCAAATTCCTAATCAGATCCCACACCTTGTTTTTTGCCAGGACAACAGTTGGGTTCCTGGCGGATGGGATGTCAACCTGAAAACAAGGACAGGACATGCTCCGCCAGACTCCGGGCCAGCCGGGCAGCCCTGTGCCAGCACTGCCAAGTACCAGCCTCCCCACACAGAAGGTGGGGTGGGATTCAGGGCAGGGCAAAAAGGAATTGGAGGAAGGCACAGAAAAGGTTCAGGGGCAACAAAAGGGAAAGAAGGGAGTATTTGGGTGGGCTTTGACCCAGGGGTGAAGAGGAAATTGGAGATGGTGAGTTGAAAAAGGGAAAGGATGCTGAAGAGATCAGATAAGATTTTTTTCCTGTGCAAGAGATATTGAAAACTAGAGGAGAAAACTTGAGATGGTAATATAAGGATTTAGGGAAAGGTGAAACATCCTGATGTGCAGGAAAGTCAGGAGATGTGCATATACCGTTCAGGTGCTACCTGAACTTGAAGCCCCAGGAGAGCTGGCAGGGAGCACCTCGGGTGGCTGCAACTCTTGGAGCAGCCAGCCCACCAGGAAAGAGCCGCATGGAGGGACATCTTCCTCCTGTGTTCTTCATCACTCATCCATGTGGCTTTTGGGATTTCCAGGGGAACATTCCATCCCTTTTGGGGAGGGTGGAGGACAGTTTCTTGAGACTCCCCCTGCTAAGAATGGGGGTGAGTCCCTGCCCGAGGGAAGGTTTTTGAGCACCAGGGAGCACCAGGCGGGCCCCAATGAGCCTCCTGGAGAAGAGGGAGAGTGTGCAGGGGGAGGAATATCAGAGGTGACTCAGAAATAGGTCTCCATCCATTACTCTGCCGGGCGGTCCTTTCGAGTCACTGGCGGGCTTTGTTCTTGCCAACATCTGTAAGAGATTATGGATGCCTTCCTAGACGAGGACATGGATGGGATCTATAAATACCATGAGCCGGCGGTTGCTGCTGTCGGAGGACAGCTCTGCCTGGGTGGCCAGGAGGCCAGCCACAGACAACGGGCCCTGGGAAGGCAGGCCTGGGGAGAGGTGACTAGTGCAAGGTGGTGACACCACAGGCAGGGTTTTCCCAGAGGTGTACTGATGCTCGGCCAGCAGCAGCTGGAAATGTGGCTGGGCAATGGGAGCACAGGGCGTGGGGGTCCTCAGCATCAACCTCAGCATTGATGCCACCCCCTCACTGGCCTTGAGCAGCTTATATAATTTTCCAACAAAAACCAGACTAACTCCTGCAAGAGAACAAGGGTTATTCAGGTTTTTTTTTTGGTTGGTGTTTTTTTTGTTTTTTTTGGTTTTTTTTGGCAAGGACCTCAAATAGCAGTCCCCTGTTAAGCTGAGATAATACATGCCCAGACACCATGGCGATGGGCACCCTTTAAGGAACACAAACAGAGCAGAGCTGTTAATGCCTGATCCTCCCAACTTCCCTGTGTCAACACCACTCCCCTGAGACCAATGTCTAATTCCTGACTCCATCCCAGGCTCTTGCTCTGAGTGTCGCGAGACTTTGTGTGGTTCATGCAACCCTAACGCTGTCCAGCAGGAGCTGAATTCTCCAGTGACTAATTGCTTGAGAATGTCTTTGTTTGCTCAGCTTTTCCCGCCGAAAAAAGATCCTGATTTTATAAGCTGCTAGAAGCCTGGAGATCCAGCACTACACTAGCATGTTGTTAGCCACAATTATCCCCTCTCTGACAAAGGATTCCTGATTAGGGCTGTTACATATTCATCCATAGACTGCGCCAAGCCTGGCTTTGTTTTTCAAGGTCGAGGATTGCATTTCTTTAGATTCAATTCCCATCCTAGACGTAGATTACAAGGCAGGCGAGAAAGAGGCAGCTGAGGTTGATGGAAGTGTTCAGTCCTTCTGGTATTGCTCAAAACATCTACAAGATGCGCGTCAGACATGCCATGAGAACTACCCATCTTCACAACCTTTCTGGGCTTAGTTAGGCCAGACAACCTCAAAAGCTGTACCTGGTTGCAGGTCTGTCACATTGAAGTCAAAGAGTGAGGAATCCCTCAGTGTCTCTGGAGCAGAAAGGTGGGTGCTGGGCAGGGATTTCAACTGAAAATATGCTTCCAGAAGTCGAGACTTCCTGAGCTCCTGTTTCACGTCCTCCCTGGGGGCCCTGTTCCATCGTCACCATGGGAGAAGGGACAAAAGCAGGAGTTAGCCAGGAGGGAATATTTCATAGAGGAACTTTAGTTGCTCTCCCCTGCTGATTCCTCCACTTAAAAAAAAAAAAAGGGAAGAAAAGGAAAAAATAATTACTTCTCAGCCTCTAACCTTTCCAGCAAGTGACTTTGTAATAAATAATCCACATGTCTCTCCAGTGCAATCCATCAGCAGGAGCGCCTAATTACTTTAGACTCACTTTGAAAACCCTTCCAGTGCCACTTTCAGATAAATAAAAAATTAATGTGGAATTAAAGCAGTAACCTGGAGGAAGTTTCCCCACCCTCCCTCAGTTCTCTCCAAGTCTGGGTTGATGCCTGGAAGGCTCAATGCCCAAAGACGCTTCCCCTGTCATGCTGAAAGGTGAGCTTGGGCTGCAGTTCAGGGAGTAGGGAACTCAGCCATGGAGTGTCCATAGGGACATCCATCCTCCAGACATGCAGAGGCTTAGAGAAATAGCTGGAGACAGACCCAATGCAACCACTGTGTATGAAGATTTTTTTTTTCTCGATCCCCTTCCTTGGGAAGTTTCTGTTATTTGTTTCTAAGAGTGTCTTTTGGAGGCAAGCAGGCTCCAATTTCCTTCTTGGAGTAGTTCATTGCTCCCCAGTTGCGCAGTCTTCTGCAACACCCCTTTCCTTCTGTTCCCAAGATTACAGCGGTGAGAAAGGCACCTAAAGGCTGAGACAACTTGCCCCTTTTGTACTCCATGCCATCCCCACCATGGCTAAGGGGCACCCACCCTGTGATTTCTGCAGCCACAGATGCCCCAAGCGCTGCACTCCTGCTCAGCATGCAGGGCACGCTGCAGCACGGAGGCTGTGACAGAGACGACAGAGGTCACTCAAGAAATTATTCCTGTAATGGGTCTGTCTTCTAGCAGAGACAGGAGGAATTCCCAGTCTTCCTTGCCTGTTTCCAGCTGCTGTGTCTAGGTCAGTTGTGGTGTGGAGGGATGCGGGCACGAACACAAATGCGGTGTTCATTGCTGGAGTGCAGCGAGGTGCTGCATCAGAAATGTTCAAAACAGAGCTGGACACCAACGGGCAGCACTTCTAGAGAGTTTCTTTGGAAGTGAGTAGAATAACACTGAGCAAGCCAGTTACACGCCCACAATAAGGATGGTGGGCACAGAAGACAGCAGGAGCAGCGTCTCCAGAATAATCCCTGGCATCCCCTGCCATGTAGGGATGCGCTTTAATGGAGATATTACCAAAGCAAATGGGGTCTTGCAGTAGGACTATTAGAACAGAGATCATTAATAAAATTGATTTTGTTACACTGGAAGTGAACTTGTTCTGGTGAAAGACCAATCCAACCACCAAAACAGATGTTCAAAGCATCCCATTGCAGTTATCCTCAAGGGAACTGATAGTGAGAGGAAACACGCTCAGGTGCGTGGTTGCATGAAGAGGTTCAGTAGTTGTGGGTGCTCACAGCACCCAGAGGCACAGGGGCTCTCCCCTACCCTCCTGGATCTGGTGACAAGGAAGCAAGGGATGAAGAAGTACTGGAGGCCATAGGGTGCTGGGGATGCCATTATGGGTACCAGGACTGAGTCCCTGCACGTTCTGGATTTGCTGGTGCTTTTACTTGTAAACTGCACCTATTTGTCACAGACACCACTAATCCAGGCAATCGAGATCGTGGTGGTACAGCTGCTTCTGCTGGCAGCCCAAATTGCTGTTGGATCCTATTAATCTCTGCAAGGTTTTTTTTTTGTCTAGATATAAGAAAGATACCTATTTCTTGATATTTCTAGAAATAGAATTAATATGAAAAAAACCTGCCCAAGTTTCATTTTGTGAAGACTAAGAGCATCTCATGCCTTTAGCATGTGAAGGTCAAAATCTTCTAAGATGACTTTATCCACCTCTTCTTCCTCATCTTTGCACCCCACTTCTGCAATCGCTTCTTTCTCTTCTCCTCTTGTCTCTGTGCTTAGGGCCCAGGGCAGTAGCCGACAAGCATCCAGAAACATTCAGAAACAACAACAACAAAAAGAAGCAAAATTAAATATCTGAGAAAAGCAGGTCCAGAACCAATAAGGTCTAATTTCACTGCAGGTTACCACAGCCGAGGCAGCAGTGTGTCAGGGGAGGAACATGCTTGAAAAACCTCCACAGGAGAATTAATTAAACGAATTTCACTCTGCCAATTGTTTGTTATTTTTGCTGACCTCACCTAGTGGATTAATATTTAATTAGCCTTTAGGAGAAGTGGAAAGCACTTATTAACCTGTTATGTCAATCTGTCAGGCCCGGGGTCTCAGGACAGTCACTGTTACCATGAAACATTAGAAATATCAAGGTCTGTTTCTCTCCGTCTTGGCTGCTATTTCTGTTGGAAAGTGGCTTTTGTGGGGGGGAGATGAAGAGAGGGACCCACTACAGCTAACTGAGGAGTGTCTAAAAGTGAGTGCCCCAAATCTAGGTGTCTTTTAGAGACCAGAGCAAGAGCCGGGGAAGCCATATGTGGTGTCCCAGGCACAGGTGGGAAGCACATATGGATATATGATCCCCTTGGATGTATTTTAGAGCTCAGGCTAGATCTTGCCTGATGTGATGCTGTTGCCTAGGGAAAGGTTTGGGCTTTCCTTCATTTTTCTTGTTTAAAAACACTGCTTCCTTTGTATTGTGTTTACAGTTATCATAGTTCAAGAAGTGCTAAACTTGGTGTTGACACATCCTCATCGGTGAGGAGATGCAATGGGGCCCTGCAAATCCCAAGTGAGTCTCCATTAAAGAAAAACTAAAACAGAAAAAAAGATGGACGCAGATGGCAGAACAAGAAAGCTGTTCCCACTGGTGACAAAGACCAGAAGGTCCCCAGCCAGTGTCTAAGCTCACATAAAGCTGGTGAGTCTCACCCTGGGATGACGACCACGTCTGCTTGCTGCAGGGCTGGATCTGGCCCAAAAGAAATAAAACCTCAAGCACAATTGAACCCTTAGGAAACATCCTCAGCAAAACAGTGAGGTGAATATGGTGTGCAAGTTAGCGAGACTGGGAGGAGCTTGGAAAGAAATTGCAGCTAAAGTGCTAAAGTGAATGAGTATCTTCTTCGGTGGAAATTCTCCCAGACTGTGTGTGTGCCTGCTAACTGACATTTTAACTGACTGCTCAGAGAGGAGCCAAAGCAAAGTGTCTTCTCCAAACATCCCCAAATCCTGATGGTTCTGAGCATCACACACGGGTGGGCATCTGCACTTTGACTTCAGCTTGGTGAGTCAAAACTAAACCTCGGGTTAAAATAACCCACTGGGCCTCTCTGGGAGTATTTGAAACCCCACCAGCAAACCCCATCAGCATCCACACCCTGGTTTTGCAGTCTAACAAGGACACCATAGAGACCCCAAACCACATTAAGAGCCAACCTCCCGTCACGGGCAGAATGCTTCAGCAGACGGCAAAAATGACAAACCATATTCAGGAAAATATGGGGCTGTTAAAATCGGCTGCGGGCTCATGAGTCCCTTGCAATCCCTGCACAAGAGGCAAAACGAGCAAATGAGACAGGAGCGGGAGAACTCAGAGACAAGCCCTGAGCACACAGCTTCCTGCCGGCTGCCCAGGAGGGTCATGCCCCCCCAACAATCTGTGCTGGCTCTTGCAACCCCCGCCCCATCCCAGCCCAAGCCTGGCCACCTCCTGCCACCTCCTGCTGCCTGCAATGCTGTCCTGCCCGGACCGGGTGCCGTTAGCATCGCTCTGTGACAGGCCATATCATTTATTATTATTATTTTTTTTAAATTAAAATCCTCCTGAGCTTTATTAAATAGGGATGCTGATAGGTAATTAAATCGCAACTTAATTAAATCTGTCTGCTCAATCCAACCGCGGCACGCTGGCTACTCTGCAATCCCTGCGAGAGGTGCTGTCGGTGGAGAAAGGCAACGTGGATTAAACATCATCACGTTTGGCACAGCCACGTCCCCACCAGGCACAGGCAGGAATGGGACCGATGGGTTTCTCCACCCATACAGAAACCCATAGCAATAGGAGGAGCTGGGGAGACCCCCCATGGGGGACCTGACCTGACTTCATAAGATCTTTTTGGGTACAGGCTGACTCCCTCTAGTATGACAGGACCAAACCAAGGTGCTGGAGGCAGGTTGGAGGGTTTATGACTAGCTGCTTAACACAACATGATAGTGTTGGGCATGAAATGGTGGGCAGGACTTCTTCTTCCAGTGATCTGCAGCACCTCTGTGGGGTGAAGGCCATGGTGACAGTCTGGGGTTGCAGAGAGTTTGCAAGGACAGGAGTTTGGATGGGAGAAGGGAAA
Source organism: Caloenas nicobarica (assembly GCF_036013445.1). Classification (NCBI taxonomy): domain Eukaryota; kingdom Metazoa; phylum Chordata; class Aves; order Columbiformes; family Columbidae; genus Caloenas; species Caloenas nicobarica. The sequence continues at coordinate 5,817,344 of NC_088258.1, read as the reverse complement.
GTGGGAACAGGACAAACCTTCCTCTCCCCTCCACTGGCTGTCCCTCATCACAGAACAGGATGGGAGACAGCGCATGGCCCAGGAAGACCTTCCTCTTTGGATGGAGCATCTTCTACCTAGTAAGCAATCACTAGAGAGATGCATCTTCTCAGCAAAGCCCCTGAGAGCAGACATCTCTCCTTGGTCAAACAAGAGACTAACCAGGTTGGGGACCCTGCCAGATAACAATGCTAGAACATGGTTTTATCTCCAGCTGCCTAATACCAGGTGTCATTTATTTTCTAAAAAGTCTCAGCTCCTGGAGGCAACACATTGAAGAAAGTATTTTTGTGGAGAAGAAGGATTTAAGTCTTTCTCTATTTTAGTGAAGACAGCGAAGTCTTCAAACTTTTGAAACAAAAGCCAAGAAAACTAGTGTGTCTCTACAAAGCCGTTCTGTAATTACTAGAAGATTTAAGTTGTGATCTGAGAATTGGGGCTGCTGCAGCAGGTCAGCAAGGGCAGAGTCCCCATGGGACAGATGTCCCAACCTGCACGGGCTTACCCAGAACAGAAAGGAGGACAGAGAAAGTAGATAAGTCCTTCCAGAGCTAAATGGGAGAGCAGATACCCAGAGCCAGGGTCCCTAAAGCTACAGAGCTGAGAGGAGACCTTGCTCTCCATGCCACCTTGATAGCAGCTGCCCTCTTTTGCCAGATCCAGGCCTATGCCCACCTCAGGCAAACCCTTTTGTACCACGCTGGTGGTTATTCCTTCACCCTGACCACAGGCTAAAATGGCCACTACTGCATGCAGTGCTTTTGTCCTCTCCTGCAACTATGGCCTCATCACAGTCCCAGCAAGACCCTTGAGCTCTCTTCTGGCTATAGAGCCTTACAATGTAGGCACTGTGCTTTTGATGCAGATCTCACAGCCACTGAGTTTTCCCTAGATTTACAGCCTGGCATTCAGGTACCTGAGCACCTTCCACATCTGCCTGCAATACCCCAGGAGGTGAAAGAAGAAACCATCAAAAAAAAAGCCCAAATGGCAGCAGCATCTAATGAAAGTCAAAACCCCAAAGAGATGGATAAGCTACAGGGACCCTGTTCGAAGGCAACTTTCACACAGAAATCTTGGGAGATCAAATTCCTAATCTGCTTCCACCTCAGAGGTGGAGGAGTGAGAGTCCTACTGGGATTAGTGTTTAATGCTTGAGTTGGCAGGTGATGCCCTGTGTTGGGATGCTTGGGTTCCCTGCACTGCAGCTGAATGAGACTAGTACGTGAGCTCAACCACCATCCATTCCGGATATTGAGGATGACCCTACACTCAGGCAAAGGCCAAGGAAGGGTTGCCAAGTTCAGGATTCCCCACATCATTTCAAAGTGTTGTGCAGTGGGGCTGCAATAACAGATGAGTTGTCCTGTCTGTATCTACCGGGGCATGTGAAACTTCAAACCTCCTAATTGTTTTAGAGCCACTGAGGTGAGCTGCTGGAACACAGCATCAGGGAGGGCAGTTGAGAGAAAAGGCAGCTCATTCCCACCACTGGGCTTGCATTTCTGCTCCTGGTGAGGACACATGTGGCAGGGAATTGCTCTGCTGGAAGCCCACACATGGCAGCCTCAGCTCCCATGCTCCCCACCAAGAAGAGACAGGAATGGAAGGAGAGATGGGTCAGCTGCAGAAGGATAGAAAGGGACACAGCTTGGGAGATGAGAAAAGGCCGTAAAGAAGATAAAAACTTAGGCAGACCACAGGGCACACAGACAAGTAGTTATAAACCACGACTAACTCTCTGAAATAAAGTTCATGTTAACAGTGCCACCTGTGGAGAAGGCTTTATTTTCTCTTCTCCTCTGCTACCAGAAGACTTTCTCAGTTGGCAGTAAATGGCTTTAATTCTGAGGGGCTGCTTCAAAGGCCAGACAATGGCAGAGTAATGGGGACAGGAGCATCTATGACTAGGAAAGGCTTTTTGCTCTCAGAAAGGGGGAAAAAATGAACTGATCGTGCTCTGGGACTCCTTCATGCATGCTGGAGCATGTGCAGACATATTGTTTGTGCTTACTCTTGAAAGAGGTCTGTTGGGAGTGAAATGATGCAACTGCGGGTGGTCACTCACATTTACACTAGATCTCCTCTTCTGTTGCACACCTGCCTCCTTCCCATAGAAGTTTCCCAGATGTCTCCCTGCTTTCTGAAAGTGGCTTGTCCACTGCTGTATTTTGTATTTCCCTAGACAGCTCTTTAAAAGTCAACCAGGCTTTCAGACATCCACAGATTATGGGCAGGTTTCCAAAAATACTTTACATAGGTTCCCAAACCCTTGACTCTGGAGCGACTACTCACCTCCAGGTAATGAATGGCCAGCAGGTTCTCAGCAGAAGTTTTATTGGCAGTTTCTTCAGGAAAGCAATGGGAAGTACCAGCAGGTCTGCTCTGAGCAAGGTGTCCTTCTGTGCTCTGAAGCTCTGGGAGATACTGGTGATGAACTTCCTTCTTCTGTCTCTTGAGAATAGATGTGTGCAGAATAGCTTGAACCCCTAAGTGGGAAGACGAAGAGGTAGTTAATAGGTAGTAGAAGTTTGCTGAACTGCACAGCCAAAAGCTTCTCAAAAACAGGATGCTCAAGTCACGCTTTGGAATAACCAAGTTCTTATCTGCATCTATATGTCACTATTGTCCTATTGTGAGAGGGCAAATCTATTAAATCCTGACCCAAGAGTCTGGACAATTAGGGTTTTTGTCCAGAAAAGAATCTACATTTTGCAGTGCAACCCTTGTCTTTGACAGATTTCTTTGACAGATTGATTGTTTTTTATTCTTTCATGTGTCCCAGGTGGTGGTGGGACATGTCAGACCACAGGGCAGCTTGAAGTTATGGGACAAACCATAGGTAATTTGGCAGGAGAACATTAAAAAGCAAGAGGAGGAAACTATAAATTCAGAGTGTAACCACCATAAAACATTCCCTTAATTCCCAGCCAACCTCTTAAAAGCACAGATAGCTCTTTACCCTACCCACAGGATGCCTTTCCCTCCCTGTAGGGTGTCGTGTTATGACTTGGACAACAGAACACCATGGGAATGGTGACCCTGATGGATTTCACATGTGTTGTAAGACCTGGTGGTGGCTCTCCCCTTTCCCATGCTGGACTTCTCTCCTATGCAATATCAAAGGTTTGGCATCTCATGGCCCTGTTTCATTTCTGACCCTCTGCTGAAGGGCTTCATCTCATCACTCCCCTTCTGATTTGTGAAGATGAGCCATCTGCCTTTAGAGGTGGGAACGAACCATAACCCTGAGTCCTGAATCGGCTGTAACTCCCATGGCAACATCTAAGAACATTTACAAGGCTCCTTTCTGGAAAAATAACTCAGATGAGCCATCAAAACCTTTCCTCATGTCCTACTTGTGTCCTCACAGGGTTATGGGCCCTGAAGAAGTTGCAGATGAGGCTGAGATCTGCTTTCCAGTAAGTCATGACTGGCAAAATGTCCTAACTTTACTACAAGTAGTCAATGGAATTGCTTCATTTCTGTGTTCCTTCTTAACCAGAAATTAATTTCTTGCACCTAAAAAGCATCAAAGTGCTTAAATTACATTTTCAAGGGTCACAAGCATTTATGAACCCAAATCTCATAGATTTTCCTTCCAAATTGTTGCCCTAACAATGCCCTTTTCTCTCAGCTAGACCAGTCTCTCTCCTCATTTGCACTTTCTCTCCGTTTACTCCCTTTCTGGTTATCTTTTAACCAAAGATCATTGCCCATTTCTCATTCTTGGTCATGCTTTAAGGGCCAGTGTTTGCTCCATGAGGAGGAACAGGAAACATTTAGTCCTCCTCCTCACTTAGCTGATCACTGCCCAGTGCCTGACTGAGCCAAACCAGTGCTCTCCTGTCTTGCAGGCACATCTGTCTGCTCCTGTGACCATAAGGTCAAGTGCATGGGAAATCAGGAGTATTTCTTGTGAACTTCAGAGTATGAAAAAGAAAACAGGTTTCTGAAGGAAATTTCTCATGGAAATCTGTTTCTGGTTTTGCCTCAAAAAGAAATGATGAGTGCTAACTAAAAAAAGAAATGAAAAAAACCACTGCAGTGGGATTCATTAAAAGAAGACCATTTTTTAGGGAAATTTGACAGTTTTTTTCAAGAAAACACTCCACTGATCCGGCCATCACTACTGAATGCTACCGGTGAGACTTTCATTTCTGCTTCAGAGCCTATTTATCTCCACGGCTGCTCTTACAGGCAAGCACCTCTGACGAGGATTTAATTCTAGTGTACAGATTGTGGGAGTGGAAATCTCACATTCAAAATTTTCTCATAAATGTATAGGTGTTTTAAACCTACTCATACATCTGAGAGGACGTTTTCTGATATCAGATATTAGCTTATGTTATAGAATTGAGCACCTGCACAGGGAACACCAGAGGAATGAACAAAGTCAGGGAAGAGTAAACTGAGGGGGACACTTTGAAAGTCAGAAATAGCTGGAGCCAAGCACAAAAGAGCAGAAGGACACTGGTGCAGGGAAAATAGAGCCCTATATGAGAAATGACAACGGGAAATTGGAAAAGGGACCTGGCAGACTAAGGGGAGACTAAGAGAACAAATGGATAGAGTAGCCAGAAACAAGAAAATAGAGAGTAAGTCTGATCTTTGTTAGCTGTGGAGAACAACAAAGAATTTGCTTCCTGCAAAGCTATTTTTGAGTGCGGGCATGTTGCAGAAGAGAAGACAATATGCCTGAGTACCACTAGTAGAGTGATGGAGTGGTAGATGAATGTTATCCACATAGGGGCTGCTAGATCTTGAGGTCCCAAAGCATGTCAGGATCTCGCATCTCCTGTTTAGCTGGTGTTACCTGCTGCCATCAACGATTTTGGCGTTGCTGAGCCTCTGAACCAGCTGCTGGCAGCAGGGACTGCTGTGCGCGTAGAGCACAATGTCTCACAAGCCATGAAAAAACACAGAAGCCTCCCAGCTGTCCACGTGCACAAAGCATGCTCCTTCTCCAACGCCGATGCCAAGGGAAACAGTCAAGAGGAGCTCCGGAAGGTCAAAATGCAATTAAAACCAGTGAGATTTTCTGCTACTTAATGGGTGCAAAGGAAAGAGGGCCTGCCTCTTGGGTCGTGCATCTCCCACCCATGCTGGCAACCCCAAGCTCTCTCCTCAGTCTCTCCTCTTTACCCGTTGCACCTCTTGTGGCCTTTCTCATTCGTAACAGCAGCCCCTCTGATGCCCACATCCAACTGGGAGACAATTAGGTAAATGTGTAAGTTTGGAGGGGAGGGGATTTACACCTCCTGTTGCCTTTGCAATGAATTACCAGGGCTGTTAATGGGCTGGTGCCCCAGCGCCTCGTAAATCGTGTGACTGAGGCCGAGCGGTGACGGGTGGCTTTGATCTGGACACGCTGCCCTGCCATGAACAGGAAAAGGAAGAGGTGATTTTTCATGGGTTACTACTCACTCCAGCCTCCAAGTTTTCCACTCTGCTGAAAATTTGACAGTGCCTGATAATACATCAGTGAGGCTTTCCTTGCTCTGCTTCCACTCCATTACCACCTTCATGTTCCCATTTAGCTTCTTTCACACGGACCCCGGAAAGGTTGACCGTCTCCCACCCTTCCAAAGCAGGGTGGAGGACGGGAGCAAAGGCTGGGGTCACTCCACATGTTTTCCCTGAGGAGAGGAGTCAAAAAGTAGATGTTGAGATGGAGGGAAGGAGCTAGCTCATGTCTACAAAGCTGGGAACAAACTTTCAGATGGAATCTAATGCCCCATTACCTGCAGGGAAAAAGGCACCACCTTCAACTCCTGAACCAGGCTGATTCTTCACCAGGTGCCATTTTCCCAGCCCTTAACCACCTGCCCTTCACACCAGTAGATCTTTGGACAGGGATTGTATTTTCCCCATGTATAGCAACAAATGCAGTGCAGCCTGTGCCCTTTGCTCGCAGTACTGGGCTGCCTTTGTGCTTCTGAGAGGAAAGGGCATCATAAAGTTTGGCCCCATGGGCTCTTCTGACAGCTGCCTGGACAGACCCAGGGGGCTTCCCATCTTCTGGAGCTTCACCATCTGCAGCTCCTACTCCCGAGCAGTCCTTGTTGTCCCCCATTCCCTGGAGAAAGCTCTCCTTTTTTCTTGTGTCTTGCTGCTTTGGACATGCCATTAACTATAACTAAAAAAAAAAGTCGGCTTGCCCTCCCAGAAACCCTTTCAAAGCAGAATACTGGAATCTGGGTGGTAAACATCACAGAAAAAAAATAGCATCACTGATTCACTGACTGACAGTGGATGTGTCTCTAAACCACCATGCCTAACGGGGAGCAGTAATGTTCACGCCTGCTGAAGAGGGACCACCTGGGCTGCCAAAGCTATTGGAGTAGGTAAAACCCTGAAGTGCCTCAGAGGAAAAGCAAATAAGAGGCTATCATCTTCACTGCTGAGATGTCACCTGATAAGAGAGGGTTAGATCTCTTAGAGTCCATCACCTGATGAGAGAGGGTTAGATCTCTTAGAGTCCATTTGAGATGCTCTATAGTATCTGCCATGCCGGAAGAGTGTGGGTTTTCTACAGGTCTCTTGTCACATCTTCCAGCCATGCCTGGTGTCTTGGGTACTTTAAGATGTCTCAAGTAGTGCAATGCATTTGGGTACCTGAGCAGAGTCTTTTGTCACCACGTTTTTTCACAAAGAGCTGCTGCTTAGATTTATTCTCCAGGATCATATTTTCTCTTGGCAGGTCCTTCCTCGTAACTCCTGTATATTAGACCAATACACTGCATGCATTCAATTCTGCACCTTCCGCCTTCTGAATGGAACCAAACCCTTGGAACTGCACTGTTTTCTTAGACTAATGAATTCTTCGAGAGGGGTAAAAACCACCTCAGTAATAAATCCAAACTGTGAAGCCTTGATGTATCTGTTTTTCTGTTTGCCTCCACTGCTGCTAGACACAATTAGCCCTCACCTAATACACAGTGCAGACTTGATACAACCTTGTTTAGCACAATTGGTTTGAATCCATTATATTGACAATATCAATTTGTGTAATTCCTGCATTAGGATTTTGTACTAAACTGTATTTGAAAGGAGCTGTTGACCTTGATTAGCTCTTTAATTGTGGTTAAAATCCAAAGTAATTCAGATACCAGCCTTGACTGTGGAAGGAAAGGGCCATGCCATGTGACAATGCAGTCAATAACTGCCACGTTCCCCACGGAGGCAGCTCCTGTGTTTTATAGGCTCTGGGTCTCACCACTACTTTAGTGCATCCATTTCCCTTCATTTTGACGAGAACCCTGGGGCTTCACCTCGTGGGGTGTATTGTAACAGCAGGCACTCAGGGTATGGTCTCCTGAACACATTCTAGCTGAGCCATCCTTTTGGCTCACACCACCTCTGCTTTTGCTTTTGTGGGGTTTTTCTTTGCTCTCCATCCTAAGCAGAACCGGGACAGCGCTGGGTACTGCCCAAGGACTCCTCAGAAGGGATAGGAAGGGACCTCTCTATCTGCAAAGCTAAATCTCAGTTGCAAATGCTGCCTTACTCGCTTTGTGGTCTCCTGGCAGCAGAAAGAAGAATGTTGCTATAGTCCATTAAGAAGCCCATATCTGCCTGTGGGTGCCCAGATATCTGCAGGGGATGTGTAATAGCATCATGAGCACCACAGAGAACCTAAGCTAAGCTAACCTCTCACTGAAACTCAACAGGAGCTGTGTGTCTAATTCTCCCAGATCTTCAGGAAAATGTCAGCTGTGTGCCTTGAGGTCTGCGCTGGTGCAACTATTCTGGGTGAAAAACGGCAGGCAGGAGAAAAGGCCATTTCCAGGACTCCCATGTGCCAAAGGGGAAAATGGATGGGATGAAGCCTGGAGGGGGGAGGACCCTTGTAAGTCAATGAGGAATTCTGCCAGAAAACAGCAGAAGGAGCAGTTCAGCAGGAATTACAGAGAAGAAAAAAAATATCTGGCAAGAGATATTGCTTGAAAGATGGAGCACTTCATTTTGGGCAAACTGAACGTTTCAATTAAAAATGACAGAGCTGCGATCCTTTAAGAGCAGTCAGATTTTAATAAAATTTTCATGACTGGAAGCAGCCTGTATCCCGAAGACCTGACAAAGTCTCTGCTCTTTGGAGATCATGTGTTCTCCTGGATTTGTGTCTTCCTGGCATCAGATGGGATTGCCAGTCACGGATCAAAGACAGAAAGCAGAAAAAGGCTCACCGGGCATCTTGTGCTACATATGTGTGCAGAATATAATGTGCAGGGAGGAGACAGATGTCTGGTGCTATGGCAGGGAAGGAGAGGGTTCATGGGAAGGAAGAGTAAACCAACAGTGGAGAAGAAGACACAGAGAAGAAAGAACAGGCCGTGAAGAATACTAATATCAAGAAGAGGATTTGTGAAAGACAAGAGTAGAGCAGTGAGAAAGGAGACAGGGAGAGAGGGGGAGAGAGAAATGTACCCTCTGCGCCTGGGAAAAAGACAATAAAAGCTGTGGACTCCTGTCATGCAGGACAAGCCCAGCACTATTTACTGTTTGCTCATTTAACCTGGTTAATTTTTAATAATGTTGAAATTTTCATTTTAATAATTTAGGTAAATTATTTATTAAACCACAGGATAAAGGGATCATAGCAATTATGAATTGACAGTGTTACCTGAGGCTCATGAAAAGGTAAGGGGTTTTGCAAAGTCCTTGTTATTGGATAAACATTAAATTAGTAACAACTTCACATCCAATTCAAATTACCTTCTTTCAAGTCTAAGATTGCTCTTGGTTTCTCCTGGGAAAGAGTCCCATGGGCAGAGGGCTGCAGGGAGCCATGGGTGTCCTGTGGAGAGCTGGAGATGTTTCTCCTAGATGTCCCCAAGGCAGGGATGAGGCAGCCTTTCCATCAGAGGATGGCAACAAGGTGACATTCACTCTTCCGATAATGTAGAGAACATAATTATTAAAAAAACCTGATATGTTAATAGCGAAAGATGGCTGGATGGGTCTTGCCTGGCTATGACTATCAGAATGGTGGTGGCTTTCCTGGTACAAAAAATGTCAACAGAAGTGCTCAGGCACTTCCTAACTATTGCAGAGCTCCTTATTATGTTTTGGCAATGCAGCCTCCCAAACCAGCTTGCTGACCACAGGAACCGACTGTCTGATGCCAGCTGCCGGATGAAGGGTTCCTGAGGAAACACAGACCCGGTCCTGGAAGATCTCAAGGATGTTCTGGAGATGCTTGTGTAGAAAACTACAGGCTGCCTCTGGAGGAAAGCAACCTCTGTTGAGCAGGAATTGGCACTCTACAGAGAGACACAGCTCTTCACTTAGGGTGACTGTATCGGGATTGCAAAATAAAGCCTTGAACAGTTGAAAGGGTGGAACTGATGAGCTTTAAAAACAACTAGGGAATGTAGCATGCAAGTGAGAGAGCAAGAAGTTTTGCTTTAGAGTAGAAATTTAAATGGAAGATGCTGAGAGATGGGAAAGGGGAGGATAAGGACAGGGTCTGAAAGCTGTTGTCCTCGGTCAGTGAAGTGCTGAAGCATTTGCCCAGCTTTCAGCATCAACATAGACCTGCAAAATTCAAAGCAACCATCTACAATGTAATAGCAGTCCCAGATTTTAAGTGTTATAATGAATCAGAGCCAAGTCTGCATTTTCATATTTTGTGATGTTTAATTTTCAAGCATTTTGTTTTAATTACCAGTTTCCAATCATTTTTATGTTAGCTCTGAGTGTCTTTCCTACATTTTCTTCTCAATAATTAAAACTTTTTAATAATGTTACTTTCAATCAAAGGATTTCAATTTATCTTCTAACTTAGTTCTATCCTAATAAGGATTTTTTTTTCCATGGGAATTCCCTAACTTTCAGTAAAAGAAATAAGGATTTCTAAAGAGTTATTTTTTTCCTTCTAACATATTGAGAGCTCAGTTGTCTTGAAAAAATTCTTTGGAAAAGCATCAAGACACACTAAGAGTTCTAAATATTTGTACATAAGATGTCTCAGATACAAATCTGTCTTTTCTTCTTTCTGGCTTAAATAGCAATAGCCAATGACCAGCACATGAAACAAGTTGATGAAGAAACATATCCTGTAGATTTGTAAAAACACCCTCTTAGTTTTTTAAATCTGTTCAATGACATTTTTGTATCATGCCTAACAGGTGAGAAAAATAGAACCTATTAACTGAGAAACTAATGTTGAATGAAGTATACAACAATGAACAAAACTGTAGTGCAGCTGGAAGGTCTGCCCAGTTCATAATAAAATAAACCAGCCTCATTAGAATAAACTGAAAACAAGTGAAAATACAATTCTTCAGAGTCTCTAAGTCTCACATGAATCTAAACTTGCCCATCTCCAGGGTTTATAAATTGTCAGAGTTTCTAAACTCTAGAGAGCTTAGCGAAGCCTCTCCAAGGGATGCAGATACTTTACAAATGAAGTCACTGAGAAACCTTAGAAATTCATAGGTAGAGAAGACCTAGGAAATAAATATGAATCACTGAGATCTCACTAATATGCTAAACCGCTAGTTGGCATTGTGGACAGTCTATTACACCTGGATCAGCATGTTCCTGAGAATATCGTATCTAAAACCAAACAAAATCACCAAAGCACCTACTGTGGGTATCTCAGCTCTCCTTTCTTTGCCCTCAGTTTTGCCTCAGATTCTTCCACCAGGAAATCAAATGATAAATTTCAAGTGTAAAAACATCTTTTTTCCTGTGAGTCAATGATAATGAAAAGATACCAGAGCTGACCAGCTTTTCACCAGAAAAATGCAGACTCCACAAAGACCCGAAGTTTGCTAGGAATCCATCAATGTGCTGAATTTTTAAATGAAAACTAATCAGAATCCTTCATTCTAGTAAGGTCCAAGTATATGTTTCAAATTAAGCAATTGTTTTAAATCTTTTTAGTGTATAAGAACACTAATGCACAAGCTCTTTTAAATGCCTTCCGAGATCATGATATTACAGGATGTATTAAATCTGTTCCTTTCATAGTAAGTTTTAAATTTTTGGCCTTTTGTTCCAATATCAAAACTTCCTACAGCAAGTCTGAACTTCTATTTCAAAACTCAAGTCCACAATGGGAATGACATTACAAGCTGTCAGTGGAGCTCCAGACTCTGGAAGCACCTCGTGATCCAAGGACCACCCAACAACTGACCCTCTGAAACCACAACTGATTCGGCGTAGGTTGTTTACAGCTTCTTTTAACTTCTTCTGTAGAAAACTTCTCTTCAATCTAAATAAAGACAATTTGGCACCTTCAGGTGTTCCCCAGCGTCTGGGTGGCTAACGAGCCAGGGTGGAACGAGGTGCCTTTTGGGTGGAGGTGCCCATTGGCTCCCAGTGGGCCCCGAAGGATGGAGGAGCTCATCTCCCCACAAACCACCACTGTCTTATGTGCTTTTTTTCACAGGGAGTGTTTTTCTTGCAAGGTGGCTGTAGCTAGAAGATTTTACAGGCTCACAACTTTGACCGAGTACGTTATATTATCTGACATATTTTCTGTCACCGAGCAGAGACTATCAGCTGTTCGGTGGAGCCCACACTAGGATGAACACGCCAGGGCAGGAAGCAATTAATAACAACATCTGATTACTTAGAGCAGCTCTTCCCAAACTCCTCCTTGGCCAGAAATAACAAAGGCCTCTGCCTGCACTCATCCATCTCCCGTCACTGCTGCCATCGCTCTCAGATACCCAAGTTAACAGTTATTATTTTTTAGGGATGGGGTCTGATCTGAAGCCCAATTGAAGATGAGAGGAAGCCTTTGATGGACACCACTTAGCTTTGGACCACTCCTGTCGGTAGGAGCATGGACACACAGAGAAATTCAGATGCTGGGAGCCCACGTTCAGGAAGAGCACACCCTGCAACAAGCCCGTGCCAGCAGAGCCAGGCAGGGACACTGCTCATGTTTGTCTTTATTTTAAGTTACCAACTGTTTCCCTCCGCCTTTATTTTTTTGTTATTAAAATTTTTCAAAAAGGAAAAAAAAAAACCCTCCCCCTTCCCTGTCCCTCCCTGCCATGTTCCCAAGGTGCCAACTAATCTCCGATGCCCAGCTTGTACACAGCCACCTCTAATTGCTCCTGCATTTTCATCTGGTGTAAGTTCAGCCATCGCTACAGCTGCCCCTCCTCCCCCTGGGAATTCACACCTTCATTATCACTCTTTACTGCAGAGCCGTCCACAGGCTCCCGGCTCCGAACAGCAGCTCCGATAAAAAATAGAGCAGCTTTTCAGTGGTTTCAATTTTAATTACCAGCATCAAGGCAGCTAGCATTCTCGCCAGGCTGTTTCACACTAATTAAAGTGAGGAGGAGTTTATGGAAGGGACACCAACTCCACTTCACTCCCTCATCTATTATTTACAGACAGTAATACAAATAATTTCCAATTTAAACAGTCTGAGCTGGCCAGCAAAGAGGAGGGAGAGATGGGGAGAACGCTAAGCAAGGAGAAACTCAAATAAAGAGGAGAAACTAAGAGGAGGGGATGGAAAATCAACTCCCAGTGCCCTCTAGTGGGATGATTTCCTGAGGGGTCCCAAGGTTGGAGGCGTGAACATGCCCAGGAGGCATAGTGAGGTGGCAGACATTGGTTTCTCCTTTCCTGGCCTCACCAGTGACCTTCAAGATGTGACCAAGCAGCAGCAAAAGACAGTTTGGAGAAGGGTCCAGTTTGCTCCAGCTCTGCAGCAGTGTACTGAGTATGATCCCATGCTGTTCATCACCGATGGTGCTTCATCTTTCCCATGGGCATGGCAAGGTGCTGGTGGAAACGGGCTCTGAAAACCCAGGCTGGGTGGGCTCTGAGCTGGCAGGCACCCTGGTGCTGGGTGCCCAGTCCAGCCTGAAGGCACCAGCCCCGGTGGGGTGTGAACCTGGGGTAATGTTGAGCTGCAGGTCATGAACTGTTTTTTCTGGGTGTCATGGGCAAATCCCCCCATCCAGAAGATGGGCTCTCCACATGGATGACCAACTCCATCTGTCAGCAGATATGGTTTCCCAAGGCCAGGATTGTTTTTCCTGCCCAGTGCCTCTCTCCCTGGATGGGAAATATTCTCTGTCTCTCAAAGTGGCTCAAATCAATCTCTCCCAGTGCAGCATTTGCCAAGCCTGGAAGTTTTATGGATTTGGAGGAGAAACCCTGAGGATGGACCAGCATGGGGGTAGGTGGTTCCCACCCCCATGAAAACAATGTTTTTAAACAGGGAAGGTTGAAGACCCCACTGCACAACAGATTTTACCATGTCAAGGAATTAAAATACAACAGTGTCTCTGCCACTTTGCTGTGTTTGTTCTCCTTGGCATAGATGAGGCGATCAATACCAGTGAACTTGTGTTGTAGCTCTGATCTTTACAGGGCCCTGAAATGATGTCATCTGTGGGTCACATTCGGATTTCATTTAAACCAGCGCTGATCAGGAATAACTCCAATAAGAACAGGGTTACCCTGGATTTACACCAGGCTAAGGCAGATAAGCCTGAAGATCAGTAACTGAAGGAGAAGAAGTTTCAGCATAAATGATATTACTACAGAAAAGTAGCTTGATTGAAGCATAGGTGTTGAATGTTAATCACTGTAGGCTTGATCCAGCATCTATGTAAGTCAAAAGCAATATCCCATTTACTGCAGCATCTCGGCATTAGATCAACAGCAGGTAAATACCCAGAGACTAATTCATCTTTCTCTTGTACCATCTCTGGAGAGTGTGAAGTGCCTGGGACTTTAGTGAGGACATTCCTGATTCGTGCCAGGGTGCAAAAGAGAATCAGGCCCTACCTTCTGCTTTTTGGGTGCTTCCAGGGAACAATGATAGCATTTCAAGCAATTTTACCTTGAGGTCATCTATTCAGACCCAGGCCAGTTTGGCTGCCAGCAAAAGCCATTACCAAAGGACAGCCTCTGAAATGAGTGGTGGTCTTGGGTATGATAAAAATTTCCACTGGTACAAGAACAGCAGGTATTTCACAGATCTTCTTAACAAAAACAAACGCCACGTTCCAGCTCAGGGTACACTGCTGTCTCCCCTTTGATAAAGATGAGAGTTGGGGTGGATGCTTGACTTTTGTTAGAAATATGTGAGCTCAGCCCTAGTGAAGTCTCCCTTTCCTTCTAGGGTGGCGATTGAGGAGACTGTGGCTGCAGTCACAGGCAGGGGCTTTGGCCAGGGTGGACAAGGAATCAGTTTTTTCCAAACTTTGCAATTCCTTTGTGGCATTGACTTACAGTGTCTTTGCAGTTGGCCTTGACTGACGGTCTCACTCGATCCACGAGGGAGAAGCCGAAGTGCGTATCAACACAAAGACAAAACCTCTTTCACCCTGAGAGATGGTTTGCAGGGGCTGGGCTATGCCATACCAATTGAGAGGAGCCAGAACTTGTGCTGAACCCAAGAGGACTTTGACTTCCAGACCCATCACCCTCTTCAGGACTAGTATCCGTTAAAGATTTTGGATAATCTACATGAATTTTAACCATAAGCTCAGTGCTTTTTGTTGGACACTGACCCCAGCCATCATCATTTTTTTGCTGTTACGGCCTCGCCCCCACCCCTGCACCGGCACAAAAGACCCCAGTATGGACCAGAACTGGACCTCACTGCCCACCTCCATGATATGTACTGGATCCCAGTCCCTTGAGCACTTCAGAGCATCTTAGCCCGAGTAACACGTATGGCAAAAAGAAGCAGCCAAGAAGCTCAGTCTCTCATTCATGTGTGTGGGTTGTTAATGGGAACACTGGCCAGACTGAGACCCGTTGCAGTCTCCCCGCAAGGCTGAGCAGCTTTCGTGCTGGCAGGGGCTCTTGTGACTGGGTCAGTGGGTGTCCCTGGGGCCTCAGGGTCAGCCTCCATCTATCTTTTTCTCCGTGTCTGACTGTGCCTGTCTAAAGAGAGGGGAACGGGCTTGCTCACATGCCAGAAGTGGGTCAGACCCTACACGATGTTCACTTCACACACTCTGGCAGAGCCCAGCTCGGCTCCAGCACCTGCCAAATGCAGCTGGAAGCACAAATCATTTCATAACTGCTGGTGTTTGTACGGCTGCGCCTGGGTACTCCTGTGGCCAGGCCTGTACATCTTTGTTATGGGTAACTATTTACACTTAAAAAAAAATATACAATGTCATATTTGCTCTCATCTGGATTCATGAGATGGATTTTCTTACGTTCCCTGTGGTGAAAACTGGTCATTCGTGTCTGCAAATAAACACTGCCGTTTTGGCCTGAACCAGCTCATCTCCAACAGCATTAGTTAATTGTACTTTAAAATCCCTTTTTTTCTGTCCTAAAATGTGCTTTCTGATCATCCTCTCAGTGCAAATATGGTAAATAACCAACCAATACAAACAGCCACAAAGCCATAAACATTCTACAGCTGTTAAGCCAATGTCCGTGAACGCAGACAAAAATTCCTCCTCTATTCCCAAACTCCAACCCCGTGCAAGCAGCCTGGGGAACACGCAGCCAAGTAGGTGGGTGCACCAGAAATGTGCCCGGTTGGTAAGAAAGGCCTTTTCACCACAGATCACAGGGAGCCCCTTCGTGGAGCTGAAACGCCTTTGCACCAGGTCGCTCGCTCCCAGCCAGAAAGTATCTCTCTCTCTGATGAGAAAAGGGGTTTTTCTAATTTATTGCTTTTATGGGATTGTTCCTCCACAGAGGCACAAATAGCAGCATATCAATAAAGCCAGTCGTTTGAAGTTGGATATTTCCACCTCTGTCACAGCAAAATAATTAAAAAAGGATTCACAAGATCATAAATTGCATGTCACCAAGGACACAGCCTCCTTAACCCTTTAAAAGCCAGGCCGTGCCCACCCCTGGCCCGTGTTACTCAAGGCATGAAGACACGTTTGTTATTTTTAGCATCTCAACCACAAAGGCTTTCTTGTCTGGAAAGAGATACACTAAGGACCCGTCTACTTGGGGAATGAGTGAGCTGGCTGGTGGGATCGCAGCCCATCTCTGGTACACAAATGCACATATAGATTTGATTTTCAGCCAGGTGAATGAGAAGCTGTGCTGCAGATCTATGATAGCCAAGCTTTTAGTCACATCTAAGTTAAAACATGTTGCAAACACATCAGGCATTGGGGAAAACACTTTCAAACGTATTTGAAGAGTGGCAGCATGGAGAGGGCCTAAAAACATTTGTTCTCAGTTAAAAGCTTCTCTGACTCCAGGTAGATAATAGAAAAGGATGGAGCCCTTCTGGGTCAGAAACTCCTGTTATCCTGCTGATTCCTCCCCAGCACAGACACAGCCAGAATATATCCCAACTCACTGGAAAAAAATACATTAATGCAAGAGAAGAGAATGCACGTTATTTTCTAGGCAGGTTGCAACTTAACTCCCGATACAACCACCAGCTTGCTCTCCAGCCTAATTTGATCACAGTCAAGGTTAACAACCATTGTTAAACTCTGCAGGTCAAATCCTGCCCTCTTATAAGTCTGGGACAACTCCACAGAAAGGGCTGGAGGTGTAAATCTCCAGGTCCGAGTCCTGCTGGCACGTCGGGGCTGGACTCCCCGGTGGGGCAGGGCTGGGCAGGGAGGCACAAGAGTGAATAGCGGGTGTGCTGGGCTGTGGGCAGAGGAACGCACCGGGGCAGCACGTGCCTGTTTCTGGGGAGTAACCCAAACCCCAGACAGGTGGCAGGTCATCCGTTTGCTTTCAAAAAGATCACTTTCTGAAGCATGCGGGGGTCTGCAGTGTTAGAAGAAGTCCCTCTGGAGGTGGATTAGTGAGAAGAATGGAGCTGAGATAAGTATGTTTTATCACAGGGCAGTGTATTATATTACACATATCCCATGGCTACATCCACTATAAACAGCACGTGAGGGAGGGGTGTGCATTTGCCTCCTTATGCTCTCCTGACCCAAGACAAAATCCCTGGAAAATAGTGCTTTTTCCTTTTCGTTACCCCAGGAAGAGGATGGTGGAGTGGGTAAGGGCTGGACATATTTTGCCCAACCCGAGGTTTCTTGTGTAAGCTCCTTAGAGAAAGATGTAAAGAAAATAGCCCTTCTGGTAAAATAACCTAAGAGTTTAGTTGGGAAGGACACTTCTGGAAGAGCCAGATGTGGGGCATGATACCCCATTATCAGAAGCTCAGGCAGAAGTGACACCCAGCACCCAAGTGACACCAGCAGCACTCCTCGCCACGGAGCCCATGTGCAGCTCTGCAGTGAGCTGTGCAGCCTCCACATCTCCCAGTCCCGAGGGATAACTGGGGCCATAAACAGACATAAAACTGGAGGGAGAGACGCGATTCCCCTTTGCCCACGCTCTGCACCAGCACAAGCGATAGCAAGGCAGGGTGCAACGGGCAGGAAAAGAATAAATATTGTGCTGAAGAACTAAACACACTTAAATGTTCTCCTTAGACACAACAAGGCTTTACTAGCCACAGGAGATAAAAATACATAGTACATAGGATAATACATGGTGCAGAGGGTTTAAAGCTAATTTTTTCCAAGTACAAGGTCGCTTGCCCTATTACAGATCCAGAAAGTCAAAGTCTTTATACCAAAACAGCATTAGTTTAGTACTGGCCAGCAACAAACACAATAAAATTAAAACCTTAAGCCTGGATGTCAGGAGCAGGAAAGCAGATGTAGAGTAACAGCGAGACTGGTGGGCGCTGGGTTTCGCTGAGCTCACCCTTTGCATGGGTATAAAGTCAGGAGCAGACCCCAACCCCCTGGACCCCTTCCCTGCCTCCCAGTGCTCTCTCTACATGACACCAAATTAGGACCCTTCAGTGACAGAGCCGCAAACCAGGCAGACAGGGCTAAACGGCCCCTGGGTGTGGGATTACCAGGGCTTTGCAGCTCCCTTCCCTTCAGGACGAGGCAGAAAGGGCCCGAGGAAGAGGGAGAGCATATGGAGAAGGGCAGCAGCTGAGCCCTGGCTGGAGATCCCCGGGGATGTGCCGGAGCGGGGTAGGAAAAGTAGAGGCTGAACAGCAGTGCCTGGAGCAGGACTGGTAAACCGATGCCTTTCAGGGAGGGAGAAGGTGGCTCTGGTTAAACAAGAGGAATAAAGGAGACAGAAGAGAGGACTTCTCTTAGGATTGATGCTAAGTATCTTCAGGAACAGCTATTTTTGCTGACCCTGCCTGATGCCACCATGGGAGGGTGGTGAGAAAAACCCTGTGGGTTTATTAAGGCTATAGGAGTCCTCCAGAGACACCAAACCCATTTCCCGCTCCTG
Source organism: Caloenas nicobarica (assembly GCF_036013445.1). Classification (NCBI taxonomy): domain Eukaryota; kingdom Metazoa; phylum Chordata; class Aves; order Columbiformes; family Columbidae; genus Caloenas; species Caloenas nicobarica. The sequence goes on along the minus strand of NC_088258.1, from coordinate 5,799,092 downwards.
TCCTTGTGGCATCCAAACTCCCGTGGGTTGCAAGTGGAGGTCTGCAGCAGGCCACGAAATAAAGCGAGATCCTTTATGCTCCAGAGCATCACATAAAGAGATCTGTGCCTCAGCTGGAAAACTTCATTCAGGGACCCACAAACCAGAATAATTTAAAATCACAGTTTTATTCCTAAATGATAGGAATAAATTGCTGCCCTTCCAGATAATTTTTCTATTATCTATCCAAAATAAAGCATATAGATAAATAATGAGATCTTACAGTACCTATCAGACTAGCTATAATAAGCATTTGGAGCGGAGTGAAATACTGTCTTATTAAGAGAGCTGAAGGTGTGAAGTTTGCCACCAGCTCCAAAGTGTAGAGATGCTCATACGACATCTGTCTCTTAATATTCGTTAGAAAACTGACAGCTAATGTAACAAGGACCTTCACATTATCACTAATCTGTCAATAGTACTTGTGTGGCTCCCATCACCATAACACCCAAGTGCCTATAGCATCCCTGCAGCACGCCTGTGAGGAGCAGCAAGGTGATTATCCACAGAGAACCCATATAATCCATACCTGAGCATCTGAGCAAGTGGTGAGAAGGTCTGAGGGAGGGGAAAATCCTTCTTCTCTATACTGGGGGGACAGCCTCGATGGGGTCAGTTGGTCTGACTGCTTGGTGACCTTCAAGCTGGATCTCAATACCACCTAAAGTGGTTGTCCCAGGAGAGGGTTATCCATGCTCGTGCTGCAACACCAACAGCCAGACCATGTTGGAACAGAGGAATCTGAAAAAACCTGTGAGGAGATAAATGAAAAGAAAATGGAGTGAATATGTCTCTCCATCAACTTTGACCCAGAGTGGTCCTCTTTGGCCTTGGCATGAGCCAGGGGTGAGGGTGTTTTGCTTTGACCTTCCCATCACGAGCCTTGAGACGACCACTGGTCGCTGTCTCGTGACACACAGAAACTTCAACGAGATCAGAGCAGAAGCGGAGGAGCTGCAGCATCTGCCATGTGCACCACCAATGGAACCAGAGGACCAAAATCTTGCCCATGATTTCAAGACCCATGGACTCCCCAGCTGGGATTTCTCCAGGCTGGCGAGGACCCTGCTAGCAGGACAGTGGCATCTGTGCACACCAGAAAGGTCAGGAGAAGTGAAGCGGGATTCAGACAGGGCCAGGAGCGTTGTCCTTGCCATCCTTGCCTGGCCACCAGAGGTGACAGCCCCTTCCTTCCCTCCAAGCACACCGCAAGCACAGGTGACAATCTACCTTTTAATTTTAAAACTAGCAAATTCTGTTGTACTGCAGCAAATCTTAATCAGCCTCTTCCATCAACCTGCCCTCCAGGAGCAAGGAGGGGGCAAAGCAGAAAGGCTTTAAAAAACAATTCTAACCCCTGCCTAGCCCCCAGAGCACACCCTTTCCCCACCTCCACCCCCAGCACCCACGGGAGGCAGTGTCACGTCCCTGAAGGAGCCCACAGTAGATCTCCCCTAACCAAGTCCCAGGAGAAGACAGCAAAACATCATTTTCTCCCTCCAGCCCTTTGAACTACACTCCCGAGTTGAGAGGAGACAAAGGAGAAGATAAGGGGGGGGAATTAATTCCAGGCAGTTGAGTGTGTTCCCTGCTCTAGCTCAGTTTGGAGTAGGTACACACAATAATAACTTTTTAATAATAATTTAATTTATAATGCGCCCCCCTGCCAAGGCACTCAAGGCACTACACAAACAATTAAAATATGATTATAATAAATAAACAACAATAATTAAAACATCATAAACCAGACAATATTAGAGCTAAACCAAATGCTAAAAAGCAAAACAAAGCAGCATCTTTGGAGGAAGGAGATCCTTGCACAATTCATCTTCCAAATCTCCTGTTGATGTTAGATTGAAATTCTCCTGCGAAGCTGTTTCTGCATCTGCAAAGATTTTGGCAGTGTCAGAGTCATTAAAAAATGGATTTTATACCACCATAAATTAACTGGAGTTTTGCAAAGCTATAATAACGCAACATTCACTTTCATTTGAATAAATTCAAAACTCTGTTTACTCAGGAAACTCAGTTTATGGCACTGAGTTTGTGTTGACTGCCCTGAGTTTGGGAAAAGCGCACATTCATTTTGTTCGCAGTCTGTAAAACGTGCCTCATTATAGAAACCAGAATGTTTCTATAGACACAAGGATGGCGTGTTAAAGATTGAAAACCAAATCCTGAAACTGAATAGCAGACCAGCCTTCTCCTGGCCGTCAGCTCCTTGAAGCCAATGGGACCAGCTTGTCCCAGTTTACACAACTGGAACCTAAAGACCTAAACTAACAAAAGAAGCAATCTTCCTCCAACACAAATGAAATTCCAACTTGTGCCAGGCACAAGCTGTGCACTGAACTCTAATGATTAAAGGAGACAGGCTCTGTCGAGGCGGAGGTGGGACTGAAACGCAGCCAGTCAGACCCTCTTCTGGGCAAACCTGGCCACCAGCCCTCAGACAGTCACCTCCAGGAGCCGTTCACTTGAGCGCCTCAGCTGATCTCAGTGGTTGTGGCAGCGCATGAAGGGAAAATCCTCCTCACAAACCCAAACCGCACAGGGATTTCTCCGTACTAGGAAAAAAGAAAACAAAACGCTTTAGGAAGATGAAGCCGGTGGTTTTCTTCCAGCACAGGGAACCAGGGGGACATTTTCCAGCTGATCCCCCTGAGGTTTGGTTCCCGCGGGTTTTATTTTGAGCTTCAAATCCAAGCAACTCTTAAAAATCGAGGGAATGGCAAATGAGACCATGCAGTTCTCACACACAAAGCCATCTTTTGGCCCAGGTTCTTTCAAAAAGAGCCTTTAAAAGGGTTCAGGAACCTTAGCGTATTGTGTCCCATTTTCAAAGCAGGTAAGACGTCTGCAGCTAGAGAAATGACTACAGATTTTGGGCACAGAGAGGGTGCTTTCATTTATTTCTATATTCGCCTATCAGCACTCTCTCACTTAAAAATGAAATGAACTGCAGATTCCTGGTTCCCTGCATAGCCACCTCCAGGAACAGCCCCAAATTTTGCTCAAAGCGTGTGCTGCGATGGGACCTCTTCGTGTCTGTAGGGGAAAAGGTGCTTTCAAGGAGAGGGCCACATTACCAGGGTTGGGATTTGATTGTTTTTCACCTCTCTTGAATACAACTTGCTCCCCTTCAAGATCTCCTTCCTGTATTAAAGCTCTACTGGTTTTCGTAGAGCTGGTCCTTCCTGGATGCTGTTCTCTTGCAAAGGACTTTCCAAGGGTAAGGGACCCCCATCACAAGCTCATGTTCTGGCAGCTCCCTTTGTCTGGGCAGCAAGGACCATTCGTGAATCAGGATTCTTATAGTTTTCCCAAATCTTCCACCCTGCATAGAAGTTGTTGAGCAAATTTCAAATTTCCATTCCATGGAGGTAACTAGAAATTTGTGCTTGTGGGGCTGCTCAATGGATATGGTAGGTCTACCTCCTCCTCCAGGAGATGTACCAGCAGATAACAGTGTTTGGACTCCAACTCCACATAAATAGTTTCTGTTTTCCTTGGAGATGGAGTGTACTGAAACACAGAGAAGATCATCAAAGTCTTCTGCTCTCCCTTATGCTGGGCCACATTTCAGCAAAAAGATTCAGGTTCTGGCATGAATCACAGAAAATTTGCATTTAGTTTTCTGTATCACCTTCCTACAAGTGTCCTGTGTGACCTTGAAGAAGTGAATCAGACATAAACTGTCAAAAAATGTCAGACGCCTTCTTTCCATTTATTTCAAAGAGCGCCAAGCATCTAAACACTTTGAAGGATCTGGATTAGAGCTCTGTGCCTCAGTTTCCCCATGTGCTTTCCTACCCTCCAAGACAGACTGGACATTAGTACATCAGCAGCTTTTCTCCTCAGCTTCCTCATTCACTTAGTCATCAGTATTTGCATTTTCAACTCAGACTTCGGCAATCGTGTGATGATGATTCTGCCTATGTCAGCATTTCACCATAGCAAAAAAGCCCTGGCTGGAGCTTCACCCTGAATTTACACTCAGCGTCTTCTTTCCAGATGTCGCTCAGGGTGTTGATTCATTTGGAAAGGCCCTTCTGAAACTGAGGTCACTTCCAACAGCTCCTCCGAGGCTGGGGTAGCTCCAGCACAGGGGCTTGGAAGGCACAGGGAATCGCTGGAGGAAAGCACAGGCTGACACTTCCGAGCAGAAAGGCAGAGGTGGCAGAATTTATTTTATGACAAATCCTAAAAGGAAATTATGCAAAGTGATAAAATAAAGAAGAATTATAAATGAGGACAAGAAATGGGTGAAATATAGCATAAATTATGGGAAGATAGGAAGGTACAGGAGGAGAATTGAAGGCAGAAGTGCTGAGTTAAAGCATAATTATTAGAAACTGGCTGGTAGACTGAAGGGAAGAGAGTATTTGGGTAGGGGGGTTGGTACCAAAGGAAGCTGCACGATTTTGTGCACAGCTGCATTAGCGAAGCATCTCCCTGTTCTATACGCCTTAGGGGTGTGCCTTGGGGATGGTGTGGGGTGACAGCCACCATTTGCTATTGGGGTGCAAGCCCATAAATCTGGGAACAAGGTTGTTCCCGCTTTGACCTGCAAGTTAAAATAAGCCCAAACCCAGGAATAAAAGGACTGGGTGGTCACAGCCCAGACGGCATCGCGTCCTCCCCTCCTCACAGCCCTGCCTCGTTCCCTTCTCCCAGCCTCCCCCAGCCCCACAGCACCCACTGGGGAGGGGGCTGGATGAGAGACACCCCCCTGCAAAGGTCCCACTAAAGGTTACCCACCGAGAGCAGGAGGAGGACAGGGCGATCCGGGCTGCTGGGGGTGTTTTCTGGGGAATCCTTTGGAGAGTTGGTGAGCCCCAGGTGCGGGGAGGGGGCGAGGGAAGCCCCTGCTCCGGCCAGGGACCCTCTCTGGGTTCAGCGATGGCAGGAGGAGCTGGTCCCAGGCCCACAGCCCCAGCTGTCAGTCTGAGCGATGAATTACATGCTATAAGAAGGTGTTGACAGGAGCAGCTGGACATCAGAGAGTGATGAAAAGGGAGCAAAATTCATTCGGAGTTCAGACAGACTGGCTCGTTAGGGACACAGGCGGCAGAGGCCACAGAAACACTGCTCCATCTCCTGGACATCTGCTGAACCGGCTCCCGAAAAAGCAGAGAGCCCCTAAAGCCCCTTCCCCGTGTGGGTGCAGCCCCCTGGCCCCATCCCGGGGCGCTCCAGGGGAGAGGCCGGGGGTCCCCCATCCCTGCACGGCCCCGGGCAAAACCTGCTTCACCCGGGGGGGTCTGAGGTGTCCGCAGCTCTAGCAAATTGGATATCTTCAAAAGAAACCAAATCAAAGGACTTCTTGTCCCTCTTGTTTAAGGATGGAATTTGTATAAATTGTATGAAGAGGAATGGAGGGAGGGGGAACGGACGGGACCATTTGGCATCAAAACAATTATCTCCATTTTAATGCAAACTAAACGACATGCTGAAGGGGAATTGTTTTGTACATATGTACAGCAAGTGAACATTAAACCATACGGCTAATAATTAACTGGCTCGACATTACCCTTGCTGTATTAAATACAAGGGTGTTCCCTTACATTTAATGTACGGAGAAGTTTGAGGACACGGAGGTCCCGTATGAGATTATTCCTAAAGCTGTGAAAATAACAAAGAGATTTTTTTTCTGAGCCAAGCTACTTCTTGGCATTCAGAGAAGTTGGCAGAGAGAAGAAAGTGTCAGTCCTTCCCCCACCTCTTTCCTCCCTCTCTCCCTCCCTCCCTTCCTCTGACTCTCCTCCCTTTCCCGACTTCCACTTCTTTCTGCTGCTGGAGAAAAAGAATAGCAAATTCAGAGAAAATTTCATTGAGGTTATTCAAAGAGTTTTTCATGGATTATTTACACAAGTGCTGTTCAAACAGCCTTTGTCTGAACATCCCTTGAAATCTGCACCCAATCCTTTCAGATTCAAAGCAATAGCTCAGGGGAGACAAAGGGGAGCGCCTGACATGGGTTTCCTCTGCAAGTGAATGAGAGGTCTGGCTAAACACAGAAGGGCTTTGGGATCACAAGCTTCCTTTCAGCTTGGAAAATAAACACTAATCTGAAGCCGGGCAGCTGTACCTCTGACTAGCCTGCCCCATCCGCCGCCGTGCGAGGAGCAGGACACGCACCCGGCTGCTCACCGGAGGGGTTGCACAGCACCCCTGTCCCCACCCCAACCGGCAGCACCCCGTGCCATGCCCCGCTGTGGCGTGCGTGCCAGCCCCGGGGACCCTGCCTCCATGGTAGGGACAGGGACACCCAGTGTCCTGAGCCACCGCACACCCTGAGCTCCAGCCAAGGGACACATCGAAGCCCCTGTTGGCCTCCTGGCAGTGATGGTGGCAGAGCCAACCCCGAATGAGAGTGGGGTGGGCTCCCGCAATGGCCGTGAGTGTAAAGAAACAGATTCTCTAGGCAGAGAAAAGAAAGGGGGATGGTGTAGGGAAAGGGAGGGTAAACCGAGGCAGGCAAAGCAGCAACAGAAATATTACAGGGTGGACCCATGTTCGATGTCAATTCACAACCCTCTCTCTATCCCAAAGCTCATGCACAGACATTCCCTTCCCCTCCAGCAGAGGAGCAGAACTTACCTCCCTCTGACCTGGGAAAGCAGGCACCACAGGCAGACAAAATGGTTGAAATGCACATAACAGGATGAATTAAAATCAAGGGAGGAAAGTGAAATATGTAAGAAAGTCCGAATTCTGCAATGGCTTGCCATGAGATGGGGAAGGCAGCATGGTGGCTGCTGTTGAGCAGTGACGTCCCTGCTCCTGCCACACCTGCCTGTCCTCGCTGTGCTTGAAGGAAACACACCAGTAAGTACGTCCTCTTCAAGTTTGCACAAGTTTTGGTTGCAACTTGTTTTATACTAAAATGCAAAAAACCTCCTACACACATAGTTGGGTCAGCCCCTCTATGTGCTCTGTACAGGTCCCCTTTGCTTACATAAAATCCTCCAGCTAACTTCCTGCACGCCTGCTTCACAACTTCACAACTTATATTTACCTGTTTCTGGTTTTCCATCCCAGTACCAAACATCATTTTTTTTCCAGCCAAAAGAACCCATTTTTCTGCTTTGTTTGATATATTGTGAAAGACTTGCCCCAAGTAACTGCCGTTGGATTTTAGTGAGAGTTTCTCATCTACTGGCATTGACCTCTCACTACCTGTAGAAATAAATCCTTCTTCCTTCTCCATCTCTTTCTTCTTCCTTTCAGATTTTCTCCTTCCTCCCCTCTGGCTTTCCCACTGCCATTGTAAGACCAATATTTTCATCCCCTGTCCTATTCTCTTCCTTTCTCACTTCCAACTTTTCACTCTATTCTGGATGTCTCCACAGAAGTATATGAATGGAAACACATCACTCAGATGCCAACTCCGGACATAATAGCCCATTTCCAGGTGCCCCAGAAGCCTCAGGCTCCATCTCTGCTCCATCACTGGAGGCAGCAGAAGCTGGTGCAAGAAACCCTGGTTTAGGTGTAACTTACCACCATATGAAGTTTCTTCCTAACTTCAACAGTTGAGGGTTAGCAGAGTCCTGGTGCAGGCACCCAGAGATGCTCTCCGGACCCTTTCACAAAGTGTTGTTGTTTGTTTGATTTTTTTTCTTTTTTTAAAAAAATAATAGCAATAATAATAATTCCAACAACTCTGAGTATAGTTATCCATAAAAATGTTGAACATCCTTTTGAACTCTGTTGAGCTTTCAGCCTTCGTGGCATCGTGGGGCAGTAGTTTCCAGCCTACCTGGGTGTTCATGAAGTTGTGATCATGTTTTAATTTTCAGCAGCTCTGAACTGATGAGATTTTCCAGTTTCATTCATCACTAAGAGACGGAGGAAGGAGAGCCCCCTGCAAGGCTGTTTTATCCCTCTTTCAGGCCCACACAATCCTTGAGTCTCATCGAATTATCACTCTTAACTTTCCTGGAGTGATGCTGCTTGTGAGTCACCTTTAGTGCTGAAAAAGTAGCCTCTCCTAGCAAGAAGATTAAAATCCCATTACTTGTTATTCATGTGTTATTTAATGATATTTTTTCCATTATGTATTTATTTATTTTCAAGTTGCTTGCTTTGAATCTCGAGTTGGCGTTTTTAATATTAAGTGTAGTTTCTAGTTTGTTTTTCTAATTGGAATGAAATAAAAATAGAATGGAATTTTGCAGTGGATATTTTTATATTTATTAAAGGAATGACAAAAGCAAGCTCCAACAACTGATGACCAAACCCTCATGCAAGTAGTGCAGCTGTAAAGGATAAGGACAAAAAGGCAGCCCCTTGACTGCCAGGAGCAGAGCAAATTATGTTAAACACAGCCCTGCCGTGCAACCAAAAGCCCCCAAAATCAAAAGTGTCCCTTGCAGAAGCTCATTACCTCTCTTAAAATGATTTGGCATCCAAGTGGTGATCATACAAACTCTGTCTCAAGGACAGGCTCCTCTTCTTACACAAGTATTGCTCCATCCATGGCGAAGGTGGGATGAAAAGAGACTTGCATGTTGCACACGTTTTTTGAGGATGACGCTCTCTGCTTTGGTGGAGGACACATCTTCTCAGTGACTGGACGGCTCTGAAGATGCAATGTCACAATCTCATCCAACAGAGATCTCACACCAGCGAGGAGATCCCTCTAAGACAATGATTTCAGGGTCTGAAAGGAAACCTGAGAAAAATGGCTGTTACTGGTGAGATGAAGAGCCAAATGGAAGATGGAAGAAAGGCAAAGAAAGATGGAAGGGGAAGAGAAAAAAGAAGGAAGAGGCTCCAGAAGGAAAATAAATAATCAAAATAGATAGCCATGAAGGTAGATCCAGGCAGAGGAGTGGGAGGGAGTCAAATGGGAAATTGCTGCAGAAAAGATACGACATGGTCAGGAGGAGAAGGAAAAGAGTGATGAGGAGGGAACAGCAAGAGGGATGGACGAGGGTGGGAAGAGGCTGGGAGAGGAGAGAAGAGAAGAACAAAACTTTCCCCAGACTGCAGCGCAGGACTCCTCCTGCATCTCTTGGTTGCATTTAACAGGAGCCTGGAAGAATCTTCATTTATCAGGAATTCAATTAAGTGGAATAGTCGTTATTAATTTTATAGGAATTATTTGTACAGGAGAGCCTGGAGCGAGGAAAGGCCTCCTGGAGCCATTTCTCCTGTCAACGCCCCGGGTCAGGTAGGCACTGGCAGCACAGTCTCACCAGTTGAGATATTAATGAGATGCCTCTAGGTGCAAATGATAGTTTAATAGGTGTTACTTAACGGGAGCGCCCCTCGCCTGCGCACGCCAGCGCGCGGCTCCTGACGAGGCTGCCTCCTTGTTAGAATAAGTAATTAGAATGTAGGAACACTCACTTTGACACTTTAATAAAGTGTCAGCCATCATCAATTTAGTATTTAATAAAAATAAAATTAAACATTTACTACATTTTTATAACACCATATTTAAAATACATATTCCTCAAATTTGGGGGATATAAAATGAGGTCCTGCTAGGATGCTGGTCCCAAAAAATTAGGCACACAATTTCTCGGGTTTTGTTTGCCATGGGAAGGAGGGACTTTGTTATAGACACCAAACCCCAGCATCACATGGAGGGAAGTGCTCTCTTATGGAAGAAAAGGTTTCCTCCTCCATCTTCTGAGCCTCCCTGTGCTGTCTGGAGACTAAGGATGAATTGAACAGGTTTACCCCCAAGTGCCACTGCCAACAGCAGACAGCCACTGTCGAGGAGTTGCGAAAAGCAAAACTTTATTCCTATTTCATTGGTAAAAGAGCCTTGCAAACTAGATGTTGGGAAGAAAACAGAAGAAAATGCTGAAAATTAAAGCGTGCTTTAAGCCTGCAAGGAATCTGAAAGCTAAAACAGCTGGAGTGAGTTTATTCCCCTCCAGTTTCACCATCCCATGTTTGCCGTTCCTCCAGGCACCCACCTGGGCGAGGGACCCCCACACTGATCTGCCGTGCTGGGAACTCAGGATGCAGATGACATCCTGGTCACAAAGCGGAACAGGCTGACCCACAAGATGCTCGGTGGTCCAGCAAAACAGCCACTCCCCTCAACTCTGTTAAAACAAAGAGCAGAGACACGTGAGCCTGGATGCCATGGCAGAGCAGAGCCCTTTTGGGGTGCAGACAGCGCATCCCCATGCACATGCACCCCGTCTGCACCCACACAGCCGAGATGCACAGAGGGGGTCTGCCAACCCAGGATGAGTGTTTTGGAAAACAAAAGGTGAGAGGAAGGAGCAGAAGGAGGTGCAGAAAGTCCCTCCGGTCGAGGTGCCTTGGCAACAATGTGAGGGGGGTTGTTCCCCAGATAGCTGCCTGCTAACTAGGGATCCTGTCTTGGATACTAATGAGTCACCGATGAAACCCTGGCAACAATTATTTAAATCGAAGCTGTGTCCTCCTTCCTCTGGGAGCAGGGAGAGCAGCACTGACATCTGCCTTTTGGGGGCGCCCTGACTGGGCTACCTGCAGGCTGTTTGCAGCCGGGTGTTGCTCTTTGGGGGCTGTGAGTGTCGTTGCACCCACCTTAAAGTCCCAGGAGACTTATCCAACATCACCAGCCACCTTGGGCCAAGGCCAAGCTCAGCTCCTTTGTTTTTTCTAGGCTAAGAAAGCTCTTCCCTTTGGGCACAAGGCAGATTTTACCCCGGGGCACCAGGCAGGGCTTTGCTTGGGAAGGTGGCTGGGTGGCTCATGCCATTCCCATCTGCTGGACCCACAGCTGTCACATTTGGGTCCTCATCCAGTTTAGGGCCACATCCACCCAGAAAGAGCAGATTATATCCCCCCAAAAGCAAGGTAAAGTGACATACCTTCAAGTCACATATAGACAGTTCTCCTAGGATTAAAAATAAAGATTTTTACTTCCCTGGAAACTATTTTCTGGTTGGTCTATCCACAAAACATTGGTGGTGTGCAGGCGCACACGTCCTGACACATGCTCTGAGCAGCTGTAAAGCATCCTCTGAACACTTTCCTGGGGCTGAGCCCTGGGATGGCTCTGGCGGTTGCAGGTCTCTGAATCGCGATGCTCAGCAAAGCACCAACTTTATGTTGGAGGGTCGGCAGCTGGGGTGGCTGGAGCAGGGTATGCAGAGGAGTGAGTGGGGCTGGGGGAGCACCGGGAGGACTGCAGCTGCTGGCAAGGCTGGGGACAGGGACAGGCACGGGGATAGGCTCGCACGGACACCCGGCACGGTGCTCTGGAAAAGAGTGCCACGCTGTGTCTGCGTGGGGCCTTACAGCAGGCAGCTCTGTGGCGACTCACAGCTCCGCGGGGACACACAGCTCCGTGGGGACACGCAGCTCCGTGGGGACACGCAGCTCCGCGGGGACACGCAGCTCCGCGGGGACACGCAGCTCCGCGGGGACACGCAGCCGCTGGCTCCAGCTCGTCCTCCTTGACGCTTGTGTGCCCTGCACTATCAGTGACCAGAGGGCCAGGAGCAGTGTCCCACCCAGAAAACAAGCTGTGCTGTAATCAAAGCAGAAGGAAATCTTCCCTTGCTGCCAGCGTGAGCGAGGCAGCCGGCAGCGATCCCTGCGGCTGCAGCAGAATTCCCACACAGCTGCCCAAGGAAATGGAGCAGGCAGCCAGTGTTTGCTGGCAGCGTGGTGGGAAAGCCCTGGGAGCAGCAGCTGCTCGTGGCAATGGGCAGCAGAGAGACCTTCACCTTCATCAAGTGCCCTGCCGTGAACCGGGGATATAGAATCATAGAATAGTTTGGGTTGGAAGGGACCTTCAAAGCTCATCTAGTGCAACCCCTGCCATGAGCAGGGACATCTTCACCCAGATCAGGTTGCTCAGAGCCCCATCCAGCCTGAATGTCTCCAGGGACAGGGCATCTACCACCTCTCTGGGCAACCTGTGCCAGTGTTTTACGACCCACATCGTAAAAAATTTCTTCCTCATGTTTGGCCTCAATCTCCCCAAACTGCTCATGCCCTTAGTGAGGTCTGGATGGGGGTAACACATCTGGGCAGAGATCCACTTGCTTCCTCCGCCTCCAAAAGCTGAAGACAAGAATGGCACAAGGTCTAGCAGAAATTCTCATTAATGTTCTGCAAAAACTTCAAATCGCTGCTGGAAAAGTTGGGCATGACATAAAACCAGAATGAAAACAAGTGCAGTCGGGACCTTTTGGTGGCTGGGACTCATCCCAGCAAAAGACATTAATGTGGCCAAGGGTAGGTTATGTATGTCAGGAGGAAGAGCATAGTGATCTTCTAAGGCACAGAGGGGTGCACCTGGAAAAGGAACAGCTCTAGAAGGACAAGGAGCTGCTGTGAGCAAGCAGCTCAGCACCAGCTCTCAGTGTGCTGCACTAGACAAAGAATAGACAGGATCCCTGAACGTATGAACAGAGGACCTGTATGTAAACCCAGCATATTTCTGCTCAAAGATATAAGCAATAAAATAAAATAAAATAAAATAAAATAAAATGTGGTTGTGGATCAACAACAAACCCTCCTGTCATCTCATTGTCACCAATACAAATGGGTTCAAACTGACATCTGCTTGTACCCTGCTTGAGGATCCCCTCACATTTATTTTCAACCTGCCCAGCAAGTGCCGCCCGTGCAGTCACTCATATGAGCTGTTTCCTTATTGTCCCATCACACAGGGGCTACCTGTGGCTTCCTTGGGTCCTAATGACAATAGCTTGCCCCTGCTCAAATTAAAAAAACCCCACATTCTTGTTAAGGACTCAGCAAGCCCTGTTCCACCAGCAACGTCTGTCACTTGGCAGCAGATGAGGCCACTCTGCTGCCTCAAACACCTCAGTGCGGTTCACTGAAAAGTCTGTCTGATAGACAGGTCGCAATTAGGGGATAGCTTGGAGCTTAATTTGATGTTATACTCCACCAAAGGCTTCCTGTGAAGCCTCTGAGCAGGCAGCAACACCCAGAGCCTCTAAGGAAACTGGATCTGCAAACAAGCCCTTGCTGGAGACCTTCATTCCCCACTAGCAAAGTGAGACCCGTAGCACTCCTGGTTTGCAGGACACAGCCGAAATGTAACTCCCTGTGCTGTCTACAAGGTGTCACTGCCGTGCAGAAGCGAAATAAGGTCTGTTGAAGCCAGGTGGGATGGCAGAGGAGGGCAGGAGGGCGGTGGATTTGCACCAGCCGTGGGCAGGTGACGGTGAGTGCTCAGCCCCCGGTCCCGCACAGCGGGGAGGATTCACGTGGGAGAGCAGCTCTGCGCCAAAACAGTTCAGCAGCTGCACACGCGTGATTCGCAAACTAACACCACGTCACTTGTCACCGAGAAAAGCACCCAGTTTGTGAATAGGTAACGCTGGCAGCCTCGGCGTCAATGTTTTCACAGGCAAATTCATACACTGACCTCCTTGGTGAAACACAAAGCGAATGCCTGGAGACTGGTTTACATCTGCCATGGGATCTTGTTACATTCAGAACAACCCCTGTCAACACTGAATCTGTAACAATCAATAAAGACAGAGGGTTTGTTTGTTCATGCCTTTTTAAAAAATGTTTTTGTGTTTGTAATTGTTTTATTTTGCCACTCCAAGTTTTGCAAGTTTTGCGATTGCCTCCCCCCTTCCCTTCTCGTTTTCTTTCAGGACAAGCTGTCATCTTTTCGCATCTTTTCACCAGGCCATTGCAAATGTAAAACTGTAAATTGCAGGATTGTGCAAATAACACTAATAGCATTTGCATAAAAATTGGTTGCAAAGAGCAATTAGCACTTCATTAATAATCAATGAAGGGCCAATTTACACATTGCCCAAAAGCAAATTGTAAATTCAATTTTGTCTATAATTGAGCATTTGGTGCTGGGCAACTCTACAATGATGCCAGAAGAGACAGGCACAGCAGTTTCGGAGTCAAATATCCAGTGACTTCAGGTTTCAAGTGATCCTCAACATGGCCTTTGCAGAGGCCAAGCCAGCACCTCCTTCACAATGGAAGGAAGCTCCAGGAGGGACATTCGTGTCAGAGAAAACCCTCAGATGTCTGCTTGCTACCAGCATTGCTCAAAACATGCATACTGCTTGTATAGCAGAGGTCTCTGCCCTGTCCAAACATACCTTGTAGTAATGCTGTGAAAAGGGAGATGCAAAAGGACATCAGGGAAGACATATCACCTTGGTACTCAGACCTGAACATCCTCCCATTGCAGTATCTGCTAATGCTCTACAAGTGACACCAGAGTTCTTTCCTTAACCCACAAGGCTTTACCTAGAGGTAAAGTATTCCTACTAAGCCAATGCATCCAATCTCCCCATTGCCACCTCCACCTGCACATGACCCTTCTGGGTTATCCCAAACTTGTATGCAGCCATGAGGGTCAGAAATAAAAAATACAGCCCTGCTTTACCACTTTGACTTCAGTGTTACTGAAGGGTTCCTGGGTCCTGATTTGGACATTAGGTGTTGTATCCCTCAGGCTTCCCCTCTAGATGAACGGTGGCATCCAGTAAACCAGGGCAGCTTAACCACGGCAACAACTTTCCAAGCCCCAAATTCTTCACTATCTCATCCTTCACTTAAAAGGCACAGTCAGCTCCATTTCATGAGCAGAGTCTGACTCTAAACCACTTGACATCTGAGGTTTTCTTATCACATTTCGCGTGGATCTCATGAATCTGGGGAAAAGCTAGACGATCATTTAGCAGGGGTTGGTCGCTTTATCTATTTTCCATAATAATTTGAATATTATTACAATGGCACCTTTCATCTGGGGATATACATGCACTTTACATATGTTACATTAATTTCACCGATGAGCTGGGGAAGCACTCTTTATCCCTATTGTGCAGATGAGGAAATGGAAGCACAGAGATGATATACCGCTTGCCCAGTATCACACGGGAAGTCTCTGACAGAGCCAGGAATAGAAATCACGTCTCCCATGTCTTATGCAGAAGAATATCTTTATGTCCCTGCCCAGTAACTGAGCCCTTAATCCAGACTAAGACGCCCACACAGGACCCACTTTGCGAAGAGCAGCACAGACACCCAGCAACGGCAGTGCCTCGCTCCAGGAGGAGACTTTACTGATCCAAAATTTCCCCCGCCAGGAAGGTTGGAAGTTCCCTCTGCAAGGAGTGACTTTGGGAGCTCAAGGGGAGGGAGGCCGGCTCCGTCAGCAGTTTCCATCTGAAGTGGATGTTATTAGTTGGTGTAACCAGATGCTCAACATGGGATGCCCAGGACATCTCAGTTTTCACCCAGCAACCTCCCTGCTCCCTTCTTCCTGCCTGTTCAATCCACCTTTACCAAGAGATTGAATTTACAATGGACTTGAACACATTTAAATCCATTTATTGCAAAATTACTTTTCAATAATTACATCACTGTGCTGACTGTGTTGCATAATGAAATTAGCATGAGAGATATTAGAAAGAATATAAAATTATAAGAAATATTGAAATACCTCTTTCCCCGTCTGCCTTAGCACAGCCCATAGCTTAACTGGAAAACGAGCACTACTCCTAGATGGGATTTAAATGCATCAAGTGTAATTTTATAACATCTTTTATATAAATTAATTATAATGGTTATTGCTGCTTTACATTATTAGATTGAAATTTGCCTCCACTTCAGTGCATTATAAGAAAGCTGCACCCATTTTGCTCAGTGATGCCCTGAAAGTTCTGATGGCACAGAGCCATTCTCCCCACATCGACACCACCAACACGTCTCAAGTTAAAAGCTTTGGGGTCATGTTGGCATTGCAGTGCCCGCTGTGGGTCCCAAACCCACAGCCAGACCCTCAGGGGCAGGTGCTGGGACCCCCAAGGAGATCTTTGACTGGGATGGGACATCGCACCCTTTCCAAAGCTTGCCTCTCTGTTTCATCTCTGTAGCAACAATAGGGATGCCTGGGCTGGTTTAAGCAATTCCACCCAAATTTTGTATCTGCAGAGAAGTAGAGGTGACAAAATGCATTGCAAATTCCATGCAAATGACACAGGTGAAGTGTTTAACTTGGAGCAAGTACAGCCCATCAGCTAACCACGGGCTGCTGTCGACAGAGCACTGCTGGGTGTTTGCAGGAGAAACTGCAGAAGAGCTGGGGCCATCCTCATGCAAAGTTCTTTAAATAAGAGTTTGGACACTGTGTAGTGCTAATAGGGAGATCCATTTTGTGTACCCTCGCTTTACATGCACAGTTGTTGTTTTTCTATTCTAATAGCTGGGCTATTACATGAAGAACCAGCACGGGAAAGAAGGCAGCGAGCTATCGGGTGGTTAACTAACCACTCGCTATGCTGGACAAACCACAGCCATCCAAAGCAAAATGAAGACATAGCGATATGCTTTTACTGCCTCTTAATCCTCAATCAAAGTCTACTAATATTCAATTTGTGACATTATTTGCACATTGAATTAATCCAGAAACTAAAGGGCTAATGAGTTATGGAAAGTAGTACATGGCTTAATTGTAACAACAAGGGCCTGCCGGGCTCCATTCGGGCAGGAGAGCCTGGTTAAAAATAAAATTTTGCATGCACTGATGCACACCAGATGGGCAAGGGAGCAGCGAACTAAACAATGCAAACTACCTGAAAGACTGTTCTTTTAAATGCCCTCAGTTTTCCTATTTTTCACCCGTGCTCCACATAAAACACCACAACATTCATTAAGCACAGCACAGAAAAGCCAGGATGACCAAAGAGAAAAAGAGAGGTAAGAATTACCTCCAGAATTATTTTCCTTGAAAATAATTGTGCAGTTTCCTTACAGAGAGCCAACAGATCTTCAGGGGGAGCTGGTGAAAACAAGCAAAGACTCTTGAAGAACTTAAAGAATGAAAAGGACAGTAGATATTTTCAGTGTGAAACAACACTGGCCCGTGACATGAGCTGCTATTTTGCTCAGTGTGCTCAACTCTCAGCACAACACTTATCCTGGAGCAGGACCCCAGCCTTGGTCCTCTCCCATATGAGTAAGAATTAGAGCTTAAAAGTCTGGCTACTAAAAAGAAACAACCACAAAACTTTCCACCCTCCTCAAGTACCTTCTCAACCAGCTCTTCAGGCAAATGTGGCTCCAACATTTCACATCTTTCCGATACCCTAGAACATCTGTATGTCCCAGAGCTGTCCCAGAGCTGTCCCAGCTTCCAGCCAGAAGCACCAAGCACCACCATATTTCTGTCTTTGCACACACCTGGTTTTAGGCCAAATAAACTGAAGGAAGAGGCTGCAATCAGTAATGAATCTGATGGAAAACAGGAGGAGGAAGAAGAGAGGACCAGCCCTTCATCCCACCCCACTTGTTCCCAATGAGGTGACAGCTGGCAGCACTGTTACCATTTCAGAAGATGTCAAGCTCCCCCTGAAGCCCTTTCCTGGGCAGAAAAGCCAGGGGGAGCCTCATCTTCTGCATGGTCCCATAGATCCTGCCCCTTCTTCAAACAAGAGCGAGATGGAGCTGCCAGCAAAGAGGGTTGGAGCCCCTCGTCTCAGATATAGCCAGGCCAGGGTCAGGAGCTCAGGAGCTTGCACCATTTAATAGAAAAAGCAAATAAATCTAAACAGCACTTAATTTATTGATGAAGTAAGAAAGACTGTTTAATGTGGAAAACATAAGCAAGATCAATAGCAGAGAGCACAAATAACTAAAGCTATTGACACGTTAGTATTTTAAGTCTAATTGCAGGCATATGCACTTTCTAAGGGTATCTTACCTTCTAATAGCACCCTCGAGATTATGGGGTTAATTGATGCAGCTGTTTACTCCTGGCTCACGTGGTCCAGACTGGGATTCCCTGGAGGATGCTATTAAACTGAAGTGTTTAATGAAGTGCTAAAGAGTAGAGTTTCTAATATTCTTCCCTTGAATGAAATTTAATAGAAATCTGAGCAAACTTCTCTTCCTCAGGTAGAAACTGCAGCTCCGTGTTGGAATAAATCATCCCACGCTCCTCACATGGAGAACCTTGTGGTGCAGGGGAGAAAGATTTGTTTGGGGTTAGTCGTTAGACTGAGGATGTGGGGATACTCTTGAGTATCACAGAAACGAGAAGACACCTACAAACGTGCTCCATTTTAGCATCACTGTTGGACAAGGAATCCCAGGAAGCCAATGCCATTCACCTCTGTGGCTTTTCAGATTGACTGTGCATTCAGTATGATACTGTGCTTCCCTCTTTTGGAGTGGGCTGAAAGGAGGATTTGGGCTCTATCTGGAAAGGAGAACAGATAATAGCTCCAGTTGTGTTGCCAGCCTGGGCATTTCAGTTTGATGGCAGTGGGACAAACCAAGACAGCCAGAAAAGAAACACTTAAAACCAGTCTTATCTATTTATAATTTGGTCCCGATCTGGTTTGGTACCTTTGTAAACCAGGTAGATGCCTGCATACGACACATGTTTCCAAGACTGACAGTCCTGGCAAGAACGCACAGCCTCCCTGTACCCATCCTATGGAGCACAACTCAAAGCTCAACTACCTTTATCTCTGTAATGGGAAGGTCTTGGCTCTCCCCCACCTCTATCCATTGCCACAAGCTTCTCCCAAGAGAGGTCTGAACGAAGCAAAGAAAGTGATGATGGAGATTTCATCTCTGCAACCCCTCACCACCACCTAGAGGTCCCTGGAGGGCCCTTGGAGGCTGCTCTCCCAAGGTCCAGCCCTCCTGCCTGACATTTCCCCCAGCCTCTCACTCTCAGCAAGGCTTGTAATTGCTGTAAGGAAGAAATTGCTTGCTCCATTTGGCTTTTCCAGTCTGAGAGGGCACGTAGATGATGAATCTGATGAGGACAAAGATGCCCCTGGAGTGAGGGACATGGTGCTGGGCTGCTCAGGTTCAGTGAGTGGGTCAGAGCACTGATCTCACAATCTTCAAGGCCCACCCATGGAACCAAGTGCAATGCATAGACCCTTTAAAATCATCCTCTCCCTCCACAAGGGCCTTCCTACTGCAACTTGAGATTTTCTTCTCTTTTAAAATCAACTATTTTGAAGTGACTTTATGACAGCTTGTCTGTGAGATAGCTATTCCCAGTGAAAATGCCCCTTCTGTTGCCTCCATCCATGCTGCATCTCCTTTGAGAGGGGCAGAGGGATGGTGGGAAGGGAACATTACGTCTGAAGCCCAGATAATGTTGGTAACTCTATAGAAAATGCTCCCAGAAACAAGCCATGCTGGCTGGCGCATCCAGGATGCAGTTGGGAGTGTGCTGAGTTAACTAGATTGGTGGTTTCAATGTGTTGCCTACAGACTCTAGAGAGACCCATCACGGGTTGTGGAAGGTAACTGAGAAAAGCTGGTTTGTTGTCAGTCAGCATAAATTTTAAGTATATGGAGGGGTCTGCACATGCACCTTGAAAACCTGAGTGTTCTGTGAATCCAAAAAGGCTAAAACCATGGGATAAGTGGGTTTCGGGGCTGTTTCTCCTGTTTCTGTCCCACTTGTCACGGGGAACTTGGAATGGAAAGAGGTGGTGTCTTCTGCAGTTGGATGGGGGGGATCTACAGGATAGAACCATAATCAACCTCAAAACATACCTGTGTGTGCTCCCTCCTCCCCTCGTGTCTGGGACCTCCATGGTTTTGGGAAGATGTATCCGGAGCTGGAGGACAGGAGAGTTTCCGTCTGCGGCAGCGTGGCCACACAGGCTCCCAGCATCCCAGCTCTGCGCTGTGCTGACCAGGCACTTCTCTGCAAACCTCTGGGAAAAGGAGAAATAACATGAGAACAGAGAAAACCCAAAAGGCTAGAGAGTTCAGCTGCATGCTGAGGGACATGCTTGCAGGCTCGGTGCTTTGAAGAGGTGGACATTGATGGGCTAAAGAGAAAGGAAAGGGTCTGTGTCCACAGTGTTTCCCCATCTGTTCCTCGAGTGTTGCCTCATCTTTTAGTAAATATTTCTAACACCAGGAACCTCCTAGTTCTCACTTCTCACACAAGAACTCCTCTGTGCCTTTCTGGTTTTACTCTGCCTGTGATATTTCTGCCCTTTGTGCAAGATTTCCACCACCTTCCACCACCCCTTCACCCCCACCTTGTTTGCCTTTAGCCAGCTGTGCTCCCCAGTCCCTTCCCTTCCACATCAACCCTCCAAATTTGGGTCCTGGAGTCAGAAAATCAGCTCTTCTGGGTCATTTTAAGCACGTGCTGCATCCTTATCAACCTGTGTCATGGAGCAAAGTCAGTGTCAGCTCCTCTCCCTGCTCTCTTGCAGCCCACCTAACACCAACCCCTGCCAAGGGACAGTCCCCAAGCCGCGCCACCACCCAGCCCCAGCACACCACATCATCTTCACGCCTGCACCCAAAAATGGGCTGTGAGTCTGTGCCCTGGACATGGGCACCCACCCTTGCCTAGGGGAAGGCATTATTTGCCTCCTTGCTGCCAGCCACATTTTGCTGGGTTTGCTCACGTTGGCTCCCACACAGACCGTTTCCCGACCTCCAGCATTGTCCCAGACTCTTGCTGTGACTTTCCACCCGGGCCAGCGAACCACAACTGCGCCTCCAAACACACACGACGTTTCTCTTCTGCTGGCTACAACCACAATGAAGGCAGGCTTAGGCTAAGCTGTTTTATTTCACAAATGCAGCCGGGCCAGCGTACAGCCAGACACCGAGGCTCTGCTGATATGTGCTAACTCATTAAATGAGGGTAATTTAATTGCCTGAAATTGTCCATCCATCCTCTGAACTTGGGTGATCTCCCATCCCCACAGTCTTCCCCCGTTCCTGGCAAAGCAGGAGGGGCATCACACAGCCCCCAGCCCCATCGGTCCATCGAAGCCCCTGCGCTGGTATTACAAAACCATTGGTGGTGCAGAAAAAAAAAAAAAGAAAAAAGAAAAGAAAACAGCCAAAAGGCCGCAGCCGAAAACCAGGGAGAGAGGAAAATTAACTAAGAAATATGCAGCCTTGATGTCGATTTGCTAAAGAATATTTATTGTCCTCTCATGCGTCTTGCTTGCTCTCCTAACAAATATAATATTTTTGAAAGGACTAGTCTCCCTTTAGCATTGCTGTCTCTCTCATGCCCTTTCTCTGTCTCGCTAGCTCCGTCTCTGCCTCTCTGATACCAACTCTGACAAACCGTGCGATTCTGATGGAAAATTCATTAGTCGTCCCTTTTTTTTTTTCTCTTCCCCATTTTCCCAGTCAGCTTCGCGCCTGATCTGTCAGCCTCTTCCATCCTGATTATCTGGAGACGCCAATTTCAAAGAGACATCTTAATAGTGATGTCAACGAATTAATTAGATGTGTTAATGAGCTAAAAGCAACCCAAATTAAATTAATGCAGTAATAAGCACAGACAGCAAAATTAGCTCCAATTTCTGTAAATGATTCTGAACTGTACACAACATCTCATCCTGCTAGAACATTACCATCCCCCAAAGCTAATCAAGAACTCCAGTGCAATTAACTGCTTAATTACAAAACACACACACAGCTCATAGATCCAGCAGCAGGAGGGGTGCGCCGGGCTGCAGAGCGAGCGGGGAAATTCTCTGCAACAAACACTGTGCATTGGGCCCCCAGGAGAGGCTGCGCCCCCCACCAAAAGCATCCCCCAGGCTCCTAAAACGGGGTGATCCTGAGCGAGAGGAGGGGGAAGGCGGGTGGGTGGGCTCCTCGGGAACACGCCATGTGCCAGCTCCCACTGTGGGACAACTAGCACGGCCAGGGATGCTCATGGGGCCATGCCCAGCGCGGTCCCACCATCAGCAGAGATGTGCCCATTGCCCCTTGTTGGTTATTGTGTTTATCAGAGTGGGGGGCTGCAACTGTCCAGCTCTGCTCGCCTCCCCTGGGGATGAGCGGGAAGCCATGAACAGCTTTGCAGAGCTGCTCAGGTATCTGATTAGCTCTAATTGCAGCTGGGGAGACAGAGGAAAGGAGCGGGATAGCGCTGTGGACAGAGGGAAGGGGAAGAGGGTGGTGGAAATGGGAAGAAAGAAAGGGCTGGGGGGGACGGGTGGGAATCCCTGGGACAGGGTGGGGGCACGCACGAAGAAGGAAACAGGCGAAAGGCCAATGGAGGAACGATGCAAACAAGAAAGACCTAAAAGGAAAAAAACAGGCGAACAAAGAACTGGAGCCAGAAACAAAGGGAAGGAAGGCGAGACAAAGAGGGCTGCCTGCTGCCAGGCCCGGCGGAGCAGCCGGGGGAGACGGGAGCGGGTCCCGGCCACCAGCCCCGCAGAGCCAGGATTTGCTGGGGATGGTGGGAAACGCAGCCACCTCATCGTGGGATGACACCACTGATTTGCAGGTTGTGGAGTCATTAGTCCACCTAGTAAATGAGGGATATTTGCAATAAAGATGAGGGCAGAGATTCACTGTGACAAATAGCATCTCCGTGTCTCTCTTTTTTTCCACCTTTTTATTGCAATTAGTTCGGTCTGTTAATAAGCAAAGGATATTTTTAGTTAATTTCAGTTCCAGTTAATTGATTCAAAAGCGAAAGCCAGCAACTAAGTTAATTGATCCACGTGTCTTATGGTGTAGCAGCGAGGTACTCTCCGGGCAGCTGCCATCGCTGGGGCTCAAAACAGCACGGGAGGATGGAGAGCAGGGCTGTGACAGAGGGGGGACAGCAGAGGAGGGGGAGTGAACCCCACCACTAGCAGCTGTGCCTCTTGCCCTGGGATGCAGAATAAGCTGCAGGGCGATGGCCTTTGCACGCCCGGCGTGGGAATCGTGCCAGCCCGCTTGCGAGTTGGCGTTTGCGCAGTGCAGCAGAAATGCTCGTGCCAGAAAGCTCGGTGAACGGGACACTCTGGCTGACTCCAGCCAGCGGCATGTCCAGCCTGGCACAGCAGGAGATGGTGTTTAAGGAGAGCATCCTACCCCGGCCACTTTCCATCCTCCTCACGCTCCCCAATATCCCAAGATGTCTTGGCAGGGATGCTGGAGGGTGCGTCCCTGCCTGGGTATTTTAGCTGCTATTTATAAAGATATTTCCATGAGTTTGTCTAATCTCTTTTTCCTCCTGTGGCAACAAGTTTCCAAAGTTCACTACCTGCTGTGTCCGGAAGTGCTTTCTTTTATCTATCTCAAACTTAGTCACTGTTCTCAATCAAGTGCCCCTTGTTCTTCTATTACAGGATTTGGTGAATGACTGTTCTGTGTCCAGCTTATCCGCTGCCTTCAGGATTTCCTAAACCTCAGCCGATACCCCCTCAGCCTTTTCCACCCCTGCTTGGCAGGCAGCACCATTCCCTACCCTGGTGTGTCTGCATCTTTTCACAAGGGACTGGTCCTTCTTTTTCACGGGAAAACTGGATCTCCTTACCTGCTGATTTATGTCAGAGTCTCCTGTCCCCAAGTTGCTGATGCTCTCCAGCTGAGGGTGCTCACAGCCACGAGTAGCCAACACTCAGCAGCATTTTGATTCAGTACTACACAGTCTGTCCTGCACCTGACTGCTGCTTTTTGGAAGTTTTGAGTCCACCACTATGGGCAGAGGCAGTCTCCACCTCTGAATCCACAAGCCTGCACACTTGGGACCTCGCAGTTGAGGTTTGCACAGACCGAGTAGACCACGGGCTGCCCAGTCATGTAGGTTTGTATACATGCGTGAATCATACTTGACTTTGTAAGTTGGGTTCAAGCCCAGTGGCAATCAAGCTGATAGCTTTGCAAGTTGTTTCCTCTAGCAAGGCCTGAGAATAACTCCTCAAATGCCTTTCTGAAATACCTCTTGATATAGGTCTCCTGTGTTAATGTTGTTCTTGCCTATTCCTCCTGATAGCTCCTCATGTCAATTCACAACCACCTAATCATTTCCAGGGGAAAAACAAAACTCCTGGGGCAAATAAACCAGATCTGTCAAACACTTGAAGAGCACAAGCCATAAATTGGATCTCACTGTAACAGGTACTATGCAAATGGAAGAACACATGGGCTGTGATCTATAAAAGTGGGTTTGAAACGAGATGCGAATAGTGACAGTGATAAATGAAGAGGGACTTGGCTTTCTCTGCACTGTCTTGGGGACCAAAGAGCAAGTCTACAGAATTAGACCACAATCAACAGGCAGGTCAGCATCTCTCGCAGTACACGATGGCCATGCCATGTACAGGTGCTCCACAGCAACTCACTTTAAGTAGACAAAATTTTTCTGGCAGCTCCAGGGCTTCAGAAAGAGATCAAACTGCAAAGCAACCCATCTTGAAGGCTACAAGAGAGGTTTTCTGAACATGAATTGCTTACGGCACAGAGAAATGTCGTTGTAAGGTACAAGCAGACAGCAAGAATGTGCTCTCGAAGCAGCCCTGCTCCTGAGCTGTGCACCAGCCCCCTCCAGCTGTCACCACTGCTGCTCGGTGGCCCAAAGTGACCGTAAACTGAGCAACTCCATGCAACAGGTACACAGCTCTGCTCTTCTCATGGCTCTGCCTTTGCATTATTTTCCAATTACCCTTCCGAAGCGATGGTGCAACACGTCACACTCACCAGGCTTTGGCACGACTGTACCTTCACCTCTCTGAGAAGAAACACAGAAGTTGTTTTTCCTGTTGATGAGGGGAGCTAAAGTTGGGATAAAAATGGCACATAATTGAACATACTCTGATGATTTTGCACCTGGCCACTTCTTTACTGCTCTCACTTTGACTTTAATAACAGGAGTTACATTTTAAGACAAATAATGCACTTTCACAGGGATGTTAAGGATGTTATTTCAGTCTCTGAAGGCTACATACCACGGAAATGAGACCTAGTGATAGACAAATTTCTTGGTCTCTGCAACTGCAGTATAACTAGGGACGTACCTAATGAAAGACCTGATAAAAATAAGACTGTTCAGAAAGTGCATGCTTAATCTGTCTTTTGGAATAGGGCCTAATAACAAGCCCTCTATGCCAGGAATATGTAGCTCATTGTGATGTAGTTTCCTCTTTTCCAGTCTTTTGAAATGGGGTGTTATGATGCACTTATCCACATGGAAAAACCAATAGATGCAAAGTTGGGCAAGGAGCTGAGCTTTTTCAATGTGTTTGGCTCTGAGAGCACTCAGCGTCCCACAGGAGCAAGGTGCAGGTCCCAGCAGCTCGGCCAGCGTTCGGATGAGGGTAAATCCTTCCCTGGTCAGAAGTGACAGGCACGGTTTACTTTTAGTGCTTGTTGGGAAAAGTCGGAGGGACAGAGTGCTTTTCAATAGTGTTGCAAATTACCCAGACTTTAAAACGCTAGTCCTTGATTTGTCTGCGTATTTTTGAATAATTTACAGTGGATTTGGCAGGTTGCTGTGATATATAGCGTAATATGCAGGTGGAACACTTTCGAAACAGAAGTTCATACTTTCCAGGAGAATAAGGAAATAATTGTGTCACAACAAGCCTTAACCACTGAGGTTTACCTGTTTCTCAATACACATGAGTTTGCAAACATGATTCCCATTAAAGCAAATGAGAAACACGCGCATGAGTCTGTGTGCCTTGAGAAGAAAATATTCTTCACAAGTGCCTTTCTTGGTGGTGTATGATCAATCCACCATCTGCTTTTATTTATTCATGATTTCTCAGACTACTACAGCAATATTGACATTAAATACAGCTTTGGCTTGTTAATTTTTGTTCATTCATATGTATTTTAAGTAAATTCTGTTGACTTCCCCTTGGCTTGCTCTTTTAGCTGTTTGCATGTTTTCCCGACCTGCTACTTTATGCCTACCCTTACATCCATTTCCCATGTCTTCTTTCCAGCTCCTTGCTTCTGTTCCATGTAGATGCCAGAGAGTAATTCTCTGTTCCAGGTGCTGTGGATAAGCTGATTTAAGATCCCGTTGACCAGACTTAAATTTTTCCCAACTCGAGCTGCAGGTTTGGGGCAGTCCTGCTTGTCCCAGGATCACTGAGGCTCCACAAAGCTGCTCCCAGACCTTGTAGCTATTCCAAGGTGGTGGAGACAGGACATCCACATCCCAAGGAGACCATCAATCTCCCCCACACCGAGCATATGCAGATGTGTCACTTGTTCTTAGCAGCTATTGTGAAACTCAGAACAATTGCTAACAATATTTGTCTCCTTTCTTATCTCATTGCCCCCCAAGATCCCAGGCCTGGCTAGGACTGCACATCTTCTGACAAACCACCTCTGACTTAGACCTGTCACTTCACAACTCGTCCAGCTCATCTCCACATCCCCTTCCTTCATCTCTTCACTGCCTCATCCCAGTTTCAAGCCGCACAGACCACATCAAAACCACAGAAGGCTCCCAGCTGAGAACCAAGTCTCCATTCAGACCTGAGCCATTAATTTCAAGGAAGATTTTGCCTACAAACACGCTTTCAGGTTTTGGATCTTGCTTCATATGCACCGTTGCTATGAAAAAGGACAAGTCTCGTCCTACAGCACAGAAGCGATTCACAATCCTATACCCCAAAAAACCTCCATGTCCATTTTAGGAGGCATTACCAAGGAGTCTGTCACTGTTTTCTGCACGATGTTTTCCCTGCCTCTCCAGTAATCTTACTCTTTCTCTGTTTCCACAGCTTTATCTTCCCCGTGTTCCCCGGGAGTCTGTACTCGTTCCTCTCTGTGCTCCGCTCTCTGATCACTGCTTCCCTCTCTTGTCATATTCTGCACTTGTGGAGTAACAACCTGTCACATCCATAACCTCTTTGCACCAAAAATGTTCTTTGATCTGTGTAAACTACATTTGATGCTGAAATCCTTGATATTAATATCTTTTGTTTGTGTGTCAATGTTCTCTAGAATCTAATTAAGCAATGTTTTGAGAGCATTATATATGTTTGAACAATTTGGCAGAGCAGACAATATGAGCTATTGACCTGCAAGAATAAATTGTGCTTGCAGATTCTAGGAATTCACACGTGCATGCTTCTTTATGCTATTTCTTCTGAAATATGTGCATTCAGAAAGAGGCCTTGCTTTGTAATAATCTCTGCGAGGCTTAATCAAGTATCTGCTCAGACTCTTTACTGTAATTGCAGTGGCAGTTACAGGAGGGCAAAACAGAAGCAGGTTTAAGCCAACCAACAAAAACAATAATAAAATAAAACAAACAGCAAGTTCTACCCAAACGCTAATAACAGAGATTATTCAATCAATAGCCTCTTGTTATGAATGAATAGGCTAAATTGCCTTTGAATGATGTAAAGATTGACAAGCCATAGGTCAGCCTAATATAGCTACTTACCCTAATTTGACATCAGCAATTTGAAAGGCGGCAGCGGGTCAAGCCGGCGTGTGCGGGGGCGGCTGGGGCAGCGGCAATGCCGAACGCGTCCTCGAAGGGTGCGTGGGGAGTCTGCGGGAGGCGGGGATGCTCAGGACCTGGCGGCAAATGCTGTGAGGCTCTGCTGGATTGGACCTTGAGAGGGTTTTTAGAAGAGGAAGGGAGGGAAAAAGAGCAATGGCAAATTGTAGGAAGGCAAGGCGGAGAGACGGCACGGCAGGGTGCGGAGCTGTGGTGCGCACTCACTGCTGGCCCCGCTCGCCGGAAAAGGTCTTGCGGCTTAAGAAAATCGGGCCACACTTCTGAGTTCCCCCACCTTGACAGCTAAGCCTTTTCAGGGGTAGCTACCAGGAAAGAGCAGCTCCCAGCACTGGGTTTGGAGCCCAGTTTTCCCCATTCCCATCACAGGTATTTGCTGTTGGATGGAGGATGCAATACTGTTACAGGAGGGAGAAGAGATCTCAGGGTAGGCAGGCTCGTTAAGGAGCTGGAAACAAGAGAGCCCAGCACATCAATGATGACGGTGATACCCACCAAGTAGGACTGGGAACGCTGGGGAACGGTGCCACAGGACTTCGCAATACTGGACTGGAAACAAGTTAGAGATTCAGCTTGGAAAATATTTTGAGCCGTGGGGCAACTCACCCCAAACCACCCACCCAGTCCTGCTACAAGGCGCAGACCTATGGCTGGAGCCATAAATGCGTCTCTGCTCCTTAAGCAGCAAGTACAAACCTGCAGGACATATAAAATGAAGGGCACTCATGCACAGGGTAGGCTTAACAAAAAGAACAGACAGGATTTTACTGCCAGGAAGCACCCCCAGCATCACCCCATCCCTCACCTCTGCTGGTCCCAAACAGCAGGAGCCCCTGGGCTAAAGTCAGACTCCAGATGAGGATCAGTGGCTGACCAAGCTGCTCTAATAGACAGCCCTGCGCTTCCTGACAAAATAATCGGCTCCCCACAATTGATTTCCTCAGCTGTGTACTGGCACAGCACGAAGGGGTCTGATTTGTTTGTGCCTGCCACAAAGGATACAGGGAGAAAAATATTCTTAATGAGAATGTGAGCTTTCCCAACACTGACCTGGTCTGCAGGATGGTTTTGCATCCTTTTTCCTGTTAACGGATAACATCCCGATGTTGTGTACAAACATATCCACTGTGCATCATGCTTTGGGCCAAAGCAGCAGCAGCTCAGGGTGGACGATGTGCTACAGGGAGACTTTGCCTGTGCCTTTGCACGGGGAGAAACTTCCCTGAAGTGCAAAGGCTTTTCCAGCATTTGGGCAGCCTGTGTCTGGCCTCCAGCAAGGCTGGGCTCCTCCAGAAACAGCACAGTGCCATCTGTTGGTTTCGTCACCCAGTGATGGAGAAAAACCCTCGAAAGTCCTGGGAAATGGGTAAAAACTGGGTGCAAAAAAAAATGCTTTGTGGGCCACAGGTTTGCCCAAGCTTCTGCCTGCCATCCTCTCTGACTTCTGCAGGCAGCGATGATGGGGCTGGCAGCATAAACACTTTGCTTTTCCATCTGATGCCTGGCATTGCGTGTGAGCAGGGTCATGGTGCTGCTCCTCCAGCATTAACAGTGACGGTGACGGCTCAGTCCCATCGGGATACTGGATAATTAACTACCACCGCCACATGCCGTGTCTCTTCCAACACACCTTCCTGGAATTTTTCTTCTAGGTGGAAAAAGGGAACTTTTCAGGGATATGCAGATGTTGCATGACCTTGCTGGAACTGCCGACATCCAGAAACCGTGGACAGACGGACAGCACAGGCAAAATGTGTCTGGGACCCACATACCTGCACAGTAAATCCTGCGCATCCGACTTCAGCGCTGCAAACTGAGCAGAAATGGGCATCTTCCAAAAAGGCTTCGGCTTGATGTGCCTCTGGGTAAAGGAACAAATGTACCTGTCCTGCCTCACCTGCGCCCGGGCTGTCTCGTTGTGTTTGAACTGGAAGCGCCTACGCTGAGGTGGTGGGTGGATTTATTGCCTTGCATTGCCTGCGTGTCAGCTTCAGCGCTCAGGGATGATTCAGGTTGAATGGCTCTGAACAAATGCAGATTATACTGCCGCTGTACAGGATTAAGGAACATGGCTCTGCTCTGGAACATTTTTCATGGCATTAAATAAATAATGCCAAAAAAGCGCTAAAATTCCTAATGGAGGGAAAAAAATGTTTTTCCTTTTTTTAAAAAAATTTTTTTAAATCCACTTTTCTTACTGGAGGTGAACACTTTGCAAGCGAATTCAGAGGTGGTGTGCCACAGCGAGGCACTGAGGGATGCTGCCAGGGGCTGGGCATGTCCAGGCTCCGGTCCTGATCCTGCCCTACTTCCATCCCTGCCTTGAATTTTCCACCTGCAAATGCAGATAGAGCTGCCGTGCCCCTCCACCTCACAGGAGCGGCCCAAGGTTTCATTAGTTAATACCTGCAAATGGACTTTGAAGATTTAAAGTGCTCCATTAATGTTAAATATTATCATTCTTGCTACAAAGCAAGAAGTGAAAAGAGAGGGGGATAAAGTTCAGCCAAAGAGCTCTCTCATTACAGATAAAATAGTGTCCTGAATGGTGTAAGGATAGAAAGTTTACACCGCTTCCACAGAAGAATGCAATTATCACCTGGAGTAGTTTCACTCTCTAAATTACAGTAAGTTCACACGTGTCCAGAATAACCACGTTTAGTTTGCGTGTGGCCTAAATAGCATAGAAGACAAGAGAGGGTGACGCTGAGGTGTCCCCATTTACATCTGTCCATCCCAGCAGCAGGGCTGGGGGGTCTTTCCCTGACCCCAGCAGCCGCTGTGTTTCAGTAGCAGGTATTTGCTGCTCTCTACTCAGAAATGGCATTTTTCCACTCTGGAAAGTGAGGCTGAGGAGATCCCTGTGAAGTGGCACCGTGTTATTTAATAAGCACGGACTTAGGGATGCGCGTTCCACAGCCCTGGCACCAATGCTGAGGATGGAGATGGTGGTTTTGGGGTCTGAGTCACCACAGGCCAGACACCAGGGAGCCGATCTGAGGGAAATCAAAGGCTTCTGCAGTTTTCTACTTCCCTTACATTAAAACTAAGTGGAGGAGAAGTTTGAGTCGCTATTTCTGAGCTGAGATGTTGTGCTTGTTTCCATGCTCTCCCAGGGGATGAGCTGGAGCAAACGGGAACAATCTGCGCATCAGCTCCAGCCACCAATAGCAAGGGCTATTTCTTTCTGGAGTTTTCTTAATAATTTTTTGAACCCAAATAGACCCAAATTTTAAAGAAAATAATTTCCTGATCTACTCCTTTGCCACTACTAAATCCGCAAATATTTTAGAAATACACAAAGGGCAGCAGCATCCAGTGGTCCAAGCTGTATTTTGGGAGCAAGGATGCTGCAAACCAGGGTGAGCCTAAGCAAGGTAGCGGCCAAATCTGTGCCTCAGTTTCCCTTCCCATGAGATGCTGCATGACTCATGTGCAAAAAGCTTTCTAAACCATGCATGAAAGGCCTTACACAAGTAGTTATTAATATTAATAATAATAATTGTTGTTGTTACTAAGCCAACTATAAAAATAATTTTTCAGAGGAACAAAGTGCCCTGTCTCCTGGTGATAGATTACAGTGATGCTAGAAATTACTCACAGTATGAAGCTGGTTTCCAGTCTGGTTCCTTTCAATAAATTATAGACCCAAGCCCTGTGTGCACGCAGTTTACCAAAGTAAATTCAAAGTAGGCAGAAAGTATATTCTCCCATCAATTTTGCTCACGATCACTTGGGGATTGCTCCTGAGAAGGAGAAGTTAAATATCCCCCAGTAGTTTCCCAGCACCTTTTTCAGGAGCTGGTAGGGATGTGGCAGGGCAGCTGGCCCTGGGCTGTGCACAGGGAAAGAGGGGTCCTGGTGCAAATGGGGGTCCTCATGCAAAGGAGACATGTCCCAGCCACCACATGCATCACCACCCCTGGGTGCTGCTCATCCTTCACGCACTGCGCCCCACGACCTTACCAAGGCGGCTGCTGCTCCCCCTGCGGCATCTTCTCTTTTTTCTGATTTTTTTTTTTTTTTTTTTTTCATTTTCAGGTTTCACCACCCTTATTTATCCACTAAATTCCTTCCAGATGGGGCTGCCGCTTTTCCTCCTTCCTTCACGCCGGCGCCACGCGAGCGGCATGCGGGGGCTGCCCATGGGCAGGTGTAGGGCAGAGCGCAGCATATGCCGCGGGTTTGGCAGCGCCGGCTGCGGCGGCAGCTTCTGCGCGTGTCTCGCCGGGCACTGCTCAGCTGGGACCTGGCGCCGCTCGCAAACACCATCTGGCTTTGGCAGGCCTGCCGCCCGAGGAGCCGTTCCCCGTGCCGGCAGCCCGGACGGACGGTGCCAGCCACGCTCGGCATGGCCGAGGTGCCGCGATGCTGCTGGGGACAGAGCTGGGAGAAGGGAGCAGGGGGTTTATTGCCAGGAGCCTGACCCCATGCAAAGAGGAGCCTTCAGCAACCCTCAGCTGCATTAGAACAGCTCAGGCATCATCTCCGTGGCCCCCAGGAGCCCCCTGGCCCCTCCAGCATCAGGCAGTGGGGAGGTGGCACCGGGACCCCTCCCCGGCAAAACATGCTGGGCTCCAACACATCGTGGTGAGGCAGCGTCCTCTGCTTCCAGCACCTGAACCAGCTCAATGCAGGCAGGAGAAAAACCACAAACAGGAATTATTTATGGCAGAATGAATCTCTCTGCTCAGGGAGGTTTCAGCCCTGGAAAGCTGCTCTGTGCCTCTCACCAGCATGATGCAGCTGGGACAGTGGGTTATTTGTGCAGCACCCTGTCCCCTCCTTCCTCCCATGATATGTACCAGCACTAAAACCATTCTTGGATGTCTGGAGTAATGCGAAGGCAAGAAAAAGACATCTGAAGCCTGCATGGCAGTCTGACAAACTCCATCATGCAGAGTCTATGGCTACTACAAAGATGTGCAGGACATGTCCCACTATAGGACTTCAGGATGACATGAGTCCGTTTGGTTGGTTCTTCATGATGCTCATACATTTAGTCTGCATCTTGATTGCACCCCCCACCTCCCACCCACCCTCCAGGACAGCCCTGCTCCTACCAGCGCTTGCACAACGCGCTCCTCTGAAGGCAGCCAGGAATAGGCTTCCACGGCCCACACGATGGTCACACAGGGGATATGCAGGAGACAAATATTTCTAGAACGAGCTGGGATTGCAAACACTCTTCCCATGGAAAAAAAAGAGCTTTTCCCCCCTTGCCTCAGCTATAGCATCATCAGAAAGAGCAGCTGTTGAGAGTCAGCAGGGCGATGCGTATTTTGGCTCCTGGTGGGATTCTCTTCAACTTGCTTACCCACATGAAGGCCACGTGAACGGCTTTCACCAGGACCTCTCTTGCTCAGCAGTCATCAGCCTGCTGCTTGCCCAAGGTGCGCAGCCCACGCTGCAAGGGTTTATCCCACGTGCCCTATGTTACATCTTCTTGGAGGACACAGTTATCATGCTCCTTTCCATCTTCAATGGAGCAGTGGCTGCCAGGAGCTCAGACAAAGGCTTGGATTGTGAATCTGGATCCATAACTAATACTCGGAAATCACTCTCTGAGGCCGTCACAGCTTTCTCGTGCTGCAGGTCTGCATCAGCTGGACCAGACGCTGCCTCCTCTGCCAGGAGGGCATCTGAATCCCTCTGCCATCCCTGCTAACAGCAGAAGAGCTACACCGCTCTTGTAACAGCCCTGACACCTTTCGGAGGATAACGAACATCCCCAGGAGCTGCATCCAGCTGACAGTATGAGCACGGACAGCGTTGTTTGTGAGCTCTCGCATGGAGAACGCACAGGGACCAGCTCCTTACAGCACCCCGTTTTTGCACACATCAGTGATCTGATGATCCAGCAGATCAACACCAAGTGCCTCTGACAGGACACAGTGAGCTTGTACCCTTCTCCATACAAGTTTCATGTTCGGTCACCCTGGCAATGTGCTTTCCTGCCTGCCTAAGCCCCGTAGGAGCTGTGTTGTTCTTTCCTTGTGAAGTTCCCCACGTCCACAGACCGAACTGCAGCTAATATTCCCAAGGCTGTCATTGGGCATCATCTGAGCTATGTGCCTCCAGCCAGCAGCCACCCGGAGATTACCAAAAGATCTGGTTTTCAGTCCGTTTGTGTGGATGAGGAGGTGTTCTGGGTCCAGAGCTGGGTCTAGTCCCCTCTGTTAAGTCCCCTTCTGTTCTGCAGTTGGCAGGTCCCCAGTGTTACCCATCCAAACCTACGGTTGACCCAGCAAGGGAGAACAAACTCCC
Organism: Caloenas nicobarica; assembly: GCF_036013445.1. Classification (NCBI taxonomy): domain Eukaryota; kingdom Metazoa; phylum Chordata; class Aves; order Columbiformes; family Columbidae; genus Caloenas; species Caloenas nicobarica. The sequence continues at coordinate 5,765,581 of NC_088258.1, read as the reverse complement.
TTTACAGGACTGCTGTGATGAAATATGGCTTTGAGATGGTGGAGCGGCTCAAGAGAGCTCAAGGCAAGGTGGGAAGAGGCAAGAGAGATGGTGACTAGCTGAGGAGAAGAAAAACAAATAGCTACAAATCAAAAAAGACCTGCAAAGCTCTGAGAAAAATGAAGGCAAAATCAACACAGTCTCCCCCAGCTGGCACCCCCAGGAGATGAAACCACTGAAGTTGCTCTCACCTACCACCCTGCTGGAGCCCAGCAGTGAGGTGAAGCTCTGAAACTCCGTCCGTCTGTCTGTATGGAGGAGACGAGGTGGCCGCAGCCCCCACCGCAGAGCTCTGAAGGTCAATTCAACTTCAGCGAAGCAGCCGCTGAGCTCTGGTGCTCTGGAGAGCAGGCAGTGGGTGCTGGCCATGAGGACAACCACCGCCTGCCTCTGCCCTGGCACTTGTGCCTGCTCCCAAGAAAACTCCTGTTTCTTCCCAGCCAGGTCCACCAGAAATCAGCTCGCCCATAAGAGCAACTTGCACCCACCCAGAGACAGTGTGATATCAGCTACTGAAAGTCACTTTTTTTGTGTGTTTCAAAGCCAAGTAATACAATGAAATGGCTCAGATCTCGGGACCCTGTAGTCCTAGGCAAAGCAGCGTATAATTTGTGCAACTGCACAAGAAAGAAGCAGGTAAAGTCCCGGCTGCAGTGGAGCAGAGCATCTCACAGGGTCCGTTTGCTACTATTTGCCAGCAAATTCTGATTGCAATTACAATGACACAAAGCCACTGCAAGACAAGTGTTGGTGACACGACACCAAACCTCCCCGGTGCATCCATCAGAATCCGTCAGTCTAACAAACCCAGAGCTGATTTCTCTTTCCCTTGCTCTTGAAGAGAAAACTGTCTGATTTCTTCCTTGCTGGATCCTGCTCAGCAAACTCAAAATAAATCAACTTTCACCAGACCCTCGTGTGCCAGACACTGCAAAGTCACAACAGCAAGGCAGGGCTTGCCGTGCAGATTACTCCGTGCAGCACAGCTGCGCATATATATATATATATATACACACACACAGATCTGTACTACACAACTGGTCATTTTGCATGTAGAGCAGCTTAAACACAGGCTGACCTCAAACTTAACTTGCAGCACTTTAGCTCACAGGCCTTTCCAACAGCGCGGCTGCCCCTCTGGGGTCCGTCTAGCCTGGGAGGACGCTGACAAAGGAGAAAGAAGAATGACAGATGCTCCCCGTGCATGGAGGCAAATAGAGACGGGATGAGGGGAGAATGGGAGCCTAAAGGGAAAGAAAATGAGCATGCATGCACACACACACACAAAGACAGGCGAGACAAAGGAAAGGGGGACAAGCGAAAGGAGCAGAGCTGGAGAAAACCACCCTTCGTCCTTGGCGAGGGCTGTTTGCAGCAGCATCTCGTGCTGCTTTGTGAGATCCATCAGGGATGTATCTGTGTTGGTGAACCAGAATCCTGACACCAGTCCCTTTGATAAATATTTATCGCGCCTGGCTCTCTATCACTTCAGTTTCCACCAGATTAACCTCGATTCTTCCAACAGAAAAACGCGCTGATGTTCTGCCTGACACACACACGCCGCGCTGACCTTCCTTCTCCAGATTCCCCATGGCCCTCGCTCCTGTTCAGCTAAGGGGAAAACTCACTCTCATCAATCAGGACCGGATTTCTCCCATGCCATGTAAATAATTTAGACACACAAGCATCCATGGCACTGCTTCTGTGCAGCCCAAACCCAGTGCCAGGAATCTTGGGAAAAGGGCCCAATAATATTGTACCAGTCCAAAGTAATTAAAGTGCATCATTACATATAAATTTGTAATTAAACACTTTAACGTAATCATCCCGCACAGCACGATTCCTGATGAATTAATTAAAAGAACTCCAGAAATTAATGTTTTACTTGTCACCATTGTTGTGCTAGCTGTAGCCGTCTCCCCGACTATTCCTGCAGCATGTTGTGAAGTAATTATATAATTACTGGGGAACGGGAAGGCCCAAAGTCCCAACAGAGGAGAAAAACCTGAAACAAAGTGGAACTACCAACCACAAAAGGCAAAAGCAGAGCTGGTCTCCCCACCTTCAGCCCCAGCAGAGGGGAGGTTATGAGGGAAGAAGGATGGGGTTTCCACTGGTTCCACATCATGGACATGTTCGCCCAGGTGGGAACATCTTGCTCGCACCCATGTGTGTGCACGTGTGGGGGTGGCTCCTGTACCCTCCTGCTGTCTCTCCTTCGCCCCATGCAAGTGTCCTTCACCCCGACACCTTGTCCTTGTTCCTGAGAAGCAGGGAGGTCACACCAACAACTGGCCCTCTCCATAGGTCTCCACCTATTTCCCTGCCTCAGTTTCCCCCACCTTCCACACTCTCTTCCTACAGCTCTGGGTTTGCTGCCTGGAAGGGGGGTCCTGCCAGCCCCACTCTTCATCCAACCCTCCTTCTACCCAGACCTCCTAAAATTCCCCCTTTCTACCCTACATTACACTGACCTTCAGCTTCCTTTCTCCATCTCCTACCTCCAGACACAGGTGAACCATTTGGTCCCCCCAGGGCCAGCTCCATCCTTGCCATCTCGGTACAGCTCCATCAAAATGCCACCAGCAGCGCGTCCCCTCCTCCCGATGGGACTGAGCCTCAGGGCATGCCTCCTGCAGTGGAGAAGAGGTTAAGGCTGGACTCAAATTGACTCATTGGATGCAGCGGGCGTTGGTGCCCATCCGTCCATCCATGCGTGTGTGCATGCATATATCTACACACAGCGTGAGTCTTGCCGGCCGAAAAACACTCCTGGAGTTGTGTGGTGTGATGCACACAGGGTATTCCTGCAACAGCAGAGCCCTGGCTCTAACTTGCTGTTGCAAGGAAAATATATAGATGTACGTATATACAAGCCCAAAGGTGCAGCCGTGCTGCTGCAGGAGCTGGGCGCCCATCAGTACGTGTGCGAGGAAGGGCTGCTCAGCTGGCTGGTGAACATGGACGAGCCCCGGCAGGACCCAGCCAAGGGGGCAGGTGTCACAGAGCTGCCTTCGGTGTCCCTCAGCAGGGTGCCCTTGTTTTAACAGGATTTCCAGCGGCATCCAGACACGTGGGCTTCACGACCTGCTTTGCTGCTGGGGCTGCCCACAGTTCTGGCCATGGGGACTGTCAGATGGGGTCCATGCAAGGGGGGATGCCAAGGTAAATGTCTCCTCTGCTGCCCCACGAGCCGGGTGGGGAGCAGAAGGGGTGTCAGGGTGACAATGGGGGATGCTGGGCCACATGCTCCATAGCAGCATTAACTCTCCTTAAAAAAACCCCTGTGGCTGCAGCACCCTGTCTATATTTAAAAGCTCCCAGTAAGGTAGAGTCTCTCCTGTTGTGTATTTCCCATAAATGACATTCTCAATACTGGATTCTACTGCTCCTGTGCCCCAGGAATATTCCTTATTCTCCTGGGCACCATCTCCATCTTACCTGGATGTACCAAATCTGCCATATCATGAAAAGTCTCTGCTTCCAGTCTGCACCTTGGCAGTCGATGGCTTTGGGTTTTCTTTTCCTGCTACTTTCTGACCAGCTCAAAAACATGAAATACAGCTTGGTTCTACGGCAGCATGGGGACAGGGACCCAGAAACTCCCTCATCCAGGCTAAGGGACTCATGCGGTGTGTGACTCTGTTTCCCTGTCTAGAGATCACACTTAACTGGGGCTGTATTAGTTAACATTTGTACAGCTCTTTGAAAAAGAAAAGTGTTTGAGGCTTTAAATACTGCCAGTGGGAACAGATCAACAAGATTTCTAACCCTTCTGAAAAATTAAAGCTTTTGCCAATTAAGCTGGCAAACGCATGGATGTGAATCTAAAAACCTCTTGAGCTCGAGACCAAGACCGAAGCCTCCTGAGAACAGCCTCTCCTGGCTGCTCCTCACACTCCTCCCTCTCAACCTTGTCAGAAATATATCAAGTAAGCGAGCTATAAGCTGTATCGGCAGACACATACTTGAAACGTAACTAGGCTACAGCTAGAACTGCAGTGGAGCTACCGCTTGGACATTTAAATGGACACTATTAATGTGCAGATTACATCTTCTCCTAGATTGCTTGAACCAGTATTGCAAAAATGTCATAGTAAAGCGTAATTTCCCTTTAATTTTGCAATTAGCCCTGTAGTTTGAGTCACAGCTTTGATGCCATAAGCTATCAGTGATCTCCATACGCACACCCATTGCCTGCGCCGAGGGACATTTGCTGCTTCAAGGGTTAAGTCACTGCTCTGGGCTGCATCTCTAGTGAACGTGTGAGGTTTCACTCTCCCCAGTGACGTTGGGATTTGAGCGCAAAATTTTACGCTACATAAAGCAACCTGCATACCCCATCTGTACACCCTTTTTGGGCAGATTTGCACCTTTGCAGGCTGAGCTGATGATCAGCAGCAGCACCAAGACACAGAGCTTGGCAGTGACCACAGCAAAGGGGAATGGCACTGTCCGTTCATTGCTCACACGCTTGGAGAGGGATATGGGCTTCTCTGGAGTCACGCAAGCCAAAGGAAAACAATGTGGGGCAGTGGGAAAGCAGCCCAACGGCACAATGATGGATGATGAAGCAAATCACTCAATACTTTAACGCCCCCTTCCCTTCCAGGCTCACTTCCACCCTGGGATGGCCCCAGTGACTTGGGTTCAGCCACGTACAGCTCTCGCTCGCTCATCTGCAGAAAACAAACACCCCACACCTGCCCGGCGTGTCTCCGTCTGTGTGGGACGCAGCCCTGCCCCAGTCCCTTGGAGTGGTGCTGTCGGAGATGCGCAGCACGGACGCTGCTCCGCGGGCCCTGGGAGGGAGCGCTGGCCCAGCTCTGCAGCATGCTCGTCTCCAGCATGTGGATGAAGGTGTTAAGAATACACTGGGAATGGTGAAAACCATGTATGTGCAAGCACAGAAAGCACATGTGGTTTTGCTCACGTGTCCAGCCCTTGGCTAGACATGGACAAGAGAGGACATCCACATTATTGCGTGAGTCACAAAAAGGAGAAGCCACTGACAACGCTTGCATGCATGCAGTGGCACGGATGGATGGATGCAAAACTGGCACACGTGCCCAAGCAGAGGTATCCGAAGCAAAGCCAAGGGGCACTTGGGCAGCAGTTTCTGGTGAAGCTGTTTAACCTACGGACACGGACCTTGGTGCACACCCAGCATTGCTGCCATGGAGAAACAGAGCAGAGCGCGTCAGAGGGTGGCACTGGGGACACACTGGATTTGGAGATGCTGGCTCAAACCTCCGCTCTCCGACCCACCTGCGCAACCTGAAATAAGTCACTTGGTGTTCCCGTGGGAATAAAAATAACCCTGACATCGTTCCTCCTGCGTGGCGGGGCTGAGGTGCAGAATGAAGGAGCTGCCCTGTCCCCTCACACACAGTAATCCTGGGAAGGGTCCGGCTCATGGAGCTGAGGGCTCCTTCTTCACCCTTCCCTGGTCCACAGTGGAACAATTTACCTTTCGGAGCAAGTCCAAGATATTAATTAAGATAAATCTACCTCAATTTTGAGATTCTCTTATCATGTAATTTATCAAAATTATGTTAATTATTTCTGTAGGGCAGCAAAATTATTACCTCTTCCATGTCTGATTTGTATTAATATTCATAATTTAATAATTCAGCATCCAAGCCATCTGGTTTGGGGAGCCATGCTCCTTCCCCTCCCTCTGCCAGAGCCAGAACGCTCCCACCTCCCCGCTCCTGCACCCGTCCACGCGGCCCCCGACAGCTCCCAACCAAAACTGTGCCACCGCCTCCTGTCGGCATCAGCGTCCCCCCCGGTCCCGCCGAGGGGTCCCGATCCCCCGGGGAGGGGGAGCAGCCCCTTCCCCCGCGCCGGGCTGAGCCTCTGTCACCAGCACTGTCTCAGCCCGGCAGGTGAGCACAGCTGAATTGACATTTTCCACACTTTGTGATTTTTACACTGTAATTTGACATAATTAATGCCTACATTACTGCTGATAATTTAGCTAGTTAATTAAACTCGGAGGAGATAATTAAGGAGAGGCTACTGCTTGGACTGCTAATTGTTTTTGTCATTATTTTAGGGGCCGACAGCTGCCAGCTGAGTCATCCTCCCCATCAGCTGATGGCCGCACGTGACCGCGGTGCCGTGGGCGCCGGGGACCTCGGGGTGCCCGGTGAAGGGGCCGGGGGTGCTGGCGGTTTGACCCGCCACGGCCTGGCTGGGAGCCAGCGGCCACCGGCACTGCACCGCGCAGACGGCGAGTGAGGATCTGCCAATGCATTGCCCTGGTGCTGCTCCGGCCAAGGGCAAGTGCCCCCCAGTTTGGGGCTGAAAAAGAAGTGGAAAGATGGTGAGAGGTGTTTGTCGAGGAAGAATTGAGTGGTGGATGGCAACGTGGCATCGGGTGTGCTGGGGAAGGCAGAGAGCAAGGATGCTCAGGGCACCAGTCCATGAAACACCCCAGGCGCTGCCAGGTGGTGCTGCAAAAGGGATCCTGTCACGCTTTGGGGCTCATGTGGAAGCAGGGACACTCAGCAGATAGCAGGGTCAAGACCTGCAATTCCCTATGCAGCAGTGCCAAGTGCTCGCCCTGGCTCTGGGGAAAGCCCACCTGCCTGCAAGCCCAGGCGCAGGCAGGGGCAGGAGGGCAGGCAGGAGTCCCTCGTCTCCATGTGGGTGGCTTCCCTCTTAGCCCTGTAGTGTCCAACTCAGCCCCAGCCACCCCATGCTGTGCTGCTGTAGCACATGCCTTCTCCTTCTCAAGTGCTCTGGCTTCACCTTTAACCGTGGATAAATCCAAGCATTTACTGAAAGCAAAAGCAGATGGATGACAGACACACCTGGTCCCCAAAAAGCACATCGTCAGAGGCGAGTCCCTGCTCTCCACCGTGTTTCTGGTCTCACAGAGCTCTGCCAACCCCCCAGCGCAGTCCCACACTGTCCACACAGAGCCATCCCCTGCAAGACTTCAACCAAAGCTCCAGCTCCTCCAAGCACCTGACACTGTCTCCAAGTTCAAAACAACTTTGTGCTTGTGTCTCTTTGAAGCCAGGCCACTTTTTCCTCCATTCTGCTCAGCAAAGACCCAAAATCGGGGCAGAAGCAGAGGAGCTCACGGCCGGTTGGGAACTGCAGCCCATCCCAGCCATTCCCCTCCCTCCCTGCAGCCCTGTGGGAGGAAGGCAGCTTGAGGCACAACCGTCACCTTATTTCTGCTCCGTAGCAGCTCGAGAAGCTTTGCCTGGCCTTCCTGATGTGCAAAGCCCCCACAGCTTCACGCATCAGCCCACGGGCCCCAATGCCCAGCATCCCTCCCCACCACGGGCAGCCACACCAGGCTGTTCGCCGCCGGAGATTTCTCTCCACTCTCTGTCTCCTGGCGAGCTCAGTGCTCTGAGCTGGAGGCTGGCTTGACATCTCAATCCAGAGATTAGGATGGAGACTGGTCACTTCCCAGTTCTGGCGAACACCCTTCAAATAATTTGATTAATCATCTTAGCCCCACTCAGCGCAGTTGGCATCCTCCAGAATCAAAGCCTCTCTTGAAATGCTGTGTCAAAAAAACCATAAAGCTGCTGTAAAGGTTCAACCAAGCATGGACCAAAGCAGAAGCCGGTACTCCAGAAGCTGTGCACTGGGTTGGTTAAATACTCCCTCTAAATATCTCTACAGCTAGCAGTCAGAGACATATGAGATGTGTAACAAATTGCACAGGGACTGCTTTCCTTCTCTCACTGTTAGGAGATTTTTTTTTCCTCCTCCATCTCTATTTATCACAATGCAAAAAAGAAACGTGCCAAAAGGATTTAAAATTTTCACTCGGAACAACATTTGGACAGCCCCAAGGATAGCAATTGCATAATCATGAAAAAGCAATACTTTGAGATTCTGTAGTCCCTTTCACCCGAGGATCTCACAGCATTTCGCAAACATTGGCCTGATCCTGCGGGGGCCCATGCACGTGGATCATCCCATGCAGGAATTTATTCCACTGGGTTCAGCAAATCGGGACCATGGGGCTGTGGAGTTGTTCACCTCCACGCTTGCCGAGTCAGATGCTCCACCAGCACTTACCGGCACATCCTGAGGTATTTGTTGTTATTTCAGTCTGAGCTCCTGGAGTCAGGGGATTGCATTTCCATTTTTCAAACCTCTCTGGTTTGTCATCGCGGTGTAATCCTGTTGTGGTTTAACCACAGCCGGCAACTCAGCACCATGCAACTGCTCACTTGGGAAAACGAATGCCATAACTCTGAACGTCCCCCCCGCCCCTTCCTCCTTCTTCTCCCAAAATATATACTGACCATGACGTCATATGGTATGGAATATCCCTTTGGCCAGTTTGGGTCAGCTGCCCTGGCTGTGCCCCCTCCCAGCTTCTTGTGCATCTCCAGCCTTCTGGCTGAAAAGTCCTTGACTTGGTATAAACATTGCTTGGTGACAACCAAAACATCAGTATATTATCAACATTCGTCTCATTTTAAATCCAAAACACAGCCCTATACCAGCTACTACAAAGAAAATTAACTCTATCCCAGCTAAAACCAGGACAAATCCCTACAACAGGAAGCCTAAAAGTCCAGAAAGTTAAAGAAAAATAATACAAGCTAAACATACTCTTTCCAGCATGGTGCTTTTTTGCAGGTTTGTCTCTCTTTGGAGTAGTGCTTCAGGATTTCTGTATTTATTTTCACCAGAAGAGAGCAATTTCTGCACTCCAATACTCATAAAAGAATAAACCCAGCTGATCTCAAACTGCTCAGGGAAAACTATGGCAGCGAGAGGCATTTGCCAAGATCTGCAGCAGTGAAAAGAATAAACCACAAACGTCCTTGTTCCCAGTGCCTCCCCTTGCCAGAAAGACAATCACAGTCCAAACAATTGAGGATTTGGTTGGAGTTTCTGCTGTCATTTTTTTCTTGCTTAAAATCAAAAAAGTTTTCGTTCTTGCTCTATCTAATGCCCCAAAGCCCCACCAGCGATGTGAGGCCAAGAGCCCCCGTGGGCAGCACCCTCAGTCTCCCACTCCCGCCCCAGTGCCAGGCAGCACAAACATTCAAGACAAAGCTCAAGCCCCAGCCCTCTTGCAGGGCTCCTGGGGGTCATCTCGCCTCAAATGGAGACCTTGAGTGTCTCCCCTTTGGCCTCGAGCTCAACACTTCCATGGAGGACATGCCATTGCTAACAGTGAGGCAGCAGAAGACAATTAGCATCCGCAGCCCTGCGAGGCTATTGCTATGAGAGCATTTTCCTCTAAGCATGAAGAGATGACCCCTTCACCTTCGCACAACACACCTGGCCTCATCAGGACACCACATTCATCCTAAGCGTAGGAATGGTGGTTTTGCAAAGAGCCCTCAAAAAGCCTTTTAGAAAAAGGTTCTTCACCCAGAGGGTGCTGGACACTGGAACAGGCTCCCTGGGGAGGTGTCATGGCCCCAAGCCTGACAGTGTTCAAGAAGAGACTGGACAACGTCCTCAGACACACGGTGTGAACTGTGGGGTTGTCCCATGCAGGGACAGGAGTTGGACTCAATGATCCCTGTGGGTCCCTTCCAACTCAGGACTTTCTATGATATTCTGTAAGTTGTTACACATCACCAGGAGAGCTGGCCTGAGCAGAGAATGTCATCCCACAGCGGTTCCAGACAGCACTGGGACTTCACTGGGCAGCTGGAAGGTGTTGACAGCTGCCCTAGGTAGTGTGGTCCGAATTGCAACCAGGGCTGATGGCCCCTTGGGGCTCTTTTCTGCTCCTGGTGGGGCTTCCAGCAAACCATACGGCATCTCTGTGCCCCAGTTCCTTCCTCTGCAAGGATGGAGAGATTTGACACGCTTGGAGATCTACAGCTGAGCAGCGCAGCAGCCTGCGGTTAAAATCCAGCAGAATTTCAAACCACCCTCTAACCTCTCTTACCTCTGTGCTATCTTGCAGTGAAATGAATCTCTCATATCTGCCCAGTCCAGCATCTTCCTTCCAACAGAGACAGCTTCAGCCTCGCCTTCCCTGACCCTCTTTTCCTCGTGCAGGCACACACGTGTGTGAAGAGCACCCTTAGCGCAGGAGGGGAGCAAGATGCAAAGGAAGAGCATTAGGTGGAATGAGAGATAGCAAAAGCACAGGCATATCAGACGTCTCCAGGCAAGATAACATGATAAATAATCAATCAATCCCTACAAAATCCTTAAGTGCTTGATGTATCCTCCTGCAAATTGAATCACTTCTCCTACCAGGAAGTTCTCTCTTGTAAATAAATGAGAGCAGAAATGGCCCATATTGAAAACTAATGTTGTTAAAACCACTGATTAAGTTTTACACAAGCATATGAGAGCAAACTAAAAGGTTTTAGCTTTTTAATTTAAGAAATGAGGAATATGATATAATTTCAATTTGTGATGAGATAAGATGTTCTCGATATTGTGGCTTCAATTGGATTATATCCTAATGTACTTTTATAAAGTGTCAGGCTAGCTGCAGATTAAGGTATGTGTGTAATATTCTTTATTAACAATTTAATGGACTTGCTTTCACTCTATCCATCTTAATCAGTGTTTCCGGTACACCTGGGAGATCTAGTTAGTGCAGAACCTGAAACTCCAACCTGATGAAAGAGGGAACTCAGTGATCCGTCAGTGTCAAAATCAAGAGGGGAGCACTGATAAAAGACTGTTGAGGATCATCTTTAACCTCCTGTCATCAGCACCACTCCAAAAGCTCTCAACCACTGCTCTTGGAGTCACTCAACGAGACATATGCCCTCCTCAGATCTGCACCCTTCCCCTGCCAGAATATTAAAGGGGCTTTTGGCAACAGGCAGGACTTCCCACAACACACAACGCAGTTGCCTGATCCCGAGAGACTTGCTCCTATAATCCTATTTTACAGCCAAACGCCAGCGCAAGAGCAGCCTGGTTGTGAGGACTCTCCAGCGCTCACCTGCGTCTCCACTCTGGCGCTCAGATGCTTCCATCTCATTTCCCTCTGAAATTTATTCATGACTAGTTTGTATCTGCATGTTCTGGTATCAATATTGGCCTTTAGCTTAAGCAGCTCCTCTCCCTCCCTCGTGCTTATCTGCCTGTGCAATCACATCTCCTCTCAGCCTTCATTTTGTCAGGCTAAATAAGCCGTGCTTGTTTAGTCCCCTCTCATCAAGGGGCTTCCCAATACCTCCCCTCTCTCATGACCCCTCTCTGCACCTCTTCCAGTTCTCCAGACTGTACACCGCTCGCTAAGTCCCACCGTGCTTCTAGAGGAAACACTTTTCCATCTCTCCTGGCAATGCCATCTCTCCAGATAGCTCCAACCACCCTTTTATTGGAGCAGCCGCTGCCCCCAGCTGGCTCCTGCTCTCCAGGCACCCACCTCTCCCGCCCTTAGACACCCCAGGAGGGGCAAGTCCACCACCCCAATCAAGGCCTTTCGCGCTGCAGGTCTTGGTGAGAAATTGCTATTTCACAGAGATGTTGACCCACCACGGGGTGACCAGGATGGCTCGTGGTTCGTGATGTGCTGCACGGGATCTCACCACGAGCCGGTCACCCACCTCCCCCTTCCCTCCCATGTGCATGCACAAACAGCGACTTGGTGCATGAAACCAGGAGCAGCAGCCTTGTAAATAATGGCCAATCAGGGAAAAAGAAAAGAAAAAAAATATATATACACACATCTCATCTCCTTTAATTCCCTTGCAATGCAATGATTCTGCAAGGGTGGATCCGTCGTAGCTGCAGGTGCTCCCGGACAGGGGAGAAGCACAAAAATGAAGTTGTTTGCGGCTTTTGATTCCATCCCTGGAATTATTTACAGCTGCAGGCAATATTAAACTATGTAGAGCAAGTGTCCTCATTTACATGCTAATTCATTTATACCCTCTGGATTGATTTCTCCAATTCATTTTCAGCCCACTAACTCTTCTGATATGAATTATATTATCACCTCCAGAACGGCAGCAGGGAAATGTGACGAAGCCACCCCAGTTCTTCTGATCTCTAATTGCCCTCGCCGTTCAGAGCCGGCGTGGCCAGCTGCAGCTTTGCCTCCCGGCTACCAGCACCCAGCTTCCTTCCAGCTCCTGGAGAAAAACCAGCGGTGTGGCTTGGAGAGAGAATCATCCCACCTCCATCACTCCATTCTATTCTGGGGAAGACCCAGCCAAGCAGACCCTGGGGCTGCTGCCTTTGGAAATCATTCCCTCTGTCTGCCCAGCAGGAGGAACCACCTCATTTCATAGAGCAAAACCGCAGTCCATCTGCGTTCTGTAGTGGGAAGTCCTGGAGCCGTAAGGAAATTGAATTAATTCTCGAATTCCCAAGGGCCTTTCAAAAAATCATAGAATGGTTTGGGTTGGAAGGGACCTTCAAAGCTCATCTAGTCCAACCCTCTGCCACGAGCAGGGACATCTTCACCCAGCTCAGGTTGCTCAGAGCCCCGTCCAGCCTGGCCTGGGATGTCTCCAGGGATGGGGCATCCACCACCTCTCTGGGCAACCTGGGCCAGTGTTTTACCCCCCTCATTGTAAAATTTTTCTTCCTCATGTCTAACCTGAATCTCCCCTCCTTTAGTTTAAAACCATTAACCCTTGTCCTATCGCAACAGGCCCTGCTAAAAAGTCTGTCCCCGTCTTTCTTATAAGCCACTTTTAAGTACTGAAAGGCTGCAACAAGGTCTCCCCAGATCCTTCTCTTCTCCAGGCTGCACAACCTCAACTCTCTCAGTCTGTCCTTTCTGAGGCTCTTCAGCTTTTCACGGCAGCCTCACACCGTACCTGGCAGGCACACAACACATCCCCAGTTCTTCCTGCCTTGGGAATGAGGCACTCACCGGTGGAAAGGACACAGTGCCCAGGGGATGGAGAAGAGAGGAGGACATCTGTCCATAGGCAGCAGCAGCTGGAAGCAGTATGGCTTTTCTCCCATCACTGTCACTGATGGATGAACAAGGTTTAGGTATCCTTTTCCAGAAGGCATACCCAAACACATTGGCACACCTCTCTGGAAGACCTGGTCGGTGTCTGCCAAGGTAACAGAGAAGAAAGGAACCATCTCCTGCACTGACTCTACCTAAGCAGAGGGTGAGTCTCCAGGGCACCAGCTGGACATGAAGGAGGGGAGAGAAGCCACCAGCAACAGGAGGAGTGCACGTGCAGTGATGGAGGGTGCAGGGCTGCCCGCTTCCCCATCTCCCTTAAAATAGCTGCGAAGTTGTGCAGGCTAAACCTCAGCTTCCATAACAGGGTGGATTTCATCAGACAAATATCTCATTGACTAGCCATGACACCATTTTTAGTCCTAGACCAAATACACAGGCCAGATTTTGCTCAGAAAGTCCATTAAACCCCTCTGCAGAACAGGCCTTTCACTGTTATTCCTAATGATGTTTCAGCATTTGATTTCTCTTTTCTTTTGTTTACAAACATTTACAAAATAAAGAAACATTTGACTTCATATAACTCTGTGTTCCTGGGTTGCTTGTCCCTTGATCTGTCCCCTTTAGCAGAGAACATCTGCTCCTTGACCCAGTGTTTCAGCATGGACTTCATCACTGGCTGTGAGTGAATTCAAAGTAAGGGATTGGGATATTCTCACTCTGCGGAGCGCTCACACATCCTCCCTCCCTGCAGCCAGATTCAGGTGCATCAGTCCTTTAACAGGGGCAAATCTACGTCCTTGAGCTCGAGTGAGTTGTGGCAGGACACTGCTGTGTGTGTTCTCCAGAGACTGTATCAATGCTCTATAGGCACTGGTTAATCAAGATGCAAACCCAGCTCCAGTGCCCACATGAGTCAGCAGCTGAGGAACCCATCAAGATGAGGATGCTCAGCTGGACAAAATATTTGAGTCTGGACCACTGTGGTTTATGCTGGCCAGATGTTTCTCTCTCCATTTGGCCCAAAGAGTCATTCAGCCCAGAAATCCAACTTGTGAGATAGACACGAGCACTGTGGTATGTACAGACACATCCAAATTGGATAAACACACATGGCATTTGGAATTTTAAAGACTTCCAGAAGCCTTTCTACAGCTTAACTCCTTCCATGCTCTCATCTCCAGCATCTTGGTTGAACATCACACAGCCAGGCAGACATGCCAGAGGGACCAAAAGGTCCAGGACCATTGCAAGTTAAATGGGACCACTTCTCCAAAATCCTGAGCAAAATGAAAGCTATATGGAAATTAAGATTATTTTTTTTCTGGTTGGCAGGGAAAGGACAGCTCTCTGTTTCTGATTGACACCATCTGAAACAATTAACTTGTGAAAGCCGAGATACCGTTCCCCTTGGCATCCAGTGATTATTATGCTTCAGAACCTTTCAAATGAGCACTTGAAAAGAAGAGGGAGCCCCTCTGCCTCCTGATCACTGGAGGGAGGGAGAAAGTTGTCCTAAATGGAACAACAGACTGTCCCTTCTTAATGCCACTTCAAAGCTCCTCGGACAGGAAAATTGATAATTGCGTCAAGTGCAGTTTTTCTAAACTTCATCATTTAGCACTGAAAACTGGGCTATTGAATTCATCTAGTTCTTTGATCAAGACCAGTTAATTAAGTTATCCCCTTGATATGACTCTTATCACTTTAGTGCCAGACCTACATCACACTTATGCAATTCACATACTCGCTGTGATACACATCATATAAGCTTCCCAGACCATAATCACGGGGTTTCTGTACATTCGCTGCTACCTTACCAGTTTCAGCAATAGGACGGGCTACAGGTCAGCTATCGAGAGACTGTGCAGCCCAGGAGGCTCCTGGACAAACCGCAACAAAGGAAGTTACAGACGGACTGAAACTAGACCAGCGATTTCTTCCAGAGCTTGTAATTTCCAGTTACAAACTCTCAGTGCCCTCCCCTGTCTCCTTTTTGAAATATATCCAGCAATATTGATAAAAAGAACATGGCTATGTATTTATTTTACTCTCATCAGCAAGACAATTGAACTTGATCTATCCTTTTGCTATTCTATCGCAACAACATCACACAGTAAGAAAAGATGGTAAAATTGAGTGTGAATTCTGAAATACAGCAAACCCTTCAGTGCACTAAGTCACAGACTTCTCTGTTTAAGCAGGTTTTCCCCGATTCCTCCCATCCATTCCCCTCCTACACCCCCTAAATCACCTTCTGCCCTGGCCACCCCTCACAGAGGCTGTCCCATGGCCTCTCCTTGCCACAGTGAATTGTTTCTCTACCCCGTGAAGCTTTTGGTGACTCCTGTCATTCCTTCCCACCCGACACCTCCTGACCCTTCGTCTTCGCAGGCCTCCTCCAGCCACCCTCTGTTTCTGACCAGCCATCCAGGGGCTCTTTCAGTAAATCCTCCTCCACACTTCTGCTTTCCACAGGAGAGTGACAAGCTCCAATTTAGGTCTCCACAGTTTTTCTTGGGCTTATCCCCTTAAACCGGATTAGCTAACGTCTTAATGCCAGTGACACCAGTCACAGCTCACCATCTGATCCTGCCTTTCAGGATTTGCTGCGTCTCTGCACTTCCCATTGCTGAGCGAGATCCTGTGATCTTTCCTTCCAAGTCCTCCAGCTCCCCACCACCATCACCCTGCCACTGCAGCCTGCTAGTTGTACCCTTCATATCTCAGAGATGGCCAGATCTCCTCCAACTTTCCTCAGCCGACACCTCCAGGGTCTGAACTCTTCCAACTTGCTGACAGCTTTTGCGCTTGCCCTTTTTGATGCCTACAAGTTTCTCTTTCGGGTTGTCTCCTTCACTTTGGGATACAGCCCCCCTGGAAAACTCATGGCACCCCTTCCTTGGGCCTCCTTTTTCTTCAGTATCAGATACAAAATCTTGAGGCAAACAATTCAAGGCCTCATTTCCACTCATCTGATGCATTCCCATATTGAACCTGCCTGTAGTCTCCATCCCACCAGTTTGGCGAGGCCCAGCCCCAACACCCCTGTCCTCTGGACTTCGTCCGCTCGACCCATCTCAGAGCTTCCTGCCCTACTGCCCTTTACACACAAACCAGCCCACATGGTGACTCCTCTTGCCTCTTTTAAACCCCATTTACAGATCCACATCCTTCCCAAGCCTGCTGTTCATGCATTCCCTCATTCTTCATCCTTCTCCATCACAAGGTGGAGATGCCGCTGCTGGAGCACTCTCTGTTAAGCAGCACTGAGCAGTTGCATCATGAAGTTGTTTTCCACCTGCCTCCATCCCTTTGCCCAAAACCAGCTCATAAACACCTCAGGGTCAAACCAAGTACTTCAAACTGTCTGTCCTGATCACTTCTGTGTTCCTGACTTCTAGCTGGTCCCTTGCTCTCCAGGTAGAGGTGAGGGACTCTCCTTAGCCCAGGAACACAAGCATTACAGGGCAAGGACCTGCATGCAGCTCCTGACAAGGTTCTGTACCTGGCACCCACTTGCAACCAAGGGGAAGAGATGGTGTGAGCTGCAACTTTCCATCATGGTCCTTCCTTGCTGGGATGAGATGGAGGAGCCATTGAGAGCAGGGTGGAGGAAAGGCCAGCAATGGTGGGCTCCGGCTCTTTGCCCATTCACTGCCATCACACCTCTAGGTGCTCCCCAGCATCCCCATCACGGCTTGCTCTGGTCCCCAGCTGATTGCAGGATGCAAAAAAAAGTCATGTTCTTTGTATTGATCAGGCTGTCCCTCCCCACACATGTTCTCTTTGTCACCCCCTAAAATAAAACCCCAACCGAGAAGAGTCACCAGCTGGAGTTTAATTTCAGACTCCAAGGCGTATCTGGAGCCAATTTGCAATGCGCTTACTCCGAAAATCGCCCTCCCCTGTGACGCTTGACAGCTCCAGACCACAGTCCTGCTCTCAGCTCCGAAGGAAAAATGTTTTAATTTGTCACAAACCAATTATAGCGTCTCATCTATCCCTGAATTACTCATCTTGGCTACAGTCTAGGACAAAGGGCCCCTCTGAGAGGAGATTAGACATGGATATTAACAAGAGAAAAAGTGTCCACTGTCTCACCTTGCTGGGGACGCGGCTTCCAACGAGACAGGAAAAGGAAACCCCTCCTGCCTGACAGCCGGAGGGAGGGCTCCATCCCACAGCAAATCCCTCGCTTCACGCGGAAGAATAGTCACGACAAACTCCGTATTCAAATAATATTCATGCATGGCAGATAACACAGTCACGGCTGGCAGAGCCACAACATGAATATAAATAACCTTTCGCTCCCATGGTTGCTGCTGCAGACGCTTTGCCGCTGTGCCGAAGCGCAGGTGAAGGGGCTGTCGGCGCGGTGCACGGGGCAGGGAGGGGTGTGGGTGCTCCAAGGGGTGCAACGGCCTCGCCTGAGCTCCATGTGCCACCCTGATAACGAAGCTCCATTACCTTGGGCCCTGCTCTAGGCTGGGATGCCTTCCCACGGACTCCCAGCAAAGAGGTCCTCTCCAGCCACCTCCTCCCACCCCAGCTGCCAGATGGAGTTGCTGCTCTCACAGGGTGCACCAGCATCCCTCTGAGTTCTTGCTTTGGACCAAACCTGGTTCCCCAGGCCCCAAGTCCCTCCATATCAGTGCTCCTTCCTTCCCAACCCCACGCTGACTTCAGGTATTACCCTTCACCCCAACGGCCAAGGATCGGGGTTTCACCTTCCATGCTGAGACACAACCTTGAGGATGCTTTTGGTCCATCCTGTCTCCTGAGCAGCTCGGGTACCAATTCATCCAGCTGGAACCGGGAGGTGAACACTCAAAAAGCAGCACCCAAAGCTCTCACAGGCAAGAAGCACATTGCATTTACAGTCACAACCATGACGAGCCCGAAGTCACTTTGCTCAGCAGCAGTGACAAAAAGCTGCAGCCAGAGCTGGCCTCCCAGTCAGCTGGATGTACCGGATGGGTCGCTGCTCCGTCTCAAGTTGACTGGAGGCATCCGAGGGGCAGCCACGATGCTCCCTTCCTCCCCGTGCCCGCTGCACATCAGCTTCTTCCTTGGATGAAGAGGGAGACAATGAAAGCCAATTTCCCTTTGTGCTCATGGCGAATAATTTGGAGAATTCCCCTTGTTTACTCAGAACTGTTAATGATGCATCAGAAATTACCTCTGAGATTGTAATTAAAGAAAACGACAGAAGAGAGACATACACACGCACACACTGCCTCATCACAGATTCCTCTGCAAGTTTTGAAGTGCTGGAGCAGACAGCAGCCTCCCCATCACCCCAGGGTGACAAAAGGACTCCCAAGAGCATCCTAAACAGCAGAGGCTCAGGGGTGCAGCCTCCAGGCCCCATACACCCCCTGTTCTCCTCTCCAGCTACAAAGTAAGTGGCAGCGGCACTCCGGGTATCCAGGAGCTGGAGAGGCCACGAACCCAAGCGGAGGCCATCAGGAAATGAGCAGGAAGCTCAGCCCCCTTCAAACCGTTTTGGAAGTGGAGCAGCTGACCTAGAGGAGTAATTAAGCTCTCAGTCATCACCGAAAAGCAGACACCCATATGCAGAAGGCAACCGATCAGTCAGCCCCCCGCCAGCCTGACCTCGGGGCTTGGCGTCTGATGGGGCTGGAGCAGAGCACAAACAGCCCTTTCCCGCAGAGAACAGAGAGGAATTTGATTCCTGCTCGGTTACAGGAGGATGCCCGGATTGCCCAGTTCCTCGGGGGTGACTGCTATGGAGAGGCAGACAAGGGCTAGTTTCCCAATGCCTCCCTCCCTGCTCAGTCCCAAGGCCAAATCCTCCTGCTTTGCCTCCTGGAGCAGTTCCACGGGGTGAGCAAAGCTGCTTGTGCCGGGAGAGCAAATGGGGATCGGGGGGGGGAAAACTGGCTCAGCCGAAAGCAGCCAGCTGGAAAAAAGCCATCCCCTCTCTCCACCTTAGCCAACGGCTCCATTTGACTAGGGCTCGTTTCAAGCCTTGGATTAGGAGAATGGTGGAAATGGAAATCCTTTGAGTTCTAAATTCAAGGTAGAGGAAGCGGGAACAAGCTGGCTTGTCCTCACGTTCACAACCAGCAGCTGTCTGGGTGCGCGGGAGCTGTGGGGCTGCGGCAGGCTGGGCCATGGCCATGACCAGACTGTGCTCCATCAGCGCAGAGAAGAGTTTGGGTCCCTGGGCAGGGTGGTTTGGATCACTACTCCACTATTTATCTGCTCATCTTTAGTGCCGAATTGAGGTCAGTCTTGAAGTTAGTGTCACACCAGCCCAGAACCTCCTGTTCGCAGCAGCACGGTGAGGCAGGCTGGGGCCTGTCTTCACTCCTGTTCTCAGTATTTCTCTACCTAGAGACCACTTAAACCTTTCAAACCCACACAGCATTTCCAGGTGAGCCTCATACCCCCTAGACCACCGTTACCATCTCCAACGGACTCCAGATGGGAGAAGCAGCAGACTTTTGCCTTCAAAACCTCTTCTTGGAGGCAGGTGAGCACGTAGCAGCTAGCAGGGGTAACCAGCGTCTGCTTTCTGGCAGCACTCTGCCTTCTCAGGAAAGCAAACCCTACAGCAGATCAAACCACACACTCATTGCCACCGCAGGGCCCCAAGGGTTGTTGTTTAAGCACCTTGCAATCATGTTCCTGTGTAGACCCATCTCCCATTTGCCTTCAAGATGGGCAAAGGTTGAACTGCCCCATGCCTCTAGGAGATGGAAGGATTGGATGAGTCTGGACGCCGCCGCCACCCCTAAATCCATACAGACTAAACTCTGTGGCTGGAGAATCTGAGCCTGAAAAGATGAAAGCCCAGCAATAACGACAGCCTGGGACAGCTGTAGGGGTGGGACCCACTCATCAGGAAGGGTATTTCTCTCTTCAGCAGAGGTGGTTTCAGCTCTCTCCCTCTCAGCTGGCAGCCCATGCAGGCAGGTTTAATTCTGGGCATTTGCTGCTAATGCCCAGGTTTGGGAGAAGGGCCCTTCTGCCTCCCCTCATGGTTCCACACAGCCCCAGGAAAGAACAAACTTCCCAACAAGCAGTCTGAGATGGCAAGACACGGGACGTCAGCCCCTGTGGTCAGCATGTGCCCCAAAAACAGCTTGTCTTCCCCTCTGGGTGAGCACAGGCCAACATGGAGCAATGAGTGTGGTGACAGCGCTCCCATCAGTGTTTTACCTGATGAAACCGTGGTTCAGCCACTCAGGTCACCAGTGCCACAGAATAACCATGGCAGAACAAGCTCTGCCTCTCATCTTCTCCCCCAGGCTGCTGGCTCGGCTGGGAGCCCACAGGGCATGTGGATGTGTGCGATGCTAAATCAGAAAGGTAGAAAATGCACTTACCTGAGAGCCGAGGGGAATTTGACACATAAATCAAATCACTGATAAACCCCTTGGCACTGCCGCTCTCCCAGGACCTGCAGTTGGTCTGCAAGCTCTGGCAGGTGAGTCTCTCCATCCCAGGTATGTCAAGCTCTTGCTACCACTCAGAAATCCAGAGAGGCATCATCAGCACCCACAGTGACCAGGGCACCCACACCAGTAACCCACATCCAAACTCACACTGGGACTCTTGAGATTTGGTCCAGCAATTCTTTATTGGACAAAAGCATATGCAGGTACAGGGTGTCCCACCACATGCACACACACAGCACACCCGGGAGGCACCAGGAACCCCCTCGGGCGCTTGGTACCTCATGGCGCACACCCCTGCGGTGCCCAGGGCGGCTGCCTGGGACAGAGAGTCCCACTGCCACCTCGTGGGTAAGGGACGCATCGCCTCTGCTTTGCCACCAGGCACAGCGGGCAGCACTCACTCCCTGCAAAATCCCAGGTCCTGCTGGAGAACAGGACACAGAGAAACCTCAAAGTACCCGGTTTGAAGGGAGGAGGGAAGCCCGCACATACCAGAGCCATCACAAATGAATCTGATCTTTCCCTGCCTGTCTCCATCCCTGCTCCCCAGGCTGACTGGGAAGAGAAGGACTCAGCCAACAGCCCAGGGCCTGCTGGTACTCTCCTGGTCTCACCAAGGAGAACTGCAGCACCCTTGAGGGTGCCAGCTGTGAGGGATGGAGCCTCAGGAACTGAAATATCAGTCCCATGCAGAAGACTCATGGGTGAGGCAAACCTGTTCATTCCCTTCTGCTCCCAGTTAGCACCAGGTTGTTAAAAGAAAACTCCTGTCCATTTTCAGTAGAATGGGCCACAGACAATGAAAACCCTGCTTCACTGTGCAGTCAGAAAAAAGAAGGAAGCTACAAATGTCCCCCACAGAGGGAATAAAGCAGTGAGCAACCTCTCATGGCTTTGAAAAACCAGCCTACAGCAACTCCTCAAAGGAGGTCTGGAAACAGAGCACTATTGCTGGAACCGCTCTGGTCTAGGCCATTCCACCCCACAGATCAGAGGTGGTTCTGCTCTCTGCCTCCCCCCGGCTGTGGGGCCCGCAGCTCCAGTTTGCACTGGAGTAATAAGATCTTCAATGTCTCTTGCCCCATAGCACCTCCCTCTCTGCGTCTCTGATCCTGGCCAAAGAGCCACAGCACATGCTGGGGGGAGGAAGGGAGGGAGAACAGCCCTTTCACAGACCAGCGCAGTGTCCTTGCTGAGCCCTGGCCAACAGGAGTGGGGCACCGTGGGGTGACACACAGTGACATGCTCGTTCAGGACTCGAGCAGTAGCTGGGCAAATGGAGCTCTGCCCTCCTGAGCTGCCAACGAGGCTGGAGCCAGCTCTGAGCTAGATCGAAAGAAGTAAAACAGTCTTAAAAGTCCATCTTCTGGAAAAGGTATCCTTGGGCCCCACAGCAGGGCCAGAGGGGATTCACACTGTCCCTTTGGTCCACAAACCTGCAGTCTCCATGTCAGGGAGCAGAGAAGCCTCATGACAGTCCTGCACGACTCCAGAAAAGCAGCAGTGAGGAAGGAACATACCTTTGATAGCCCTCCCTTGACCTCTGTGCACAGGAACATCAATCCTGAGCTTTACTCTTATTTTTTCTTATTTCTTATTTTTCTGCTTCCATATTTTGGACAAGGAGAACTTGTTCTTCTTCTTCTCTGTCTCCTGGCTCTCTCGAGATCCATCTGCAGGAAAGGGAGCAGATACAGAGTAAGTTGAGACCCACAGCCCCAGTGCCATGCAGTGCTGCTCCATAAGAGCAGAAAGGGCCCTTACCCAACCTCTGGATCATGTCTGCCAACATCTGGTCCTCCTCTCGCTCTCTGCAATGGAACAGCATGGCATTAGAAAACTTTGACATGTTTTATGACAAGGTGGTAGACACTAAAAACCATGCAAAGACTACTGTTATTTCCCCGGTCAGAAATGACCGAGCTCCAAAGCACACCCTGAGAAGGGTGCAGGAAAAACAAACAGACAAAACAAAACCAACAAAAAACCCCCCACAAAACAGAGGAGGCCTAGACATTAGCAAATCACATGTGCTTCTCTCGAAATCAAGGGCCTGTGTGGGGATTTCCAGAGCATGGCAGTCCAGCACCACAGCAGGGAGGCCCTTCCCACAGCTGGCCTATGAATCATCCAACTTCAACGTGTTGTGAGACACGACCACACTCCAGGAGATGAATAAAGGTTCAGATACCAGTAGCCTGGGGTGCTGCAGAGGTGCTGATGGCCATGAGGGACAAACATGCTGCCATCTCCTTGGGCCTGGGCAAGGCCAGAGCCCAAAGCCTGTGCACTCCTAGAATCCCAGAGTCAGTGCCCTGAGGTCAAGAAATGGAGGCTGCTCTCAGCAAGAGGAGGCACAAATCCAGCTACTTGACACAGCAGTCCTCCTTTGAACTTGGGAAGAATCCAACTCCCGGCTGGAGCTGTTCTTTCGCTTGCTGCAGCAGATGAACACATTCCTGGCTTCATGTTTCCAAAGTCTTCCTGCAGCTCCCACACGGCCTCCCATCCTCCCTATCTCCAGCCTCTCCCTCTCTTTCTCTGCTTTCCACATTTTCACAGCCCTTGTCCTCAGAGCAGCATTAGTGTGAGAGAGCACTGACCACAGCTGAAGTCCTGATCTCAGTTTCTAATGGCTGCCAAGGAAGCAAGGGCAGCAGCATTTAGGACAAGATGGTTGGTGACAGGTCACCACCCACCTCTCACAGAGCAGAAGTCTGGATTATAGCCATTCATCCACCCCTACAGCCTGGGCAGTGGAGGAAGTTCAACAGAAATCATTCCTGGTGTTGGCTCATCTCCCACCATCTGAGGCCCCTCACCTCAGTCTGTCCTCATCCAGGCACTCCACAATATTATTCCGATCATTGACCGTGTTCAAGTACGACTCCAGCAGCTCCTTCTCTCGCTCCTTCTCCCTGGGTGTCTTCAGTTCCTCTGCACAAGACAAGGGAAGCCCATCTAAGGAACGCATCTTACATGCCCTCAGAAAGCACAGGTGGGCTGGATGTTAACGAGAGTCTGAACCTGACAGCTCAACACCGCAACCTGGAGATGCCCTGAGTGAAGCTGCAGTCCCTGGCAGCGTCGCTCAGATCTGAAGGACACTCCAGGGCTGGTGTGCAGAGCCAGGGGCTCCACACAGCCAGGGGACAGCAGGACTCGATGCAGCTGGTCCTTACCTGGCTTGCTCATGAGGTGTCGCAGCTCCGTCTCAATGTTCCACTGCTGCTCCTCCAGGTTCTGCTGCTTCATCCTGGGATGAACCACAGAAGTGATGAGTTACTGCCCCTCCATGCCCCAGGGCTGGACCCTTCTCATATTGTGCTAAAGCCTCATCTCTGCATTGCTGACCACCTGGGTACAGTGAGTCGAGGGAAATCTTCCTCCATCATATGTGTAAGGTTTCCCTCCACACAAACTCATCACAGAACCTGGGTGCTCATCAGTGCTCAAAGGCCCACCAGCTCCTACCTCAGGATGCTGGCAGTTCTCCCAGAGACGTCCTCAAACCCTCCCTCATCCCAGCAATTGGCACATCATTTTTTTGGGCTGCCATGTTCCCTTGTCCTTCCCTGCTTACTGCTCACAGGTGGAATGCACCAGCAGACGGGTGAATTTCTGGTTGTACTTACTTGTACATCAGCTCAGATTCCTGTCTGAGCAGCAGCTGTTTCTCATGGATCAGTTTGAACCAATCCACCATGAGGGCATCCTCAGACTCATCTGCAAAGGAGACAAAGGGTGAGACTCCAGAAGCTGCATCAGTTCAGTCTCCCTGGCTTAAACACACAATTACTTGAGGGAGAGCCTAGGATATCTTCTATGAGCCACAGGCAACCTCAAGCGAAAACAGCTCATCCTTAATACTCTGGGGTACAAGGGAAAGGACGAAGACCACTCCAGATTCAAGCAAGCTGCTCACAAATACTCTGCCACAGGGCAACCAGCTCATCTTCCATGTGACCAACCCAACTCAGCCATTCTGAATGAATTCATTAAGTCCTGCAAAACTGGAGCCAGCTATGACAGCCAGTCTGGCTTAGGATCCAAAAGCCAAATTGAAAGTGGCCTTCTACTATCAAAACTCCTTATCTTCAGCCAAATAAGCACAAGACCTTGCTCAAACAATAGGCTAGGAAATAGAGTGGGTTCAAAATTCCCAGGGCTTTACCCTGCTTTACCAGGTACCTTTGGCAACCTGGTGTCTCACATGTAGCATGAGCTCCTAGAAATGGAGCCAAGAATGCCCAGGGGTAGGAGATGAGCCTCACACCTTCCCACCATCACAGAGCTGGCCCCCAGTCTCCTTTACCTCCCTCGCAGCCACGCAGCTGCTTCTCCAGATCCACTCCTTTCAATTCCAGCTCATCCAGCTGCTTCTCGATGTCACGCACCTTCTCCTGGATTTGCTCCTCGGGGAGGTAGTCTGGGTGCAGCTAAGAAAACAAATGTAGGATCAAATACAGGTCAGTGCCCTTAGACTGTCTACCGAGGTCGCAGCCCTAACAGGGATGGGAAATGATGTCAGGAGCCCAACTGTAGAGCCGTATCCTGGAAGGGCCAACTCAGCCGAGATGTAGAGCTGACTGCTCACAATAGAGCAGCAGCCACTGCAGCGTTACGGTGCTGCGAGACCTTCGCTGGGAGTGGTAACATCTACCCACACTTGTCAATCCACAGACATTGTCCTTCCTTTGTTGAGGAAGGATATGTCTACCAGAATTTGGTTTGGTTTTGTCTCGTTTCCATCTCTATTGTCCCCCTGCATGGGAGATAACCAGCAGTATCTCCATCTTGTCTTTGCCCCAGAACCTTTCACCCTTTCCCTGGGAATTCAAATAAACCCTCCCAATAAGACAAACTGAGATATATCTGGGCAGGCACCCCAGCAGGATACCTAACAACCCCAGCCTGTTCTCCTTACACCTGATTTACAGGCATACCTTGGTTGGGGACACTGCTTCAGGGCTCTGGATGCTTTTCGGAACAGAAGGTTTAACTAGAAGCGAGAAAAAACAAACAAAGAATACCACAACAGACTTTAAATAACTTTGTGGTGTGGGACAGTGCCTACACTACTAGAGAGCACAACAGGTCCCTGCCACCCAACGGAGTGCACTAATGACACACATTGACACTCCTGGCAAAGGCAAGAGATGTGTCCTCAGGGAACAGCCCAGCCTGATTTACCCCTGGTAGCTGGACACTCAGACATCCTCTGTTGACAGGGTGCTGTTTTCATCCCCAGGGCACAGGCACTCACCCAACTCAGGTGTCACTCGGGAGCCTGCAACTGAGAACATTGACTTCCATGTTCATTATTGTGTTAAAACTCAAAGATATTTATTGTGGCAAAAGCCACCCCTTATAAAGCTTCCAAAGGATCGAACAGAAATACTGGGTTACTATCACAGGAAACACCAAGATATACTTAAAAATGCCCCTCTAAGTGCTCTTGTACAAAGAAGTATCAGTAAATACTGATGAAACAAAGATGATCTAGGGGACCTTAGCACAGGCCTCAAGAAACTAAGGTTCAATTCCTTCCACAAAACATTTCCTAGGTGAGAAGTCCCTTAGGCCCCACTATACAACATTATTTAGGCCCTGGACACCTATTAAAATCAATCTTTAAGCAATGTGTGTTTGTTCCACTGCACCTCAGCTTCCTCTGCCCAACTGTGCTGCAAGGATAACTACAGAAGAGTGTGAGGTATTCCGATACCCGAGGGGCTGGGCTGGATAATTACCACAGAGAGAGAACAGAGGCGTACGTGGATGATGTGAGAGGAAGGAAAACTCTAGTATCAAAAGAGCATGGCTGTAAGAAAAGCAGCAGCGGTGCAGGCTCACACACAAGGACAAACACAGGACAGACAGACCAGAGGAGCCTCCCGAGAGTCTCTGGCAATCGGTGCAACTCGAAGAGGAGCTCAAGGACAGATCTCCAGTTGCCCAGTCCTTGCCCTATTGCACTTTCTAGGAAGAGTGCAAAAGGAGAAGATGGTGGATGTGGCTATCAGCTGCGTTGTCCCTGCACTGCTTGGACTCCATCAGGTTCCTCATCCCTCTGGATGCTGCTGGTTTGCTGCCCTGTCCACTACCAGCAACTCACACTTCTTAAAAATTCCTCTGAGAGGGACCTGGGCTGCCACGGGCAACACCTCCAGCTCAGCCCTGCACCTCCAGGCTCCTCCTGGCTGATCTCTGCAGCATCTCCAACCAAGGCAGGAGGCTGCACCACTCATCATGAGAAGACCAAGGTCACTGGAGGGGAACAGCGAGTAAAGCAACGCTCTCCTGACCAGCGCAGGGTCTGAGATCCCCGGACACCCTCAAGTTCTGTCTTGACGGACACAAGATGCGTTGGCTGCTTGCCTGCAAACTGGAAGTAGGACAGCTGGCAAGAAAACCCTGCAGTCCCCTTTCTCAACAGAAAACACTACCTACGCCAAAGAAAACTAACAATCTACAGAAACGCTCGCCATCCACAGCCTCACGCAACACCCGGGATTAAGGGCAGGAACGGCAGCTGACTGTTCACAGCGGCTCTCTGAGTGCTGAGGTAAAGACCTGTACAGAGGAGCAACAAGTCTGTCCTTAATCCTCAGGCTGTCAAGCGACAGCAGCAAGAGAACAGCCAGTTCAGATGGCAGACTTGTACCCACATGAAAAATGGGGGGAAACTGCTGGGAAAGTTTCCTGTAGTGGGCACTCCCCAACAGCAATCATTAAGCTTTAGAAAGATGGATATAAAACCAGTCTTCCTTATCTTAACAGCTTGCTTCCTGGGGAAGATGTAATGCTGAATCTTGTGGCTGAACCTGAGGAAAAAGGAGCTGGAAAGTTTTGGGAAAATGATGGCAGTGGAGGCATGCTAAGCTTTTAAAATAGACAACACAATTGGAGTTTGAATGCTCCGTAGCTGTCAGAGGTGCAGGGTAAGGACAATGCTAACAAATACTAAAGCATGAGGCCACCAAGCCATCGGGATCCATCCTGCTTGCTCTGAGACATACATCAGAGTCAGGGCTGAGCCCTCCTCTGAGGACCATCTAGTCCAAACGGGTAAGACAGAGCCAGATGGGGCAAAGAAAGGGGAGAACAAACAAGCCAAGAAAACAGGAAAGCAGCAAACATCAGGTTAGTTCCAGAAAATTTCATATGCATTGTGGTGGGATATGTAGGAGCAAGGACAACTGGGCAAAGGAGGAGAGGTACACGGTAAAGCTGTGGTTGAACATACAGGAGTAGGACACCAGATTAAGGGTAGGGACAAAATGGTCAGAACTGGTCAGGACATCCTTGAAAGTCCAAGAAGCAGCAGCCTTGGCTGCTCCTACCATGGGTCCCGCCAGCTGGAGTCCCTGGCTGGCAGTTCTGTGCATTCCTTTCATTGCCCAAAGCCACTCGACTGCAGAGGAACAGAGACAACAACTAGATCCCAGTTCCCCAAATTAGGAGAGGGTCCTCTTCATAGCTTTGAGTCTAAAGAATGACAGGGCAGTGACCCTGACAAATGCTTATTTTAATTCCTTCCCTTCCCACTGAATTCCCTGGCCTGGCTGGTTCCTGCTTAGGCCAAGCTGGCTAACAAGAATTAATGACATGGATTTTTCCCCTGTGACAACAGCCACAGAACACTCAGGGACACATCTCCCACACTGACCACCCAGGCTGTTCCCTGACAGTGCAGAGAGAGTGCCCTGCAGGCAGAAGAGACCTTACATGTGATAGTGCTTTTCTTCAACTGGTTGCCCTCTTCCTCCTTCTTGGCAGAGCCCCCAGGGTCTTCCCAGCCTTGCCGTGAATTCTGACAGCTCCTGATAAGATCTGAGCTGGGGATCAACTTCTTCTTCATGAATCCACCAGATGAAGCTGGATTAAGAAGCACAGACAGGTTTTAGGTAAGAAATTTCAACCCTTATCTCATAAAAATCCCTTTATTGCCCAGCATCATTGGAACTTGCCACTAGCCACTTAAATTTCTAGTCCTAGTTCTCCTCTCTTGATGATAGCGAGGGGCACAAGCCCAAAGCAAACAAGGAGAAACCACCGATTACAAGGCCAGAGTACAAGAGAAGGGTGGAGGAGAAGAATAAACGGTCAGGAACCAACACCAGGATTTCTCACCATTACACAGTTATGCAAGAAAGAGTAAGCAAAATCTTGCTAGCTGTCTTGCAGAGTGCACCCTGTGAAGACCGAGTCCCTCTCCTTGGGGAAGGATGGGTCTCCAAATAAAGGCACCACAGGGTCAAAGCAGGTGCAGAGAGCAAAAATCCCATGAGGCACCATCTCCACCAACATGTTCCTCACGTGTGCCTTGCAGCACTAATGCCTGTCCCCTGCCTGACTAGCAAAATGAAGGCAAAGCTTAATCCTTCATACCAGAGTCCTGCTTTGCTGGTGGGACAACTAATGGACTTGGCTTTGTCTCCTTGTGTGCTGGGCTGCCTGTTCCCACCTGGGAGTTATCAGTAGGTTTCTTAGAGCCACCTTGGTCTCTGCAAAGAAGAAAGACAAAGGTAGGAAACCGTCCCTCTTGCAGAATGGTCCCAAGGAAGAGTTCTGGACATTCTGGGCTGGAACTCCATCTGAGATGGTCACGCTTTTCTAATCAGAGCCCAGCAATTTGAAATATGCTTTCCCTTCCCAGAAATGAAAGCCTTTGACTTTTCCATCAAATTGCTGAAAACAGAAGCATTAAAACACAGGAGCTCTTCCCTCCTGTGTGCACACAGACCTGCAGCAGCAAACACAGGTGCAAGCACGGACATCCCTGTTCACTTGCCAGGGAGACCCACCAGCTCCAAGACACTCACTTGCTGGCTACAGGTTTCAACCGAGATCTCCACTCTGCTGGGCTCTCAGACTTGTCTTCACCAACATTCATGCTTCCTAAAGAAAGGGACATAGCAAGATAATATCAGACCAAATAAAAAGAAACAAGCCCGATTTGAGTCTCAGGAGGATCTTAGGAGAAAATCCATGCACTGGGGTAGATATTACAATGCTATTGCAGCAAACCAGGACCAGTTCAACAAGTTTAACATGGACACAATCACATACAATAGGCAGGAAATAACCTTGGTGGCATTTTGCCCCTTTCAGCTCCAATGTTTTAAAACCTATGCAGCTACAGAAACACAGCCATAGTGCAAATGAACAGGCATGTTCAACTGCAATAGAACACAAACAGCTCAGATCTCAGACCAAAGGATGGGACAGGAAGGGGGGAGAGACAAAAAAAGGACAAACTCGTAGCCAAACTGCAGACAGACACTGCTTCTGGCCCCAAAAAAGACAGGCCATCTGGAGGTGGTTGAGACACGGGGGATCCCCAGAACATCACCCCCTGGCCCACTGCTCAGTCACCATGGTGGAAGCTCAGTTCAAAACTGACAGGGAGGCTGAGTGAGCCCCAACTGCAATCACAAAATCATCCTGAAGTTCTGGCAAGGTCTCCCATCTAGGAAAGTCTACCTAAGCCTCTGAAACCCACCACAATCCCAGCGTTTGACAACAGCTCGTACAACTTCAAATACCTGCAGATCATCGGAGAAGAAAAACTCGCTGTGCTAGAGGGAGCAATTGCACAGGGAAAAATGGAGGCGTGTTGAGCCCAGAACTCAGAAAACTCTTATATGGTGGTAGAGACAGAAAGTGCAGGAGCCACTGACACATTCATACTGGTCCAAGAGAAAGGCATACAGCTGGCATGCTGTGTCCCAGCAGAGCTGCGTGTGAATCCGTCACCCTCACCTTTAATGCCTTTTGACTCTGGCTTGTGCACAGAGTCAACAGGTTTGCTGGCAGCCGGGCTCTTGGGCAGAGGGTCTGTCACCTTCTCCTGTTTTAGTGCTGTGTTCCCTGTTTTACTGGGCTGTGCTTTTGGAGCTGGACTCTGCCACTGAGAACTGGTGGGAGGAAGCTTGCCACTGCAATAAAGAACAACCAAGTATTTTTGAAAGGACAGACCTTTTTACTGGCCTCTGTTCCAAAGATTTGGATGAGTCCCTCTACATGTCTTTAAATCTCAGCCAAAAAAGCAATCAGGAAAAAGGGAAGAAAGATGCAGGGACTTTTCCAAGTTATCCCAAGGATCATCTTGGGAGAAAAAGGGAAAGAGTATTTACCTGCTGGACGTTGAGGAGCCAGTGGAACTGAGTCCTCCTGGCTTGTTCAGAGAGGTGTTTGATCCAGCCAGAGCCTGTATGATACGGTTACGTGCCTGATCCTTCTCAGCAGTCGCTGGACTGACCTCAGTAGTGGCTCTGGCAGAGGCAATTTTACCAGGGCCATGAGAAGGAGGATCTTGGTTTTTAGTGTCAGAGGATTTATTGCTGGAGGACTCTAATGACTGAAAAAAATTTTCTCGGGCTTGCTGTGTTTTTGTTGTGGAGGTTGTCCGAAGAGGCCCTGATGGGGTACCTTCATGGTGATCTGTTTTATTTCCCAACAGGGTTCCTTTGCAGTCATCTGATTTATTTATCACTGAAGAGGACCATGGGGTATTTACACTTCTGAAGCTAGAGCTTCCAGAAGATGAAACAGATGGCTTGGTTGAACGAGCAAGGCCCTCCTGGCTGGGTTTCTTCAACACCTGCTCTGGTTTCTTGGGTTCTGCCGCTTTCTGGAATGCCCTGGCAGCAGTAGGGGCTGGGGTACTCTCAGGTTTGTTCCCAGTGCTGCGGAGACCAGAGATCTGGATGTTGTCTGGTTGCTGGTGGCTGGTACAGATGAACGTACCGGGCTCAGGCCCAGCCTTGTAGCTTCCAGGAAGAAGGACATTCCAACACTGCCTGCACCTGTGGATACAGAAGTCTCAGAAAACATCCTCCAGAACACTGGGAGGCCACTGACACACAGCTGAGAGTGCAGGCACAATTCCACCGCCAGCATAGAGAAGGTGACGGTACCGCACTGGCAGTGAGCAGACCCCGTGTGAACGTTCCTTAGGCACCAAAACTGGAGCTGCTGACAGCACGGCCTGAAGTAGGAAAGGTGTGGCTGAAAACAGACCTGTGCAGGGAGTTTCCCCTGGGCAGGCCCAGGCTGCCACCACTCTGACAAAAGTGTCCTCCGTCACCTCAAATGCCACCACCCCTCCAGTCCCAAGGGAACCAGGCTGCCCCTCTGCGACCCACAGACCCGTGCACCCGCTGACGATCTGTACCTGAAGCAGTTCCTGTGATAGAGCTTCCCGTCAACCAAGTAGCGCTGCACCAGGTGCACGTGGCTCCCGCAGACCCCGCAGCTGCTGCTGGGGATATTCCCGGTCTCTGCCAGGACCCCTTTCTGTGGGGAGAAGCGGTGGGTGAGCAGCCAGCACCGTGGCCCTGCGCACGGCTACGAGTCTCCCAGGTGGGCGAACAGTCGACATGAATAGCCGGTTGGTTAGGATAGAGAAGCGATACCCAGAAAATTCTTACTCTTGCTAACCCATTGCTCATATGAAGTAGAACAGCCCTCAGGAGGACAAAGTAAGGGGAACTTGTTCCCACAAAGCCAGGAGACCAGGGTGTTCTGCCTGCTTGTGGGAAACTGAAGTGCAAAGGCGTCTGATTTGAACTAGCTGAGAAGGGTCCTTACTCTGGTGAGAGAGAAGCTTCCCTTCTTCCACCCCGTTTTTGACCCTACTCTGCTTTGAAACTGTTTCCAAGAATTTAATCAATGTTTTCTAGCAAAAAAATAATACATTCTGTCAAAAATCTCCATCCCCACGATCTAGGAGCAGCATAGCCATGTCCTAAGACACCCTCTTCTCCCAAGTAACAAGTGATAGGACAAGAGGAATCAGCCTCAAGTTGAGCCAGGGGAGGTTTAGATTGGATATTAGGAAAAAATTCTTCACGGAAAGGGTTGTCAGGTATTGGAACAGGCTGCCCAGGGCAGTGGTGGAGTCACCATCCCTGGCAGTGTTTAAAAGGCATTTAGACGAGGTTCTTAGAGACATGGTTTAGTGCCACAGTTAGGTTATGGTTGGACTCTGTGATCCTGAAGGTCTCTTCCAACCGAAATGATTCTATGATTCTATGTCCTATTCACCACTAGATAAATTCCAGCTGACTGATGGATTTCCAATGACTCCCACCTAAATCTGTTCAGCAACCAGACCTCTGGATTAAATACCCTGTACTGAGCAGAAAATTTAGAGACTAAGTCCTTACCACTAGGAGCCTTGAACTAGCATCACACTCACTCACTGAAGAGATTTAAGGTTTAAAGAACACTCAAAAACACATTTCTTACTGTGGTGACTGGGGTGGTTTCTTTTGGCTTAGCTCTGGCTGGTGGGTGGGCAGAAGGCAGTTTTGGTGGCACTGGCTTAGGAGGTTCCGAAATAGCTTTCTTCCCAAGAGGCTGCTCCTGAGGTTCGGAGGAAGGACGCTTGATTCCAGCCATGCCTCCAACTAGAAGAAAGAAAGAAGATTTTAAGATAACGTAAGGATAATCCATGGGCTTAGGAGTCATTTACAATACAAGAAGATCCAGAGAAGCCTGATGGATAACATGAAATGCGTAAGAGGAGACACATACAGGCTTCCAACATGACCTGCCACAAGAAGCCTGCAAATGCCCAATCCTCTTTGCTCTGCAGATCAAAGAAAAGCCTCTAAATTCACAACAAGTGGAAAAAAGAGAATCCCCAACACACTTCAGCCAAGTAAGGAATGATGCCACATGCCCTGGGAAGAGACTTCCCTGGGAAATAAGGCTTCATGCACAGTTTTTACAGACGAGACACCTCATCTGTCTTGCAGAGATGTTATTTTTGTGCTACTTTCTATTCTGAATGAGATGTCTCTGTGCTCCTTGTGGGATATTTGAGCCACAGATTCACTTTAAGAGCGATCAATTAAATGACCATCCATCTGAAAAGATATTGTATCCTTCTCAGTAAATACAGAGGGAGCCTGGGCAGGGTGTAGGGAGCAGAGAGGAAGCCCTGTTCCCACAAGTCTTCTCTCAAAAAAGCTCCCTATCCAAATAAACACCCAGGGATCTTTACTACAGGGACCAGAGGACTGGTAACAGCCAACCCAGCAAATGGTTTGTACTCAAGCTGCCTCCTCACTTCCCAACTTGTGCCACTCACTGAATTCCCGAAGCCCAGCACAAAGATGGGTGGATTCAGCTCTACTCTTCTGTAAATGCCTGACCTCAATAAAATATTGGCTGCTCACCCTCTCTGGCCTTCTGCCTCCTGCTTATTTTGTGGTCCTGCTGGAGTCGAAGGGCACGACTGTGGTATTAGGAGTCTGCTCGGTGTGAGAGGGCACATTCCTGGCTGGGCTCATTTTCAGACCCGCACGTTCACCCCAGCAACAGAAATGCAACCAGAGCGTTTTGTGGGACACCAGAGAGTATAAAAATGTGCTGTGCTTGATGATGTGGTGGGCAAGATGCTGAGGGGAGGGGATAAAGGCCCCAAACTGACCCAGATTCCCACCACTTGGCACAAACAAGATGGAATTTGTTTGACTTCAATCAGAATGGTTTTAAAACAAGAAATTAAAAGATGAAGAGGGGGGAGGGAAGAGGTTGTGGAAGGAGAGAACAAACATGCTTAAATGTGTAAAAAGGTGGAGAATAAGGAAGAGTTTAAACATTAAAGGCAGTTCTGTGAGAGTGAATTGTGCTTTCTTTCCAAGATGTAGGACATTTTCAATACATATCTGTCTTCTCCATCTAGATTCACCTTAACCAGTTAAGTCATTCATGTCCTACTTTCTAAAGTTTCCTCTGGAGGAACCTGTGAAATTGGTTTATCGTATTATTTCATTTTGTATGAGCTTAAAGCCAAATATAAACCAAGTCTACAATAATGCTCCTATGAGCCCAGATAAACTCTCCGGTATGTGAATATAATGCCTTAGCAGCCCTGTGGCTTGTTTTATGTTTGAAAGAATTGCTATCACAATTATGCCAGTTAAAGGGGGCATTTTCTTCCTCTTCCTTATATCAGTACTGCTGTTCTGTACAAGCCTTAACACAGATGCTGGTCTGTGGCACAGCCTCACAGGCAAGCTCAGCCTTGTTAGACTCCGTGTTCTCACCAGCCCTCCAGTGTGGGAAGGACTGGAACGGGGATGGAGGTGCTTGAGAAAGGAAAGCTGAGGTGGGGACACAGAGGGGAGCCTTCACCGCTCTTGTCTGGCTGAACCGTAAGAAATTCTAGATTGTATATTACATTTTAAGGCACTAGTTTTAAACACAAGGCATGACCCTGCGCCCTTCCAAAAGCACTGGTGGTACCACAGGTCAGTATGTAAAGAGTTCAAATCCTCCATTGAAACAGTTTTGGTACCAAAAGGTCTCTGTGCAGTCTATTTTGCTTTTCCAAGCTTAGGAAGGCAAAGGATCACACAAAATTAAGCCCAACTCCTTCCCACCCCTCCAGGGAATATGGTACTTACTAGGAGACCGTCCATGGAAGTAGTTGTAATACTGAGAAACATAGGTGAGGATGCTCAGCCTGTCTGGTACTCTCAGAGCAACCATATCCTCTGCATCCAGCAAGGCTGGGATGCCCAGCTCCTCCTCTGCCACTCGGAATGCCTAGAGAAGGGGGAAGAAAAAAAAAAAAAAAAAAAAGACGGTCTTAGAGCTGCTCCTCATCAGAAGCAAGAAACTCCGCTGCAAACAGCCCCACTTGAATGATAACTCTACAGGGGAACAGCTGCACCAGTTTAACTCCTACATCCTACGGCCGTTACAGGAACCGACGGAGCCATGGCTTCCAGCCACCACGTTGAAAAATTCAGGCAGGAAGCCAAAAATCTGGCCTGGCAAGCTGGCCGTAGCTCGGTGCACAGGAACTCACCTGGGCTTCCCTTGCTCTGCCTCGATCTGCCCATGCACAGCTGTGGAGAGCCAGGCCTGGCAGAAGGGGATGTGTCAGTCCGGGCTGGCAGACGCCTTTCCAGGCTTCCAGACGCCTTTCCAGGCTTCCAGCCCAACCTGGAGCGCTCCCCAGTTAACGGTGCGCCGGTAGGTGCTTGCAGGCAGCTTTTTATCTCTGAGCACTGTGCAAATCTTAACGCATCCTGCCTGCTAAAAAAAGGGCAAATCTGGGGTTGCGGGAGGGAGCAGCTCTCCCAGACTAGATAGTGGGA
This sequence comes from Caloenas nicobarica, assembly GCF_036013445.1. Lineage (NCBI taxonomy): Eukaryota > Metazoa > Chordata > Aves > Columbiformes > Columbidae > Caloenas > Caloenas nicobarica. The sequence goes on along the minus strand of NC_088258.1, from coordinate 5,730,137 downwards.
AAAAAGGAGTAATGCAGAAGAATTCCTGATACCTAGCACCCCTTCCAGCTTAACCATTTCCATGCTGCCTAACACGTATTTGGGGCAAATAGTCTCCTCTGCGGTCCACTCTGCTTTGAAACTGCAGTATAAAAGACGGGTAAAGGAGGGAAAAGTCGCCTTCTTTTGCCTTTGAACAAGAGCCTTTCTAGAGGACAAAAAAATTGCAACATCCATAAAGCAACTTTGCCCTTGCTCAACTCAATGTAGGGCTTTTACTAGGGACTTTCTCCAGCCCTCTTCCTTCCTGGCTTATGGGAAAAAATCCTTTCCCTCCCACTTTGGAGCATCCCCTTTGAAACGCCAACACAGCAAAGGAAAACAGCACTTGCAGGAGCAGAGGCACAAGGAAAACTATTGCCGAACCCCACAGTGAAAGGGTTAAAGAAAGACTCGAACATATTAAAACCCTCCGCATCTGACCTCTGGCACAGACACGCAACAGTGTTGGTGTACAAGCCAATTATTCCTACTTAGAAGAAACAAACAGCCATTATTTTTTAGCAAGATAATTACCATTTTTTTCCATTGGGTATCCCAGTAAAAATGTAGCTGAGCTGACATTAAGTGCACTTTCAGCCAGTTACCTCCGGCTACGTCATCCTGGCTGCCAGGCCAGCCTGGCGCTCGCACGTCTTGTAACCTTGTACTTAATATATTCTTTGGCGTGTTCCCTATCGCACTGGCTGCACAACTGGTCTGACCAGCGGGGTTTTGTTGCTGGACGTTCCCGGTGTGCGGTGTAGCGGGAACACAGGCCATGCCACCTCCTGCAGAGGGTGACACAGCCGAGACTGGTGTGACAGGCACAGAACAAGAGCGAGGGGCTGCCTGGACCACTGAGAGGAGGATGCTCTATGCACACAACTGGTTCAGCCAGAACCAGGTGAGCAATGTAGAGAAGCAGCGCTCCCTGTGCCTACAGCATCCTCGTGCTCCTGGGATCGGCTCTTGCCCAGAGATCCAACCAGATCACCACCAAACACGGCCCTGTTGCCCTTCTCCTCTACTTGCCTGCCCAGGCTGGCCTTTAAAGAGGCAACTCATTATTTCCGCATAACATCTTTCATTAGTGCAGTTCCAAGTGCTTTATGAAAGAGGTAAGTGCCCCTGCTCCCATTCTGCATAGAGGAGGCAAAGCGATGCACTTGAGGCCATCTGAGCCGGCCAGGCACAGCTTTCTTCTGACACAAGCCGCCACTGTACCTACTAACACCATGCCACCATCCATGGAAAGAACTGCATCCAAAGCCTTTAGAACACTTTCTTCCCCTTATATATTTTTGAAATCTTTAGCAAAAAAAATGCCACTAACCGAAATTTTTCTAGGGGTTGGGGTTGTTTTTCCTTGGCACTTGAGAAGTGACACATTCTCCCTTGGCAGAAGACTCTATACAGCAAACTGCAGCCCCGACAAGATTTTTTTTAGTTTAATAATACAGCTCCTGAAAAGAAGTTACTGAATACTGAGGCATCAAGGAGGGTCTGAAAAATAGAAGAGGAACAGCGCTGGGAGAAATCAGACCCACTTATATCCCAAAGGTAGCCAGAGGAAGAAGGAACAGGAGCTGGGATGGAGAGCAGTCCCAGGAGCCTGCAGGGAGATGGAGGGGTCACCCTCACTCAGGGCACAGCCAGAGCAGCAGGACACCAGCAGCGAAAGGGCAACACAGACAAGTTGTCCTACAGCAGGTGGAATAAGGAAGAGAACACAAAACAAAGGACATAAAAGAAACTAAGAAATGGAGGGAGTAGAGTGGGGGGAACGCAGGTTGTGACAAAGGAGGGGAGCAACTCTTTTTATGAGAGGCACAAAGAAGCTTTTCATTAATGAAAGCAGCGGAGGCGGCTCGTACAGCTCATTTCCCAGAAACAAGCAAAACTGCCAGCAGAGCAGAGAACATCAGCCCAGCTGAAGAAGGAGCAACACTCGGGGCTTCACAGCGCTCCTGCCACGGTGACCGTCCATGGCAAAAAGGCCCTGATGCCTCCAAATACCAAACCTCAAAGGCAAAAATGCCTGGTGTGAATCTCATCCAGAGGAGAGGAACACGCAGGGTTGAACCCCAGAGATTGTGCATAACTGCTCACACGCTGCAGCCCCAGCCTGGGGAGAGGGGCTCTGTCACAGGCGCTGTGAACATGGCTGGGACCGAAGGGGAGCAGAAGCTAAGGAGCATGGGGGGCGAGTTCAGGTCTCCTGGAGGCAAGGACCACCTCAGACAGGTCACTGTGTCAGAGGATGTCACTCCTCTAGTCCAGAGAAGAGTAAGCTGCTGCGGTTAGTTCACATCCCCAGCTCCTGCCAAGCAGCCACGAAGCTGCGTGGAGTGATGCCAAGGGAAAAAAGGCATTTTAATCCGCCTCCTCTCTCTTTGTGAAGGAGAGAAAGAGGAAAAAATCCTTCCTTGGAGCACTAAGCCCATGCTTGAATTCAGTGCAGGAGGGGGCTGGCCTGCCCAACTTCTCCTTTCTTCATGGAGAGAACAAGAGAAACTCAAATCCCACCCTGAAGTAAAGTGTCCAGGCAGGATGAGGTTTTAGGACATCTTCACCTCTCAGCAGCCTTCATTTGCTGCACTGGGAATGAGCAGAAGTGCGGGGAGACCAACTGCGCTTCCTCCTTCACATCGGCTACCTCCCAGCTCTTGCATCGTCCCTCAGGAGCATCATGTACTCAACATGTCCATGTCTTGACCTCCAGCATCTCTGTCCGAGTTCCTGCCGCCACAGGATGCAGCTGGCCAGGGGCATCGCTGTGCAGCCAGTGAAGAAGTACGAGCAGTCTGAGGGTGCTTTCGAGGAGCCAGGAAGCCTGGACATTGCCATTCAAATCAGAAGGTTGGACACATGCAGAATGAGACAAAGGATTTGAAAATGGCATGTTCAGCACACTGCATCTGCAGGGCTTCTGTCACTAAACCACATAAGCAAGGCGCCAGGTCATAGAGTAGACCAAAAGTAAAACATTAAAAGTCACTTACCAACTTGTTGTTCTCATACACATTTTCTTTACTGAGGGAGTCGAAGTTTCTGAAAAATAGAAAGAAGAGAAAAATCTCAGGTTGGTGATGTAAAGCAAGCTGCTTCGCTTCCAGCCTCTCTAACCTCTCTGTGCCTCACAGGTTGAGGGGACCCAGCATCACCTCCAACCCTGCCTGCTCAGAGATGCTCGGAGGGAGCAGCGTGGCAGATCCTGTCTGAGACAGTCACAGACCTGCTGTCCCTCCCAGGACAAAGACGTGCAGGTGACCCAGCAGGCACAGCCATCTGCCCACAGGCAGCACAACACATTTTTGGCACATCTACCCATGCAGGGCTGACACCCCGCAGCCACCCATGGACGGGATGTGCTGATGCTAAAACATCCCTTGCAGATTCAGGGGTTTTGCTGAGACAGCAAAGAGCAAACTCTAACTCATGGGGTGGGTCTTTTGACCCCCCAAAAAGTTTTCCTCATCTCCCACCTCAAAAAGATACACGGATGCCTGCCAGCCAGATTTGCAACACTCTCTCCCTGGAATTACTTTCCAAACAGTCACATCCATTCTCTTCTCCTATCTTCAAGTTTTCCCAACACTGAGAGACCTCAGCTCCAAGGAGATGTGGATCCCTCAGACGCCACATGCATCACACGCTTCACCAACATACCTGTATCCTCTGGTGTCAGAAACTACAGGTTCCATCAGCACACAAGTTCTGGTTTCAACTCCTCCTCTGGCAGAGTTCCACAAAACCAGCACTAGGAATCTGCCTGGGAAATATCTCTGCCCACAACACAGTACTGCAGCTGATAACACCTAAGCTGCCTGTAGAAATCTTATCCTTCTTTCCCTAGGGCTGTCACCTTTGATTTGAAATCATAACTGAAAAGGAAGAGACAATTACTATTTGGAGTTACAAGCCAAAGTCAACAATCCGTCTTCCTTTCTGCGGCCCCTGGACATCACCTTCCTCTTCTCCTCTCCCCAGATTTACTCTTCATCTCTCTGGTCCAACCCAGATGCCACCTCTCTCTGCACCGTGCTGGGAACTCAGAAACTGGAGGACAAGCAAGAAAAGCACAAGGAAGAGTGAGTTTGTGCTATTGGAAGCAGAGCCACAACGCAGCATGCTTTCTCTCCCCTAGCAGAGCAGAAACAGCCACCACCAGCTTTGTTTAAAACTGACTGTCGCTTGCTAAACTGGGAATACAAAACCAAGTGTTAGCTGGCAGCCCTGCTCTCCAACACCGCTGCCTTCTGCCTGGGCAAGCAGGCATGGTCAGTTCTTTTCTGATAACCCAGTTTCACTTTACAATCCTTGTACCTGCTGGCACACAGCTAAGCGAAAAGGCTGATATTAGAGAGGAAATTCTTGCTGATAAACAAAAAAGGCTACAGCACCAACTTGGCATTTTTGTATGTACCTTTCTAGTGGATGTGGACCTGCCCTTTGTTAGCCAGCCCCTCACCTTTAAAAGGAGCCAGGATAACTGTGTGAAAGCCAGGGCAATGCTGGCTCGCAGTGACCTATTCATGAGACAAACACACGATCTCTATCGCAGCAGGGGAACTTTTTCCATGACTTGTAATGGCACAGAACAAGTCAGGTCCTTTATCTGCTCAGCACAGAAAGTGGAGCATTACATTATAAATAAGAGAGGCGCTTTCAAATAGGTTTGTCCATTGTGCCACAGACTGGGCCTCCTCCCTGATTCCCACATCTGGCATTGCTATGTGGGATACGGAGAGAACAAAGAGGAAGCAAGAGATAAGACCCAAAGGTCAAACTCCCCCAAGAAGCACATAAAGACATGGCACATCCCACCTCTAAATCATGTACTCTTTCCTGTGCAAAATCAAAGGGACTTGCAGAGGTTTTTCTCCAAGCAGTGCTCCTGCCCAGGAAGATTTCAGGGAGATTTCCCTTCCCTGAGACAATAGATTAAAAAGAGCAACAAAAATAATCACAAGCCAAAAAAGTTTCAGTGAAACAATAGCTACAATTATCCTGGTTTGTGTTAGGCAAGAAAATCAGCTTTTTTAAGAGTCAGTTGAAGGAGGTGATTGCAGCTCTCTGCCTCACTCCCGGTTCTGCTCCCTAATAAAGTCTCTGTAGCACGGACATCCTGAGCAGAGTAAAATACCTGCAAGAGCAAAGGGGAGCTCCAGCTTCCTTGGTCATTCTGACACGTAAAACATAACGTACTGGAGTTACCTGTTTATTGTCGGCAAGTACCTTTTGCTCCCACGCTGAACACTGTTTGCTATGGCAGCATGTCTGCAGCTTCACGCTGCGAGGCACGTAACAGAGATCTAAAAATCCAAGTCTCCGATGGTGAATGTCTGATATCCCCTTCTATTCCCTGACAGAGAGTGCAAACAACCAGGTTACATGGTCATTTTAAGAGCCTCCTGCCCTCGCAGCATCACTCCTTCCCTGGTTAGTCAGGTGAACTGCTTACATATAATATTTCTTTTGGAAATTTATCTTGCTGGTGTATCTCCTGTCTTGGAATATCAAAGCTCTCTGCACCAGTGTAATCCTAAGAAAGCAAAGCTAATACAAATGGAGAAGTAGGAGTTCTCCACTGAGAAAACACAGGCAACTGAATTAATTGGAAGAGGTGAGAAATATAAATCTGACCCAAGAGAGGGCCTCCAGTGCTAGAAACAAATCAGATTGGAGTTTGCTAGCACAGGAATAGAAGTTTTTAGCTCCCCAAAAAATCCTTCTCTTAGCAAAAAGTGGCCAAGCATTTCTCATGCCCTCAAATCCCCCTGACCCACTCACTGCTCCAGCCACACAGACCCAGCACTCCAGTCCTTTGCAAGCACGTGTGCTTCCCTAGGAGGAATCTCTGCTGCTGCCAACTTGACCTTGGAGCAGACTGAGCAAAAACAATCCCAGTGCCACAATGGTACTAAAAAAACCTTCTGCTTCTTGGTACTTTCATACTATTTTCTCTATAGACAATAAGGTACATGCAGTCAAGAGGATCACTGAAAAAGAGTGAAGCACCCTTTGCGAGCTCACAGTCCGTGAATGGAGGGTTCAGATGCAGTGTGGTCTGCTGGGAACAGGACCTTTCAGCGGTGCTCCTTTTGGAGCTGCAAACAACCTGGGGAGAAGGGACAGGGCTGGGAATCCCAGGTGGAAGATGTCCCCCACGTGCTCCTCCTCCTCTCAGCAACGCCTGCTCCACACTGCTCTGGTCTCTCTGGCAAGCCGCACCGTGCTGCTGGGGGTGACCCACAACAGACAAGACCCCCTGACCCCCAAAACATCCTCGCCTACCCCTGTCACACAAACCACAACCCCGTGGAGGGCAAGGAAGCCGCAGCTCTGCTTCACCCCAGCCTATTGCTAAGGGGATGGAGGCTGCGGGCGACCCGTCCTCAGCACGACCAGAGCCCACTCTGTCCATATCGGCGACCGTCAGCCCCATTCTGCCCCGCTGAGCTGACAGTAGCCCAGGAGATGCTGCTGCAGGAGTGGACACTCACTGCTGCTCAGCTGTTGAGGGGGATTTCACAACCAGTCAATTCCCAGAACGCTGAGCTGAACACCAGCTCACAGGCTGGGAAAGAGCAAGATCCCGGACGAAGAGAAGGAGCTTAATCAAAACCTTGCCTTGACATCTGGCGTTAATCTCCGAGTGAGTGTGCACGGCTCCCCTGCTGCTTCTAACTCACTGATCGGGCCAAGGCCACTAAAACGGTGGCCGGAGCTTGCACAGCCATCGCCACCTCACCCTCCCACCACGCTGCCGTGAGGTTCCATGTCCCTCTGATGAGGATCCTCAAGGCTCCACAGTCATCCCAGAGAATGGGCTGGGACCTGCCTGACCCAGCGTGCGTGCCTGGCTGGGGCTGGCCATGAAGAACGCTGCAGCTGGGACAAAAGAGAAATTAATTTCCATGGTAATTCAGCATGTGCCTCCGCTCTGCCAGAGCATCCTTGGGTGAGTGGGAAGTGAGTGGGAAATGCATTTCTAATTTTACACAGTCTGCCCTGTTCACCAGTAACATACGCAGCCAAGTTTGAGAGAAGTTATCATCTTTTCCATATGTTTTCCAGCAAGAAAACAGGAAGGGGGGAGAGACCCCCCACTAGCCTGTCCTCTGAACCACATACCCCACAAGAGGAGCCCAGGATTACAATAATGTTTTGCAACTGCTTTAAGTTTTCCTGGGAATTTCTCAGGCTCCTACAAGGAGAAATCCCCTGCTCTCCTCAGCCCAAGAATGCCATTTGTGTACACCAAGACGGAAAACATACTGTTGCAAAACTCTGATGCCGTGACTAAATCATGTTCTGCAAGTGATTTACACAGCAGAGCTGTTGCAAACACACCGAGCGCTCCAAACACCAATTATCCTTTTCTAGTTTTATTTTCAGTGTGATGCTTTTAATCTTCAACTAGGATCTGTGCTGGAAGCAAGGGGAGGAGCTCAGAACAAACCACTTCTAGCCCCCAGGAAAAAGGAGTCACAGCCACACGTGCACCCAGACGCACTTCTCTGCACTATCAACACTCAAGAGAAGCTTTTACAGCTTCCTGGAGAATTTGCACCAGTATTCAGCATCAGGATCCAACATATGAGTTCCAGCAGCCCTGGCCACCAGGCACTTGAGAGCATAATTTCCTTCCAGCAGGACTTTGCCCAGCCAAGGATACACCTGGAGTTTCCTGCATTACACCAGTGACACTGGTGAGGGAGGTGACTGATAAAAACTTCTCTGACTTTAACCTTCAGGCAGTCTTTGCTGAGCTGGTCCAAGTCAGAAACAGCTTCTGTGAGGTCCTGAATTAAGTCAGGAACTGGAATTAAGTCCATCATAAAAGAAAATGAATGGGAACAGAGAGATGCCACAAGGAACATCTTCACTCTTCAACACAGGAGAATTTATTTAAGACATGCTTATCCACAGCCCCTGATACACAATTCAAGGATTCTAAACAACCCACTAAACTGGTCAACAGAATTATTCCAGCTCTCGAGTTGCTGTGCACAACCATGCTCTGGACGGGCCAGCTGCAGAGTTGGCCAGGAAGCCATCGCAGTCCCTCTACCAGCACCTTTCTATCTTTGGGACTGTGAATCAAAGGAAGGAAAGGAAATATCTGGAGTCATGTGCACATGACAGCATGTCAGGAAGCCATAGACAGAAACACCATGGTGACTGCCCAAGCACTGGGGACTACAGAGAAAAGTGCGCCTGAAGCTCCTGCACGGACCTCCCACTGCCCAAGCCTGCTCCTGCCTTTTCCACGTTTCGAGACAACAGAGGAGAGAGAGCAAGAGGAGATCTTCTCCCTGGGCTTCCACCAGAAGCAAGACACATGTAAGAGAGATCTCCGCACACAAACTCAAGCATCAGGCTCTCCTGGGAGCACGAGGAAAAAGGCAGAATTCAAGGAAAAGGAGAAAAAATGCAGTAGAGAAACCTGGTCCTCTACCAGCTGGACACATCTGACTGGGAAAGACCCTAACGCTTAAATCAATACCGGGTAATCTTTGCACTGCTCCCTTGCCATGACCTTCCACCTCAACCCCCCCACCTCAAAGTCCAAAGCGCCCAGAAGTAAAAAAAACCAACCAAACAAACAAAAAGAACTAAGAAGCAGGATCTATGTCTCCCTTCAGCGATTCACCTTCCCAGATGTTAACATTTGAGCAGGGAGCGGTCAAAACCCAGAGGGCACCAGCAATGGCACAAGCAAGGGGCGAAAAGCACTTTGTCTCACACAGACAGAGCTCTAGATGGAAAAAATGAGCAATGTGCAAGAATCCAGTGACTGCCAGGCCCTGCCCTTCTATTGTATTTTGTTTAAATAGCCCTCGCCTCCCACCTCACGAGTGGCTGAGCTGCCGTCGGGGTCGGGCTGAGCGAGGGAAGCCCAGCCTAAGCAAACACGAGCGGCAAAGAAGGAAACGCTTCCCCACAAATCAGTGCCTGAACTTGTTTTGCAACAGAAAGGATGCATTTAATACATTCGTAATTCAGCCACAGAGAGAAAAAAGGTGAAAAAAAAAAAGTCGAAATATAGGGGAACAAAAAGCACGTAGGCAGCGAGAGCGGAGCTCTTCACTTGGAGATCTGCAGCGTGGTGCCAGCTGGGCTCCCGCCCGCAGCATCTCCCGAGGAGGAGCTGGGATTTCTGGTGGGGCTGTGTCCCCAGGAAAAGCGAGAGCCCATGGAGGGCCGGGGTCCGCAGCCCAGCGAGGGCCCCCGGCCGCCAGCAGAGGGTCCCGGCCCGGCCGAGCCCGCCGCCCCCGCCTGGGCCTCGACGCCGGTACTCACATGAGGTCGGGCCGGTGGCGGTGGAGGATGGCGCAGAAGGCGAGGCCGTCGCGAAACGAGGTGGTCATGTTGGTGATGCTGACATCGCGGTAGCCCTCGCACTGCTGCTTGCACCACAGCTGCAGGTTCTGGATGGCCGCCATGGCCTCGACGGGCCGCGGGAGGCGGCGGGAGCCCCTCGCTGCGCCGCGCCGAGCCCGGCCGGAGGCAGCCGGCGTGTGGCGGGGAGGAGGCGGGGAAAGGGGCGGGCGAGGGGCGGGCGGCGGCCCCTCAGGGCCTCCCTCCGCCTGGCCCGGGGCCGAGCTGCGCGGAGGCGGGGAGACGTGGCCGGGAACGCGGCGGGGGGGACGGGAGCGGCGGTCCCGGCGGGGCGGCGGCTCCCCCGACGTGACCGTGTCGCGACATGGGACCGCACACGTTGTGCTTATGCCCGGGGGACATGCAAAACTTCCTTCACGCCCTCGCACAAATCACGTTGCCTTCGTGGAGGTGTGAGGCCGAAGCGCGGCTGCCTGGAGGCTTCGCCCTGGCTGGGGATGGAGGGGGCGGCCGTGGGCACCGGGGCTGCCGGGCCGGGCACGGCGCGTCGGGCACCAGCGCCCTCGCCCATCGGCCGCAGCCGCCTCCGCTCGCTGTCCCCGCGCGGGGGGCCGGGGTGGCGGCTGCCCCGGCTGGGCTGGCCGAGGCCAAGGGCAGCCCCGCCGTGGCGGGTTCATACGGCCGCATCACCCACATCACTTAAAACAACTCACCCGCTCCCGTGCGGCTGACCAAGCTGCCGAAGAGCCGCGGTAACGCTTGAAGAGCTGCCTATAAATTAGGGAAAAATAATTAATAATACATATAACATAATATATTAATGGCATTTCTATGACATGATATGGATAATATACATTAATATATAAATACCTCACAAATAATTCAGTGTGCTCCCATTTCATCAACAATCACCGGCCAAAGTATTTACTTTATGGTAAGGATTATACATTTCATTATAAATGGCTTGCTGGGCATGTCAGCAACTTTTACATCTCCATTCACTTTATTATTAATGGTTTCCTGAACAGTAACGGCATAATAATGCACACAATGCAGCATGAATATTTTATGTGGCATCTATAGTCTCCCATTTATCATTTATAACAGGCTACAAAAACATTATAAAACATTTATTACAAATTTATAGATCACTTTACACTAAAACAAAGTTGTGTTATAAATACATTATTAATCCTTTATGCCATTTATAGGAATCCCTTGTAATAAGGCCTTAGCATATGTTGCTGCACAACCGTAACAAGAACGGCGTGGCAAGGAGGAAATACGGCACGATGAGCCTGCTCCCGAGTACTGGGTGTATTCTGTGAAGGAAAACATAAACATCTGCACTCAAAATTAATCAGACTGCCAAGGGACCGATCAAAAGAAATGCTGGATTAACTCAAAGTTGTGTTGTTTGTTGGTGTTTTCCCTTCCCTCAAAAAACATGCTGGCTTTCTTGCAAGCTGGAAACTTGCAGCGCTCAGCCCTGAAAGCTTAGCTCTCCCACTTTGCTTCCACACCACCTTTTCATTAGCTTGATAAAATCTGCATAATTTATGAAAAGCCAACTGCCTAATGATGGGCAGCCCTTCCCATCCTCTGTCAGCAGGTAACTTAGGGCTTGGTGAGAAACAAAGAGGATGCAAGGGATTTAGGAAATGCATTTGTGGGGTTTCTTTTTCTGAGTCCCAAAGACTGTTGTGTTCAGCAGTGTGCATCTACCTGCCGTGCTTACAGTCTACAGAGTGCAGCACTGGGAAATGAGAAGAAAATTATGTTTGAAAATGGAGTTGTTGCCAATTGCTAGTAGTACAAATAGTGAAAAAATCAGCTTCTGAGCTCAGCTTTGACACAGCTGTAGTTACCCCTTTCAGATTTAATGGCCCAGATGGGGCACAGCCCAGGGAATGATATTTAGTTTTTTAAAAATATATTTGTTTAACATGACAATCTGTCCTCTAACAAACCCGGCTTAATGAGTTGATGCAGTTAGTCCCTTCTCATTACCTCACGTGTTGGGAAGGGGCAGCTGGGGCTGGGTGGCGGGGGACACAGACCCACGGAGCAGAAAGCCAGGCTGGACTCGGAGAGCAGCTGTGATTTTCTGTGTATCACAGGCCACTACATTTCACCTTGTCCCTCCCTGTGCTCAGCCCAGTCGCCTGTGTTTGACTGAAACAGTCGTATCAAAGGTGTCCAGGCTTGCAGGCACCAGAAGAAGAAACTATTAGTCGCAGGCTCCAAGCTGCGCATCCGGAGAGAAGATTAGGTTGGAATCATAGAATCATTTCGGTTGGAAGAGACCCTTAAGATCATCGAGTCCAACCATAACCTAAATATAGCACTAAACCATGTCCCTTAGAGCCTCATCTATGCGTCTTTTAAACCCCTACAAGGATGGTGACTCCACCACTGCCCTGGGCAGCCTGTTGCAGTGCTTCACAACCCTTTCCGTAAAGAAATATTTCCTAATATCCAATGTAAATCTCTCCTGGCGCAACTTGAGGCCATTTCCTCTTGTCCTATCACTTGCTACTTGGGACAAGAGACCAACACCCTCCATGCTACAACCTCCTTTCAAGGCCTTGGCACACCAGAAGAATCAGGTCCACATTAGACGCAAAGGTGATTAAAACGACATCACTGAAGGAGTTTGCTAATGCAGCATTACAGCTGGCCCAGTAATGGCTTTTCCAAATACAGGCATCAGCCACTTGTGCTGTGTTCTTAGTTGGTGATTAAGGAGAGCTCCGCGGGAGTTTACAGCTATGATGAGTCTTTAATGCACTAACAGGTAAATCAACACGCACCAGAGGGAGGAACGGGGCGGGCAGGGAGCGGAGCTGCCTGCGTGTTACCTGCAACCTCTGTTCTCCCAGGGGTTCCTGGTGGGATGATGCCAGCAAAGCCTTGCTCTGGATTGTATTTTGCCTTTTTACATCTTTTCCATGGAGGAACCTCATATGTCCTCAGCCCGTTTCATGGACCTTGTCTGCACTCGCTGAGCTTTTCGCAGTGCTGCTGGGTGAAATTCCCACCCGTGAGGCACTGCCGGCTCATGGAGCAGAGCGTGTCCTGCAAGTGCAGTGCTTGCTCCTCTAGACCCCTTCCCGAGGTGTGTTTGGAAGCTTGTTGGAGCACAGCAGTCCATAGACATGGACTGATTTCTTCTTCTCTGCTTCCAGGCACTTCTTTCACTTCCACAGTCCTTTTCAGTTCTCTTTCCTAGATACCAAACTGGAACAGAGAAATGCGGAGTGCTTCCTGATGGTTGCTATGACTATGACTAGTAGGGATCACCATCTGCCATTATCTCTTAAATTTATCCTGGTTCCCATGTGCAGCAGCCTGGACTTTACTGCTAGTAGAGAAAAAACTTAAATATTTAACTAGGACCACGCTAAAGCCCAAAGAAAAACGACCAGTGTGTGTTAGCTTGAGGACCTGAGGGAGGGGGAAAGGGTCAATCCTTACATCAGACAATGTCCAGCCTCATGAAGCTGAGAATCAAGTGATGCAGTTTTTCTCATAAGACAGTGTGACATCATAGAAAGATCACATCTTTTAACTATTGTGGGAAATCAGCTGATCAAATTGAGCTACTTTGTGATTTTGCTGCAGGCTGTATGCAAGGCTGTTCATTCCCAACAGTAGGAAGTGTGTGTCGTAGCCAAGAGTGCTCATACATCCCTGTGCTTGTATTAAACTGAGGGATTCAAAACGAGAAGGAAAAATTAGGCGCCTCATCAGTAACGTGCCTCATCAGCGCTCTCTTCCCGGAGGGCAGCCAGGCTGACTCCACAGAGACGGAAAGGCCCAAGCCAGAGGAAACAAAACCCCAGCAAGTTCACAGCTACTCACACAGAAACGCTTCCGCATCGTGCCCGCCTCTCCTCGGCGTCCGGCTTGTTGGACCTGCAAAGTAGCAGAAAAAACGTTATTAAAAAATTCAAGTCTGAACATGAATTTCCACTGAAAGCAGATGAAAGCGAAATGTAAAGTCACAGAAAGAGGCGCTTTGGTAAATCTGTCCATGACACATGCCTCTGAGCAGCTCATAAGTGGTAAATCTATTATCCTAAAGCCTCAAAGGACCAAAACCAGTGAGCATCAGAGCAAAGTGTGTCCTGTCACTCCAGGTGTAACACAATGTCACATCAAAAAAGAAACAAGTCTCTCTCCCTTGTTGTCCCTCCTGCCTGCTGGCAAAATCACCTGCCAGCTTTCCTGTCCCCAAAGCAGTGAGGTGAGGGACAGGCTGGAGGTGAATGTCAACGTTATTTCCAGGCAGCAAGGATGGGAAACTGCTCACATGCTGCATCCTACACCCCAGGTGAGAAGGAGAAAATGAAGAGGCCATAAAGAGCTGCTTGGTGGGTGACCAGAGAGTCTCAGAGAGCTAAAAGCAGCTCTCCAAGGGGATCGGGTTTGTTTCAGATGATGACCTGCCCCCCTCTTCCAAGGAAGCTAAACAGGTGGTGATGTCCGATCTGTGCACTACCGTGGCAGAACTCTCCCTCTGGGAGCCACAAACTTCACTGCTCTTATCAGAAAGTGAAAGTGAAGGTGAGTTTTGCCAACCAAAACATGTTTGGATCACGAGATCAGGTGAGGTGACCCGTATCTATCATGGCATCGCCATGGGAGCAGGATCCACCCTGGAGCAGGAGCTGCTTTGAAATGCTGTGTGTTATCTGCGGGGCAGAGTTTAAAGCCTGCAAACACAGTAATATTTGTTAGTGATTAACAATGGTAACGTGCTGAAGCAAAGAAGCACTTTGCCTTTCCCAAGCTCATTGTGGACATGAAAAAGTCCTGCCGGTGGGGGTAAACGAGGTCTTGTTCTCGTTTCACAGGAACACAAAGGCACTTGCTCGGCCTTCGGCTTAATGCTGATCTCTGAAATCCAGCAGGAACCTCACCCAGAAGAGAGGCCAGCTCATACCTGAAGTTACCGACTTGATAGTAATAAAGTCTTTGAACAGCATATCTTTAAAGGCCAGAACTCTCCTCTTTTGTGCTGAATTGATGTGAAAAACCACAAATTGCCTTGTTGTCACCCAGACCAAACGTGAAGCACCACATGGTTTATTTGGAGGAGAACAGGGGCTCCCATAGCAAGTCTATGATAGTACAAAATTCAAACTCTCTCCAGTCCTGGCCTAGCAGTGTGACCACTGCATGGTGCTCTGAAGCCATCAGCTGTGTGTCCCTGTGGGTGCAGAACGGGGGGACAGCCTGGTGTGGTGGCACTACAAGCCCTGCGAGACAACTCCTGGTAAATGTGGTTCAAGGTGTCCTACTCACCCTGTGCTGAGCGCCCTTAGAGGTCTCGCTCCTCTCCAAAGAGTTCCCAAAAACCCTGGAGAGCAAAACCATAAGCATCATTTTAGATTTTAAATCTCATTATTGGTTTGAAAAAAAAAAAAGAGAGAAAGTGAGTTAGTTTTATTACTCTTATGGTATGTTTTCCATTATTTGCATAATTGTTTTAGTGCTAATAAGACAATTAGCAATTTTAAAGCTTAATAATTACCCAGCAATGACTAGCCTATTGTAGCTGAATGAATTTTTTAATTGTTGCTGGGGGTCTTGACATTCTTTTGCCCACTATCTTCTTGTGTTAGAGTTGCTGTCTGTGCAAACATGGTAACGCCAAAGGCAAGACACCACCAGCTACAGGGGACAGGAAGATATATTGTAATAAAGGTCTCTTGAATTTAAAAGAGAGGGAAAGTGCAAGCTCTATATTATCTAAACACATGGAGAGGCAATACGGAGATGTAAAAATCAGTCCACCTTAGGTAAATTGGAGTTGGACTCCATGATCCTTGTGGGTTCCTTCCAACTCAGGACATTCTATGATTCTATGAAATGCTGTCTCTATAGAAGCCAAGCTACTTAGCTGGTGTGAGGCTGGCTTTAATGTGCCTAAAGCTAACAAAAGTCGTACCGTTTTTAGTTTTAGCAAACGACTCCTTGAGTTCAGCATCAATCACCATGTCCTGAACTGTGCTACAGCCAGAAGAAAGTTAATTGAGGGCAGGCAGGGCCGGGATTGTGTTTGTCACTGACTGAGGTCACTGGTGAGGTTGGCTGGAGGAAGAGGATGGCGGGGCCCAGTGAACAGTCCCAGGAATAGATTCCACATCCCACATTTACACAAAGACAATAAGTAATGGAGATGGAGGTTTCCTCTCCCTTTTTCACGTGAGATTTCTTGCATGCTCCTCCTTGCAAAGGCTTGCTCCTCTTTCTCTACCTTTCCTCTTTTTTAGTGGCTGGCAAAACGCTGATGCCTTTAACCATGAAATCCCGTTTCTTGGCTGTTACCTGTGTACCTCTCCCTGCGTTTCCGCTGTTGACATAGTGGGTCGGGCAGATTTGCCTCTGAGCTCAGGTGCTGGGACTTTTCCAGCTCCCCAACATCAAGCGTGCCCCGAGGCAGCTGCTGCTGAGTCAGGAGCACGCAGGCACCTCCCCAGTTAGTCATGTCCTGCTCACGGCCAAACTCATGTGGTGCTCCAGGACAGCCCTCACCATTCCCAGGATGCACAACCCTGCCTGGAGCTGGGTCAAACAGCCACATCCCTGCCTGGGGGCACTGGTACATGTGGGGGTCACATTCCCAGCCACACCGGGCCTGGTGGAACGTGGTATGGGCCAGGTTAGAGATGCCCACTTGTGCACAGCCACGGCAGAGAAGGTCCATCATGTGCATGCCGGACAAGTGTCCATCTCCCTCCCGAGGCTGCCACAATCTGTGTTATAAAAACATGTTTTGATCATGGGTCATAAAAACATTTGATCTTTGTAGCAGAAATAATTTGCAGTAGGAAACCATCACAAGAGGTGCCTGGTGTTTGCAGGGCATTTGTGATCCTTGATGCTTGCAGGGTACGGAGGTGGGACTTGGTCACCTCTGTGGGGAAGCAGCTGGGCTTTGAGAGGACCTGACGCAAATGCCACCACAACATGGGTGAGGAGGTGCCACATCCCCTCCTCCCAAGCCTGGTCTCGACCGCTGCAGCCTGCCTGCACCATGCCACTGCCTCCACCCAGGCAGGCTGGGCCTATTCCCACCTGGATTTGGTTATTCCTGCCCTGTCCTTGCCAGCCGGTGCTTCGCAGAGGGGCCCTGCAGCCCCTGGGCTGCTCCAGCATGACCCAGCTCCTCCTGGGCTCCCTCTGCTCCCCTGCCTGGTGCCAGCTGATGGATGGGGGCTGCGCCAGCCCTGCCCTGAGCTGGGCGCAGCCGGCAGGCAGTTTTCCCTTCTCCATCATGGTCTCCCTGGATCTGGGATGCAATTCCCAGCCTACCCAAGGAGACCAAAAGCCTCCCCATGAGCCAGTGTTGAGTGCGTGGACTCTCTCAGACACCAGCCCTGGTAGCCCTTGGCTCTCCGAGGAAGCTCTTGATTACAGCAGATGGCGATAGAGAAGAGTCCAAGCAGTGAGTTTGCATCACATTGGGATGTGTTGTCTGGAACACAGATGAGAGAAGGGATTTCCACTGGGTGACGCATGGGGCACCACAGCCTTGGCCAGGAATGACCCTGCAAACCTCCTCACCACTCCTCTTCTGAGCAAGACACCAGCTCTCCTTGAAGACAAAGGAGATAGCCCCAGGCCTCAGGAGGAGCCCAGGAGACCCATGAAGGAGAACGCTGTCAGCTCAGCAGCGATGGGAGGAGAGAAGGTGCTCAGCCAGGCAGAGATGAAAGCTACAGAGCCCGGATTAGAAGGCGGGCGGGTGTCAGGGCATCAGTAACGCTGCTGCTGTTTTAGAGCTGTCACGCTGCCTTTGCAGACAGGAGGGACGGGCTCCCGCCCCGAGCTGTCTCTGCACAGCCAGGCGCCCCGTGACAGCCCCCTTCTCAGCCCTGATCTGGTTTCGGTGACATGCTTCAAGCCAGGGCAACCTGCTCAGCTCCACTGGGTCCGAGCAGAGGGTGACAGCAGAGCAAATGTGTCGTAGGAACCTCCAATGCAGCAAAAAGGAAAGAGATCAACAAATCACAGATTGTGGTTTTTGTACTGGGAGATCTATGGGAAGGCCCAGTAACTTCCACCCACATCCCCTCCCTTTGAATTTGTTTCCTTATCTCCCAAAAGATGCTGCTGCTGATAAAGAGGTACTCCTTCCACCTTCTCAGACACCTCTTCACACTGCCCTGCCAAGCCTGGCTGTCCTGGTCTGAGGTCATTAAGTAGTTCTGCCAACATCCAAGCACCCCCTGTGCCTCCAAACGAGGCCTCCTGGAGCTGGTCTGCTCACAGCAAACATCAGAGTAGAATCTGGGGCAGAGCACACAATTTTTTTTGCCCGTAAATGTTTCTAGCTGCAGCCCTGATGCAGGATTTCTGGAAAGACCCACCTGCAGGGAGGATCTTCACCAAAGCACCGCTATGTTGTTTTGACTCGCTGCCTTTGCATGGTAACAGTCATGAGACATACTCCTCACTCCTTGATTCAAAGTCCTGTGCAAAGCCCTTTCCCAGCCAGTCCCACAAGTTCCCAGTTGCTCTCAGCCCACAG
Organism: Caloenas nicobarica; assembly: GCF_036013445.1. Lineage (NCBI taxonomy): Eukaryota > Metazoa > Chordata > Aves > Columbiformes > Columbidae > Caloenas > Caloenas nicobarica. The sequence continues at coordinate 5,712,226 of NC_088258.1, read as the reverse complement.
CAGCACCAAAAGAAACACGTCCCTGCTCTGACACACTGAGCAGTTACCTTAATGATGTCTGAGAAGGGACTAAGGTAAGAGGAGTCAGTAATCTCACTGGGAACCCCTTAGACCAGCATTAATCCTGCTGTCACTGAGCCCCTCAGGAAAACCATTTCCCTGACTTGATCTTTGTCAGCTGTTCCTCCACAGAATTTATATGTAGCTAATTGCTGGCTCTGGATACAAAGCAGATGCTGCCGAGGAAAAGCGCATGTTGCACCCTTAAGTGATGGCTCTAATCTCTTTATTTAAGGGCAAGGCTACTTACAGCTGATGGGAGATTCAGATCACTCCCTTTTCCCCTCCCTCTCCAAAGCCAGCCAGACATTCATTCGCATTTTGACACATTAGCAAAAGCGCTCAGCTCTAGCACTCCTCGTTTGCCAGAATGGATAATCTTTGTCCACCCGGCCACCCATGAGGTCACAACCGTCCCTGCCACCAGCAAGGAGATAGAGACTTATTTACAACTATCTATAAAATTCCTCCAGGATCGTTGTCTTTAGAGTACTACAAGTAGAATGCCAGAGGAATAGAGACAAATGACGTAAAAGCGAACTGGTGACTAGAATTAAGTGAGACTGGAGAAGGGGCATATGTAACAGTTATTTCTCTGGAGCAGAGGGAAGGAAGATGCCTCCTTTTTTGTCCTCAAATGACAGTTGGCAAATAAGCCATCACCCCGATCAGCAGACAAGACCAAAGAGCAGCGGTCAGAAGAGGGAGGAACTCGCAGATCCCAAAGAGGAAACCCAGCTGCTTGTTCGAACACTCCACTGACAGTGGCCAGCTGCTGAGATCTTTGCAGACGTACCAAGCAGTTTGCTTCGTATTTTTTTTAAAGAAAAGTTTCCTAAGGAACCTCTTGAAAGTTGTCCTGGTGCTGACCAAACTCATCTGTTACACTCCACTGACCCTTCTAAATCTCCTCCATTGCCTGCACATCCTGTAAAAGGCCACAACAGCTTGGTGACCATTTGGCCATGGAGACAGGTCTTCCAAGAACGTTTTGTCTAGAGTAACAAGAGGCCAAGGAACAGGGAGAGAGGGATGTCAAGCTACACCCAAGGCAGCACAGAGCAGAGAACGGCACAATGGAAACAAAGAGAATTAAAAACCAGAAATCCCACCCACCTCCAGAAAACAAAGTGGTGTCTCCCCCTGCACAGATCTGCATGTTCCCTCCAACACAGAGTGCAGAGACCCAAGCACAAGGGTCAATGCTCCTTTCTGCTCTCCCAGCAGCCTTCTTGGAGAGACAAAGAAAAAACTCCAAACAAACAACAAACTGACAGCCAGTGCCCCAAGATCCCACAAAGGAAGTGGTCCCTGTTTGGCACAATGTTCAGGAGATTTTTCTCCCACAATAACGGCGTCTGAGCTAGACAGATCGATCCTTGCCCCTTTCTGATCTTCAGTCAGAACACTCTCCTTTTCCAGCGAAGTCTGGCCTGCTACATCACCTCTTCGATCCGCCAGCACACGGGATGAAATACACCATCTTCTTCCAGGGCTTCAATGCAGCCAATAGGTCCAGTCAAATTAATTCTTCTGGAAGTGAAGCTCCCAGAAGCACACGCTCATATCATGGCCTCCATGTGCAGAACCTTCAAAGCCTCTGAAATCTGAGAGCTGGTGTCAATCTGGCCGTACATCCCCACCAGGAAGGCTCTGTGCAGTAACACCGCTGCATGCTCTGTGAAAAGGAAAGACAGCTGAGCCAAGAGCCCAGCTCTGACCTTTGCGAGACCAAACATGCGCCAGAGGTGGCAAATACCAACGTACCTTGGCAAAGGAGGGTGTATTCAGGCAGGTTCCTCAGCGCTGTCTGCACCACCTCAAAGTCTCGGCTGCCAAGGCAGTACATGAAGGTGGGAAGGAAATCTGCAGCAATGCTGGGAGTAAAACGCGACAGTGTCAGTAGCGTCCAGATCACCATCAACACATATGCGAGACGGGCAGCCAGCACCCATCAGTGACTCGGGACAGCCTACGTTCCAGCAGTCCTCACCTGGGGTTGTTCTGGATGGAGCGCAAAGCCAGGCTGAAGGCCAGATTTCGGCAGGACTCCTCTGATGAACTCATCAGCTTCTGTAGGTTTGTCTGACAGAAGATGCATGGATTAGGATCAGAGGGCCAACCAGGGAGCACAAACTCCTCAGACTTGTATTACTGCCCCTCAGCACCAATCCAGCCCAACACACATCTCGTAGGTACTGGCTGAGCCAGGAAATCCCTGTCTGTAAGAAGGATTATTCTTGTTTTGAATACTTTAAAGCACCCTTCTGTAACCTTATTCCACATGGGACAGCTGAGTTTTCCCTAGGCTCCACTGGTTTCAGAGCTATTCTGCTCTCTCCTTGCCCCAACACTGGGAAGAGGGTAGAGGGTTAATTCTTCCTCTGACACAGAGAGAAGTGGATGATGATCCAGTATGCAATGAAGAGAAGATGATAGGGAAGTAGATACTGCTGTCAGAGAGACTAACTGAAGATAAATGTCTCCGGAGATGCTGCAACAACCACTCAAAAAGCAGAGGATGGGTAGTACTTAAGCTGGCTGTGCAACACTGGTGAAAAGAATTTTTTCCTTCCAGTGGCAGTTTGAGACATTAATACTCACAGCAAAAAAGGAGAGAATTTCTGGCCTCCGTCTGGACATCTCATCAATGTCTGTGAGTACCTCCAAGATGTCTGGTGGAAGACACAAGTTGAAAGGGGTGGCTAAAATTCACTGATCCAGCAAAGGATATTTTTCCCTATAAATCCCATCTTCCAAGCAGTCAAGTTTTTCCACCCCCACACAGAGCTAGAGTAACAAAGGCATTTTTCAAAAAGGATGAGAACAGGTAGGTCACATGCCAGATCGGCACATCCCAACCTGCCCAGGCAGAGGTCACCAGCACTGTCATGCCATAGGCAGGGGAGGGAGTGGGGTGTGAGGTTTCAATTCCAGAACATCACCTTCTATATCTGAAAGATCTTCACAGAAAGCCACCTTAAAAATAGCATCCAGGCAATTCTTCCCCCTATTTCTAGTGTGGAAGGAAACCTGTCACCCCAATACCACAACTTTAGTCTAAACACAGGACACCTGTGATATCAGAAGACCTTTGGAGAGGAAGTATGTTGTTCCCATATGCCAGGTTAACATGTTTTTCTTCCATGAAAGCCACTTGGAGATTTCTGATGAAATCCTGCTTCTCATCAGTTTGGTTTTTTATATCATTAAAAAAAAAAAAAATGACATTCCTATCAGCACTCCAGACCTGGCTTGATGAGAACTGCAGTGCTCCCTGAATTACTCATACTGTCTCCCGGAGCACTTACAAGATCCTTGAAGCGCCCCAAAGCAGAGGCGTTTGCAGCACTACTGAGCTAAATGATAACAGCATCATAGGAAGCCTCTGTCACAGAATCACAGAAGGTTATAGACAAATTCATCCAAAACAAAACCACATCCTAACTGCTGGAGGCTTCCAAACACAAGACTGAAACAGGAAACTACCCTGTAGCTGTCAGATAAGTAACAGTGTTGGCATCTGTCTGCATTTGCCCTGTGCATTTGTACAGCTCTGCAGGTCCTCACTTACCCTCAACTGTTTGGCCTCTAGAGAGCCTCTTCATATACGGGGCCATTTCAGCTGGTGTGAGAGGAGTGAAGAGAGACACGCTGACAAGGGGGAGAGAGCCAGCTGCTGCTTCATCTGGGAGATAGAGAAAGCACAGGTCACTCCTGACAGTCTATGTGGTTTTAACAGGGAGAAAGGTCCAATGTTCCCTGCCAGTACAGTGGTGTACCATGAGCTGACCAGAAAACTTTCAATACAATTCCTGGCTCTCACATTGTCTCTAGCCTCACTACAACTTCTGGTACCCCTCAGCTGATGCAAAGAGAAGGAACTTTCCTGAGCTGTTTTAATACTGAGTAACTTCCCCATGCAAGTTGTAAAGAAAACAGTGGAGAAGAGGATGTACCCTTAGGGTCTCTTGACAGGTCAGTCCTGAAGTGCGGCTGAGGATGACAGAATCCACGAGACTCGCTCTTCTTAAGAGCTGCTCTTCTGCTCCAGCAGTGATATCACTGACCGGAAAACAAATTAACTCATCCCAGATACTGGTTCCAAATTGCTGAGTACACAAGTGCTACTCTCAACTCTAAATACCCTTTTGTTGGGCTGCTAGGAGAAGAACGAGCACAGCGTACAGCCCATAAAAGCATCTGTGCTCCAAAACATACTGCAGGTTCACCAGCTGGGATAACTCTTACCCCACTCAGACTCACCATCCTTCTCTTCATCAGAGCCCCTGTCCAAGATGCCAGTCTTACTAGGCAGGCTCAGCCCAGCCAGGAGGGACTTCAGCATCGCAAGGTCACTGTTGTCTGACGAAAGGTCACTGGGGAAGAGACGGCATGTTTAGCTTTCAATAAGAGCACAACGACAAGCGACAGCACAAATGTATATACACTAAAACAAACAGTTTCTCAGAAACAGAAACAAGATTTTTCCTTTCATCTTAACTGGAACTCAAATACGTTTTTCCCTATATCTGCAAGTGGGACCCTGCAGCCACCGCTCAGGGACAAACCCCTCCCGCTGGCCTCTGGAAGTGACAGCAGGGCACTATAATGCCTCAATAGGAGATTTAGACCATTATGTGAGTTAAAATCATCATCTCACTTCCTTGGGCTCAGTTTTCACCTATAAAAAGGGATATGCTGCTCATCTCAATAGAGATTTAAAGCAGCTAAGGGTGAAAAAGTGCCACATTAATTACTATTTTGTCACATCCTCGTGCTGTCTTGGGTCTAATTAGCTCATGGCAGCCTGACTGCGCAAGCTCTCCATGAGCTAACCATGGGGTAACAGGACGCTTACTGGAGTGGATCTGAGTGCTTCTGCAAGAAGGAGACAGCTGCCTGGGCATTGCATGTGATGTACTTGTGGATAAACTGGACAAACTTGCTGATGAAGGCGGCCAGGTGCCGTGAGGATTTTCTGTAGTTCTGAGAAAGGATCGAGAAAGATGAGAGTTAACAAAAAAAGCAGTGATGTGCTGCCCCATCCTGCACCTCTGGGTATCAGGGAGTAGCTTTTTGATCTCCTGCCTTCTCTTTAAGCTCTCCAAGGTGCTTGATACTTTCTTGTTCTCGGTTACATGAAGTTTTTCCCTTCAAATGGTGGAGAGCTGGGCTGGCCCTGCATTACATGCGTTTCTCCCTCTGTCTGCTGGCAGCCCACACACTGATGGAGAGCAGGGACTTTCCTACCAGCAGCAGACGGATGAAGGACAGGAGACAGTCCCATAGTGCCGCCTGGTGCTCATTCTGGAAGACTTGCGGCTGGAGCAGCTCCAGGATCCCCAGGATGTGGATGAAGAAGGTCAAGTGGTTCTGCTGCCTGAACTCCTGGAAATTGAGGTGAACACGGCCGTGCAGCAGTGCCGCAATCATTGGCAAGTGCCTGAAATGCCAAAGAGAAGAAAATCCAGATCTAGCCGCTTCCAAGAAACAGTTACACCTCAGTTCCTGGAAGGAAGCATCCCTTCTCCTCTCCCAGGGTTCTGGATTTGACCCCTGTATCCATAGAATCAGCAGCTGCCAATTCCCACCCATATTCTCTTCTCTGGTCTCCAAGAGGACTGTTTCCAGACAGGCGTGGAGCCAAAAGAGGTGTTGCCTCATTATAAGAGATATGACTTAGCTGCCTTTTTTCTTTAGTTTTGTACATGAATGTGGATTCTGTCACAATCATCATGATCGCTGAAGTTTGTTCCCTTTCTAGGAGAAGGGCAGATGCTTTTCCATGAACGCCAGCCAAACAGAGGGTGAAAGGCCAGAGTGGTACCTAAGAAGCAGGATGGGATGAGCCACAGCCAGCTTCCTGCAGGCCATGTTGGCGTCCCACACACGGCTTTCTGATGACTTGGAGTCACTGGTGTCTGCGAGGAGGTTAATGAATCTGTGAACCAGGGCATCCAGCTAGAAGAAAAGTAATGAGAACACAGTTAAGAAGTTTAAAGCACAATCAAGCCCCTGGCTCTTCAGCAGTGTTTCCCAATGCCTTTCCAGCTACAGACGGGGTTAATAGGAATTATTTTCAGGTAGAATCTGCAAGCAGAAGCAACGTTCCAGCTGGCACAAGATCTGAAGTCCACAGTCCCTACAGACATCAAAGGAGGATCAGACGCCTGCACACTTGTGCTTTACAGAAGCTTTTGGCACACAGAAGCTTGTAGAGATTATACTATTTTACAGGAGGACACTGCAAAATAAACTACACCTGAACACTCTGCTCCTGAGAGTGCAGACAGGGAAGCAACAATAGAAGAGCAAGGTAAAGAAACCAAAGTGACCCAGGAAGCTTTTGCCATTCCTCTCCTTTTAGACTGGGCACGAAGGCCGCATCCGCCCTGGGCACACAACTAGAGAGTGGCTTTCCTATGCCGCTAACTTTACCTTGCAAGTGCTGCTGTCTCTGGCTCCTTCACTGGTGAGAAGCATCTCAGGCAAAGGCACAAGGAGCTCAGGTAGCTGCAGGTACATCTGAAGCAGAAGGTCCTGGCAGCATTTTCCCACAGAGCTGAAGGACAAAGGGAGAGGTCAGGCACTGGTTACTGCATTAGTTCAACCAGCAAATATCTCAGACCCATCAGATCAGTAACAGACCATGTAAAAGAGCAGCTACCACTAATCTGAATCAGTGTTTTTTCAGGCTTTGCTTCTTTTGAACTACTCAAATCATTCACAGTCTACAGGGGTCCATCACTAGGCCATTTGGAGTTGGAAAACTGCAGTTACAAAGGGGCACAGGAGAAGAAAGCTCAGCTTACATCTCTAGTGAAGAGTTCCTACATGTGGTACTCATGGTCATCCCCATTCTAACTGGAAGAGCAGCCAGAAACACAACTGCTCAGACTAACCAGCCTGTTCTCTACACACCTGCCCTCCCCAGACCCCTGGCACAGGCTGTGCTGGGAGGCTCTACAATGCAACAGCGGTGGAGATTACTCAGTATCTTTTCTAACACCACCACAAGTGAGGTTAGGATTAGGTCAGTTTGTTTCACTGCCACAAATGCACCATCTTCCTGTTCTTCTCACACTGCTAACACAGTTGTTAGGAAACAATCTAGTCTCCATTCAGCTTTAAAACAAAATCATAATGATTGCAAGCAGAATGTGGTATAACCAGTGATTCAAAGGATGAGTAGACAAGAAATCCCACATTAGGAACAGGTAATTTAAAATAACCAGTGACTTAAACAAACAAGCAACAATCAAAAAAACCCCACACATGGCAAGCATTTTGTCCTGAAGACCTAAAAGCAAAAGGGCCTTGAAATGCCCCCTTTAAAGTCCCCTTCCTGGTCCAAGTACCACTTGAAATGACAAGTAACTACAGTTAAAGTAGATAGTGCTCCCCATTTTCAACCCCACCTGCTTCCCCACTGCTGGATACAGCTGGTCAGATACTCTGTTACTTTTTTGATGCTCTCAAGGTCCCCATGAGAACAACTGAGCAACAAAGGCAGTCGAGACTGGATGAGTGTGCACGAGGCCTCTTCCGTGTTCTGGTATCTGGTTTCTGCTTCAGCCAGGATCAGCTCCACCATGCTGATCAATTCTGATGCCTTTAGGTGGAGCACAAATTCCTCACGGCGCTTCTGTAACGCAAGAGAACACTCAAAATGAATCCAACCTGAATCCCTAGATCCTTAGTTCCTTCTAGTCACACTTTCCCCAACTGGAACAGAGCATTTCTTAGGACTAGACTTAAGAGTAGTCCCAGATCTAGAGTTCTGAAAGCATGCACCACAGCCCCAAATGAAATCTCTTCACCCCTCTTCTGCTTCTGAACTCATTTACTTCCAACTCAGAATGTGTGATGGGACAGAAACCATAATTCAAGGAAGAGACGTAAACCCCTTTTATTGGTGAAATGGGAATTATCCCACACTGGGTTCTACCTTGCTCACCACTCTAGCCTTGTGCCTAGACGTTTATCAAATATTGTGGCAACTGCTGCAGGGGAAATGCCAAGTGGGAAAACTTCTGTGCATTCATGTCAGATTTTTGAACTCAAAATTGCCACTGTAATACATAACATAGCAGAGCTGCTAAGTAACCAGCTGAGGTACCCGCAGCAAACTTGGCATGTTGCACCTGTGTCACTCCAGCCACCTCTTGGGCCACGGGAAAAATCAGGCAGTGTGAAAGCATCGCCTCTCACTCCAACCAGAGAGGAATCTTGGAAGAACTGAACCACTACCTGAGGAGTTCTTTGGTCCCTTCCCTGCCAGATCCGAGGAATGTGAATACAGGCCCACAAGAAATCCAAGGATGCAGTTGGGTCAAACCTGCCAGAAGACGAAAGAAGACAGATTCGCAATTAGAGTCAACGCAGCCCTCAGGCAGCACACAAACACATGGTAGTGTCTCTAAACATCACAAGTACTGTGAAGAAACATCTGCAAATATAAAAATAGGATCCATTAAGTCCCAAGAAGGGGTTTGGTTCTGTTCCCAGATTATGACTAAATATTTGTTGCAATAAGCATGGCACAGGGTACAGAGCTGAACAAGTGGCATTCAGCAGGAGTGTGGCAGCTACGTGGAATCTTGCACCACAAGACCAGAAGTTTGTCGTCAACACAAATAATTGGTACAATCAGACCAGTGATCGTACTGGCCCAGTGTACAGAACATCCTGGCTGTTATCCTGGATTGCAGAGATTAATGAATTGTTAGTGAGCAATAGATCAATAATAAAATAATAAGAAGGCTGAAATACTGCCAGCTTTAGAAGTATTGCTAATTTAGTCATGTCCTGAGTTACACCTATTAGATGTTAGCATTTCCTGGTCCATAAGTATAATGAGTTTAAGCAAGATACTACTACAGTGGCGCTTCAGTATTTGAGAGTGATGTATAGAAGCTGAGAGCCAGGGCTGCTCCAGAGATCAGAACTGGAAGCCTGATGCCAGGAAGCGGGTTAGAGAAAGACTGGTAATGGCATTTAGTACAAGCAAAAGATCCAGCAGAGCCTGCCCAGGTACAGACACTGCTGCCAGTTTGCTATCCAAGCCATCTTTCAAACCCCATGTTCATAAAGATTATTAACAAGGACAATGCTAGATGGATTACCCAGCGATTAGCACTTCCTGTTCAAACGCAGCCAAATCTTTATGTGCTGCTTCCATCAAACAGCAGGTAATATTTATATCAAGGTATACAAATCAGCATGACTGAAATCAGCATCCTTCTCACAAAGCCTGTTTTTGGCTGGGTTACATCTCCTGGCAGACACACCATGGAACGTGGCAGCTCTTGTTCTCAGCTTCTGTTTGTTCTCTCAGACACAATGAGTTGGCCAACTCAAAACTCTTTGCTAGGCCCTAAAAACAAGACTCACCTTTGCTCCCGGCTTCTGCCAAGCAGGAGCCTGATGCACTGGTGCAGCGTGTTCCAGCTGGACTGGTGAGTGAGAAGAGCCAAGAGATATGGGCGGAAGGACGGCACCTGGGACCCTGCCTGAAAGGACCAAACAAGGAAGAGATGTAATACACGAGTCCTTGCTGTAAGGTGGATATAGAAGATCTTGTGTATGGCAGAGAAGGATGACAATCCAGGCAGACAGACAGCACCCATGACAACATGTGGATTTAGGATGTGAATTGCAGTACTTTCTAACAGAACGTGGCATCAGCCGTGAAATCCAGTTTTCGTCTTAGCTTTGGCACAGTACTTCTGGGCAATCTATTTATCTGTGTGCAAAAATACCAATGAAAACACAGCTGGCTGGGCTGTTATGGGACTGTGTTGTGTCTGTAATGCACTTTGAAGTCCTGAAAAGAACAGAGCTGAGGAAATACAAAGATGAGATGAAACATAAGCCTTGTGCTGAGGAGGATGCACCAGAATCTCCCTCCTAGTCAGCCAGAACTGATTTAGAATTGCTATAGGTACACACGGTAAAACATAAAACTACGCCTTGCCCTGTTTCCAGGTGCAGGTCTGTAGCCCAGAAAGGTGTTTTCAGCCTGATGGTCCCTCTACTCAACAACTCTTACTTTGTTCCAGGAGAACAGTAGCTTCTGCTGCAAGTCAGGGCAGCTGCTGATCACCTCTGGGTCCAGCATCTCCAGCCAGTCATTAAGAAGGCCAGAGGAAGGCCCCAGCCAAGCCGCTTCATTACTGAGGAGAAAAACAAGCTAGTGTCAGTGGAAATGTCACAAACTCAGACCTCCCAGTGAATTCCCATCATTGCCTAAGCTCACCTGCAACTGTCCAGCTCCTTCTTCACTGGTGTTTCTTCTTTATCCTGGAGCAACAAGGAGCTCACCACAGCAATCGGTTTCATGGCAGGAAACCTGGCAGTGGTCTCGACAGTAGCTGAGAAGAGGACAGTCAGGAGCTCCTCCAAGTACGGAGAGTGAGTTTCAATTAGACCTTGGAGGACTAGCAGGGGAAGAAAGACATCACTCATTAACTTCAGGATATGGTGAAAGCTATGGAACCTTATAAGAGCATCATGAAGGCAATCAGGCCAGCACTCCCGAGAGCCTGGCTCAGTAAGGAAGAGTGAAGCCATTTTTATCTGAGATAGTAGGCTTCTATTTCTCATTTTGTTAGTGGAAGCCAATAGTTTGCTGAGAGACTTAATCCCAACCCCAAATCATAGTTTATAAACCCACGTACCAGTGCGGGGGAAGGCGTGATACAAGATAGGACCAAGTTTAGATCAGTTCACATTTTCTGATCCAGGCAGAAGGAAGCTTCCCACAGCCTGCACAGTTCAGGGCTGGAAGTTCAACCTGATGCTGCAAAAGTGCAGGAGAGCAGAGGGATGGCCATACCTTTGTTGATGAGCTCTGGCTCCACATTACACTTCTCTCCCAATTTCACGGTTGCGATGATGGCACGTACTGTGGAGCTGATCAAGTCAGGGTCACGACGGAAATTCAGAGCTTCTGTGAGGTGCAAGAAGCCACCACGAACTGCAAAGAAATCACAGCACTGGCATCACAAGGCCAAGACAGTCCCCACATCAGGCTTCCCTTCTACAGATGCCCCAAGTGGCTCCAGGGCACAACTACTCAAACACACAAACACACTTAACTCTACTGCCATTTTACTCCCACCAAACCCCTTCGCAGCTCTTCTGCATGTTACAGGGATGTGGCTAAGAGAAAACTCTATAGCCGCAAACTCATTTCCATACCTAAGCTCTTGGTTATAGACTCCACTTCCCAACAGATGGCAGATGATAAACAACTCTACAAGTCATGATGTGACCTTGTACTCAGCTTTCAGGACCACAGCTAACTCAGAATTCTTGGCCTGAGCAATTGGAAGCTTTCCCCGAAAGATCTGCTGTGCTTGATGAGATGCTACCAGGTGTCTACAGCAAACCCCCAGAGCTGAATCACTTCTCTGCATCCTCATGGAGTTTATATAGCATGGTACAAGACCTCTTTGCTACTCCTAAGCACACCTCTGTAAAACCAGCCCACCGCACTTTCTGCTCCATTTTGTTTCTGTTCCTTTCTTGTCCCACTTAGTCCGCTCTGAGTCTCGTAAGCTGCGCAATGCCAATACCGTCACTGATCCTGTGCCTCGAGGAGTACTGCACAGCAAAGGCCTTCAGCTGAGCACGTAAAGGACCATCTTCCACTGCAGGGTTCTCCAGCCACTGCAGCATCTGCATGAGGACTTTGAAGAAGAGCGAGGAGAAGGTGGTGTCTTGCAGCATGCAGCGCTGGGGCAAATAACAAAAGAGAGTTGCTTATATACCATTAAGAATACGATAAACATAGCAGGAAAGATGCAGACAGTGGCACATACTGCCAAGAATACCTGGAGCACACCTACTCTCTTGGACCATAGCTCACTGAAGCAGCAGCAGCAGCTTCTAGTGTACAAATGCAAGGCAGAAGACTCAGTCATGCAAACAATACCTCTCCTGGCGTAACTAAGGGTAACTTTGTGCCTTCTTTCATCATGATTAAAAGAATGAGATATTTCATTGGATAAATCTCAGCCTGCTCTGAAGATTTCTTTAAAGAATTACAGACTTCAGCTCTCAAGTTGTCTGCAAATGTCCTGGATTGCAGGACATGTCCATGCTACAAAACAGCAGAGACTAGAGATCCCAATCCCAACAAAGAGCCACAGTCACAAATCCACAGTGCTGCACAGTTACCAGACTAGGTAAGGTCCACCTAACCCTGCACATAAGCTCAGATTCTCTGCAGTGCCAGGTTCATGTGGCCAGCCTGCATCCCAATGTCTGTGTCCCTCTCTGTCATGCTGCCCAGGCTCTATTTCCAGTATTACACAGGTAGAGGGTCTGCACACAGCAGAGCACATGCGCTGCAGACTTTGTTTCCTCCTCATCTCTCTTTGTTAAATGCTACAAAGATTCCCGTTTTACACCTCTCACCTGATACTGGTACAACTGGCGCATCAGCGGGCAGGAGATGAAGTGGTTACGATGCATTGCCATCACCAACGTTCCGCTGTGCGGAGAGTTCATCAGCGCAGCTACTGCTTGGAGAAGCCGTGCTGTGATCCCCGTCACCTGTGTGTTCCCTTGGCGGATGCGAGCCAGCTCCTGCGCCAAGGCCTGCTGCAACGCCAGGGCAAGCGGGCGCAGGTTTGAATTCTGCCATCGCGGGTCTGGATTTAATGGGAAAAGCTGGTAGGATACAGGAGGGAATAAATTTATGAGAGCCAATGAAAGGAACTGCTATACCATAAATATCTTGAGGCAGAGAACTGATTTAACTTGTACTAATACATTACAGTGATTGTGGGCTAACTGGAACTTTCTGATGCAGCTTTCTCAATATTTTAGTGCCTGGTACAGGAACAGGCACAGTGTCTTTGTAACCCCGACATGCCTGTCAACACTGACGGTGAGGGAATCACCGTAATACCCAAATACAGGCAACCAACTTAGCCAATTAATACCCTGTAGACTCCTTCTGGAGTCAGTGGAGAGAGGGAAGCTCTGCAGGCAGACAAGCCAGAGTACAAATGCTGTTTGCACAGAGCTTTGCTGACAAGGCCCTGCGAGCATTTCACAAATCCTCCATCCACTGCTGAGAGAGGAAAGGCACTATACACAGAACAAACAAGGTGCAGAGACAGTAACACCCTAGGAGGCACTGACAGTATTAGGCACGATCAAAAGCCACATCATGTTCAAACTACAAGAAAAAAAAAATCCTTCCAGTATCAATTCGACGAGGCTGTGATGGCAAAGCCTCGCTGCATGCAGGCCTTTCATTCTTAGTGCCTACAAACCCTGCAGAAGGAAGAGGTCAGAAGATGCAAGTGTAAAGGAAACAAATTTTGTAAAGCTGCTGCAAGGAAGTAGCTGATCAGCTAGAGGTTATACCAGTACCTGCAGAAAGATGCCTGCTAAATCATCTTCTGGGCCCAGAACCCGGACCTGGCTTAAGGCACGGATTCGGTTCTGGCCTTGAGTGTTCTCAGGACTAGATTTTGACCTTGCAGTCTCAGCACTGTCTGCAAGAGGAATAAAAGAAAACTGCTGTTATGGTAGCTCGCATCTAGAGCCCCAACACTGGATCACCTTCAACTTTACGGTCTCTAACTACCAAGGAATTCAATAGGTTTTCTCCTGAGGCCAAGCAAGACCTATTTTTCCATATCACTCAGAACAACTCATTGTAGTAAACTCCAAGAATATTAGAATTTCTCCCTTTGCCAGGAGCAAAAAACCCTAGCAAGGATTGGTGCCTAACTGTAGCTTGCTGACATACTGCAACACAACCCATTTTGATGGCAGCTTTTCATGTCCCTCTCAACCACAACAGAGGAAGGGAGGCTGGAAGACTTTGCTATTCGGAAGTTTAGGCTATCCCAGGCAGTACCTCGGCGGGCTGGTAAGGATGCAGTGAGCAAGGAGTGGAATGTCTGGCCTCCTGTCGCTCCTCTCTCATGTTGAACTTCCACAAGGTGAGCCATGTAGTCTGAAAAAGGACAAGATATGAACACATCATCATCTCACCCTCTTCGGCAAAGCAGAACAGAACTGGTTGCTGTTTGTACAGCTCCCACAGTGAAGGGAATTGGCTGTTCCCATGGACTTTGTGAACATGATGCTTTTAAGCCCTGTTTTTTTTCCACAAGTTAGCCTCCAAACTACTTTTTAGACTCTCTACAGTCCAAGCCAGAAAATCCTTCTCTATTTCTGGAAACACAGCCAAAGGCCATCCAGAGAAGCTCTAGGGAGGTGCCTACAGTGACAACAGGCTGCCAAAGTAGACTGTGCACAGTGTGCTGAACTAGTTTGGGTTTTTCCAAGGAAGTCACAGGAGAGACTCATGAAAACTGTTCAAGAAAAATTAAAATGTCTAGTCAGCCTCATATGAAGCTCTTACTCTTGTCCATGATGTTCTGCTCCAGTGTCTGCGGGTCATGAGATACTGCCTGATCCAGGTACTGCAGAAGTTTGCTCATGCTGGAAACTGGGATTCCAAAGGACTGAACAAAGAGAAGCAGCTGCTGCGGCTCCAGGTCCTGCAGGGCTGAAATACACAAACACAAAGTCTTCAGTCCTCTGAATTGCTCATAGAGGGTCATCTTTATTACCTGATCTTTGTGCTGTTGGCTGGACCAACAGTGACAGTTTAATGACAGGGCTGCAGAGAGCCTAAAGCCAGAAGTCTGACAGCTGCCTACTACGTTTTCTTTGCTCTGCAAATCATTGCCTTCTTATTGCATCTTCCAGTTAATTCACTCACTGGTTAATTTGATCTTCTGTTTAATTTGATCGAAACCTCAGGAACCAAATCATTTGTATTAAAAAATAACTTCTACCCTATCTGTTGATGGCTGCAGGCAGGAATTATTGAATAATTCAATCACGGGCTATAGAGAGCTGTCATTTAATTAGTAAGAAAGGGACAAAAGCTGAATACCAAGAAGAAAAAGAGCACTGACGAGCTGTGCAAGGACAAAAGTAACTACAGGTGTAGCTTATACCTTTCAGACGCTCCTCCCCACGTTGCAAGCACACCATGCACTATGGAAACAATGCTGTGCCTGTTGTCTGGTGACTGCATAGCTTAGTTCAGTCTGAATTATAACAAAGATGTGACTCCAATTCAGAGTCCCCCATTTCCTTCAAAATACACAGAAAGCACAATATCTATACAGATTCACTCCCCTACTTTAAAAGTAAGTGACCGCATATAAAAACCAGCAAGATTCAGCCCTTGGATCAAACGCCTTCCATACTCTACTAAAGGCACTGACCTCCTCTTCAGTCTCAGCTTTCACTGAGTTCTGCTCTTAATGCAGAGGATTAACCTGTGGGATCTGACAGTTAGTGAGGTTGTAGTTGTTCGCAAACACACCAACTACACATCATGGCTGAGTAGGGAATCACCCTGGGACATCCTATAACATACCCTGCTCAGAACCAGCTCATATTCTGTACATCTGTTTGAGCCACACTGCTTTCTAAATCCGAGCTCCCTGCTCAGCTGCAGGGTCTGCAGTGACTGGTGTCTCCACCCAAAGGAAGCCAAGCAGGACGGCTGGGCATACAGAAGACTTGAGCAGAAGCCTCTCCCTTTGCTTTCAGGAGGGTCTGAAACACCAGCCAACACCCCCCAGGCTCACCTGCATCCACAAGACGCGGGACCTCAGAGCGGATCATACGCAGCTTTAGCCAGTCGGGGAGCAGCAGAGCCTCCTCTGAGGTGTCAACCAGAAAAGCAGTAGGAAGGGGCTTCTTCTCCGGAAACCATATATCCAGTAAGGTGTAAAAATCGCCATCCCCTGCTTGAGAGTGAATACAAAATTATTTTCTATGTTCATAAGCACATAGAACACCTTAGCCTTTTCTATACAAATCAATACACCAAAACACTTTATTGTTCAAAGGTTAGAGACAACTTGGGAATAAACACTGTAAAGTGGAAATAAATGTGAACTATGGATCTGAGTGCCCAGTTCTCACACTACAAAAACTCTTGAGTCCTCCTTGTTTAGCAGGGAGAGACACACCATCATTCTAATATTTCCTGCTGCCTGCAGAAGGAAAAAATAAGCCTGCAAATCCTTCATTCTGTGCAGCAATATTCTGACAGATCTTACAGCTACAAACAAATATTGCAAGGGACAAGCCTGTGAGTAGAGGATTAACACCAGCCTGACCTGTTAAGAGATGGCAGATAGAGGGAAGGCTCTCAGTATTGTCCATGACCCCTTGAATAAATTTCAGCACTAACCTTGAGGTGGCCCTAGTGTCAGGAGAATAACCATGGCATGAACCACAAGGATGTGCATAGTGGCTGTTTCCCCACTAGTCCAGCGAAGGAACACCTGATCCTGAGACTCTGACTGGAAAAAGGCAGAAAAAAACCCCACAACAAAAACATTATGAACAATGTTGGGGAGAGAAAGGAGAATGAGATCTGTGAGATGCGGATGAAAGCAGAACATAAGAACCGACAAATTTGTCAGACCAAAGTTCAACCTAGCTCAGTATCTCCAACAGTGACCACAAAAGATACTCAAGGAAAAAGTTGAATAAGTTTTTTATGTACACATACACTTGGCTCTGATACTATGCCAACCTCCAATTATTTTCAGATCAGGGAATTCTTGAACCAGACGTGGTTTCTACACACTCAGCAACCCACAATGGGTTTCTCTTTTGTTAATCTTGTCCAGTTTGTTCCACCTGCTTTAGCAAGACAGGGAGGCACTCACCCAGCTGTACACCTCCTCGCCCTCCTTGCTCTGGCGCATGCGTTTGATGTAGCGAGAAAAGATGGAGAGAAGAGCAACAAGCACTGCATCCGATTCAGCACAGTACGAGAGCTTGGAGAAGAGGTGAGACATGATGGTAGAGCGTTCCACTATGAGTCGGGCCACATCCTGCAAGGGGAAAAGTTCCATGAGGTCTTTACTGAATGACATAGAGCCAGGTCCTCCTGCTTCATTGCATCACATTCTCCAGTCTCCCTCATAAATCCAGTTAACACCACTCTGGAGATCAATGTGTAGAGTCAAGAGTAAAACCATCACAACAGGGAAAACACCAGTGTTTTCATGCATCCTGTGACACCTTAGTGTCCCCAGTTGTAGCATACCTGCATTCTGATGCCTCCCATTACAAAGTGAACACGTACCTAGTAAAAATCTGCATTTCTCTGAAGAAACAGATATACTGACTTACCGTTTAACTTTCTCCACATATCTAAACAGATCTATGCAGGTAGAGAGAGCATAAGGGCCTTAAAAAACAATGAAAAAAAGGCAACCAGAGATAGAACTACAAAAAAAATCATTGTTCAAAAAAAAAATCTTATAAAAAAAATCAGAAATCCAGTTTTGGTTGTAGGAGAGTGCCTATCCCACCACTAAGGTTCCTGACTTCCCATCCTCTCCCCATACACATGTGACTGCAGTTTTAGCATCTTCTTACTTGTGAAACACTACCAGGTGGTGGGGTTTTTTTCAAACCAGTATTCAGTCTCACATGCCCCATAGCATCTAAGATGGGCTGCTAGACTGAAGGTTATTGCTTTCATATAATGAAATGGTATCAGAGCAAAGACACAGGTTACCTTCCAACACATCCACAGAAACACAAACACGCAGTTACCAGATTTACATGCTCCTCAAAAACTCATCCTGCTGGTACAGCAGTCACATGTCTACCACTGTCCTGAGCCACACCAGGTGTCTCCTGTGCAGCCTCTCTGCCCAAGCAACCGAGCCTCTCACCAGAGCGAGGTCATTGTGCTGTCCCTGCTCCTCCACGGGTGCGTGCTGGGAGAGGTACACCAGGTACGCACTAATGGTCTGGGGATCCGTCTCCATGTGGATGGCCTAGAATGAGAATTCCTCTCATTAGAAATCAGGATTTAATGAAAACAAGCACCAGCATAAGAAAAGTTATTTTCCAAGCACGTACATGTCAATAGTGCACCCACAGGCAGTTTGCTCAGATTTGTTTTAGCATGAGCAGGACAAAACATAAGCTTGTTGCCCCTTCCAGCTATGAACACCCACCTGTTGCAAGGCAAGAGCTGTTGTTGCTCGAACGCTGTCAAACAGTGGCAGCCTTGGGAGGTCTCTCAGAAGCCACTGGTACCCCTGCAGCAGTTCAGAATCGCCAGAGTCTTCTTCCATGGGGTGATCTTTCTCCTCTCCGTCACGCAGTCCTCCTTCTGACAGCACCAAGGACAGGCCCTGCAGAAGTCACAGGGACACAGCAGTTGCATTTGAAGCCACAGCCGGACCACTAATTTCAAACTAGTGAATAGAAACAAGCTTCAAACATCATGGAATGATCCAAACACAGCACACAACAGGTTTCATATCTCATACAATGCGTTTGCTTGACAGCTACCCTGTGGGAAGTTTCAGTCTTCTGGAAGAATAACATTTTGGAGCTCTCTGCCATTTTGCTTGTCTTGACTATGCTCTAGAGTACCAGACACTCATTTACATTCCCCACAGACAGCAGCTGCTGCCAATTACTCCATGTAGCACAGGATCTGCTTGAGTCTACACCTGAACTTCACAGGAAACAGCAAAACTCAGCTCTATCTTAAGAAAAGTGCTACTTGGCTGTTGAACAAAGAAGGCTTCTGAGCAGCAGGGAGTAGGAGTGCATTTGATGGGGTGTGGAGATTGAGACAAGTTACTGAAGAAGGATGACACAAAACAATTTCACTGTGCTGCCTCTGGACACATGAAAATCTGGGACTCCACCCTCAGCGTCTGACAAACCCTAGTCAAGATTTTTGTTTTACCTTCATGGCCAAGACCCGTGAGGCCACCTGGGAGGAACTCAGGCGTCGTAGGAAATAGTCAAGCACTTCGCAGGTTGTCTGTTCATCTGCTTTCGGACCCAACAGCAAGTCTTGCAACCGTCCAAGCAACTGCCTTTGTTTCTGTTGTCTCTGTGGAGCAAGAAGTTGGCCTTTCCAATTAAATCAAATCCGGGATGCACAGAAAGCAGGTAACAGAACTGATCCTCATGAGACTACTCACCTGGCGTTTCTTGGCACGCTGCTCCTTACTCTCGCCCTCCTCCTCTTCTTCACCTGAGGTTGACTCATCAGCAGCATCGTGAAGCAGGAACTCACAGAGGCATTGCACAGGTAGGACATCCAAGGAGCCCTCACTGGACTGAACCAGATCTGCCAGCCACGGCATTGACTGCGATGAGGCCTAGGAAGCAGAAGAATGACAACGCAAGATCAGGAGAACACAGATGCAGCACCCTCGTCATTTAACTCCTGAGCAGTAAACCACTTTCCACTGCATCTTGCTTAGCTTCTTTTTGCCCCTCACTCTGCTCAAGTTCCAGAGACAAGGGATCAGATCCCAAGATAGTCAAGCAATTGAGGGAGCCCACCTGTCTTTGAATGATGTTGAGAAGAAAGTCAGGATGACGACTGCGACACAGGAGGTGGCCTAAGCGAAGCGACTGGTTCAGGCTTTTCACCTGCTCCAGGACATGTGGGGGAGGTCTGCGTGGGGGGCCCCTGCCAGAGAAACAAGAAGTTATCCACAGGCAGACAAACCTTCACTCTTGTGTTGATGAGGATCAGGCAGTTCAGTAATGCATGAGGGCCACGTGCAGGTGGCAACAGGATAAGGACAAAACGTGACACATATCTCATAGGCTACCAAATCTCAGGGCTCTTCTTGCCCCCATCAACCGCCCCACAAGCAGTAGGGTTTCCTGACAGCGTTATCTGGGACTTCATTATAGCACCAGACTGCAGGAGGCTACTTACTGAGGGTCCAGGCTGGTCAGCTGGGACAGCAAGAGGCTGCTGCTTTCTGTAATTGTTTGTTTTGTGGATGCAGCAGCCAGATGACCCTCAAATGCAAGAATCTCCTGTTTTTCTCTCTGGGAGATTTGAAGTTCACGATTAATCATCTCTGTGCGTGTCTCCTCATCCGTCAAGGTACATTGAGGATATGAATAATTACTGAGAAAATAAGTTAAAAAGAAAATTGTTACCTTGGCCTATTCAAAACTTATAAACCACAGTCAGTCCCCAGGACCTCAACTCCCTCAGGCAACACAGAAGAAACAAGGCAGCTTCCCAACGGGGCCAGGGAGAACAAGAGCTTTTCAGTAAGGCCACAGTCACCCTTCCCTTTTTCTCAGCTTTATTCCCTTGCTTAGAATTTTCCTGTTGAGTGAGACAGATGCCTTCCCCCAAACTGCAGTGCTGCTGTCAGCCAGCCTATTTTACACTAGTTCCACTGGAAAGGAAGGAGCCAGCTGGCACAAAATTCATTCAGAAATACACGTTTTCGTTGGTCTGTTTGATTTATGTAGGGATTTAAATATACAAACTTGGTCATGACCATTTCCATGAGCATCTTCAGAGATGGGTACTCCTCCCAAGCAGCCAGACCTGCAGCAGAGAAGGGCAATCAGGGATACAGGAAAAGAAAGTGGGGTCTTTATACATATTCTAACACACTCCAAGGTGGGAAGACACACCACAAATTCATTTCAGAACAACTCGCCACACTTAGAGCACAGACAACGTAATTCCAGCCACACGCTGGTCCAAACCCCCACACTCTGTATTTTTGCACACACAGGGAATATGTAATTAGTTAACTGTGGTTATCTCACCAAACCAGCACAGGCCTTGAACACAGGCAACCAGACATCAGCAGACAGCACCTTGGCATGAGAAATGTTCACACTCACCAATGTTTTCAGGATTGAATGCAGCCACTACAAGCAGGAGAGGCCAGGCTTTCCAGTAGAGGGTAGAAATAGCTAGATTTGGAGGCTGGTACCTGCAAAAGCCAGCAACAGATACAAGTGGTTTGATTTGGTTACTTAAGCCCATCTCAGAACTGCTTTTCTCCTTAATCATGCACTGTTTAGACTCAGCCACACCACTTCTGTAGCTTTCAAAAAAAAAAAAAAGAAAAAGAAAAAAGCCTCTCTCAGGAGGGACAGCAGTATTCAGCTAGAAATTTCTAGAGCAGAGAGGTCAGAGTGCTTGCAGGGGAAAGTCCATTCCATCACTCAGGTCTTACTTGCCCTAGAGAAATTCCCACCCAAACAGGACATTGAAAAGGCTTCCTCATGATTTTGTCATTAGAAATTGTAAAAGGAAAAGCATCTTAAAATCTGTGAGCTAGTACTGTTAGTCACAAGATGAAAATGAGCCAGATCACAAGATTGTCCATGTGATAAGCCTTACCCTGGGGGCAGCTGGATATTCTCTGGATGGTGATAAGTGCACAGATTTAAGACTGCATCGATCAGCTGGATTCTTTCTACCCTCAGGACCTCGACATCTGGAGGAGGAGAAGAAAAGACTAAGCAAGTTATTGACCTGTCTACCTGGCTGAAAGTACTTCAAGAAAAGCATCACGGCATAACAAAAATTTTACTTCAAGCAACTACGTTATTGTGGGCTTCTTCTCATGATATTACAGGAACAAAAAAAAAGAAATAAAAAAAACCCACCACCACTTAAAAAGCAGCAACACTTTAAAAAGCTGTAAGTCGATATATAAGGATATCGAGCTTTTCGGCTGCAATTTGGTTTAAGCTCTTAAGGGCAGGGTTTTTTTCCCAAATGCATCCAATATGATACCTGTATCTTTTTCAGAACTCAGATTCACTGCTGACCTGAAGGAGTGTATCTGCTCAGAACTTCTGGGGCTCAGAGGAACTAAAAATGCATTTTAACTTTGTTGCAAGCTTTCAGACTTGCTCTAACTACACATCTTTCAGTATTTGAAACGGTGCAGCATATAAAATGCTACACTGAGAGGCTAGACACGTTTCCACATCATATTCAACAGCAAAGTCTGACCACACCTGGATTAGACTTTGCTATTAACCAGTCAGCACTAAGAGCACGTAAGATGCTTTAGAATCAAACTCTGACAACCCTCTCAACTCTAACACAAACACCTATAGCTCAACTGAACTGACAAACTCTCCATGGATTCAGGAGTTTGGACAAATGCTGAATGAATTCATAAAAGGGTAAGAGCTAAGGCTGCTTCTGTAACTGCTATTCTGTAACAGTGTTTGAATAACAGCAATGAGAGGAGCACACAATACATAGGTTAATTACTTTAACTTCCAACTCTTTCATTTCTGCATGACCTAAAAAAATTTATTTATTTTACAGCATGTTAAAAGACTAAATTGAATTTAGAAATGTTAACTCAAAACTTTGGGTGGTTATTCATAGTTCCTCTCCCTCAACACAATGAATCATTTCCCAAACACTCCATGACAGAAAATTAGTAACACGGAGAAACGGCAGGAGAAAATGAGAAGCTTCTCCAGTGAGAAAGCAACAGCAATACGTCTGGATTTGAGCCAAATGCTAAGCCATCACAACTAAAACATGCTTTAAGGGATGCAAAGGCTCTTTGGTACACGGTAGGAGCCACCTCAGCCTTGGGTGGCGGTAAGGACACGTAGACAGAAGTAACCACTTGCTGGCTGGAGCTTTGTGCAGTCTTACCATCTGCCTGCACAGCCGCAGCCCGCTTCACCAAGTGGTCAGCGAGCTCCATGGCATCCGCAGGGCCGAGAGGAAGGTCCCGCGACAAACCGATCACAAGGATCCGCATCAGGGTGTCTTCAAGGATGGGCACCTCGGAGCAGAGGCGAAGGAAGAAGCTGCATGAGACATGACACATCAATCACTCTTCTCTTGACAGCAGCATGAGGGCTCCTGAAACCCTCCACAGACCCTAGAACTCATCTGAGCAGAGGATAAATCACAGCTTAGTTTACAACCTCTTCCCCAGTCTCCAGCTCCAAATGCAACTACCTGAAACAAATTGTTTTGCAGAATATTGCTTGTACTGCCTTGCACCTCTGTACTTCGGCGTGCTTGAGTCTGAGCTCCCCAACGTTATTGCAGTAAACCACACAGTGCAGGGCCGCCCTTCATACAATTACAGCGTCAAAATACAGAACAGCTTGGCACAGGGAACAGGAATGAAGGAGGAAGAGGAACAGATGGAGAATGGAGCAAAAACCCTCAATTTTAAGACAGATGAAGAAAATCTAAGCACAGTTCCAAGCCTTTCCAAGACAGAGCTATATAAGGAACACCAGAAAACACCCATTCCTCTGCCTCCAGCTACAGCAGCTCTGCGTCTGAACCCAGCTTTGGGTAGAGCACACACTCACTTGCGGTCACTCTCAGGCGGCCAGTTGTCCCATTTGTAGTAGGTTTCTGGCTGTTCTGTGAAGAGCACCTTGTGGAGGCTGTGGAAATGGAGTAAACACCACACCTTGTGTGAGGCTCATGAACACATTCAACACTCCAGTCTCCCCAAACTCCTGCTAATGCTTCCCAGCCTACACATGAAGGAGCCTCCTCAGATAAGCTCATCTAACAAAAGTAACAACGTGAATCGTAACAGAGAGGACTACACAGAATGTACATCGGGCTTTTATACTCTCAGTAACATATCTTGCTTACTATTAATTCTGGTTTGACCTGTCTCAGTAACACCTTGAGCCAGACCCCAGGACACAACCAGAAGAAGGCAGAGAACACAGCACCATGTATAGAGCCCTCAACCACACAGCCTGAAAAAGCACGTCAGACGAAAGAACAACAAGGGGTCCACAGGGATCGTGCTCGGTCAAGGAACTGGAAATTTTCTGTTGGGTGGACCCAAATAATACAAGTCAGAAATATCTTCCATTATCATGTATTTCTAGTAAGAGGATGCATTTGCACAAATTCCTGAGAGGGAGATAGTCCCAGCCTGAACTCTGCTAAAACACTATCTCTGCTCTCTGCCTGATAAGGGCAGAGAAATCTAACTAAACTCTGCAATATTCATGTTTTTTCAGAACATGTCATATGCTGTTGGGAAAGCAACTGGCTATGCACAGCAGATCGCCAGGCTGACTCTCTTACCAGTGCACATAGTCCTTTGGAGCCAGCTTGCTGATAGACGGAACGACTGTGTGAAGCCACCAGACAGCATCTCGCTGGATAGCAGCAATTTGGTTCTGGAAAGAGCGCAGCACTTCCAGGTCTGCAAAACAGTAAGGTTACAAACTACGTGTGTATCAGAGCCCCATCAGGAGCCAAGCAAGACAGGATGGCTGTTTCAAGAGATGACAGTAACCAGGGCTCCAAAGCATCAACAGAAAACTGGGGAGATGCACATCACACAGCCTTAAGCATCCCAGCACCGACAGCACACGCGCTTTGCTTTTTGATACGCGCTGCGACGAAACCCCAAGATGTAGCGTGGATGAATTAGCGTTCTGAGGAGACGACATCTGGGCAGCCACACCAGTGCCACCCCAAAGGCCTGTCTTTGCAGCATTAGGTACTTGGTAATCCTTACGGCTGCCTCTCCCGGCGTGACCCAGCTTCTCAGTCCTCTCCACACACAGTTTCCCATTCCCCAGCCTCTCATCCTCTGCTGCCACAGATATGAAAAACTCCTGGACATTCACTCAGCCACATAAACGCCACATAAACACCACATCTGCCAACCTCAGGATAACAGCAAGCACCTCTGTGCCTCTGTTCAGAATAGAGGCTTACAGCCCCTTCTAACTCTTGCCACAACGTTACCCAGCACTGCCAGAAGGTATCTGCCAAGCCTCCCATCTTCAGAGGAACCCTAGATTGTTCTGCTTACTCTTTTTCTCTCCTTTGTCCCAAGCAATTCCAGCTTCCTTCACCTGGGCTGTGATGCCAAGCATCATGGAGACAGCTAGCAGATCAGTTATATGGATGACAAACCGCTCCTTAAAAAAACAAAACAAAACCAAATGAGTTGAACCAGCAACACCCAGAGCTGCCTTCTGGAAGAGTGTTTCATCAAAAATGACAATCACAGATGTTTGGAAATAGGATGTGGGAGCACTGCTATGAAATGCGAGACACAAATACTAACTCAGATAACAAAGACAATAGAAAGAACGGCCAGAAAAAACAATATAGAAGAGCCCAGTACCCCACTGGTACATTCAGCAGCACAAGGGTCAAAGAAAGCGGTACCTTGAATTCCATCTCTGCATACTGAGCCTCCTTCCGTTCCTGCATAAGACCCAGGCAGAAGGCCTGGAAGTTGATCTCATGTTTTGTCTGTTTGATGATCTCTCGCAGCAGAGCCCGTGAAGCCCGCAGGTAATCGTCTTTAGTAGTCAAAAGATCCTGGAACACCATTGCTAGGTACTGAGGCCACAGAGAGAGAGAAAAATTTCAGTGCATTGTAATGTATCTGTATCCACAAAATGGAAAGACAAAAGGAAACAATGCCGGTGGTAGGTCTGATCTTCAGACCCCCAGGGAGCTGCAATAACACTTCTCTCAGGAAACTCCATTACCACAAGGCTGGCCAACCAGAATGCAAGAGTTAGGAAACACCCATGTACATTCATTCCTAACAAGTGCAATAATATCATTTCAAAACAGTATGAGGCAGATCACAGAATTGTCTCTGGAAAGATTTAATTTTAGCCTCATATCAACTAAATCTCTTGAGTGAGGTTCTGGGATCACCAGCAGTCACACAAGACACTTCACCTACCTTCGGAGCTTGCTCTGAGCTATGCTGGAGCACAGTGTACAGGATCTGCATGTTGTTGGGATTTCTTGCATTTGATAGTTCATTGAAAATCACGAATTTAATTGTGGTGCCCAGGTTATCCCTGTGCGCGTTCAGCAGCTCCCTGCAAGAGAAGACCAGAGGTATCAGAGTTGAAGTTTCATTGCAGCTAGATCCACTGTTTTGATTTCTCTTTGAAGTACTTAACACACAAAAGTGAAGAGGATGGAGCCACACATATGTCTGGCAATATCAAAAGATTACTGAAAGACTTCCAGGCCAACTAAATTCATTTAAATATTACAGAGAACACCCAATGGTCCAAGCTGATATTTAAAACCACTGTGCAGAGACACGGAGACCATCAAGGCCCTGGGCACAACTTCCAGAGTGCTTTCTCTTCCCGTCACAGATCTGGTCACTCGCTCACCTGACACATAGCATGTAGTGGTTGAGAAGGACTTTTGGTTTGAGACGAATTTTGATCAGGTTGGAGATAACTTCCATGTCCTCTGCGGTGTGGGTGTTGCAGTTCATACAGACTGACATCAGCAAGTCCTGAGCTGGCTTGGTCAACTGCAGGGGAAGAACAGAAAGCCTACAGCCACCTGCCATCACAGATCAGAAACATAACTGGCACAGAGTATGCCACCCTCCTGGCTGGATTCCAGACTTAGTCCAGAACAGTTGTACTTCAACAGTTTCTGTCCTTACCTTTGGATTCTGCAGCCACATCTCCAGCCTCTGCACAGCCATCTGCCGCACTTCCTTGTAGCCACAGGTTGCTGTGAGCAGTCGAAGGAGGTTCCTGGAGACATTGTCCATTGGCTGGCGCCGGTTGAGTTGGTCCCGCAGCATGTCTAGGACATATTCCTCCACACTCTCTGCAAGGTCATCGTACCTGGGCCATACAAACTGCATTTTATTCACTTCCATGCAAGCCAGCTTGATCACACTTTGCTGTGTCTGGAGATCAGCGTCCTTTCTTGTTTGAGGCACACATTACAAATAAACAAACAAAATCTACTATTTTCTCCCAGAACCAGTTGTATCTGATGTTTAAGATCCTCCAGCAAATGCCACAGGATAGCGAGTGCAGAGAGGAAGCTCCCTGCTGCAGCATTGCACAGACAGATCTGCCTCATGGCTATGTCGAGAGAAGACACACTGTACCTGGACATGAGCTGGCCCTCCTGCTCTGGGCTCATTTTCTCCTCTGCAATCAGCAGCTCACTCTGGCTGTCTTCCTCCTCTGTCATGGAAGGGTGTGGACTACTCCCTAAGAGAGACCAGCACACAGCATGCTCCATGAGACAACTCTGCTTTCTAGAGATCACTCACTCATGCTTCCGTATGTTCAGCTTCTTTCAAGGATCTCTTTCAGCAACACTGAACTAGTTGCTTCCTCACACTGTACCACATACGGGCACATTCTCCACACCTCTTTCACTGCCTGCCCTCAAACATCCCCTCAATGTTCTCCTGTCTTGTCCTGAAGAGAGTAAAAGCAATGCCTGGAACTCAAAGTCTGGTCTGTGTGACTCCATCCAGTAACAAACTATTCTCACCACTCAATAAGCTCACCAGGCTCCAGCCTCTCCCTACCCCCTTGCTCCTGCTTCCCAAACATCTTCTTACCGGCACTAAGATCCCCTCCGCTACGTCCAACTTCCCCATGCAACAGCATGCTCTTAGGAGGCATCTTTGTGTTAAAAGCTGTTTGGATGTTCTCCACAAACGTCTTGCAGTGAGGGCTGTCCACCCAGATGCGCTCCCCAAGGGAGTCCTCAATGTAAACCTACAGAACAGAACACAAACCACCCTCAAGTCTTTTTTTTTTTTTTCTGGTTAATCAAAGGAGCATTTCTGAGCTTCCCTAGGTTTTACTTATTTTCAATATAGAGCTGCAAAGTAGGAAACTACCAGAACCATACCATGGATGAAAAACAGACCAGATGAGTGCAGGCAAGTCACATAAGAGCAAAAAAACCAAAGCAGCACACCCCAACCTCTTCCGGGCACAGACCCTCTCAAGCAGCAAAGCTGATTAAGCTTTAGCAAAGATTTTACAATTTTTACCACCAATATATAGAAGCTGGTCTTTTAAAAGCTTAGCTTTTTAAAACCAAGGGGTTATGTTAATCCCTATAGACAAACTAGAGAATAAAAAGTCTCTGGGACGCTTAGTACAGATTGTCAAAGGCATCTCAGAAAAAAGCCAAGATAAGGCACCAAAAGGCAAAGGAGACCACAGCATTTCAACAACCAGTGGAGATTTTCCTTTTAAAAAAAAAAAACAAACCAAGGACTCTGCTTTTTTCTCTTGTCATTACAGCATAGGCCCAGTCTCTAATTTCTGCC
This sequence comes from Caloenas nicobarica, assembly GCF_036013445.1. Taxonomy (NCBI): domain Eukaryota; kingdom Metazoa; phylum Chordata; class Aves; order Columbiformes; family Columbidae; genus Caloenas; species Caloenas nicobarica. The sequence continues at coordinate 5,684,222 of NC_088258.1, read as the reverse complement.
CCCTGCGGCTGTGTTCCCCACGCTGGGCAACCGACCACTGGATACCCCCTCCCCTTGCAGCGGGAATAAACCCTCTGCTTCTGTCCTGCCCAAAACACCCGCAGCCTTCCCAGCCCTGGGCAGTTTTACTCAGTCCAGCCCCATTCTGGCAGAAGCCCCCTTGGTTCAACAACCTTGACAAATATCTCTGGCCAGTTCTCATCCTCTTCGTAAGCCGCCATGAGAAGGTTGCAGGCCAAGACAGACACGAGGCTGTTCCCTTTGGCTTTGAAATTGATGGAGGCATCTCTTCGGAGCAGGCTGCACAGTGCCTGAAGGATGATCCACAAAAAAATAAATTTAAAAAAATAATCAAGCCATCTCCAAACAAACATACAGAAAAGCTTTAGAAAAAGAAAAACGAATGGCAGCAGCTTGCCACAGAGCTACAGTATTTATAAAGACACTCAGGTTACGCTCTGGCTTGAGAGCAACCACAACTACACTCGCAAACTGGCAGCAACAATACATCAATAAGCCCAACAGTCGCGATGCAGCACAGCCCTCACCTCGATAACCCCTTCAGTGGCAAATATGTTTGGTTTGATTTTTGCCAGGTACATGAGGCTCAGGTACAGCGTTGTATCAGGTTTGGCTCTGTTCATTTTCAGCTGCTTCACGGCTCCACACAGCACCCCTTCAATACGGTCATCGTTACCTTCCGCCTCCGCTGCCTCAATTTCATCCAGCAGCACCGTGGGGACAACTGCAATCGTCAACACACGGACATCAGTATTTACCCTCACACAAAACAAGCTGCTGTGAGGTGCTGGCAGGGCCAGTCACCAGGAAAGCAAAGCATGGACCTGCTCACCTTTAGCCCCTGCAACGGCTTTTCCCTGCCTAATTGATATTAAAAGTTCTGTCTCACACCTGACAATACTCCTTGATTATTTTTCAGTTGGTCCATGCTAGAATACTCCTCTGCAAATGTACCGAACACAAGAAAATGGAAAGACACTTCAAAAAGCAAGCAACATGCAGATGCAGAGTCTACTAAAGAAACGTATGAATAAAATACCACAATCCAGACTCAAATATTTCCTCAGGGAGTCTTTCAGATGCTGCTATTAAGCAGCTATCAGATAGGATGAACACAACCCAATGCCAACAGGAGGGGAGACAAAACTGTGACTATATCCAGCAGGGGAAACCCTTAAGGACAGCACACAAATGTTAGTGTTTGGGTTTAGATAAAGGCTCCCAGGCTGAAGCTCTAAGGAACAGTAAATTGAAGTTTGCATCCTCGCTTGCCTGTCACAGCAGAAGCGCAGTGAGGCCTCACCTTCAATCGGGATGACAGACGGCTCCTTGATGGAAGGTGAAATGGCTCGTTTCTCTGCCACAGCCGCCTCTGCCAGGCGTCCCAGGGCACTGAGGGGAGGCGTGGAGGGAAGCTTGGGGCGCTTGGTCAGGCCAGTCAGCCCAGCCGGGCCCGCTAAGGCAGCTGCCGCGTCCCGCTTGCGCTCGGAGGGCAGCCCGGGGGGCGCCGGTTTCAGCAGAGTGACGGTGGTTTTGCCCTCGCCACTCTGCCCTTTGGAGCCCAGCGCGATGAAGTCTCCCGGTGGCGGGTGTGCTGCAAGGGAACAGGCATATCAAAAAATTACAGAATGTCCTGAGCTGGAAGGGACCCACAAGGATCATTGAGTCCAACTCCTGTCCCTGCACAGGACAACCCCGCAGTTCACACCATGTGTCTGAGGACATTGACCAGTCTTTTCTTGAACACTGTCAGGCTTGGGGCCGTGACACCTCCCCGGGGAGCCTGTTCCAGTGTCCAGCACCCTCCGGGTGAAGAACCTTTTCCTAATGTCCAACCTGAACCTCCTCTGGCACATCTTCCTGCTATTCCCTTGGGTTCTGCCACTGGTCACTAAAGAGAAGAGTTTGGTGCCTGCCCCTCCTGCTCCCCTTGTGAGGAAGCTGTAACCGCAATGAGGTCTCCTCTCAGTCTCTTCTCCAGGCTGAACAAACCAAGCGACTTCAGCCGCTCCTCATACGGCTTCCCCTCCAAACCCTTCACCAGTTCCACAGCCCTTCTCTGGACACTCTCCAGTAGCTTTACAACCCTTTTATCCTGCGGCACCCAGAACCGCACACAGCGCTCCCGGGGAGGCCGCAACAGGAGCCCCGCGGTGACCGGAGCCCCCGCCCGCACCCGCCCGCCCGCCCCCCTCCCCGGGTGAGGCGGCCGCGGCTCCAGGACACACCGGAGGGCTTGGGCACGGCGCTGGGCCGCCGCACGGCGGCCGCCTTGGGTCGGTTCATGGAGCCCCCGAGCACAGACCCCACTGACGGGCCGCCGCCAGCCGGAAGCGGAAGTTCTTATCCACGCCCCGCCCCCAAGGTGCAAGGGCCCGCCGCAACACCCGCCCCGCCCCCAGTGACAGCGCCGCCTGCTGGCGGGAGGGCGCGCCGCGGGATGGGGGGCAGTGACGCCCCCCAGCGGGCTGGAGGGGGAACTGCACCCGGGAGGGGATGAGAGGGCCGAGGGGTGCGGGGTCAGGGATGGGGTGCGGGGTCAGGGATGGGGTGCAGGAGGCTTTAGGGGAGGGTGAAGACACAGAGGGACGGAGATAGGCGGGGCGGGGGCTGGGAGGCTGAGACTGGGGCTGTTGGTGGCACTGGGGGGACTGGGACCAGAGAGAGGAGTCACAGGGCTGGGATGGGGGGGCTGGAACTGGGGGGGCTTGGACTGGTGCTGGAATTGAACAGCTGAGTTTGGGGGGATGGAGGATCAGGGACTGAAATTGGGGAGCCCCGCAGCAACCGGCTGCCCCCCACCCCTTACCCCCCCACGTCACCACCCCATCCCCACATCACGCTCCAGGACAAGCTCTCCACGTGACTTTATTGCAGCGGGGACCGCAGGCGCACACACCCCGACCCACACTCTGACCCCCACCACCAAATCGGGACCGCGCGGGGGGCACCCAGCCAAACCCCTGCCCTGCGCCCCCCGTCCCCAGCCGTGCTGGAGTGGAGCCCCCCAGCAGCAGGTGACGGTCCCCACCGCCTCCTCCATGGCAGCATCCTGGCCCCGAGGGCTGGAGCGTTGAGCATCTCCCGCACCGGTGGTCTCGGCAAGGCGGGGGTGATGCTGCGGTCCCCCACTCACAGCCACCGCAGGGAGAAGCCCTGGCTGAGGCTGAGACCGAGGTCGCTCACGGTGAGAACCTGCAGGAGGAGAGGAGACATTTTGGGAGCACAGCCTCAGCTGGGGGCACAGGGATCCTTTCCCCTGCCCAGCTCAGCTGAGCTCTGCTCCCCCTGAACCCCAACATGGTGGGAGAGAGACCCCGGAGTCCTCACCCACCTCCTCCGCCATGGACCCTGCAACAAGGGCTGGGGAGGAGGGATGGACACCCCCAAGATGGAGACCCTCAGGACAAGGCATCCCAAGCTGGGCCCATACCTGGTTGTCCAGGTAGGAGAAGGGCTTCTCCTGCCCATTCAGGAGGACCTTGTTGGGTGGCTCCCGCACCCCAAAGATGCTCAGTGTGTCAATGGTGACCTCAGTGGCCTTGGTGCTGGTGTGGAGGACGGTGGAGGTGAAGATGTTCTGCAGAAGGGGACGGCATGAGCTCGGGGGGGCTGGGTGTCACAGGACCCCCCACTCCTGCCCTCCCCACCATGTCCCACCTGTGTGACGTTGAACACCAGGTAGGAGTAGCTGCCCCGCTCGAAGGTGTCCAGGCTCTCGCCATCATCCCAGAAGAGGTCCCCCCAGGCGGTGCCACTCGAGGACAAGGCCACGATGAGGCGCAGAGGGTTCCCCTGAGTCACCTTGCTGGTGGTCCCTGGTTTCTGGGGTTCAAAGAGATGGGTGCTGTAGGGCTGCAAGCACCCGAGACAGGGTCTGGGAGCTGAGGTTCTGGTGGGGACACACAAGCTGTGGACAGGTCCCAGAGAGGTAAGAGGTGGGTGCTCACCTGCGTGGGCAGGATGGCACCTTCCCGCACATGCAAGTTGAGGTGCTCCAGGGGAGCTGACATCTTCAGCATCTCCCCGCTGCTGTTCACTGAGGAGCCCTGGGGAGGCAGTGAGAGAGACACTGGTGTGGGGGGGTTATGGGCATGGCAGGAGGCTTAGGCATGGGGAGCAACCATCCCCACCCCTTCCTCCATGGGGGGGTCGCTGGACTCAGCCATGTCTTCCCACCCGCAGCCACAAGACAGTCGAGCTCCTCACCGTGTAGAAGTCGTACCACACGCCTCGAGGGAGGTAGCCTGTGACCGAGTCCACCTTGGGCTCCAGCACCGGTGTCACCAGCAGGCTCCTGCCCCACAGAAACTGCCTATCCAGCCCCAAGGTGGCCACATCCTGGGGGAACCTGTGGCGGGACGGAGACACCACTCGGACCAGCTGCTTCTCTGTGACCCAGCCAAAGCGCCTTCCCAGCTCCCGGCAGGGATGCTCTTACTCAAAGAACAAAGGCCGGGCCACAGTGTCCCCTTGCAGGTGGGCACGGTGAAACAGGGTGTAGAGGAAGGGCAGGAGGGAGTAGCGAATCAGCAGCACGTCCTTCATGGCTGTCCTCGCCGCGGGGCTGAACACTGTCGGGTCCTGGGCCTGGGGGAGATAAGGGGAGTCAGCAGCCGCCCCATCCCCATCCCTGCTGGGCATTCCCACTGCTCCTGACCCCCTGCATCCCCCATCCCACATCCTGCATCCCGTATCACCCATCTTGCATCTCACATCCCACATCCTGCATCCCACCCCTGGGATGCCTCCCACCAGGCTTGCTGCCCTCAACCTTCTCGTTCTGGCTGTTGTGGTTACGGGCGAAGGGGTAGAAGGCACCAAGCTGCATCCAGCGGGTGCACAGCTCCTCCGAGGTGCTGCCTGAGAAGCCGCAGATGTCCGCCCCAACCAGTGGGATGCCGAAGAGGCTGAAGCTCAGCAGCCCTGAGGGCACGGACAGTCAGCAGGGCGCAGGGGTTTTTGGAGATGTCTCCAAACAAGCAAGAAGCTCGATGGAGCTGAGGGTCCTGGGGGCAGGGGGGTCTGCATGCAGCCCATGCCACCCACCTGGGATGGAGTAATACATGTCCTTCCACTGGCTCCGGTTGTCACCCAGCCAGTGCCCCGAGTACCGGCCCTGGCTGGGGAAGGTGGAGCGGGAGATGACGAGCGGGCGCTTCCCCCGGATCTGGATCAGTGCGCTAGAAGGCAACGGGGAGAGCCGGGGGCAGGAAGTGAGAGCAGCCCACCAGGAGTTTGCCTTATCCCCCAGCAGTGGAGGGAGAGGTCTGGCCCCACCGCAGCCCTGCATTGCCAGAGGGTTGGCCCAAGTGATACAAAGAAGGCTCAGCACCAGGACCAGCCTCATCCACCCATTGTTCCCGGAGCAGCGCTGGCTCCCCTCCTTCCTCGATTATTCCCATCCTGCAGGCTGTGACCAGCCAGAGCATCTCCTCTTTGGGTCTGGCACTCAAATCCTTGCCCTTTTCCTACACAGCCCCAAGCAGCAGGATTTCGCCCCATCTCATCCCCAGGCTGGCAGGAAGCAGGATGCTCAGGTACCTTGCTGTGGCTTTGGCTTCCATCAGCCCATAGAGGTTGTGGAGGTTGTAGTGCACCGAGGCTTTCTGCTTCGCCGAGGCACACACCGTCTTTGCAGCGAGGGAATCGCCCAGCACAGCTGCCAGAGGGAGAGCCCCCGTTGGCACATGGTGGTGGCGGGGTGCAGGGGACGATGTAGGGGACATGAACCCCCTCCATGCTCGCTGGCTCTGAGCCAGCCCTCCCGCACACAGAACCAGCCATCGCTGCCAACCCAGCGCTGAAAGCACAGGCAGATGGTTCCATCCTACACCCTGACATGGCCCTGCCAATTGTGCAAGGCTGGGGCACTGATACCGGCACACAAAAGTAGGGATGGAGATGTTCAGGGTATAAAACAGAGACATGATGTCTCTTAAAAATGGTTTTCTCCCACAGCACTTGGCTGTCAGTAATCTCAAAGCATGTGGTACCTCCCAGCACATCTCCCTCCTTACCTGGGGTGTACGGGGGGCTGTCAAGCTCTCCTGGGGGGCAGCCTTCTTCAGACCCATCCACGAAGTTGGATGGCTCATTCATGTCCTAAGCAAAGAAAAATGGAGCGTTTTCAAAGAGGAGGTTTTGGGGATTAGCAGATAAACCTGGAAAAGCTGCATTTGAGGGACAGACGGTCCTGACAGGACACACATACTGGGTACAAGCCAAGCTGCTGGCAGAAGTGACCCAGGGGACAAGGAGGGACTTACAATCCAGAGGCCATCGAAAGGCACGTGGGCATGGAAGCGCTGCAGGTTCTCCAGCCACCACTGGTGTGTATCTGGGTTGGAGAAGTCTGCAAAGGCTGTCAAGCCAGGCCAGACCTGTGGGAACACCACAAAACCATGGGTTCAGCATGGGAGGTTTGGGGGGGCTGCCAGGAAGAGCAGGGTGCACAGGGCTGTGAGTGTGCCGAAGGACCTGGGGCTGAAATGGGCAATAAAACAGAAGATAAACCCCGGCTGACTGCTTTGAGTCCTGGATGCTGCGCGCACAGCATCCCTCCAGCCTTCCTGGTACACGGGAACCTCGGGGTGCTCAGGATCCCCCTGCAGCCGCACAGGCAGCAGCGACCGATCAAGCGGCTGCTCTGCCTCTGCCTGCACAAGCCTCAACACCACCCAGTCCAGGGCATGCCAGGGATGAGCTGTGATTTCTCTGCACTTTGCCTCATTCCAGGAATTTTGGCCAATTCATTTTCCCCCGTGTTTTCAGGCTGCATTAAAAGCCCCCTCCTTGTAGATGCCAGGGGAGAGACGGTGGGAGCAAATGGGGGGACAAACTGGGAGGGAACTGCTGCAGGGCAGACCTGGAGGAGTGTGCTCATCATGGACAACCTCCCCTTGCTCCAGAAACGGGAAGGCAGAGAAATCAGATGACAATCCTTGGGCAGCACCGCCGACTCCGTTAAGCTCATATGACTTCCACGGGTGCCTCCGGGGCTGGCTCTGTGGCTGGTAGAGCAGCCGGGAGGTGACACGCGAGGCTGAGGGCTGAGCCAGGCTCTGGCAATCATCCTGGAGAGGTTCCTCGGCCACTTGGCTTTCCCTCCAGCGCGAGGGATGAAATCTCAACCCTGCTATTGCACAACCTCGTGCAGCTGGGATTTCCCCCCGGAGCTCCTCACCTGCCCGATGAGTGGCTGCCCTTTGGTGGTGTTGAGGAACAAGCCCCGTCTCAAGGCTTCATCAAAAGGCCAGTAGGAGCCGTTAGGGCTGGTTCTGCTGATTCCGGGATCCTGGGGATGGAGCAGAGGGTTAGTTAGTGCCTTTCCTGGCTGACCATGTCCCCTTCGCCCTGCCAGGCCAGCGTGATTCAGGGAAGATGACAACCCAGACGGGTCAGCCAGAGCCCACACACGGCGGCTGGTTCCCCCATGGGGAACAGAAAGTTGCTTCAACACTTCCAGGCATGTTTGCTAAAATGCCACTTCTGCAAGTCCCCGGGACCTATTAGGGTGTTTTGGGGAGGAGGGGGACAAATACAAGAAATCTTGTGCTTATGCAAGAAACATCAGGTCACAGATAGGCTTGGGCTACAATAGGGAGTTCAAAAGGGAGGGAACCCCACCTTTCCCTCCCCAGGAGGGCCCCCCAGTCCCCACCACCCCCAGCAAGCAGAACCCGCATCCCCTTTCCTTGCGGAGGGAAGAAGGGAGATCACAGCCGGGTCACAAGATCCCAGCACTCGTGGGGATGTGGGGGGACCCAAGCCAAGCACCCACGAGTTAGACAGCCTGACCCACAGTTCCTCTGTTCTTTTGCCCACAGGGGACAGAGACATCCTTGAACTCCTGCAGCAGGCAGGAGCACAGCATGAGAACCTGGCTTGTGTCTTCACAGTTCCTGCATTAGGAGGATTTCCAGTGGCAGTTTACAGCTGCCCATCCCGCACTGGGGACCGACCTCAGATAAAAATCCCCCAGGCCAGGGATGCTCAGCCAGGGCAGCTAGCATCCCTTACGTCTCTGCTTTGCATCCCAGCTCTGGAGCAAAGACAACACAGGGGAAAGGATGGGGAGTACCAAGATCATAACGTAGCGCTGCCCGTGTTTGTGGAGGTCTTCCACCAGTGATGGGAGAGAGGCAAAGTTGTGGGGATCGAAGGTGAAGTCCCGGTACCCATCCATGTAATCAATGTCATTCCACTGCGCATCCTGCAGGACAGAGGCTCAGGCATGGGGGACAGAGCCCGGACCCCCCCTCCATGGCTCTGGGGTATTACCTGGGGGATCTGGTAGTTCCTCATGGCTCTCACGGTCTGCCAGGTCTTGTTGCTGGATCCGTAGCCCCAGCGGCAGAGGTGGAAGCCAAGTGCCCAGAGGGGCGGCATGGCCGGGAAACCTAGAGCGGGAGAGATGGAGCATGGATGGGGTGTCCCGAGACGACAGCAGCATCTCAAAAGGACAAGAGGGGAAGGGGAAGGAGGTGACTGCTGACCCCTGATGTGCTGCAAGGGCTGGGGATGGGACGACTGGGGATTGCTGACTACTCCCCAACTGGGAGGACTGGGGATGGTGGTGGAACTGGGGTGAGACAGGGATGGGCATGTGGGGAAGGTGTCCACAGATGGCCACATCACAGTGCAGGCACTTACCTATCACCTGCTGGTACTGCTGGATGACCATGTTGGGGTCAGGCCCCAGGAAGATGTAAAAATCCAGCACCCCCCCGATGGTCCTCCAGGTCAGGCCTGGAGCGGGCTGCAGGGCCACCTCTTTGCAAGGGGCAGGGAGAGAAAAACATGGTGAGAACTGGGGAGCATCCCCCAGACCCTGATCCCCATGGTAGGGACCAGGCAGCAATCCAGGTAACACTCATCTTACAGCAGGGGAACAGAGAAATCCCTGCCTTGCACTCAGCAGATGCTAAATGGGTGTCTGGGGGCTTAAATCATCACAGTCTAGGGATATCGCTGCTTCACGTGGGGAGAAAGCTCACTGTCTTAAAAACGCACTCTTTAAACCCAAAGCTGTGCTGTTTTCCCAGCTCCTACTTAAAGACCAAGTATGTGCAGGGAGTTCCTTCATGTCCTCCACAAAAAATCCCCTCGAAAGTGAATCAAAAGCTCCTTGTACAAGTGAGCGTGGGGTAGCAAGGGCTTTCTTGTGTAGGCCTTTTCACACCAACAAGCCCCCAAACCTCAGCTCAGGAGGTTGCATCTCCCCCATGCTCTCCCATGAGCTCCTCCTCAGGAGCATCACTGCATAAGGCCAAGTGCAGCTGGAGCTATGAATGCACAGCATCATCCCAGCTGGCTGCAAATAGCGGCTGCTGGGAGGGACAGGTGGTCACTGGTACCATCCCCAACATGACAAGGAACCCGCGGGAGCTGCTGTGTCATCAGCTGGCACACACGGGAGGATCCCATGGCCACAGCTGGCAGAGCACAGCTGGGCAGAGCGCGGGCAGCAGTCGGCACCCCTGGCTGCACCCCTGCCGTGCCATGCCACTGGGCCTGGGGGCAAGGCCGTTTCGGGTGGAGGGAGAACAGGCATGGACCTGCACGTGAGGGACTTGCTTTTCCAAAGGCAACTTGGCAGCTGGGCGTGTGGTTAAACTGCTCGGCAGTTGCTAAAGAGCCTCACCGTAGCCAGGAAACAGATGGCTATGCTCAATAACGGAGCCATCAAACCACATCTTTCCCTTTTATGGCTTCCTCTCGCCCCAAGTTCCCAAACCGGCCACTCCAGCAGCTCCCATCTGTCCCCATCTGCTGGGTCATCCTCCAGCGACAAGCCAGCCAGGGTCCCCTGGGACACCTACCCATCGCATTGCTGTTGAGGAGGAAAACACCGTGAGCATCTCCACCCTCCTCCATCAGCAGGTAGAAGGGGTGAGCGCCGTAGAGGTTGAACGATTCCTGCAAAGAGGAGGTGCCGGGTGAGAGAGCAGCTCCCAGGCAAAGCGACAGAGTCCTGTGTCACTGCACGCAAATAAATGTTCCGGCGTTGCATCTGCTGCCACCACCTAATCAGGCATATATGTCCCTCCATGGAGGACAAGGCGAGGGATGAGGATGGTTTCAGAGCTGGTGCTGAAGGCCATGGGAGGCTGCTTCTTCTCACAGCTTGGGGGCTGCTACTGAGCTGGGCTGGGCAAGGGGGAAACCTCCTGCCGCGCCACAACCTGTTGCATGAGCAGCAGGGTGGAGCGGAAAACACCCGAGGCCCTCCGAGTGCCAAGAGCATTTTGTAATTGCTCCGAAATCCTCCCTGGCACATATCTGCTCATTGGCCTCGACCAACCCCAGCCTCTCCCAGTGCTGCTGCCCACCCTCCTGCCATGTTTTCCCAGGGCTTGTCTGATGCACTGGAGAGCTGTACGCCCATCCTCACCCCCTGCACCGCTGCGGGGATGGGGGAGATGGTACCGTGGGGGAGATGGTACCGTGGGAGAGACGTCGCGTGCCCAAAGGGTGAGGGTGTTCCAGTCCAGGCTGTGCAGGAGGCTGCCGCGGTGCTCCCCCAGCCCGTACAGGAACCTGGATGGGAGCGATGTGGCTATTTGGAGAAACTGGTCAGTGAAGATCAAGGGGGCCACGGTGGTGTTGAGCCTACCAGTGTGACATCAAGGGAGAGAGAAAGTCAAGAGAGGATGCTGGGATCCATCTGGATCCATTTTCCTACCAACAGTTGATCCCTTCCCTCTCAAAGCACCCCAAGGGCCAGTACGGCAGCATGTCCCACCTCACATCCAGCCCAAACACCTTGGCCCAGGTGGCAAATTTGGGTCTGTCTGGACGCAAGGCACAGCCCAAGCCTGAACTAGCCTGACCCAGCACAGTGCAGCCGTGCCTTTGACAACAGAAGTTTCCACCCAGGTTATTATTAACCACCCAGGCATTGTGGCGGTGGGGTTTCTCAACCTGGCATTGCTGATAAGAAGCTCCCAAGTAAATCACAGACCACAGGCACCAGCAAATGGGAAGGAGGAGGAAAGGATGGCATCTCAAAACACCCTGGCCATTCAGCAAGCAGCCACTGGTGCTCACCAACAGCTTAGTATAGGCAAAGCCATGGAGGTGACTAAGAGCAGTGCAGCAAAGCCACCTGCAGTCCTTTTCCACAAAAAGCCTGGAGCTGTGGGTGTCCCTATAACTTGGACAGCCAGGGAAACCCAAAAGTGAGGCGAAACAGGGAAATTCACAACCCTTCAGTGGCCCTTTCCCCAGGCCACCAGGTCCCTTATTGGTGACAATGTTTGGCTGCTGTAGGACCTGTCAAGGAATTGGGGCATCAGGAGGTTTTTGGAGGTGTGCTGATCCCATCCAGCCCTGCCATGGCCACAGCAAGCACATGGCCAGCCCATAAGGCCGGGAAGCCACATGCTGCCACATTCCCAAGAGAGCACTGCTGGAAGGATCAAGACAAAACGTAATTATCAGCTGGAGATCCCACAGTGTGCTTTGCCCTAAGGAAAAAACTCTGGGAAGAGCATGGGAGCCTGCCCAGGGATGTGGAGGAGATGGGTTCTTACAGCACCGTCCCTGTCACCCTGCGCCGCAGCAGCAGCCCAAAGGGGTCCCGAGAGAAGTCCAGGCTGTAGAGGGGGTTTTCTGCTCTCTTCATCGCCCGGGGAACCTCAAGAGGAACCTCGTACCGTGGGTTGGCTGCATCTGTTATCTGCAAAAGGGAGAAAACATGCTAAAAAGACCAGCAAAGCAAGAGGGAAAAGGGTTGGAGGTGCTCATTGAGGCCACATTCAGCCATGCCTGGAGCACGGTAACTTCCAGACTCAATCTGAGGAGAGGATGGTCACCTATGGGATGGAGGGTGCAGGAACACAGTCACGAGCTCCGGAAGGCCGCCAGTGGGGAGCTCACCTTGACGTGCAGCCGCGTGTCTGTCTCAAACTCCACGTCCAGCCTCAGCATTTTGATGTCCCGTGGGTAATAGGCCTTCTCCCTCCGCACCAGCAGCCCCACCATGCCCAGCGCCGTCTGGTTGAGGCTCTCCAGGGTGTAACTGGGGAAATCAGGGGGGTAGAAGCACCAGGGCACCCCCCGCTTGCCCCCTGCTGGTGGCGGGCTCTCGATGAAGCAGCATCCCCGACTTTCACAGAGCTCCTGGGTCACCACCACGTGCCGCTCTGGGTAGCAGTCAAAGCGGTGGCTTTCGGGTACCAGCAGACATTTGGGGGGCAGCACAGGTCCAGGCCAGTCCCCTGATACTTGCCGCAGCACCCAGACGGTGACGGTGCTCAGCAGCACGGCGGCCACCAGCAGCCCGCTGCCCACCCAGCACGGGGCCAGCTTCCCGCGGCCGGCGGGCGTTGGGGCGGACCCTTCCTCCTCCACCTGGCACAATGCTGGCTGCGGCACCGCCGTGGTCAGCTTCTGGTATGACTTCATCGTCCTGGTGCTGGAGCGAGGGGGAGATGGAGGCAGGTGTGAGGCAGTCATAGAATAATTTTGGTTGGAAGAGACCCTCAAGATCATCAAGTCCAACCATTAACCTAGCTCTAGCACTAAACCATGTCCCTAAGATCCTCATCTCCGCATCTTTTAAACTTGTGCAGGGATGGTGAATCCACCACTTCCCTGGGCAGCCTGTTTCAATGCCTGACAGCCCCTCCCAGGAAAAAAATTTTCCTAATATCAACTAAACCTCCCCTGGCGGAACTTGAGGCTATTTCCTCTCATCCTATCACTTGCCACTTGGGAGAAAAGACCAACACCCTCCATGCTACAACCTCCTTTCAGGTAGTTGCAGAGAGTGATAAGGTCTTCCCTCAGCCTCCTTTTCTTCAGGCTAAACTCCCCCAGGTCCCTCATCTGCTCCTCATAAGACTTGTGCTCCAGACTCTTCACCTGCTTCATCACCCTCCTCTGAACTCTCTCCAGCACCTCAATGTCTTTCTTGTAGTGAGGGGCACAAAACTGAACAGAGTATTCAAGGTGGGGCCTCACCAGTGCCGAGTACGGGGGGATGATCGCTGTCCTATTTGGAGGGGGAAAGCTTGCCCAAGCCTCGAGGCCAGCTTCGCCACTCCCAGTGCCTGCAGTTCAGGCAGAGTCTACCTGCCTCAGCACCCTGCACCCCTGGCTAAGATGCAGGCAGCAAACTCAGCAAAGGATGGCTTTGCCATGGTTGGGTGGTCCTGACCCTGCTGGAGGGCGGGGCAATGCTGCCACACAACTCTGTGGCAGCCCCGAGAGACAAAGCACCATCTGCCTGAACCCCATCTGCTCTTGGGGGGTGGCAGAGCAGTCCCTCAAGGAGTTTTTCCCAAGTCTGAATTTATGGGCTGCAGCGTTTCTGGAAGCTGCAAGGAAAATTGATCTCCCTCTCCCCGTCAGAGCAGAGCCGTGGCACTGGGAACCACGGCTCCAAGGTGCAGAACATCTTCTGCTCCGAGCATCCTCTGCCGGCACCCAAATCCCTGAGTCAGAGGTTTTAGCCCCAGGGAGGGCTTGGCGAGGGACGGCAGAGGATCTGCTGTCAGTTTTTGCCTCCCACTAATAAAATCTGATTTTAGCAACATCTCAAGCAAACATCTCCCAGACTGTGAGTGAAGGAGACTCCCATGCTTAGGAGATCCCAGCACCTCGAACAAGACACACAACTTTCTTCTCTCCCTCGCAAACCATAGGCACTCAGGCCCCGCTCTCCTCCGCCCCGCAAACCGCAAAAGCTCAGCAAAACGGCTCTCCCCGAAAAGCAGATTTTATTCCCCGGCAGCCTTCCCCCAGCTCCAGCACTAAAATAGCTCAACCCGCCAGGGCCTGGCTCCAAAGCCACCCCAGTGCCTGCCCCACGCAGCTCCTCCGCCTTACGCAATCGCCAGCAGCTTCCCCACGCGTGGGGCGCTCCGGGGGCGGCAGCACCCACCCGCCGCGGCCGGCGAGCACCGTCGCAGCCGGTATGCGACCCCTCGGCATGCCACCAGCCCATGCACCCCTGCTCACGCCAGGCCACCCCGCGGTGCCACCCTGCAGCGGTGGCATTCGTGGGAGGGGGACACAGCCAGCGCCTGCAGCCGGGAGGTCCCCAGCCAGGGGTCCCCCTGCCCGGCCGGGCTGGACCCCGCTCCGGCCATGCCGTGGGCGTACATACACGTGTCTCCTCTTGACATTGTGGCTGCGGGCAGGCAGGCAGCGGGCGGGCAGCGGGCGGGCAGCGGGCGGGCAGGCAGCAGGCAGGGCTCCCAGCCGCTGCAGCTCTGCCTGCTGCACCGTAAAAACCCTACAAGACGCGCGGCTCCTACCGCTGCTCTCTAGTAGCAGCGCCTCCCCGCACGGCTCGCCACTTGCTCCTCTGGTCTGTGTGCTTTGGTTTTGTTTGTTTGTTTGTGGGGGGTTTTTTGTTTGTTTTGTGTTTGTTTGGTTTGGTTTGTTTTTTTAATATATGTATCTACACTCAATGATGTTCAAAAGGCCCTGGGTGGAGAATATGGTAGAACACCAATTTTTTAGGTTTTCCCCAGCCTGGATGCACACAGGGTCTCAAAAGTCATCAGCTTTTAGGGTGAGAGCATTTTACCCAAAGCAGCATGAAGGAGGTGCCTGTGCTGAATCCTCCACTGTGGCTTCAGGGAATTGTGATGCTGACTGTGTTTTGAGCACACAGTGGGTGGGCTAGAGCCACAAAACCCCACACTTCCCACAGCAAAGCCCTTTTTTCATCCAGGGTTTCACCAAAGGTCCTTTATCCCATGCGCTCCTTTTCATCTGGTTAACGAGTGTATATAATTGCACACTCCCTGCCCAGGCTTTCCCATTCTTGGGGGACTGGAGAGCTGCTCGTTGTTTACTATCAAAGGCCACTGCAGTCTAAAGGTCAGCAGCAAAGGACAACAGACCTTCGGAGCAAAGTAGCTTTCCCCAGGGAATGAAAACAAAAAATAAGAGCTGTTGTGAACAGAACAATTCACCCAGAAACAGAATTTTGGGCAACACAACCACCCCCTTCCTCCATGCCATACGTGACCTGTCAAATCCATGTTGTTGCAAAGCCGGGGGAAAACACCTCAATTCTTGTGAACCCCACAGAGCTGTCACCAGAGAGGATGAGACCCTCAGCTGGGACAGTCAGCCCATCCCTCCTGCCCTTAGGGATGTCCCAGGGAGAAGCCTTGGATGATGCAGGATGGCTCTGACCACTCCTGATTATTACCAACTGGAGAGCGCACGGGGCAAGTGGCCGTGCCGGAGACATCAGTGGCCCCAAGGCTCCCAACTCCACACCCCTCTCCCTGCTTGTCTTGGCTCTCTGAGCCACAAGAACCCGCCATGGATGTAAAGGAGACCTGCAGACAAACCTCAGAGGCATCAGTGGGGACCACAGGGACGGTCAAAATCTACTTTCCAGCCCCAAGCTCACCCCATCCCCATGCTGGGGGCAGGTTTTCAACCAGAGTCTGCAAATCTGGGAGAGGTGGAAGCCAATGCTGTTGCAGTCACACTGGGCGGCAGCTTTATGCCATTGCCTGAGAGGTGTAAGCAACCTCATTAGCTCAGTTCCAAAAAAGAACAGGGTTTCTTAACAAGAGGGAGGTGTGTCTCCCTGAACTCCACTTCGGCCAGGGCTCACTCCCGTGAGGCTGTGGCAGGTGTGGGGGTTGCCATGTTTTGCAGCTCACGTTGTGCAAAGGGAGCAGCAAAAGATGAGATCTTACTCAAAGCCTCAACTATGGCCGCTAGGTCTGCTCCAATGAAGATATTTGGGTCCGAGGCTGGAAAGCACAAATTGCACAGGGCTGACGCAGACTTTCTAATATAGTTATGAACACAAAAAAATCAAAGAGAGCCCAGTTTTGATGGAGGCAGTTGGGTTGGGTCAGCCGCCTGTGTTATTACAATTTTTTGGATGTATTTTCATCACCGTTGGGCGCTCCCAAGGTCTGTAACACCTCTCATGCCATTGGGGTCAGGTGTTGTGTTAGCATCTCTCACAATTGCACAAGCAAAGAGTGAAGTTTGGGTGCAAGATCTGGCCCTGGGGCAGGATTTGGCCCTGCAACATTGCTGGGGGGAGGGTTGGGACACGGGGGGGCCTCTGGGACCCGGCGATGCCAGGGCAAAGCTGGTCCAGTGCCCGGTGGAGAAGGCCAAACCCTGCCAGCGGCCACCTCGTGGAGCCCGGGGACCAAAATAGCCTCTGAGCACCCCCGAGAGCCGCACGGTGTCCAGGACACGCTCCCCCACTGCCGCCTGCCCCAACCCGCTGCAAACCCACCCACGCGTGAAGGTACAAAACCCCACGGCCGCACTGCACCCCGCTCCACCGGGGCTGCTCCGGGCTAAGCGGGAGCTTTCGGAGAGGGGCCCGCAAGCAGCCGGGGAGAACCCGGCGTCCCGGGGCCCGGCGCTCGGCGCCGCACGCCCCGAACCGCGGCGGGAGGCGCCTCCGTGACGGCGCCGCGCACGCCCCGCCCCCTCCCCGCGCCCTTCCCCATGAATGAACCGCGCGGGCGTGGCCGAGGGAGGTGACGCGTCGCCGCCGGGGCGGGGCCGGGAGGGGTGACGCGCGGCCGTGACGCGCCATGCCGGAAGCGGCGGGGGCGCTGGTTGGTCGGCGGCGCGGCGGGGGGGAGGGGGCCGCCCCGCGCTTGTTGTTGTCCGCGGGACTCGCTGGCAGGGAGGGAGGGAGCCGCGCAGCGCCCCCGCCGCCGCCCCTGCCGCCCCCCCCCGCCGCCCCCCGCCGCCGCCCCCGCCCCGGGCGCGCGCTCCCGCCGGCACGCAGGTGAGGAGCCGCCCGGGCGCGGCGGGGCGGAGCTGGGGAGGGGGGGAGGGGGGCGTGCGGCCGCGCGCTGCCGCCGATTTGGGGAGGGAGGTGGGGGGGGGGGGGGGAGCGCGGGTCGGTCCGCTCTGGCTCGGTCCGGTGGGGTCCGGTTGGGCGCGGGCGGGCGGGGCGGCGGAGGTAAAAGTGCTGAGTCACCACCGCGCCGGGCACGTGGTGCCGCCGCCCCTCGCACCGGGACGGGCGCACGTGGGGCCCGGCGGGGCGGCGGTGAGGGGCGCGGCGGGGAGCGGGGCAGCGCTGCCGAGCGGAGCCTCGGCCCGGCCGCCTCCGAGCACCTGGGGAGCCGCGGCGGGGCGGGGGCTCGGCGGGACCCGCGGGCACACCTTCCGCACCGCTCCAAACCCCGCGCGGGGCCAGCGGCGCTCAGCCGCCCGCGGGACGGGGCCGGCGGGGCTTAGGGACCCTCGGGAGGGGACGGCGGGTCTGCGCTTGGGCGGTGCGTTCCTCTCCTTGTTATTGTTTTTATTGCCCCCCCCGCCCCGGGGTTGAGCGCGCTGCCTGCCTCTGAATGGTTCTTAAAATACATGTGAAGAAACCTGTTGTGACGCCGCGCGCTCCGCTGTCTAAAAATAGCAGCTTTTGTAGTACGGAGAGAGCCGGGGTGCAGCCGGTGCGGTGGCCCCGGTGCGGTGGCCCCGGTGCGGTGGCCCCGGTGCGGTGGCCCCGGTGCGGTGGCCCCGGTGCGGTGGCCCCGGTGCGGTGGCGGCCGCGCTGAGCCGCTCCCTGCCCCGCCTTATCGGGCGGGAGCAGCCGCCGGTGGCAAACGCCGGCTGGGCTCCTCGCTCCCAGTCGGATGGGCTGGGGAGCGGGGGGGTAAGGGCTGAGCGGGGAGTTATCTCCCTCGAGCACGGCTTCTTTTTTTGGGTCGAAAGAGGGAGAGGTACGTGGTGCGTTCGGGCTGGTCCCGGAGCTGGCGGGAGGGGTGTGTGTATGGGGTAAGCCCTGAAAGTGGGGTGTTGTGTGGCGGCCTGTGGACATTCTGGGAGCGGATGCTGCCGTGTGACGGGTGGGCGCGGGACAGTTTGGGGTTTTAGTCAGAAATGGGGTGGGTGGGGGAAACCTCTTCTGAGTGCCTGGTAAAGGCAGTGGGGAAGCATCCAGGCCACGAGCGAGGGGAACTGAGATCTCCAAACTTTCCCTGTGTGGCCGGGTCTGTTTGAGAAAGACCTTCCTCCTCCTCTTCCTCAGGCTGAGAGCCCGCTCCCCTCCCTCGTGGGCTGCTCCGCAGAGGATTTATTTTACAGATTCTGCCGAAAGCAGGCCATGAGGTCTCAAATTAGGAACGAGCCCCACTTTGGGCAAAGTTGTTACAGAAAAGGGAAAGGCCTCCATTTTCACTTTCACTTGGCTGCCCCCTCCGTCACCAGCATAGTCCTAAAGCTGAGCGGGGACTGCGGAGGCAGAGGGAGCCGGCAAGAGGAAAGTGTTTCCCCAGAAAGCTGCACGCCTTTTTCTTACCCTTTCAGACTTTATAAGCCCTGTCCGTGGCCAAGCGCAGCCCCGTGCCCCAGCCCGGCGCATTGCACCGCGGTGCCGTCAGGGTTTA
Organism: Caloenas nicobarica; assembly: GCF_036013445.1. NCBI lineage: Eukaryota > Metazoa > Chordata > Aves > Columbiformes > Columbidae > Caloenas > Caloenas nicobarica. The sequence goes on along the minus strand of NC_088258.1, from coordinate 5,665,851 downwards.
GCAGCAAATGAGATTACCTTGTGATTCTTTTTTTTTTTTTTTTGCTCACTGCTGAAACGGGTGCGTGTTCCTCCGCTTTTCCACTCTCCTTCCGTGTGTACGCGGTGCTGCCTGTGGAGAAGCCGTCCTCGTGCAGTCACTTCCTAGGGCTGATGGACGCCGCGGTTGCCCAATGGCAGCGCGCAGGGCTGCGCGGCACCGCCGATAACTCTGCTGGTACTCGGTGGAGGTGCCAGACCGGCGGTCCAGCGGCGACAGAGCGATTGCTGCAAGGTTGGGGTGTGCGGTGACTCTCACTGTCAGGACACCTGGCTTGCTTCAGCGGCTCTGAGCTTGTCAGGGCTTTGCACCTGAGCTATTAGATGTTCCAGGCTATATTGCGCCAGGTTTGTACCCTGCTTGGCAAGTGTTTCTGAACCAGAGGCAGAAATTTGTTAGCTTTTTTTCCTTTGCTCGCCTGTCAAGGACAGTGTGCCTTGTCATATTTATCTCATTTCTGTGCTGTCGCCCGTCTCGGCAATCTGTTGCAGCAAAGGAGTTCAGTACCACTGTGTGCCTCCTGAAAGGGAAAAATACAGATCAGCTTGATACACTGATTTCCATCAACATTGGAAGATGATTAATGGCATGGAATGCACTGCAGAAGTTGGTATTGAAAATCTCTAGCTGTGTGAGATGTTTGGGAAGCAAAGAAAGGACAGCTGGGAGCACTGGCCCCCGCAGCAGTCGGGATTTGTGGGATAAGCTCACTCACTGATCATTTTTGTAAACATCCAGCTGTGAAATACTTGAGTGGTGCTAGCACTTTCAATTATCAGGAAGTTTCAGGCTCAGCACCCTGCAGAGATGAGCAGGCAGTTTCCACTTCTGTCTGAGCTGTTGTTTCAGGCTGTCTTCAAACTTGGGCAGAGAGTCTTCCAGACATGAAGCAAGCACAAGCGATGTGGAGCTCTGTGACCATCCACGTAAGGACTTGGTGGGGGGAAAGGCAGGAACGAGAGCAATTACCCTGCTGCTGAGTTCTTGAGCAGAGGGGCAGGTTGTGTAGCGAATCTCACTGCCTTGCAATATTTAAGGACCCTGAATAGCGATGCCAATATGTTCCATTATTAGCAGTCAGTGAAGATGCCCGATTCATTGGCTGGCACATGGGGTCAGGAGCAGTCAAGTTGGGAATCCCAACTCTGCCCCAGGGTCCATCTGAGCATCCGAGCAAGTTATTTGTTACTCTGTGGCTCAGCCTGGCTGTCTGTAGGAGCTGCATCTCTGGGCTAGTGATGCTGAGGTGTAATTCTGGTGTAGCTCTGTCACTGCGCTTATAAGTGCCTGATGGAAAAAGCGCTATGTGCTGATCAGTGCTGGGGCTGTCTGCCGCATACCTTTCCCTTCCAGCCACCTCCTCCATGAAGCTTCTGAGGTGACACACAAGCGTACCCTCCTGGTACGGTGTATCCTCCTTTCCCAAACCACAGGCTCTCTGCAGCATCTGACTAGGTTGTTTACCAAACCACTGAGGACTGTCTGATCCATGTCCAGGCCTCCCCAGAGAGTGCCTCAGAGAGCTGTGTCCTGGCAGCTCTCAGATGCTCTCTGAAGGTTCCTGAATCTCCTCTTTGCTGCTGGATGCTGGTTCCGATCCATAAGGGAAGTGGAAAACTGGCCAGCTGGGTGAGGGCTGCGTGGAGCTCCTCTAGAACAGTAAACAGTGACTCACCCCCTCCTTGTGTCTTCTCTCTCTTCATGTCAAATATATTGCCTCGCATATGCTTCTGCTCTCTGATTCACACCATCAGCCTGTCCCTCCCCGTTCTCATTACAAATGAGTGACAAGCGTCAGTCTGCCTTGCAGGATGTGTGAAGATTGTCAGAGCAGGAGAATGCCTTTCTGAATGATGGGGAGAGGGATGGTGCTCTGCCTACCATGCTGCAATGTGCTGGGAAGCCGTGTTGTTCCTCTGAGCGGCAGAGGCATGATGATGAAGATTGAAGCATCTGTAGTTGCCTTCACCTGTCAGCTCTGATGTTATCCTTGGTATGCACATCTGTTTGGCTAGCGCTCTGGAGCTGGGAATATCTTGTGGATGAATGAGAAATTTGGGTAACTTTACTAAAACGGCTGCCTGGGAATTAAATTGCTGCGTTTGGGAATGAGTAGAGTATTCCCTGTGTAACTGCCAGTGCTGAATTGAGACATGATGGCAGAGATCCCCATCACTGCTTGAACCTTATGCTGTTTTTCTGCCCTCTGGAAGTCGTCGCTGGGCTGGCTGAAGGTGAGGGTTGCATGTTTTCAGTTTGCTGTACGTGTCTGAGGATGAAAGCTAAACACCAGCAGGGCTGTCTGCCAGGCACTCATGTTCTGGCCAGGGTTGTCTTTGAGTGTAGAAAGAGTTCTAAAATTCGAGTTCATCCGCAGTTGTCGGGTGTCGGCAATGACTTTATAGTAATTCCTTAATGCGTAATGTGCTTTGAAAGCCCTGTAGCGTGGAAAGTCTGAAATCTCATTCTGGCATGTTTTTCTTTCTTAATTGCAAGCCTTGCGTGGAAAGCTCTGTCCTACCTCTGCCTGAGTCAGGCTTTCTGCCGTCTTCCCCTTTCAGAGTAAAAGAAGTGGGGAATCTCTAGATGGTCCAAGCTGAGACCATCAGCTTGGGATGTCAGCTGGAGACCTCCAGGTTTTTGGGAGGGTGTTGGAAGGGGCATAGGAGTGGTCTGAGAGAGGGAGATGGCATTGGCAAGGCTCTCAATGAGTAACTTTATTGCAGAATTGCAAGGGCTCTTTATGTAACCCACAGTCAAAACGCTTGCTTTAAATACAAGCATGGAGCTGCACTGGAAAAGCCTTTGCCCCTTACAGTTGGTGTATTACTAGTCGCTGCTTTATTTATGTAGTGTTCAAAGTGTGTTGTACAGCTTAGAGAACAGAGATGTAATGCGGTCCTTGTTCCAAAAAGCTGAGCTCCTAATTTTAGATGTGATGCAGCAAATACAATTAAGAAAAGAAGGGCAGGAATAGGGTAAAGACTAAAAGGGTTCTAGTAATCAAATCGCAGGCAGGGTCCCAGAAGACCCCTGTGCAGCATGTTTAGGGGACGCTGCTGGGTATGGCATGTTTGCAGGATGGTTTACGATTTGTGTCGCGGGGTTTTGCCTTCTAACCGTGGGAGATGCTGCGCTGATATTAGTTGTTTGTTGTTGGTAGCTGAGCAGTCTGAGATAGTCCTGATGAGAAGGATTTTGTAAGTGGGGAGATGCAGACAGAGCCTGGAGGACTGTTGGTGAGGGTTGCGAGTGTTGTATCGGTTTCGAGCACAGCCCGGACCACACCTGAGGGTTCACCTGGTGCGGAGATAAGACTCGCCCTGGCACTCGTGTCTGACTGCAACACGAGCCTGTTTGAGTGTTTCTACTTGTGCTACCAAATCCTGCCCTTAGGGTCAGGGCAGACCCCCATCTCCCACCCCTGTTAGAAGTGGGCCCCGCATCACGATTCCTGACAGTACCCCGAATCTCCTTGCTCATCTCTGTGCCAGCGGTAGCTCTGGCACCTTGTCCCTGGTGCAACAGAATCATAAAATGGTTTGGGTTGGAAGGGACCTTCAAAGCTCATCTAGCCAAACCCTCTGCCATGAGCAGGGACATCTTCAGCTTGCTCAGAGCCTGGCCCAGCCTGGCCTGGGATGTCTTCAGGGATGGGGCATCCAACACCTCTCTGGGCAACCTGGGCCAGTGTTTCACCACCCTCAATAAGATGGGTCTCAGCCCATCTCGGAGGGATGCCGGCCCATCCAGGATGCTTCTGTGTGCAGGGCGAGACGAGTGCGGCATAAGACCCTGTAGCGAGCACAAGGGTGTCTGTGCCTTCCCCCGAGGAGCGTGCAGGGTCAGGAGATGTTCCTCTGACGACACGGAGCAACAGGTAACCAGAAGGGGTTTGGTCAGGTGGAGCTGGAGCATTGCTGGGGTTGGCAGATAAGCCCACACGCTGACCCCCACCGGAGACAACCTCACCTCTGGTTTTCCATGATATTTTACATTTCTTTCCATCTCTGCGCAGCTGAGCAGCCCTGTTCAGTTTTTCCATCGGCTGGCGTAGAAAGCGCTTTGAAGCCGGGCTGGGTGAGGATCAAAAGGCTTTTTGTGTAATCGGTGGGTGTGACGGGTCTGTCGTTGGCCTCCCCCTCCTTTTTGACTTTCCTTTTCCGCTTTTAGCAGCGCGGAGTGCCGCCAGCGGGACGGCAGCGTGCCCCTTTCCTTGTAGGGATGGGGGCGGCGAGGGAGGGAGGGGGATGCCGAGGGAAGGAAGAGTTTCTGATGCTGTGGGAATGTGAGCTCTCAAACTCTGTAAACAGCTGGTGACTCACTGCATAACTATGGCACCAACTGCCTGCGCGCCCGACGCGCTCTGCGTCTGCAGGGAGGGGGCTGCCGGCCCTTTCCTTTACGCACTGGCAGCCGCTCTGCTCTCCTGAACTCGCCAGGACGAGGAGCTTTTTCCTTCCTCCTCCGTGCTAACACCTACGTCTGCGCCTCCGGCCTGGAGGTAGGGGTGGGCGGCAAACACCCGGCGTGGAGGGGAAGCGACGGACGGCGAAAGGGCAGCGCTGGGGCGTGAAGAGATGCCTGCGCTCGCGGGAGATCCTGCCCGCAGTCAGCCCTCGTGCAAAACATGCAGTGTGGCATCAGCCAGAGGTCAGGAGCATCCCCGTCTCTCGGAGGTGGCTGCTGGGGACTGGGACTTGCTCCCTTACCCCATGTTCAGCCCCGGTGATGAGGAGGCAGGGGCTGCTGGATTTGTGCCCAGGGTGGGGTTTGGTGCTGGAGGAGAGGAGGGAAGGACTCGGTGATGCTCTAGAAAATGCAGCACACACCAGTTGCTGTAAGTGGTCCATTCATCACGGAGCATCTTGGCTTGTGCGCTGTGCGGCTGTCCTTGTCCCTCCTCCAGACGTGGAGAGCTGTGCTGTCTGGAGCTTAAAAATAGAGGAGGCACCTAAATGTACTCCCTAATATCTAGGATAGTATCTCACGGCTTCCCACTTACGGGATTGTTTTTTTCTTTTATTCCCCCATGCTCTTCATCTTGATTTTTACGTAAGTCGTGTGACGATGAGGTGTCTTGACTGATAAAATTGAAGTGACAGCAGCGCGGGCTGAGCCAGCACCTTCACCCGCATGGCTCCCACTGGTCCCCACACCCCACCTTTGTGTGCCCCCCAATCCTGCCTCCCCCTGTTTGCAGATATGAATGAGTTTGTTTACTCTCCGACGACCTCGTGATGTCTTTGCACAGACATGACCTGAAGTCATTATTGCTTTTGGGCTTCTCTGTTTCCATGGCGACTGTCTCCGGGTTGGCTACTTTCCCAAGGTCACCATGGCAACTATCAGAAGGGAATCATGCTTGGGATGCTTTGGCTGGATTTTTCATGAATGATTAGGATGTGTGACACGATGCAGACGTGGAAATGGGGAGGGTTTGGGCTGGGCTGGAGAGGCGGGGGGAAGAGAGAGGACTCCCGCCAGACGGGCTCTGCGGTGCCGGGGGGTGCGTAGCCCTCGAAGCTGCCCTGCGTTCGGGGGGGACCAGCACCTCGCACCCTCCCCGCTGGGGGAGCGATAGGCAGAGGCTGTGATGGTGGCACAGCTGCGGTCACCTCTCTCGCGGTAGGTACCCGACGGACCCCCGTGCTGCCGTCACCGCGGGGTGAAGGGTTTGCGTGGAGGCGCGGGCAGGTGGATTTTCTGCAAGGCGTTGGTGTTAGAGGTGTAGTCGCTGGTTAAGGTGAGAGTGAAGGGCAGCGTCTTGGCAGGGCATGGTCCGTGTCAGCGTGGACATGCTTCCACGTCACTAGAAACATCAGGCAGGTCAGCTCTCGCAGCCTGAGGCCGAGAGGATTGGGAAGCAACAGTCTTGGTGGGTTGGGAGAAGCGAACTCCTGCCTTGCTTTATTGTCGGGGGGCTTTTGTTTCTGTTGTTTGGGTTTTCTGGTGGCGTCTCCTCTGGGTGGGGACAGCACTGAAAGCAGGTTACAAACCAGGCAGCTCCTTTCTGGGTTGCTGATTCAATTTCGAGCCGGGTTAATAATAATCAAAATAAGAACGGAGGGAGTTGTTGTCTTGTGGCTTTTTAGTGTCTTTTATGAGCGGAGGTAACTCTTAATTCAGTCCCTAATAGGCCATTTGAAGCGTCTGGGATTCCTCCGGAGGGAGGTGAGCGAGTGCCTGGGCCGCGCTCCGCGCTCCCCTTGGGAAGGGTTGCACATCGCAAGGCAGTGGATGGTGTTGACAAACGAGAGTTGGTGTCCTTTCCCCCATCCCTGCCCTGTTTTCCCTGCTTCATCTTGGTGTAGTTAACAGCAAAATTTGAGGTCTTTAGCATTAGAAAGCAATGCACTTGTCAACGCAAATTTCTCTTTATCTGAATGGGGTAAACACTGAGATGGATTCAGAGATCAGTTTTAAACAATCATGTGGCTATTTCTTTTAATGGTGGTTGAGTTGGGGGTTTGGACGGTGTGTTGGGTATCTTCCTCCTGCCTTCATCTCCGAGATTACTATAACCTGAAAATCTTGTTTTCTTTTTCCAGTTGCAATTTCTGAGCAGTTTTGTCCGGAAGACTGTGCTCAGGTTATGACGACTAATCCCAAACCGAACAAGGCATTAAAGGTAGGGAAGCGGCTGAGTGGGCGGTGCTGGGTGGCGGGGAGGCTGTCGCAGAGCCATGCTCAGTCAGTCATACGTGACTGTCCTTCTTCATTCTTAGACTTACAAGAGAGTGTCGATACAATTTCCCACTATCTACAGGAGAGGTTAGGGTAGAAGAAAACTGGCAATACCCAGAAAAAAGTATAAAGTCTCTGGGGTGGCGTGAAGGCCAGTGTATCCCGGTTACTATCCAAGAGACTTTTTGACTATAGCAAGTCTTGGCAGCATCCTGAAACCAGTGCTCCCAGGCCTAGCAATGCAGTACTTCTACCCTTAGGACTGGGAGGCACTGGGGAAAGGGACACATCTAGCTGGTGTCTTTCATATCCATGAAAAATGCCTCAGATACGCCATCTTGATGGCAGTCTGTGCAGGCATTGTCGCAGTTTCTTTTCAGTGTCTTGGCTCTTCATCCCAGGTGTCCTGCAGTCTCTGAAGAGACAAAAGGATGATGTCTCAAAGGTTCTGGAAATAATTGTGGCAGCAAACCTGCTGGAGAAAAAGGCACAAGGCCTTGGTGTCTCTCATGTAACTTCAGAGCCTGGCCTGTGCTCCAGGAAAACCAGATCAGACTGTGCTCCTTGAGCCAAGCAGTTTTGGTTTTGTTCAGTACTTGAATGAGCAGTCTTCAACAAAAAGCCACAAAATGCTGAATTAAACCCTGCATACAAGTAGCTATTCTGCTTTTGAGGTACTGCACTGGTCTCCCAGCATAATCCTGGGGAAAAGTGTCATCTTTAGCATTTGGTTTGAATTCCGGGTCCTGACAAAGGAACACAAAGGGCTTCAGTCTGCTTTACATGTACCTCATTAAAACAATCGTGGTGGGTGTGTAAGACTCACTGCTTTCCCTAACTTAAGAGGGTGACCCAAACCCAGACGACAGCAGTGCTTGGATCTCTGCCGTGTTTAACCCAAATGTTTCAGTGGAGCACGTGCCCTCTACAGTGCTTTGGGGGTGTTTTCCAGGTAGGGGTGTCACACTGCTGAGGGGTGGCCTGTCTCTTTGCTGTCCAAGAGCATCCCGTTCACGTCGGGTTGCTGCTACCCCTGTGCTGTTGGTATTTACAGGTAAAGGAGGAGTCAGGAGAGAATGCCCCAGTGCTGAGTGATGATGAACTCGTGTCAATGTCCGTACGGGAGCTGAACCAGCACCTGAGGGGTCTCACCAAAGAGGAGGTCATCCGTCTGAAGCAGCGGAGGCGTACGCTGAAGAACCGGGGCTACGCTGCCAGCTGCCGCATCAAGCGTGTGACTCAGAAAGAGGAGCTGGAGAGGCAGCGGGTCGAGCTGCAGCAAGAGGTGGAGAAGCTGGCCAGAGAAAACAGCAGCATGAAGCTAGAGCTGGACGCCTTGCGCTCCAAGTACGAAGCACTCCAGACCTTTGCTCGTACTGTGGCGCGAGGGCCTATTACCCCGACCAAAGTTGCCACCACCAGTGTCATCACCATCGTGAAATCAGCCGAAATCTCATCCAGTTCTGTGCCGTTTTCAGCAGCGTCCTAGTGCCCTCGGTGGGGGGGAACTAGCAGCCTTTCAGAGGGGAGGGGAGAAGGCTCTTATGCATTGTTCCGGAGTCCTTGGTCACGTCAAGAATTGGCATTTTAACAATTCTCTTCCAAAAGTGCAAAAAAATTAAGAAAAGAGAAGGAAAAAAAACCCCACCAAACCTACAAAGAGAACTTAACTGGCTGCTTCTGTCTGGACTCAGTGGCTCCATCGACCTCTCGTGTCCAGGATTTGAGCTCTGTACGCAGTACAAGTTGCAAGATCTGCTTCCTCCTTCCCCCTGCCTCCCCAAACCCCTCTCAGCCGTGGGCAGCTTTCCAGCTGGGAGAAGATACCTGAGGAGCCTTCGGAGTCTTTGTGAATGATGCTCAAGAGCCAGGAACACATGGACCGTAGAAATCATCATGTGAGATGAATGTATGGGAAAAAAGAGTTTCCTTTAGTGGCATCCTACTCCCCATAAGAAGGGTCTCCCCCACCTTCCCCTCTTCCATCTGGTATTACAAAGGCAGGGCTATAGGCTTCTTGGGTTAGATTTCATCCTGCTATGAATGGATGGGAGCGGGAGGACGTTGGAGACTAATGCTTGGGTCTGACCACACCCATTAGGAGTAACCTTTTGTTTTCAATCTATGCTGTTAAAATATGGAAAAATATATATTTTACATATTTTAATATGCCCCATTACCTGTGTGGCCTATAAACTACATTGCAGCTTCCTTTATTCCAAGCCCAAGTTTCCCGATAGCTCCTTCCCTAAGGTGTGCCTGTGAATTGGGTATATTTATGCAGTTTATTTCTTCCAAATGATCCGCAGTCTTGAAACGGTGACTTTTTTTTTGGTTTTTTGGTTTTTTGGTTTTTTTTTTCTGGATTCACTGAAGCTTAAGGGAAGGAGGCACAGTAAATGCTGTGAAGAGCCGTGTGGTGGGGAGGAGAAGGGGAGACGAGGAGGAAAAATGCTGCAAGTGTGAGCAGGTGGAGGCAGAACTGTTGGCGAGAAGGTGGGACGGTTCTGCTGGGATCAGCACTATGAGAAGGGGTTTGTGCAGAGTATTTCGGGAAGATGTTTTTAAAGCACTGAAGCGTAACTAGAGGGCAAATAGCGTTCAGACGGGAAGAGAGAAGTTGCAGAACCTCCTCTTTGACAAAAGCATTGGTAGGGTAGCGATGGACATCCCAGCTGGAGTGCTGGGCTCACCAGTTTTTGACCAGAGAAGGGCTGTGGGGAGGTCAGACGGGAGCTGGAAGAGTCTTTTCCTCTCTGTAGCACATCAGGCGCTGAAGTTGGGATCCAAAGAGTACAGTGGACAGCCCTCGGTGTTCAGCCAGCCTGTGTGAATGTGACCCTGAAACTTGACGCTTTCTCTCGGGGATGGGTGAATTATCACAAGAGGCGCACGGAAGGCAGGACGGAAAATCGGTGTGTGTAGGGCATGGAAGAATTGGGGTGGAGAAGTCGTTCGTATGGCTCTGAGCAATGGTTTGGGAGAAGGATTTCTGGCTCGGCAGTGGGCAGGAGGTGGGAAGCCAAAAGGAGAGATTATGGAAAGATGAATGTTTCCAGGTCACTGTAACAAAAAAAAAAAAAAAGAAAAAAAAAAAGAAAAAAAAAAAGAAAAAATAGCTATGTTGGTGTTTGTGTGTTTTGTTGTTGTTTGTTTGTTTTTCTTTTTGAAGTAGGAAAGAAAAGGGACTGTGAGTTTTGCAGGGCAGAGACTTGTGGAATGGACGATGCCTGTTCTCACACAGGTGAGAAGAGAATGAGGTTGCTGAAGTTTAAGATGAGGAGAAGAGCTTAGAGGATTTGGGCTCCAGAAAATGAAGATCACGGAGAATTCATGAGCGTTTTGAACCGAAAGAGAATAATCAAGTGCCACAGTTGTTGCAAAGGGGACAGTGAATTGGCATCCGACACCCAGTATAATTTGTTGTTTGAGGCTTTGTCTCGCCTTGAATGGCAGTAAGTTTGTAGAAATGTAGTGAAGCCCTACTTGTCATTGGAAGAAGTTGTTAGCTTGCTTTTTTAATTTTTTTTTTTTTCACCTTGTCATTGGAGTCTCTGGATTTCCCAGGAGGGTCCTTTGAGAAATAGGTTAATGAAAAGAGAAACCTCAGACTTGGTTCTCATTCAGTCCTCGACATCCGTGACCTTAGTGAGCCAGAAAGGGTGTCGGTGAAACGCTTCCCGATGGCTCGTTCCCCCTGCCAGATCCACACGCCATGGAGGGGAGCAGGGAGTTTCCTTCAAGTGATTTTTCTAACACGTAGAGTGTGGGTGACACTTGGCGTTACCTCATTTCTCCTCCACTCCCTCCCTATCTCCAAGTGGGCAGATTGACGTCCTGTCTATCAGTACCAGTTATTGACTCCCACAGCAGAAGCTGAGGAAGAGAAAGATGTTACTGTCATTTCCTGGTCCTCTCATGTTCTCCAGCTCACAAACATTGGAAACTTTTCCCAGACCTTACAGGTGCCTCTGAAAACAGGCGAAATGGAGACTCCTGGCACTCTTGGGGCTTGAAATGAAAACTTTGATGAAAAAAAGGCCAGTTGACTTGAAAATGCCCAAATGCTTCCAGTCTTTAAAACAGCTCCAGAGCTCCGTAACATTCCTGGCTAGATAGGAACACCCTTGGCTGCCCTTGACCCCCCGCCGGGCAGATCAGACCAGTCGCACTGAGCGGGACGGAGGTTGAACTTTGTTCTGTGAGGTCTTCTTGCTGTTGGAATGAGTTGAGAAACATATCTTTACGTGGCACTTCCCTTGTGGCCAAGTATTTCTTTTTTTTTTTTTTTTTTTCCAGTTCTTGGAAGGGTGCCAAAGGCTTGTCCAAGTGATTGCTAGTTTAGTGCCGGTAGGCACTTAAATCTCTGGTCACTCGATAAAGAACAAGAGGCCTGGGTGTTGTTAAAGCTGTTGATACCATAGCCATGGTAGGTAATCCATATTGGATATCCATAAGGACCACATGGAAATATTTAAAGAGAGAGAAATATATATATATAAATATATAATTATATACATTTTATCGTACAGATTTTTCGTAAAAAAACAACAAAAATAATAATAATAATTTTTTTTCCAAGTTTGATACTGTAAATCTTTATTAAAAGAAATTGCCAGTCCAGGGCTCCCTGGGTGGTGACCTGGAGGGGAATGAAATGTCCTGGCTAAACTTCCACAGAGGGATCAGAATTGCAAGGTAACGTGGAGGGAGGAATGACCCGAAAGCTGTTATCCGCATTGGAGGCCCAGCTCCTCCACCCTGGAGGACCCTCCAGCTTGGGGTTGTCGCATTGCATTCCTCTGGAGTTCGGTTTGTTTCTGTTTGGTTTTTTTTTTTAATTATTTTTTTTAATTTTATTTTCCGTCCTGCACTTGCCAGCCCGACCCCCGGGGCGGGCGCCGCGTGGGGAGCTGCCCCCAGCCCTGCCCCTCGCTCACCTCTTCGCTGCAGCAGTTTGGATGCCGGGGCTCCCTTCTCTGCCCTTCTTTAATTTGTGTCCCCCCCACGCTGTTGAGATGCAGGGGGCTCTGGGTTTGAGTGCTGGGATCCTCTCCGCTGGGTCCGGTGTGGTTTTGTTTTGTGGTGGTGTGTTCGGTGTGCTTTTTTTTTTTTTTTTTGGTTGCTCCCCATCTGCAGTGTGACCTGGGTGGGAGGCAGGAGAAGACAAAACGGGGAGCGGGGGGGACATCGCTGTTCTTGTAGCCTTGTGTGTGCCGTGCTCTCTCTGGCAGCGGGGAACCTTTCCCTCCAGGGCAGCTCCACATCCCTTTGAAGCAAGTCAGCGTCTCTGCTCTTGCCCAACTCTACCGTCTGCCAGAGGAGACCGCAAAGAGCAAGCTTAGAGACCTGGGTGACACCGCAGCCCCGGGGAGGGGACGAGGCGCAGGGCCGAGCTGCGGCAGGGCTGGGCGCGATGCCACGGGAGCGGTCAGGCCATGGGATGGCTCAGACCCGGGGAGGACAAGAAGGTGGCATTTTGTTGTTTTGTGTTTGTTTGTTTGGTTTTTTTTTTTCTCTCTCGAATCATTTAAACTTCATTGTCATGATTGTTTTTATTTAAAAAAAAAAAAAAGAAAAAAGAAAAAAAAAGAAAAAAGAAACAAAACAAAAATGAAAAACTTTTGTAATGTGGATTTGTTTTCCTTCGTCTGTATTTCAGTCTGCTGGGGTGTTTCCGTAGATGGTGGATACTCGCTTTCATTTTTTTAATGATAGAAGTCTTCTGTTTTAAGTTGTTTTTTATCACCAGCTCATTCTATCCTCTGTGGTTACTCAGTAATTTCATTTCAATATTTATTTTTGTGCTGCTTTTTTATTATAAAATAAATTATTGATATACCAAGCAATGTGGATTCCTGTTTGTAAGGCGAATAGCCCTGTGTATGTGTCCATTACTTTCTCTTGACAGCCACAACGTAATTTATTGCTGTAAATTTAGCTGCAGTGACTGGTTTTTTTGTACCTTTCCAATAAAGCATTTTCTGGTTTCAGAACTTGCCCTGGTCTATGGTCAGCGTTTTGGAGCTTGACTTGATCTTCAGTGGAGGGTTTTCCTTGGGATTTTGTCTAGGAGACAGCTGAAGGAGGAAAACGCTTGGCCTGTGCTGGGCTGAGGCAATAGGTTGGAGGCAGATGGGTGCATTGGCCAAAGTTGGAATTAGAGGTAGGATTATATATGGTCAAAGTGGAAAGAAGCAGGGCTAGCAATGCTTTGTGTGTCAGCAGGTAATGGATGGTCATTAGGTGCCAGGGTTGGGGCTGGGCTGGCTTGGCTGAGCAGGGACGCGGGTGAAGCCCAGGGGCCATTGCAGTCACTGTGCTGAGCAAGAAAATCACCATCGTCTGCTTCAGGTCCTGCCTGCAGAGGCTGCGGCGAGGGGCTGGTGCCAACGGAGAGAAGAGAGAGAGGTGGGCAGTGGGGTGGAGGAGCGATTTTTAGTTCAGGAGGAAAAGAGCATCAGGAATGGGCCGTGTGGAGGTTCAGCAGTGAAGGGAAACTCAACCTGCACCATGCGTAGGGGAGGAGAAAGTCCTAGGGCTGGGGGGAGAGGAACGTCTGAGAACGGGGCCGCGGGAGCACAAATCCTGCTCTCTGGTGCGGGGCTGGCAGCAGCTGGGACTGGGGACTCGCTGGTAGGTGCCAGCACCCCAAAAAAGTGTCTCTGGCTCTGACTGGGTGCTGTGAGGCAGGCAGCGGTGCCCGAGAGCTCTGGCGCTCTTTCCTTCCCCTCTGCTCTCAGGGTGCGATGGCAGCGTGTGCCCTAGGAGGATGCACCCCCGCCGGCGGCAGGTTGTGAACCTGCCTGACCTGAGCCCAAAAAAGCACCAGGAGAACCCATCGCTGCAGTCCAGCCTTGTCCTTGGGGAAAGCCTGAGGACAAGTGACAACCGGAGAACAAATCCACCGACCACCCGAGCCTGCTGCTGGCAGCAACAAAAGCCTGTTCCTCCCGAGCTGCCTGCTGGCGTGGCTCCAGGCGCAGCCGGGCTCTGTGTAGGTCACCCGTGTGCTCGCCGCCAGCTTTTCCCCGTGTCCTTGCTGAGGAGGTGGAGGAGACGCGTTAGCAGAGGAGCACAGCACCGCGTCTGCCGGGGGACGCGTCCAGCCCGCAGCACCGCTGGTATTTCTGTTCTCCGTGGATGCGTTTTGACAGCATAACAGTTTGAGGGCTGTGACACCACCCAGCCTGAGCCGTGAGCTCTTGCCTCTCCCCATTCTCCAAGAAAAAAGACGACCAGGAGGCCGAGCTCGTGCCTGCTGTTGCAGGGCGCAGCAGCCAGCTGGTGTCCAGCCCAGCATGGCTCCTTCAGGCTGGTATCACACCACTGACTTGGATGAGTCACAGCTGATTTTTTTTTTCCCCCCATCCCCTTGTTTTGCTTGCAAGAAAGACCCGTTTTACATATGATACAGTAATCAGGGTTTGACATAAATAGGCAAATGTTATTGTCTGCAGTGGGAATTGCACCTGCTGACAAGAGCAATGAGTGCAGCCCATTATGCACCGGAGTCGATCATTTGTGCAATGAAGTACAACTACATTTCTTGCTGTGTTCTTGCGCAAGTCTTTATCTCAGTGGCCGCGAGCATGACGACAGATGTGCCATTGTCACCTTTGCAGTCTGTCCTCGCCCCAGGAGCTGGAACAGATTCCGTTCCTGCAGCTGTGGCCGGCCCTCACCCAGGGGGATGCAGACCAAGATGTTCAGCTGAGAGATGTCCCTGTTTTGGTGCTGGCTGCCTTACCGAGCCAAGCAGCCTCATCCCTGAGCATCGAGGCTGCACTTTGCAAGCAAGAGGATCCTGCTCCCAGGATGTTCGGGATCCTGGATGGATGCCTGGATGCACAGAGTATATGGCTCCTGTTTAGGGACCTCATTGCAGGGAAAATGGCAGAGGTCTCACTGGCTGAGCAGGTATGAGCACCGGTACTTTGGAGCAGAGGGACTTGCAAGACTGGCTTAGCTACAGGCTGCTCGTGTGGAGTCTGGGCTACTAGCGCGATAAGATTTCTCCAATAATAATAAATAAATGTTGTCTTGTCGCTGCTGGTCTGGGCTTAGCTTGGCTAAAGCAGCTCCAGCAGATCTGAACTGCTGCAGCCACAGCTTAGGCAAGGGTTGGAAGAGGTGCATTGTAAGGAGAGGAATCGGGGGGGGACACACTCTTTGTGGAGTGAAAAAGATGAGCACGAATCCTGTGGGAATGCCAAAGTGTGCAGGATGCTGCATGTGCAAGATGCTGCGTGTGCAGGTATTTCTGCTGGGCCAGCATCGAGGGGCAGGGAGGACCTTGAGCTTCAGAGCATCAGCATTAGAGCAGTAACGTGGGCTTTGCTTGCTGAGCTAAGGGAAAACGCTTACTCCATGGTAGAAATTGCTGTTTATTAGAAAAAAAAAATCATAAAATAATTTCATGTTGTGATTTACATTTTGCAGGCTTAAGTGCAGGGAAAAAAGAAACCTGCTAGGAGTTGTGTGTAAAATGGCTCTAAGCCTTACCCGTCGGTTTGTTTGCCACGCGACTGCAAATCTGAGGCTGTAGACTTGCCCTCGTCCTTCCACTGCTCAGCTCCCACCACCAAACAACAGCCCTGCCAGTGCCTAAGTGAGTTCCCAGGGATCATCTGATTAACAGGGGAATAGAAATTGGCCTAAAAATTGGGAAAACAAAAATGAAACAAACCAGCAAAAAAACAACGGAGAGGAAGTTTAACAGATGGGTGTGCGCTCTCTGTCACTGATACGGGGAAAATCTCCGTGCAGTATCTTCCTCTGCCAGCGGTCCTGCCGCGAGCAGCAGCAGCCCCCAGCTCCTCTCCATCCCCACCATTGTCACTGTCACCCAGCGGGACTCAGCTCCCTCCTGCCTTTCACAGGTCGAGCAAAGCCCAGGGATGGTAAATAGCGAGGAGTCAGGAAGAACAGACAGTTCCCAATAAGCACATTCCTACCCCCACCAGTCACAGTCTGGTTCCCTAATAAAGACTCTGATAAGGAAGCTGGAATCCCTTTCAACTTCTGATCCATTCAGAGATAAGTCGGTTTAGACGTAAACAAGCCCTTCTGTCACCGGCAGCTCTCTGAAATGCAGCTGCGAGACCCAGCATCAGCCCCGCGTGGGACCTCCCTGCTGCTCCCGCGGGAGTTACTCAGGCAGCTGCATGCCCATCTGGAGGGAGAAGAGCATGACTTACTCTTCCTCCCCAGTAAAGGTCTTCTGCACCACTCCGTAGGCTTTTCTGGGAGAAGATGTAAAAATAAGGAATGACGTCTTTCAACTGTTAGCGGGTTTTGAGGTGAAGTGAAGTCACCTTCCTGGGCTGGTTTTCTCCATGGGGCCTTTCGAGATAATTTTTTTTTTTTTTTCTCGCTCAAATTGGGAGAAACTAGAGCAGAACTGTGCTGAGAAAAGCATTTCTCTCAGGCCTCAGTGCTGCTTGGAGGTAAGAGGACGGCGAGGGCAGCTGGTCTGTCCTGCAGCCCGGTTCCCCTCCCTGGCTGGTGTCCCCCAGCGTGGGCAGGGACACGGGGGTGGCATCGAGACACTGGCTGTGAGGCAGCAGAGCCCACACAGCAATGCGGGGCTGCTTAGTCACAGGAGCAAAGTCAGCCCAGCCCTTAACACCTGTAGAGACGGGACAGCAGAAGCTGGCACTATTTGATTTAACCTTTCCCTGGGCTATTGCATCTTCCCTTCAAGAGACTGGCTTTTTGAGTTGAGTTCCTGACTTCTTGGTACTCAGAGTGTCTCAGCCTTGAGACAGTTCCCACTTGCATGGGTTTAAACCTCTCCAGTGTTACTGTCCCCTCTGGTGTCTCCTACAGCTCCTCGTCCGACACGATCAGCACTCTCTTCTCGATGTTTTTGCTCTTTCTGCTGCTCGGTCCCTCCACCTTGGAGGCTACATGCCCATTCTCCCCCGGCGCTTTGCGCTCTGCCTCCTGCATCGACTGCTGGGTGTACTGCTGGTACGCGGGCGAGAAGTTGTGGATCGCATCCTGCACGATGTCCTGGGGGCTTATGGTCTCCTTCAGCCCACTCGAGATGCTCTGCATCGGGGCAAGGTTTGCTGAAAAGCAAGGAGAGCGGGAGGGTGATGGGACATCAGTCAAGGAGCCCCAGCACTCCGAAACTGGAGGGACGCCTTTCCTTAGAAATTCAAAACCAGGGCCTCATTGTGGGCCACGTCAGCTTGCAGTGGTGAGTGCCAAGGGGAAAAAAGGCAACCCCAGCTCCATGTTTCAAAGAGGATGGAACCTCTCCAGCAGCATGTGCCTTAATACCACAATCCCCTAATTCTGCCCATCCACACCAAGGATTCTTCCTATCCACTTGCTGTGGCTTGTGGGTATCACGAGGGAAGACAGAGAAGGAACCCATGGAGCACAGGAGAAGAAAACTCTTCTCATGGGTTTTAGCATCCCATTGTTAATGCTATAAGGGCAGGTCTCCTCTTTCTTTATTCACCGATAAGGAAGGCAGAAGAGAAGAGAGTTACCTGTTGAGTTTTCTTTCTTTTCCCTGTACACCTGGCAGGTGAATGCGTAGCGCAGGGCAATGGAAGCAAAGAACATCTCAATGCAGGTGATGAAATTCTGGTAGCCGGCAGCCACCGTCCCAGCTCCCACTTCCTTCCCATCAATGATCTGAACTTCAGGGATCGCCCCACATTTCTCCAGGACTGCAAGCAGTGTCCCTGTGCAGGGGAAGGGAGAGGGATCAGCTCTGATCCTGCATCCCCAGGTCAGGTGGGGCTACAGGAGGAGAAGAACTGGGCATCTGTGATGGGACCCACCTTGCCAGAAGGAGAGGAAAATTACTGCCTTGATGGTGATGAACTTGAGGACTGGCTCAAACGGACGTAGCAGGTCCATGGTGGCGAAGTAGAAGAGGAAGAGGGCATAAAGCGCCAGGCTGACAGAGAAGTTGTAGATGATGGTAATGTAGAGGTAGCCGCTTTGGACACTGCAGGAGAAGAGAGAGCTGCTGCCCTGGGCTGCAGGACAAAAAGTGAGCGCAGTGGGGGCAGAAAAGGTTGAAATGGGGAGGGGAGACATGCGTAGCTGTGCCACAGGGGAGAGCACAGCCCCACCAGGGACGGTGAGGTGGGGAAAAGAGGGGGAAGGGGGCTGCTCTCAGCTTTTCTTCTGTTGGTCGATGTTTTTTTACTACAGCCCACAGGAGTTCGGTCCCTTTCTCATTTGGGGGGCAGTGAGTCTCCATTCCTAGGTGCTTTGGGCTCCTTATACTCTTGCTACCTGCAGAGCAGCTCCCCAGGGAGGGCTGGCAGGACACCCCATCCCTTGTGACAGAGCAGGGACCCATTCTGTCCCCTTCACCCTCCCCAGCCTGATCCAGCATCCTCACTTGAAGTCCCCGTCGTGGTACTTCCCAAATGCCTGCAGGATGATGGTGACGATGGCCATGAGGGGTTTCACGATGCAGAACTGCAGCGTAGCCTGCAGAGAGGAGAGACACGGTGCACCCCAGGCAGCAAGGACATCCCACCACCCCCTTGCAGCTCCTGCCACCCCCAGCCCCTCCGCATGAGCCAACCCCTCTGCTCCCAGGACAGAGACGCAGAGAGGGCAGTTCTCCACTGCAGGCGTGACCAGCACTGCGAGGTGAAATATGAACCAGCACGAGGTTTGCAGATGGGAGGGAGCAGGGCTCCCAAAAGGCAGCTCCTGAAATGCAGCATAGCCACTCTGAGAGGGGGGACTGGGTGGCTCGGGGACAGACCAGTGCCAGGATTCAGCCCTGGAGATTGAGAGAGCCGTCCAGCTCAGCTGGGACTGGGCAGAGATGGCAATCTGGGCTCTGCAGTGGGAGGAGACCCTGACTCAGCAGTGAGTCAGAGCAAGGACAGCGAGTGCGGCACCCTGCTGCTGGCCAGGTGCCGGAGCTGCCGCTCTCTGAGGAAAACAAAACCAAAAAGAGCATCTCAGGAGAGCAGCTCAGCAGAGACCTGTTGGCAGGGCAGCAGGGAAGGGACCTGCCACCCAGAGAGCCCCCTCAGAGGGGAGCAGAGCCGATGCGCTCCATTGGGTACCCACCTGCTTGCAGAAGCGCAGGAAGCCGATGGAGTAGGACATGCCCTGAAGGCAACAGGTCCCGTAAATGCAGCTGGATCTGGAAGCAGAAGCCGAGGAGATGCCATTGGGGCTGTTAAATGGGGAAAGCGGGCGGAGGGACGAGGAACTTGCGGAATGCTGGGACTTACGCAATGGGCTTCCCCCGGATCTCTGCCATGATGGTGCTCTCCCCTCCGAGGTACTCGAAGCAAAGGCTCAGGAAGCTGTAAATCACGAAAGCTGGCGAGGCAAGGGCAGACACGATCAGCAGGGCCGATGGAGAGGCAGGTGTGGGGTGGAGGTTATTACATTTCACATCCCTTGCCGCTCAGGTGCCTTCTCATCCACCCCAGCACAGCACCAGGATTTGGGACTCGGGTGGGTGGGAGCCCAGCGAGAGAAGCAGCAGGTCAAATGCCTCATGTGCAGAGGGTTTGTTGCGGGTGCAGCAGCTCCTCTGTGCACACACAGGCCCTGAGTGCCTGTGGCGGCAGTCGGACATCCCAGCAGTGCTGGTGGACACCCAGACAAGGCTAGGCAGGAGTGCGATGGGCAGAGACCATCTGCATGGAAGGACCTCAAAAATGCCAAGGGGCACTCCAAACCCAAAGTAATACACATATCCACATCCCTTCGTTCTCCAGGGGGAGGGCAACAAGGTGGAAGAGCAACCTCAACACTCACGAGCTTCCCCTGCGCCTCAAAACATCCCAACTCCCCAGCTTCTTAGGTAGGTCTGCCTTTAGAGAAGCTGCATTTCTATCACAAAGGCAGCCAGGAAACCTCTTTTCCCAGGAGCAGGACACTGTGGTCCCTCTGAGCCTGCAGGCAGGTGGCAGACAGGCACCAGCTGGTGTCTGCCCATGGGGCATCCCCTCCCTGCTGCTGATGGAGGAGGAGGGACAACTCCTGCACAGAGGAAGGGAGAGTGGGAAGTGAAAGAGATGGACATTCACCACTTTGTGCAATGCAGGACACTCCAGAGACAGGTGAGATGGGAGCCCTGCTTTGCCATCAGCCTCCCTGCCAAGGACAGGCCACGCTCACCTTCATAGCAGTCGCGCACCGAGTCGAAGTAGACGTAGTACTGGTGGCTGCCGAGGAGGAGGAGGCTGAGCCAGGAGTCGAAGGCATAGATGGGCACGATGAAGAGGATGCGGATGATGTAGCGCTGCTCCTTGGGGATGGTGTAATTCCTCAGGTGCATGTAGATCTGCAAAGTGCCCAG
The DNA here is from genome assembly GCF_036013445.1 of Caloenas nicobarica. Lineage (NCBI taxonomy): Eukaryota > Metazoa > Chordata > Aves > Columbiformes > Columbidae > Caloenas > Caloenas nicobarica. The sequence goes on along the minus strand of NC_088258.1, from coordinate 5,645,816 downwards.
TGCAGAGCTGTGGCTGCCACCACTCGGGAGGGGAACCAGAGGTGCCCTCAGCCTGAGGGGCTGCAGAAGGCTTGTCCCATGTCATCCCTCCTCCCAGGGGTGAGAGCACTTCTGGCTTTCCACCACAGACCCATTGCCACGAACAGACACATGAGACAGGCTCCATCCCAGTCCCCAGGGCAATCCCTTCCACAAAAACACAAGGAAATTGGGTCCGTTCCACGGTGGTGTGTGAGGAGCATGCCCTCCTCCATGCCAGCCCCCATGGAGTCGTGTCCCAGTGCTCAGAGGCGCCAGCTTGCCCCGGGGCTGCCTTCAGCAGCACGGATCCATGCAGCACCCACAAACATGCCCACTGGCCATATGTTTCAGGGCAGCCAGTGATGTGCACCCCAAAGGCACAGACCCCGGGGTGTCAGAAGAGAAACCCCACTGGGCGTTGCCTATGGGTAGTGCCAATGTCCTGCAGCCTCTCCTGGCTCTGGCAGCCATCCGGGGAGTGTGTGGGCAAAGTCCACCCTTCCGAGCTGCCGACAGCTGAGATATCCCCTCCAGGCAGCAACAGGAGGAAATATGTATCCGGAGCTGAGTGATTTGCAATGAATCAATATGTTTGCCCTCGCGTTAACCCCAGCCCTGAGCCTCGTTTCTGCTCCAGCCCGTACCTGGTGGAAGGTGACGATGAGCGCTGACCACACGAAGATGCCAGAGATGACCTGTGCTGCCGTCGTGGTCAGGAAAAGCTGCCGGCCATCCTCAGAGTTGTTGTGGGCAGCCGTGAGCAGGGCGAGGGATGGGGATGGGGTAGCTGAGGCCAGTGTGGCTGCTGTGCCAGGCCCCGGGGTGCCGGATGGCGCGGCCGACAAGGCACGGGTGACATTGCTCATCTGCAGGAAGGGAGAGGCACGAGGAGTGGTGCAGGAAGGCAGGACCGGGGCAAGCTGGTGAAAGGGAAGGTCCCAGCAGGTTTCCCAGCCCACACAGCGTGACAAACCTCCTGTGAGGTTTATCTCCTCCCCAGGGTTTTTCCAGGGTGTCCTTCACCCAATCCAGCCTATTCACTGTGCTTGGATCTGCCTCTCCCAGGAGGAAAATGCAAAATGTCCTTCAAAGAGCAGGACCGCTTTTCTCTGATAAGGTGCACGTGGTTCTTGTGTCCCCAAAACACATGCTTCCCCTTCCCAGCCTTGCTCCTGCTTGTTTTCTCAGGGGTCACTATCCTTATTTGAAAGGGAAATATCTGCCTGCACTTGTGCCCACGAGTTCACACTTGTGGCTCAAGACCCATTCCCATCAAGAACCTGAGACTTCAGGGTTAAACTCATCCCTCACCCATGATAATAATGAGTCCCTTACCAAAGAGTCACCAGGACAATGATGTCCTCCTTGGACATCCTCTCTGTGGTCCCCCCCCAACATTTGGCTCCTTTGTTCATGTGTGGCCTGCCGGGGGCAAACCCCAGGGCTGCTGCATTTTGGGGATGCCGAAAGCTCTCGCACCTCCCCAGCAGGTCTGTCCCCCTCAAAGCCACAAGGCTCCGAGTGTTCCTGGCACAGAGGGTGGCTGGGGCGTATGGCACCGTGTACCCTGTGGCTCCAGACAGCAAGGACCAACCTAATAATATGCTTTTATTTATAGGGCAGCTTCATATCTCAAGGCCAACAGATGCATAAACCGCCATGCTTGGTCTTTCTTTCTGCTAATCTATGGAAAGCTGCTTTTTCCCCAAGTATAACAATAGCGTGGTTTTTGGTTTTTTTTAAGCAACCACCTGTGAGCAGAGCTCTAACAATATAGATTCTTCTCGGTGCATTGTTAATAAAGAAAGATTTTAGCTGCTGGGTAACTACTGCCTGGCGTAAAACTGTAAGCATGAACTGGTGAGAGGCAAGAAAACATCTGCCACAGATAAGAGTGGTAGGGAATGCCCTCAGTCCAATTAAACACAGAAAACAAACCAAAACAAGAGCTCACTCAGCAGCTTCCTCTCCTGCCCTATCCCCGAACGCCAACCTCGCAGGAGAGGAAACTCAGCTGGTGTCAGATCAACAGCCCTAAAAATACCTTCCCCCCCTCCGCCTGTAAGTGGAGATGCCCAGGGCCAGGCGTGCTGGCCGGGTCCCAGGAGCTCGTACCTGCGCCCGCGAGTGGGGAAGCGGAGCCGGGGACGGCACGGGGCAGAATGGGGCTGGTGGGGTTACCGAGGCAGCGGGGAGCCGGGTTTTTCCCCCTCGTGACCATCCCACGGCCCTGCCCCGCCAGCAGGAAGCAGGATCCCAGGGAGGGAGCTGGTCTTTGGACAGACCACGACGACGCAGGACCTGCCTTGTAAACATTAACAGGAGGCCAAAGATAGCTCATGGTGCAGGGAGGGAGGGGAGAACTCGGCTGTGCACCATTCCCCGCCACTCCTTGCTCTTTCTGGGGCTGCCCTGCTCCAGGCTGGGGCCATATGGATGCATTTGGCCACACTTTCCCTCTGCCCAAGCATCATGATAGGGAAGGATGCAGTCCAGCTTGCTTCCCAGCATACAGCGGAGAGCTGTACTCATCACTAGACCCACTTATTCTGTTTTTGACCCAGCGCTGTGCCATGGATGCTTGGCCCAGGACATCCCAATTCCTATTAGCTTTCCCAGCCTGGCTGCAGGCATCACGGTACGAGCACGGTGGCACCAGCAGCTGGTTCTGGCAGGCTCCCCGACATTGTCGCCCTCCAAACACGGCAGAGCAAGTCATTGAAAACAAAAGCCTCGGTGCCGCTCGAAGACAGGGCTCCCAGCTCCTGAGGTAATTAGATCCCGGCTGTGCAAGGTAGCCGGGCAATTCAATGCAGATACAGGGCCATTTGCTTCCAAAACAAAGGCGGCGAGGAGACACAAAGAATACTATGAGCTGCGAAACTCAGCTCCTGGATAGGACTGTGCCAGTGCCACATCCAGTCTGGCTGTTTTTAGACACCTTGCAGGTACTTGCCACACACAGTCTACCTGTTACACTCACTCCCTGGGATATTCGAGATGTTAAGTGAGCGTTGAGCAGAAAATAAACTGAGCAGTGACACCTGTGGTCAGGCAGGCCACCTGCAAACGGGGCTTTGCATTTTGCCAGGGATTCCCCTGCAACCACAGGTGAGAGCTGGGGCTCCCAGCTCACATCCCTCCCGGTGTCCTGAGACACCCGGGGACAAATCCCCAGCTCGGCAGCAGCCTCCACGGGGCTGGGGCGCTCAGAAAGGAGCGGTGAGCCCCCGCAGCCCCCCAGCAGTGCCTCTGTGGGGCTGGCTGTGTGCCCCGCTAAGTGGGGAGTGATCCCTGACTCCATCCCGGGAGGCGGAGCGGCCAAGCTCAGCCCCCCCAGCCCCGGAGACGCGCCTTTCCCCTACCTGCTTCCCGATAAAGCCGAGACACGGGAGTTATTCACCCTCTGTACGCCACCCCCATAGGACCCAGGAGGAAGTACCTCTAGCACACAGCTATAAATTGAGGCAGGGCAGCACCAAGCCCTCTTTAAAGCCCGTCCCGAGGGGCGTGTGACGCACGCTCAGGGCTCCAGCAGCAGCTTCTGCCCTCGCAGCAGCTCCCACGGGTGCTCAGGGCCGGTGGCTGAAGCAACCCCTGCTCTGTGGGGGCACCCCCGGCTGCTGCACCCCCAGGACCCCACTTACCCTGCGGGGCTCCTCCGGGAGCGGGTCTGGCTGCTGGGGACGCCTTCCTCCGCATCCCTTGCGCCCTCCTCCACCTGCACCCGTGGGAGACTCCTCCTCCGGGCACCCCCCCGGCCCTGCCCGCTCCCAATCGCCCTGCCCGCCCGCGGCAGCCGGAGCAGCAGGTCGGGCTTCGCCTCCTGCAGAAAAGCCACCCGACCCACCTTGCCAGTCCGCTGCGCTCGGCACCCACGCCCCGAAAGCAAACACGGGTGGAAAACCACGGTGCAGCCCGGCCGTGGGTGAGAGCTCTGCCTGGGTGGCAAAAGGCTGGTTTTCTTGCAATTGGGAATTCTTACCTGGAGGACAGCAATGACTAAAAGGCAGGCAGCGGGAGGGGGACCAGCAGACTTGTGCCCGTTTTTTGGGGCAGGCCTTTCCCTTGGTTTACTGCAGAGCAGAGAGGAGCAAAGTTGAAGGAGCGATTGCGCGGGGTCTAATTTATCGCTATGGAAAGGCAACAAGATATATCTGTCCAGGCTCTGAGCACCAAATGGGAGAGATCTCTACGTCTTTTCTCCACCTGCCACCCTGCGCAGGCCTGGTGGCACACAGAACCAGGAAATCAAGCTGGTTAACTTGTGGTTGGCTCTTAGGTAGCAACGCTCAGGTCTTCGGGGCATAGCAATGGTGTGCCACCATATCGCCACGGTGGAAGATACGATTTACATTCAATTCGCTAATTCATGTACGGTTTCCACAAGTTGCTGGAGTTATGGACACCATAAAAGCACCAGGATTTGGGAAATACATTGAATTTTGTGTTGGGAAAGAATCCTTACTAACAAACTAGGATCAACAGTAACAAGTTCCACATGCCTCTGTCAGCCCTCCTAGACCAAAAAAAAAAAGTGTAAAAGAGGGAAAATTTGGAGTTCTGGCAGATGCAAATCTTTGCTTTTTGGAAGCACAGTTTGGAAAATTATTTTTAGATGAAATTTCTTGTTAAGGGCAGCTGCAAGCCTGCAGTGTCTGGATGTACTTTTTTTAAAAAAAAGTTTCATTTCTTGTAATCCCTTAAATACTGTAAATAATCCTTACTTTAGAGAAAAGAGTCCTTTCGAAATGTGCTTTCTGCTTTTCTACTTGTAGGGGATTTTTTTAGCAACAGAAACAAAGCAGCAACTGGATCTATGTGGGGCAGGCACAGGGTCTGTGCTGATATCAATGGGCCTTAACACAGCGCAAGTCTCCCCTGCCCCAAATTCAAGACCCATCCTCTGCTCAGTCAAGTTCATCAGTGACAAAAGTCTGTAACAGCCCACTTAAAAATTTACTATGTGGTGTTGTTACAAGAAGAGGTAAAAACAAATGTGCTGTCCAAGCAAATGGCAGAATTTTGGCTATTAGGTATTGCAGCAACTCATATAACTTCACCCAACACTTTTTTTTTTTACAGACTCAGAAGAAACACCGCTGTGTACCCCCCAAACCCTCCTGTCCCCATGACTCCTGCGACAGGTACTCGTTGCAGGTGGCCCAAGCTATGTATGCGCCGCCTCTCTCACGTGCTGGTACCATGTAATCCATAAGCAGCTGTTATCTTGTCCTTTTCCTCACCACTGATTTGGGTTCCCATCTTCCACCCTGATGTCAACTTTCATGAAATTTGCAGAGCATAATTATCTATCCCTCTTTCGGAGTGAAAGTGGAAAATGAATGCAGACTGACATACGGACAAACGCAGTCATATAAGACTCATTTCCTTAAAAACAGGCAAGAAACTCTTTCCTATTATGCAATTGCTGTTGATTTGTTACTGAGGCTTGTATTTCAATTGAAGTGACTTTCACAGAGCAAAAAGGAAAACAGGTAAAATTAGATTCGTCAATGTTTCTTTTATTCACTCTGCACTGGGTGTTCCCCCTTTGCGGTTCAGCGTAGCTACAGAGCTTGGCATCTATTGCTGCTCAGGACATAAAACGCAGAGCAGCACCGTTTCCCAAACACACATCCCACCCAATGTGATAAAAATAATACTTCTCTTGTATGTTGAGGCAATTGTTCTTGTCTCATCACTGACTATATGGACTGCAAACCTGTCACAGTAACCAAACCCACAAATGTTCTACACAGTAGAGAAAAATTAATGAAATTCCTCAGCATGTCCAAAACCAGCACAAAGACATTCCATCATTTTCATTTCTTGTCCTTTTAAATAAGTGGTGATGACTCATGGACTCAAGATCATTTCCTTGAATCCAGATGGCACAACTTCACCACACTTGGCAACTTCGGATCACTTCCCGTAGAGCTTGTATTCCTTCCATGGTCTTGTCTTTTAAAGCCATGGCCAGAAGAACGGGTTTGTTCCCAGCTTCCTGAGACACGAATGCCACCAGGTTTTTGGCACAAACATGGACGAGGGGCTGAAAAGCAAAAATATACAGATGTACACTCTTACAGGTGGGAGAGCCCTCCCTCTTGAGTTAGGAGAGGAACAGTCCTGCAGTGACATGGAGCATGTCAAGAACTTGTCAATACTGGACTCGGAGCGAGTGTGCAGTTTGCTGAGCGGTTCCAGCGTGACTGGGAGCAGACAGTCAGTTTGGCTGGTCAGCACAGCCAAGCCACAGCACGGGGAACTTCAGAAAACACTTTCTCAATCAGCATAAAAGGGAAGAGTTTGGGCCCGTGAGTGACAGCCACCCAAACCACCCCAAAACAACTTAACCAGAGCTGCACTTGAATTGAGTTTTGTGCTGGTCTGGAAAACCTGGAAAGCTGGTGCAGAGATTCTTTCCTTCTGCTAAACCTCCCACCCAAACTACATCCCCAAATATCAAATTATGTGAAATGCCACCGATCAAAATGCCTCTATTTCCACCACAGCCAGATTTCTGAAGAAGTTTGCAAGTACAGCTTTCTTTTAAAAACTTGTTGCTGAAGAGGGTATGTTCTGTTGACAAGGTCTGGAAAAAACATGTTATTTTTGCAATTCCTAGAGACCGAAAAATGCTGTTATATACACAGTCTTCGCACGCCATGTGTAAAGACTTGGTTTTGATTTTAATAGAACAATGAAGAACAGAAATAAGTAGTGAGGCTGAAGGAGGGAGGAAAAGGGATATAATCTTCTTAATGAGGCTTCTTTAACAAGAACATGCAGCTCAGTTTCATTTACATTCACATTTGTGTATTTATCAGAAGGATGAGTTTGCTTGATTTTAGCTACCAGTGTGGTTTGGAAGTGTGCACCATCCCAAAGGGGGATGTTAACGGTCATAAGCAGGAAGGCAGCGAACTAGTGAAAGCCTTTTCTTAAAGTTTATATTGATTAAGCTGGTAAGATGCTTTAAAAATGCTATGTAACAAAGTAAACACAGGCACTTTCCATTTCTAAATAAAACACAAAACCAGCTTGGGGGTGGAGGTGGTCAGAATTACCAAACATCACACCAAGGAAAGCAAAGCATCTCACATCCAGAGAAGGAAAGCTATTGCTGAAGAACGAGAACTCCATATGGGGAAGCCACGCATAGAATCAGGAACTTGTGTTGCTGGAGTTTTTCTAGTTAAGGTTAGCAAGTAATATTTGATAGCTCCAACCCTGATGGAAAGCCTCATAATCTTGTAGCTCTGTAACTCTCTGTTTTAATGGTTGACTAGTTGACGCTTTGCGAAATAAATTTTCTTCTGCTTTCTCTCCAGCTTTGTGAAATGGTCGATAAAAACTCATTTTGTTGAGGCAAAACAAATTAAACTTTATCAAGGGTAGGTGCTGGCAGGCACACTTGGGAGAGAGCAACTAAAGTCCATTATGGGGCTGGCATAGAGTGGGGGTGTGGGGGCGAGAAAAGGGACTTGAAAAGTAAAACAAACTCACTGGAATAGGAACCAAAAAAAGGTTATCAAAGGCTTCATGTTTGATCTCGCAACCCTTAAATCAACAGGAGCTTTATCAAACCTTCCATAAACACGGCGAAGCAATCCATATCCTGTAGGACACAAAATAACAGATCCCCAAACCACTCAGAGTCAGTTAAAACTTTTAGGTCAAAAGGAGCAGATGAGCATGCATACTTTTCTGATAAACCTCTCTTCCCTCAGAAGAGATTTAAAAATTAACCTTACCCCTATGCAAACATCGCTTAACTGCTGTGATTCATCAACTCCCTGGCAACTTGCACAGCCCCACCTACCACATTTCCCCTTGTCCTCGCTGCCTGTACGCCTGCTCTCATAGAATCATATACTGTCCTGAGTTGGAAGGGACCCACAAGGATCATTGAGTCCAACTCCTGTCCCTGCACAGGACAACCCCACAGTTCACACCATGTGTCTGAGGATGTTGTCCAGTCTTTTCTTGAACACTGTCAGGCTTGGGGCCGTGACACCTCCCCGGGGAGCCTGTTCCAGTGTCCAGCACCCTCTGGGTGAAGAACCTTTTCCTAATGTCCAACCTGAACCTCCCCTGGCACATCTTCCTGCCATTCCCTCGGGTTCTGCCACTGGTCACTAAAGAGAAGAGTTTGGTGCCTGCCCCTCCTGCTCCCCTTGTGACAAAGCTGTAACTGCAATGAGGTCTCCTCTCAGTCTCTCCTCTTCTCCAGGCTGAACAAACCAAGTGACTTTAGCTGTTCCTCATACCGCTTCCCCTCCAAACCCCTCACCAACTTTGTAGCTTTCTTCTGGACGCCCTCTAGCAGCTTAATATCTTGCTGCACTCGCTCTCACCTCATCCTTGCCCAGCAGCACCTTTGTGGTGAGCGAGGGTCTGCCCACGCTGTCCCCGACCATGCTGGGGTCCACGTAGATGATTGTCCCCATCTTGCCGTACTGTGTGACCACCACGAGGATGGAGTTGGAGAAGGCCGTGCACACCACCTCGGTGGGGACCCCGCGGACCACCACCTCGCGCTGCTTGGACGTCACGATGGGACCCGCTTCCATTGCTGCGGAACAAGAACAATAAAACAACGACAGCAATAAAATAGCGTTAGATTAAAGACACAGACCGTGGGCTATAAAAAGCCCGGATCCTTCCCTTCGTTTGAAATACACACGTTGGTTTCAGGGCACAAAAGCATCCCGAGGTGTGTATTTGAGGGAACAGCATCGCACAGCCCCGACTGCGAGGGGAAATTTAACGGCCCCGCAGCACCGCCCTGCGCTCCCCCAGCAAGAATGACTGTAGAATAGGATAGATTCACAGAATCATTTCGGCTGGAAGAGACCCTCAGGATCATCGAGTCCAACCATAACCTAGCTCTGGCACTAAACCATGTCCCTAAGAATCTCGTCTAAACACCTTTTAAACCCCTCCAGGGATGGTGACTCCACCACTGCCCTGTTCCCACGCCTGACAACCCTTCCCGTGAACAGGTTTTCGTGCCGATCACTGTTTAACAGCGATCGCACCCACGGACCGGGCCGCCTCCGAGCCCAACCCGACCCGCCGCGCTCCCCCTCGCTGGCACCGAGGGGGCGACCCCCGCGCTCCCCCCCGCAGGCCCCGGCGCTCCCCGAGGGACTCGACGACCCGCGGGCCGAGGCTGCGGCGAGACCCCGCCGCCCCTACCCGCGCCCGGCGCCGCCGCCGCAGGCCCAGGCCCGCCCCGCCGCGGCGGAAGCGGCGCGTTTCCCCTCCCGCCGTCCGCCGGGCCGCGGCGCGGGGAGATGGCGCAGGGCGATGGCGCAGGGTGGCGGTGGGGCTGCCCCCCCCAGCGCCGCCATTACTCGCGCCCGGGAAGGCGCCGCATCCCGCGGCCGCGCTCACCGCAGGGGCTTATCGGCGGTCCCGGGACTGGGCTCTTTCCCCCGGCCCGGCCTCCTCGGGGGATGTCCCCCGCGTCGTTGGGGGATGTCACACGGCGTGTGCCCCTCTTCAGGCCCCTAAGAGGACGCGGCGAACCGGCGGCTGATAATCACAGAATCCCAGAATGTCAGGGGTTGGAAGGGACCTCGAAAGCTCACCCAGTGCAATCCCCCGCCGGAGCAGGAGCACCCAGATGAGGTTACACAGGAAGGTGTCCAGGCGGGTTGGAATGTCTGCAGAGAAGGAGACTCCACAACCTCCCTGGGCAGCCTGGGCCAGGCTCTGGCACCCTCACCGGGAACAAGTTTCTTCTCAAATTTCAGTGGAACCTCCTGTGTTCCAGTTTGCACCCATTGCCCCTTGTCCTATCATGGTTGTCACCGAGCAGAGCCTGGCTCCATCCTCCTGACACTCACCCCTTCCATATTGATCCCCATGAATGAGTCACCCCTCAGTCTCCTCCAAGCTCAAGAGCCCCAGCTCCTCAGCCTTTCCTCACACGGGAGATGCTCCACTCCCTTCAGCATCTTTGTGGCTGCGCTGGACTCTCTCCAGCAGTTCCCTGTCCTTCTGGAACTGAGGGGCCCAGAACTGGACACAATATTCCAGATGCGGCCTCACCAGGGCAGAGTAGAGGGAAAGGAGAACCTCTCTCGACCTGCTAACCACCCCCCTTCTAATCCCCCCCAGGATGCCATTGGCCTTCTTTCCCTTCAAAATAAGCCAGCCTCGCACCTCGCTGCCCATGGCACAAGGAGTGGCATGTCTGGCACCGAGATGTTCCATGTGCGGTCCAGGTGCTTCTTGAGCCAAGCATGGGGCTTGGGGAATGGGGGAAGCTGCTCAGGGCTGCTGTAATGGGAGAGAAGGACATCTGCGTCACGAGTGCAAAAAGAAATGTTTATGTCCCACAGGCAATATGTGCAAACATTCGTTTTGGTTTATTGCATACAGTTAATTCAGTGCTATTTTTTTTTTCTTCTTTGAAATAGTGGCACTCATGAATAGCAACTTCATATAAAGTCATACAATGCTCTGTAAACTGGGATTTCTCAGAGGTTTGCAACTTTCTAGACTGCTACAATTGCTGCTCGAGACTTTCATTTATGTGTTAGCTCTCTACAGTCATTTCCACCGCACGCAAAATGTTTCACCTGTGGCTGGAGCAATAGCAACTTGATTTCTGGGTTATCTGTTCAGGTAACCTCTCTTAAGAACCTCATGAATACATATATATTTTGTACTAAAAGTTTTAACAAAACTTGACTACAGGAAGAGCACGTAAACTTTGTACTGAGAATCCTTTAAGGCACCGTTAGAGAGCAGCAGAGGTCCATGGAAAAGTTTTTAATTCAGCAGGTTATTCTTGTGGTGAATTCAAACGGAGAGGCTTGATACCTTTTTGGTACTCCTTGCAATCTGGCAAATAGTCTGTTTTCCAGCACTGAAAAAACCTGACATTCCTCTTCCTTTCTCACCACAATCACTCGGGGCTTTGCCTGTTTGACGGAGATAATAGCAGCTCTTGTCAGTAAAGCCTCCTGACTCATAAAGTTTATTCCTGCTCTGCCTTCTCCAGAGAATAATTGTACTTCAGGAAACACAAAGGATCGGATTCTTTCTGCCATCCTTGCTAGCCTCCATTTTAATTTTTACATGACAGGAGGATAAAGAGAGTCCACTCTAATTCAGATTTACATGGAAATGCCATACTTAACTCTTTTGTCCCAAACTAATGGAAAACAGTGATCTTTAACAGTTTCAATCAACTGGATATCTCATTTTGGCATGGAGCTGAGATTGGACATAGCAAACTCAAGAAACAGACGGCAGGAGGTGACTGAGCACCGAATCTTCATCACTGAAAGTAGATACATTAAAAAAAAAAAAAAAGCAAAAAAAAAAAAGCTAAAGCTAAGGAGAAGGCTTCTGTTTTCTGTGTGACTGAGGCAGGGGATGGAGATTTGAGAACACACACTATGGAGATAATGGGGCCTTTCCAAAGGGGTCTTGTCTGCTGCCACCCGCTTCCCAGCGTTTTCTGGCTTAGAGGACATGTGTCCATACTTACGCTTCCGTTACTTACAGCACTTTTCCTCCAAAAGATCCCTAATCACATTGCAAACATTATTGCATTTAGCTTCATAAACTCTCTGTCGACATAACAGATTATTAATATACCGCATTTTATGGTCCGAGGGAAATAAAGAATTGAGACAGACAGCAGTTCAGAGCCATCAAATCCTCAGCTGGAGATTCTGCAGGATTTCAGGATCCCATCTTCCACTCCCATGCACTCGCTGCTGAAGAAACATAAGTTAAGTCGTGCATGTCACTGTCTCAATTACCAGGGAAAATCAATGACTGTGCAGCCCCCTACTTTGACAAGAAAAACTACCCATAATATTGCAGTATTATACCTTTATTATTATTTATTTGAGTAGTTTCTTACTACTCTTCTTTTTAAGTGCCTCTGTGTTTGTAGTCTGGAAGGAGGCTGCTTTTTATAATAGTCTTTGTGTTTATCTGAGCTGGTTTTATAGAGCAAATGCTTAAGATCCACAGAGCATCAGAAATGTTTCCCACTTCTCTCGAAAACTAGACACACAGTGTTTCAGGACATCCATTAATAATCCCTGCTCGTGGGAGCACCTAGCTATCAAAGTACTGGGTTGGTTTATTAGTTTACAGGTTATTACTTCTGTAGTTTAGATTTCTCTCTTGTATCTTTTATGATGCAGAATATAGACTGTGAGCTGGAACCTCAGGTGCAGCTGGGCTCTGGGCTGCACAGCCAAGGAGAGAGGGAAGGAATTAGTTTGCTCCCTGATGCGGGAGCTGCTTGGGGATTATTCTGACCCTTGTTATAAATCAGAGCTGCCTTTAAGTATGTTCCTCTGGCCAGACAATATCAAAATGCTCATCTTCCCCGTATTGCTGTCAGCACAAGATTGGGGGGCTGTGGGCGGCACAGGGTTGTGTGAATGCTTTCTCCGTGGGGCTGTTGTGTTGAAGGGGTAGGAGGGATGGCAGAAATCCACCTGGTTCCCACTGCAAGTAAAGAGTCTGGCAGAAAATACTGCAGAATTGAGGCCCTTGGGGAAACGGGCAGAGAAGCACATGGGGGGCTGTTCTCAAAGACCAGCTTTAGCCCCAGAAGTCAGGTCTCCCTGGGCTGGCTCCCTCTGCAGTCAGTGGAAAGAGGCTTTGTCGCTGCTTGGTGCAAAGCAGAAACACAACTTGGGACCTGGCTGTCTGCAGTCAGGAGTTCAGCCCGCTGTGGATGAAGTTGGCTGTTTTATCTCCTGTTTTCTAGATCTCAGCCTGACACAGGTATGAACCTGCCAAGCAAGACCAAAACTCAACGGCTTCTGCACATGGACAGAAACGGGGCATCAGGTTTGCAGGGAAGCCTGAGCTTAAAGTGTGAGCAGCTGAGGAGTTTGGACGTGTCCAGGGTTGGGTGAGAGCTGAACAGCATTCTCAGAGTTAAAGCTCTGGGGCTCTCATTTTATGTGCTCATATTTTGAAGGAAGGTGAGGGGATTCTGGCTGTCTTGTGCATTGGTCCATTTCTGTGCTTCCAAGGATAACTAGTATAATTTCTTATTCTGAGAGACAAGTCTAAGAGGTCTGCTCTGTTCTCAAGTTGTCCACACAGCTCTTATTGTATGGGACATCTCTTATTTGTTGCATGAGTAAGAGGGAGGCTAAGCCAATCAATCAGGCATTGCAGAACCACTCCAAGCTGTTTAGTTGTTGATTAAATATTTTTTCTTTCTTTTTATTTTTTCTTTCCCCAGTGTAGAATTCAGCCAGAAAAAACACAGTCTTGTAAGAAAAAATAAACAATAAAGCTCAAACCCAAATTGTTCTCTTTCTGTGCGAGCTGCACTCAGCTGCACATCTGAAATGGAAATCCTGGATGTCTTTGCATGCCTGAGATTGTCAAGTCATGCTATTGTCTTGTTTTCTTGCATTTGCTATTTAGTAAGAAAACAGTATGGGAATTTTCATTAATGTCTGTGTAAATAGTAACTGCCCACATATGAGCACTAGGATATTTTCCTGCGAAAGCTCAACGTGCAGGGTAGGATTTTAAAAAGTGGCAGTAAGCCAGCACACTCTGGCTGGGCCTGAAAACATCTAGGTAGCAATTTGACTGGAGCAATTTGGAAATTTTTTTTGAGTCATATTTAGCGACCTATGAATAGAGGAGTACTCCAGCCCTTGTAGGTCTTTGTTATGCTGTGTCATTTGTGTTTTCTGAGCTGCTGTGCAGGCTGGGGAAGGAGGACTTCAGGTCCGCGGGGCTGGCATGAGAAAGGCGCTCACTTGGTGCTGGGGGAACATTTCTGAAGGAGGTGACTGCTGAGATTGCAGAGCCTGGCAACAGTGAGACAAGTCACACATACAGAAGGACATTGCTGAAAACAGTTTCTCGGGTGCTTGGTCTCAAACAGCAGTAATTTTAATCTATTCAGTACCTCTAAAATCAGCAGATCCTACTTTTCTTTACAAAAAATATCCAAAATTATTTCAACAACCACTGAAATGAAAATGTGTGAAATACTCCAGAATAGCTCCAGACTACCTATGAGAGCTAAAAATGCTCCAGCTACCTGAAAGAGTCAGGATTACATCATGCAGTCAACCTAGTGCTGTTTAATGATAATTTTATCCCTGATATTTATCATGAGAAAACAGCTGGCTGTACTGGACACTGTAGCCAGGGGGTATGGAGCAGACAGAGTCATCATGAGGCAAGATTGAGTTTGAGTACTGTTTACATAATTTTCATTTGTCAAATAACAGCCCTGCATAGATCATGACCATGACAGCGCCTGTGGATGGTATCATCCATCAACAGATCCACCCTGTGAACAGCAGAAGCTTTGCATTACCGGAATGGCTGGAGAAATTATTTCCATGGATCAGTAAAGACAGCAGTAATTGCCATAAAGCTCACTAGAGTTTATGCCGGAGTTTTTCAGCTGCTCAGGGTGGTCTGTCAAATGAAAGACAGCGTGCAAATGGGGCAGATCATAAAAGTAATTGTAACATAGCTTCTAAGAACAAAACTCATACCACTCCGCTCCTAAGAAGTGCAAAAGCACAGAAAATAACAACATGGCACTTGCAGAGGCAACAAGAGAATGTCAGAGTATTAGTATGATACTAATAGTATAGGCAGTTGTATAAATCACTTAATTGTGACAGCAAATTAAATAGTGTTGTTGTCTAGAATTCACTCGTAGTTAAAATGATATATCTTGAGGAGACAAATGCTTTGTGCACTGCCAGTAATAAATTAGCTCCTCTTTCAAGTGAGAAAACAATTAAAAACTTGGTTGAAAGGGGCATATTTTCTCCGTGGCCACTGATCCCTCAAACTCAGGAAATAATAAAATGTTTCTAATAGCTCTTCATTATTACACAGTTGAAAGAGGAAAAATCCCTTGTTTCATTTTGTTCAAGACAGTCATGAAATTGCATTTGGAGTATTTGAAAATGTAAGAGGCATCACCAAATGGTTTCAACTTTGACAATGTATCATGATTTGCAGCTCATAATGCTGCTCTTAACTTCGGGAGATATCAGTCAGAGCACACAGTGGAAAATGAGAATAAATATTTGCTTTTTATTTATATGCTACATAAATAACAGCAAAGTACACAGTAGACAGGTCATGATTCGATTTTGAGGGTTGTTTAACAAAAGTTTCAGAATTACAGGAGATATTCATTTTGCAAAACTTAAATATGTGGAAACATTGTGGCATTTCCTGACAAAGTGGGCAACGCTGTGTCTTGCCAATGAAACAGTAACAAAATGATTTCTGCTTATTATGAATTACTCTTGAATATTAGGTGAAGATTAACCTCATCTGATTCTTAAGTTCTTTATAGGTGTTGATGATGGAGATGGTGGAAATACCTGGTATCTGAATGCTTCCTCTTTCGTAGTAAATTAAATTTTTTTTGCCACCTAGTCAAAATTAAAATCCTCTCTGGTGCTGAAGTTTAGCACATAAAACATTCGTTATGCTGTAGATCACAATAAAGAATTGGAGTCAGACCTGTACAAAGACATACTGTGACAAAGCAAAATCGTGTAGGGACCTTCACTGGGCTGGAGGAACTCTCGGATCTTGGTCTCCATCTTCCTACATTAACCTGGTTCACTTGCTTTCTCTGAAAAAACGTGAGATTTTAGGAAACTGGAAGCCATATATCGAAGGACTTATCTATGACAGAAGATTGGAAATACATTTATGAGGAATATTCTGATTTGAAAGATTTTATAAGGCACGTGTATGTGCTGCAGGAATTGGTATTTAGAAGAGTTTCAAAACCTGGTTATCTCAATTTCAGAAAACTTGTAGAGTTTACTGCATCCGCTCCTGTCTCTAGAGAGTAATAGAATGAATATTTTCTCTTGGAAGCAAATTTAACATTTCAGAAACCTGCATAATGTTGAGTCTATTAAAGCTGGAGTTTAAAGTTAGTTTTAACTGACCACATAAATTATTTTATGAATCACCATAAAAAGAAATAAGTACTGAAATTGTTTGTTAGTGCCATTCTAAGTAATGAACTGAAGTTTGTGATAATTGAATTGTGCACTTGATGGACAGTATAAATATACTCTTAGGAGAAAAATACAACCATATACTGGGGAAAATAACATTAAAATGTCCCTTATTTCTCAGGTGCTTATATCCTGTTTCTGTGTAAGAAACTTGATAATCAAGAGAAACAGATGTGCCTTTTTAAGTTTCATCCTGGAAATGAGGTTGGAATGTTCCATAAGAATATCAATGTCATTTTCCTGCTCTCTCTCCTGTCTCTGTAAGAAATGCCCTGTCTAAGTCTTCCTCTGCTCTGCACTTGAAATTCTTCTTCCATTTCTCTAGGCGACTCTAGGCTGAGCTCATGTTCTTGCTCTTAACTTCATGTGAGCCTCCTTTCCTATATCTTCCAAGAGCATTTTGGAACCAGTTTGCCCTGAAACCCTGAGATCAGGGAACACTGAGGGTTTAGGTTTAAACTTGTCAAGCTGAATTAACACTCCTGCCACATGATTCTGGCCTGTGCCAGTCGTTCTAATCTTGTTCAGAGTTTAGGATAATTTGTTTAGTAGTGCTGATCAGCTGGAGGTTAATTCAATTGGACTTTGGTTATTTATTCATGCCCGGATTTGCTAAGTGTCCCAGCAGATACATGAGGTCTCCGTTACAGTTATGAGACGGCTTCATTAGTGTGACGGAGAGTCCATCTGGATCACTTCCCCTCCTCACTGCAATAAATGGCTGTCAGGGCTCTCTCCAGTGGAAAAAAAAAATCCTTATATAACGTTTCTCTTTCATTTGTGTCATAAGTGTATTGATTACAACTTAAAATGCACTTCTCTGTTCTGATTGCTGGGATTGCCAATACACTTTCTCAAAGATCTCAGTAGTAATCCAGCTCTACATTTGAAGTTGATACCAGAATTTAAAAGAAAAGTATGAATGTGTTTTAAAAGCCGTGTATTATTAATAATGTGTTTTCAAGCAGTATTCTGGCCCTGCTCACTTCAGGTTTCACTTTCCCCATCAGTGAAATGAGTCCAGCGCTGGGGTGGAACATGGTCAGTCTTTTGCACTGTCCAGAATTAACTACCCAGAAATGGAAGGCAAAAAGGAAGAAGAAAATTGCGTCCTGCTGAAGCCTCTGGAGGAATTTAGGTTGGCGAAATGTTGTTACTCGAACTGGAATGTGGCCAGGACACCAGGATTAATGTTAGCACAAAATGCCACTTGATTGCTAGTGTTCGGATAACCTTGGATGAAAGTCTTATCAGAAAAGAGGCTCTTCTAACAGAATAGGGCTCCCTGATATTGGCTGGGACTTTGGTTCAGGGTTGACTCAGAGAATTTTTTGCTATTTGCTTCAGCAGTTTTCAAATGGGGCAGCTCTTGAATGGTAACAGATCTCCCCTTCACAGCCTGCAGCACAGCAGATAGTTTCCCAGGGAGGATTCCATGCCATAGGCTGATGTCTCTTTTTAGAGATGTTGCCTGATATATCATGCAAACATGACAAATAGGAGCCTGAGGGGATGCTTGTTGGGAAAAGGTCCTAAAGATTAGAAGGCAGGAAAGATGTTCAGCACTGAGAAGGCACTGGGCCAAGCTGATGTTCTGCGGCTGCATAAATGTGGAGTAACTACTTATGTCATGGAGTTACTCCTGAGCAAGCAAGACCAGCATTTGCCCTATTTTTGTTTTATTCTCTTTTCTGAATGTTTCTGCTGTCAGTCCTCTAATAGATGTTATGGATTGGGCTGGCAGAACCAGGTGGTACCCAGTGAAAGTTTCGATGATTAAGAGCACCGTTAATCAAAATTTCTTCTCTTTCTCTCGATTTTTCAATTAAATTGAAGTTTGTGATGAGGAAAAACCATTAACTTCCAGGGAGTGAGAAATGTTCCTATATGTTTGGCCTTCTTCAGAAAACTCTGTCACAGTTACATTCCGTGAAATATAGTTTCCAACAGAACAATGTTTCCAAAAACCAGCTGGGACCCACATAACAACTCAACATTCTTTGCAGAAGTTTATTTGTTGTTGACTTGGAAGCCAAGTTAGAGCTTTTGAGAGGAGTCTCTACTTATCTACACAACAATGCGACATGGGTCCTGCAGCACCAGCTCCCACAGAGACACTGGAGACAGCAGGACTAGGAGAAAAATGTGCCAATACCCATCTTTGCCACCAGATGAGTGACCTGCTGGTGGATTTGATGTTTCTTGCCCTGATCCTGGGTCTCACATGCCTTCGTGGGTGAAAGGAAAGCATCCAGGGACCGTGTTGAGGCAGCCTGCCTTAAATTCTGAAGGGGGCTGTATCTGCAAAATGCCTGTGTGTGTTCCCAAAAGGCAGAATAGAAAGAGCAGCATGAAATTCCATCTCGGTGGGAGCTTTCCTGATGCTCCAGCCTCTTCTTTACAACAAGGCAGGAGCTCTCTGCAAATGGAACAACTCTTACGGGGCTGTGGGTCAGCTGCCTGTGTGATCAAGCTGTATGTAAGCATGGGACTTGCTCTGCTGTTTGTTTTTGAGGGCAAACCCCACCACTGTTGTTATGTGGGGTGACCATGACCTAGACTGTTTTGTAAGTGGAGCTATTTTCCATCCTACCCGAGCCTCACTGAGGTTTTCCCTTGTTTTCCATGGAAAGACACTGATTGCCCCCTCTCTGGCAGCCCAGCCTTCCCATTCCGCTCCTGCAGCAGCTCAGACTTGTATTAGAGCCAAGACGTGATTCCCCTAAGAATCAACTTCATTTAATATTTCTCTTCCCTGTCTTCATTATTTTTCATTTATAGATTAACCAGTACCTGAGATGCTCAGTGCTTTCCCTAACTTTACTTTGACTAGATAAACTTTTAAATTAAATATTTTCATTCCCCTCTCCTTCTGTTTGAGGGTTACTGTATAACCCTGTATTTTAAAAACCCCAGCAAACAGAGAAGTAATCACAAATGCATTTTGCTGAGAAGAGATAGATGGCCTGACATAAAGGATTGAACGTACTATTCCACAGAATATCCCTGCATCTGACAAAATAGGCCAAACTCATTCTTTAGGTTGCTCCACCAGGGATGAACAAGACCCAGGGGCTGTAAGAGAGACCACGTGCTGATGTTTTGTTTCATCGAGTCCCTGGAACATTGAATATGCTCTTGATATGCAAGAGTAGGCTGAAATCTGCAATCAGCTCCATGAGTGTAATTGAATCTGAGTCAGGAGAAGTGACACCTGCGTGATGAAGAAGGGCATTCATTATGCTCTGTTCAGGTCTGTACCGTCCCACTTGTGTGGACGGAGTTCAGCATGTACCATCTTGAGCTGAGGGATCACGCAATCATGCTCCACCTATCATTTCCTATATATATTTCTGCTATGTGCCAGACGTCTCAATGCTATGCTGATGAGTGCATAAGCACACCACATCCTATCTAAATATCTGCTCTATACATGTACATCAGTAACAGATGCACATGGGACTTATAAATATGAATGGGGCAAAACACGTAGTGTGACCACATCAGGCTTGTTTTCCTTCGTGTGCCTGCGCTTCCGATAATTCACTGCTGTCTTGGGGACATCTGTGTCAGTTCAGATCCAGCCCGTTATTGCAGGCAAACACGATACAGCTGTGAAGTCTGCAAGGATCTGTAATGTTGTGTATCTCACATGCATGCTCCCTGTGGCCAGCAATAATAACAAAACTTCTGTACAAAAGCCTAAAAGTCTCAAAGACAGTACAGGAAAGAGAAGAGGCCACTGGACATTACTGCTGCCATAAAAAGAAGTATAAGAGAAGAAAATTCCTGGATCTCTTCATGCTATCACCAGGAATGGTCCTTCTGGGAATGGTGCAATGAAGAGCTTTTGAGAAAAATGTTGTTAAAGCAATTTTTGTTGGAAATGTTATTTTGACACATCAGGCCATATTGTTTTGATCACTCCCTTTTCAAAAGTAACTTTTAGGTTACAGTGTTCTGCTCGGATGATTTTTCAAACGAAGTTGCAGTCATTTCACTTCATGTCAATTTTTCATCCACATTTTATCTTACATGGGGAAAGAGAGCAAAAAACCACATTTGATTGACCCGAACTACCCGTAGGAAATACTGGTCTTATGAAAACTTTAAAAATATCGCTTCCCTTTTCCCTGTTTGGAAGGAAATCCTAGGGCTTCTCACCCTCTGAAGAAAGGGGAATGCACCCTGATGAGGGCATCTAGTACAGAGGCCAAAATCAAGGTGCTAAATCAGGGCGGGTACCGAATCGCCGCGTTGTCCATCTGACGGGTCTCTTCTTTGGTCCCAAGTCTCGGCCGTGCCACCATGTGAGCACTGTTCCTGGGGGAAGCTGGGCTCAGTGCTTGGCCAACAGACTTTTGGGACCATGCACAGAAGACTTCACACCCTCTGAAATGCAACCCAAGGCTCCTTGGCAGAGAGCACTTGTGGGAAGAGCACATCTTGGCATTTTGCCTTCAGGGAACCTGACACTTCTCGCAATTAGGCCTCAGAGAGAGCACTTGGGTGCCCTTGGCAGGTGGCTTAAATGGAGAAAGCGTCACATCTTGGTGGGAAGCCAGAAGAAAAAGCAGCTTTGGCAGGTAGCCTTCGTGCAAGGCAGGCACATTGCAGTTCTCTTTTAGAGGAGGGAAGCATGATGCAGTAACAGAGAGAAGGGTCAGACCCACTCCAGCCCCTTTGGCCATGCACTCAATGTTGAAATTCCATGTTCCCTCCCTGTGTCAAGTGGGAAACACCTACTATTTCTCCATACTTTGAGGCATTCTTACCAAAATCCCCTCTGTATAACATATATATATGTATATAAGTGCACGTATAAAATTGGTTACTGAAAGCAAAAGAACAAAAATATTGTGAAAGTCAGCTGGATCCTCCAGAGAGTGGGATGCAAAATATGTATCCAATAAAGCTCTTCTGATGGTACCCATAAATACAGAGCTGAAGTGCTGGACCTGCTGTCCTCTCCAGTACCATTCCACCAGAAACGTGTAGCTCACATCCTGAGTCATCCCCAAGGAGAGCAATAGATGTTATACACTTGAAATAGTTTAATTTCTAACTGGCCCAAGCACAGTTCATCCCTCCTTCATCAGGCAAGAGGAAGATGGAGAATTTTAATATCTTCTGGTGAGATCATGGGACCTCTGAGCCTTATTCAATGCACTCAGTGCATTTTGCCAGTTCCATGCAAGAAACTGCAGGTGTGAGAGAAGTTGCATTCCCTGATTGCACTGCAAGGACAGGAGTGTGATGCTGCTTGTGTAGCAAGTTGGACCTCTCTGGTTGCTCTGAGCTGCAGGACCTTGAGATCTCCATTTTCAGCTGCAGGAGACCCTGTTTAAGCTCGTAACTTTATAGCAAGATAATCAAATGGTTTTATTTCCAGAGGCAGAGGTGATGAATTCCCACTTGAAGAAACAGTTCTGTAGGCAGATGTGTTCAGTGAGGATCTAACACTTTCTTTATCCTGGAAGACATTAGCTTGCCTCATCCATTCCTTGCTTAGCACCAGCCTATGTGTTTTATGTGTAAACTGAGGTAGGGAGCTCACAGGCTCTGCTGTCCCCTCCAAAACAGTTAGTCGTCCCAGCACACAGAGAGGGGCTGGCTCCCCGGAACCTGCCCTCACCACACACCGATACCTCAGGCACGAATTTCCCTGGGAATGAGATAAGTGACCGATGGCCGCTATTACAGGAGGAGATCTTTGGAACACATCCAGCCTCCTCTGTGGTGGAGTCGAAGGGCAAGAAAAATCTTTCAGCCAGCCAGCTGCTGCGAGGTGGCTTTGCTTTGAACATAAACAAGAAATACATTTTCAGAGAGTGTGGAATCCACAAGCAAAAAGGACAAAAAAAAAAAAAGGAAATCAGATGGCTGAATTACTAACTCATCAGAGGCCAGTAGGGACTGCGGTAATACAAGCTATATTATATCATCAATTTGTGTTGTACATTTGGAACAGCAACAATCATGTTGTTTTGAAATTAAGAATAACCTGGAGGGGGCAAATAAACTAACTGTACCACATAGTTGAGTGAGAGAGAGAATTTGTACTTGGCAATAATCAATACTCGTGTATGTCTTCTAATTGAGTCAGCTCAGCCTTCCTCCGGGATGTGACAGTGGCAACTGAACTCCTCTTCCCGTTTGATGGATTTGATTGTGCTGCAGCTGTAAATAAAGAATGCACCAAAAATGGCTTTTGTTGGTCCTCAGTGCCTGAAGCACCAACCCTGCTTGGGCCAGAGCATTGATCAGCCAGGCAGGATGGGACCACCGATGCTGTTGGTTGGAGGACACAACTGAGGATAGGACTTGAGGACCTTTCCTAGAGCAGGGCCTCATCTCCCCAGCATTCGTTTCCCTTGCAAACGTGTAGAACAAGCATCTTCTAAAGAATCAAATGACCAATTCTGGTGGCTTTCTTAACAATTTGGTCCTTGTCCTGTCTCTTAAAATAGTCTTTTAAAAATCCCTTGCTGCCAGAGGCACTGAGTGGCTTGGTTGATTAGCATGACCCCATCGGGTCCCCAGCTGAAGTGTATGTTGTTCCTGTTCAGTCTGAGGTCCTTGCTCCACCGCACACGTTTGCAACAGTTGCTGGATTCAGGACTGGGAAAGTGTTGATTGTGGGGACCTGGGGCTCTCATCTGGCACATGTCCAGGTCAGACCACAAGCACCCTTGTCTTGTGTCTCTGCATCTAGGCATTTCCTTACTTGTATTTCTTCCTCTGACCCTCCGCTATGGCTGGAGGCACGTCCAGATCGAACTGAAAGGCTTTCCTTTTCCCTCTTCAAATTGCTACTTGTGTTACCGACTCAAGCTCTTCACTTGCTTTGTACTGGAGGATGAGTCAAAACCCCAGCCTATTCATATTTCACATCATGTGCACATTAATTGGTACTTTACATCCCAGGGACTTCCTAAGGAAGCACCAGTTTGGTCTCTTAACAATTTTACTACAAATCCATTTCCCCCCCCTTTTTTCCTTCTTGTCATAGATAAGATTCATTTTTTTCTGGACATGAATCTGTTGCCTGAGGTTTCTCAAATCGCTGCTCTGGGACACTGAAATCTTATCTCTGAGGCAGAACGGGAAAGGAAAAGTAGTACATGAGGGGAACTGTGACTCATGCAGGAACTGATATGATGAAGCAGACACAGCTATTATGAAGACCCAGAGGTGTTCAAAGACCTACTGGTGGAAAGGCAAAAACCTGGGCTTTTCAGCCTTGAAAGGCTTATGCACATGGAAGCTTTGAGCGCCCGATAGGGATTGGGGACTGGTGAGCTCTCCACTAAGTCCCTTCTGCAGCAGCGCAGCAGAGAGCTCGGCAGGAGGCAGTGCGCAGCAGATTTAAGCCAGATCAATAGAAGATCTGTTAAAACTTGAAATGGTGCTGCCTTCTTCCCCCAAACAGAGACTTTAATGATTTTTTTTTTCTTTTCCCCTGGAGGGGCTGAATCTGAATGAAATAAGATTAGGAGAAAATGTGCCTGATTTCTCTGTTTCAATGAATGAGCTGAAGGAGGCACCTATGTGTCTGTCATCGTGAAAAGCTCCTTGTTTTGATGGAGCCTTAATGGATTTTTCAAAAGACTCTTTGAATGCCTCGCCCAGCTCTATTGGAAACAGTTATGTGTTGAAGCTGGCACCTTGCCATGTCTATTTATGTCCAATATTGCCTTCAAAAATAGCATCACTTCTATCTTGTCCCAATATCCAGAGCAGTATTAGTACATAGGACAATGAGCTGGCCTTGCTGCCCTCATTCTAGGGAAAATGCTTCAGGGGAGCCCAGACCAGCTCCTCTCCTTGAGGATGGGTAAAATTCCCAAATTCCTCTTGCCACACAGATGGCATTTTAGACACCACAGAAGGGAGAAAAGACCTGTATGCTAACAGGAGAGAAAAGTTTACAGCTCTCATGCTATTAAGTCCCTCAACATGGAGACTCTCCAGCACCCCGAGGTTATCTGCTCCAGAGACCCTGTTAGACCATCCTCTGTGTCTAACCTGATTTGCTCCTCTTGCAAGTTAAACCCGTGACATCTTGTCCTGTCTGCCACAGCTATGGAGAACAGACCGTTCCCTTCCTCCTGAAGGTTATCTTTTAAAGGCGTTAAGGACTTAGCAGTTAAGCGGGGGGAGAGATGAGGCTAACATCCCCCCACTGCTATTTCTTCGGCTACGTAAGGAGAGGGACCATTCCTCTCATGGTGTAGAGCTGTAGGGCTCCGTGCCTTCTCATAGCAGATCTCATGGCACACTCTTGCCCTGTGTCTGCCATTGTCCCAGCTCTTTTCTGGAAGAACGGCTGTGCCTCCATTCCTTCTCCCCTGGATGTGCAGTCTGTGCCTCCTGCTGAAGGGCAGCACTTGGCTGTTGTCCCCAGTTCACGTTTCACCTCAGTATTTGGGGCCATTTCATCCAACTTGTCTAAATAATTTTGAATTCTAGCCTTGTCCCCAAAGTGTCCTTGCCACCCCTTGTTGATTGCTTTTCTCTGCATGCATAATAAACCTGTTCCTGCATCTCTCACCCATGTCTTCAATGCAAACACAGAGTGGAGTGGGAACCAGAAGAATGTGCAGCCCCACCATCCATACAGACACGGAACCACTGGAAACAGCGGCTCCCCAGGAATCTGTCATCCTGTTGTGTGTATGCCTGGGGCCACAGCCTTTTCACTGCATGCTCTTTAACCAAGGAGCCCTGAAACAAAAGAGCAGAGCTTATGACCCCAAAATTACAGTGATGATGCAGCACCATTACAGTATGTGGCATAGAAGGTGGCAAGGTGAGTGGGCCCTTTCCCGGGAAGATCTCCCCTCCTCTGTGACCAGTCGGCTGCAGGATGAGTAGGGCACCCAGTCATGTCCCAACTCCCGAGAAATCCATTATCGCAACCCTTTTTTCCCTTTGAAGTATCCTAAACATGGTGAGTGTGCAGCCTTATCTTTCCCAATGCCAAATTCTCCTTAATGAGGTTTATCCAGCTTTTCCAGCATGGCTTAACGTTGTCCATCCAGGCTGGCCAGAAAAGATCCTTTATTTTGCTAACATAATTAACGGCAATAAGCTGTCCACGGTGTGTGGTGATAATGGTATTGATGCTGTAATGCCCCGCAGACAGAGGTTGGGATTTAGAGAAAGTTTCGTTCTGTGTGCAGCGTTAGCAATTTCCCCAGCTCCCTTCCTGAACAATTTCTCTTTCTATTTCACATCCTATGCTGGAATTATGCCTCCCGCTGTTTACATTAAAAATGCATTATACATGTGTTGAAAACATTGAGTTCTATGTTGCTGGCAAGGAAGGAAGCTGTTATGTTTAAGAAGCGCTCTCTTATATTATTATCACTTTTGTTTAATTTAGTAGGATTATTTTTCTCTAATTCCAAAGCTGGGAAAAGACTCCTGTAAATATTCTTCCCACTAGCCAATTTCTTTATCGTCCAAACCCATGTATAAGCTTGCTTATGAACTGCCACATCACCAAGTTAAAATGCTGATTTCCCTCTGTTAGCTTTCTCCTGTGCTTTGGATCAAAAATATACGAGGAAAAGGTAATGTCATTTAAAAGAGCTCTAAATGGCTTTCTGGAGCACAGGGGAGCCAGGATTTATGCTAGCGACATAGCAGTGTCAGGCTGGGGAGATACTGAGGTTTCTAAACTCCCGAGAAGAGCCACATGGTCTAGGAAAATGTGGGATTGAGCAACTCTGCACCTGTAGGGACTAGATGTTCAAATGCACCGTACCATCTTCTATAAATAAGCCTAGCAGGGATTTTGTCTGGGACTCACTACTGTCATATCTAAGCACCTTACTGTACAAACAGAATTTGGCAGGGCTGGGAGTTAAACCCATATCTCTCAGACCCAGAGCTTTAACTACATGGACATTTTTATTTTCAATAATGTAACTTGATCCAGATAAATTAGAGGCCTAAAGGGAGGCAATAGGACAATAGGACAGAAACCATGACTGTAGGTTGAAATCAGGGCATTCAAAGGAAATGAGGAATGAGAGGAAAAAAAAAAATAAGGAGGAGAGGAGAGGAGAGGAGAGGAGAGGAGGAGAGGAGAGGAGAATAGAGAGAAGAGAAGAGAAGAGAAGAGAAGAGAAGAGAAGAGAAGAGAAGAGAAGAGAAGAGAAGAGAAGAGAAGAGAAGAGAAGAGAAGAGAAGAGAAGAGAAGAGAAGAGAAGAGAAGAGAGAAGGAAAGAAGGAACAGAAAATGTCCTGTGGCAGGTCATGTACCCACTTGGAGGTTTTGCATGTCAGGCCCAGGAGCTGTTTTGTGTTGTAGAGCACAGAGGGGATCCCAGGGGAATCCCACCCAGCTCGGAGCACAGCAATGAGGCACCAGAGTGCGAAGTTGAAGTGAGGAGTTACAGAATGAAAGATTAAGGAAAATAAATTTGTGGAGGAGAGTATGGGAGATTCAGGCTAAGATGTAATGCTGTAAGGAGCTTTGCCTAAAGGAAGAAAAGATATTATTTTCTTTAATTAGTGACTGACAAGAGTACCTCATGGGCTTGAGCTGGAAGAGAAAAAAAATCAATTTATGTAACTGAAAACCACTTTTTAGCAGTAGGACTGGCTGGAGTTTGAGACCCGTGGTGCAAGTGAGCAGCAGGTCGCTGGGTGCCCAGCACAGGGGGTGCTCAGCAGGTCTCTGGTGTGGGCAGGAGGGGTTGCTGCAGGTGACGCACGGATGCTGTCTGTACGATTTGTATTTGTTCCCACAGCACTTTGCAAAGCAAGGGAGGATTTGTTGCCGGCTTTAGGAAACAGACTTCTCAGGGGGGCGAAGTGGCAGCTGTTCGATGGCAGCTGGTGACAGCAGGTTGGGAGCCCAGCGGAGCCGTGTGCCTGTGCAAGTGAGCAGGGAGAGGAATGCCAAATATCGGTGGCTGGCCTGGGAATGGGGTCCCTTCCTCCCCGGGACAAAGGCAGGGCTTGGGGTGACTTGCTTGAGCCAAGACCTCCGGTTTATCTCATTCTAAACACTGCGTGCCAAACAGCACAAAGGCAATTAGAGACCAGCATGGGTCGTTGGTGATCCCTCAGCCTTCAGGAATGCAATAACTTGTCTGTTAGATCTCCTTAAGCATTCGCCAAGTCACCGCTCTATCCTAGAGGGAAATAACCTTGTGCTGAACAGTTTGATTGTCTACTGCTAATATAAC
Source organism: Caloenas nicobarica (assembly GCF_036013445.1). NCBI lineage: Eukaryota > Metazoa > Chordata > Aves > Columbiformes > Columbidae > Caloenas > Caloenas nicobarica. The sequence goes on along the minus strand of NC_088258.1, from coordinate 5,618,557 downwards.
AGGAGAAAGCCTATTAAATCTTGTGCTGGAAGGGTCCTTTGGGTCTGCAATAGCTTTTCTCTTTCTTCTTTTCTTTTTCTCTTTCCTTTTTTTTTTCCCCATTTTCTCCCTTACTTTTTCCTTCTTTCCCCTTCCTTCCCTTCCTCACAGACCAGACATGAGCAACAGCAGTGAAGGCAGGGAAAACCATGTCTATATGAAATGAGATTGCAATCCAGCTGGCAGCATTGCCTGTGGCCATGCACCCACTTACTGCCGGGATTAGACCTGCCTCCCTGCTTTCCCTCATGTCTCCCCCCCAAAAAATCCCTACCAGATATTTGAGGAGTTTTTCCTGCACTTGCGCAACAATGTCTTTCTTCTGCCTCTTGCTGGAGAACCCTCTGCAGCAGAGCTGGTCCTGGATTGCCTCCTGCTGTCCGTGCACCAGCCACTGGCTGGGAAGAACTGGCTGAGACCACAAGGTTCCTGGGCATGGGCAGCGTCTGGCCAAGGCTCTGCAAGGATGAAGACGTCTCATCCAGTCGATGTGTTGGCCAGGGTAACGCTTGGACCAGCTGTGGCTGATCTCTCCCTTGCTTCAGCAGAGGTTTCCTCAGCCTACTGGCACACAGCACTTCAAGGAAAGAGCCTCAGGGCTTTCCTCTCCTGGCATTGCTGCAACACTGGTGGCCCATCAGAAACAGCAGGAAAGAGACAGGTCTGACTCTACAGTGCATCTCCCATGCAGGTGTGGCTCTGAGCATTTGCTGTTAATTTTATGAGCAGAAAAGAACAAGATGTTCATTAATCACTTGGATGAAACACCCAGTGGAGAAGCACCACATTGCCAGAGTCTCTTTTTCCCCCATGAGCTGGGGTGTGGCAGTTTTGAGACCCATGCAACTGTAAAGCCATGGACTCGCCCTGCAAACAGCAGTGACAGGAGGCACCTTCACCCCACAGTTGAACCTGAGTGCAGGACACCCACAGTGATCCTTGGAGAATAAGGAATGAGCAAGGCCATCGCAGCAACCTGCTCACTGCAATAGGAAGGCAAAATAGGCTGTGGTACAAACTGATGCAATTGGTGTGGTGGAAATGCAAGCCACTGGGGAGAGCACAGATCATGCAATAAGGTGGTGACCTTACTGTAAAGGTGGCTTTTTGAAGAGGTGATTCCTTAAATCAACTGATCTTCTGGGTCCCTGGCTGTTCATGAGTCTTTGCACATCTTCCAGAGCAGTGAGAGATGCCTGTTGACCCTTTGCAATTAGTACCACTGGCTTAATCGACTTCGGAATTCTCTCCAGCTCCTTTGAGGTGAATGCCTCCATCTGCTAATCCATGGCAATGGCCTGAGATGCTGTTACAGCTGAGGTGAGAAGTAGACGAGAAGCAGACATGGGGAAAACCTCACGCTCTTATCACAGCATGCGAGGGAGAGCTTTGTGGCTGCTGCCGAGGGCTGAGAGGCTCCTGAGACCGTGCCATGGCCATGACCTGCACCCACATCGATCCCAGTCATCCAGCCCGCTCTGGCAGTGATGTGGGGTGCCAGAGCCCTTGTGGTGAGTGCAGCCCCCATGGGATGTTTGGCCGCAGCCAGCAGCACTGGCGGCTCCGTCTCTGCCAGCTCAGCCCATCTCACGAGCTGCTGGGGCGGAGGCACTAGTGCTCACTGCTCCGCTTGCGTAACTGCATTCTTCACATCTCAGTGACTTGTTCAGGCTCTGGGCAGGCGCACGTGAGCTGAGCTGCATTTGCTGCTGGAGCCTTGAGGGGAACCGGGGACATCCATGCATGTAAAGCCATCAGATCCGGAGTGAAACCTCTGCCTGACCCAGTAATCATTGGCAAGGGTGAGCGGAGAAACCACTCCTGACAGGCTTTGCCAACCTGGCTTTCTGCAAGGGACGCATTCAGAGACCTTAAAGACCCAACAGCTGTGCTTTGGCTTCAAATAAATTATTCTCCTGCCTTTGCTGTCATCAGGGGACTTGATGAAGTCACTGTGGTGGCCGCACCCCAGATGCTGAGTCTTGTTTCATCCCACGTAAATCCTGCTGATATGCTATGCCTCATATCCCCAGATAATGTTGTCCCAGCCCCTGGTTTGGGTAAAAGGGACAAGAACGCCCTGTGTCTAGCCAAAGGCCCTGAGATGCTGCTTGGATTTTTTGGCGCTGGCTTTGTGCCTGCTTGGGAGCCTGACACTGCTTCTGCAAATGCCACACAATCAGCCTGGCCAGGGCTGATGGACGGGCAGCATGGCTGGGAGGAGATATTGAATCCAGCCGTGGGGCACAGCGGTTGGTGGCACCCTCAGCATGGGCACAGCAACACCCCACCGACTTGGCCTGTGCTGGCATCTGTGGTCCGTGTCCACTGTCATGGTGTCCCAGTGTTTCAGGGATCCCTGGTTTCCCTGGGCGCAGAAGGAGCTCAGCCTGGCCTCAAATGTCTCGGGTCTTGTCACTCAATGCCACGAACTGTGTCAGTGTATAGTGCCCACGCTGCCTGCCTCGCTTCTATAGGCTGATGTTCACCATATGTGCTCCTCCAGCAAGCCCGGGCTATGCCTGGGGTGACCGAAAGAAGCTCTTGGCTCTCATTCTGCTTCCTCCCTGAAATCAAGGGACTTTTAACTTCAAAAGAAGCAGGCTTGGGGCTGGCTGGGGAGGATTCAGCGGGAGCATGTCCTGGGAGCAGGTTCTCTGGCTGCTGGAGGAGCCGTAGGTCTTCTCCTGGTGCTGTTCCTTCCAGGTGCGACAGAAGCCTGGAGTGACCCGCAAACAACTGTGCCTGCTCCAGCCTGCCCCACTGTAACACCCTTGAGCAGGGACGCGAGGGGGGATGCTCATCCCCGATTCCCCTTGAGGACTGAGCTAACCAACCACTGGATGTCATTATTGCTCCAAACAAATACATTGAATAATCTATTCCAGACCTCAAAAAAAAAAAGTGTCTTTTCAGTATGGAAAGCTTAAAACGTGTTTCCTGAGGACACAAACCCATTCACCTCTCCTCCTGCAGCTCTTCCCTTCCCTGGCATACCTCTGTGTGCCGAGGGACAAGGTGCCTGGGGTTTGGCATGGGGAGGACACGATCCCCCATGACCTCTCTGCCCTTCCCGTGAGCTCCTGTGCTACCTCCTCATCCACTGGGATGACAACATGGCTGTTTCTGTAGCAACAGAAAGGGGCACGGGCAATTCCCGAGGGATGACACCGGGGCAGGATGGAGCAGGAGGGGGACAGTCCCTCGGCAGTGTCCTGTAGGTGCCCCTGACATGATCCTGGGCTGGAGAGCAGAGCTGGCGAGTCAGAGGCTTTCGACTGGTATCTGATCCAATAAATCAGGGGGGAAGAATTTGGTTCAGGTCCCACTCTCTCCTCTCCCATCATCTTTCGGCTGGGGACCACAGCTGTCTCACCAGACCTGAATTGAAATGTTTCATCTGGTCTTAAAAGTCTCACCCTTTGGAGCCACAATGGAAAGTTTCATTTACAAAAGGGCAACATGTTCCCTCTGCCTCACTCCTCCAGGGATTTTCATTGCAATTTTCCCAAATTCAGCTTGATTTCACTGATTATTTTACTTCTTGGGTTGTCTATTTACTGACTGATTTGATATTTACTGAAAACAGTGTGCTCAGTTCGATGGGAGAGCCAATGGAAGGGGGGATTGGCGGTTCAGCTGTCCCCGAGCTGCTCGCAGGTCCTCTCGCAGCACTCCTGACGTACCTGTGCTGTCACGGCCTTCCATGAGCTCTGCCTTTACCAAACAGGGACAGAATTTTCCCAGCACACTGAGGCGTCTTGGGCATCCCATTTTCTACGTGTAGGATCAGGACTTTGTGGGGGAGTGGAGAGCAACTGCAGAGGAGGACCACAGTTAGCACCGCAGTGCAGCGGGGAGAGAAGGAGCGGACAATCCCTGGGGAAATCCTGGCACGGTGCTTGCTGGGGAGAGCTTCCATATAGCCTCGCTGATCTGTACTCTTTCATCTTTATGTGCCTGCTTCTGACTTGCCCTATTTCAGTTACATCCCTTTCATTGGCTTTTCTTCTTCTACCACAGCCGTAAAACAAGCTGGGGAAACACCAGCTGCTGCAAGCCTGATGTTAAAGAAATAATCCTGAAAGAGCGGTGCTGGGTGCACATGGGCTGTGCCTCATCTCTAGCACTGCCTTGGGTCCCACAAGCAGCTCTGGCCAGCGTCAGCATCTTTTGCTCCGGCTGCAAAACAGTGTAAGGAGCCGCTGCCCAAGGGGAAAAAAAAAAAAAAAGAAAAATATCCTTCTGCTCATCCTTAAGCTCTTGCAAAGAAGAGCTCGGGATAGGCTGCGGGCGCATGGCGGCAGAAGGGGAGCCGTCTCACAGCCCTGGTAATAGCGTTCAGCATATGCCTGCACTCCTTGCTTGTTTTGACTTGCGTGGGAATCTTTGCAATCAAAATGATACGACAATTCCAATCACTGTCGATTGCTTTAGGCAGGTGTAATTCAAGCTCTGGCTGCAGATGGTTGTCATTTAAGTAACAAGGGAAGAGCCAAAATTCTGCATAATACTGGAGGAGGCAAAGAGAAGAGCCTAAGGGGAACTTGTGGTAATAGAGAGTGGAGGATGCCAGCAGACTTATTCAGAGTTTCTCTTATTCACACAACCGGGTAACACTGACATGATTCCCTGCATCACAGGCAGAGACATGTGCTCAGTAAGATGTGGTAGGCAGCACAATTATCCACTTATTTCGGTCCAAATCATGGGGAATGACTTGAGGACAACACAGAGGGAAACCCCTGCGCAAATCTCTTCTTCGTATTGTTACCAGCTCTAGGAATCCGCAGGCTCCTAACCCTCTTATCTCTTCTCTTGCCATTTTACTGCTTTGATTTCATTCCCAGCCCAAGCAGCACTTGCTCTCAGCCCTCGAGGGCCAAGCTCAGACGGGGTTCGAATGGCTGCAGCTCTCTTTGGTCGGTGGAGCAGAGCTTGCTCTTCAACAGGGCAGAATTTGTCCCTGTCGCACTCCCTTTGCGGCTGCTGACTTGCCAAGGGTGGTATTTCTTTGCAGTTGGCTGCGTACCGCCCGTGCCTCTGCTTTCCCTGCTTCCGACCCAGATTTCAATTTTCTACATCTAAAATGAAATTAATAGGTACTGCTGCTGCAGTGGGGAAAGTGGTGGGCAGCAAAGGAAGACCTTCAGTCCCACTTCTTGTGGGCAAATTGAGCATATTTTACCATTTTCAGTAACTTCTGTCCTGACATTGCAATGCTTCACCTTCTGCAGCAGCTGCTGTACAAGGCCAAGAGGCATCAGCACCTGGCTATGGAATGTGTGTCCAGAATCACAGAACGATAGAAACATTTGGAAAAGACCTTCAAGATCATCAAGTCTAACCACCTTCATGGAAGGGAAACTGAGGCATGTGCCTCGTAAATGCCATGTGTGAGGTCACTGGATGGAGATAAGCTCAGAAATCAGATCTGAGCTGTTTCAGCCCTTGGAACATCCCATTACAGAATAACTAAGTGGAGGGGAAAAGTCAATCTGTAAATACATAGTTAAGCCAGATCACATGGAGAGATATTGAAAGAATTTTGTGTCCCTGCTCCAGAACTGTGGCACTATCCCATCCCTCACACTGCCTCTCCACCCAGGATCCTGCCGGCTGCTGCCGCAGCCCACGCTGCCATGCATGGATGCTGCCATTCTCAAGTGAGGGACCAAGCGAAAGACCTCCTGTGCTGGGTGGTTTGGAGCTGATGGAGGGATTTCCAGTCACAGAAATGGCAAGGAATGTCACTCTGCTGTCCCTTGGCCTGTGGAATTGCCTGTGTGCATTGGTACAACCTTGCACTCGCGTGATTTGGAGCAGGACATCCAGCTCAACGAATACCACCCTCGGTGTCCCACTTGGTGCAAGGACAGCAGAGCTTTGTAGTCTTTTAATTTAGTCTTGTCTCAGCAAATGGCTGAGAAACTGAGAACCAAATTTTGAAGAGAAAGAAGATGAAAATTCAGAGGAAATTGCTGGTTTCCCACAGTGCTGACTCTGAGCTGTTTGATATTCTCTCTTTTTTAAGGTTTGCTTGTTTTAAAGCAACATTAATTGGAAAGATGCTGGAGTGTCAAATAGAAACCACTCCCTGAATAACCTCGCTAATGAGCATGTTATTAAAGCAGGGTTAGGAGCTCCCTAGAGGGCTCTTGCTGGATAGGATTAAATTAAAAAAAAATCATCTAAACTAGAGAGAAAATCTCTGTTAGTCTGCAGTGATGAATATAGAAAAGTCCAATGAAAAATGGCTTTGAAAGGTTTAAGCATATGTCTTCCTATCTGGGACTAGACTTCTCCATCCCTCAGGGCTGGCTCAGGCAGGTAAGAAGGTTTTAATGAAGCAGAAGGTGGAAAAGTTGCAGCTCAGAGCCCTGCAGGCCAGGTGGTCACATCTCCATGCCCCCAACGCTTACCATGCAGGTCAGCAAGGGCAGCCCCTGCATGCCACCAGGATGGACAGTGTCTCTGTCCAAGCAATGTGGCTTGTAGGAGGCAGGGGACAGTGCAGATGGGGCTGCTGAGACCTTCTGTCAGGAGATGAGAGGGGGCCTGTCCTCTCTGCAAAATGTAGCTTTAATCCAAAAGATTTGCACTGACTCTGTTGCAGCATTTTCCAGACAAAGCCACGTGGTGTTCCAACCACCTCGATCCTTTGAGGTGGTGGAATCTCTGGTTCCTTTTTCATCTACCTCTCCCATAGGTCTGGAGGCACCTGTGAGAACAAGGGGACCATGGTAGTTCCGGGACAGATGGGGCTGTGGGATGGGGTTACACATCCTCCCGTGACAGCAGTGTGGAGGTGCTGGTCCTCACCCCATCTCCACATCCAGCCAGGAGCTCTGGTCGCTGGGGCAGCTCTGGGCAGGGACAGGCAAGAAGAGGTTTTGTTGTCCCTGGTCCCTTCGCTCCTGCTGGAAAGGCTGTGGGAGGATTTAGGGCAGGAAAACTGTTCTCACACCATCTGAAGACAGGCATGAAATGCTTTAGTAAAGCTTCCCTGCAGGCAACAACTACTTCCAGAACAATTCCAGCTTTTTTTCGTGGCTTGCCCTGGCTTCCCATGGGTGGTGGGCAGGTCAGCCCTGCCCCAGCCACAGCAGGGGGTTGGCTGGGGGACTGATTTACTGCACCTGCAGCCAAGAAGCTTCATAGTTTAAGGCCATTGTTTGCCTGCATTGCCATGGAGTGTATTTTTAGGGGAAGCTTGGCTGTCTGAGCTGCTCCTGCCCAGATATTTGGGCTTTGCAGGCAGGAGCATCTCTTCGGAGAGGATTTTGTCCATGTGGAGAAGAAGGTATATTGCCTGCCTTTGCAAAGCACCAGCTGACAGGCTGATGCAAAACATGCCAGCACCAAGCTGTGACTCTAAACAAAGAGAGGGAAAACACTATATTTTTATTTTCTCTGCTGCTACGGTGAGTTGGGAATTTTTTTTCCTTTCTTCTTGGTTGGTTTTTTTTTCCATTGCTTTTTCTTTGCCTGAGACAGGTATTTGGATTCTCTGTGCTCCCCAAACTCTTCCCCAGGCTGTCTCCAGCAATCAGACAGAGTGACAGCTCTGAAACTCTCCAAGTTAACAAGTTCAAGTGCTGATGATTAACTAGATTCACAAAGTTGATTGGAAAAAAATAGGGATATAAATAAATATTCCTGGAGATATTCCACCCCCTGTAGTCATGAACTTTGAATAATTGGAGGGAATTATGCTGAGTACTAATCAAAAGGGTTGTTTTTTTTTTTAATTTGCTAATTACTGCTGGGTTTCATCAGTGTCAGACTCTAATCATCTCAAGACATGTTAATTGACCCTTGGGAGTTGTTTATCTGATGCCGAAAGTTTTAGATGGGGTCATACAAAGAAGTGCAATCACTGAGGTTACTTCTTGCCTGCCACTCAGCTGGAGGGAAGAGTTAAGGACACTTTGGGCCATGAGGACGTGTGCGCTGCCCTTCCCATCGGCTGAGCTCCAGGACGGCTCCTGGTGGATACCGTGGTTTCCTCCATCCATTAGGGACCTTCTGTTTCTTGTTCCTTCAGTATCCTCTCTGCAGGCCTCATTTTTGTTATAGACACAGTTACGAACTTTGGTGGTCCACATCCAGTGAGTGCTAATAGCGACATCCCTCCAGGATGTGACAATGCCATAATGCTGCTCCTTTCCATGGTAAACTCTGCTGGGACGGGTTTCTGGTGCTCCAGGCTGAGGGTCCTGCTGCGGGGCACAGGCATGGCTGGGGCTGTGTGAAGAGGAAGATTTCAGGGTGTTTCCTAAGCAAATTCAGATTCAGACCTTTAAATCCAGACATTGCTTCCACCTCCTGAGAAGGCAGTGACCAGCAGGAGGTGGGAATGGAGAGTCACACTGTGCCGGGCCATCGCTGGGACCGCAGGTGGCTTTGACCTGTCCCTGTGAGCATCTGCATGGTCCCTTCTTCCCCACAGAGACAAGGCTGCCGAGATCCACACTTCAGAGCTGCGTCACCTTTGCGAGATGTGTGTATGCAGAGCAGCCTCTTCCATAAGCCGTGTCGTCTTTTTCCATTATTGGCCCCAAATTCACTTTCCGGGCAGTTTCACAGCCTGGCTGCCTCACCTATCTCATGTTCTATTAATTAAACCAGAGGAGGTGGGAATTACTGGGATAAAAGGTGGGGCGGTGTGGAGCAGTGAAGCACTGAGCGAAGGGCTGAGACTTTACCAAGTTTCTCAAGGACAGCTTTCAGGAATGACAATTTTTTTCATCATATAATGTTTTAATTAATGACCTTGGTCTAAAAATTAGCCTTATGCTAATGAAATGCTCTGGAGGTACAATGCTGGGAATTATCCTCAATACAGAGGCACGTAATGTCATACCAGAAGACCTGGGTGATTTTGACATGAGTGGAAGAGAAGTGATTAAATCTAAGAGTGCTGGCAGTGCAAGGTCACACATGTAAGGGCAGATGACGAGAACTTCTCCTACCAGCTGGGAACTGAGCAGCAGCTCAGGACAAATGCCTGAGTCACCTGGTTAATGACGGGTGACTACACTGCGGAAACACAACCCAGCCTCGGGACAGGTCTGTCATGTCCATCACGGTGTCACAGCAAGAAGTGGATGTACGTTGAAGTAGGAGGCAGAGGAATATTCCCAGGTGGTGTGTTAGCCTCATGGCATGGAGGGGCACCTCCAGGAGCTGTGCCAGGCTCACAAAGAGGGCTGAAGCCATGACATCAGTACCTCCAAGAATGTGGTGTGATGGGGCAGTGGCCAGCTGTTGGAAATACTCAGAAATGCTCTGTTGGTACTTTGTTAGTGAAGTCCTGGCATGGCTGCAATGGTGTTACCTTGAAGGGCTTCCTACTGATCTGGTTCTTTGGCATTGCCCCGTGGATGGAGCAGAGCTGGTACAAAGCACCTCTGATGGCTCCAGCTACACCTGTGCTGTGCATATCTGTGGGAGGAGGAGCTCTTAGGCAGGATCATGATTCTGGAAGAAAAGAAATGGTGTTTCTGATTTACAAAGGCTTCGGATTTACAAAGGAGGTTGGGGAGCAGGGCCAAGGGGCCTTGTGAAAGCTGGTAGCCGGATTTGCCTCAACTCCCAAATGAGTCTTTAAAGTGCGTCGTTGCGAAGGACAGGGATTTACCTTGTCCCTGGTGGGAGCAGAGGGCACAGCCAGGGATGGTACCCAGGCGGGTTCAGAGACATGGAGGGGAGACCACAGCATCTCCCGGGGCTCCTGGTACCAGCACGACCCCTTGCGATGGAGCAGCAGCCACCGGGGCTGAGCCCTGTGCATCTGCTGGAGCCACAACCTCCCGGTGACAGTGATGGAAGGACCCATGTTCCCATTCCTGACTGATAATATTTCACCACCTCTTTTGTACCCATTTTCATTTTGATTCCAGGATAATTTGTTTCAGTTTATGAAACGTGGCCTTTCTTTCATTGCAGAAAAACACAAACCCAACCGGGACATCTAGGTGTTATTGACTTAAGGCTTATATGTGCGCGTGTTTTTATTTGATCATCTTCATTATTCTAATTTTCCCCTTACCATCCTCTTTTTCCTCTTTATTACATTACTGGCTGTTGGAGGCCCTTGGAATAGAAATAAACTTTCTAGGTAATATTTCTTAATAAAAAACATCATTTATTATTGTTTCTCCCTACCAGTAAATGCCAAGCTCCTTCTCTCGTTTGTTATAAACCTATTTGAATATCTTTTCTGGCAAGGCTGGGATAGATGCCTGAATATGATGGCACTCGTGCCTCCATTCTGACTGTACTCAGCCACAGGTGTGCTAACAGAGGTCAGGTCTCAGCCCCTGACAGTCTGTCGCATGTGAAGATGTGGCAAGTCCTTGCTGCCATGGCAGGACACTAAGTGTGGAAGAGATTTTTTCAGGTTCCTGCGTTTACCCTGTAGCAGTGAGAGGCTGATCCTGCATCCCTTGCCAAGCTGCTGCTTGTTTAATGTCTGCTCAGATCCTTCCACTCCCATTCACTTCAACAGTTCATCTGAAAGAAGAGGTAGAGATGTCTCTGGAAGACACCTGACCTGTTGTTTACTATATCGCCGTTTCAAGGAAAAGCCTTTCCTGTAAAATACTCAAAATTAACTAATGACATTAATATAAACATATGCTTTAACTACTGTTTAAAGCTGTCACTGGGTTAAAAAAAAATACTGGTGCTGCATCCCAAATGCACAGTAATTAGGTGGTGAATCTCTTTATTACAGGGTGTCAATCGGGCGATGATGTAGCTGCGAGTGAAATTGCTTTGTGTCTCCACTGATATTCCCAGCACGGAGCCGCAGGCTCTCGCCTCTCCAAGATGCTTCTCGAGGTCTGTGTGCCTGTGCCCAGTACATCTGATTAAAAAGTGGCTGTAGGAAGGAGAATTGCCATCCCCACACCAAGGCTGGGGGGCGGGGGTCAGGGCAACCTAGGTTAGTTCTGTGGAGTCAGGGCCTCTGGACCTGGTTGAGGTAAATTATTTGGGTGTTGGCCCAGAGGCTGCAGGGTTGGAGCTCCTCCATCAGTTGCTTTGGGAGACAGCTGCTCAGTTTTGTGTCTAAACACAGTAGTGAGCTTCTGCTTTCCTGTGGAGGTCTGTAACCCCATCGATCCTCCCCTGTCTGGGCTGGGAACTGGAGAACAGCTGCCAACACCTGAGCCTCTTGGAGTCAATGGGAGGGTGAGAAACGCAGGCATTTCCCCACCTGGCAAAGGGCTTTCGCTTCATTTTCTCCTGCTGCTACTGCTATCAGCAGCTGGGATCTTGTCTGCAGCTTTTGCAGGGAGAGAAATCCTCGGGGAGAGACATGGCATGCATCCTCTGGGGCTACATGGCAGCAAGAACTGTGTGGCTGCAATGAGTCTCTCCTTCTCCCACCCTTCCTGGGTGTTATTCACCAAGGGTAAATCCCTTTCCTTTTCCTCTCCTAATCTCACTCCTTCTCTCCTCCTGCTTCCCTGCCCCTCCACCTTTCATCTCCTTTTCCTTCTAACACCACCCTTCCCGTGCCCATGCTCTGATATTGGTGGGTCAGGCAATTTCTTGAGCAGAGGTTACAGAAATAACCAGGAGCTTCTGATCCAAACCTGGCCAAAGTCGGAGTTTGCTCGGTCATCCCACCAAGCCAGATGGACAGAGTGGACTTTCTTTTACACACACCTTTTGAGTAGGACAATAAATCCCACATCCTTGCTGGTTTGTGAGGGTCTGAGGAACCAAGAATGTGGTTTTCTTGGTCTAAATTCCCTCTTTCCTCCACTTGTGTGGTGGCTGCTCTGCTGCTGCTTCCCAGCAGGGCCTGTGTTTCAGTTTCTCTCGGAGGACACGATAGCAAATCACTTTGGGAGCCATTTGTGATTAAAAGTGCAATACAAACAGATAATATCATCGTACTCCACTATTAACAGGCTTAAATCCCAAGGATAGGGAGAAGCTCCTTTGGAGAGCAGAGCTCTCTCTTGAACACTTCTGCTGCAATTTAAATGCACTCCCTAGCCTGGCAAGGCTAATTTCACATCTCTTTTTTTTCTCCAGGGAATATATCTGGGTTTCTCCTGCTTGAGGCTGGAGCCCTCCTTGCTGATTAGATTCAGCGGGGGGTTTTGGTTATCACTCCTTGTGGGTCCCAATGGAGCGTGATGGAGGTGCCTACACACCGACCTGCCCGTGCATCCCCTTGGTGAGGACAGACCCTGGGGTGGCAACTTGTCTCCTTTTCTTGGTCACCGCTCAGCTCCTGGCACAAGTTGTCTTTGCAGGCACATCTCCCTCGCCAGGGGAAAACGACTCTGGTTTCCCACCCTCCCACCCAGGATTAATCCTGGGCTGTGGCCAAGCATTGCTGTACAAGAAGGACACGTTGTATAGTGGCAACAACCCCACTGCTGCCAAATTAGGACAGCCAGACAATCATTGCCTGTTTTTATTTATTGCTGCCACTATGGTCCTTGGCTGGTCCATATGGGAGAGTCTCAAGGGTGAGACAGGAGAGTCAGTAAAACAGAAAAGGAGAAAAGCATGAAAAGCAAAATCCTTCTCCTAGTTAAGCCAAATGTCCCACCCTTTCAGTTTGCATTGAGGGATGGAAATTGCCTTCTCAAATTATTTCTCTTGGCTGGAAAGGAGGCTTTTATATTCAGGTGTTGCCGGTGTGGATGGTGTCTTGAAGAGCCCCATTTTCATGCATTAGGTTTGGTTTCTGCTTTAAACGGTGACTCACTGAGCATTACCCTGGGTCTTCCCTGGTGCTGCCTGTGGAGGCAGTGGGGATGCTGGGGATGGAGAGTGGGTGCAGGGATGTCCTTGGCAGGAGGAATAGGGGTAGTAAGTATTGAGGACTTGCACTACAGCCCCGTAGTACCTTTAGGAGAGCATCTCCAATCCCCGCTGCTTGCTCTCCCACCAAGGCATGACTGGGCCCCAGTTCAGACACCACTTAATTCTGACTGCTTTTAAGTCACTGTCTTTCCCTTCATCATTTGCAGTGGGGGCTTGTCCCCAACTCGGCATCACTTCCCTGCTCCGCTGTGTCTCAGACAAGGCAGAAAACGTATTTTCAATGTATTAATTAAAATGTCTTTGCAGCAGAACATCTGCATGGAGAGCGATAGATCACCAAAGTGTGTGTGTGCACGTGTGCGTGCGCGTTGCAGGCTTCCAGATAACGCATTGCTTTGCATAATTTATTCCAGCCAGCACAGCAATAATTTTCATAGCCTGTGATCTTCCAGTATGTGATTATCAATCTGTGACCTGGCTCCATGTGACCCAAACGTGGTCCCAAACCCATCTCCTATAGGAGATGCAGGACGTTTGGATCTCCATCACCTCTGGCTGAATGGGTTGTATGGGATGAGATCAAACGCTGTTTTGTTAGATCCCACCGTACCAAAGTGATGGGTCTTCTCAGATATTCATCAGTGTCAGTTATTTGGGGAGAGGATGGTCTTTGCCAATGATGCTATTCAATTTCCTGATTGTTCAGCTTATATCGGTTTAGCTTGAAAGATAATAAGATAAGAAACAGTGACTTCCCAGTCAATAAAATGAAACCTCAGAGGCTTTTTCCGTCTTGTGTCTGTCATACTTTGTTGATATTTTAGCTGCAGAACATTTGACAGCTGGTTGTAAAGCTCTTATTTCCTCCTTTAAGAGAATTAAATGAGGAACATTTAATCTATCCCACGGAGGCTTCCCCAAGTGACCCGTGGAACAGGTCCCTTCCTGTCAGCTGGACCAAAACTGGAGGAATTTTAAGCTTTCTCCGCTTACCTCGTCCCTTTCTTTTTTTTGTCATCAAACCAATTCTGTGCTTTCCAGCATTGGTTCTACCTCCCCTGAGGACCACAAACCACCGCTGGCATCTGTAGGGCCAACCTGGCCCTACCAGTGACAACCAGCATCTCTCAAGTGGAGATCTTCATGCAGGATTGTGCTGGGGTCCATCCATCCCCAGGCAACTGGTGCAACTGGTAATGGCAACTGGGAGCATTTCTCCTGCATCAGGCACATGGTGCCCCCCGCTTGGGGTGGGCAGACACAGAGGTGGGTGCCCGGCTACGTCACTCACTGCATCCCAGCCCGTTTAGTGGGTCAGGACGTTAATGGGCTAATGGTTAATGTCGTTAACCAATATCAGGCAAAGGCTTCCTTAACTGTGCCAAGGGCAGGTGGCTGCTCAAAGCAGCACAATAATTATGTATAGCTCAAGTAATTATTTTTGTCACATCTTCCTGGCAGGAGAAGACCATTTGTGGGATGGGTTTAGCTACCTTCCGCAACACGCCTATGACTTATTTATCCAGAACAATACGCTCAGCGAGATTTTTCTGTCTCCTTTTTCCTTTTAACGTCGTTTCCAGCCCACACTGTTTTTAATTCGGTGCGGTAAATTGAGATTGGGAGGGGAAGCTGCAGAAATTCTCTGAACTCCCATTCTCCCAGCAAAATATTTCCCTTTGGATCTGAACAGCAGGTCCTTCCTTTCCCAAGGGTCTTGTGAACCTCAGCAGATACAAATGCTATTTTGGATGGCCATAGTCACTGCATGGCAGGGTCTCATAATGGGATCTGCAACTTTGCAGCCTCCCTGGCGGCTCCTTCCTTACCTGGGTACCTCTGAGTCAGCGGCCCCACATGCTGGGTTATTTTGAATGTCGTGTCAATAAAAGGGAAATTACCCCAGCGCTGCCTCCGGACTCCTGTTGCTGTTGGTTGGTGTGGATGGAGAAGAGATGCTCCCCACACTCTGATTTCAAGAAGATGAAAGACTCGGAGTTCTCCACTCTTGGAATCCTGGGGAAAAGAAGATGCACCGTGTGACTCATTCTGAACCTGTTTCCAAATCTCTTCCTGAATATGCTCATGTTCTCCTGGATCTCCGGACAGCCTAAAGATAAGAGAGGAAGCTGGGATGGGTGTCATTAATCCCAGATTTGGTGTATTAGATAGCTGGATTCCCATCTGAATTTCCAGTTTGTCTACTGCTTTCACCCATCTTGGGTTTTTTTATGCTTTCTGGAGCAGAAGGGTTTAAGTGGCCACAGCTGTGCCCTAACCAATCCTGTCTTGTAGCTTCACCTACACATCTCAGCTGTTGTCTCATTTCTCCCCATCTCCCCTTGTCCCACACAACTGACCCTTAAACGGCACGGGAACCAGTAGCTGGTCTCCATGGTGGCAGTCAGACTATTGAACTGCCATTTCCCCTTGTTGTGGATATCTTGAAAATGCAGCTTGAAGGTCCTGCTAAGATTTCCCTGTCTGCATTTAGCACCCCTCATCTGTTGTATCCGCTGTGGAGTTATACAGCCTTGAAAGACACACTCTGTTTTGCATGGGGACAACCTCCGAGACTGTTTAATACATGAGTGCTCACTCAAAGGTGTCCTTTCATTTACTGCTTTCACCATCAGCAATCTATAAAAGTTTAGGGTGCCTTAGGGAGTTGCTTGCTTTAACATCTTTGCCTCAGTAATAGAGTGGCTGTTCCTGACGCAAACAGGCATCTCCTGGCCCCCTCCTCGCCATGTCAGAGCTTCGCCCATCCTCTCTGTCTTGGATTTGTCTCTCCTCCTTCCTCTTCCTCTGGGTCTACTTGCAAAGTGTTTGCTATAACTATTGAAATGGATATAGTGGCAGTTTGGGGAGAAGATGCTGTTTAAAGCTCTTTAATTTAAAGGATGCTAATTCACTCTGCTCCAGCCTTGGGTGAGTTATCCAGCTATGTGGAAGCCTTCTTTTCTCCGGGTGTCAAATGGGAGGATGATTTTCCTTGGTCAATATTTGAGACTTGGCTGAGCCCACGGCCTGCAGGGCATCCCGCCAAGGATGGCAGAGGGGGAGCAGGGAGTTTGCAGGAGGCAGAGACACTTTGGGGCACCATCCCCATGGTGCTGGGATGCTGCTGTGGATGCTGCAGCCCTGGCTGGGGGTTCCCTGGAGCCAATCCCTTCTCCTGCAAATTCTTCCTTGTCTGTCCTGCTTGGGACAACACAGCAGCAGGAACCTGAGGCAGGGCTGCGTTTGGCAGCCAGTGATTGGTGTGAAGGCAGCTGCTGGGAATAATAATAAGAAACTTGGCTACAGATCTCCATCCCGCAGCCACTGCTGGCCTCCAGCAGGTCGGGTGCTCCGAGGGCTGTAGCTAACCCATGTGAAAAATTGGCTGGAGACCTCCCTGCAAACCAGGTACTGCCTGCAAGACAAGCTGGATAAATGGCTCTTCAAGCCAGGGGTGTGGAGCTCCAGTGAGAAGCTGCAGGGTAATTCCCTGTGTTTAAAAGACCCCCCCACAAGCCACCATCCTAAATTATTCTTGTCCTGTGCCTGGGTGCACTCTGTTATCCCTCAGGCTGCTCCATGTGCCCCTGCGCAATTGCTCTGCAATCTCCCCCCGTGCGATATTGCGGGATATTCCACTGCATTAGCAAGTTGAACTTGTTTTTACTGCCCAATGTCTCTATATGCAATATTTCACTGTCTCGCTGGCTATTATCCTGGCGGCACAAAGTCCCATTGAAATTCACGGTGCAAGTCGCCCATTTGTTTCCTTTGAGCTTTGCAGGGTTGTTCTATGCAGCTTTATGCATATCATTTTTGCTATGCAAAGTGAGGGTAATGACTTTACCTGCTTTTTTTCAAAGCACTGAACAAAGCCTGTCCCCATGCTGTAGACTGATTTTGGAGTATTTGTTCTAGGGTTTGGGAGGGATGAATCAGAGCTCTTAGGGAATGTGCAATCTGATGCTCTGTAAATAAAAAGAAAGTCATGCTGCATCTACATGTCTTGGAGGCAGGCGTGTGCTCCCTGTCAACCTTTCTTGCTAGGGATCAGCTTCAGGGATGGCTTTGGCAAAGCTGAATAGCTTCATCTCAATGACAGCCCTGGAATAGCATTGCTTGGTTTGGCCAGTGCCACCGACAAGCTGTGAACCAGCTCTGCCTTTTGAGGGACAGATGTGATCCCTCATGCATGATGAGGTGAGAATTCTCAAGCAAAGGGTCACTGGAGTCATTCTCAGATGGACACCAAGTGTGTAGGAGAACTGAAGGCACAGCAACAAAGGGAAGGTTTTGCTGTGAAGACCTGCAGACACAGGCTGACTTCGCTCTATCACCACCCCAAAGGAGTCTAAACCTTGGGTACCAGCATCATGCCTGTAATGTCTTAAGTGCGACCCACAAATCAGTGGCCGCTTGTAAAAATGGGGGTCATAATATCCATGCTTGGGTCTGTGCAGTGCCAAGGAAGGCAAAGACAAGTCTTTTCTCTCCATCCACTGGTGTTTGGAGGTGGCGAAGCATGCAGGGTGGATTTTAGGTGTTGCCCTGGGACGCATGGTTTGAAATGTGTGTTTTGTTGGGCCATGACCCAAATTGCAACTTGAAGATTTGATGGCAGACTCCTTGGTTTGAAAGCACATACAAGCTGAGAGTTATTCACGAAAGAGACTTGTGAACAACACCAAACAAGTGCACTGGAGAATTTATCATTCTCTTCATGGACAATATGTGTATGGAAGAGGGAAAAAGACAAATATCTTTAAATAAATTACTCATTGTGAATTATTCACTCTATTTACATGCTTGGAGGTCCTCAGGTGGAAGGTGCTATGTAATCTGCACTATAATGGCACCTCAGGGTATCCAAAGGGAACAAGAGAAACCATCAACAGTGGGATGAGTCTCCTGTGGCCTTTGTGAAGGACATACAGCCTTTGCTGCACTGAACCCAAAGCCATGGTATCCTTTATGCTCCATAGGGATGCAAGCATGGCAGGGAGATAGCAATCAGCGTCAACGAGGAGGAGTAGGACTAAATCAAGCCCATTTTTTAACTTTGGTGGTTAATCCAAGCAGCATGTGGTGTAGCGAAGTGTCTCCACTTTGAGAGGTGGTTGAGCAGTTGAGCGTCTGTATGATAACTCCACCGTCCTCATGGACACCACCTTAGCTGCCAGGCCCAGCAAGGAAAGGCAGATCTAAAGATCGAACTGGTCCTGGATATCTCCACCAGCTCCACTTGGGAGTCTCTAGACAAAGCAATTCACTATGCACGACCACTCTGCACCTGGGCTGTGGGCTGGCAGAAGTCCCCCGTCCCCACCACTGATACCTTTCGCTGCTGTAAGATTGACTTCTTCAGAGTTTCAAAGGCAAAAATGAAAAAGAAAATCAGAACAAATGGGAATCTATAAAAAACATATCTAAGCTGCCAAGGCCACAGCAGATATGATTTGCAATGGATGAGGTATTAGCACCCTGAAAAATTGGGGTAATGATGTGCAGTAATATTTGTCATCACCAAGGCTGAGTATGTTAAACAAAAATGTCCTGAAATGCAGCTTCTACTGGAGCCCAGTAACTCTTTCCCAGATGTAAATATCATGGTTGTTTTCCAACCATTCTTTAAATACCATAAGGCCTTAGTACACTTACAGCACTAACAGCCCGTAAAATGTCATTTTTCGTTTTCTAATTAGTCTGGTGATTTTTAGATAGTATTTGACAACAACAGCAAAGAAGCATCTCAGGCTGCAAAAAAAATATCCCTCGGACAGCGAGTCACCTACAGCTGCAGTGATGCATCTCTGGGAACTGCACAGCAGCATCCCCTGGTATTGCTGGATGGTGACTCGGCACTGGGGCAGATCTACTCACCCTCCAAGTGGGGGGACAGCAGGCAGTCCTGTAGGGACGTGAAGGGAATATCATGCCCTTCCCTCAAGGATCATTCTCCCTTTTTGCTGGCGAGAGCTCCCTGTCACGGCACATTTTGCACATGCCCGGGGCAGAAGCAGGAGCTGCAGGCACAGAGCCCATGGTGGAGCGAGGCTGGTGGGACTTTCGCCCTCTCTGCACGGTAGGTCGTTGCTGTTATGGGTCTCACTGCGGGGGTTCAGGTGCTTATGATTTTTAAGACACTTGAAGCCATTGGTTTTGCGGGGGAGAGAAATGGCATTACTGAGCAAAGGACCCCAGACCTCTATCCCTCACCTCACATGGGGTCCCATGAAGGTAGGGTGGGGACATCTAACTGTCACCCAGGCTCTGCACAGAGGCAGCCTTTCCCTCCAGATTCCCCTATTTTGGGGAGCTCTTTCCTCTCTCGGAGGACACCAGGTTGTCACAATCACTATGACACAAAGAAAATCCACAGTCCAGCCCTGCTGCTGTGGGCACTGCACGGGGGACAACTCAGTCCCTGCCCCGGGCAAGGCCAGAAGGAATGTCACTCACCCAAGGTCACACTGCATTTCAGAGCCATCGATGTCCTTGTCTAATTTAACACCTCGCTGTTCTGCACAGACAAATGGAGCACTGCCCAGCCAGTGCTCTGTCCTTTGGCCAGCATTTCCCTCCCAGGTGATGCTACAAAAGGCAGCAAAAGAGCTCTCATTCCTGTACCACATCCACATCGCTGGCAGAAGCAGCCAATGTTTTATTAACCACCTCTCCCTCTCATACCGCTTGTTAAACTGGGTTAGTACTGCTCGAACCTGCTGTGTCAGATGTCTTCTGCTGCTGGTCGAGGGGAAGGGCCTGCAGAGGCTCTCCTGACCTGAGACACCTTTCTCACAGCGCTCCTCCTGCCATCTCACGTAAATAGATCAGTCATCCCAGCAACACTACATTCTTCTTTTACTCCTTCCCATCTTTAATAATATTATCAATGTCTGGTTTAGACTTTTACTAAATATAGGGCCACAGGCTGGGCTGGCATCACTTCCTCCCAGACGAACTGGAACAGCTTGCTCAGAAGTACTTCTTTTATTAATTTACCTTGGTTTGCGAAGTCGTTTGATTGAACCAAGTCTTTCCACACCTCCCAACCACACCGCTCTGGCAGTTGGTAAGAATGATGTTGCTTTAAAGCCTGTCCTTGATCCATGGGTGAGGCTGGGGACTCCCTCTCCCCAGACAGCCCCAGGGAGTTGGGCACTGCATGCCACGGGGCAGCAAATTCACCGTGACCCTTTTGCAAACCTTCCATCTCCTCACTACAGATTTCCACGGGTGAAGACCTGCAATGGAGCACAGTGCCAGTGGCATCCTTGTCCCCTCCAGGCAAGTCCTCTTCCAGCTGCCAGGGGCCAGATTCATCTCCAGGACTCGCACAAACCTGCAGCATTCCTGGCTTCCCCGGGGACTGTGTGGCATCAAGGATGGGACTGTGCCCTGCACCCCAGAACACCCTGTTCTTGGCATCAGGAGGGACGTGGCAGTGCCCCTTCCCTGCCCAGGGAGATGTGACCACTCACCGGTACAAGCACTGGGCTCGAGAGCCTTCTCCAGCCAAGGCAGAGGAGGGATGGGACCTCTCATCTTCAGCCTCCCCAGGAAGACATAAGACCGCAGAGCCACCCATGGTGGCCTCTTGCCTATTTTGTGTCACTGCCTGCTCATTTATTAGTCCAAAGCAATTTTAATGAGGACTCCTTGACTTCAGGACATTCCATGGGACATGGGAGAAATGGGACATCTCTGCTCCAGGGATGGAGGAGTCTTCCATGCTTCAAGGGCATGAGCCCAGGTGGTGGTGAAGAAGGGCAAGGAGAAGGGGAAAAGAAGAACACCAGAGCAACCAGCTTACACAAACACCAAGCCCCACAGCCTTCCCAGCACGTCAGGAGCCAGATCAGGGCTGTAGAGCAGGGGATGCTGGAGCCCTTCTCCCTGCCCTGTTCTCTCCATCACACAGAGGTGGCTCTGCGTCTCCACGCGTACTTCCCTGGGGCTCTGTGTCTAATGCAGCCGAGCACTGTGCCAGGTTGCCAGCTGCTGTTTGGAGAGGGGCCACAGCTTGCCTGTTCCCAGGCTGTCGCCCAGCTCTATTACTCAATGCTTCAGGGTTTTTGGCTGTGATGGTGGTGTTGCTACCAAACTGAAAAGAGTGAAATTTTTTTCCTGCACCCCACCTTCTCTGTCTCCCCTGCCACCTCCTTGCAGGGCCGCAAAAGGAACTCACAAGCTCGGAAGTGGTTTTGGAGATGGCTTTGAGACACCTTGGGCTATCACAAGAAATGCACTGGCCAGTCCTTACCTCAAATGACAGTGTCTGGGGAGAGAGAATAGCACTTTTATTCCGAAAACTGGCTCAGTGCCAGCCACACTTTAATCACCCTGAAGTTGTGTGTTGTGTTGCTAAAACAGAATTAAAAAAAAAAAGACAAAAAAATAAAGTGGGAGGCAGGATGGCTGTCTCTGAATTACGCAAGGGGTGGTCTGGGGCAGGAGGATGCCTGGGAAAGGCTGCGCACAGGGACTGGGGACCCTGGGGGGCTGTAGGAGGGGGTTCTGGCCCACCCTCATCCCTGTCCTGGCTCTCGCAGCTGGGTCACCCCAGCCCCTGTGTTTCCGACTTCCCAACTGCCCAGTTGGGCCCAGTTTGACCCATGGAGGTTTGGGGTGAGGAGTGGGGGAAGCTGTTGTGCACACACAGGGACGCACAGACATGTTCACATGGGCTCAGAGAGACAGAGGCATGTGCATAAATACAGACACACCCAGGCTCCTGTACCTCCCCACGGCCTGTCACACATGCACAGACCCCCCAACATATACAAACACACGGCAACACACTCATCCCTGCACCCCCCCGGGTGTCACCACACGCACACCCCCAAGCACAGGGTCACACACACAGGGAGATACCCCGACATGCACACTTACACCTTCGCAAACCCCAACATGCTTGCCCCCCGCTCTCACAATGTGTCACACACACACAACCACACACAGTGTCACACAGGGTCACACACACAGTGTCACATAGTGTCTCACACACAGTGTCACACAAATGCAAGTGTCACACACATGGTTTCTCACATGCACAGTGTCACACACGCACACAGTGTCACACACACACACATACACACGCCCCCCCCGCAGCTCCCCCGGTGCCAACCCGGATCTCCCGGCCAAGCCGCTTATCGCTCCGTGCTGTGACAGCGCGGCCGGACCCAGCCGGGTCGCCCCGAGCCCAGGCGAACCGGGCTTAACCGGATCGGGTCGTGCCGAGCAAAGCCGTGCCGAACCGTGCCGAACCGGACCGTGCTAGGCCGAGCCAAGCCGCACCGCACACCTCCGCCTCGCACTGCCGCTCCGAGCCGAGCACATCCCAGTTGAGCCGCGCCGAGCCGAGCCCATCCCAGCCGAGCTGTGCCGAGTCGAGCCCGTCCCAGCCGAGCCCATCCCAGCCGAGCTGTGCCGAGTCGAACCCGTCCCAGCCGAGCCGTGCCGAGCCGATGGGAGCCCCCCAGGCCTGGCAGCGCTACCCGGCGCCGCCTGCACGGGCAGGGCTCTCCGCCTGACGCAGTGAGGAGCTGCAGCCCTTCTCTTCTCGGAGGCCGGCTCCAGCGCTGGGATTTGCTCGGCTCCGGCTGCGTTTCCCTGCCCGCCTCCTGCCCCCGGTTCGCCCGCCTGGAGGGGCGCGGGGAGCCGCAGCTGCGGGTGCGCCCGCCGCCCATCACCGCGCCTCGGGGCTGGGCGCGCCGCCGAGCGCCGGGAGCCGCCGCCGAAGCAGGTAGGTGCGCCCGCAGCCCCCGCCGCAGCCCGCCCGGCCCCCCCGGCTCCGACCCCGGGCCCAGCCCCGGCCTCGCGGCCCCCGCCCGGTGTCTCCCCGCCGCGGCGGCGCTCGGCGCTGCCGGGGGAGCCCCGGGTGCCCGGTGAGCCCCGCACAGCCCCCGGTGGCCACTCCGTGTCGCCAAACTTTTCGCGGCTGCAGCCCAGGTTGGGACTTCGGCGGGGGGGGACGACCGCGGGGAAGGTGGCGGGGGGGAGCGGAGTACCCTCCCATCCGCGGGCAGGGGGTCCTTAAGCTCGGCTGGAGCCGCTCCTGCTCCCTTGTTCCTCCAGGTGCGAGGAGGGGTCGGGCACGGAGCGGCTCCCCCCGGCCAGCTTGGGAGCGCGAAGCCGAGGGAGCCCCGCTGGCCGCCTGTCCCGTGTCTCCCCCTCGCCCGTGGGGGATCCCCATTTCGGGGTCTCCCCACCTCCTGAGGGGTGCGACCGAGCCGAAGCAGCCTTGGGGAGACCCTGCGTGCCGCCGCTACAACTGTTCGTGCGGGAAACCCCTGTGCTCCGGAGGAAGAGCCGGTGCCGCGGACAACGGTGTCCCCCCCGGGGGCAGGGGGCGTCCGCCCGCAGCCCCTCTCGGCTCCACGGAGCGCTCGGAGGGGAGGGGTTGGGTCTCACCCACCACCCCAAATACACCCGGCGATTCCGGCCCTTGAAGTGGGGGCTGTGGTAGAGCCGCTCCCTGGCTCTGCTTCCCCTGCCCCCCCAATCCCTTCTGCATTCCCACGCTGGCAGTTTGGACCAGCCTCCCCCCCATGTGCTCCTTCAGCGGCTATTTCTGTCCTCGCGAAACATGCCACACATAGAGCTTTAATTAAAGAAAATTAGTGGAGGGCGGTGGTAGCTGGGGAGGGGGAGGTGTCCGTGCTCTGGGGAGGGGACACCGCATCCAGCCGGGGGCCGGTCCCCGGGACGGCGCCGGCCCCGCAACCTCGTCCGGTGCGGCTGCAGCCGCGCTGGTGGCTCGGGGAGGCGGGGGCAGGTGCCTGTATCCGAGTCTGAGCTGCTTTCGCCTTTTTTTTTTTTTAAAGAAAATGGTGTAGGGGACGGACAGGAGCGGGTTCCTGCCCGGCGGGTGTGTTGCAGTTTAAATTGTAAGGACAGATGTTGCTGTGAAGTTCCGTCTCAGATCCCGAATTCAGGTTGAGCCCGGAGGACCGGAGCCGGTGTTAAACCGCGGCTGGAGTTGCCAAAGAATTTTCTTGATTGCATTTTAATGAAGCGCTGCCGGTGCTGGGGGCCCGCGGCGCGGTGTAAAGAGAGGTGTCCCGTGCGCTCCCCGGTGTGGGGCTGGGACGCTCACCTCCTTTCCTGGGGGAGTCCCGTGCAGGACCCTCCGGCCCGGGGACCCGCCTCACATTGCGGGTAAGGTCATGCCCTTTGTGGCCGGAGATGCCAGGGTGGTGGGGGGGCAGCCCCCCGCGGGCAGGACCTCTCTGACCAGCCGAAATCCCCGGGGGTCCCCAGCCCCCGTCCCGCTCGATATGGAGCAGAGCTGCTCAACCCATGCGCAGCGGGACCCGCCCGGCAGCAGCGTCCCGGTGCTGGGGACATGCCGGCCCATCGGGATGTGTGTTCCCCTCCCGCTCCGCACCCTTCTCTCCTCCTCCAGCTCTTCCCGATAAGAAACCTCCGCATCTCCGCTCATCCCTGCCTTCCCCGGGCTGGGCAGCCCGGGGGAACCGCGATGCTGTCCACGTCCACTCTGTGATTTGCAGCCCCGGGAGAGCCCAGCGGAGGGAGTGGAAGTGGAACACATACATACACACACACTGATATCAACAGGCTCCCCCGGGGCAGAGGAAGCGGGGCCGCCAGGCTCAGCCGGAGGCAGCCGCTCATGCCTTCCCCAGCCGGGGACTTGCCTCCCCCCATCAGCTCCGTGCGTTTCGGTGCCGGTTTGCACTGTATTAAATATTTAGAAGTTTGCAGCGGTGAATAAAGCGATCGTTAATGGAAATTGATGGCATCGTTGCAAAGGGGGTGGCACCTCCTGTGAAAACGGCATGGCTCACCGGGGAGCGGGCGGGGTCCTTCGAGGAGTATTTTTAAGGGTTTTCACCCCAAATTAATGGTTTATCGCTCTGAAAGCTCCGCCAGCGCCCAAATCCAAACGCTCCTCTTCAAGTTTCCCACCCCGTCTTCAAGAGAAAAAGCGGATTTCTTTGCCCTGGCTGTCTGGAATGAATAACCCCGTGTAGTGTAGGGAGGAGGCAATGCCCCTGAAGTTTAGCACCTAAAATCGCTCCCCCTCAGCATCTCCCCCGTTGCTGCCCGGCACCTCGCGGATCTTACACCCCCCCAGACATCCCGGGTTTGCCCCGGCTTGGCGGGGTGTACAAGCAGCGGCGGGCAATGGGCAGCGGGATGTTGTCGAGGGGGTCCGGGAGTGTGTCCCCAGCCCTCCTCCGAAGTGCAGCGGAAGGACCCTAGTCCTGGGGAAAGCTGGGGCAGGGATGGACTTTGCTCGATGACCTGGAGGAGCGAGCAGCCCCCGGGATGGAGGTGTCCTCCCCAGGGCACAGAGGGAGGAACTGGCCGGGGAGCCCCTGCTCCCCACGCCGGAGTCAGGCGCTCCTCTCCGGGCTTGAGTCAGCGCTTTTGTAAGCCGCGCGGGTGGGGCAGCGCTCGGCGGGGCGAGATGCGGATCTGCCGCGGGTGCGGAGGCAGTGGGAGACGGCGAGGAAGGACGGACTGGGTTGGGGGGAAGGGGGCGAGCAGAGAGGGAAAAAGGGAGCGAGGGATGCCCGGGGGCTGGCCGGGGGTGCGGCTGGGAGCCCCCCCCGTTAGCCGCTGCTCTGTGGCGACCGGCGATGGGCAGCGGCGTGGCGCCGGATGGGGCGGGCGGAGGGCAGCGCACAGAGCCCTGGGGGCGGCCCGACGCCCCAGCGACGGGCGCCAGAGACCGTCTGTACGCCCCCTCCCAGTGCCCACGCCCGCCCACCCCTTCCGCCCCGCGCTGGGGGACGTACCCCCGGCCCGTCGCTTCCCACGCGTGTCCCAGCCCGGCCGCCCCTCCGGGCTGGGGCAGCGCCGCTGTGTGACAGCAGAAAGTGGCTGGAAAGGGGCGAGGCGTCACACGCTCTGCCTCCGGGAGGCAGGGAAACGCTGAGGGACCGATGGGAAGGCATGAATGAATGAATCTCCATAAAGAGCCCCAAGCAGCAGGGAGAGAGAGAGAGGAGGAGGAAGGAGGATGAGAGGAGAAGGAAGAGCTGGACCAGGGCAGGCAGCAGCAGACGTGACGCCGGCAGGTAAGGAGATACCGGTGGCCTCACGGTCCCGCCGTGCCCGGGCTGGCAGGTTGGGGAGCACTGCCCGAGGCGGTGGGGGAGGACAGGAGCCGTCAGGACCCTGCGTGGTTTTTTAAATTTTTTTTTTTTTTTGAAGGGAGATGATTCCCTCCTGCCTCCTTGCAAAATGTGCGATTCCCCAAACTTCCCAGGACTTTCCCCCGGAACTGCCGCCCCACGTCCCCTGGCTCCGGGGAGGTTCCGAGGCGCCGAGCTGAGCCCCTTCCCCGGGGCATCCCCGTCCGGCAGGGCGGCAGCCGGCTGGGCCCGGCCGGGCTGTGCTGGGCGCTGCACGCCGCAGCGGGAGCCGTGTCCTGGCCCTGCTGAGCGCGGCGGTAACTCCCCGGTGGGGACCGGCACCGGCCGCCGGACCTGCTCCGCATCGGGGCAGCCCCGAGCCGCGCCCAGCCCAGCCGCTGGCAATGCAACTGCCTCGGCCTGCTGGCTGGATTTACCCCCGCGGGGGCGTCCGGCTTCTGCTCCGGCCCCCTTTACTTTGGAGGGGGTTGCAGTGGGGAGCTCCTCTCCCCCTGGTCTCGGACCCCCATTCGCTGCTACATCCCTGCTGCAGTTACATAAGGCAGAGGAGCGTGCAGGCAGCGCTAGCGCGGGCCAAAGCACCGGGATCCTCACCCAGAGATGTCCAGAGCTGCGCCCAGCCCCGTCCGGCTGCTCCCCATCCTCTGCCGCACTTGCCCCACTGCCTGGGGTGAGCCACCCCGCTGCCTGCCCCTGCCTGCTGCAGGGATTGTGCTTGCGGGTCACGCAGGCAGCTGGTGGGGGACAGGTACACACATGCATACACATGCACACCCCCTTCCCTGCCCTGCAGCCTGCGCTTTGGCTCCCGCGCAGAGCAGCCCCGCATTGACACTGCTTAAATGCACACACACACAGATGTAGCAGCCTTGCTCTCGCAGATGGGTCCACTCCAACGTGATGCACACTGGAATTGTTTGCACACAAACACACTGCTGTAGGTAGCACACAGGTCATGCTCTCGCACACACGTGGGGTAGCGCATGCCATGGGCTAGTGCACACCGTGGCCTGTGCTCTCCTTGCACAGGCAGGGAACTTGTGCAGGACAGGGCTGGCTCCCGCGTCACAGCAGCTCCCAGCCCGGACAAGAGCTGGGAAAGCTGCAGGCCTGGTAGGGAAGCCCCGACTGGCTGTGGGGGGCAGCTTTGCGGCTGCCCGTGGCTTCCCCCTCTCTGACCGAGGTGCTCCGAGCAGGGATCAATAATGCCTTTCTGATTGGCTTCAATTCCCCATTCAAAGTAGTCACTGCATTAGGACTTGATTTTTCTCCCCTTTGACTCCCGGCCAGATTAGATAGTCAATTTGGCTGATTTCAAGCAACTGGGGGAGGGAAGAGTCATACAGAGAGCGCGAGAGAACTGAAATATCCTACAGGATCCCCTGGAGGGGAGAGAAATCAGGTCTAGATAAGAGCTTGTTCTCCCTGTCTGGCTAATGCTTTCCTGTTTGATGATCAGAAAACACAAGATCTAACCTCTCGCCAGGATAGCTTAACTATAAAGGTCAGGTTTTTGGCTTGTTCAAGATGGAACATTTATTATTATGAGCTATAGATTATTTATTTTGTTTTTCCCATCATATGCTAAATATAGGGTTGCAAAAGACATGAAAACAGAAGGACATGGCTAGTGCTTCGGAGGTTTCCGAGTCAAACTCTGGATGCAGCGCTGAGGTTGGAGAAGCTGCGACAGGGACAAGACACGCAGTCTGTGCCCTGGAGAGCCTGGTGCCGTCCCGCCTGTTTAGAGTCTTAGCCCCATCCTTGGGCAATATTTTCTGATGCTTATTTTCCTGTGCATGTGCTGGGGACAAGCAGGTGTGTTATGTCAGTGAAGCCTTGTGTCCCAGCAGCAGCATTGGTCCGGGTGGAGTTCCCCTGCCTCCAGGGCTAGGATTTCACACTGTGAAAAGCCACAGCAGCACAGCAACACCCACAGCATCTCAGCTGCTGGCACTTGGCTGTGAATTGGTGTTGACTCCAGGTGTAGCAAAAGCCTGGGATTACACGGTTTCTCAGCAAAGGGCACTGGGAAGTCTGGTGGAGCAGAGGGGCTTAAGAAGGAGCTGCTATGGGGCAGTGAGGAGTCTTAGGAGGAGAGGATGGGGCTTTGCTGCAGGTAGGCTGTGCCTTTCTGAGTGGTCTGTGATGGAGATGTGGGGAGGTGGCTGGGGGAATCATCAGCAAAGCTTTGAGAGGAAGGGTGGAAGAGAGAAGAAGCTACTGCAGGAGTTTCAAGG
Organism: Caloenas nicobarica; assembly: GCF_036013445.1. Taxonomy (NCBI): domain Eukaryota; kingdom Metazoa; phylum Chordata; class Aves; order Columbiformes; family Columbidae; genus Caloenas; species Caloenas nicobarica. The sequence continues at coordinate 5,590,350 of NC_088258.1, read as the reverse complement.
GGGTATGAGCTGGGAGCACAGCCTTGAGCTGTGTTTTGCATGATCCAGTATGGTTGCTGGAGATTTTTTTTTTTTTTTTTTTTTTTTTTTTTTTTTTTTTTTAGTGTTGTGAGCCTGGGGTCTGCAGAGAAGGTGAGTGAGCCTGATGGCAGGACAGCACTGGGGCTGGGTGTGGTGAGGTGGAGGTGTGATGGTGAGCAGCACATTGGGCCCAGAGGAGGCTGGTGGGTAGGAGAAGACCTGGATGGGGCTCAGTGGGACAACTATGGACCCATGCGTGGCCTCAAACTGCAGGTGAGGAACGAGGTAGAGCTGTGAAAGCAGTAGAGCTGTGGGGACTTTGGGGTGAAAGGGCTGGAGTGAAGACCCTGAGCCTTGGTCCCATGTCTGCTACACCCCCAGGAGACTGGAGGCAGCCAGGGTGGCAGGGGCTTGGTGGGGAGGAAGAGTGTGAAGCGATATGGGAGGTGTAGTTTGGCTGCTGAAATGGTGAGTATAGATACTACCACTAGCACAAGGGTTGTCTGTGTCCCTGAGGCATCACCGTAATAGAAGCAAATAATAATAATAAATATCTAAGAAAGCAGCTGTGAGAGTTATCACCAGGTGAGAGGGACCTGGAGCCTCTGTGCACAATGAGGAGCTGGAGCAGGAGTGTCTAGAGAAGGTGGCATGGAGGGAGCAGGGTGCCTGTCAGCCTGGGGAGGGACCTGCAGGGACACAGGAGGAGCCCGGGCAGGTGAAGATGGGAGCTGGTGTGGTTGTGACAGCAATCCGAGAGAAAGCTGTGTGAATTAAAAAAACCAAAACCAACCCCAAAACCTCAACAAGCAAACCAACCCCTTATCAATCAGATGAGGCTTGTAATCTGTCATTTGGGTCTGGGCTCTGTACCACCTGGCACGGTCCCCCCTGCAATGTGGGTGTCCCAGGATGGGGTCCAGACCTATGACCCCTGTTCCTGCTGGGTGGGGTCCTGCCCAACTTGGGCACCAAGCCATTGGACATTTTGTTCAAACACACGTTGTCTCCATTCAGGGCTCTCCGTGGAAAAGCTGAATGAACACAAGGCTTCCCCGCCAGCTCTCTCTCCTTTATGCTTAGGGGGAACCAGAGAGGAGAGCTCCAAGGTTTGGATTTTATTTTCCTCCCCTATTTCAGCATTTCTTTAGGAGCTGGACAAGGGCAATCTCTGTAGCTCGCTTGTATTTTTAAATCAGCAGGAATAAGTGTATGGAAATGTATGTGTTTTACTGTATCAGCTACTATCAGCTTTTAGCTTTATTACAGTAAGTGCAGAGTTTTTTGTGGGCCAAACTCATTCATTGGATTTAATGGAGTGAAATTGCAGGCAGATTTGGCAACTTGTTTGTGTAGATCTTTGTAAAATGGACAGGCAGAGATAATAAAATTTTATACTTTATATGGCATCTTTCAGGGAAAAGTCTTCCAATATGTTTTATAAACAGCATGTGTATTTTGCTATGGTGTATGCTAATACCTAAATACAAGATGCTTTAAAGCTGATTTTTTTTTTCCCCTCTTTCCTAGAGCTGTATACGTGTGTGTGAACTTGGATCTGCCTGTGTTATTTTCTCATGCTGCTTTCCTTACAAGTGCCTTGAGTGGTTTTAAACAGTTTCATTGGATTTTTCTTTCCTTTTGGTGTATTTGTATCTTTTCCTAGAAACGCAGGTGTAGTAAGAACCATAAGCCTCACTGCTAAGGGCTCAAAAGGAGGGAAGAATAATGTATGTAAAGCCTCTTGCTGAATACCCAAAGCATTATGAAATGGTCCCAGCTGCACATGCAATATCTTGGGACCTTTCACAGGTACAAATGTCTGCTGTGAAACCTTTGAGGGGCTGACTTCTCCTGCCCCCACCCTGAGGTGCTGTTTTCTTCTGGTTCCAGGATGTGATGACATTGGTTTCTTGACCTATTCGGGGCCCTGCTTGTGCAGGGCCTTTCTCCATGTAATGTGGAACAAACTGACGCTTGAAGCTGTAGGAAAAAAAACCAACGTACTTTTAGAAGATGGATTTGTTTTTTGATGAGGTATTTGATGTTTTTCCAGGCCCTAAACAAATTAGACCCAGACCTGTGGCTACTGGGCACAGGGAAGTGGTTGGTGCACTGAGCTAATTTATTGCACAGCTTTGACTTATCAAATGGTCATCGCTGTCCCATATGGAGCACTTGGATATGTGGAACTGAGGAGAGAGGATATAGATATATGGGATAAATGCGAAACAATGGTGAGTGACAAGGACATAAATCTGGAGATTCTGGTGACATTAAAATAAATTGCAGGTAGTGAGGCGTGAGATATATGTGATGTCAAAGGAACCCTATAATGCATTTATATCCCAGCTCAGGATTTGCTGGAGTTTCTAAATAATACATTAATTCAATTACACATTCTTAATTAGTGTTTGCTCAAATTGGAGCAACATCATTAATTTACTTTTACTGCCTCTTATTTTTATTTTGCCGGTGTGTGTGTTTCATTTTTTGACTCTTGCCCCTCTCTGCTTTGTGAGATGCTAACACTCAGCTGTGACGCTCACACCACAAACTGCAGCTTCTTTGGTAACATACCAATTTTCTATATTGTGAATATTTTTATGCTCACAGGCTGCACAGCACTGACCTGACCCTGTAACTGGAGAAAGAGGGAGAAAAGAGCCCTGATGTGAAGTTGCTCCTTTTAAATGCTGAGCAGCATCCTTTCTGGGTAGAGCAGAGTGACTGGCAGCATGCTGGAGCAGGATTGGGTCCTCTGGACTCCCCTAAATGGGGATTTTTTTACATGCATTTGTGTTCTTCCTCCCTGGAGCTCCCGGTAGTTGCAGGGACAGGTGTTCCTCATCCCTCTGGGGTGGCTCTGAGCACTCAGGGCTGCTCCTCTCTGCCGCTGGTACCCAGAGCTGCTCAGGGATGGGGGGGGCACAGGGTGCTGTGTGTCATTCCGTGAGGCTTGTGTCTGTCTGCATCTGCACAGCAGGAGTTCAGGGATAAGGCCTTTAATACCATGCTCTTTATTGTGTTGTCCTGAGGGAAGGCATCCTCCTGAGACCTGCTCTTGGGTGTCTGCTCTTCAGTTCCTCCTGGGAAGGAAAGTTGGGTCTGGGGCACGTTTGGAGGCTCTGGTCTTCTGCACAAGCCAGGTTTGGCATTAGCACTTGTTTGTAGTAAATATATTAGCTCGTTTATTTAAGATATAGGATGATAACAGATCAGGGAGACTAACACAAGCCAAGACTGCTCCCTCCAAGCCGTACCTTCCAGGGGCGGATGACCACTTGTCCCAAGTTTGCAGCGAGGAGGTTGGGCTTTCCTACCTCCTGCCCCGTTTCTTCCTTTTAATTCTTGTTTCTGGCTTTGTTTCTCTTCCCCACCCTCTGCCCCCGCTCTCCTCTCGCTCGGAGGTGAGCGATGCCGCCTCGAAAGCCCCATTCATCACCGCCTGCTCGCGAGGCACCAGCAGCCGCCGCCGCTCCATTGATTGACTGTGGCGGTGAGTGAATTTAAAATCATTACACTCCCGAGACAGCTTTTAAATATGACGAGATGAAAATCAAATCTGTAAGAAGCCCTGTGAAAAAAGGGGTATCTCCAGCTAGGGAATCCCATGTGGCTTCAAAACGCTGTTGGGGGAGACCCCGCTGCTCCGGACCTCCTGGGTGTCCCTGCGTGAGCCGGGACCGCTCGGTGCTGGTGAGCCAGGACCAGGCAGGCAGCTGCTGGCAGAGAATTAAGTAGAAATATTTCACTGTAGAAAAGGCTGTTGTGTAAAACCATCCATCTGCTGTCTATCTCATGCTTTGCATGAATTAATGAGCTGATTGATTAGGAAAATCTTGCAGCAGCCGGGTGAGGTAGATGATTCTTTCCTTGTGTTACAGGTGCGGGGAACTTCGAGGCACAGAGGTTAATATTAAGGTTTCCAAGGTACAGGTGTGTGTGTGGTTTGTTTTTTTTTCTTTTTTTCCTCCATTAGTGAATGCTATGGTCAAGCTGCTTTTCTGTCTTGTTTTACTGATTATCAGTCTGATTTTTTTTTTTTTTTTGGATGCTTTTTGGCTTTGAGAGCAGCTGTGAGAGCTCAGTACGGCTGCAACTCAGCCCTGGAGAGTCTCAGCTCGGGATCCGATTTTTTTTCCAGCGTGTTTGTGGCAAAACAGCACAGTCTGCTGCGGCTTTTGGCTGTGATGTTTGTAACCAACAATCTCTTTCTATGGGATAAAACAAACTGGCCATTCTTTACGACACTGGCTGTTTTAACATACCTTCCTCTCACCTTGCACTCTTTACTAGGCAAGATTTCCCATAAGCATCCCTGTATTTCTCAAAGTAATTCTCTGGCCTCCTGCAGCTTGCAGAGAGCCTGGACGCACAGAGCATTTCTCTCTGCTGCGATGAGTGCAGCTTTTCAAGAACGGTGCATTGAGCAACTGTCACTCCACAGCCCCAAAATCTATCAGAGAGAATGACAGCGGCTGTGAGCATTAATCATTCAGTATCATCAAAATGAAGTTGTTGCAATAGAGCACTGTTGAAGGATAAATGCCTTTACTTGAGCTCAGTGCTGGTTCCGTTCGTGCTGGTGGTTCACCAAAGTGTTCTAGCAGGAGGTGGTAATTGCATGGCCCAAGTGCTCATCTTGTGATATTAATTAACTCTTCCCCCACCAGCCTGGGCAGCTGGTCAGTCTGATCACAAGGAAAAAGCCTTGGACAGTTACAGAGTTGAAGTAGTTTCTTTTCATCAGTGTGCTGAGAAGTTTGTGCCTGGCCCTGCTCGGGTAAAAGCAGGAGCGTATGTGGAGCAGCACTGAAAGGGCATTTTCCACCCACCCTCTGGGCTCTTATTGCAAAAAGAGTGAAGTTGTTAAAGCAATGCATAAAAGGGCAATTATTAAAAAACAAAAAAGGTATTGAACATCTGATTTAGGATATAAAAATACTTGCTTCTGTTTTACTCCTGCCCCAGGATGTGGCCTGGAAACAAAACCCATAACCCTTGCGCTGTTTCTGCCCCTGCTCAGGGCAGATGTAGTGAGTGTGACAGACAGGGCATCCATCAGGGCTGGCAGGACGAGGGATGTCACCGCGGGTGTCACCAAGCCGACTAACTCCTGGGGGTGGAGGGGGACACTGCAGTAATGTCACTTCCAGCCACCTTCTCCTGGGAAGGCGTTGCTGAGCAGTGAATGGCAAGGTCTGGCATGTGGCCAAAGGGGATGGAGAACCGCTGGAAGCGGCTTTCTGTTTAAAATGCAGGAGTTCAAACCTGTCTTGTGTGTTTTATGGTGCCACTGAACTTCTATACTGTCTGTGTTTGAGTCTCTTTCCCTATAAGCTGTGAGGACCTGGCCCGTGCTAGGGCAAGGCTGAGCTTTGCAAACTGTGCAGCCGAGCAGGACTCGGATGTGGGAATGGGATTGAGCTGTGCGTCTTATTTGGTAGAAAATGCATTTCTAGTCTGCAGGAATCACATGCAGTTAGCTCTTCACTCATTTCTGGGGGTTGGAACTAGATGAACTTTAAGGTCCCTTCCAAACCATTCTGCGATCCGCCCAGCTCCGCGGTGCAGGCAGGTAGGACTGAGCTGTGGGGTGCAAGCCGGCTGGGTGGGGATGGACACCCAGCTGAGCCCATCCTGTGTTGCTCGCTTGGTCTGGCTCCTGTTTACCTTGTTTAGGGAAATGCAGAAGCATAGGAATAAAGCAACTGCTTCTGGAGGACATCTACCACAGAGGAGTAAAAGGGAGACTTCAGTAAATCAACATGTTTCAACAGCTGCCCCAATTCACAACGGAGCAGAAATCAGGCTGTGGATTTTGTGTAACTGCTTCATGTTTGAAGAAAGAAAGGGAAATAAATCTGTGGGATGTGATTCTTGAAGCTCCCTAAGAAATCATAGAATCACTTAGGTTGGAATAGACCCTTGATCATTGAGTCCATCAGTAATGCTTACAAGCAAATTGATTGTCACCGTCCCATCGAAGTTCAGAGAAGTTTGTCGCGTTGTTTACTGTGTGGGTCAGTTTTTTAACCTTGAGCTTCTGCAAATGGTTTTGCAGGGAAGTCCTCTTCTGTGTTATAATCCTGTCCAGTTGTGAACTTTCTGCATGGCTTTTTCCCCTCTTAATGAAGAATTACTAGTTCTTGTTCTGATTCCGTCGTGTCCCGCCCCCCCCAGCTCCCCCAGTCCCTATCTTACTAATGAAACAGCCATAAAGCAGCATCATGTCTTATAGCCCTTAGGATGATGCACTCTCTTTTGCACTGGAACTCTCACTTGTGATGGTGAACAGATTAATACTCTCCATTTTAATTAGGCTGGGCTGGGAAATGAGTGTTTCACTTATTAATCTTACCTTTTCCCCCATTTATTTTGAAATGCTGTTGCCTTTATTTTCAGCAGGCAAAATCTGAAGTATTGTTGCAAATCCTGACTTTCTTCCATGGTTTAGATTAGAAGCAGCTCCTCAGAGCCAGGGCTTGGTGGTTCCTTGGTGCTGCTGAATTACAGGTGACCTGCTCTTCTGCAAACAGTGTGTGAAGAGCTGGCCGTGGGCACCAGATGGGAAGCAGCCTTCAAAGCTGGTCAGGTTTTCTGTGACCATCTGAGAGCCTCTTACAGCTGTAAGGGGAATCCTGCCCGGAGACCTGGCAGCTGCATCCAGTGGGTAAACCCGGAGGTGAATTGAGATGCACAGGGTTACCTGGGGCGTTGGTGCTGGAACCTGTGCTGGGACCAAGTGCTTTGGCACCTGCTTCTGCTCTAACCACAAGATTTATTTCCTCTCTTGGTCCTTAGTTTTGCAGCGCAAGGAAATTTTTGCTTAATTTTCAGTGTTCTCCTAAATCTTGGTGATGGCAGATTGACGTAAGCGTGTGCTGGATCCAGGCCTGTTCTCTTATGCATATGGATATGTACACAGCTGTAAGCATTTTCCATCTTTAGGCTCCTGCTGTCCAAGGGAGAGATCTTTGCTCCCTGCCCGTGGATGTGTCCTCCTTACCTTGCACTACAAGTAGCAGCGTTGGGTCCCCTGGCCTCCAAGATGAGAACACGAGGGTGAATTTGGGTAGAATTGCTGGTTGCTTTGATCATTTGTTGTCTGTTGAGTTTGCTAATGAAGCCCGAGTGTGTGTGTGCAGCCTCCTGGGACACTCAGGACCTGGGCATGGCAGTGGGGTGAAAGCCTGGGTGTTGCTGTAGTATCTCCCCTGGACCACATGAGCTCAGATTCCTCCCAGCCTGATGCTGGTTTTGGGTTGTGTCTGAGCACAACAGCATAGAATTACGTGTTGATCATGTCTCGTCTTCCAGAGCTTGCCCTGGGTTGTGCTTTTACTGATGTCACCAGCAGCTAAAATGTGGCTGCTGCCTTGGAGGGGAGAGCAGCAGCTCCCAAAAAGGGTGATGCAAACAGGTTGGGTTGGGTGGCAAGGCAAGTGGTGCTCATCCCAGCCGGGAGAATGCACATGGGAAAGTCCAGGCTCTGCATCCCTTTTGATACGTGATATCCCTTCAGCCACGCCGTAGCCCAGATGCTCGAGAGAGAGTGAAAGGTGCTTCCTCATCACTGTGCAGCGTCTGAGCTTTCCTAGAGGTCTCCATCCATTTACCAGTGCAGATTGTGCTCGTGAAGCTCCGAGATCATGCTGGATGACAGCCTGATGAAACTGCAGGTGGGGGAAGCAAGTCAGTCCAAGTCAGTTTATAGCAATTCCATCTTATTTAAATTAAAAGGGATAGTAATGTATAAACCATTTAAATATTTAATCTGTGGAAGAGCCCTGAATGAGCTCGTACTACATGCACATGGCTAATGAGCGAGTGGCTGTGGCAGGGGGAGCAGCGGTGGCAGCGGGGACATCAGCCCTGCTCAGGTCTGTGCTCATATGGGGAGGCAGCTGTACCCACCTCTGTCCCTGGGCTGGCTGGAGGGTTATGGTCAAAGTGTTTTATTTAAACAGGGGATTCATTTTACTCTCTAGCTGGTGAAAATTATTTGTGTCTTAACAGGTTCGGTCTGACTATCTGGAGGTGAGAGCCTGATCCTGCCCCTCTGCGCATTCTGCCTGCTGGGTGCCTGGTGGCTCTGGAGGATGCTCAAAATAGCCCCAAATCAGAGCTGTGCTTGCCCAACCTTGTGGAGAGTCACAAGGTCACTGGTGTAACTGGGAGGAGAATTTGTCCTTCTAGCTTTAAAAATAGCTGTATTTTCTTTAATGGCATTTTCCTTGGGGCAGCCCAGGAGCTTGCAGGAGTGTGCAGCCCAGTCGAGGTGCTGCTGAGTGGGAAGGGCTGCCAGGATGCCCCAGTTAATCCCATTTCTAAAACACATTTGTCTCCAAAAAATGAACCAAAACAAGCAAAACTTCTTCCTCCTCCCCAAATATTTCATTTTCCTGGCTTCCTATAGCCACATTGAAGAGGTTTCCTCGGCAGAAAATGCTCCCTCTGGCATTGCTAAACAGGATTCTGTAACCTCCAGCAGCTAAAGTGTTTAGTTAAGGTCCAAGGGGGTGCGCTTTTTTTCTGTACCAACTCTGTCTGTCCTTACGAAAGTGTGGGCTTTCTAGCAATGAGTGATTTGGGGCTTATCGCTGGGAAGTGCTGTGAATGCCAGACCTGTGCTTACACGAGAAGAGAAATTCATGAATTTTTCCACATCAGTAGGAGCTGAAGATTTTGCTAAAGGTGTCTCTAGCTGCAAGTAATAAGATACGGCTCTGCCAGAGAGCTCTGAAGAGGCAGACACCTGTGTAGAAAATTTAAATGTGGATTTTATGCCTCGGAAAGATGTAGGTGCTGTTTGGTTCTCAGCCATGCAACAGGTAACTCGGGCTCCACAATAGCAATGTTGTTAAAGCACAGATGTGTCTGTCTGTAATTTGACTCCAGAGATGTGTGTTAGGGAGCCCTGGGCTGATGCTGGCTGGGTTGTCTCGAGGGCTGCAGCATAGCATGTGGGGACATGTCAGCCCCTGGGGTCAGTGCTGTCCCCGTGGGTGCCTCCCCATGCACTAGTTGCATGGGATCCTGCTGGTTCAGCTGCTTCTGTCTCAATTTTTATGTGTAAAAGCTCCATTAAAGGCTGTCACGGCCTGAGATGCAGATGGACTTGAGGCAGGTTTACCGCGGCGGGGGTGGTCAGGACAGAGTTACCTTCCCAATTACCGCCTCTGGCGGCACATGCTGCAGGAAAAGCAAGAAGTAAATTGGACCTCTGTTTGTTGTCCTTAAGGTCTGTCTGTTAGCTAATGAGGCATATGGCCGAACCTCTTATTAAATAATACTACCTAGCACTTTTTTTAGAGTTATAGATAGTAACTTGGTTAAACCCAAGCTCTGTATTGACAAGGGGCTGAAAACAGGACCTCCTTCTGCTGGTGATTTGATTTCGGTGTGGAGGCTACACTGGGTGGTTCTGGTAAGGAGAGCAGGTCCGTGTTTCCGTGAGCTCTGCGGAGCAAACACACCCTGGGAGGAGGGAGCATCACCTCTGCTGGGCTCAGCCCTCCAGGGCTTGGGCCCTGCAAGCACAATGCTGAGCATGGCTTGTGCTTGCCCGACTGTGTGCAATGGTCATGGCCACGGTCAAGATCTGTTATGACTCCTCAGCACAGCAGTGCCTTGTTTGTGGGGTCCCTGGCAGCCCTCTGTGCCCCCAGATTTACTGCCGTGTGCTCCCGTTCAGCATCACGTCGGTGAACTCACCACCCTCTGCCTTGCCCCGCTCCTCACACCCTGTGGAGCTGCCATGTGTTTTTTGTGCCCGGCACGTAGATAATGTCTATTTGTAAGACAATACTTCAGCATTACTTAGTGAAAACACAGGCAGCATTATACAGCTGGTAGCAACATTGATTGAAATGATATTTAATCCAAGGAAAATACATGATACATAGTCTAGAATTCCTCACTTATCCATCATACAATGCAGTTCATGGGGATTAAATATCCCTCCTGTAAAGTTGCTTGAGATCAGTGTTGTTATTTGTTTTGCAAATGATCCTGACAGGGATGCTGAGTGCTATTGATTACCAATGGTTCTTTAAAAATTACTATTATACTGCAAAATATGAACCTTGGGGGTATCCACTTATATGATAATGGAAAGGCACTGGTGTGTAATGACACATGCATCATAATAAATTTGCTCTTCTTGTATAATGGAGATTGAAAGGGGCATGATTTATGACCAATAGCATTAGCTGCCTGCCATGGTGCGTCCAAGGTAACGTGATGAAATTGCCTAGTTGTTCATTGTGGCAAGAAGTACTAATGATTAGGAAAGCAATTTAGGAAAAAAAAGAAGGAAAAAAGTGCCCTTATTCTGAGCAAAATCTCCTCTATCTTCCTGTTTAAAATAGGTAAACCACTCTTCTAATTCATAAATAGCTAAAATATCTCCATCACTCTCCTGTGCTCTGCTCCAGGAGCACCCACAAAGCACTGCACAGATGGAAACTGAAGCTGCCAGTCCTAGAGGAACTCCTGGGTTTGCTGGGAAAGCCTTCATGGAGCTCCTGGCTATGGCTGTGATGAAAGTGCAAATGAGAGCCCTGAACCAGCTGGGAATTTCAATGTGGTGATGCCCTTGAAGCCAATGGAGGACACTCATGTTGAGTTGTGTGCTCTTATTCGTGATGATAAACATGTGACAATGCAACTGCTTTTCTTCCAGGCTTTCTGGGTGTTTCCCAGCTCCATAGCTGAGGACTGAACACTTGATGCATTTTGAGTGGAGCCAAAGGGCTGCTTCAGGCTATGGTGGCTTGAGCAGTGTCACAGGGACCTTTGCCACCTTGGGGATCGTGCTGGGTGCTGTGACCTTGCCCTGGCCACATGCTCTGGGTGGCTGAGAAGTGCTTTTGATTGCCTTTCCATCATGGGATGGCACAGAGGGCTGGTAGGGAGAATTCGACACCAGGTCTGCAATAGATGATGTGTTGAGGAAGGTGTCTGGTGTGAAGGTTAAATCAGATGCTTTTTGCCATGGCCATTCTGTGCTCTCGGCATCCTGCTGCAAATACCAAGTGACGGCAATGCAAATAAGCCTTTTCTTCATCACACTGCTGATCTACAGTGGAATCCACAGACAGTGAGTACCTGAGTCTGTGCTTCTGTATTATCACACTCAACAGTAGCTGGGCATGGAGAAATGTGTCCAGGAGCCAGTGCCAGCAGAAGCATGTGTAAATCAAAAGGAAGGGAAAAACAGTTTCCTTTCTTCCTCTGGCACCTTCTCAGCATCTTTTGTCATGAAGTCATGTACTGCACTGAGAGTTACCAGGCTGCCAATGTGGAGAAATACCCTTATTCTCCCTGAAATGCCCATGGGCAGGAGACCTCCTCCATAGATACTGATTTATTTTCACCCTGTGTTCATTTATTCTGCTGCGCTGCAGTAGGGACACTTGAACAGTAATTTCTTTAAAGAGACTCAGCACTTGATAATGTGGCGCTTCGGATGAGGGAAGAGGAAGGTGTGTGCTTGCTTAGATATTATTCTGTGAGCTGTATTACATCTAAAGATGCAGCTTCAGCCTCCAATGAATCCTCCTAGCTCACTTGGAAATGGGATGGAGGAAGGTTGGAATAGCTCAAGAGAACTCTGAGCCCACAGGTAACAGTGGTTGGTGGAGGCTGGGTGCAGGGTTGTACTCTTACCCATCTTATCCAGAGGAATTATTTCCCCTGCCTGAAGTAGAAATAGTGCCCTGGGATGAGGCTGCCAGGCTGGCTCCTCGGCAGAGGCTGGGAATAGCTGAATGCATCCCAGAGCAAAGAGGAGCAAAGGCTCCTTGAGACAGCACCATGGAAGCAATTTGCAATATAAACACCAGCGCAGGGTAAAATTCTCCCCATTGTGAGAATGTTAGCAGTGGAAATGCTGCCCCTTGGCTTGCAATAAAGTAATTATTTATCATGCTGTTTTCTCAGTCCAAGTCTTCTGCAGGTCACCGTGTGCTCTGCCCCATCTCACAACCTGTTTGTAACAGTGTTGTGATCCAGGAGTAATTGACAGCTACAGAGATGCTGCTTCTTGTTAGGGAAGGGCCATGTGCAGGAGGGGCTTTGGTTTTGCAATAAAAATTAAATCCCAGGGTTTTGTCAATTGTCAATGTTTCAGATATGAGATTCTCTGCTTATAGTGACAGAGGTCTTGTCAAAGGAATTGAAATTTTAAGGTTGTGGAGGAGAGGGGATCACAAGGTGGGACTCAGAAATACCAGCATAAGGGACCTCTGGGACTCTGCAGTCCAGTTTCCCCCTTGAAGCAGGATGTTTGCCAGTGGTGTATCAGGTTAGTGTTGACTTTGTCCTAAAACACCTCTCAGGATGGGCATAGTTGATGGGTTGGCTGCTTGGGTCCCTGCGTCCCTGCAGGAGCAGAGGTATTTGGGGGTACGGGTCACAGGTTTCACCCTATGACTACATAGACCCAATGCAAGATCCTTTGACACTTCAGAAAGGCAGGGCAGGACCTGAGCTGGAGAAGTTCTAGGATATGAAGGGAAAGGCTGTGTTCAGCTGTTTATTCATGTTTATCATGCCCAGCTGAAGCTGGGTCAATGTACAGAACTGGTCAGGAGATGCCCTTATCAGGAGTGTGCTTGATCTTTGCGGAGATGCGCATGGATGTGAATATGCTGGAGAACGAGGTTTTTCCCACCATTACCTTTCTCTGTGTCCTAACCTGATGTCTCTGATCCAAACCCTTCCAGGAGAGAGAGCTCTCTGGCAAGAACTCTTTGAGTAGCAAACACTTCACAGTGACCCAGGGGAGGCTGGAGTGGGAGGAAAAGAGCCCTTGTCTCTCTTGGCTGTCAGGTGGACCTAAAAGTAGCAGGTATGAATGGTATTGGCACTGTCATTACCGTAATGCTTTGTGGGATGCTGTCACATGTATGGATTCTGAGAGGTCTTTTGATGCAGCATTGCATCACATTGTATGATAAAAATCAGTGTAAAATGGTTGTGATTGGAGCTGTGTCCTTCAGCCCAGTAACTGGCTGCATAAGTAAGTCACCAAGTCAGTCTGCACAGCAACAAATACATAATTCAGGAGGGATCTCTGGCTGACAGAAGGGGGAGGTAGGGGCTGCCCAGCTGTCACTGTGTTGTGCAAAGCAAGTTGGTTGGGGTGAAGGTGGGGAGTACTCTCTGTCCCCTTGAATGCCGTAGGCAGAACCTGACTGTGACAGGTCACTGTGCAAACCTGGGCTCTTGGGGTGATGATATGGGTGCAGACTGGGACACAAGAAGTGAATTTGGTGTTTCAGAGCTGGGAGGCTGGTGCAAGTTCTTCTTTCCAAAGACCAGGATAATGGAGAGTTGTTGTTGTGCCACTTCTGGCTTTCTATGGTCCTTCATGTTAGAAGACCTTTGAGGTTACTCACTAGTTGCAGAAACTGCCTGTGGCCCTGAGCTGCGGAGCTGGGCTCTGGATTGCGGCAGCCTCTTGTTAAAGATGCTCTGAGCTGGGGTTCGCTCTTTCGTTATAGCTCTCGGGCTTTCAGGGTGAAGTGAGGAACAGCTGATGATTATTGGTAGCTTTAAAATTAATAATGCTCTTTATAACATTTAATCTTTCATTAATAATAAATAAAACACGTGTTGTGTTGTATCTAGACCAAGGTTCCTGCAGTGCTACAGCTTGGGCAGCTGGGAGCTCGATGTCGACGTGAGCAAGGGGTTCCCCAAATCAGGCCTGTTGGTCAGAGGATGTGGGGAAAGGCTCAGTTTGATTTCCACCAGTCTCACCTGCGTAAATCCTGGTGCAGGGGATGGGCAGGATCCTGTGCCAGTGCTGTCTGCCTTTGAGGCAGCTTCAGGTCCTTCCTCGTATCACAGACTAAGAGCCGAATGTGGCCCTGGGATTTATTTATAATATTCGTAGGGGGCAGGGGAGGGCATGTGAAGGTCTCTGGACTGCAGGCAGAGGTGAAGAGCATGATGTAGGTAGAAATCACAGAGTGATGGTGCAAATTGTGGATGTGCAATGAGGAGGTTGGACAGGCACATTTGCAGCTTGAAACCCTCCCTGGCTGTTTGGGGTGCAGAAGGGAGGAGGGAGATTCCTCAGGTTGTCTTCTCACCTCTCCCAAGTAATTCCCTGCTGGGTGATGTGGTTGGCACATGCAGAACAGCTTGACTTGATGCTTCAGTGGATGGTCTCCAGCTGGTGCGATAGTCTGCTCTGAGCTGGGAGGTGGGGAGCATTAAGAAAACTGGGGGGCAAAATCTCTTGCCATGATCTTCAAGAAACAGTAATGAAGAGCGCTTTGTGATATTGTTTGTACTGCAGGAGAATTTCCCCTTCCCTTTTCAATTAATAACCATCGAGGGAAGAGACTTTCCTAGCTTGCAGGGAACAAAACTGAGGAAGCCGATTGCAGTCATGTTGTTGGAGAGTGCCCGGCTCCACTTGAGTTGTTTTTCCACTATTTGGGTAAATAAGTTAAGACAATAAGAAGGGCTGCTGAAATGGTTGGCAGTGAAATGAATCCCCCGGGAGATCGGGGCAGTGGTATTTATTGATGGGGAGCTGCCTGTGCATGGAGGGTCAATCTTGCAGTTATGTAGAGAGAAGGGAAACAAACAGTCTCTGTTTTAGCACCGGATTCATTGCAAGGAGAAATGCCAAGGATCATTAGTGCCACAGCCATCATTATCTTTTGCTTGGATTAGCTTTTTCCATTTTTCTTTTTAAGGCAAAAATAATGGCTGGTTCATGTTAGATCAGATACAGAAGAAATAATAGCAGTATCACAAAAGATTGAGGTCTGCAAGATTAAATTTGAAAGGGAGGAGAAATGATAGCTCTGGCCCTGCTTGCTGTTACACCAGCCGTACGGATAAATGACTCTGTATGCAGATAAGCAGGGCAAAAATAAAAGGGATGCTCAGGAAGAGATGGCAAGAAAAATAGGAACTAATCAGCAGATTCAACCACTGTAATAATGCAGTAAACATGGAAAATTACACTATATTAGCTCCTCTACTTTTCACTGTATATATTAGCCACAAAGTCATCGATAGGCAATTCACTGTAAAGATGCGGTGCTGCAGATATCGGAGCCCCCCCATCCCGGGGGAAGGTGTTTGCGATGCTAGAGGGGAAAGTTGTCTTTTGAACTGAGGAAGAAGTGACTCAAGTCGAGCTGGAGAAACACTTGCAGCTCTGAGTTAAAAATCTGCTCTTGAGAAAAGGGCGGTCGGTCTGTTTGTCTCCAGTGGTATCAGTACGTGCTGAGCCATGGCTTCATTGTGGTCCTGGGATGTTCCCCTGGTGTGGGAGAAACTGATCTGCTGCAGATATTTATACATACATACGTATATAAAATGTTTTGCTAGTGAACTCGATTTCCTTTTTGTTCAATTTCTCACAAAGAATGACAAGTAGCCAGTGCAGCCTTTTCCCTCAAGTTCAAGTAAAATCAGCATGTAACATTATTTGCAAATTAGCTTCATCCCTCTGGCTCCCAGTTAAAGTAGGAACTACTCAGTCTGGGGTCCCTCTCAAAATATCCATTTAAGCCATGTAATGATTCTGACTCACTCATGCATAGTAGATGAAAGAAGATCTGTGATTTATTTTTAAAGCTTTGAACCCCAAACATGGTCAATCATAGGGAAAAAAAAAAGTCATAATGCAAAGCTGGAAGAAAAGCAGCCCTACACTTCACAGTAAAATCCCTTTTCTTTGCACTTTTTTATTAACAGCTCCAACTATGATCAGTGCATAAATCTACCTGAAACACGGGATGTTGGAAAATTACCGAGAGACAGCGATGTCTTCCCTGCTGCTTGGTGAGAAAGGAAGGATGCACCTTCAGGTATGGGCTGGTACATTGTTTTATCCTCTGTTCCCCATTTGTCTTGCACTAAACCTGTTTGTTGCATTGGCTAAAGGGGTGGAAATAAGGTGTTTGCAAGAGGGGGAAACTTCAGAAGTGATTTTCTAAGCTTGTCTCAAGCCACAGATAAGTTGTCTGCCTGGGACCCGCTCTGCAGACTCAATCTGCTCTGCCAGACTAGGCAGAGCTGGTTGACGGTGGCGTTTTTGTCCTGAGTTTGTTGCTGATCTTAATCTGCCCCATGGAATTTAATTGTCCAACTCCTCTGGATGCTAACAGGGTCAGAGCAGTACTGGGTGCTCCTGCAGCAGCACTGGAAAGCAGAGCACACGCTCTGCAATTACCTCCCCAGGTCAAGTTGAACACCGCATATGAAATTGCTGCTTTCCCAGCACCGTAGCGGCTTCTTAGGGATTGCAGGAAGGGCTGAGCAGGATCAAGCTGCATTGGCTGCTGCTGCTGAGCAGCCTTTTTAGCGTAGGAGCCGAGCTAGACACTCCTCCTGGGTTTTCTTAATCCAGCCTCAATCCATGGGCTTCAAACAGGAGCCTTGTTTTAGGACTGCACTGAGCACTTGAGTCTCCCAATAAGCTGCTCTCATGCCTGTAAGGGCCGGCAACAAACCAAAAAGCCAGTTTGACTTTGTTTTGAAGAGGATGGAGATTGTTTCCCCTGAGCCAGGGAGGACAGAGGGAAGCAGTGGCTCCCAGGACAGGGAAAGGGAGGGCTGGTGACTTCAGAACATGGGTTTTTCTGACAGTTTTCTGACACTTGGGGTTCGACCCTGACAAGCCACCGTCCCTGAAACACTGGCTGAGCATGACAACTGGATTATAGCCATCACATCCATCTCCCTAGGGAAGAAAAGGTTTTCCTAGCCACACAGGCCAGTTTAAAATAAGCCAGCTTTCTTCTGCATCTAAAGTGATGTACTTTCCTAAATATGTGGTCCTGGAGCAAACAAGGACCTAAGAACTACTGAGGTCAGCACTGCCACGTTGCAGGTTGGGGTTTCTCATTCATCTGGGCTGGCTGATCGCTTGTTTTGTCTCCTGAGCAAGTGGTTTGAGGCAATAACGTTGAATTAGCCTATCTATCATTTCAGTGTTTATAAATGCATTTCCAATGGGATTAACTCCTTTCAGTAAAACCATTTCATTTTACGGCATCCGTCACTCCAGTTTGCATTTCCCTGTTGCTCTGCTTGCATTTGCTCCTTGCAGCGGCCATTTGGGATTTGCAGTGGGCAGATTGCTCTTGTTGGGGCTGGATTTCACCCAGAGGTGGCCATGTGTGACCGCTGGGGTCCCCAGCATGTCATGTGGGCTGCAGAGGAAACCTGTGGTGGGACCTGGTGTCCTGACACCTGTGGAGTGTGGCTGTGCTGGTGGGTAAATGGGATGGAGTGAGATGTGCTGGGGATTGGGAAGGAGCTGCGTATTTAGTTTCTTGAGTGGGTCTTCGTTTCATGGATATGTTGGCCAGCACCAAGGTTTCCTCTGCTGTGGGAAGTGCTGGGTGTCTTAAAGAAGCAGCTTAGATCAAGTTGTGACCAATGAGGACTCTTCGTGTCGTGTTGAGTCCTGTCTGGGTCTGAATTAGTTATACAGGTACTTCTATACATATTTTCCAAAGAAAAAGATGAGGAGGCAAAATGTGGGATAGGTGTTGGAAGGGGAGTGGGTCACAGAGCTGCTCTCTTGGTGCAGGGTAACCATTGTGCTGACCTTTCAGCTGGTTTTCCAGCTTTCTGCCACTTCTGCCTCAGCCGTGGTGTTTCATCAGCATGTGTTTCACCATAGTGAGCGCTCAGGGTTTAGTTTACCTTTTTGCCTTTGGCCTCCTCTGCACTGAAATGCACCAAGCACAAGAATCAAGGCCTGACACCACGGACCAAGGGATGCTGCGAAGGTGGGGTTTGCTCCCTGAAACCTGCAATTCCCACCCTGCATTTCTTGGGAGAGCTCCAGCATCCTGCCAGGCCATGGGGAAGATGCTTTTTCACCCCCTTCCCATCCTGTATGTGAGCCCTCCTGCTGCAGCACATCCATGGGTTAGTCCCTTGCCTCAGGGAACCCCATGTTAGCACAGGGAAACATCAGATGATGCTGCACATCCAATATCTCGCTCCTCCAGAGCAAGACAAGGGCTGAGTGTAATGCCTTTTAATGTTCCTTCTCTTAATTATCCTCTTAATTACTCAATGAAATGCCCAATAAAACAAATCACTGTAATTTCTGTTTTATTCTCTGCATTTTGTGGTTTACATAAGAGCACAGGATCCATTAAGGAGGCACTTTCTCATGAGGGAATACTTTCCAGTAGATCATACTTACCAAATGATTTTATGTTCCTATCCTGTGTTTCATCCTTGTTTTCTGTGCCAGTTTGCTAATTACTGGAGGCACCGGCAGCTGGGAAGTACTTGCCTCCTTTGCTGCCCATCCCCGCCGTGGTGAAGTCACAGCGCTGAGTTTGTGACATCCCCATGGCAATGAGTTTGTGACATCCCCATGGCAACAGCCCGTGATGTCACTAGCGGGGATTACAACTTTGCGAAGCATCCAGGCACAGGCAGCAGGGCTGCAAGTCTTGGGCTCTCTCATGTCTTTAGAAAGGAATTTAAATGCAGCCAAGTCTTTAAGAATGCTTGAGGGTGGTGTGTGTTGTGTGTGTGTGTGTTTTTGTTTTTTTTTTTTTTTTTTACCCGAAAGAAGGGAATGGTGGTGATGGAGGGGCTGCCACCAGCAGTCCCATCCACTCACCTGCAGCAAGTCCAGTTCCCTCGTTCAAATTTGGGGTTTTCTTGGGTGGCGCTGAGCCTGGCAGTGGCCCTGGTGTGGGAGCCTGTGGCCCAAGGCTGGTGCATTGGGCGCTCCCATTGGGAGTCCCCACAATGTCCCTGGGGGCTATGGGTGTCCACCACCCCATGCGACTACCCCGGCTCTGCTCTTCTCGGTGATACAGTGAACCTAAAGCAAACCTGGGGGCCGTAGCCTCTTGCAGACCCCCGACCCTGCTTTGCCCCCAGTCCAAACTGCTGTCTTCATTAGCTTTCTTCGGTGCTGTTTGTCTAATACTCATAGTATTAGCATAATAACTTGCTGTTCATGCACAGACAGCGAGGGGAAAATATTCATGTGCATACTGCTTTAGCAACAGGAAAATCATGTAATAATTTATTTTGCACCTGGGTAGGAAATCCAGCTCACATGGCCTGTACCACAAACTGCGCAAGGCGTTTAAATCGACAGCCCCAAAACTTACACAGGGAAGCCACCTGACTGATATTTATGTACCTTATTTAGCCAGCAGAAGCAAATCAAGCAGGCAGAAGAATCAATCTCTTTATTTTAGTTTTTCTAAGGTAGGAATAAAAATGATATTTCAAAGGCTGACGTGTCTCAGCTGGGCGGTGGTGGGGAAAAGCAGGCGCCGCAGAACATACTGTCCTGTCTCCGGGTTTCTCAGATCATAACTTCTAAGCTGGATTCAATAGAAATAAATGTTCAGTAGTTCCAGTGGTGGCCTTTGGAAACGGAGCTAATGGAACAAGACAAAAAAATCGTTACAACATTTTGACAAGTGTTTAAATATTTAATGCTATGCATGGTGCAGCCCAATCACGGGGCGATGGTAACGCACCTGCAGGAATCTGTGCCCTTTGCTAGCGAGAGATGGAGTCCTGCAGACAGGGGAAATGAAGCAAATACTAATTGAGCTGTGCGTTAATAAACAAGCCGAGGGTGGTTATGGCATTGGCAGCCCCCTGCCATGGGGTAGGCGAAGGACTTGGTGGCTTTTCCTGAGCTGGGGACCCATGGAGGAAGAGGAAGGTGGCCAGTTCTTGGAGAGAGCTGGCGGAGAAGACTGTGTACTGTTACCCTGAGCAGAGACGGGGGAGATGAAGAGGCTGTGGTGATTAAATAGGATCTGCTGAAATCCTTCCAAAGCAGGCTTAAGAATTAAGAGCCATCAATGTCACATTGAGGGTCACTCACTGCAGGACGCCTCCGGCCAGTGCCTGGCCTCCCCCTGTGCCTCTGTTTAGCCCCATCCAAGTGTGAGGAAACACATCCTTTGTTTTGGAGCCCACATGTCCGTTCTCCTCTGCTGCAGAACGGCCAATCTCAGCAAGGAGAGCCGCGAAAAAGCAGACTTGTCTGGAGGGGAAGGAGTGGACCGTGCATGCCGAGATTTGCTTTAAATTCAAGCGTCACTGGGAAGCTAACAACAGGCGAAGGTGGAGGGGAAAGAAGGCAGTGAACGTACTGGCTGGGTTCACATCACCTTTGTGCAGAAGGCTGATGGCTGGTCCCCTGTCAGCATCAGAGGTGGAGACTAACCCGAAGAGATGTCAGCCAGTGGTTCCTGTGCGTCGGGGACAGTGTGGATTGCTTGCTCAGATTCTTCTTCCCACGTACATTGTGCCATGGCAGCCCGTGCGCTCCGCAACACCCTCGTCTCAGACAATCTATCCCCCCAACGCCAGCATGGGCATGCTGGTGGGACCAGCCAGAGCCAGGACTGAGCCCACCATGAAACCTGCAGGCATTCCCTGCCTGGGAATGAGCTTCTAGCGTGGCTCGTCTGCTTCACTCGCACCAACCTGCGCCAGAGCGGACTCCGATTCATCTGCCGCAGAGCAGAAAGCTGCTGGTGCCACATACACACGCATCCCTGTGCTGTGAATGAAGCAGGGCTGCCTCTCTCCAGCAAGTGGAGCCCTGGAGGGACTGCCCTGAGTGACAAAACTCTGATCTGGGACTCCTACTAGAGGACATTTTTTTTATTTTCTTTTTTTTTTTTTTCCCCCTCCGCCTTTCTCCTTATTTTCCACAGCTGGGAACGACTGGTCACAGCAGGGAGGTTTTCACACATCATTAGAGCCAAGTGTCCAACTCCACACAGCCATCAACCCCAATCAGAGTGACTTAAAAGGCTTCCTTTAATCATCTGGAGATGCTCAGGTTTGTTAGTGGGAACCCAGTGCTCCTGCATGCAAGGGAGAAGCAGGGGGATAGAGCAACGGGAAATGATGCTGAGATGAGACCTAGGGTATTAAAAAGCAATGGTTCCTCACCTGTGCATCAGCCCCAGGACAGACCTGGAGGATGAGGTCCTTCTCTAAATGTGTCCTCTCATTTTCCTTCCCTGGATGACTGGAGGTGGCCATGGGTTTGTGTCTGCATGAGCAGAGCCTGTGTTGGGGCTGCCGTCTGCAGCTGAGACCTTGAGCAAGAGGTGATGTATAAAAATGTTCACAAGTAGGAGAAAGCCTCAGCACCACTATTTCTGGCTCATGAGGTGGAAGCATCCCGCTGCGCAAGGACCTGAGCACTGAATGTGTCTGAGAGAATCACGGGTGCTGCATCAACCTGTGGATCCACAAATCCCCCAGAATGAACGAGTGGTCTGAAATCTCAGAGCTGCGCTTCAGCTCTCGCTGTCCCAGCCAGCAACCCTGACCCCAGACAGCTGTAAAACTGTATCCTGGGCTTCATGAAGTGATGCAGCTCCGTGTCTGTGAAAGCATCAAGAGACACAAAGTCCCTCCTTTCTAAATGACATCTGCAGCCCTGCAAACCACGCACACGCCACTGCAACGCGCACACTGTATTTTTTCCTAACTCTTTGCAACCATACGACCTTCTCTTGGCCTTCTCCCGGGCCTGCCACAGCCCCACGTGCTGCGTACATGGCACGTGGATATGGGAAGGACAAACACATGAGAAACATCACGGAATTACCAACACACCTGACTGCAGGAGGACAAACGTCCTTCCCAAATACTCTGGCATGCGTAGGGGGGCTTTCACAGTGTCCGCGTCTCAGAGCTTTCAATGATTATAATTTGTCCAAGGGCAGCTTTGCAAAATGTCAATATTTTTATCAAAATTCCCTATGACAGGCTTAAAGTTTTAATTAAAGGTTTGGGGGTGGTTTGTTTGTGTGTTGGTTTTTTTTTTTTTTGAATGGATGCTAGATATTTTTTCTAAGAAAGGAAATGTCTTTTTCAAGGAAAAACAAAATGACTTTCCCTGTGTTTTTGCTACTCTGCTATGTCTTTCTGGCTAACTTGCGTTCTAAGACAACCCTGTGGGCCGCTCCATGAGGAAACCCTCAGCCCGGTGGCACTGTCTCCCTGACCACAGTCAGCATCCGCACATGCAAAGACACCTCCAGCCCTCGCTGGTGCTGCAGATAAAGGCAGCAACTTGCAGACACGGCTCTACTTGCAAGTCCCTGAGACCCAGCAGCAATGCAGGTAACGGCTGGGAGAAATTTTGCCGTTAACCTCTGAAAACCAGGGAATTTGTGCTAGTGAAGCAATCAGGTTGGCATTCTGCCCTTGCTGCGGCTAATTAAGGATTGATAGGACTGAAGGCAATGGCATTAGAGACAGCTATGACTTCTTTCTGGACTTTGATTTGACCTCTGCCTTTCATGGTCTTCCTTTTCATTCTTTTTCATTGGTTTTAAAAACAACTTTTTGATAGGAGGTGGCAAAATCTTGCTTAAGCAGAGTTTTTCTGGGAACAAACATTTGGCTTTTGGAGCTGCCCTCATCTGTTGGGTAAACATGAAATGATCGTCTTTGGCTGGAACTGATCCTCTGGAGCCATGTTATTCTACTGGGGAGAGGTATTTTCACCCATTTTCAATGTGGATTATTTTTGTGACTGACTGTAATAGTTTCTTTGGCGGTATTAGGGCTTATTATGTCAGGATTTATTTCAGCATGAAGCAATTCGACATGCTGTAGTCCTGTAACTTTGCATGCTGCAATCCAAGAGGCTGTCTCCTGCTTCCTCCATGGGCATGATGGAAAAAACTTCTCTGCAGCTGGACCCATCTTCTGAGGTCAGCTTTCCCCAGTTGCTTCATAACTGCTAAAGAGGCAAATTTAAGGGAACAGATTTCCTGCAAAAGACATGTAAAAACTCATCTAAGTGAGAAATCTGTATAGAAAAGCCTCCTAGAAGGAGGAGGGGAGGTCCACAAAGGAGAAATTGAACCTTCAGAGGAGCGGTGCAGGCACCAGGATCTCCCCGGCATTAGCAGAGGGGTTAGCAGCAGAAAATGCAAGTGAGGATTGAATGTGGATTATACTGCAGCGATGCCGAAACATCGTCAGTGCTGAGACATCTAACAAAAGGCTTTATTTCCTTAGGAGAAGAACTACTGGACCCAAAGTAGTCCTAGACTTCGCTCTTCAGGTGATACTTGTGGTGAGGCAATGAGTATATCAGCTAAGGCAGCGTGTTGTGGCATCTGGTACCTCCGAGGTACCTTGGTGATGCAAACTGATGGACCTGTTCCTCAAAGCCATATGTAATATGGGGTTTTGGCAACTACAGCTTCATCAAATGCTCCTCATGCTCCATGAGATGTCAAAAAAAAAAAAAGGTTCGGTGCTGTTCAGTGTCAAGTAGAAATGAATTGGTAACACTGACATTAAACTGGTTACCATTCTCTTAGCTCCATTAACATTATTAAAATCATCCGGGACCTTTGGTTTATGGTGCTCCTCTCTTGCTGGAATTGAGAAAGGATTTGGGTCATGATTTTTGGTCTGTTCTCAGCTGAAATGAATGCTTGTCTGTGGGAGCTCATCTGGGCTATGGAGCTACCCAATCTCGAGGCTTTCTTGGTTTTGCGATCTCAGATGAACACCTCTCCAGGGCAAGTACCAACTCAGATCAAGCTTGGACATGTAGAGGTGGATGATAGGGATGGACTGACTGGCTCACGTTGATTGAGATGGCAGAGGCACGGAAATTAGGGGTTTATGTGTGTCCAGATCCTGCCATGCTCCACGTAGGGCAATGGGCAACTTTGATGTCCCCAACCTGAAGTCTGGATCATGCTCTGCTTAGGCAAGAGGAGGCATTTTCAGCCTGCTGAGCAGACCCATCCTGTCCCCTTCACAAGCTGATACCATACAGGGGGGCAGCTCTTGCACCCCTTGTGTGGCGATGGAGCGCCCATAGGTTCCCAGGGCTGGGAGGAGCAGGAGGCTGTCTGTCCATCTGCCCGTCCTCTCCCACCACACCACACCAAGTTAGCCTCAGCTACTTTTGGCAGCTTGATTCCCCACTCCCGCAAGCGCTGGGCAGCTCAGGAGGTAGCAGGGAGAGGAACACTCTGTTCAGCAGCTGCACATTCCATTAATTTAATGAGGGTTGTTTTTTTCCTTTTTGTTGTTTTTTTTTTTTTTTTTTTACAAGGCAGATGGTAAAATAGCTATTTTCTGTTGTCTAATAAATACCATCAGCAAGGCAGAAAATGTGCAATCTTGCCAAGTCTTTTCTGATTCCTTGCCCTCCCGTACCGATGTGTTTCCCTGTTCTCTGCTGGCAGCCGGTGGAGCCGGGTGGTGGGATGGGAGGGAGAGAAGGGACACTAAAGACATGTCCGAAATTGCTGGTGGGACCCGCGCAATAAAACAGCAGCTTCCCCTGATTGGGCAGAGCCTTCGTGTCCTGCTGGGAGAGCTGCGCTCTGGCAGCCTTCGCCGATCCAATTCTCACTTCATCTGATTGCAGTAATAACAACTCACACAAATTTCCTGCCTCAACCTGAAATCTTCCAGCTCTGCAATGCAAATAACATAATGTGTGATGAGGAGCCCGATGACGGGGATAATAATAATAATAGTGATGATGCCTTTATTCAATGAATGAGTGAATCAAGCAAGCAAAAATAAATGGTATTCAGAGCCTGAAAATCAATAGGAAGAGAAATCAGGAGGAAATGCAGGGGGAATTGCATCTCTGGGGAAGTGCTGTCCTTAGGAATGGCATGAAGGAGAGATGAGCAAAGCCCTTTTGAGCTGGGCACTCCTCGACAGCCTGTGTTGCTCCTGGTCTCGCTCCTGTCCTGTGACTATGTTGCATTTGCTGAGCTCACTGCTGCCCTGTACCAGGTCCCAGCTTCTCTGTGATCTCTTTGGCCCCCTTGATTTACGGCTCTTGTGGGCTCTCTGAATGTGTCTGAGCAGTTGGCAGGCTACAGACCTGACCTGGGCTTGGGTAATAACTTGTCTTTTGTCCCATGCCCAGGAGGTTGGCTATAAAAAAAAGCTCCAGACATCAATTGCGAAATGATGAGTTGGTCTTCGCCCTCATTTATCTCTTCTTTCCCTTGCCCCTCCTCTTTTTATCTTTCTCTTTCCTCCTTACCCTACTGCTCCTTGCTCTCTTCTTCACTCCCTTCCACTATCTCCTCCATCATTTATCAGCCTCCTTCCCCTCTGCCCATCACTGCTTCTCCTCTCTCCCCCTCTTGCCCTCTTCTGCCTCATTTTTTCCGTGCATTTCCTTTGCATCTTAGAACTTGCATGCTTTTTCTTGCTGTGCATAGCATTTTGATATCCTCACCTGTAGCAGCCTGCTAATACAGTAATTCTACAAGAGACCCTTTAAAAACCTAAAGCCTTGGCAGGCAGTAAAACTCACCTTTTAACTTGTCTTCCTCTTTATCAGGGATTCATTTCAGACAGGATTTCCGTGTGCACCCTCTGTTAGTAAAAAAAAAGGATTAATTCCCGCAACAGGTGAATACGTTTCACAGCTCTGATGAGCAGGATATATTCCCCACTTCCCACAGGTACATGAGGGATTTAATCGTCTAACACGGTCCTTCTCTTTGTCAAGAGTGTGTTTAAAGGGTTGTGTTACAGATGTGCAGAGACCTCCTGGGGAATACCCTCTTTCACAGTGGGGTATTCCCATGAAACCCTTGCATTATCCAAGGGATTTTTCCTCTCTCTGGAGAGATGCCGTGTAGCAAGTTTGGAGCTGACGTCCTGCTCTCTCAGGTGGTGCTGGCATGGGTTGAGGTTACTAAATGCTGTAAGCATCCTTGCTCTGAGCATCTCAGATGCTTGGACCTGAATGCTGAAGCCTCCCATGCCTCTCGTTGCTCCCTCCAAGCAGTGCTTCTTCAGGCAAAGGTCTGGCACAGCTCCTGCCTGGCAATTCCCCTTTTCCAAGCT
Source organism: Caloenas nicobarica (assembly GCF_036013445.1). NCBI lineage: Eukaryota > Metazoa > Chordata > Aves > Columbiformes > Columbidae > Caloenas > Caloenas nicobarica. Next base: position 5,564,460 of record NC_088258.1, on the reverse strand, counting down.
CTCAGAGTGATGTCTTCCATAAGCATAAAGAAAAAGGACAAGCTTCTCTTGCCCTTTCCTCTCTAGCATCTTTTGATGGGATCTGCAGTTTTGTATTGTATTTAAATCTGTGCAAATCTGATAGTGGATAAAATATGCAGAAGGTAACACTGGGAAATTGACTCCGACTTGCAGCTGTGCTGGGAAGAGGCACTTGGTAAATTGAATCAGACATTTCCTCCCTTTGCCCCAACACCTCTAGTGAGACCTGCCGTAGGGCAGCAAGGAAATATCGGTGTCCTAAAGTCCTCTCCATTTCCACTGCAATATGGGCTTGGGGATGGGAGGGATGAAGAAATCAGGATATTCTCCTGTGTTGCAAATATTGCAGAAGGTCTGACTTCCCTTGGACACTACCAGTGTCACCCCATCTCCCTGCTGGTCCCCAGGCATGGGTGGAATGGGCAGCACTGGATGTAGTGTGCAGTTTCTCTGCGGTGGTGGCTGAGGTGGTGGTGTCCTGGGGGGAACATGGAGTGTGATGGCGATAGGCAGTGAGCAGCCATCAGAACAGGTCCCAGAACAGCAGGCAGCAAGTTACTGGCTGCCGGTTCCTGTGTTGGGGATGCCAGCTGATCCCGGGATGGAGAGCTCAAGTTCCATCATCTCTGGTGAGTTATTGAGCAATGAGGCAGGAGATGGCACTGAGCGGAAAGATGTGACTTGCAAATTCTTCTGCAAGGCTGTTTTCTGGACAGCACAAATCTGGAATAATTCCCCTCTCTGGGCTGCCAGCTTTAGACATAGGAGATGAGATAGAAGATAATATGACATGTCTGGTGCCAGGTATTCAAGAATTTCTAAGTACATTGCAAATAGGGAGCTACAGGGCAGCATTACTCTTTCCATTTCACACACAGGAAGGCCCTTGAAAAGTGGTGAAGTTTCCTGCCAATTCACCCCAGGGACCATAACCTCCGTTTTATATTTATAAAGCTTTGAAACAATGCTTCCCAGTGCTCCACTGGCAGAACAGTAGAAATTGTTAGTCTTTTCGAAGGGAAGAGAGTCTGATCTAACAGAGATTTCACTCTGGACTAGGTAAGCCTCAACAAAATGGCATTTTCCAAGAGCAAAAGCTGGCCAACTCCACGTGAGACAGGGTCTTCAGCTAACAAGATGGCCAGAGCGTGAGGACAGAGTCTGCAGATAGAAAAGAAAGACATTGAAAGATTGCCTTGCTAGCTGAGTTGTGAGGTGTCCTTCATGCATTGCTGAGTACAGCAGTGGTTGCCATCTGGTCCACCTTCATCATTGTACCAATCCATACCAAAGCAGTTGTGAAGGGTCAAGGAGCCCTGTAGGAGGGACAAGTGCCTGGGCAGAATCTGGCCCAAGGAAGTCTGTGTCTTACTTTGTATTTTAATGTGATGCCAATATTCTTTTCACCAGCAATGTCAGACCAATGTTCCAAGGCATCCAAAGATTCTGCATCCTGATAGCCAGCAGGATCCAGGATTGAAGTGCAGCATCAAATAACTACAGCTGCTTGGACAGGGCTTGCAAAAATGATGTAGCCAAACTCTTCTTAGTAGGAGCAGGCAGCCCAATGCGAGGCAATGGGCATGAAAGCAGCTTGGGAGGTTCAGGTTCAGGATATTCAGAAAGGGATGTGCTCTAGGAGTGTGGTGCAGCAACAGAACAGGTGACCAGAAAGGCTGTGAGATCTCCATCCTTGGAGGTCTCCAGGATTCAGCCACACCAAGCCATGGCTGCTCTGCATGGTTGTGGACAATCTTGGTGATAACTCAGAAAGGAGCTCAGTCCTTCATCCAAAGGACAGGAGACTTTCACCTGCCTTTCTGCTCAATGACATGCCTGAAAGAGACTCACCACCCTAAACTGTTGTGTACTTGTGTGTTGAGAAAAAAGCCAGGCTTGAAATGTCACCTTATCACAGCTGATAAGTGAGGTTTATTACAGAAAAGGAGGTCTATCAATCTCCTTGCTCCTGAGAGGACTAGCTCTTCAGCAGGAATGGCTGGGGGATTTTAATGGAGTTAACTGAAATTTCCACCAGAGAGCCAAGATGTTGGCATTTAGCTGAGGAGGAAAAAAAGTCTAGTTTTCTTTTGGGAGAAAAATCCTTCAAAACCCAAGAAAATGGCATTTTTTCAGAGTGGAAGGAGGGAGCTTCTGCTGCCTTAGATTCCTGCCCGAATGGAGGCTGCATGCCTGGGATGGTACATGTGGTCTGTTGGGGTCACAGCAGATGGACTAGTGCTTCCCTTTTGTGGAGGGCAGTCTGGATGATTTGTGAAGGAGATATTTGTGTGCGTGTGATGATGACTTGTGTATTTAGGCCCTGTGACACCAATTCCTTGCTTGCAGAGGGTATATCTCATCCCAGAGATTCTTGGGGCTGATACGCAAAGTGATGGTGAGTGGTCTATGGTGACCAGTGTCCCCAGAGAAAGAGGGAGGGGTGCATCTCAATAAATACATCCAGAAAGTCCCGCTAGCTGCTCTATCAGAAATGACACTGCTTTTAACTCCCTTCTGGGAGTGGGACACACATGTTCTGGTTAGTTGGCTGCAGCCCATTTCCGAAGCATGGAGACACCCGGCGTCACTAGCACAGCAAATCCCAATTAGTTCTGGAAGCAGCACACACAGGATTAAACTTGCTCCCCAAGGCAACAGCAGGGAAACCAGGCTTGAAAAGTGGTTGTTTCCCAGGGCAGCCGCAGAACGTGCAGCCCCGTGCCGGCACTTGCAGAGCCCCACGGCTTCCCTGAGAGGAGCAGAAGCTCCAGCCGCCCCAGGAGGGTGTGTGTTTGCTAATAGCTGGTCCAAGAGACCAGAGCTGGCAGTGTTGGGGTGTGATAACTCCATGGCTCTGCTGGAGATGCCAGCAAGCTTTGTAGATTAAAATCCCAGACAGGTCCCAAACCAGCAGTTAAAGCCATCTCCAGCAAGTTCCATCCTCCTTCAGATGTGGGCACCAAAGCCCCCACTTGCAGCCACATCCCCACCTTTACCAGCTTGCCTGTAGATGGGTCGATATAGCTTGCCAGCACATCCCTGGTGGCCAAAAAGCCATTTTCAAGCAGGTTTTGCAGCTGATACTGAGCTGTGCACTATCCTTGTTGCCTGCCTGGTTGTCCAAGGTTACTCTGGGTCTGCCTATGAGATTTGCAGTTGCTGCCAGGACAGGCTTGTTAACCCACCCTAAGCCATCGGTCTTCTCCTTCTCTCATCTGGGTACGAAACCCATCCTTGAAATCAGCTTCTATCATCTTGGCTGCATTGGGAAGCTAGTGGAGAAAAGGCAGTGCTTAGTTACAAAAGAAATCCTTTACTGAGAGACAGATTCGGGTGCAGGTGAGATTTCAGCAAACACCACTGAACGTCTGTGTTAAACAGCATCGCTTGATGGGATTTGTTTTGCTGCAGATGCTCCTTCCCCGCAGCGGTGGTACCCGCCTGAGCCCCGGCCCCAGTCCTGGCCCAGCAGCTGCTCTGCCCTCTGGCTCCCCGCTCCAGGAGCTTTGCTTCATTAACTTTCTGATAAGTTGAGAGTCCACTGCTGAGTCTTGAGAATTTGGCAATAATGCCAAGCCTTCACACAAGGGTAAAAATAGCCCTAATAATTTAGGCAATTAGTTAATTAGCCTCATTTATTTGAAAGCACAGAGTGGCGTGGGAAGACTTTGCCGCTGTTTTCGTTATGCACTTTGTTTGCTTGTCCCTTGCTGTTTTCTCTGCTCCCTGACATAGATACAGGGACCCAAGACACTTTAAAGTGGGATACACTGGGAAGTGAACACAAGCCAGGATGGGATGCTGCACAGAGCCAGGGCAGTGCTGCAGGGAGGCAGGACCAGTTCTGCTATCAGAGCTTAATGTGGCATCATGTCATATCAGGAAGCAGGTACCTTCTTTCCATGCTGTCCCTTCCCATCCCTGACACTACATCACAGGTAAACGCTGTGGCACATTCAGGATGATTCACAGCCATTTGACAAATATCTAAGGGGCCATACTCTGCACCTTGCTGTTCATAGCATCACCTGTTTTTCCCCAGCTAGAGCAGTCTGTATTAGTCCTAATGTAGTCCTTAGACTAGAACTGACTGACAGGCAGAACGAGGCCAGATAAAAGAGGTGTTTATTGGGAGGTAGTGGGATGCTGGAGTAGCACAAGGCTCAAGGCAAGGGGACCAGGTTGGTCCTTAATACACTGGCAGAGGAGCATCCTGCTCTTGGCTGACACCTGCCAGCCCATGGTGACTGCATTTCTTGGTCCTTACTGCTCCCACCCAGGCTCTATGGACCACGGCATGGTCCCTGCTAAAAACCTTTGTCTTTGCCCCTTTCATAGCTCCACAAGCTCACCTGGTTTGGGGAGAGCTGGTGGTCAGGTCCCCTCTGTCCTCCTTTGACTCACACAAGTCCCATTCATTATTCACCTGAAGAGCTGAATGAATTCTGTCTTCCTGAATTATTTCTGAAGATATTAGATCTTCTCAAATTGTTCATCTTCCCCAGAAATGACAGCATGCAGGCACCTGGGAATAAATGATGCCTTGGAACAATTTCATTGTTTCTATTCCAGGCAACAGGAATTCCTCAGATCTCGACATCAGTCCCCAGACCCTGGTGTGTTAGCATAACCTCCAGACAGCTCTGAGTTTCTTGACCCAGAAAAAGGATGGGATTTATTCTGAACCCTGGGAGACCGGTGTCCTTGCAGCTCACGTACCCTAATGGTGTGCAGCGTATTGTGTGCTCCTCTGGCTGGAATTTTCTTGTTGAAACAGCTCTCTGTCAGCAAATGCCACTTCCGTGAAACAGGCTTTTGTGTGTGAAATCAAATCAATGTTGATTAATTTTGATTTTGGAAAAGAGGAAAAAAAAAACCCTGTTAAAAATGTCAAGATGCCTTCTCTTTTCATTCTCATAAGAAGAGCTTCAATTCTTTATCTCTTAATGACCTTTTGTTTAAAGCCTTTGTGTTTTATAAGAAGTATTCAAAAGCGATGAAGCAAAATGACACGTTAAATATCTTTTGAAGCAAAATTTGTCCATTTCCATGAACTTTTTAAAAGTTCTTTTTATTTAAAGGAAGGCAGGAATTGCAATTTTTTTTCCTCTCTGATTTTTTGCCTTTTTGTCCTAAACCAAATTTACTTCCCAAGGCTCCCAGTTCTGCCCTGGCTAATACGTGCCAGCCTCTCCCGCTGTGCTGTATGATGCAGGGATGTCTCTGACTCCTGCCTTGACCCTGCTCACATCGTCCAGTCTCCCTTGAGGTGATGGCACTGGAGCTGAGCTCAGAGGTCACCCCTTTTAGCCCCGCTCAAGCCGGACATCTCTCTCTGCAGCGTTGGAGCTGCTGCGGTGACCTGCAGGCGCATCCCCTCTCGGCTCCCGGCGCTGCTACATGTGTTTTTGTCAGCCCAGGCTCCATCGCTGCGCCGAACCGGGACGACGGCGTCCCAGAGCTCTGACTTGAGCCAACGTGCAGGCACAGACATGGTCGTGCTGTCAAACCCTGGCTGCATCCCGCTCCCCATGGCTCAGCAAAGCGCTCAGCCGTCCCGTGGAGCTCTGACCCCTGCAGCCCATCTCCTCCCCAACCGCTGCCGCCTTCAAGGAGATGTCATCTCATCCTGAGTGCAGCGTTCCCCAGCAAGTCTACCTAATCAAAGAGCTTAAAAAAAATTGCCTCAGTTGCTCGTTACTTTTTTAATGAGTGTCTCTCACTTGGCTGGCAAAATTGGGCCAGAGTCTGGCACAAAGGATCCTTCTGTTCTGCAAGTGATGTACCAGCGTGTGGGTAGGACACTGAGCTCACTCACCTGGCCCCGGAGTCCTGCCTTCGTTAAGAGATGCAGGGCACCAGGATCGCACAGTGGAGGATGTTTTCATAGAGGGAAGGCGTTTGCACTTGTGCCAAGTGAGTGTAAATCACCATGGACCACGGTGTAGCCCTGGTCGTGTAGCTGCAGACTGGAAAGGCAGGAGAGGAATGCGGGGTGCTCGAGGCAGGAGAAGGTGACACCAATGCGCAGTCAGTTGGGGCAAAGCTTTCATCGCTACGGTAGCTTATTTTTAAAGCTGGTCCACATTGTTTCACACACATTAAGGGTTTTGTTTGGATTTCTTTTTTTTTTTTACCTGGGAAAAAGGTTTTTTGACCTACATAGGAAGTTTTGCGTAAAGCTTTTGCATCCTTCACAATCACTCATAAAACTTTTTTTTTTTTTTTTAAGAAAGAAAAAAGTTGTTTCAAGTTATTTGAAACTAATGGAAAAAGCTCTCTCTGGTTCTGTTAGTTTTCCTTCCCTCATTTCCTTTTTTTTAAAAAAATTTTTTAAACTCTAAGTAAAAAAGCAGGGTAGTGGGAGAGAAGGAGTCATTAAAGAAAACAGAACATTTCTACTTTCTACTTGAAAGGACTAGAGTTGAACTGGAATATGTTCTTTCAACTTAAGGAAAGAAAATCAGGAAAAAGTTTTGGCTGAAGGGTAAATATAAACGTTTCCAGTGAAAATGTTCTGAGGGGAGAATGGTTATTTTGGAGCATTTCTCTTCCCTGGCCCCATGGGATGCTGTTTGTTTTGCACTTTAAAATGTGAGCTGCACAGATCACAGCCAGAGAACGTTTGGGTTCCTCGGGACTGCGACTTTCCTGCTGTTGCCTGGGGACACAAACTCTCTGGATGGGGGACACGGTTTTGCTCCCAGGCTAGTGAACCCACACGGACAGTTTTAACCTCTGGGACTGGAATTTCACCTGTTGGCAGCACACGAGCGCTCGCTCTCACGGTTAATGAAACCTCCTGTCTTAACTGAGGCTACAAGGGACAGTTTCAAAGTCATCGAGCCTTTATTAAATCTGCATCTCTTTCCATTGCACGGAGCAGAGCTCTCCATGCACGCATCGCTTTTCGTTTTCCTGGCACTGCATCTCTGCCTTCTGACACATGTGTCTCTTGCTGGAATTTCTTCTCCCAGCCTCGAGCGCTCGAGCAGCTGAGCAGCGTTCCTGTGTCTCCAACAAGTAGCCGCTGAGCCCGAGAAGCACATTAGCTGCCTGACCTGGTTCCAGCCAGGTGTGAAAAGATGCAGTGGCTCTGGCTCCGCTCCACCTTTTCCAACCATGTGAGGAGAGGCAGAAGGCTTCTCCTCTCTCCACCAGTTTGCATCATTCAAGTCTACTTAGAAAAAAAGAAAAGGGATAGGAGTGGCGAAAGGATAGGCAGAGCCAATCACAGGGAAAGCTGGGTGGATTAAAAGGCACTTACTGGGCTTTCTGTACTAGAAACGAAAGAAAACCCCTTCAATTAGCCATCTGCCCAAGGAGCTGAGCAGGAGGGGATAAAAGCTCAGACACTTTCGCAGGGGCAAGGGGAAATCGCCAACCATGAGATGGTTTGTGGGCTCTGAGTCAGGCATCGTCATCAGAGGGGTGTTCAGCATGTGGTGCTGCAGAGGGAGGACCTTCCGAGGGCTGCCAAAAGGTTCTGCCCAGCTTTTCTGCCTTCCCCTACTGTCTTCTGCAGCTCTCCTTCTTGGGGACAACATGTTTCTGCAGTCCTAAATTTCCTTTCAGAGCTTGGGAGCTTCATCTTGGCAAGGGCTGGTGCTTGTACCTCGAGCAATACGCTGCTCGTGTGCTCGGGGAGGTGGTACGGCTGCTGGGCAGTGTGATCACATCTCACCATCCTCATCCTCCAGAGCCAAGGGCTTCCTGCTCCCGTACCTCCATGTCTCATGTATCAGCACACCCCACCTCCTGGCCAGTGCTTTGGGTCACTTGTCACCACTTTGTGAGGCAAATGGGACACCTGGGAAGGGAAGAAGCAGCAGTTCTGCCTCCCCAGGCTTCGAGCATCCACTCCTTGCACACACACACGGGCTCCCTTCACCTAACAAACAATTATTTAACAAAGTATGCAAATAGTATAATTACTGTTATTTGTTTAGCTATTATAAGTGTTTGAAATGTAAATGTCAACTTTGGGAATTTTTGCAGGGTACGTACGTGGTTATTGGCTTTCTCTCTCTTTTGTGTGTGTTCTCGCTGGATTGCAATTTGATGAATTTCTCCTTGTCCTAGAAAAAAAAGCTAATGTGATTTCTCTGCGATTACAGCAGAAGATGGTGAAGTGGGAATTACTCACAGTAACTCCTCTTACTTACCAGATCTGAGTGGGAGGCAGGATTTGTTACACCGAGCAGAGAAACAAAGAAGAAATGACTTTCAGATGACTGCTTGTGTCTGCCGAGGCAATATCCTTGCCGGGGCCAGAGCTTCCCTGCGTGGAAGGCAGAGAGTCAGGCAGGGCAGCGATGGCAGTGTCGGGACCTTGGTAGCGGACTCATGGGGACCTGCTCCTGGTCTGCCACAGCTCCTCCATGCACACGAGGAGCAGTGAGTCTGAACTCTGGTTTTCTAGGAGGTGATTTTTTTTCTCTGCAGAAGAAATAGAAACCGTGTTACAGCCAGCCTGGTGTGAATCTGCCCCACTTGCACACCCAAAGCAGAACCCTGGTTCTCAGTACAATGGTGTGTTCCACGGGTACGTCCCACCATCACCTGTGCTGGCTGGCATTTGGTATAAATTTAGCACCGTGGATTGTAGCCTGGAGTTCACACAATTGATCCAAAGCTTGTTACTGTCGCCCGTACAGGACTTGGGGACTCAGTCCATATTCTAGATGCTGCTGAGTGGCTCCTGCAGTCCCGTCTCAGCAACTGGTCCATACTGCAAAGGCTGTTACAGGCAGGGCAGGTCCTCTGCAGCTGCGGCACCTCTGCTGCTCTTCTACGATATCCCGTACCCACCAGGGAGGACACAACTGCGCTGGGGCTTAAGAGCTTTCTCAGATGCACAGCTCCAAGATGAATGCGGTTGGATTCATCAGCTGGCAGCAATCCTGGCACCAGCATCCCATTCGCTTGGCTCAAAAGCCAGCCCAGGAGTTGGTGTGAAAATGGAAAGGCTGCATCGCTCCCGTGTTCCACCCTCCATCCCCTTCGTGACCTCTCTCTGCACAGCATGTTGGGGCAGAGCTCATGGTTTTCATGTGAATCCCAGGTTGGGAGAAGGATAAGAGGTTTTTACCTCCAGTGTGAACCAAGGGAACTGGGAAGAGCGAGCAGGTAAACGCAACTAACGCTGAATCAAGTGAGTCCATGCCCAGCAATAGATCCAAGTCTGCTGGCATCAGTGGTTGCAGCTGAGGATGGGTTGGAGTGTGAGCTTACATAGGGCTGTGGTGAAGCACAAGCTGGGCCCTGGGGTGCAGAACATGTCTGCATGAACATATCTTCCTGTCTGCAGAACAGCAGGAAGATACTGAACCAGGTTTTCCTGCTGCTTGAGGTTTCCCTTCTGGTCTCTGGCAGGGCAGGAGTTGCTGGCACAGGAGGACTTTGGCATGCTGGCTAAATGCTGGGAGTTGGTGCATGGCTCAGACACGTTCATCTCCTAAACGGGGCTGTCCGTGCTCTCTGGATGAGCTCGTTAGTGCCCCGCGCTCCGTGCAGGTACCTGCAGCCACGAGCGATGCTGCTCGTCCCTGGACACTTGCACCAGACAGTCGGGCCATGGGGTGGAACCAGTGAAACTGCTTGTTTCTTAATTGCAAAGAGAGGAATCCAGTGACCTTTGGCAGATTTCATAGCCCAGCAGGCTCATGTAATTGGAGCCGGTGATGATTTGTCATGGCGCTAGGCTTTTCCTACCTATTTCATTCCTGCTCGCTCCTTCAGTCTCTCTTTTTTCCTCTTTCTCTTTCCTTCTTCGTGATCTCATTATCTCTGTGCCTCTATCTTTGCTCTTTTCAGCCGTAGCGCTTCCCAGCATGAGGAGGTACCTCAGGATCTATTTGTCTTTGAGGGCTTAAGTTTTGTCTCTCACACTATTTTTGCCACTTCACATCCATTATCCAAACAAACCTCTTTCTTCCCTTGGCCAGGAGACCTGCACCCACCAGAAAATTGCAACCCATTCCAAGAGTAATCTTAAGTAATGCATTGTTGTGGTCAATACACCCAAAGCATCCACGAACTCCAAATCCCAACTTCCCACCCCCATCAGGTGAAGGTTGAAGCGACATTATCATTTTTATTTAAATTCCCTTGTAGGTGGCAGGTTCAATGCTATTAACATATCTCAATTCAAGCCATTCTTATTTTAATTAGCCTTAAGTAATTAGTTCTAATTCATTGCCATTTTTTGCTCTGCATATTTTGAGTTATTTACTTCCCTTGCTAAGTAACAATTTGATGTAATTATGTGCTACTCATTCTTTCTATTTACATATGCTCACTCTCTCAGATTTCCTCGTTGAAATTTCAACAGATCCTTTGAATTCCCTCTTGAATTGTTTTCCGAGTTGTCAGCGGTGTGGAAATTGTGGAGCGGAAGAGAATTGATCCTCTTCCCTGGACATCCCTGGTGCCAATGGGAAGTGGCAGTGCCTGTGAGCACCTGGGTTGGCAGCGGGCTGCCCTTGGCAGGGAAGGTCCATTGCCAGGCTTTGTTCCTGGGAGTCTGGATTCCCATATGAAAGGAGTTTGGGGACCACATCCAGCTCTGTCTGCCTTCCTCTTGGGCTGCTTCAGCCCTGATGCCAAAGGGACCAGTTCCTGTTGCCGCTTCCCTTCGTTTTCTTTGTGCAGCCAAAGATGCTTTGGCTTTCCAGAATAGAAATAGCCTGGCTTTCCAGAAGTGCAGCGCCTCCATTCCTCAAAAACTCCGCACTGTTTAAAATTCTATGGTTTTTTAGACATTTTCAGTACTTTTAGCAAATTTTCCACATTTCTATATGGCAGTTTCTTTTCTGGAAAGTACTTTTATCTCAGCAGCCGTTTTCCTAAATCCTCTCAAGGACCATATTCTTGTCTTCATCTTCTTCCCTCAAGGATTGCCTTTCTCTCAGCACCTTCTCCATGACTGAGATTCCCAGATGATAGTGGTTTATCCATCGGAGGCTATTTGCTGATCGGCTGCTCTGAATCCATCTTTTTCACTCCTTCAAAACTTGATTCTTAGAGGCCTTAACATGACTTCCTGCAAAAATGTGGATTTCATGCTCACATGGAGTGTGTGCATACCTGTGTGTATATGCCTGGCAACTTTTAAGTGCATTATCCAACTCCAGCTGAATTTGAGAGAGGGTAGCAGTCTCAAAAATAGCAAGTTCCCTCAAGGTTTGAGCAAAGAGGTAGAAGAGAGATGCCCTACTTCTACTGAGGAAAAAGCTGCCATGTTGTGCTGAGCCTTTGTTTGATGCCAGTGAATCCATTTGGGAGGGAGCTCGCATCTCAGCATCCCACCCGCAGGAAGGACTTCAAGCAGCACACACACCTTCTCGGGCGCCCAAGTCAATCAAGCTCAAGGAAAGCAGGATTTCATAGTTCTGGTGCTCATTAAACTATTTTTTTCTTTTTCAAGTAGCTTTTTCACGAAAATCTTATCAGCCCTTTGGATCCATGTACCATTAACAAATGCTGCTTGCTTCATGAATATGCACGTTCACAATGTGTTGCGTTGGCTTAACCGCTCCCATTGAAGTTGATAATAAAACTCCTGCTGACTTCAAAGAGAACAGCGTCAGGCAATGCTAAGTGCTTTGGAAAAATCCCACCCTTGGTTGTTATTTTATTTTTAACACATCTACTCGGGAGCTGTGGGATGGGTCTGAATACTCAAGAATAAGAGAAAAAGATCAAGCAGCTGAAAATGAAAATCCGGATCCTGAGGTAAATGTTTAATGACCTGTACCTGGATCTAAGACTCATGGTGAGATCGGTTTTCGTTTTGTGTGAGGAAGGGTCACAAACTGCTGCCTCGGGACATGAGGGAGTTGCTGTGCACCTCACACTGGCCTCCATCCATGATCTTCTCGTGGAGGCCATTGGTGGAAGTTTAGATCCGAATGGTGTGGGACCTTCAAACTCTGTCAAGGCTACACATGCTCATGGGTTGGGGCAGAATTGCTTCCTTAAATTCTGCCCCTATGCTTGGGTTTTCCTTGTCTAGGAGAGCCCAGAGAGGGACTGGTCCCCTCTGCAGGCACCAGGACAAGGCAGAGACCCAAAGCATCCCATGGGTTATCACCTCGGCAAACTAGCGGGGTACAAGTCTCTTCAGTCACATCTTAAATGATCCGTTCCTCCACTCCTCTCTTGCTGTACATTGTGCAGGAAAAAGGCATTGCAGAGTTTTTGGTTTTGGTTTTCTTCAGATGAACTAAGCTCTCAGGTCTCTGTTTTCCCTGTGCTTGGTGACATAACTTCCAAACTGCCATGGGAAGGTGAAGGGTCCCTGCTACCACCCAATTTTGCAGAGCACTGACTGACTTCAGGGAGGTATAAACACGCTTAAAATTGTGACACAAGTGATTTCAGCTGGGCAGAACTCCCTTAACATAAGCACGTATTTACCTGTTTCGCTGAATCAGGACATGTTCTCCTTACAGGGTCTTTGTGTGACTATTTTGGTATTTTCTCCTAAGATTATTTCCCGTGGAAAGAACACAGTATTTTTCATTCCAGCAGTATTTTTGGTAACAGTTACTATTTCCTGACAATATGTCTGTATTTTAGGACAAAACCAAATTACATGTTGGAAGCTCCTTTCCCCACTGCAGTTTCTCTAGCACTGCTCGTGAGCCAGTAACATCAAAACCATAATCTGGAAGAACACAATAGATGCTATATTAAGTTTTATACAGACTTGCCATCACATTACATGCAATAGCTACTTGATCATGTTTTATCAATCCATATTTGCCTGTCCATTTGAAAATCAGTTGCTTTATCTTGATGACTTATTTTTAAATTCAGACCTTGCAAGTGTTTTACCTACAGTTTTTGTGTGATCAGAGCAGAATTCTCCCATTCATCTGTTTTAGTGCAATATGATTTTCTTGTTGCATAGTTGCACTGTAAGGGGTATAGGCAAAAAGAACCCTCTCGCTGTAACTAATTTTAATTGTTTTTCTGATTTTTGTCTTTTATTATCTGTTCCTTGAGGTGAAGTCTATAAAAATCTTGACAGCAGTTAGGACTTGATGCTGTAAAACAGTCATGATAAAAACAATGACATTTTTTTTTTGCTCTCTTGCCTGCCACCATGCTCCAGAAGACTGTAAATTTACCATCAAATTCTGCAGTTAGAACCTGTCTTTTCAGCTCAGTAGATCATAGGTAAAATCCTATTCCCTGATTACACCATATAATCGTTATTACAATAGAAATCCTAAGTATTTTGTGTAATCTTCTAGGCTATTTTCCTAATAATCAAGTGCTTTAGGAGAAAACAGGAGGATCATCATTGTGGAAAATTGCATTATGTTGCATTTTTTGCCCATTTCCTGAGATCAAAAGGGTTAATTTTCTCTATACTTTGTACAAACTTTGTCTCAATACAAGTAATTTGGTGCAGATCAGTACAAAATAAGGTGTTATCTCTTGGTGTTATACTGAAGATTTTTCTTGATGGTTGATTCCTTAAACTTGGTCAAAAAAAGACGTACAGAGGCTGAAAGAGTCTTCAGCTTGGATTCAGTACAAATTATTCCTAACTCCCATTTCAGGTATCTGTTGTTGTTCTAGCCAGTACTTTTACTTGAATCTTAATATTAGTTTGCTCTGAAAATAGTTGTGAAGAACAATACTTGACTTAATAGGTTTTATTATTTAAAAAAGCCTGTAAAATTAGAGTTGCCCTTTCTTTCTAAGTGCCAAAGAGATCTTGGATAGTTGCAGAAGTAACTTAAAGAATTAGTAGAAATCAGGAAGAACTGAGCTCATACAAATGCTTCATTATCTGCCTGGTTGAAATCTGCAGACTTTGTTCTACATTTTGGGTTTGTTCTGAAACTTATATAAAGGCACCTTATGGGATGAAACTTTTAGGTGTATTAAACCCGTCTATAATGTTTATTTTTGTATATGGACAAAAGATTACAGCTTTTGTTTTGAGCTTCCAAAGTCATCATCAAAAGCAATCATTGCTTTTTTGAATACTTACTTTGTAGTCTGGTATCTGTTCTACACTAGTTAATTCATGTAAACCTGAAGAAATGGATACAGGCAAGATGGCATCAGAAATATGGAAATATAGCATCTGTGTAGAAAGGGTTGGTTTTTGCAATATTTCCATTGAAATTATTTTTTTTTTCTGCCAGAAGAACAGATGCGGTGAAAACAGACAGTCTTATCTGCAGACTTTCTTTTGGGGAGATTAAATGAGTGAATCATCTATCAAAACATTATTTCATTTGATTAAATAGAAGATATTTATAGCATTTCTAAATATAAACCAAACTGAGCCAAAAAAGGAAGGTTCGCATGGAATAGCCGCTCTACACTGATACTTTTGCGTACCCCAAAGCATTTTTAAATTCCTGTTTCTTCACTTGTGTTGGGTGAATGCTGTTCACTGTGCACTGAGGGTGTTGAACAGACTACAGTCCTGATGCTCATATTTTGGTCTGATTCTGTGGGCTGAAGACGTGTTTGTTTATAGATCTCGCTTTGTTTCACATTAGAATAACAACAACATACCTCGCGGTTTTCAAGAGTCTGCCTTTTTCTTGTGCTTTGGTACAAGTTCTGGAATAGATACCTGGAAAGCCTGAAAATTTAGCAATGAGATGATAGAAGAATTTGTACCTTGAAAGAAATGCTAAAATTTTGTCATTTTTTTGCATTCTCAGTAGGATATTAAGTTAATATTAAAATATATTTCAGGTTCATTTTCGTGTCATTTAGATATAAAAGTTTGAAGATTCTTTTGTGTGATAAAAAGTGAAATGAAAAATTCTCCAGAAGTCTCAGAATGAAATGTTTGGTTTATCAAAGCGTTTCTAACTATTTTAAAATGTGATTTTACCAGAACTAATTAATATCAGGAGAAATTTCTCTTTTGCTGAATGTGACTTTCTGGTGGGAAGGGGAACTACTGTCTGACCAGGACTGCCTGGCTATAGAGCCAGCTGGTCACAGCCTTTGCCAGCAATTAAGTGGTTTTTAGCCCTTTGACCATTGGTATGATACTGTAGTGTCCTTATTAAAATAATTTTGCATTTGTTCTGAAAATTTCCCTTATTTTGTACATATATATAAACTCCCTTGTAAGAAGGAAAGCCAAGCTGTTTTATCTTACTGCCCCTTTCATGGAAGCCTCTTCTGGCCATTTTTATTTATGATTTTGCCTTTTTCCCCTGTTAGACTTTTTAGTATTCTGTCTTGTTGGTGGTTTACAGTGTTCATATTTGGAGCCTGAAGTCTTTGTGTTTCTTTATCAAGCGGGGAAGGTTTTTTATAACTGTATTTTCTTTACATTGTTAGCAATTCCAAGAATTTTCCTGAAATAAGAGGTTTCGCTGCTGCTTGTAGGATATCATCATGAGTAATCCTGAGTCATTTAATTTTACATATTCTAAAATATCTTTTCTAAGATGGTCATAGTGACATTTGTGTTCTCTGTCAACGTAGTATTTAATGCTAAGTCTAATGCTGTGTTTTCCCTGCTTTCCAGTGAACAATCTGAAACAAAAACATACTGTTCTCTGAATGTTTTCGATCAAATATTTAAACACTACTATGGAAGATGGTTATTGACTTTTCAGTTAAATGATGTAGTCTTCTGCAGAAATCAATTTTCCTTATATATTCACCAGCTGTATTTAAGAACTAGCACTTTTTGGCTAGCACTTTTCAGGATTTAAAATAGAAAAATCTCTCATGTGGTGCCTTTCCTTAGGAGATCTCCTACACTTCCCAGGCACATTAGCCTGGTTTTAAATAGAGGAAAAATGGGGGAAAACTGTAGAAACTTGCCCCAGGTCACTCAATGGCTAAAGCAGGCAGAAAAAGAGAAGCCAAGCCAAAAAGGAGAAACCAAGCCATTCGTCCTGTATCCATCCTGCTGGACTGTCATTCCATTATATAAATCTCTTCAATGCACAGGAGTCTAATTTATATCACTAGGCTCCAAGAAGTGCATGTGTGTCATGTCTAGATATGCAGATAGATGCACAGTTCACACGTCTACGTTACTTCTGGTATCGCACCATGAACTGAAGGTCTTGCTCAACCGTCCCTTGGACATATTCCCATGGGCACTGTGAACATCCCCTCAAATAAGTATGATCCATCTTGATTTTCCAGATGAGTCAGGAAAAAAACTCTGCGTTTTTTTCTGACAGGCATAAGCCAATTGGTATAGAGAACTGAAGTCTCCGAGGCATTTCCTTGGCCCCTAAGGAACTCCTTGGCTTCCAGCCATCGGCTTTTTGTCGTCAGCTGCATTCTGCTTCTGACAGTACTATGCCCCAGGAAAGAGCACAAATCTTTCTACTTGTGAATTAAAGCCTATAACTCTGGGTAATTAAAAATCCTCCATCTTTGTCTTTAGTGTCATAGATTTTATTCCTACTCTTCCTGCATGTTTGTTGGCTTTGGAGAAGGGCTCTGACGTGCTTTTTGTAATTTAGCTGTCCCGCTCAGAACCAGTTGCAAACATTTATTTTAGAAAGCTATTTATGGCTGGCAGTCTGGCCTCCCTCTGGTAACTTCTCCTTCCATTTATTTCCCTGTTTCTATTTGATTTTCTCATGTTGATCTTTGAATTTGCAATGTCTGGTTTTCCTGTAGAGTCCCTGGATCTCCAGTCCTGGGCCATGTTGTATTGCAGGAGTGGAAGCTGGAGAGGTTTGGGCATGATGGCTCTGAGAGGTCTATAGATCTTGCTTTTCTGAGAGGACTGAAATTGGCACCCGATGAGGTCATGGCAAGAATAATCTCATTGGCTTCTGGAAGACTCATAGCAAGAAGCTCCCTAGAAGACAGTGGGGATATTTTTGCGGAGTCGGTCATTAGCGTTGACTCCAGAGTACAGCAAAACTGAGACATGGAGCCTTTTGTATAAAAAATAGCTCTCAAGGTTGTAGGCAAAGCCTTAAAATTGCAAGGCATGGCTGCTCAAAATTGAGAAGTTGAGTACAAGAATAGAGCTGAATTTTCAGGACTAAATTGTTGATTTTTGGATGCTTGGGATTGCTAATCTCAGGCAAGCCCGAGCTCAGTAAAAGGCTTGATCTTTTTGAAAGGCTGCACTCAGCTGAGAGACCAGCCCCTACTTTCCTTCCAGGACTGCAAAGTTACAACTTCCAGGCCACACTTTGGAAGGGATTGCATGTAATCTTTACCTTTCGTGTGACGTAAATGAATTAGATGAGATGATCAGGCACCGGAATGTTCTCAGGTCTTGGTTAAATACTGAGATCACCACAGTTTGTGCCTATGATGAAGAGCGAGGATTTGTCCTCATCCATATCCTGCCTGTGGACAGCACTGCTTCTCTTGTGTCTGTTCACTGTAGATGTTGGCCAACTGCTCCCAACATCCCATTGCTATGGCGCTATATTGCCACAACTTGGGTTGCTCTCACCACTTGAACACTGTCTATTTTAGCAATATAAAGATTAAGTGTCTAGGCTAAGTTCATCATCTAGACTCCTCCATAGTCGGTGGAGAAAGTTCAACACCTCCAGAGTGTAATTCATCCCATCCAAAAATAGATGTCTAAGACAGGAAGAATGAATCACTCTCTGGGGGCTGGTGCACATCTCTCTGTTCACTGATGATAAAAGAAGTCTAGACAATTACCTGAACCTAGACATCCAGCTGTAAGACACCCTCAGCTGTGTGAGATCTAGCTATGCTTTCAGGTCCCTAAAGACAGATTTCAAAACCTCTGTTCAAATGCGAAGTAGCTTTCTGATTTCCCTGCAGCTTTCAAGCTGAAGTAACTTTTGACACAGACTTCTTCTGTCTCAGCGAGACACATATGGCAGTTTTACCATAACTGAATAGCTTTTTAATGAAAGGGTTTTTACCCTCAGTCCCATCTGGGAGTTATCCATGAGAAGTTGATGGTTTGAGGAATATTTCTTTCCATTTCTTGCTGAATCATTGTCACCATTGAATATTGCTGCATAATTTCCTCACAAGGAGTCTGTTCCATGTAGATAATATTCAAAATGCAGTTCCCATTGATTACTTTGATTGAACACATGCCACACAGCATGTCCTCTATGAGCAGGAACACAACTCTTCAGCTGGTCGGTTGCAAACACATTTGTGAATTCATTTTTCATGGTCTGAAATTTCTCACTCTTGCCTTCCTATGAGCTCATTTGTTAAAGCATTTGGGGAAAGACAGTGGATGACTACAGAAGGGAGAAGGCAGTAAAGTAACAAGACCGTAAGGAGCTGCGGTACATCCATAGAGCCCCGGAGAAGGAGGCAGCAGTGGAGGCAGCTGAGAAGAGGTAAAACCTCTCATGTTGGACAAGCAAAGAGCTGCCATATCCATGGTTGCAGTTCCTCACTGCCCACCTTGCCCCATGGAGATGACCATTGCAGGAGCAAAACCAGCAGTACAGCCCGGGACATTTGAACATTGGCTTCTCCTCCTTCCATCTCACGTCTTAGAGCAAAGCCACCTTCAGCTGGTGTTTCCATGAAGAGGACGGTGAGCAAAGGCAAACATGGCCCAGCTCCAGCCCCAGGGGATTGTCCTGGCTCCCAGGGTGCTGAGAGCTGTTCCTGTCTGGTCGCAGAGCAGATAGGTGAGGACAATGATGTCTCCAATGGGACACCATTCGTCACCAGCAGAGGTGGGCACATGTGTTGCTCCACGGGCAGGGTGGACTGTTGGAGCAAGGACTTCAGGGTGCCAGTTTTGGTGTCCAAGGCTTCCATCCCAGGCAAGTTAGAAGGAGAAAAGACTGCTTGCCTTTGGTGAACATTTCAGTTCACCTTGAAATACATGAAGATTTAATTCCTTTGCTTTTTGCTTTTAGATTATTTTTTTGCCTTTGCTATTTTAAAAAATTCAAATCAACATGGAAGCATAGTCTTCGAGGAAAATATTGAAACATTTTGACCATTCTGGTTAACAGAAAATTTTCCGTTTTTCAAGATGCTCCTTGTCCTTCTTTTTTGGTAGAGGGCAGTAAGTTCGGATGAATCCCGAAACATTGTTTTTTGCATATGCATGTGAATTTTCTAGTTGCCAGAAAAAATAATTTGCCCAGTGATGTGACAGGTGTCTCTTTGCCTCCCCTGCCAAGACATCTGCCCACAGCTGCCTGCGGGAGCCCTCGGTGGAGTCTGAGCCGAAGCGGTGGATGTGTTTCTCTCTGGGAGTTCCCCGCTTCAGTCCTCGCTGTGTCAGCTCTGAACGCAGTCTGCCAAGATTCAAGCAAATATCCAGGAAAAGGTTGAGGTATTCACCGAGCTCGAACTATTGTACAAGAAATACCCTGAAGCAAAAAACCAGAGCTGTAAGACACCATCACACAGAGTCGCTTCCCCCACTCCGGCAGGCACCATGCCGTACCAGACAAGCTCCTCCAGATAGGATCCAGGCAGAGATGTTTGCTTAACACAGCAGCTCTTTGAAAAGGCAAATAAATGGACAGTGAAGCTACACAGACATGTCACTGTGCAGCGATTTCCGTTTAGCATTTACGTTTAGTGCCAGGAAACCCTGACTCATGAATATGAAATCAGAAGGAAAGGAAGAAAGCAGTTGTTCATTATTAGAGCTTCGAATTGGGCATGTGGTGGAAATTAGCATTAAAAACCACATAGGTTAAAAAGACAGGGGCTGGCTCTGATGGTCCAGGAGGCTTGAAGACCACAGCTCTGCAACCAGGGGATGTGCTTTTGTGGGGCTCTGTCTGCTCATAGGCTTTGCCCGTGGGGTGCTACTGCTAGAGAAGAGCCCTGAAGCTCAGGGTTACCCATGATGACGTTTTTGCTCTCATAGAAGTAGAAGAAAACAGATCCTGAATATTCTTGGAGATCCTCCAAATTTACACTGAGGCAATGGTGAGCAAAGGCAGGGAAGAAGAACCACTTAATAATTGTCGGAAATAAGAGAAATAACCATGAACAACCTCCAATGGAAAGGAACAACCTCAGATAGAAATCCTGAGGTCCAGAAAAGAAAGTTCACATTTAATTGAGACTCAGTTGGGTCAGAATGAAGGAGCCCACAGCCCCGATCCTTCTGCAGGTGGGATGCCCGTCTCTGCCCCACACCTGGAGCTGAGGACAGCCCCTTCGATCCTGCCATGGGCCTGGCTCACTTTAACACGAGCTGTCTTTCTTCCAGCCATGTTGGTGGGACACCATCTTTCTTTCTGCCCCTATTTCGCCTTGCAAAGATGAGCTCGTTCCACTTCAAGCCCCCATTGCCAGGCCCCAGGGAGGGATGTGGGTCAGAAGAACGGATGCTATCACAGCAATTATTTTTGATGGTACCGGGAAGGAAGAAGCAAGTAGAGATGTTGCTGCAAGGTGGCAAGAGCTTGATTTCTAAAGCAGCTTTTTGCATGTAACCCTGGGAGCAGCTCAAGGCAGCGAGGAAGTGTGCTATCCACGCTGTTGTCTTCGTCTGAAGCCACCCAGCTGTGCTGTATGAGCACCCCTCTATTTCCTTGCATCTTGGTAATTCCAGTGCCCTTAAAGTATTACGAGAGCTAATTTATCAGCATGGGGTGCAGCAGCTCACAGCAATAACAAAACGTTCAGCAGATATGGGCCTGGAGCATGTGAGATGCTGTAACAGTGGCCGCAGGGTGAGCTGGGCAGGTGGTTGCATGATGGGTTGGGTGGGCAAGTGAGCGTGTGTGGGACCAGGCAGATCTACCAGGGTGCTCCTCACCCAAGTGTCCCCATGCCTTGGTGACACCTGATTACAGCTGTTCTGCAGACCGAAGCTTTTCCCTGCGGCCAGGCCATAGGAAGCCGCCTGGCAGGGCTCTTCCCCACCCTGCGCTGGCTATGACAGCTTCAGAGAGTCGTTAGCAAGCAAGGCGTGCTTGACGTGAATAATTAAAATACCTGCTGTGCTTTTAAACAGTTCAGAGCCAGCCTTGGAGCTGCGTGTGTGAGTGATGGCTGCTGTCTTTGGAGGAGGCCTAAGGAAAGAGGAGAGAGAGAGGGCTGGTTTCCAGGGGGAAATTAAGGGCTTGAGGCTCCTTCTGGCAGGGGGAGGGATGGTGCTGGCAGCTCCCATAGAGATACGAGCAGCCCCTTCCCTTGAGCAGAGACCAGAGGCCGACACGGCTCTCCTTGCTGATGAATGGGCATCTCTTGGTGCAAAACTCTCCAAAGTCTCCTCTCTGCCAAAGGTCTGAGAGGCGGCCGAGCTCAGCCCCCACCCTTCCAGCTGCTCTGGGGCTCTCGCACTGGTTCAGCTTTCTGCAGCCGCAGGATGGGGACATGGGATGGGAGGACGGGGACAGCACCGCAGCTCTGGGGGCAGCAAGTCGCTTCATCAGGGCAGGCAGCGTGGGGCACCGCGCCAGAGCATGCACTGTCATCTCCAAAGATTATGTTTCCCCAAGATATCAATTAGACACTGAAATGAAAACAGTTTCCGCGTGAACAATTAACAAAGAGTTTCCCGCAGTCTCTTGGTGGCCGGACTCCCTCTGTTCCTGTGATGTTGTCGCTACTCCCAGCTGCCTCCGAGGTTTTATCACAATAACACTGAAGGGCCCCGTCCCCCACCGCTGAGGAGCTTCATGCAACCGGGGAAGATATCAAACACCATGTCGGTGTCAGTGCCGCTGGAGTGTGCAGCTGGGAAGCTGTACATCATCTCTTCTTGCGAGAAAATGGGTTTCTAGGCAGGGGATGGAGGGAAAAATGACATTCCCCATGAGTTAGTTTCAGATTGAATTAAACAATTGGTTGACCATAGATATATATTTTTTTTCTGTATGTATTTTGCCATGGAGAGCCTGGCCAGTTCCAATTTGGGGTCACTGTGCAGTCATTTTTTTTACTCTTTTTTTTTTAGTCAACCAATGATCCAAAAAATCAGTTATTTTCACAGCTTTGCCATAAATACCTCCAGGGCAGGCGAAAGCAGAGTTTCTCATAGAGGCAGGAAAAAAAAGTCTTTTTGGGGACTGAGGCACGTTTCTCATAGAGGCAGGAAAAAGTCTTTTTGGGGATGGAGGCACAGCACAGGAAGGAGGGAGGGAGAGGGTGCGTGCTGGCAGTTTACAGCAGTACACAGAAAGCATCCTGACGTTTGGTCCTTTCCCTGGTCTCATACGGGGAGTGGGAGCTGCCACCCACCTCCCTGGCCCGTGGCCGTTTGCCTGTGAAAGGCGAGGGCTCCCGAGCTGAGGATCAACAAATTAGTCGTCTTCTCCCCCTATTGCAGAATGCTATCCATCTAAAGATTTCCTTTAATTTAGAACCGTGTAGAGTTTGAAAAGCCCTTCGAGTTCACTTGGGCTGATAAATTGGTAATTGAGTGTACCTGGATGCTGGTGCCGTCTTTGCCTCTCTGCATTTGTATCAGTCCGTGTTTGTTTTCCCAAGCTGTAAATCACTCAGAGCTTGGAGAGGCTTTTATCAAATCCTGCTAGGAGCCAGTTGCTTTCCCTTTCACAAACATGTTGCTAATGCCACGTGGAACCCACTGGCTTTGCTGCTTGTTTAAAAACAATGAGGATGTTATTAAATGGAAAAAAGAAAATCCTTAGCGGCGAGGGTAAGGAGGAGCAGAATTGCTCCCATCTCTGTTGCTTGCTCCTTTGGTCTAATATCTGTCCCATTGATCTTCTAATATGCTCTGCTTTGAAAGCCTGATTTATTGCCCCGCGCTCTCTTATCTCCCCGCGTGTCTCAGTCTGTTAGAGCACACGTTGTTCTGGGCTTCATTAGCAACCAGGAGGTTGGCTGCCGGCCCTTGGTGCCACCTCCTGGGCTCCGACCAGTGGCCCCTTCTCTGCAGGACCTGGCCCGGCCCCAGCCAGCGCCGGGCTTGGAGAGTTAAGCACATAGTTGAGGGGAGTCAGGCTCTTAATCTCAGGGTCTCCAGGTTCTCCAACGTGTCCTGGGTATCCACTTTTTGCCCTCTCCATCAGCGCCACAGCTGGCTTTGTGCCCATGTTACCCGTGTCCATGGCTGACACTCGGTCCCACGAATGTGCGCTAACGTGGACAGGTTTGGCAAAAGGGAGTTTCAAATGAGAGAGGTAAAAGTTCCTGATTTGCAATTCTTGGAGCTGCTCTGGTCTCTTACCCAACAGGGGAACCGAAACAGTACCACATGGCCGGTATAACCCATCAGCGCAGCCGACATTCTCAATATATAGATTG
This sequence comes from Caloenas nicobarica, assembly GCF_036013445.1. Lineage (NCBI taxonomy): Eukaryota > Metazoa > Chordata > Aves > Columbiformes > Columbidae > Caloenas > Caloenas nicobarica. The sequence continues at coordinate 5,541,252 of NC_088258.1, read as the reverse complement.
TTTTCAATGAACTGTTACGGTGCTGTTTGCTTAGGGGAAAAAATGGCAAGTTATTTCCATTAACAACGAAATGTGAGAACTTTGCAATCTGCGTGTGGATATTTTGTGAGCATCAAATGAGGTGAAATTTGCCAAACAGATTCTCCATTACAAATTGTTCATTCAGCTCTAATTGCCTGAGTCTAGTTGTTGTTAGAAGGACTGTGTGATGCCTTTGTAGTACGCAGTTAAGGTCAGAAGAGTGTCAGTAGAAATGGCTTCATGTTAAGTCAAGCTTTTCCTTGGGTGTAACGGTACCTGCTTATCTTAGCAAGAGAACTAAATGATGCTGCCTGAATTCTTCTTGTCAACTGTGCAGCCCAGATAGCTAATGGGGACTGAGTTGTGCTTTATTGACTCCCACTTTCTCTGTAGAAGAAATAATTAAATTCACCCACAGAATCCTCATCTTCTCATGCATGGCAGAGTGCAACTTCCCTGCATCTTAGCTAACTAGATTAGAGATTACGCATGCCAGGATCACTAATGAGAAAGCACAAGCTGGAAGGGATCTGGCTTGGCTTTCAGATCCCAAGTGGTGTTCGCAAGGCTCAGGCTTAGGAAAAGCATCACTTTTTTTTGCTTTTAACCTGACAAACTTTGTCTGGAAACCCAGAGGGACAAGCAACAGGGAGCCCCACCATCTGTCTTTCAACAGCATTTTCTGAAATGGAGCTACACTTTAAAGTCTCACCAATTCAGCCTTTCACTTTACAGAATATATGCCCGTCTCTAAAATACCAGGTTAGTTTTTCTTACCCCCATAATATTCTCATCTGACATTCATTCTCCCGGAAATCACCAATCAAACATTCACCTACTTGCCTTCGAATACCTGTCATTGTTCTTGTGCGACTGTCCTTCTCCTTTCAATTTATAGATTATATTTCAGAACTGACCTCCAACTACCTCTCGCCTCCCCGTGACACTTCTCACCTTTGTCTACCTGATTGATTAGTCTATTATGCTCTCCACTCTCCTGATGACTTACAGATTGCCTGGTATCTGTCACAGGCTTGCTTTTGGTCTGTAATGTTTATTCTTGGAGTTTTGCAACTCCCTCCAGCTGCCTCCCCATTCACTGTCCTCTGCCTGCCTCTCTTGCAAATGTCTAGTTTGGAAAAAGGAAAAGAAATCTTTTGCAAAAAAATATCCTACCTGCTCTGAGTTCACACACATGACTGTTAAAAACCACGTTTAAGACACTGTCATTTTCAATGGAGATCTTTATTTTCTTTGCACCATTTGGAGATAATAAAATGTCACCAGGTCAGACTGCCGTCTGTGACACGGCAGCTTTCTCCAGAAAATTTCTTCACCTGCATAAGTCAATGAAACAGTGACAGAGCAAGGAGCAATGTTGTGTTTAAAGATGCGTGTAGGTAGGAGGGTTCTGCCTCCAGTGGAGGAGAGGTCTGGGACGTGTCCCAGATCCTTCCATCTCCCTGCACTTGTCAGAGGTTGTCCAGCTCTCTGATATTGTTCCAGGCTTGTCCCAGCTCTGTCCATCACTCTGACGTTTAATTAATTGCCCTGTTCTCCTGGATCTTGCACTGGATTTCTGTTGTCTTTCTGAAATACCTCTTAGGTCATGTCTGAATATTGCTAACAGGAACAATAATAAAATGGTTGTCACTAATATTGCTATTATTGTTATTATGTTGATGGTAATAAAACAAGACATTGAATATCACGAAGATGAGTAGTGTTACGATCAGTGTCGCTTCTTCTTGCTATACTGATTGTCTCACGTTATAGGTGAGCAGGAGCTTGACAGCAGTGGTGAGGACAGAGAGCCCTGGCTAGCCAGGCAAACAAAACTAAAAGAAAAAGCAAGAGGGGGTTGGAACTGACCAGTGAGGGCAATAAATTCACACTTAAGACTTAAAAACACATTTATGAGACCCATCTCCAGGTGTGAGGATGATTATTAAGCTTTTTAAAATCTGTCCGTGCTGGGTGACTGGTGCTGGTGGTGGCAGTGGCTTCTTGCTTCTCCAGGAGCTCTGCGTTGATGTGTCTTGTACCATCTGCCCTCTGCATGCCTGGAGCTATCCATCTTCTTGCATCTCTTTCAGTCCCCATCTGGCATTTGTTCTGTTCTTCTTCTTCAGTCCCAGGTCCCCTTCCAGCATTTCTTACAGTCCCTCCTCCACTGGGGAGTGGATTTCTTTTCCCTTTGAGTTACCGTGTTGAGCAGCTGAGCTTGTTTGGTCCCTCCCCTTGGTCCTCTTCCCCTTTCACGTCTGGTCCCTGCATCGTCGTGTCAGATCTGTGACTTGAGTAGCTGTGCTGTCCCTGGGATTGCTTTGTGTTAACCAAGCCATCAATCAATCAATCTTTTATACTCCCTGATGAAACTCCCTCTTATGTTGGTTTTTTTTTTCCCCTTGCAGTTATACTGGGCTTGGTGACCATCTTGTGGGATCCCGAATGCTGTGTCCAGTGTCCCTCCCCGCCCCTGCAGACAACAGCTAGGAGCTGCTCATGACTGTGGCAGGAACCAGCAGCGACATACAGGCACAAAGGTAAGGGGTGACCTTTTTGATTGCATCTCCGGGATGAGAGAAGTTGCTGGTGTGAGGCAGCTGGCAATGGGAGAGAGCCGCCGGGGATGGCGTGGATGGAGCAAGTCTCTCTGGAGAGGGTTTGAGTACCTGGAAACCCTCCCCAGGAGTGGATCGCGAAGGGGAGCCTCATGGCATTCATTTCCAAGGGGGAAGAGGCCGGTGCAGACATGGACAATGATCCAGGGTTGTGTTTCTCATGTTGCTGTTCCTGGGGTGATTTATGAGGGGCCTCTTCTTCGAGCATGGGCTGAGCATGGACCTTCCTGGGGAAACTCTGGCTGAGCTGCGGCTGCTGCTCTCCTCAAAGTGTGGTAGCAGTGGAAGTTATCATGGTTATAATTTGTATTTTTATTTTTTAAGATTGAATTCACATTCTCCTGTTAAGCTTTAAGAAATATCTCCTGTTAAGATTTAAGGAACATGGAAAAAGAGCATTACTTTTTCCCCAGATGAGCAGTGCAGTGTGTGCCTCCATCCCAACTTCTACAAAATTGTGTTTTACAAAACAGAAAGAGAACATCAGGTTCACGTTGGTGCTGTAATTTAGTTTTCTAAGATCCGGGTTTGCCATGTGTTTCCTGTTGAAATGACTAGCTGTGCTGGGCACTCAGAAATTTTTTCCCTCTTTCTCATCTCCACCTTGACATTATGAAAATGGTTTTCATCAGTCCGTCGAAAGAAAGAGATAACTTTTGTATAAAAGTGCACAGTCAACAGGGTTGAGTTTTTTGTGTAGTGTATAATTTTTTTTTACACTGTTATTATTTAAAATCTGCTTTTTAAGAGGACAAAAGGGAATAGTTTAATGGAAACAAATTTCTATAGCAAAATGTGCAGCTGGAGAAAAAAAGATTATTTCTGTTATTGCTTGGGTAGACAGGTGAATTTGGAATTTGAGTACAAAAGGTGTTAAAAAGTGTGCTTAAACTTCTCTTCGGTGTGCTGTTGAGATTGAAAAGAGTAATTTTCAGAGAAAAACTTTTCTCCTGGCCTCCATTTCCAGCATTGTCAAGTCTATACCAGTGGCCTTTCCCCACAGCTATTACCATGTTTTCACCCTTTCTTCTTCCACCTCATTTGTCCTCTTTTTTTTAAGAAAATGTAGTGCTGGTGAAAGGCGTGCAGGTCCACGGGCTGGAGCTGGTCTGGAAGGGAGGAACGGTGGTGTTGGAAGTGCACAGTGGTGTTGGAAGTGCACGGGCATCTCTGGAGGCCACATGGGACCCAGAGGCTACAATCCCTGATGGGAGGGAGAGAAAGATGCACAACCTGGCCTGGGGGTAGTAATTTTGAAAGCACCTGCAAGTCTACAGCTCTTAAGACCTCCTTTCGAAAGTGACTTTTAACCAATTAGGACCCTAAGCGTCACTGAAGATAAGCAGAGCTTAGGTGCTCTGATCCCTCGGGGCAAGCACAAATATCTTGGCAATGCAGACAGATAGACAGCATTGCCTGTCCTGATGGATCCAGACCCAGAGCCGGGCAATGAATTACAAATATAAGTGCCAAAACAGCAGGCTTGGGATACAAAGGATAAAAGACAGTTGTGTTATTTGAGCTGATAAGCCCTGCATTTCAAAGATGCTTGCATCAAAGACTCCTGCAGGGTTTTTGCAATTGAGTGTTATACCATGCAGCACTGAGTTACCAAAGATGTAAAATGGGGCTTGCAGAGAAAGCTTCATGCCTGCCACAAAGGAGCATAATAAGAGTTTGTTTTGAGAACTATTAGGCTGAATAATTTGGGATCGGTCCCCATGGACACTGTGAGATATTGCTCCCAGCAGAACGATGATTGCCATTAATGTCTCAGCTCCCTGCCTCCTCCCTCATTCTTCTCCCAGCCTCTGCAAGGGCTGGGTCAAGTGCTGCCCAGCCAGCATGAACAATATTTCCCCCTTCTTTGGTAATTATTGTCCCTTCCATTCATTTCTCAGAAGCCTTTTCATAAGCAAGAGGTATTTTCAAGGCTTGCAAGCATTCATCTCAATGTACATTTCTATGGCTATTCTCCTTGGAAGAGCTGGAGAGGTAATTTACTTTATTAGAGCAAATGAAAGTAGCTTATGAAGGTAGCCCGTGCAGCATTGTGCAGGAGATCAGGGAGCTAGAGAGGAGAGTCCTCTGAGATTGCTACTGAATTTCTTGCAGAAGCTGAAAAGCAGGGGTTGCTGTTTAGTTTGGCACTGTTCTTCTTTATATTGTGTAGGCTCCCTTTCAAACAGCCAGTGCTGGGATCTGCATGGTCCCAGCACTGGTCTAGCTACAAAAGCTTAAGAGCACTAACATTGGTAGAGAAGCAGAACATCTTTGGATCGTCAAGCCTGGAGGTAGCCGTGCTCGCAGCACTGGATTGTTCATGTGGGGAGCAGGTGCCCAGGTGACTCTGGTGAAGGTCCACATGATGGGGAGCCCCACCAGCCTGTCCCTGGTGTGCCAGGTAGCCAGCAACACCTGACTGCACGGACCTTTCTCTAAGTGGCTTCATGCACTGAGCAGATGACTAAAAATCATCTCCTGGGCAATTCACTTCATTCATCAATTAAATTGTTTGCTGTGAACAGTTTGGCCCCATCCAGCTCCAGGATTTCAGCCTTGTAATTTTGCTGGCAGAAGACAACAGTGCCATGTCCGTGAAATCTGCCTGCCAACTGCTTCCCCTGCTAAGCATTTTCTAGGCTAACGATCCCGAAAACCTTGCCAGCAGCCCCAGCTCTGTCCCTTTCAGGGCAAGCCACTCATTTAAACGTGAGCACCTCTAAATGACTCCATCTGCTAAGTGACGTTAGTAAAGAAAAGATTATAGCAGGAGTTATTGCTGTGTCCTCGGGTTATAACCCTGTTATAAAATGGGCTGGAAGAACAAGGGTACTGCGAGGAGCTGAGGCTCAAAATCACCTGGGTGACTGTCAGCTTGATTTATTTTCTTGCTCATTAGATAAATTAGAAAACTGGCAAAAGAAATTGTTGCCCGCTCTCAGCTGCTTGGTAACCTGCCACATGGCACGAGTTGCCGGCCACAGTGAGACGCGGCTCCTTCCCACCTCCCTGGCCACCCCAGCACGGGGGCAGGAGGGCAGGGACATGGAATGTGACTTGGGCTGCTGGTGCCACACATCTCCTCAGTGATCCTGCCATCCTAAACCCATCTAGCTGACCATGGGCAACGACTAGAATTTTGCTTTTCTCTATACTGTTGACTTTTGAATAGCATCACTTTTCTAGGTGGAAACAGCGGTGCCAATATTGCTTTTGAATACTAGCTTGGGCCTCAGAACCAGTTCAGTTGTTACCTTCATCTCACGAATGAGAATAACCCAGTTTGTGACAGTATCGTCAGCCAGGACCTGCAGCCCTTCAGAGATGCTGGTCAATATTTTGGTTTTTGGTATTTGGGTGTCTTGTTTACGAACCAGACTAATTTTTGTCTATCAGAACAATGGAGCTTAATGGTCAGACTTGCTTTAAATGCCTGAGTAAAATTCACTGTCCCGTAAGTCAGACTGCAGTTACAGTGCCTTCTAACCTAAAAACTCACATGAATTCTTCAGACTACGTAATCAAATGTTACATTCAGATCATTTAAGCCATCTTCAATATGTTTAGCTGCATTCAATGCACTTCCATAGTATGAAATGAGACCACTGTTATACACACAGTATTTACATACAAGGAAAGGCTTCCAGCCAGGATGAGCTACTAAGAGACTGCAATGCATTTCTCAGCCAACGTGCAGGAGTTCCCACTGCAAACAGATGCTGAAACTGGGGGAGAAACCGGGTGAGGACCTCCCAGGGATGGGGGGAGAGCAGCCTGGCACCTTGGGTGTCCCAGCACCCCTGCGCCTGCCCAAGGATGTAGGGCAATACCTGCCCCGCGGACCATGGTCAGAACAGATTTTTGCTGCTTGCCATGCCCCTTCTTCTGCCCATGGGACCTCTGTACCACTGGCACAGGGTCCTTTTCACCCTGTCTCCAGCAAGTGTCGGGATGCGTGTGTCCCCACAGCTGAGCCTCCCACCAGGTGTGCGCCCATGTGTGCAAATGCTGCTGGGCAGCACAGGGTGGAGGAGACGGGGCTAATTCCTTCCTGAGACTCGCAAGGAATCGGCTTATGGCCTGAAGCTCTGATTACTCTTATCTTAGCCTGCATGATGGTAACCACATCCTGAAATTACCCAGCTTTTTTCAAAATCCAGGCGCTGCTCTGGACTCACCTGGCCAATGTGAGCGAATTCCAGACCCACTTTCACCTTCAGTGGGTTTGAGGGGCTGTGAGTCAGTAAAGATCCAGGGCTGAACTTGGGGGAAGAAGTTTCAAACCCCAAATAGGAAGAGGTTTGAAACCACCTGATGGGAAGCGCCTGGGTGTGATGCCTCATCCCATCTGCCAGAACCGATGGAGCGCGGTGCAGAGCGGCATCGTCAGCTCCTTTCCAGCTGCCGCACTGGAGCTGAGCTCTTCAGCAGAGTCACCTCCTTGGATCCTGGCAGCTAATGTGGCTCTGAAACGACCAGCAAGGGATAGATGCTGTCAAGTAAACATGGAGTGAAATATTTGGCTGATGGGGTTAAACTGCGAATCCTGCCCATCTGCAGGAGATGGAGCACCGCACGATCCCACCTACCGCTGCTCCCCATCTCCCAGCACTGCCTACCAAGCCCACTCCGCTTGGAAATTAAAGTGGGGAAATCAAAGACCTTCTCCCCCTGCTCCTGCTGTGCGTCTCAGCCACTGACATTAACACTGAAATGGCTGACATTAGCCTTGAATGGATTTTAATAACCTCCTTGTGAGCCTGAATTACCCGCGCAGCATGAGGTCCGGTGTGCACTTGAGACCTGGCAATGAGAAAGACATCGGGGCTGGGTTGGCTCCCCAGCCTGTGGATACAGGGCCAGATCCACTTGAGGAGATGTGGTGGCGTCTGCTGATGCAGCCGCTGGTGCGGGACCCTGGCAGCTGCCCGGCTCCTGGAGAACCACTGCTCCAACATCTGCTGCCCAGCATCCTGCCACCAGCAGGTCTGCAAGGGGCTCGTGAGCTTCCCAGCACTGGGGATGCTGGTCCAGGTGGCCACCTCCATGGGATGTTTTCCACTCTAGGGCACAGTATGAGCTGCTGTGGGGGGATCAGAACCTCCCTGGTGTCATGAATGAGAGTGACCTTAGCCCTTCTGGGCACATAGCAGAAAATAGCAGCCTCGGTTTAGCAGAGTCCTGTGGATGGGATGCTAAATGAGATCATGCCTGGCCCAGCTGAGACTCCGGACTAGTGTATGAAAATCTAGCAAGAAGATTAAAAGGTGTCCCCAGGCAGAAGAGGGTATTTATTCCTTTCTTTGCAGCTGAGATGCGTGTGGCGTGGGAGTCACAGGGTCAGTGACCTCCCCTGAACACCTGCACGTGGACAATGCCATGTCCCCACGGGGGCTGATCTTAGGGACAAAACACTAGTCAGAAAAGCTCCCTCTGAGATGCAGATGGACATGTCCAATTTCCCCCCCCACAGCAGCTAAGAGCATCCCGTCTGGGTTGAGGACTTAACATCTTCACTCCCAGCCCTGCGGCCCATCCTCAAAGGGAAAACCCCACATTTTCCTCCTCTTTTATAAGAGGGAAAGCTAAGAAAGATTGTTAGGTCGTTCTCACATCTTCTGGAAGATGAAGAGCCTGGAAATATGCTCTGAAGTCACTTTTCCTCAATTAAAACTCCCAAGATCTGCCTGAGCAATGCAGCCTCCTTGGCTGGTCACAAAATCTCAGCACCGTTTGGGTGGAGAGTGATGGTATCTAAGTGCCCTCAAAATCCACATGTATTTGCAGTATGGGAACAGGAATATCCACAGCGATATGGACACTAGCTCTCAGCTGGGCTGGGCCAGCAGCTTCTCCAAGTCAGGATCAACAGGAGCTGTGAAATCATCAGGGAGTTTAAAGAACTGAGGACTGAAAACAATCCCTTAAAAAAAGTCCATGATAATGGTTGAATTATTTTTAAGCAGCTCATTCGTACTAAGTAAATGAAAATAGTTTACACGGAAAATATTTTCCATTAAGCTTATTTCTACATAAAATGCTAACAGATTGAGATTATGACTCTAATGACTATTTTTATTGCTGGTTTGCATTTAAATGGCATAAATTTCCCCCTACTGTTCTCTCTTTGGGTTAAATCAATAAAACCTATTAAGAAGGTTCGTCTTCCTCTAAGATTCCTCCCTCTCTTCTTTCTGTCTCATTTCCACTGGTGCCCTTTTTATCCACCCACCACCAGAGATTTTTCAGAGCTGCCTCCACGATATTGGTGCCGAGGATTTGAAAATCCCCTTTGGCAGGGCGGAGTGAATCAGGTCTTTGCCGAGATGGAGGACTGCAGAGCAACTCAAGTGCTGTTTCCTTTCCTCAACCTGGGCCAGATTGCAAGGAGATGAGGTTGGAGTCAGCTCTTCTCCCCTCTTAGCCTCTCCCCTCCTTTTTTAACGGAGAAGCTGTACCTGTTCATATACCTATGGATGCTCTTGTCATGCTCCTTCAAAGAGTGGCTGTCACTCACCAAGCAGGTGCTGCATTTCTGTTCGTAGAGGAGTTATCCTGGCATATACACAGTGAAAGCCATTAAGACGCTGACCTTTAAATTGGGCTTCTTCCTGCTCGTGTAGGGAGGAGGTGGGTTGAGTGCCCAAATCTTATTCATTTTAATGACAAATCCCTCACATGGAGGCTTTGAAATGCTCGGCTTTAATGCAATTCGCCTCCCTCTGCTGCAGCTTGGCTTTCCTATGCAGGGGATGTCTCTGCTTCCCCTGCATAGTGACAGACCCTACAGATTTGGTCCATAACTACTGTGCCTAGGTACTGTTGTGTGTGGATTTATGAGCTTAGGGCAGTGCTAGCGCAGGGATCTCCATGCTCCTTAATCAGTATCACTGACCTTTCTTTCCTCCATTACTCTCAGCATCACTTCTTTTCTAGCTTAATTTGCATAGGTTTCATGTTATCCATGTTTTTGCTTTGTCCCTGTTATCCCATTACCCTGGATAATCAAAGTTGGCTGTAATAGAAACAGCAGAAACAATTTGCTTACCCTCCTATTACAAGATATTCCCTCTACTAAGTCTGAGAATACCTGCAGTTCTGTAGTAATGCTAATTAACTGTGCATACATATAGAAAGTAAAGCAAACGGCACTGGGATCCTTTGGGATGGTGGGGATTAAAGAAAGATATTATTCTCTTCTTTCTCTGTGCTTCAGTGTCCCTACACTCCATGGAAATTGCTTTGCACTTATAGAATAAAATGTTATACATGGTGGGGGGAGTCATTGACTCTGCAGAGAGGTGGAGTTGGAAGGAGCAGATTTCTGTGCTAGCAAACCCACTATGGAAGGAGTGGTCCTCCCTGATGTCTTGCTCCTTGTCTCTCTTCCCAGAGGAAGGGTAGGATGGGACAGTCTTCACCCTGTGCTGGTCCCCAGGCCGCAGAGCCCAGTGATGCTGAGTAGGGTTGTATACAGGCACTGATTGCACTGATTGCACCGGTTCCTCAGGGCTGCAGCTCTCACCCAGAACTGGACTGTGGCATCATACGGCTGGAAAAGCTTCTGTCCAACTGCAAGGCCTGGTTGAAGTGGTGGCTGTAAATATGAATGCCCATTGCAATTGAGGGTACCTGCTGTTGTTTGTTGTATCTGTCAGGATGCTCCTGTATCCTTCCACATCTTGGGCAGCTGACACAGTGGCAGTTTCAGAGCAAGCCAAAGTCCTGGGGAAAATAAGGAAGACAGTAATGAGAGAAGGAAAATCATCAGGAAAGGGGAGATGCAGTGGCAGGATGGGTTGCTGGTACTGTCCCAGCCACCCCTCTTCCTTTTGCACTGCATAGCATCATGGGCTCAGGCTTGCCACAGCCCATCCGTGAGGATACATGGAGCGATTTCCCACCATTTGGATGCAATATCCTCTAAAAGTCTCGCATGAGGCTTTCTCCTGAGTGTCAGCCAAACGAAGAGTGACTTACGCAACCAGGCATGCGTGGAGGACTGTCAGAGCTTTCCATGCAGGAGAAATCCCACTCAAGTCCACCCACCAGCTCCTCGTTAAGCTCCCCAGCTCCTCTGCCAGCAGCATGGACAGACACCCTCAACACACCCCAACTGAGCATCTGGGACCAGCCCTGGAGTCATGGGCACAGATGTGCCGTGTCCCTGGGTCTGGACCCTACGCTACTGTCACCTCCCTGGGATGAAAGCTCCGGGAGGCTGGTTAGACAGCCTTAGCTCTCCCCCCCGCCCCCGAAATTGTGAGGAAGCTGTTATTTATGTGCGCTCTGATAGTTACTGTACCTTTGATGCAATACTTGTGTTGGGGATTTTACCACGTCTCTCATCCTCCAGGTCTGTCAAGGAACTGTACACAGCCATGACTCAGAGAGACGCGTCAGTGGAGAGAGTCTGTAGATAGAGCCAGCAGCCATCATGTGGAGAGTATAAATAATGTATACGCATGTATATATGCATGACCTACAAGCTCAGGACCTTCCTTTCCTGAATGGTATCAACTCCTTTAAAGGATCCCTGCATCATGCCATGGCTCTGGCCATACCAGAGGGCTCAGATACACAGGGATCCCCCATATCTGTTGCAGGTGTAAGGGGAAGGGCAATAACACAACTGATGCAAATGAGGGCTCAGTGATGATGGTCCCTCCTTGCCTTCTTGGAGCAATGTAACAGCTCCCTCCTTGCTACAGAAAACTTCACTGCTTATTGCTCACCATCGTTTCTGTGTGTAGCTTTAAGACTATAGGTACCAAAGTGCCTTGCTCTGCTTACAGCATTATGGTCAGTAAGATGCTTTGAAACCGTGCCCATGGTACTCATCCTTTAAAACAACCCAGGTGCAGGTTGTTGGTACAGGGAGCTGCAAAGGGCTTTTAAGGTGCTTGGGTGCCAGCCAAAGAGATTTGCTGGTACAGTCGTGGCCCAGCCGGCTGCACAGCGAGGGGCTGAACAGAGCTATGCTGTGCCTTGTGCTGCAAAGTTGCAGGTGCGTCATCCCAGCAGAGTGTTCAGTCCTGAAATACCTGAACCTCAGCAGAAGAAATGAGGAGGCTCAGATTGGAGTGCTGAGTAACGTCAGCCCTGAAATCAAGCTCTTTGTCTTATTGCTAGTCATCTGAAACATTTTGCTTCTGATCAGACAGCATAAGTTTTAATTGTGAGAGTGGGTTTAAAAATGGAAATGTAACAAGAGCTCAACTTGTAGGAGGGGATGCTTGGGAGTGGAGATGGGACAGTGTATTGCTAGGGGCAGTTGGGAATTTCTTGTTGGTTTTACATAGCTGAGGCAGAGGTAAACTTCCTTTTAACTTTCTCTGGGAGAGTTCATAATGATTTGACCCTTAAAATTAAAGATCTGGAGCTAAGCAGCTGGGCTTCTGACTCCAGCGCAACCTCCGCCGGTGGAGTCAAGCAGCACGCTGAAATAGCCAGCAGCTTTCGGCAGCAATCGCACTCGGTCCTGTTCTGCCTCTTCAACTCCTGACATAATTTCTTTCTCTGCAGTTCAAATGATACAACAGTCTGGATTTTAATTGGCACCGAGTTTTCCAACTGGTACCTGGGGCAGTCCGACACCCAGGCAGGCAGGCACTGGGAAGGCTGTTTGAAGTGCTGGGTGCCTGTCACCCATCTGCAGGTCCTCAGAGGTCTCCTTGCCAGCGTAGTACTGAGCTAGGTGCAGAGGAACCTTGCTTCATTTCTGATCATTAATTCAACGGTCTCCTCTCTAGTTTCCTTCCACTGGTATTCTCTGTGCACAGTCCAGGGGGAGCCACATATTGAGTGGTTTGTGCTGGAGATCACAGCGCAGAGATAATAAAGCTGGGTTTTTTTACCCTTTGCGTTCCCCGATGGGGCGGCTCAGCCCGGTCTCACGCCTCTCCCCAGCGCCAGGTCCGGACCCCACAGGAGGTCAGATGTTCTGCCAGCTGTTGGCACCATGGGCTGCACGTCCCTAGGGAGAGAAGCAGGAGTAGCTCAAACTGTGGTCACCTTTGGCTTAACCCCAACACCTTGGCCAACTGCTCAGTGCTGATATGCAAACCTGCTCCGGTCCGTGGGGTGCAGGAAGCTCTTGGGCTGGAGCGGGTGTCAGCTGGGCTGTGAGGGTTGGGCTTCGCTAGAGGAGCCCTGCGAGATCAGTTCCCAGCTGATGACAGTCCCCACCCTCTGATCGGAGTCATGGAGAGACCGTGGCACTGTGCAGCAATGCATGAAGCACATTTCAAGCACAGGCGGGGTGAGGAGCAGAGTAACCTGCTTCAGTAGCCACCGTCACCTTCCATCCCAATGGGGCTTGCGGCTTTCAAATCCCTTCTTGAGGTCTGACAGCAGGAACTTGCCCAGCACCCTCCTCCTTTTGCCTGGGGAGCCTGAAGGCTCTCTGGACAGCACCTCCAGCTGATTATTTCATTAATGCTTCATCACCTGCTCCTCTCTGCAAGTCCAGTATCGCTCCCACCTTACTAGTCACCTGCTTTCCTTGACCTCACCTTTCCTTCCTGAGCTGGCTTGTGGCTTTGCACCCTGCAGGCTTCCTCATGCCTCCATCTTTCCTGCTCATCTATGATTTAACCCAGGAAAGCACTTTCACACGTGCCCTCTGCTCTGTGCTCATTGTGCTCCATGCAAATACCTGCTTTGCCCCAGCAGCCTTTATCATTGCCACCAGCACAGTCTCAATAGGTCCTGTGCAAGACAGAAACCTCAGCAAAGCATTGTCAGCCTGCCAGTCCCAAGCCAAGCTGTAGCTATCAGTCCCAAAAGCGCAGTGGGGTGGATATAGTTATTGCTCAGAAGCTTTATATTTACCACAACCTTTCTGACATTACAGTAAATGCATTTCGGAGCCTGAGAAGTGTAAAAATAAACTGCAAGGAAATCAAGACAGCTAATTAGCCAAAGGTTACTGCTGGGCTCCGTGACTGTCAGCCCTTTTGAAGTTCTCCTTCACACAGGCAGATGTGTGTGCAAGGCTGCTGCTCTTTTCAATAAATGTCTTGGTTTCCAGAGTGGGTTCATAGCTGGATGTGACTAAACACATGTGAGGCCTGTCACAGCAAGCCTGGACAGGATGCTCATGTCCTTTAACCTCGCACTTCTCCAGCACTGAAGAGCATCTCTTCTTCTGGAGTGGCTGAGCTGGGATGAGCTGGGAGGTGGGGAGAGGCCAGAGAGCCGCCCTTCTGCACAGACAACCCTCTGTCTTGGAGATGCTCCTTCCCCTCTGGTGTTCTGACCCTCTGCACTGTGGTCACAGCAAAGGAGATTGCTTGTCCACGGGCTCTGGCTGTGCTGAGGACTGCACTGGTCACCCAGGGTTTGGATGGTGCCACTGGGGTGCTGCTCCTTGGGGATGAGGAGCCTGAGGAGGGCTGGAGCACGTCCCCCAGAACATCATGGTCTCACCCTACCTGTCCATCATTCCCTAGTATCCCACATTTTCCTGAGGATGAGCATCCTGTGTGGAGTTGCAGATAAACCAGACAGCACAAGACAAAGCGGTGGCGGGGTCCTCACTGAGCCGAGGGCTGTGAGAGAGGTAAGGCTGCTGTGCCAAGAGAGGCTGAGCAGGTCATGATGGCGGCCTAGGTGGACTAGATCACGGCACTGTGTCCAGAGGCATGTTTTGTTCGTAATTGGGAAGGAGAGCTCTGGAGCAGCAAAGGACCCCGAAGACTTTGAGCCTTGTCCCTCCAGCCCAGCCATCCCCCAGCCCTGAGCTGTGGGAGCTTTCTGCTCCAGTGCTCTGAACTTCTCTGCACAGGGACTGGGGAGAGTTTGGGCACAGCAACCTTATAGGTAACACCAGCATCATTTGTGCTGTCCCCTCCCTTCTCCTTTTGGGTTTTCCTCCTTCCCTTGTTCTGTTTATTTGGAGCTCCATTTCCCCATGGCAAACCATCTTTCATCTCCCTCCCCTCTCTACAGGTTCCCTCTTTTTCCCGCTTCCCTCCTGCTGCTTCACTCCCTCCCGCTTGTTGCCCGTGCCGAGCGTCATGTGTTTGCTCGACATCACTCCTCCTGGAACGTTAATTTGCTGCTCATTTCCTTACAGACTTTACACCATAAACTGGGGCTTTGTGTGCATGTGTGTGTGTGATTCAATTAAACAAAACACAATAAAATCAGGGAAAACAGAGAGAAACACAGACAGACAGCATTTCCTCGCTCTCCAAGGGCTAAGCCTCTCTGTCTGCGAGCTCAGCCCCAGCACAGCTTGCTCGTGTCGCCACGTGGCTTTGCTTGTAGCAACCTGCTGGATCTTGTGCTTGGGGTTTCCATCCCTCTGCTGGGACCCTGGGCTCGCAGCTACTTCTGCACCTCTGTGAGGAACCAGAGCTGCTCCATCAGATCAGAGGTGAACCTCGAGGGAGCTGGATGTTCACTTCAAATAAGCCCTGACGTGCTGAGGCATCTCCAAATGTTCAGCCTTCTCCCTCCCTCTTTTCCTCCTGCACAGCTCAGTCCCTGCAGCCTCCGAGGTCCTTCATCCTCCTCCTTCTCTCCTCCAAGTCAGCAACTTCCCTGCTCCCTGTCCTGCCCTGCTCACATCCCTTGTCACCCTCCTGGTAGCAGATTTACCCCCTGCTACGACCAGCCTTTCCCCAAATCACACATTTTCCTTGTAATGCAACCTGAAAAATAGTAGCCGTGCCACGGTGGGATTTGTTTCCTTGGCTGGCTGGTGGGCTTCCCTGTGCCCCTCTCTGCCATGCCCTTTCCTCTCCTCCCTTGCTGCCTTCCTGCCTCGTTTTCTTTTCTCTTTCCCCTTATAATCCATTTGTACTGCAAACATATGCTTTCTTAGCATCCTTTACTCCCAATCATCTCCCTGGCAGGTTTCTCACCTCTCCCTGTGTGCACGGGTGTGGGTGTCTCTCTCCCAGAGACTGTTTCTGCTCACTCATCCCCAGCTGGCTCCCTCGCTCTGCAAATTTATTCTATGAATCCAGCCTTTTCCACGAGGTGAGTCGCTCAGCTGTAAATCTAGTGGCTAAAGTGGGTCAGTACAAGTGGAGGGAGGTGGTCCCGGGGAAGGGCAGAGTGACAGCAGGCACGAGAGGCCGCTGATGGCAGGTTACGGGGCAGGTGGGAGAGGAGAAGGTGAGGGTGATAGTCTTAAAAAGTAAAGATTGCAAAGGTTTTTAAAACACATATGAAATGTGATTAATGAAATCCTGGCTCTCAATACCCTCTCTTTAGCAAAAAGTACCAACAGCAGAAGTGACGCCCCCCTTCCCAACAGCAGCCCCCGCTGCGCAGAGCCCTCCTGGGGATGTGCAAGGTCACGCTGCATCACCCCCGCTGACGTTAATGTCCCTCTGTAATCCTGGATGGGGCCTTGTGCTGCTGAAAGGGAGACATCCCGAGGAGGGCAGAACCTGATGAATGCGTTGGGAGCCAGCTTTCCCAGTGCTGGAGAAAGGAAGGCGAGGAGCCGCCTTGCAGAGCAGAGAACCAAGGGACCATCCACCTTCCTCCTGAGCTTGACCAGTGCCTGCATGTGGGGACCCGTGGTCCCCACATTTTTGTCCACGTGGACCACAGGTGTCCACAGCACAGGAATACATTTTAGCTGACAATGGTTCTGCAGTTCGCCATGCATGCAGCCAGTGCACCTGGAGCAGTTCCCAGATGTCTCTCCTCATTAATGCCCCCTTAGCAATTTTCTGAGGACCAGCCTCCATCTCCAGCATTAAAAACAGTCCCTTCCTCTTTGATTTATGGATATTAATCCATGCCGTCAGGCAAGAGGCATGACATGTCTACAAAATATATTCATTATTAAATTGGGGTCTGTTCCTTTCCTTTCTCCTCCACCTTCAAGGCCGCATCTTTCTTACCTTTCTGCAACATTTGAACTCTCGTGCTGCACTCAGAAAGACAGCTTCCAACATGGAGCAATCAGCATCACTTGGTAGGTCAACCTGACAAGTTCATGCCTCCTCCCCACAGGCCCCACTCAGACTCTGGCAGAGAGAAGACCCTCTTGACCCCATCTCCAAGGGTATGGCCGCTCCAGCGCTGTGCTCAGGGTAACTGCTGGTGTGGCCAGGGCTGTGCGATGCTGTCAATCCCACGTCACTTGTTCTGATCATAACACGAGACAGGCCTACTGCGTGAGCCTGCTGGCAGCCCTGCCTGAAACAGTGCCCAGGCAGGGATCCAGCCAGCGTGGGTTTCTTCTGCAGTCATTCAGATGCTGGCTCCAGGTCAGTAATGGCTAATGCTCACCAGCCCTCTGATTCAGGGACCGAAACCCAGATAAAATACCGTTAGCTTCACTGGCTCCAGTCTCCCACCTGGTCAAACCATGCTGCTGCCTCTGGGATGGCAGCCACCTTTGCGACACAGTGCTGACCTCCACAGTGCCGACTTCCACAGTGCCGTGCTGTTCCCAAAATATGTGGCAAATTAGATTTAGCAGCCGGCCCTTGGCTCCTAGTGATCTCACCGTACTATGTCCTGGGAAGAAAGAAAGATCTCAGGATCTCGTCATGGTGCTGCTTTCATTTTCCTTTCCCACGTCTGTGCTCTGTAAGAACTCAGCCTGCTCTGCATGCTCTGGACAGCCCTTGGACTCCTCGTGGTGCCCAGGATGATGTTCCTGCAGGGCACAAATCTCAGCCCACCATTGTAAGTGCAACCTTCCTCTGGGGCAGCACCCTGCAGGGGTGGTGGTTATCCTCCTCTCCTGCTCAGCTGCTGGGCTCTCTCCCAGCCCTGATGCCTGGTGGCAATGCTCATAATCCTGCTGAGATGCACTCTGTTACACATGACGATTTCTGCAGACCCATCTCCGTGCTCCAGTCACTTGTTCTTGTCAAGGAATGGGGGGCAGGGAGTTTTGAGGATCCCATCCCTCTAATTCCAGGCTTCACAGGCTCCTCAGCACATTCATTGCACATTTCTGGACCTCGCTGTTGGCAGTGACAGCTCTGATGGGACAGTAAGGTAGAGTTATCTCAGCTTTCCCCCTTGATAACCCAAATCCAAGAAGTCCCTGCAACTCATACACCTGCCTACCAACCTGCTGTGGACCATACCTCTCAGCACAGGACCTTCGCAGGGGCTTGTAGGCTCTGTGCACACCAGGTCCTGTCTGGAAGCTGTGCTTGTCTCTGTTGCCTAGTAGGGGTTGAAAGATAAGCTTGTCTTGTTGCAAGCTGTGCCCCTTGCAACACAGCCTGTCCCATCCTATGAAAGGGGGCTATAAGAAAGGTGGGGACAGACTTTTTAGCAGGGCCTGTTATGATAGAACGAGAGTTAATGGTTTTAAACTAAAGGAGGGGAGATTCAGGCTAGACATGAGGAAGAAAAATTTTACAGTGAGGGTGGTGAAACACTGGCCCAGGCTGCCCAGAGAGGTGGTGGATGCCCCATCCCTGGAGACATCCCAGGCCAGGCTGGACGGGGCTCTGAGCAACCTGATCTGGGTGAAGATGTCCCTGCTCATGGCACGGTTTGGACGAGATGAGCTTTGAAGGTTCTTTCCAACCCAAACTATTCTACGATTCTATGATCCCCACTCCCCAGCTCCTCTCAGGCTAAGCTACTGGTTTCTCCAGACCTCACCCTGCTATGAAACAGCAGTTAGAGGCAAAGAATGCAACTAAAATCTGACAGCACCTCTCTGTCTTTGCAGCCTGACTTAGCTGAGGCTCCTCCAAAGTACCTCCCCCTCTCTTGCCCACAGCAGAAGGGATTGTCCCCACTTTGCACTGCCCACACAACTCTCCCCATCCCCTTCTCCGCCACAGCTCTGTGCTTCCCACGGCTCCCCGGGACAGAGATGAGAGGAAGCAGCAGGATGTTAGCAACTTCAGGAGCTCAAGAGCAGCTTGAAAAATATTTGTGTTCTTTTGGTAAAAATGAATCCATCCCAGTGGTAATAAGGCTGCCTTTGTTCAGCAGGCTCTTAGCAGTGATTATTGTTGTTTTTCAATTTTAAAAACCAGACAGTCTATTTATAATGTTACAGTATGTGGACTGAGTTTTTTTTGTTTTCTTTAACTAAGCCTTTAACACGTGCTCTCAGTTCCACTACTGACAATCCAAGGAAGCAGAGGGTGATCTGTCGCCTGCAGACCCCACAAGTGAAATGATAAAGCAAAACATAGTTAACAGAGCAAGGCTGCAGTGATGCTTTGGGGAAACAGTGGAAGATGTGAGGTGGGAAAGGTCTGGGGCTGTAGCCAGGAGGTGCTTTTGGTGGTGTTGGAAGGGCTCTGGACACAGGTGCAAAGTACTTGTAGTATCTACAGCCACACCACTGTCTATCTTTTTCTCTCTTGTTCAAAGTGGAGGCTGATCAGAGCTGACACCAGCATCATCTGCAGTGCTCTCAGCATGGAGACCAGGAGAAAAGCCAAACTCTGGTCTTTGGCCTGGCACTGACACCAAGCTGGCAAAGACATCTGAAAAGTAGCTAATGCCCAGTGTTCCTGTCTCTGTTTCCCCACACAGCCCCCTTTACTCCCACCATTTAGTTGTTTTCTTAATTAAATATAGATTATGGCACTGGGAATAAGGGATTATTACTTATTCATAAGCTACTTAGATTTTAGAGTGTGTGCAGAGCAGGGCTTATCAGACGTCTGTGTCTGCATCATTTCCATGTCAAGGGCCAAGGTGAGCTCCTGCGGCTGCCGGGGCTTTACCCCAACCTTGCTCCTCTTCCCTCCCTGTGTTCTCCACACTTGGAGGAGCTCTCCCGTCTCCCTCTTGCTGTCTCTTTTCCAGTTGAGGCTTGCCAGCCTTTTCCCAAGGAAACCATTCTCACTGCCATCTCCCAAGCTGTTCCAGCCCCTCCATTATGCCTCTGCTTTGCCCCCTCCCCAGGTTTGTTTGCATCTCTCTCCCTGCGCTTTCCCCAGCCCTCCCGCTGTGCCTGCAGCTGAAGCTCAGCCGCTTCGCCTGGCCCCCACGGAAGAACAGGGACTTATCAGGAGGCAGCTCCACAGGAGGTGCTTTTTTGCAAAGTTTTCTAGGAAATTCCTCCCAGTACCTGGGTAACTGTTGCCTGACCTTCAGCCCGGCCCAGGAGACAGGAGGAGGAGGCAGAAGAAGGTGTGGTTGGCAAGCTGATGGGAGAAGCAGAGGAAGGAAAGAGGGGTGGGAAGGTGGGTGGTGGTGTAGGTCCCTGATGCTCTCCCAAAGCCTTGTGCCCAAGCAGAATGGTTTGGAGCTGCTCCCTCCACCCTGGAACAAGCAGCAGCTTCACAAGCCTCTTTCTGTGTCTTAAAAAGTAGAGCACTCCAACCTCTGAGCAAGCAATGATGATGATAATAATAATAATCATAGTAATAATAACAACAACAACAACAACAAAGACCTCTGACCTGGTTTGTGCACACCAGCGTGAACTCCTGTCTCCATCTTAGTCCAGTTTTTGCTGTCCCCAGGTATTGCCATTAAACCCGGTGCTACAGGGCTTCTCCTGGTCTGTTCACAAGTCCCCAGTGGGGGGAACAGAGCAGCTCATCATGTGCTGACCTTAAAAGAAAAGGAACGAGAAATCCCAGTTCTTGTTTCTCTTCCATCCTCCCGGCTCCAGGTCTGTCCCCGGGGCTGCAGCGAGGTCCCAGCATTTCGCAGCAGACAGCCCCATTCTCACCCTTGGGGACCCATTAGCATTTCCATCATGCTCATCCCATCTCCTCCTGTTGTTTCTGCACTTCACCTGGCTGAGATGGCAGCGTGGGACTGTTTCTCTGTGAGCCAGCCTGACGCCTTCCTCCTCTGCTGTCCCAGTGCCTCCCATATGGTTCTTTCCAACTATTTTAAGGACTAATGTGAAGTCCTGGCTCAGTAGCCCCGAGGACTAAAGACCTTTTGTCAACAGAGCAGATACAAGACAAGCTGCTGCAAGATTCCTCAGAGAAAATGACCTTGATAAATTGGAGGAATGGCCTGAAATCAATAGACTGAAATTCAATAAAGTCAAGTGCAAAGTGCTTCACTTAGGAAGGTGATATCAAAATCACAGATATTAGATGGAGAGGAACTGGTAAGCCAGCAGGAGAGCGGCTGAGGCTCGAGCAGCAGAGTAGCCCTCAAACTGAGCAGCAGACAATAACCTGGTGCTTTAGAAAGGGAAAGAAAAGGCACATCTTGCCCAGAGATATATTAACAGTTTCAGTTGGAAGACAGCAAGGTAATTTATTTGGCTAGTGAGGCATCAACTAGAAACACAAACCTCCAGGTCTGAGCATCACAACTTCAAGAGAGATTCAGACAAATTGATGGAGTTCAGAGAGTTTGGAAAACATGCCCTGGGAAGATGGAGTGAGGGAGCTGGGTTTGTGCTCCTGGATAGAGATGGCTGAAGACGAGGGGGTGTGTAACATTCATCCAGTGTGGAAAAGGCAGTTATAAAAATGATGGTGATCAATTGGTTGAGGGTTGGACAGCTGCAATAAGCTTAAATTGCAGCCAAGAGGCCTTGGGTTAGATGCTCAGGAAAAACTTCCCAAGAGCAAGGCTGGCTGAGAGCCTGTGAAGGATGTGTGGGAGCCCTGACCCTGCAGGGCTCAGCAACCAACCAAAGGAGCATCCACATGGAGGTGACCTCCATGCAAGTCCCACTCTCTCCCTGCCCAGAATGAGGTTTTGCCAGCACCCTGAGCAGGATTAGCCATGTCTTTGGGGTTACCAGACTGAGACAAGCAATTTGCTTCCTGCTGGCTCATGTCCTCGTACCAGCCATACCAGGTCATGGCCAACCTCCCAGTGCCTGCAGGGGTAATGTCCCTGGTGTGCCCAGTTCATCTCACCAACCCAGGGTCCTGCCAGCTGCATCCCTCACACACCTAGGCAAGATGCTCTCAGCCACACTTCTGCTCTGGGTTTCTTCTGCCGTCAGACCACAATTTCATTTCTGTCCATCTTGGAGACACCTGAAGAGCCTATTTGGGATCTAAGACAGGGGAAGAACATGGAGACGAGTGTGACTTTGCAGTGAGCACATTACCAGATTGAGTTGTTCCTATGTCTTACAGTCCCATCTGAGAAGGGTCTGCACCACCCATCCTTCTGATGTGGCCACAGTGACTCCATGCCTGATCATGCTGAAACCTTTAGGATTTCACTGTCATCACCAGGGGCACCTGGATATATCTATACACATACGAAATTCATTCACTCCTCTGACTTACACCATGGGCTGGAAAAGCCAATAAAAGAAACCAAAGACTAAAATGGTCAAGCCGGGGTGTCTCCAAGGATGCTTTGCTGGACCAGCCACACATCCCCATGGCTTCAGCCCCACTGACTTGATTTTCAGTAATTTGGTGGCTAGCTGCGGCCCTCCTCCAGATCAATCCCTCTCAATTGCATTTTTTGATCATAATTAATGTTTGCTGTGTAATTACATTGATTTTTTTAATGTGCTCTGAAAGATGAGGGGAATTCATAGCCTGAGTGTGCAAGCAAGGGAGGGAGTGTGACAGCTGAAGCTCACTGAGCCAAAGGGGAGAGCAGCAGAGGCTGCACAGGGGATCTGCTCAAATACCCCATGTTACACGAGGGCTTTACCAAGCTGCAGCAACAAAAGGCTGGGCATGGAAATGTTTGCACTGCTGCTCCTTTTTTGCCTCCCCCAGTTCCTGCTCTTTACCCACCAGCTCTGGTGAAGCCCAGGGAGGGGAGGGCTGGTTGTCTGCAGCCCCAGCAGCCCTGTTTCCACTACTGAGCTCAGCAGGGAATGAGATTTTATTTATTTACCAAGGCACAGTGGGAAGAGAGATTTCAGGACAGCCTGAGCTTCCCAGAGCTGTGAGGAGTGGATAAAAACCTCCTCCAGCTTTGTGCAGGGAGACTCCTGCAAGTAAGAAACCTCAGCCTGGGCACAGCCAGGGTTGTTTCCCCCCCTGCTCCTCGCTCACTTGTGCTACCAGCAGCTTTGTCATGTGCATGTATAAATGTAAGAGGCACCTGTAAGCCTCCCAGGCTGCCTTGTGCTTTCTGAATAGTCAAACTGCTTATAGGCAGCACCTGTGCAACAAGCCCCAGGAGATGCTGCAAGGAGGCAGCTTTTGGTACTCAGCACTCAGGGCTGTCGAAACTGTGAGGATTTGGGTGGCAACACCAGCAATGAGCTTAAGGATCCTCTTAGTCATGATAAAAGCTACCTGGGGGTTGCTGGGGTTCCAGACCTTGTGATGAAGGATTCTGGGCTTTCAGCCATCCAGGGGTGTCTGCTGCCTTCTGCATTTGCTGTGGCAAGGTCCACAGCTGACAGGGTTGCAATGCCGGTGCCACAGCAGCTCCCCATGCTTCGTGCAGCAGCACGGGTGGTGACATCTCCCAGCCCACATCAGGGGTGCTGCAAATGCGCATAAGTTTGTTGCAGCACGTGTGCACATGGTAGGTCTCTGCAGCTATTGCAGAGCTGCCGTGTAAATGGCAGAAGGGCGGTTTGTGTTCACATTGCTCACAGTCCCCTTTGGGTTCAGCAAATACTGTAAGTCACTGCCGGTGGCACGAGCTGTTCTAAAGGGCTGGTGTGAGGTGGGGGATGAGCCTTTGCCTGTGGCCTCGGCAGGGAGCGGGCAGTTCCCGGGCAGGAGCTGGGGGCAGCCACAGGGTAGGTGCCTGGCAAGGACTGGGGTGCAAACAATGCCCACAATGCTGAGGGAAAGGCCAAATCCCTCTGCACCTCCTCTGACCATAACACTGGAGCTGGGTTGGCAGCCCAGCTCTCCAGGCATTTATTCAGAAGAGGCATTACAAACTCATCACCTGCTCATCTCCAAGCTTCCCCCTTGTTAGAGGGATGTCTTTGTATTTTTTTCACAGCATCTTGTTTTCCATCGCCTGTTAATTACTTGCCCTCCAAGGATCATTCTTGCCTGAGCAGTTCAGAGGAGGCCACATAGCACCGGCTCAGCATTGCCCAGATGAGAACACTGTGACAATCGCTGCTGAAAAGCAGCCTTGTTGCGCACAGGTGTTATTAAGCAGCCACAGATGTTATACATTTTTTCAATTAAAAACCCATAAATTAAAAAAAATAATGAGGAAAGTGCTACAGCTCAGCAGAGACAAAGGAGCAAGCTGTCAGTGGCATTGTGCTGGGCACACTCGCCGCTCTGGGCGGCAAAACACTCAGCCGGTCAAACAATGCGGTGGCCAAACATCTGCAGGGACTTTGTGTTATAGCACTGGTGCGAGGAACATTTGATTTCTGCATTGGCGAGGGGCCTTCAGTCCTGCTTACTCCCCCTTTTTCTTGGCTGGCACTGCGGAGAGGTAGGACCAGTCCTGGAGCTGCAGGCGTTGGTGGCCACTCCTCACATTTGGGTGGATGTTGCAGGAATTGGAAATGAGCCCTTTAAGTAGGCTGCGAGCCCATTGGTATGACAAAAGTTTTGTCTTCAGGCTTTGAGAGCTGTGGTGCATGGAGGTGGCTCTCCCTTCTGTGTTGTGTGTGTGCCCTAAATGCAATTATTTGGTTCCTACCATGTCTGATATTATTATTGTTCTTGCTATCTTTGGTACTTTTATGGCCCCATCACCATAGTAACTGAGCATCTCAAAACCCTGTGAGGAGGGAATAATATTATTCCCATTGTAGAGTTGGGGGAAGTGAACCACAGCAAGGTGCAGAGCTGGAGGTGCAGGAGGACTTGGACAAGTCCCTTCCATCCATTGACAGGGACTTGGGGGTCATAGTGGTGCTATTTCAAATTTTAAGCAGTCACCCTAACTTTTCTTGGGCAGCCCCGGGCCATGTTTCCCTCCCACTTCTCTTCCTTCTGTCTTGAGTTAGCTAAATAACAACCTCCCATCCGGAGCTGCTCCATCCTGGGCTTTCTCTTGCTGCCCCCTGTCCTGTGGACCACCAGCCGATGGGCACTGCCCAAGGCAGGGGAAGTGTTGGTTTGCTCTGCTGAAGACCTTTCATGTTTTACAGACTATTCGAATGCATCTCAGGCCAGCCCCTGCTCAAACACATCTTTAAATATTGAACGAAAACCAGCATAGCATCAGAGCGAGACATGTCAAATTTTCTTCATCCCTGACCTCTTCCAGGCTAATTTCTACCCTCGGGGTTTAGTTGTTTTTCCTGAGAGATGGCTGATAGAGATTCAGGAAGAGGGATTTGAAGCAAAGTCTTCTGCAGCGCAAGCAAACCATTCAACAGTTAAGGAGAAGGCAAAAGGCTGACTTGATGTCCACCTACCTGCCCCTGGCCAGGCTGTTCTCCCCTTCCCTGGGCACCTTCTCCTGGTGGGATGAGGCTGTTCTCTCCCCGCTTCCCATACCACCAGCTCCTGGCTCCCAGCGTTGCCATCACATTCCCCAACACGCCAGCTCCTCATTGCCTTCTGTGCCTGGGGTCGTTCTGGAATAAAACAATCTTCAATTATTCCTCTTCCTTTTTTTCCCCTTTTGTGCAATATGTCATTTTTTAATTAAAAAAATGCCTCATGGAAGCGTAACAGGCTATTAAATGTTTTGGTCCATAATTAACATCAAACCTCTGACTTAAAATCTTTATGGATTGAGTGAGCTCCATTAGCTGCTACATGAATAACGCCGTGCAACTCTCGGAGGCCCATTTCCCCTACAACGGGGAAAAAAATAATTAATAAATAAAAAAAGGTCCTCTCTGTGGATGCACTGCTCCTGTCCCTGCAGCCACTGCACTGTGGACCACCCTGGGACAAGCAAACCCCCTCTGCACCCAGCACTTCCCCCAGGACGGATATCAGAGCCCTCTGACAGCCAGCAGTCCCGTCATTTTGCGCAGGGGAAGGCAGGATGTGACCCCGGAGGAAAGTTATCTCCTCGCACAAATGGCTCCTTGGTAAACACAGCAGCGACGGCGTGAGCAGCAGGGCGAAGATAACAGCGTGCAATCTCTTGTGGGGATCAGCACAGTGGCGGTGAACCCCCATCAGCAATGACAGACGTGGCTGATGGGGTGGTCTTGCAAGCAGGTGGGAATGGGCATGAGTTATTGGGGACTTGCAGCACACTTTCCACCCTCCTTTGTGGCTCCCAAGGGAAGGACGGGAGCTGGCAAGTTGCCTTCTTGTTTTATGCTCATGCCAGTGGGTTGGAGACAGACTCCACGCATGGAGGAGAAGACAGCAGAGTCCTTTATGTGGCCCCTGCAGCACAAACCCAACGGGCACCACACCTGTGCCAGAGCTGGCCCCAAATTGCTGCCCGGCGCAAGCTGCTCCTCACCTCAAGCTCTGATGTAGCATGTCCAAAATGCAGGTTTGGGGCTGCCCAACTTCAATGAGTCATTGGGCATCATTACTGATGCGTGTCCCAGGCACACACTTTCTGCCTTCTCCAGAGGACTTGGGGGTTGTGGAGCTTTGAATTTCCATGATTCAACTGATGATTCTCAGCATTTGCTATAATTAATTAATTGCATTTCATAGCCCTGGATCGCCATCCGACGTTGGCTCTTGGCAGCAGTGACACATCTGTTGGCGTTGCTGGCAAATTTCAAACATTCCCACCCATACTTTAGGGTGGAAATAACACTGGAGCTGAAGTATTGGTCTTTGATACTGCTGGATTATGGATGACCAGCTCTTGTTTGAGCTGATGAATGCAGATCCCACCTTGCCAATTTATGGTATTATTCCTTCTGAGCATCTCAACTGACATGTTCATTATGGCCGTCGGACACAAATTGACTCACTTCTATATTCTTGGCTTTCTGAATGAAGCTGGAATTAGGAGATACTGGTGTTCCCACTAGGTTTTTGCTGTATACTTAGCTATTAGCCTGCTCTTGCTAAGCAGCTCTGGACTGTCTTTCAGGCTTTGCTTGTATATGGAATGAGCTGTCAATTCAAAAAGTCTTGGCTGTATTTCATAGCCTGGCTGTCACTCAAATGCTCATAGCAGCGAGGACATCAGAAGCAGACACTTTCCAACATATGAGAGGATGGTCAACTTTCAGCATGCTTCTGTTTTTCCCTGGAGCCTAAAATTGTTTTTTCCTTCAAGTAAAGGAAGCTTGGTCCACCTGGGACAGGATCCCACCGCAATCCCCAGTGCTGCATTGGTGTGGCAGCTTGGCCGTCCGCTGTGACCCATCTCCTCCTGCCAGCTCCAGGTCTTTGATGAGTAGGAGAACCTGAGGACAAAGGCCAGGCTCTAGCACTGTGGCAGAGACACTCATCTCCCGAGCAAGAGCTGCTTGGGACAGCACTGCCCCATGAACACAAACCACCAAGACGTGCTGCTGTGGTGTCCAGAAGCCAGGCTGCACACCAGGCACAAATGAGGTAACCACAATGTGGGAAAAGAAAGGCAGAAGCAGACTTAACACTACAGGCTATGTTAAAATTAGTCCAGTCCTGGTATGCCCCTGTTGTGTTGTGTGAGGGAGCTGGGACTATCTTCCCTGGGCAGGGCTTGCCTGTCCCAGAGCATTCTGGGGAGAACCAGAGTGATATTTTAATCAGCTAAGTATTAGTTGCATCCCCAGCCCCCTCCTTGGGACTGATGTTGGGCAGTGAGGCTGAAAATTAATCACTTCCAGGGTTTTCAATTTTTTTCCGTTATTTTTTTTTTAATGCTCATCTCAGCTATACTAAACTTTAAGTGAACAGAATATGGGATACACAGCAGCCAGTCTGCCAGCTCACATCTGCTCTCCTCCACTAGCCCCAGCCCTGCAGGTCAGCAAGGTTTGCTGCCTGTGGAGAAAACAAAACCAGGGGGAGAGTCCAGTTTCTGCTGCTTTGTTTTCAACATTGCCTAGAGGTGGTATTAACTCAAGCACGGCTTCAATCAAGCTAGCTTCTGCTGAGTCAGCTCCATTTAAAACTTGGCCTTTCCAAAAGACCGCAACTCTCAGAAACCCTGGCCAAGATTTTATGGGTAAATATAAAATGAATTAGGAGGTAGGTTTCAAAATAAAGGATTGCTCTTGGAATCCAGGGGGAATAATAATTTCTCCCAAGAACATAGAATTCTCTTAATCTTGAGCCCAAAGGTGCGTGCTCAGCAGTGCAGCGGAGATGCTGCCGGGTGGAATGGGATCGAGCTGCTCTTGGACACCTTGGTGGAGCCCCAGTGCTGGCCACAGGCACACCTGGGCTGGAAGGAGCCCTTTTCTGTTTTCTTTTTGCCTTTGTAGTAACAATACCCTGAGCTGGTTGAAAAACATCTCAAAACAAGTCTATTCATTCAGAAACTGGTGATTCAACTCCACCTAATTGTTTGGAGGAGAGAGATTGATTTCATTGATGTTTTCAGCAAGGACATTATCAAATAGGTTTCATTTGGATGGTGTCATTTCAGCTTGCCTGTGCAGCATGGCTGGGATGCTCTGCTTTGCAATAGAGCAGCTGAAAGAGATAGGAGGGAAAAAAAAAAAAACATTTTGAACTATTTCTTTACTGCAAGAAAAATAACCCGAAATGTTGACTTGTTCCCTGAATCTGCCACAAAATCCAATTTTGCTATCTTGGAAGTTCTCACAAGCCAAAGTATCTAGGATTCGTCCAGCTGTAGCAATTGCTGCAGGATGATCTTGCTTTGGACAATCCAGGAGCACCAGACCTCATGTTGAAGGCACCACAGGGACATGGAGTGGGTGCAACCCTGCCCCAGCACGTCCCTTTTCCCCATGGAAAGCCCAAGAGATATTTGCCAACTTGTCCCCAAGCAGCATTTGCTTGTTCGTAGTGACAGAGCCCCTCCACCTCCCAGGTAACCCACTGCCGTGCTTCGTGAGCCGTTTTTGTCCTGATGTCTAACCTGATTTCTCCTGCTGTAATTTAGGCCGATTATTTCTTGTCCTGTCCACCATGGACATAAAGAACAGATTATTCTCTTCCCCTTGGCAGCAGCCTTTTAAGCACTTGAATACTGTTATCACATCTCTTCTTCCATCATCTCTTTTAGGCTAAATAACCCAGTTCTTTCAATCTTTCTTTGTAGGTCATGTCTTGTAGACCTCTGATCATTCTGTTTCCTCCGCGCTGCCTGCAGCAGCACCACCTCCTTTTTGATATGAGCTGCCAATACCAGAATCTACTCCAGCACAGACTACACCAGCCCTGAATGGACAACAAATATGATTTTGTGAATCTTGCAGCTCGTATATCCCAGGGCACTGTCTGCCTCTTGATGTGACACTGATACCTTGTGTTTGGCTCATGACCCACTATAATTCATAGATCTTTTTTTGC
The DNA here is from genome assembly GCF_036013445.1 of Caloenas nicobarica. NCBI lineage: Eukaryota > Metazoa > Chordata > Aves > Columbiformes > Columbidae > Caloenas > Caloenas nicobarica. The sequence continues at coordinate 5,512,406 of NC_088258.1, read as the reverse complement.
GGAACTGCTGCTGATTGTAGGCTTGGTGTTTCCCATGAGGTTTTGATGTGAATAGCAAAAGGCAGGAATGGAGTGTCCTGAATGAAGGTTGTGGTTGCTACTTGTCTGTCTCCTCCAGGTCCTGATTTTGGTGTGTTCGTGTATTCAAAGTACACTTTTGGTCAGGGTTTTGAGTAGGCTGTGTGATACCTGGGTTGGATGCTATTCAGTCCATGCTGAGTAGACTTCACTGACGATCCTTTAAGTTGCTGGCTCCAATTGCCTCATAATTTCTAGTACTTTATCCCTTTCACGGATGTCCTTTCACAGTCTAATACATACTTGTGTTTAACACTGGATAATTGGCATTTTATGCAAAAAATATGATATTTGTAATTTTCTGCAGTCCACAGGGCACTGAAAAGCAGACCAGAATGGGCTGGCTGCATCCTCTAGGAGCTGTGTTTAGCGAGCGGGGTGATCTTCCATGACTTGATTATTTTTCTTTAGAAACTGGAGGTTTCTGTTCAGAAGGACTCACTAGTGGAAAGCTAAAGCCTGTTCCCCAGGGCTCAGAGCTAAATGGACTCAATGCAAGGGCTCCAGACAGTCCCAGGGGAAACACTTCCACCACCCAGCCATGGAGACAGTCTCTTGCTCTCAATGAACATTTAAATCACTTATGCAACATGGAAAAGCCACAGCCCCAGAGATGGGGCAGGACTGGTGCTGCTGCTCAGTGATTCATAGGGACAAGGAGGGGAAGGAACGCCCATGCTCCAGGGGAGCCTGGGCCAGAGCTGACCTGTCCGCAGACCTGATTGTCTGTCCTGCCATCAGCTTTGTTCTCCTGCTGGCAGCAGGGCTGGAAATCCCAGCCACGGGAAAGATCTTGAGGGGAAAGAAATGCAGGTCACTGCTGGGACACACTCTCCAGGCAAGGGATTGCACGCAAAGGTACGTGGGTTATGATAGTAATTAATGTGGACACTGCTGGTAATGGCAGAGCTGGTGCTTTAAGTAAGTGCACAGAGGCAGGAAATTAACTCCATCAATTTTTAAGATGTCATCTGTTTCATGGGGCAGCTGCAGAGATGGGAATGACTGGACCCTGGTTTGTCAGACAGCCCCTGCCCACAGCTGGGAGCAAACACTCTCCTCCCATACCATGGGATGGACCTGCCCAGCTGCCTGCAGGGAGAGGGCCCTGGAAAGCTGGAAATGGTCCCAGTTCAGCAAGACTGTGGGTCATAGTATGATACTCGATCATTAATCAGAAGGTACACTTACCTTCATCTAAACCATCATCATGTATCTATGTTGCTGGTTCCAGCTCTTCAGTCCATGCTTGCAGCGCGTCCCAATTCAGCAAAGCACATTTGACTGCAGATGAGGGCATTTAAACACCAAACCCTTCTCATGCAATAGAAGGACCTGAGGGATATTTCCAATATTTGGGAAGCCACCCTGTTCCCACTGAAAACCAGGCATCTTTTGTCCACAGTTCCCTCAGAGCCAGAACAGAGACTGCCGCAGACCTGGTGTTTTTATGGACTGGCTGCTCTCTGCCTTTGCAGTTCTAATTACATTGTATATTTTGGAAATAAAAACATCCTTTTTGATGATATCTGTCAGGAAAGCTCTCCAATATTTCCAAGTACAGAGAGGGGGAGAGGCAAGTGATCAAAGGCAGGCTGTAATGAGCTATCGGAGGCAAGCCCAAGGTCACTGGAGGCAGAAGGACCATCGTCACATTGGTTTGTGATGCTCCGCCGGCTCCCCACTCCCCTGTTCCCATCATTGCAGCTGATCGTTTGGGCCTGCACACCCTACATACACAGTGGTCGAGACAGTCATGCTGTGTGGGCACCATGGTTTAAATACAAACAGCGGAGGGGTGGGATGCTTACCTCACTGCGCAGATGGGACAGACACATGCCAAGAGCAAGGCCCTGCTCCCCATGGGTGTGAAAATATCCAGTTGTTCTTGAAGAGCTGGAAGCACTGCAGGAGTCGTCTGCTGGGGGAGGCACGATGTTTGCAGCAGGCAGAGATCTGGGGCACTGATGTGCAGAAATCTAGGGCAGCAAAGAGCAGAGATCAGGATAATCAAGGAGAAAAGATCTAGGGCATGGAAGAGCAGAGGGCTAGGTAATCAAGGAGTAATGATCTAAGGCATCGAGTAGGGTTGCTCTAAGGCATCAAGGAGTGGAGTCCTGGAGCACTGAGGAGACATGCTCTGTCTCACAGGGATGCTCCCAGAGCACCAGCATCACTGTCGGGCTCATGGCCTGATGCCGAGGGTCATGCAGGAAGGTGGAGATGGGACTGATGCCCAGCACTGGCTGCAGCTCTGACCAGCCTTTCTTAGTCCAGAGAAGAAGGGGACAAACTTCCTCAAGAAACTCCAGGCGGCATAGTAAACTCGCAGGGTTGTTCAGGACAGCCGAGCCTCAACTGGCAGCTGCACGGTCCTCGACAGGGCAACCACGGGGTTGCTTCAGCCAGCGGGAAGGAGCCTGCCTCCACATCACCAGCAGCAGTAAACATGATCTGTCTGAAAAATAGTCATGTTAACGGTTATTGATCTATAACTTTTAACCAATTTCTTTTTTACAATATTGGATTGCGTCCTAATTTTAGCTTTTTATGGTCGGCACTACGCAAATTCCACTCCATCAGCAAAAAACAGCCCCTGTGGGCCAATCTGCACCTTGCATTGAGCTGAATGAGAGAGGACTGGAACAATATTTTTCTACAGATTGGTTCCTGTTCAGGGTAGTGGTGGCCATTATGCAAATCGAGCCATAAGAAGTTTAAAAGTCTGGAACCATTATATTTCTTTATTTCATTAACATCAATGCAAGCGAGTGAGTTAATACAACAGAGTGATCCCATTCCAAGGCTTACACAAAACGGTCCCCCCATCATTTACCAAGACTGGCAATTTCCCCTGATGGGCACTCCCAGCAGCTGTATGGGGGACACTGAGGTATTTTTTGCAGCATGCAGCTGGACCGGGGTGGGTGACAAATGTCTGAGTGGATTAGCACACAGGAATCCTCTGCCCGAGCTGGCAGGTGGCTGGGAGGGCCCTGCTCCTTGCAGCAGGCAGACATCCAGGAGGATGGGAGGACAAGTAGGGAATCAATTACAAGGGCTTAAATTCCCCATGGCTCTGTGGGGATTTTTGTTCCCTTGTCAGAGCACCTGCACAAAATGTCTTACATGGTATCCTCACCTCTAATTCATTGCACGGGCCAGGAGAGGTTGCTTGGGCAGGGACGCTCTGGTGTGCACAGGCATAGGCACACGGGATTCACATTTACAGGGCAAGGCAGGAAGCACTAAGAGAGCAGCATTAGCCCCACATCCTCCTGCTCTGGTGCTGGTCACACACATTTTCCCAGCACAACAGCAATATGAGGAGCTGAGAACTGATTTAATACAGGCATGATGTTATAGGGCAGAGAGATTTGTGCTTCAGCATGTGCCCCAATGCCCCAGCTGATGTCCGTCCCTCCTCCATCATATCAGCACCACCACAAACATACACCTTCACAGTCACCTCCATCCCACCAAGGCACAGATACATTGACTAAAACACCAATGCAGAAAGACACAAATCCCTCTTTCTGGCCCCAATCAGCTGAGGGTACTAGCAGCCAGCTCCTCTTTACAAATAGAACACTATTACATACTGCTATCATGCCAGCAAGGAAATTATGGAGTCCTAGGACTTAGCCCTTGCATGACTGTTCTAGGGAAGGGAGTGGGTGATACCTGGTCATCCACAAAAGCCAGCCCACCCTATGTAGTCCAGCAACCCTGTGAGAAGCTGACACTCTTTCCTGTACTATACACCCTCTTCCAGCCATATGACTCACACAAGAGAGGCACAAACATATGCACACTCACACGTATGTATTTGCATAGATCTGGAAAATAAAGATCACAGCATGCCACACTAATGGATCCCAGCACTATAATAGCTCCATTATAAATAGCAACGTCTCGGAGCGTTACTGCTAAAGACTCTACCTTTTAGTGTTGAAACTTTTAATTGTTTTCAAAATACGCAATCAATCACAGTTAATCAAGGAATCATGAAGAAACTATCATACAAAAATACAGCATACAAACCACAATTAATGACCACTTAACAGTAGGAATGAAAATCAGATTATTTATTAGTGTCTATGAACAGTAATGGATAAAGTAATGAAGCAGTAGTATGGGGGTGTGTTAGTCTGTGATATTTAACACCAAGTGGCCATAAGTAACTTTTCAGTGAATGGGGCAATCACATAATTTAGAGCGATCTTTTCAAAGGAAGGAGATACTGTTTCTCCCTCATGCATACACTACCATCGCCCCGTGAATTGAAGGTGGGGACGAAGCTGAGAGCAATTCCTGGGTTCTCACTGCAAACCCAGCCTCTGTCCTAGGGCTGGGCTACAAACCTGTCAGGCATAGCCTTGCTCTGTGGCATGGGAACCCTGCCAAAAATGCCTCTTGGCTGCCTTTAGCCGGGTGTCCATCCATAACCTGCCAGGGAGGCTGTCTCACCATACACCAGTGCAGCTGGACAGCTCTGGCTTTAATATTAAGGAGAGCGATCAAAATCCAGCTGGATGCCCTGTCCCAGCCTTGGAGAACCGATTCCTCCTATCTCAGGGTGTCCCACAGCCTGATGGGCCAGAAAAGAGTGAGCAAAGCACAGGCTGGAGGTTATTAATCATGTGCCTGAGCCAAGGACAGTGAGCTTGGGCAGGGCAGAGGAGGTAAATTCCATGGAGGCAGCTTGGAGGCCCCTAAGGTCTGTCCTTGACCACAGCTCCAGGTGGTCTATCCAGGATTTAGTACAAAAGACTGTTCTGCCTAAGCTGGCTTTATTTCACACCCACGTAGCAAAAGAGTTGCAAGCCCAGAACCGCAGTCTACCAAGGCACACACCGATACACTCCTACCCACGCCGCCTGCAGACCCGTTTTGTTCTTTGCTGTGCTGGCTCAAGACCTTCCCGCGCCTTGTTGCAACATCAGCTGTCCCCAGGGACAGAGGCACAGGGATGTGGCATTCAGCCAGCAAGCGGTGGCAGAGCCCTGCTCCCTCCCATAACACAGCCCTCACCTTCCTGCTGTGCACCCAACAGTTCGCAGCCAGAGCCATTTGGTTTCTCTTAATTAATAAGCAGTACTCAGGACCCCGCTCCTAGTTGCCTGGCACTTAGTGCAATGGAGAGGCAGTAATGAAGTGACTCCTGGTAAGAAGGAAGGGAGAATCCAGAGGAAACCTTGTCCTGTTACACTGTTCCCTTGAAGGCAAGTGCCATTGAACACCAGAACACCACCAGCACATCACCCTAGCTGGTGTTCCTGCAGAAACTGGGGGACTGGGTGAGTCCCTCCCAGGGCAGAAGCATTGGGATATGCTTGAGCACAGACATTTCTGTAGTGAGATGGAAGTCTCGAGCTTGACCAGGGACAGCTTTTAGCACTGGACTTACACTCCTATTAGTCATCTCAGAACACCTTAGTGCAGTCTGGGTTTGGGGCTGGAGGTCTGAAAAGTAGCCAAGAGCAGGTCAGACCTCATAACCACGTCCTCCCTGGGGTTTTGGTGTGGGGCCGAGGATGCTGCAGCTCTTCACTTCAAGCCTCCCCCCTTCAGCAGTGTCCTTCCCCACAACGCTTGGGCTCACTCACACAGATCAGCACCTTCCTCTCCTTCACAGTCTTTTTTTTATTGCCTTACAAGTTGGCCCCAGGATGTTTTATCACACCATAGCACATAATACAAATGAAAAACAAAGGGGAAAAGTTTGAATTTTTTTTTTTAATATATTCATCCCTGTGCAGGGGAACAATGATCCATCTGATTAAATCTGCATGCTAGAGTTTATTAAACCAGGTTGGCCTCTCACTTTCTCTCTCCTTTAGGCAGGGACAAGCTCATTAAACTGAACGTGCTCTGCTCCCTCCCTGTTGCAATCCCACTCCACACCGTCTCTGTGCTGCTGCTATCTTGTAGGCATCACCAGCAGGTGATGAATAGGGCTCTGCAATTCAGTGTTCTCTGGCAGTAGCACAGCAGCTGAGCCTTGGTGTGTTTTTTTGGCAAAGGGTATGAGACGCCTTCAGCTTACCAGTGCCTCATGGCTGCTGCGAACGTACATCCAAGAGGATGTCAGAAAAGGCCCATTAAAATTGGAGGGTGCTGGGAGGGCAGGGACTGACCATTTCACTCCAGCCCTGCCCCAGCACCTGATGTGTCATTTACCTCCCCAGGAGCTCAGATTCTCATCTGTAAAATAGGTTTGATAGACACTGCTTCCCCATTAGGATAATTAATGGCTATAAAGCGCTTTGGATCCTGCACTAAGAATAAACTCGTCTGTAATGCCAAGGTGATGGGTGGGCATCTAAGACAGTCTCTCCGCTGGGACCAGGTCCCTGTGCAGGGTCCCCAATTCTGCTGGCAGCTGCCCACCCTGCAGCCCCCCACTTTCCTTGGGCTACCCAGGAGGGTCCCCAGCCACCCTTGTTGGGGAGGCATTTCCAGCAGGACAATATTTGCTGCATCTCCTTTTCCTCCTCAGCAGCCCTTCAGATGCAACTGAAGTCTGTTACACCCTGGCAATAACAGTGGCTTAGGCCATATAATCCCTCCTTTGCTTGACTTTGGGTTATTTTGAGCAGGAGATTAAAGGAGATTATCCGCATCACCTGAGATGCTGCACTTTCTATCTCTACCCCCTTCCCTCCATCCCCACAGCTCACCCAGGCCCAGGCAACAAAACCCCTCCCTCCTTCCCCTGTCCTCTCCCACACTCATCTTGGGGCAGCTGCCTGGCTGCAGGATGCTGCCATGGGTTGGTCCATCATCAGCCTCCTTCCCTGGACCCAGCTTCTCACTTGGCCACCCATGTATCCTGCACACCCACATCCTGAGCCAAGTCCAGAGATGCTCCACAGCAGGGCGAAGAGAAAGCAGGGCACCCCAACACACCATAGCACTAACTGGGAATTAGCCGTTCAGTGGGCTTCTCCTTGAGAAGGAGGTGAGGGCAGAGAGGATAAACAAAGTCCCCCTTTGGGCACTAGGACTTGTCACAGGGACTTCTGGGTTCAGCAGCAGCCACTTGTCTCCACAGCCAGAGGATGGAGAGGGATTGCCTGTTTGGAGCATCCCACACTATAAAAACAAACAAACAAAAAGATCACAACACAGAAGCACTAAAAAATGTCTGTGTTTCATGCCCAAGGAGGAATCCTCATTGCCTGGCCACTCACAGGCATTGCCCAGACAGGTCAGGGAGCTCCTTCCCACATTCCGGGGACCACACACTCCTCTCCAGCTCACTTCAGCTTGGATTTAGCAAAGCATTTAAATGCTGGTTTGAATCCCTTGCAAAGCCTTGCAGAAATCAGCAACTTTGCTGAATCAAGGTCTAAACAGGCAGAGGTACTAGCAGTTACCAGGAAAGTTAATTTTCCTTCCTATCTGAGAGAGAGATGCTCATACACCGCAGGGGTGGGGAGCAGCTATCAAGACATAATAGTTCCCCTGGAAAGCAAACACCCACACGTGGCATCCCACCAGCACATGTGTGACCTGTGTACACGTTCACAACAAGCTCACACCTTCATGGGCTGTTTTTCCTCATTTCAGACTACACCAGGCTAGAATCCATCTGCCACCCTGGAAATTAATAGCAATCATTAAACAAAAAGAGCTGGCAAAAAGAAGCCTGAGGTGAAAAGCAGCTATTTCTGCCAGAAAAAAAATTAAAACTATTTAGACATACAGAAAGTCATTTATTACTGTGAAGTCCTCTCTCCACCTGGGGTTTAAATCTCATTACAGTTTGTCCAAAACAGATGTTACCCTTTTAGCAGTAGATTATTAACGATAAACTCCATTTCTCCAGAGAGGGTGGGTGTTCTGGGTTCACTTGCTTTTTCAACTTGGGTAACCTCCACGTGAAATGTTTATGAAAAGGACAGGCAATCCAAATCCTGGCATAGCTCCCTACTTCTATTGTCTTGGACTCCAGAAGTTTTCCTTTCCACTCTCCACATCTTTCGGAGGTCTCTGATTGAGCAGGGAAATACAGCAGCCCAGAGGGTGGCCACAGACCCCGCTGAGGAGCAGATAGGACATTGAGGAAGGGCTTTCATGTGCCGCAAACCCACACTAACACACCAACAGCTCCTACTGCTGCTTTTCCCCCAGCAGCTTGGCATTAACCACGTGTCAGACAAAAAAATTTTCTCTCAGATGAAACCTGACATGTACATGACCCATTTTTCCAAGCTTCTCTCCTCACACAGTTTTTGGGTAAAAGTCTGTTTCATTGGATTGTAGGCTTGCTGGTACCATAGAGGAGGCCCAGTGGTCCCTCACACGTGTGACTGAGCATCCTCTATGGGCAAAAATGAGCTTCGCATATTTCCACAAGTGCATAGGCATATTTCAGTGGGAAATCAGCCAGCCTCGAGAGAAACACTGTCTGGCACCCAATTTAACCAGCCAAGCCCACAGCAGAGCCCTGGCTTTGTTCTGTTGAGATTTAACATAATAAAGATACCTGCTCAGGAATCTAGGATCCAAATTAACCATGCTGTGAACACAATCAAATGAGACATTAATATCAGCTCCACACTAATATGGCCATCTGGCTGCCCAGCCATCCCCCCAAACATTTCAGGTAGGAAGAAGCACATCCCTAGAACTCTCCGGAGACCCTGCTAAATAGATGTTCTCACAATGCCTCTCAGAACAGGTCTGGGAAGCTAGCAAGGACCAGGTATTTTAGGACTGTTGATGGTGAAGCCAGTACCAGCATCTTAGGGATCTCTCAGAATACACTTTTTGCTTTCAGAACAATTTTTTCTGCACTCCAAGGGATGTTGCAAGGGGTCTGCTGCTGGCCCTGTATATCTATGAGTGCTCATGACTGGAACAAGGTCATTCCTTCAGCACAGCATGTCCCAGGCCTTCAGGCTTTATAGCTCATAAGCAAACCCTTCACGCAGCCCTGAGGAACCTAAGAGGAGCCCCAAGCAATGTACTCACCACCTGAGGTATCCTCAGGATGAGTCCATTGCATGTCCAGCCATGTTGTGTCAAAGGCATGGCAGAATAACTGCAGGGACTGCGCTAGCAGGAGGAAAAGGGTGTAAGTTCAGGCTGAAATTCAGCTGTTAAACAGCAGGTCAGGTGAATAAACACCCACAACCATCTTAGGAGCTCTGCCCTCTGCCAGAGGGTACAGTCGCTGCTGTCTTGCATCCCCTTCCACCACCTCATGCTAATCTGCACCAACCCTTCGTCCTCTCACCCCCATCCCAGACCTGCAGCATCCAGGCTCACCACTGTGAGAACACTGTGTCCCACATCCCTTGACTCCAGCTCCTCCTAGCGCTGCAGGGACCTGGAGGGCACAGTGGGGCTGAACATCCACCCTTCATGGGACCAACAAGCTAGAGTGCTTGTGGCATGGTTGTTTGTGGCACAGGTATTTGAGTTTCAAGTGCCAGATGAAGGCATGCTACACACTTCAGAAATGCTCTTTGGTCAGGGGGGTTTACCCTTTGCCCTTGGCAGTGTTACAGGTGAACTTGCTGACTGCTTTTAGCCATCTCAGATTGAGTTGTGTGGCTGGCAACATCATGCCTCTAAGTCATTCCCCTCTTTCCCATGCAGCATCCATTCAAACCTATAATCTCACTTTGCACATGCACATTCAAGTCCAAGCAGCTGATAAGGGTGCCTCAGAGACATGGACTGTTCTAGAATATTTGTGCTCAGGATGTATTTTTGATCTTCTAGTGATTCCTGGCCAAAGGGGCCACATGAGGAGTGTCCTTTGAAATTTTAGCAGGAAGGCAAGTGTCTGTGACCACTGCTGAAACAACAGACCCACAGCCTGTTAAAGTGTTTTTCTCTAGAAACACAGCATTGGTTTGGTTTGAGATGTCAGGGTTGGAAACGCTGCAGAGAACCTGTCTTGACCTAGGGAAGAAGAGGGTCCCTCTAAGAGCTGACAAACCTGAGTTCTTCCCGCAGAGCCATGTGCAGGAGCAGGGCTGGGTAAGCTGTGCGTGGAAGGTGGTCATGCTTGGTTTCCTCTGCAATGCTGTTATCCTGAATAAACATTAGATTGGTTTTGGAGAACTGCCCAGATGATCATTAACCTTCTCGTGGCCCATGACAGGAAGCCTGCCTGCAGCACTGGGCTAAAATTAGGCCTGTAGGGCACTGGGTCTTGCCAGACATTGCTATATCTGGGCAGAAACCCTCTTCAAAAAGTGGACAGCCAGAGAGTTCAGCCTTAAGCTGGACTCCCCAGCTCCAGAGGACAAGAGCTAGATCATTAAAATCACAAAATAATTTAGGTTGGAAGAGACATCTGGAAGTCTTCTCCAAGTAGAGAAGCAGGACAAACTTCAAAGGTGAACAAGTCAGTGAGAGGTTAGTAGAGGTGTTTGCCTACAGCACAGCCACAGCAATTTCTGTGTGCAGGACACTTGCTGATGAAAAGGTGAATTCCTTTTTGCCTACCTGGAGATCATAGCAGACAATTACCATGAAATCCTATGTGCACTGTATATTTTCTTGTCCATCTGCCAACACTCAGCAGCACAGTCCACCTAGAAACTGAGGTAGGCACTGACCATGGACCCATACTTTCTGGTTTGAGATCCCTTCACAAGGGAAGAGTGGGACAGAGAGGGAAAATTCCTTTTGAGAACGTGACCATAACAAAGAAAAAAAAAAAACAACAACCCACAAACCGCACACAAAAAAACCCCAAAAAATCAGACCTAACAAAACACACCTCTAAAATTAATTTCTAACAAAGCTAACCATTTCGTGGATCCACCATTAGATTTCATCCCATATAAAAGTGGATTTTCCTGTCTGGGATGCAAAGGGTTATGCAAGCCTCCTGCAAAAATAAATTAATGAATGAAAGTCATAAAACCATCTTCCAAATAGCAGTAAAGATCTGAGGAAGGATGACAATGCAGCAGAGACAAGGCACAGTTTAGATTGTCAGTGCTGAGGAACAACAGCAGCTTCGCTTCCCAGTGCGGGGCTGGCTCCCTCCGTCATAGCCATGCTGGAAAAACATGCTTTGATCTTCAGCATTATTTAAGGGGGCAAAATGAGGGTCCTGCTTCCACACCAGATCTCTGCTTTCCCCCAGCCTAACATTGGCATAACCGTCCCATAATAGAGCTGTGATTCAGGCTGATTATTTCTAAGGACAAACCTCATCAAGTAAATACTAGAAGCAGCTTTCTCCCATGGAAACACACTTTTCTTATTACTAGTGTTGTACCTGATCAGAGCTTTTAGTTCTCTACATCCCCTAAAATCTTTTTCCTCTTCACCTTCCTCTAACTCTCCTCCTCTGATTGCACTCTGTGGTTCTTTGAGGGCTCAACTGCACTGTCACAGCCTGGAGCTGACATTTCATATCTGCCCATGCTGGTATTTCAGAAGGCTGGTTTAATGCACAGGTAACCCAGCTGGGCTTAAGACATTGTTCACCAGGAAGATCATTTATGCATTTACTTAAACTCAGCGGAGAATTTTGCTCAGTGGCCCATAGCAGTATGTGATAGGGTTGTCATCTTGATAGACCCTGGAAGCTAAGCAGCAGGAGATGGGTGTAAATGAACTCACGTGGCAAACGAGTTAAAAGCAGGTTATCTGTATTTCCTGAAATCCCAAGAGCTAACCTGTCTTGAAAATATTGTCATTTTAACCCAGAATTTATTTTGCCATAGAACAAAAGGGTTTCTAAAAATTGTTTGCGCAAACGATTTTGTTTTGGCCATTCCCAGACTGCAGTGCTGGCCTCAGCCTGGCTGGTGGGGGCACAATGGCTTCAAACTAGGGCTCCCATCAGACACTACAGCACCTGCAAGTTTACCACTAAATTGGCCTGAATCTCAGCTTCCAGGAAAGATTATAACTTTTCAGCCAAAGGTTTCATTTTGCAGAAAGTGCATTTTACACCAGAAAACCATTTTACTAGAGAATTCCCCATGTGGCCAGGTGCAGAGCAAACTATCACCTGTAGAAATCCATAGTCTGGCTGTTCAAAGGGAAGGCGAGGCAGGAGCCAGGGGTGACCCCAGCCCAGGGGCTTCCCTCCCCACCCGAGGTGGTGTCTCCTGGTACAGGAACACAGCAGACAAGGTGCTGCCAACATTGACAGGAGATGAACTGTATCCAGGGTCCATCCAAGGAGCCAAGGCAGGAACAAAAGGAGATGGGGCCAAAGGCAGCACTAGACACAAGTTACAGAGCGTGTCTGAAGGGTCCATCCAGAAGATACACCACTTACCACACAAGCCTGAGGTCTATCCTGGAAGCAGGACCACAAGCAGAACTGGAGACAGGCTCACCAACAGCAGAGCTTAGAAGAAGACTGAAGCCTCAGGGCTGAGCTTATATGGAGCTCCTGAGCCAGTGAGCAGAGGGTGTGGGTGGAGGCCCCAGGTGAGACTGATCAGGGCCATTAGTGTCTTAAGGACCTTGACAACCAGATGCATTTGAGACTCCTCAGATTGACATTCATTTGGTTACTGGTCTGCAGAAAGTGTTCCGTGCCTCCTGCAAAGAGGCTGCAAAATGATCCAGCAGCCAGAGAGTCTGTGGACACTGAAGAGCTGTCAGTGTCTTGGTCTCTGTTGACTTGTATTCCCCTTGATAGAAACAGCCCAAAGAGAGAAACATTTGCCCTAGCACCATATAAAGCCTGTGAGTGTTGATACACCAGTAGCAGTAATGACTCTGTATAGAGACCAAGTGTGTAATTTCTGTTTGTTTCTCCCAGCCCACCCCAGAAAAGTGATTTCTTACCCATCTCTCCCACCTGGCTACTTGTCCTCTAGTCCGTGACTTCCCAAGGTCTCAGTAAAAGCTCTGCTGTGTGCGATGCTGGGCACTTCTCACTCAGCCCCACTTTACCTCTCTGCTTCATTCCTTCTTCATCTCTCTTCAAACCTCAGTGGAAAACAAATCTCTTCTCCCTTGCCTATTTTTCTTAAATAATAAATAATAGCAGGAGGCAGAGTAGAATTGACTGGAGAACTCTATTATCTAACACTGTGAGGCATTTGGGAATAAGATTGGGATGCACAAAATGCTGCCTAAACCCTGTCTGTGGAGGCAATATTAGTACCAGAACCTCTGGACATAAAATTAACTTGAATTTTACAGGCCTGGGCATCTTTATTATTCAGCATGATTGTGATTTTGACCAACATCACTGAGCAGGATGCATGTAGCAAACACCAGGAATATGAATGAGCAGAAAAAACTGCCTGGAAGCCTCCTTTTCCCACCTGACATATACAGGATGGATGTCAAGCCATTTAGGGGAGACTTCATCGCTAATAAATATATTCTCTGCCATCTCGGAGCTACCTCCTTGGATTATTTTATGCATAATGAAGAGCCAAGGTTCATCTTAAAATTTGGTGCCTGATAGCTGACTTTTCCCTCCCCACCTCTTTGGTTGACAAAACATTTATCATTTGTAATGTATTGCTCCCATTTTCCTATGGCTCTCTTTGTAGTGGGACTCCTTAATTTATTGATAAAATGGCCCAAGTGGCTGTGAAAGAGGGTCTAAGAGAGGCTGAACCACAGCCAGCTGGAGATGGAGCAGCTGAGGGAGAATGAAGTTACGGAGATGCAGAAATGCCAAGGAGGGGAGCACTGGTGTGTGTATGCGTGTATACGCACGCACACACGAGCCTGCATATTAATCTGGCTCCTTGCCTCCATTCAGTAAATCTAATCCACAGTTTGAAATAACTCACTCAGTAGAATAACAAAATTAGGAATTGAGTGCCAGGACAGCATATTATTATATGTGCTGCCCAGCTCGCTTTCCCTTTACCTACCCAGCCCCCATGGCTGCTTTGTTTGCTTCCTTGCAGCTGCTGCTCTGGTTTAATTTACTGAGATGCCATTAGTCGGGAGATGGAAGCAAAAACTTACCAGCCAGCCTGCCCTGGTTTTTGGAGCCCCAGCTTTGCCTTTTCTTTTCCATCTCCCTTGCTGCGGTTTTGTAGCCAGGACGAGGTTGCTGCTGCCCCAGTGCAGGCTGCAGCCTCGTGGGCATCCCAAAATCAGAGTGGTCCCTCTGGGCCGCTGGGTTGGTGATGGGGACCAGGGCTGGGGAAGCAGGGACAGGTAGGAGTGGAGGACGTCACGGGTCAGGGCTGAGGATCAACAGGGAGAAGGACAGATCCAGGCTCCAGTAAGGATACTGGAGATCAGAGGCAATGTGTAGGAGCAGCAAGGAATGCGGGAGTTGTCATTGCCACTTTGCTGGCCTCTGTAAGACACATAAGCCTGACATCTTCTCAGCTGGACAAACCATGGTGCCTTATGAAAGCAGAAGGGAAATACAGCAGTGTCTGCAGGGCACAGGTGACTGTGCAGGAATGATGTTTCCTGCAGGTTACTGAGTAGGTACCATGGCCTCCCCATGGACATGGACTGTTGTTGTCATCTGCATGGTGCCAGTGTTCCAAGTATGGTTTAGATTAAATTTGTTTTTTCAAATTGTTGCTATTGCTATTCCACATCACCTTCACTCCCCTCATTTTCTTCTTTCTCAGTAAATGAAGGACAACCCCAAATCTCCACTTCCCTGGTTGTTTTTCATATTGGAGTTGTAGGTGGTTCATTCCCAGGTTTTCCCAGGCAGCTTTGTGAAGGGTCAGAGGACATGGAAAAGTGGTGTGCAATAGTGTTAACAGGAGAATAAAACCAGGACAGCTGAGCAAAGACAAGTCAGGCAGGCAGGAGGGTTAAAACACTGGTTCTTCTTATGGATTTTTATCCAGTCTGTGAGGAAGAGGCAGAGGGATCTCTCCTTGGTTCTCCAGAGCATCATCGCAGCCGCAGCAGGTCAGGGACAGCAAAGGCTCCTCAGCCAACTGGCTGCTTTATTTCTAACCTGCAGGATTCAAACCCCAAGACTTCGGAAGCAGAACCGAAAAGGGAGATTGGAGGGGAGGTAAAAGGTAGAAAAGGGAAGAAGGAGAAACCTCCTGGATATCTGTTATCTGCTACTACAGGGAGATGAGTTGGGAACCACTGTGAGTACCGCTGCTCCTGTCCTGCCTCGCGGGATGCTTGGCGATGGCTGATGGCACAGCACAGACACGCAGGCGTACACCCACGCACACCCGTGTCGACGTGATGCTGGGAAGGAGGCTTTCAGAATCTAAAAAGATGAACAATTTTCCCTTCTGTGCAAAGCAACAAGACTCACTTCTCCACTCCCCAGTCATGTCCTGGCAATCTAATAAAAAAGGAGATTAGCCCCTCTTTCCTCTCTTACATCTCCTTAATGCTGTCATTTCTTTCACACTTTGCAAAGCAAATAAACCAGCAAACTGCTTGCTTTAATGAACCAAAATTAAACTCAAGCTTCTAATAAAATGCCTTTTCTCCTTCCTGTTTTTGGGGAGGACTTGTCTGATAGGCAACATACAGGAAAGAAGAGAAAGCACACAGCAGGAGCCTTATTGACCGTATTTAAATCATTTACCATTGCTCTTCTTCACCCCCGACACCTCCAATTAGATGAGGGAGGCACATGGGTGATGAGAAGGCTACAGGGGATCAGCCTGACAAGGTCCATGAGGGTCTGTCTCTGCTCTTTGTGCTCAGGATGGTCCTGCTCCATTAGCTAATGCCCTCAGACACAGGCTGCAGCCCACAGCCTCCTTACGGGGGAGTGACAGGAAACCTTCCTCTGCAAGAAAAAGGCTGATTTGCCTCTGCAAAGCAATCCCAAACACAAGGTTGCCAAGAGAGGATGGTTGGGTCAAAATGGGAGTTAGAGGAGACAGAATAAATACTTGCTAAAAATAATATGCCAGGATGCATCACGCCCTGCTGCCTGTGCTGTCTCGGTTTGGCAGGGATTCCCCTGCCTGCAGGATGTCCCCTGCCTGTAGGATGTCCCCATGATTCACAAGCCCACAGAGGAGGACAGGGAGATGCTCACACCAAGGGCAAGCACTGCAGGGCAAGCAGGCAAGGAAAGCACCCTCTGTGCCATCCCAAAGAGACAGCTGGGGCAAGCCGTTGCTGATGGCTCTGCAGGACAGGAATACCCTTCTCCCACACCCTTGGGGACAATGTGCACCCCCACGGGAGGCAGTCTGAGGAGCCAGAGACCAGGCTAGTCCCTGTGGCAGAGGAAAGTGGGCACATCTAGAGTCCAGCTTGCAGCTGGAGGGAAAGTCTCCACCTGCAGCACAACACATCTGCTGGGATTTTCATCCCAACAAGAGGAGCTTGGGGCACTTTTCTTCAGTCTCCCACAGCCCTGTGAAGCACTATCATTATCTCACGGTACCAGAGAGGAGACTGGAGCGCAGAGAGGTTAATTGAGTTGCCCAGTGCCCTGAGGGATGTAGCAGCAGACGGCTCTCAGCCTGTCACTGCAGCCTGTGCTCCCCATCAGCTGGGGAGGTGGTAAGTGGGGGCACTCACCTGCAGCGCCCTGGGGGACCACAGTCCCTCTTCTCTTCCTCACTGGCTCCAAGGACTTGGCTACATCAAAATGGGCTGCCAGGTCCTGGTGAAACACCCCAGTGAAGGGACAGCACACTCTTGTGAATGTGCTCCTGCCAGTGCAGCGGGTACTGTTCCCCAGAGTGGGGTTACCCACAATATCAGTATCACTGCGGTGATATAAGGGCTTCAGCTGGAACAGCAACGTAAAAGCATGCGAAAGTCCAGGTTTCTACCCCCAGGAAGGAGGACACCTGAGATTCAGCTGCCTTGCCCTCTGCATCCCTTCCAACCAAGCCCCATTTCTAGTAAACTTTTGAAAAACCTCGTTTTGTTGAGCTTTCTGCCAAACGTAGCTGGGATAGGACAGCACCAGGCACTGGGGAGGCAGAGAGAGACCTGCAATACCCAGGCGGGGCCCCACAGAAGCATCATCTTACAGCCAGTACATCTCACCTGCACGCAACTGCACAACCACCGCAGACAGTACAGCCTGCAAGAAGGGTGTACCGTACACCCCACCCTCCGCAGAGACCCTGGGTGTCTGGCGGCTGGTGTCCTTACAGCCTCACCTACCCCAGCAGCTGGTGGGCTGTCTGCTGGAGGACAAGGTGGCTGGAGAGTCTCATGTGCAGAGAGCTGATGTGAGAGCAGATCTTGTTATTCATGTAATGGAAACCCAACTGTGCCACTAGGGAATAGACTCATTGCTCACAATCCAGAAAGAACAAATAAACTGTTTTACTGCTGATTATTACTGGCCTGTTTACCAAGGTATAAACTGAATGGTTAACAGGGATCTCTGCAGTGAAACACGGTCTGCTTCATTGCCTGTTATCACAAATGGTAAAGAACCTGGTTTCTTCAGAACAAGGGTGAGGGTATGACATCTGTCCCTAAACGCCCCTTGACAATCAGCCTCATGGAATTTTCAGACGTGCAGCATCCAGCACAGTTTCTTCACTGCCTGGGCACTGGGAAATGGTTTGGAAACCAATTTCTGGGTTTATATTCTTTTGCAAATCCAATGAAAGACAATTTAGATGTAAGATGTGCCCCTGCCTCCTTCATTGATGTCCAAGAAACCACCAGTTCCTACCAGCTGTGTTTTCAAGGAGTGCTGGTGGTGTCTTCCTTGTGTCCTACAGTCTGCCCTGGGACAAGGAAGACAGCCACAGCTCCTGTTCCCAATGCAAGTCCCAAGAAAGATTTTCCTAGATAGGCCATGATGTTTTCTCTCAATTTGTGGGCAACTCCATCTCTGCCACAACACCTCACTGCATCTGTCCTACCAGGCTACAGAGCTGTTTGGCAGCAGAGGTGTCCATGAATGATATTTTCAACCTCTTGTGGAGAAGCATGACCCAGGAGATGATGATACTCATGCAGTTCCCTTCTCTCCACTTTTGCCTTCCCATTTTCCTAAGAAATTACAAAAGGAAGTAGAAGCCACGTAGGTTTGTGTCTAGTGAAGACTCTTCCTGGTCTTCAAATAGCTGTTTCTCACTAGGGGGGAAATCTCCCCACCTCTCCATCATTTCACCCATGTGAGAGAGAGAGGTCTTAGAGACAACCAGCAAGCCCCAATGGCAGACAAGAACATCCGATGGTGGACAATCACACTAGTGTGTTTTGTAGTCAAACAGTGCCCTGAAACTACCGCTCAGGTTCTCAGAAACAGGACAGGCACTTGATGCTGAGCTTTATCCTAGACGCCATGCAGCAATGCCGTCAGAGAGACATGGTATCCTCAGTCAGCATCCCGCTCTGTGGGCACCGCCACTGCGCACACCAGCACATGAGACAGTTAGGATTCCCCTCAGCAAAACGCTGCAGCATCAAATCTACATCAGAGCGAGTTGTCTAGACTTCATCTGCTCTCAGCAGAGAGGAACAGACACTTCTGGGGCATCACTCCTCTCCTCCTAAGGTAGACACCTAAATAGGTCAGACGAATGGTGCCCTGGATGTACTTTGGTCTCTCCCCTGCCTATAATGTGACGCTGGACAATGTGCTCACAGGATGATGACCTGCATGGTCAGTGACCACCTTCCCTCATGCTGCCAAACGCCATTGGCATCAATACCCAAATAGACCAAAGGCTCCTTAAAAGGCGGTAGCCAGAGTTAGAAGGCAAGTGCCTGACGTGAAAAGGGTTTTGGGATGCATCTCCAACACCTCTAAACGTTGTCATTCCTTTCAGTGTAGTTTATGCTCGTGTTTTGTTTTGTGCAGGTGAGCTGAGAGACCAAGTGGGGACAGCCAGACCCACAGAGCCACGTGGAGATGGGGACCAGTGTCACGATGGGCAGCAAAAAGAAAACGAGGAGAGGTACTATAAAAAGTGAGAGGAAGGCTCGTCTGTAAGCCAGAGGGACTCCTCCGCACGAGCACCTAACTTCATGACTCCCTCCCCGAGATGCCGGAGACCTGGTGATGTGGGACCAGCCTCAGCCACCCCGGCCTTGGTAGCAGCCCCTGGCCGGTGGTTGCCGAGTACTGTGGGCACCGAGGTCTGCTTTCTCCACAGACGCTTCCCCCCTGTCTCCAAGCCATGAGGAGAAGGGAGAGGCGAGCGAAGCTGCCCAAGAAGCACTAGCCCACGTCTTCCCAGTCCCTGTCCCGCTCCCCTCTTCCAGCAGACCAGGAGCCCCTTCTCCTCGCCGCCCTTCCAGATGGCAGGTCGCCGGTGGGCCGCGACGTCAGCCCTCTGCGTCTGCGTGGCAGCTGTCTCTCTCCTGCACACCGGTGGGGTGCGGGCAGACTGCTGGCTCATTGAGGGGGACAAGGGCTTCGTCTGGTTGGCCATCTGCAGCCAAAACCAGCCCCCCTACGAGTCCATCCCCCAGCAGATCAACAGCACCATCGTGGACTTGCGGCTGAACGACAACAAGATCAAGAGCGTGCAGTACGCCTCGCTCAGCCGCTTCGGCAACCTGACATACCTCAACCTGACGAAGAACGAGATCTCCTACATCGAGGATGGTGCCTTTTCAGGACAGTTCAACCTCCAGGTGCTGCAGCTGGGTTACAACCGCCTGAGGAACCTCACCGAGGGCATCCTCCGGGGCCTGGGGAAGCTGGAGTACCTCTATCTCCAGGCCAACCTCATCGAGTCAGTCACCCCCAATGCCTTCTGGGAGTGCCCCAACATAGTGAACATTGACCTGTCCATGAACAGGATCCAAAGACTCGACAGCAACACTTTTAGGGGCCTAAACAAGCTC
This sequence comes from Caloenas nicobarica, assembly GCF_036013445.1. Taxonomy (NCBI): domain Eukaryota; kingdom Metazoa; phylum Chordata; class Aves; order Columbiformes; family Columbidae; genus Caloenas; species Caloenas nicobarica. The sequence goes on along the minus strand of NC_088258.1, from coordinate 5,492,630 downwards.
TCTGTCTGTGAACTCTACAGTAACCCCTTCTACTGCTCCTGCGAGCTCCTCGGCTTCCTGCAATGGCTGGAGGCCTTCACCAACATGACACGCACGTACGACCGGATGCAGTGCGACTCCCCACCCGACTACACAGGCTACTACTTGTTAGGCCAAGGCCGGACTGGCTACCGCAATGCTCTGAGCATGCTCTCTTCCCTTTGCACCGGTGGCTCCTACACTGTGATCCCTCGTTTTATCCCTCCCAGGTACCAGGTGACCACGGCACCCTCTGAAAGCCCCTGCTCCGAGGAGGACTGCTCCTCTGGTGATGGCACGACCCCACAGTTTTCCCTCTTCACACCCATCGGTGAGACAGAGGTGCGCCCCAACATCCAGGTGAAGCACCTCAACCACAACTCGGCCGTCCTCACCGTGCAGATCCCCTACCCCTTCAGCAAGATGTACATCCTCTCCCAGTTCGAAAATGGCTTCTCCTCCATGATCACCAAGCTCAGGAAGAAGGAGGAGAACATCACCGTGAGCAACCTAGTAGCACAAAGAGATTACACCTACTGTGTAGTCTCTGTCCACCAATACTCCAAGTACAACCACACCTGTGTCACCATCACACCCACCAGACCCAGCCGCAAGGAGCCAGTGCCCACCCCTTCCACTGCCACTCATTATATCATGACGATCCTGGGCTGTCTCTTTGGCATGGTGATTGTCCTGGGCGTTGTGTATTACTGTCTCCGGAAGAGGCGCCAGCAGGAGGAGAAGCACAAAAAGGCTGCCGGGAGCATGAAGAAGACCATCATTGAGCTGAAATATGGGCCAGAAATGGAGACCACCAGCATCACCCAGCTGTCCCAGGGACAGATGCTGGGCGGGGAGACAGTGACCCGCATCCCCTACCTGCCTTCTGCTGGCGAGATCGAGCAGTACAAGCTGATTGACAGCAGCGAGACCCCTAAGGCCACCAAGGGCAACTACATGGAGGTGAGGACAGGTGAACAGCCAGAGAGGCGAGACTGTGAGCTGTCCCTGCCGCCGGACACCCAGAGCTCTGTGGCTGAGATCTCCACCATTGCCAAGGAGGTGGACAAGGTGAACCAGATCATCAACAACTGCATTGATGCCTTGAAATCTGAGTCCACCTCCTTCCAAGGGGTGAAATCGGGGGCAGTCTCCACAGTGGAGCCTCAGCTGGTGCTCTTATCAGAGCAGATCCCCAGCAAGCATGGATTCCTCTCCCCTGTCTACAAGGAAAGCTACAACCACCCTCTCCAGCGGCACCACAGCATGGAGGCGGCCCCCAAACGCTCCAGCACCTCTTCCAGCGGCTCCATACGGAGCCCCAGGTCCTACCGCTCTGAGGGATCGGGCCACAAATCAGAAGCCAAATACATCGAGAAGACGTCCCCCACCACCGACACCATCCTCACTGTGACACCAGCTGCGGCCATCCTGCGGGCAGAGGCGGAGAAGATCCGTCAGTACAGCGAACACCGGCACTCGTACCCTGGCTCGCACCAAGGGGAGCAGCACGACAGCATGGCGGGGCGAAAGCCTTCCATCCTGGAGCCTCTGACTCGTCCTCGCCCCAGAGACCTGGCCTATTCCCAGCTCTCGCCTCAGTATCACAACCTGAGCTACACCTCCAGCCCGGAGTACACCTGCAAACCATCGCACAGCATCTGGGAGCGCTTCAAACTCAACCGCAAGCGGCACAAAGATGAAGAGGAGTATATGGCAGCCGGCCATGCCCTACGCAAAAAGGTCCAGTTTGCCAAAGACGAGGATCTTCACGACATCTTAGACTACTGGAAGGGCGTCTCTGCCCAGCAAAAGTCCTGAGTCCTCACACAACTCGTGACTTAACACACTAACTGGACCAAAAGAAATCCGCAGCAGCTATTTTTATTCAGACTGTCTTTGAAACAAAATAAAATGAAAAAAAAAATAAAAGAGAGAACAAATTATGGAAATCTATAAATATTCTATATAATATATAAAGTGAGATATTGAAATGTCCTCACAGTGGTGAGACATGCACCAAATTTGATCACAAACTTTACAAAACAAACGAACTGTGGAGTGAAAAAAAAGAAGTTTTGTTTCATTTTGATTTTTTTTAAAAAAATAAGAAAAAAAGAAAAAATGGAATATAAAAAGAAAGTGAAAGAGCAGGCAGAGAGCTGAGGTCTGGCGTTTCCCAATATTGCATTGCATGAGTCCTTATTCCGTGATTTTGTGGATTCTTTGTGAACAGTTTGTGTTCTTTCTTCCTTCCCTTCCAAAATCAACAGCAACAAAAACAGCAACAAAAACCAAAAAGAGACCAGAAGGAGATCTATCCTTTGGGCTGTTTTTGCAAACGGAGTCTTCCAGTTTAGACTTTTACCCGGTTGAAGGCCCGTTCACATTTTCACTCACTGAGAGGTTTTACCACACATTGCATTGTAAACCGAAGTCATTAATTGTACAGAGAAAATTTCTATATTTGCAATGTTTGCTGTATAATGAGAAAGAGAGAGGAGAAAAAAAAGCTATACTACATCTACTAAAAATATATATATATATATCTATATTCAGCTGTTTGTACCAGGTTTTAATCATGGATTTTAGAGAAAGAGATGGAGCTTGGTTTGAAGGACTGTTTTGTTGGTTGGTTGGTGGGTGGTTGGTTGGTGGGTGGTTGGTTGGTACGATATTTTGGGGGGAGAGGGAGAGTGTTTGGGTTTTTAAGTGTTTGGTTTTGATTTCTCCCAACAATTGCCTGTGTCTAAGTTCTCATTGCTTCCATGTTCATGGAGAAAAAAAAGGCACATACCCAGAAAGGCAGAATCCTCCACCTTATTCCAGGTGGGAGACCATCACCACCAAGAACAGGGAAGGGGATGAGAAGTGAAGGGTTCTTGCTTGAGCAGGTGCCACCAATCAAGGGGATTTCTCCTGCAAATTGAAAGGTATGTCATGTCCCCCTAAACAGACATGTCTGGAGAGCAGTGATCCTTGGGGTCAGGGGTGGTTTATCCCCTTATCTTGCAAGATGAGGAGCCAGCGATGATTTAGTGCAGAAGCCCTCTTGCCGCTCTCCAAAGAACATCACTGAGAGATGACACTAAACATTTACAGCTTGACCATATTGACAGCACAGGCTCTGGCCCGGGGATCCTGCCCCTCACTCCTGGGACTTCCACCACCCCAAGTCCTGCAGATGTCCTCCATGGACATCTCTGCTGCCAAACAGCTCTGTAGCCTGGTAGGACAGATGCAGTGAGGTGTTGTGGCAGAGATGGAGTTGCCCACAAATTGAGAGAAAACATCATGGCCTATCTAGGAAAATCTTTCTTGGGACTTGCATTGGGAACAGGAGCTGTGGCTGTCTTCCTTGTCCCAGGGCAGACTGTAGGACACAACCTAACCTCCCCAGATAACCCCAAATGAAGCTGCAGCCTCAGGCACTGCCCACAGGCCAGTTCAGCTCCCATTTTCCATGGCTTTGGAGACAGACACCTTGGGGAGCCTCTGAGCAGCCCTTGGGACACCACATCTGGAAGGGAAGGAGGTGGTTTTGTGTCCATGTCTGGTGTCCGCCCAAGCAGCCCCATGCCCCTCAACCATTGCTGGCCAATGCACTTCTAAGACTCAATAGCTTTTTGCTCCACCTCTAAAATACTCACAGATGATGCCCTACTCATGGAGAGAGGAGGAGTAGGAGGGTGTGGAGGTTGTGAAGGCAATCCCAGGCCATGCTGGTGGTGAAAGGACACAATTTTGCCCAGATTAGCTCCAGCTGAGTCACAAGCTTCTGTGTCTCACTAGGGCTGCAGTAGGGTTGGGGGGTGGTCTGTTCCTCCATGGGGTGTGTGAGAGCTCAGTGAGGCAGTGCAGTGTGGCAATGAGCTCCTCAAATGCAGCCCTTTGGGGTCCTGCTGCCTCCCAGAGTCTTTCCCTTGCATCCTGCTCACAAATCTCTTTGGATGGACATCCTTGGTCCTGACAGATGAGCACTAGGGCCCAGAAGCAAACCATATCCCATCCTGTTATTTCAGTATTTCAAAGTGATTTTGACAGGTATTCTTGCAAAAGGTTATGTTTGTTCAGAAAAGAGCTGAGCCAGGAAGACATGGAGCAGGCTGGGAAGTGCACAGGTTCATTCCCCATGCTTATTTGTGTAGACAACAAACCATTAGCAGGGTTTCATAATAAAAGGAAGGCAATTTCCCCAGGAATATTTTCACTCTGCAAGAGCAAAGACACATTTCTCCGCCTCCTCCAGGTGCCCCAGATCCTGCCCACAGCACGCAGCTTCCCAGGGCTGCATCTTCCAGTGAGCAAGACCTGGAAAGGGGAGCTGAGGAACACCCCACTCTTGTCCCATGACATTATGGTGGCTCCCTCCCCAAATCTCAGCTGTAGCACCTGGATCAAAGCAAACCCTTCAGCTGAACCCACCTTCTCTTGCAAACCCTGAGTGCCTCCTGGAGAAACAGGAGTTGGTCAGCAAGGATGGATGGGGGAAATGGTAGTGGGACCTCCTGGCACTGTTTCATGGTCTCAGAGGGTTCCTCAGCAAGAGGCTGGGATGGTCAAAGGCAGTAGCAGTTCATGAGTTAATTTGGGCTCAGATGCTCCATTGATGGCAGTCACCAATAGACACCAAAAGACTTTCCTCAGTCACTCTCCCACATTGAGACCAGTTCCCACACCAGTTTGGAAATGACATCATGACCATCTCCAAGGATGCAAGAGCAGTGGGACAACCAGCAGAGCGGAACCCCTCACTGGGGAGGCAGCAGCACTCAGCAGCACATTCATCTCTTTACCTGGGGCAAGTAATTTTGCTCCTTTCTGCCTCTGTTTCCTCCTCTGCAAAATGCTTCCTTATGGCATTAAGGGCATAGGCTGGTTGGGGAGGCTTAATTAATTAATTGCTTGTCTCTGAAGCCTGTTTAGCTCCTAGAATAAAAGCTGCTACAGAAATGCAAAGTTGTTAGTGGCACAAAACAGCAGGGGCAGATAAAATCAAAGCCTGATTCTGTTTTCAGACCAGAATTTCACTGGTCATAAACCAACAGAGACTGACATGGGATATGTGATACAGCAGCGCTGGCCTGTCCAAGTTAAACACTTCCCAGATGCAAACTCTCTGCAATTGGAGAAAAGGAGAGTTAGAAAAGGTCTAGGCCCCTCCATCTCCAAGGGAGGTACCTGCACATGCAGCATCCCATACCCCATAGCTGGTGGGACCGCACCACGGGTCTCAGAGACCTCCAGATGGCTCCTTGGGTGATGAAGTGATGGCCATACTGCTGAGCACCTTGCAGCATCCTTGCCCTCCCTCCAAGATAGAGTGCAGTCCTGTCAGCCATGGTCCACATCCCTTGGCATGAGATGCCACAAGATGAGCTGACAAAAAAGCCAGGCAAGGAGAGGCAAGAAGTCCCACTGTCCCCCAGAGCCACCGCCCCATGAATGGACCTCCTGGGGTGCCTCTGCACAGGGCCTGGTGAGCTCTGCCCGCAGCATCCTCCATCCCCCCGAGGCAGCTGTTTTACAAACCCTTCCAAGGGTAGAAGTAGAATTTCACCACCTGTGACATGTTGAGTGCTTTTCTTCTTTATTTTGTCTCCTGTTCAACCATTGAAGCTCTCAAGCTGTTTCTGCAAAGAGAAATGAAACCTTATCCAGCTAGGCTGTTCCTATTGCCCCAAATCTACCAAAAGTGAGTTCCCCACCAAGGAGGAAGGAGGGGGCACAGGAAAGACATGTCCGAGTGAAGAGGAGGGAGGCCAGGGGAAAGGTTTCTCCTTCATTTTGCCCCAGCTCAGGGGCAATGGGGACCAGTGGCCAGGAGCCAGCATAGAAAACCACTGCCAGCGCTGAGAGCTGGAGGCTCCCGGATCCCACCTCCTACAGAAGCCTGGGCTCTGCCACTGGAGAGCATGAACAAAGGGAAGGGAAAAGTAAGGGCGGGAGAAAGATGAAAGGCAAGGAGAGGCGTGCGATGCAGAGGCAGGAGAAGGCAGAGGCGGTGGGAGCAGCTGTGCCCAGCACGGGATAGGCGGCAGCCCCTGGAGAGGCCAGTGAAGGCATCGAGCAAAGCTGCTCTGAGAGAGAACTTTTTTTTTTAAGAGAGAGCAGTTGTTTCCCTGCGGCGATGAAACAGAGCAAAGGAGCAGAGAGACCTGTCGCTGTTTCTGCCATGCACTGCTCTGAGAAATATTCTCACTGTCTGAGGTCAGAGGAAGCCGTGTCTGCTCCTGGGAAATACTCCTGGAGAGCTTTGAAGGCAGCTGCCCATGGCCACACTGAGCTGCCACATCACTGGTTGTCCCCTCTCCAGGATTCCCCTGATGAGCCCTGAAGGAAGGAGCACCCCTGAACCAAAGGGTCCCCAGGCTGCCTGCAGGCACAGGGGGTGTGCAGGGTGGGACAGGGGATGCAGCCCCAAACCCACCTCAGAAAGCACGGCTCAGACCTTCCTCTGTCACAAGCACCAGCCATGGCGTTGAAGGGACAATGACACAGCTGATGCATGACACGATGGTGCCATCTGACATGGATTTCCCAGCCTCTGCTCCCCCAAAACCCTTTGGGTACTTGTGTGCCCCTGCGCCTGATCTCCAGTCCCACTGCTGGACTGTCACCAGTGGCTCTTAAACCTTCCCACCTTATTGCTCCTTCCCAGCCCTGCTCCTGTGAGCTGCTATATGGGAATCCTCCTCACTGAGGGCTCTGCTGTTCCCTGCAGGATGATGCTGATAGCCCTGGGACCACATGTCGATCATTCTGCTGATGTCCTGTCTGTGTCTGCACAATGGCTGTTGTTTAAAATCCCCCCTCTGATCCCTCCCCCAGCATCTCAGCAAAACAGCTTCTTGTTGGAGAACAAATACATCAGAGCCCACGTTACCCACAGCTGAATCCTCACTCTGGCAAAGAGTCAGCAAAGGACCCTGCCATGTGTTGTGAAATCTGTGTGACATCTTGAGCCTGGTTATTTTTTTAAATCCTGTGAATTAGGACAGAAACCTCTCTCCACACAGACGTGCGCCACTGAAGCCCAGCACTCCTGAGGACACCCACCAGTCACAGTGTGCACACTAGTTGCACCCATGTGTTTCAACATGTGGCCCGTGGGAAGTGCGGTGTCCACAGATAGAAACGTAGGGCAACAAAGGGTGGCCATGGTGGCAGTGGTGGCAGGCACTGCCTGGCCAGGTTCCTCCCAGAGGCAGCAGAGCACTTTAGAAGGGACGTGGCTCCCCTGGAGCTGGTGGCTGCCAACTTCTTCCCAGCTGATGCATTTTGGAGGTGTTACACCTGTCCCCAGTCCGGCATTTGATCCTCCCGTTGGCTTCAGCTGAGTCTGCCATGAAAGCAGGTGCAGATCCCAGGGGAGGGCATCTGTGAGGATGTGTGGGGGCCCTAAGGACAGAAGGTGCTCCCCATTTGCCACCCAAACTATGACAACAGCTGGACTGTGCTGGCTCTGCTCAAAGCATGCCAGTGACCTGCGGTGCTTGCTGGGCGGTGGGACTAGGGCTGCCAGTGCCACTGGAGCCATCTCTCTTCCAGCCCCGTTGATGATTGTGAGTCAGCCCACACATCCACACCTGGATGATGCCCAGGGCCACCGGAGAGCCAGTGGCAGAGCAGGGACCTGGGCACAAGCTCCAGCAGCCAGGGCAGCTCCCACTGCCTGCATGCTTCCAGCGACCCCAGCTAATCCCCCCTCCAAATGCTCCCCTCTGCCCTGCTTCTAGATCAACCCTTCCTTTGGGATTTGGTGAACTGAGATCCCCATTGCCCAAGATCGCTCAAACTCATCACCATGGTGTATGCAGTGTTGCAGAAACCAGGAGCCGCAACATAAACCCCACGAGTCATGCATTTTCTGCAGCCTGGCTGCCTGTTGCGCTCCAGAGCAATAAATCACCTCGTTTGCAGGAGAGGAGAGTTAGCAGGGGTGGGAGACAGCGGAGTGGAGGCGGCCCCATCGCACAAACCCTGTGGGTGAGGAGGGGTCTGGGGCAGACTGCGGAAGGGTGTGTTGTGGCGCTGCTGGCCCGAACCTGAAAGCAGCAGATTGATGAGGGTGATGGAAGCCAGCACGCACTGCGTTGGGCTATTTTTAGCGCAGCTGGCAGAGCAGGAGTTTGGGAGCCCAAGTCGGAATTTATTTCCATCTGTGAGTGCTTGTCAGGGGGAAGATGGAGAACGTGCTGCCCAGGTGCAGCAGAACCCTCTCAGCCTGTTTTGGGACCGGCTCACCTTGGCTTCAGCTCCCCTTCAGTGCACACCATGTCCCTCTCCTCTGCAGTGCCCGGTGGGGACAGTGCCACCATCCAAGACTTGGAGCTGTGAACAGGTGGATGCACATGGACACGGGACGGGGACAGAGCAGAGGGGATGGGCTTCAGGGGGTGAAGGGGTTATTTGGGAAAAACACTGATCCTGCCTTAAATGTGCAGAGAGATCTTGTCCTGTGCCAGGCAGGTGTGGACCTCAGAGGTGCCCCAGCCTCCTCCTCCAGCTCCTCCCTCCCCATTTACTCACCACAGGCTTTCCATCACACAGCCCGAAGCTGGTTTTCCTGGGTGTCTGGAGATGAAATTGTTCCGTAGAGAGAGATGTACAGCACTTTTCTGTTCCTTCATCTCCAAACCACTGCCGCCAGCCAATGCCCTGAGGCGCTGAAGCTGCTGGTGGGCATGGTGGATGGTGCTGGAGAAACCAACCCAACAGCTGCTCCTTGGCTCATAGCAGTGACTTTGGCTTCACCTGAATTTACTTACACTCTGCTTTTTCACATCTGCTTTGTGTCATACCCTTTGTTTTACCTCCAGCACACCCAGAAGGATGGTAGAGATTTTCCAAGTGCTGCCTTGAGAGTTTTGCTCATTCCCACCTTCCTCCATTCAGTATTTAATGAAGGGAAAACATCTGATCCAGAATGAAGCCAGTTTTCTGGACTCAGTTTCCTCTCTGCAAGTAACGAGAAGCCAGAGAAGCATCAGGGATGTAGATTTCTGCCAAGCAGGATGCTACTTTTCACTCTAGTTTAGCTGCCCCTTCTTTTGGTCCAAATTGGATGTGAATGTGCCTGTTTCCCTCCCTGTGCAAGTTCTCTGTCCCTGCAGAGTAACCAAAAGAGTCTGCCAAGTCTCTGAGTTTGCCTGTGTGTGCCTTTAAATAATTCAACAGGAACGTTAATGACACGGGGTGCACTGTTGTTCCTGAATGTGCCGACCGCTTCTCACATCCCACCTACATCTGTTTTTTCACACTCAGCTCAGCTGTCTGGAAACAGCCATTTGCAACTCACCTTTACTTGCCTCACCATTAAAGACCTCATTAATGTACTCCGTCCTTGCTTTCTTTGGGACTAAAAGATTTCCATTTCTGTCTTTTATCAGCTTTCTCATGGTTTATATCCTCTCCTCTCTCCACTGTGCAATGCCCTTTTCTAATGAGCTCTTCTCTCCTGGTCCGTTTTCTCCATTAAGCTACACAAGTGCTGACCCCCACATTGTCTTGCTCATCTCCTGGGCTCTGTTCTGGGTCTCTCATATTCTTCAGTGTTTTCAGCTGTGAAAGGAAGCAATCAGCACCACACACAACATCCACACTTTCCTCCCACCCCACTCACCTTCCTTGCAGCTCCCCAGCCCTCCCGTCTGGCCCATCCAACCACAGGGTCCAGCCTTGACAGCCTCCCCCATCCTTGCACGAGCCCCTGGCCAGCTTGCCCTGACCTGCAGGGGTGCGATGGGATGCTGCAAAGTTTGTGTTTGGTGCCTGCAGCTTGTCTCTGCTGGGGCCCTCTTTTCCTCTCTCTCAGCATCGCTTTTACACGGCAGAGCTCTCCTTGGGCATCTCCTGCCCTGCAATCAAGAGCTCCCCAGCCCATCCGAGCGCCAGGAGGCCTCTCTGGGTACCACAAAAGCCCGTCCATGGTCTCGTAAGTAAACACTCGCACTCTTCGTGCCATGCAGCTGAATTAATTCATCTCATTCCACCACATTTGTAGCCAAGACACTAAGGTTCCCATTGCCTGCTGTTGGGACTTAAAGCCTGTTTCTCCCAAATGTTCCCTGGTGGGATTTGTATTGCAGTAAGATGGGAGGAGCGGGAGCAGAGCTGTTGTTGGGACTCACTCCAAGGGGCTGAGAGAGCCAGCAATGCCCTGGCCAAGTGGCCATGGAGTCCATGGACACGAACCATCCGCCACTGTCCACCTGAAACATCCCTGATGTGCTCAGCACAGTTTAGGCTGACAACGGGCTTGTGTACACAAAAGCTCTTGTGTTTTGGGCTTTTTTTTTTTTCCCCCAGCCATATCAGGTATTGCAATAAGAGATATTACCTCTCCATACGAACCTTATCTCGATTATATTCTTAGATCATTCTGGCTGTAACAACACTACCACCCACTACAGAGTTCACACACATACATCTCTGCCTGGGAAATCCCGGGCAGAAACGTGCGTGAGAAATCCTTCAAGCGCTGACAGCTGACAAGTGCCTGAGCTGCTCCACAGCCTCCTCCAGCCTTGCAGGGTGATCACGGCTCCTAAAAGACAGTCAAATGCAGACATCAGCGTTTGGGGAAAGACATGCACCAGGAGACTGGCATGAGAGGCTGTGGAGAGCAAGTGCCCAGCGTGGCCACCCAAAGTTGTTTCCGTGGTGGAGCTCACAGCTGGGAAGGAGGGTGAGCTGAGACACGGGCTGATCTCCCATCCTGGAGACCAGACGGGTGCCAGCACCAGCTGTCGGGAGAGTGGGGAAGCAGAGATGGAGGTGTTGGAGCAGAACCAGGAGCTGCCCCTCACCACCTGAGACGGTTGAACCCTTTCTGATACAGTCGGGAGGCTCCTCTGGCTGAGGGGATGGAGAAGTCCCTGCCCAGGCTGGCTTTGGAGAACAGCACATGCAGAAGAGACTGTCTGAGGCTGTGAAGGACTCAGCTGCCGATCACTGCTCTGTAGCTGTCAGAAGAGGTGGATTCACCCACCAGCTGTGAAGTCTGAGCCAGCCTCATTCTTCTGCAAAGCCACAGAGGTACGTGGCTGGAGATTTCCAGGTGAGACAAGGCAGTTTGGCTGGCACCAGGGTATAAACCCTCCTTTGGATAACTGGTCTTTCACCCTTTCCCACAGAAGAAACCAAAACAGCACAAGGCATAGTAGGAAGATGCCAGTAAGTGGGAGGAGACAGCTTATCCAGGGAGCTAATTTAGCTGGAAGGAAAGGGGAAGGTTGCAAGATGTTCCCCTATTAAGAAAGAAAAATAAATATGCAAGAGCAAGAAGCCAGAGGTTGAAGTGCCTGTGGGGAAGTGATGTACATGCATTTGATTTTAAGAAGCCAAAGCAGAGATGGGGAAGATGCTGGACCCAGAACAAAGAACATTTCATCCCAGCATTGAGAGGCAATGGTTAGGATGAGTCTTGCAGAGACCTGGAAACCACAGAGGTGAGTGAATTGTAAGCAGCACCGCATTTAAACTCAGCAGAATGCATGAAACCGGATAATGTAATTGGAAGGGTTATTTAAACTGAATATTCAGAGGAAAAAATAAAACATTGCAGGGAAAATAATAATACTTAGCACTTGTTATGTGCTTAGCATCTTCAAAAGCTGGTCAGCCATTAACTGATTGCTCCTCTGCTAAGTCCAAAGGCCAATAAAAAGGGATGGTTCATTTAGTTATTTCACAGCTGAGCTTCTCAATAAGGCATGAAGAAGAGATTGCTACTCTCCAACACGCTGGTAAATAAACAGTCGGAAGTAGGAAAATACAACAACATCTCAGCACTTGGTCACAGCTTCTTGCTCAGCTCCTTCCTTCCTCACCTCCAGCTTGTCCAGACCAGACCCATCTGGAGCTTGGCTGGGGAGCATCCCATGGATGAGTCCAGGCCTCCAACAGTTCCAAAACTTGGTGTCTCCAAACCGGGAACTGCCCCGTGCCAGTGTCTGCATGAGCCTCAATGGGGCATCCATAGGGCAGGAGCGTGGGTGGATGGGGTGGGTGATGTGGGCTCAGAGACCCCGACTGCACAGCCCTGCTGCTTTGGCAAGCACGGAGGCTGGAGGGAACAAACAACCTTTTGAACGGCAATAAAGATGGAGGTATCCCATGCTTGTTTTGCTTAAAAAGTAAACAGTTCCTTTTGTGTTTGATAAGCAAGCGATTTGGTAACCACTGCAGAGAAAACATGACACAGTTGCAACTCGGTGATTTCCAGCCTGTTTTCTTGGCAGCGGCAGGAGGAGCCAGCAAACACCCGAGCAGCTGCCCCCCTACAGCCCCTCATTGTCAGGGGGCACCAAGGGTCTGGGGGCTGCTCCTGCTCAGACCCAAAGGGAAACAGCCGGGAAGAGGAAACTCTTATCAGGATGGAGCCATTCAGCCTGACGCTTCTCCAGCCCCAACATGGGTGAACAATGAACCCATGGAACACCAAGTGCTGCCAGAGGCTTTGCTTTGTGCCCCGAGTGCCGGGTCCCTCACTCCAAACCAGCAGCTGCTGTGGCTGGTGTGTGCTGCCCAAATCAGCCTGACCTGCCAGCACTGCCTGTCACACAGCCCTGGGGCTGAGAAGCCCTTTTTTCTTATTGCTACTGGTGGGAACCAGCACAGAGTTCATCTGTCTAACCCAAAACAACCATCACAGAGTTACGGTGCGTTGCAAAGCAGCTGTCAGTGCATTCCCTGCACGTACCCCCACCTGCCACTATTTCTCCTATGCCACCCACTTCGTGATGGTTTTTGGCCTTACCAGCTTAGATACCCACTAAAACATTGGCCTCATCACTTCAGGGAAAGGGAACTGCACAGATGCTCAGCTCGCCCCATAGAGGTGCCCTATTTTTGGTGCAGTGATGCTCCAGACCCCGCTTTGCTGTGGCACAGGTCTCCCAGAGACCCTGCTCCAGCTGTCCCAGCCCCGTGCTGGAGGGATGTCACCATGGGGCTACACGGCTGGGTCCCATCAGCCATCCCCAGACCATGCATGGCCTTCAGCTCACCCATGAGCTACCGGGGCAGCAGCCAGGAGACGACAATGGTTCACCCATCACCTGCCCAGCCCCAGCAGCAGAGAAGAGCTCCTAGAAGATGCTGGGGAGCAATTTCTCCGCCTCACCGTTGAGTGATCCAAGAGGGATCCTGCAGCTTTATAGAAGAGATGTACAAGTTTTTGTCTCTGAAAGCATTTGCTGGGCTAAAATACATTTTCCCCCAGAGCACACCAGAGTCCAGGGCTGAGCTCAGCTTTTCTGGGACACATCCAGCAGCAGCAGTGCCACCGTCAAAAGCCTTTGGTGGAGACAGGTTGAGGGATGTCATGTTCCTCTGGCTTTTTGCCCCAGGCACTGCCTCCTGCTCTCTCAGCTGTGCTCGTGGGCTTTGTGTTTTCTTTCTTCAGGTTTTCTTCTTCTTAAGTGAAATGCTCCCCATCTCCAATGCTAGCACAGCCCTGTGGACCCTGGGCTGGGAGGATGTGAGAGCAGGAGGAGGTGAGCAGGGACTCCTCAAACCAGTGTTACCACTAAGTGCCTCTCCCCCAAGGCGGATTTTGCCTGAGTGAGGCGTATGGGTCAGGACCTTGATGATTTATAGTGCGCTCAGCATCCTCCTCATCGTCTGCGGGACCTGGGGAAAATGCTGAGTGCAGAGACAGCAGCAACCTTGTCAGGTTGCTAACACGTGTTTCTGACCGGAGGAAATTTGGGATGTGGTGTGCTAAGGATGCCACACGAACTTCTGCTAAACGCTCACGTACAGCTGGATAGCAGATCTATGGACTGTGCAAGACACTGACGATTTTCCTCTGCCTGTTTTTGGCATAACGAAGCCCAATGGGTGTGTATAAACGAAGCCAGCATCTCTCTCGCTGGACCTCATGCATCATTTATAGCCAGCTTTTCCATGGCACAAGAAACATTTACATATGCCAGCATTAATTCTGAATGCCACTTCAAAGCCATCTCTGTCTAATGAACCCCATGCGCTGTGCACAGCAAATTCCACCCGAAAAATAATTAGCAACACACACCACTAAAGCATTACAAGGGGAGTGCAGCACACCACCTGCTGAAGCAAAATGAATGCCTGATTTATTTATTTTTTCCCACTTTTTAGCAACATTCAGGTGCTGACTCAAAGCTGTGCTCTGTTCTCAGCTTTGTAGGGCCCTGGGAAGTGTCACGTTCCTGCTCTGCTTTCCAGGCTAGGGGAACGATTGATTTGGGGGGGTTTATAGGTTTTTCTTAGATCACGACTGGACAGAACTGTGCAAGACTCTGCTGATTTACCTGTGCCGGGGGTGCCAGCTGGGATTTGGGGTGCAGGCAGCTCTATGTCCCTTCCCCTGAAGCTGCACGTGTCCCAGGCTTTTGGGATGCTGTCACCTCCTCAGCAGAGCCTCAGACTGATGGCTGGGAGCAGAACCGGACACACCGAGTCTCAACCTGGTCTGTAGAGCCTTTAACCCCTGAGCATCAGCCTCACTGAGAAAAAAAAAAGAAACTGGAGACGAGATCAAGCGGTTTTGGTGTCCCTACCAGCCATGGGTGCTCCCAGCCTGTGCTGGCCGCAGGCAGCCCTGCTGTGAACAGCTGAGGGAACCGAGCTGGCTTTACCCAAATTATTTCTTAAAACTGTATTAGCGCTGCACATGCCGGGAGGAGCAGCATGTTTTGCTAAAGGCCTGACATGGTGGCATCGCCGTGGGAGACCCAGGTCACAAACCAGTGTGGGAGAGGGACAACGGCCAAACCCGGGAGGTGACCATGGGCACAGGGTGACTCTGGGATCCTGGGTTTCCCCAGGTCCTGTCCTCCTCAAGCGGAGGAAGATGCTCCGCAGGGCGCTCAGCCCTGTGCTGCATTGCCGCCGTGTCTCTCCAGTATCAAACCGTGGCGATTCAAACTGTCAGTCTCTGCCTTGCCAGGATGCAAGGGGTTAAACTGTTCTTCCTATGCAAATTAGGCTTAATTAATCCTTCTCATCAGTTGCAAATATACCTTCTGAACCCTATTAAAAACATGAATATGCAAATTCAGACCTTTTTTAATACTCATTTTCAAGGACTTGGAGTCAGGCTTGATTATTCGATTCCCGTTAACAGCCTGTAAAACCTGGTGCAAAATTTAATTTCCATTTTAAGTTACCAAAAAAAACTATGAATCTGTTGGTAATTAAGCTAATTACAGTGTTACACTAAAGAGGAGACAAACAAGGAGGACAAGATCATTCATTACATTTAACACCGGTAACAAGACCTGGGGACTGTGTAAGGCCAGAGTGAACATTGAAGCCAGGATACAGCAGTGATGGAAATGGGGTGAGCTGGGGGGAGGCTGCGGCTTTTGGGTGGCCTGGTGCCTTCCTCACCTTGGGAACCTCTCTACATCAGCCCCATGAGCCATCCTCCTCCTCCTAAGGAGAGAAGCGAGGAAGAGGAGGTACAACCAAGCTGAATGGGTGCTGTGGGTGTTGTGGGGTCCCTGCACAGAGCCGGAATGTGTTTGGGGTTTCAGAGCAACCTGTAGAACCAACCTATCTGCCAGTGCAACCCATGCAGGTGGGATTTCCGTCCTCCCTGAGCACTTTCTCTATATTGAAAATATCCGTGTGGGGTGCGGAGGGGCCATCAGCTGAACTGGAAGCACATGGGAGGAGACAGGTCCTGCTGATGCGGGCTGCATGTCCTGCTCCTCCAGAGCAGCTGTGATCCTGCCCTCGCCAGCAAAGAGCAGTGACGTCCCAAAAGCTGACAACTCCCTTTGCAGAAGCGAGGTACAGCATGTGACCCCCTGTAGCTCATGAGCTCCCAGCATACGTTGGGAGATATCAACGAAACCCACTCACCCTACACCACCCAAACCTCCCTCGGGGTCACCACTGGGCTGGGCAGTCAGTGCTGGTGGCTCCCGACTTGCCCACTGACCTTCTTGTGCCTCCCAGTTCTGCCTGCATGTAATTAAATAAAAAATGCCGCTGTAGACTGATAATTATGGTTTACCACCTTAAAGTCAGTCATTAGCATGCCTAGGATCTATTCTGCACTTGGTGTTTCCTAATGAGGTAGCAAAGTTAACGAGTGATTTGTCAGAGCTCTAATCCTCACCTTGGGGCTGGCAGCTATGAACGGCAGTGATGCCACGGTGGGCTCGTGTCTCTACACAGGGCAAGGAGTCCCACGACTCTGCCCACGAGGCCAGGGCTGGGTGTCCAGGATACTGGTGCACTGGGCAGGAGACTCCAGCATCGACATCAAGTGTTACCTACATGCTGGTGTTACCTACAGACTTACCCAAAGACATCTGTCATCGGCAGGATGGATCCACCCAAGAGACTGGTGCTTTCTGGGGGGGCTTTTCTTGCTCCTCCTCGTCTCAGTGCGGCTGCCAGGATGAGCGGCTCGGTTGCCCGTGGGTTTGGTTCATTCCCTGCCATCACCTCCTCTCCAGGGTTGCTCCTTCCCCTCCCAGGAGTCACAGCAAGAGGAGCTGTCACTTCTCAACATGCCACTGATGGGCAGCATCGGAGCGGGAGCTGATCACGTACATCCCCATGGCCAGGAGCATGACTCCCAAAACAAGCTGTGGAAAGACACGTGCACGTGGAGGAGCCGGGAGAAGCGGTACAAGGAGAAGCGGTGAGAGGGACAGTGAGATTTGCTGTCACCCTGTTACACGTAAGGCTGGTCTCCCTTGTGCACTCCTCAGTCAATGGGGAGTGGGAGGCACCTCCAAACAGAAGGACCTACGTGAGGTTCAGGCTCCTAATTTCTCTTTAGGAAATGACTTCTTGGTAGTGGCTATGGGGACAGCCTGGCAGATGAAGCAGCCACCATCACCGGCAAAGCAACGTGCCTGCAGTCGTACGGCACAAATGTTACCCAGGAGATGCTCACGGAGAGAGGCAAGGTTCATCTGCCAAACTTCAGAGTCTTTCACCTGCCTGGAGAGCATTTTTCAACACATTGATACAGGCAGTTTCCGATCAGCAGATAAAAGGAATGTAAGGACAGGAGGAATGCTTTTGCCCTCTGGCCAAACCCTGTGCCTCCCACGTCCCCTTGCGTGGGCATCCTCTTGCCCTTCGGCCTGTCTGGTGCCTCTTGTCAACTGTATCATGTTTTGTGGGGGAGTCAAGGATGCAGAATTACCTTCTCAGTCCCTACAGGCAATCAACTTGCTACCCGAACCATGAGATATGATTGCCCTTATTATTTTAGCTTGCATAGCAGCGAGTCTTGTTAATAGTCATAAAATTATCTAGTCCTTGTTTAAATCCAACAACCGTCTGTGTTTCAATGACCTCCTGATGGTCTCTGGCTTTGTTCCAGGTTGAACAGGCATCAGAGGGACCAGGGAGGAAAAAGAGGCAGTGGGAGGATTAAAGAAAAACAACCAAAAACACAACGAGCAACAGCCAACAAAGAGAATTCAAAGTGAAACGGGGAATATTAAAGAGAGCTCAATCAGTCAGCTGGAGAGTTAAAAAAACCCGCAACCTGTCAGGAAGAGAAGGAAGCAGCATCAGGTAAAATTAGCAACACTAATAAACTCATCAGCACTGGAGCAAGGACCAGGAAATAGCACAGGGAGACGAAGGCGCTGGGAGATGCTCGATCCCATGTTGGGGAAGCAGCAGAGAGAACTGACACAACCTGGAGGAACCTGCCTTGGTGGAGGACCGTGGTTTGGGTGGACACCAAAGACATGGGCTTCTCCTGAGCCCTCCAGCATCAAGCAACTGCCTTTGTCTTCCCTAACTTACATGGCAGTGTTTTCTTTATAGTGTATTTCCCTTCTGTTTTGTCCCTTGTATTTGCTTCAAGGGAAAACACGCACACAAGGAAGGCTGGAGACCCAGCTACTGTGGGTGGAAGGAACAGGAGCAGCCAGTGGGACAGCAGCAGTCCCTTAGTGAAGGCTTTGGCCAGTGATTTCTGTGTAGAATGTCTCTGAAGCAAAAATCTCCTATTTCCTTTGGATGCCAGACTGCTCCTCTGTCCTTTCAAATAACATCTACAAGCCCCCAGAGTACCAACAAATTTTACAATAATAATCCCCTCAAAGAGAAACAACAAACGGAAAAACCCCAAGCAGCAGAGAACTGTTTTAATGTAACCAAGCTCCAACACAGATACCCATCAATTTTGCAGCAAACCTGAGTCATGAAATTAAAAGTAGCATCAGCATATTTCCTATTAGCCAGGGTTCCTTTTTCAGAACAGATCACACATTCCTACCCTATTTTTCTAGACACTTGTGTCAATGCGATATCATCAGATGCCGTTCAGTCGCTCCTCTTAGCCTGAAAAAAGCTTTCCTGTTGGGAAGGATGGGATTTTAATATTTAAAAAAGACTTCGTGAAAAAGCTTCGCTGATTATCTATTTATTTATTTATTTAATATCCCTCCCCTGATCAGAGAGGGTGCGTTTTGTAGCTTTTAAATATCATGCAACTTTTAGCATCGCTGCTATTAAATCCGAACCTGCTGTCACAGCAGGCAGCACGAATGTGATTTACACCAGCGCGGAGAGCCTGTTCTGTCCTCCCCAGCTACTACACTTGCCTCGTCAAGAACGCTGCATCGTTAGCTATGGTCACCCGGCATCTGACACCGTCATTGTTTTCCCAATGTCTTCGAACAGCTAAAAGCTGTGACAGAACCAAACCTGCCCTGGCCGCGTCACCTCCCGCACCGAGCAGCTCTGGCATTACCCTGGTGATGTCCTGGGAAGGCTTTTCCCTCTCTCCCCCAGGGTTTATTGGGACACGTCTGCCCATCAGCCCAGCTCACGCCATTCCCAGTTGCCTCTCAGCCACTGCTGCGGTTGGGAAATGGAAAGGGTGCTGCTCCGGGTTCCTTCAGGGTGTTGGAGTGAGCGGAGGGCAGCGATGGGGAACCTGCAGCCGTGGGATGCTGTGTCCGACCCCACCAGTCCTGGGATGCTGCCACCCATCTGGGCTCCCCGTGGCGCTGCATTTGGGGTCAAATAACCTCCACTGCTGGCCCTGTGGGCAGAAGTGTGAGGAAAAACCTGCGACTTTCCAGCCCCTGAGGTGGGCAGAACCCGGGCCCAGGCTGCCACAGCCTCTGGGAATGGCAGCAGTCAGCCTGCGGGAGAAGATGGGTTTTCTTTCTTTAGTTTAGAAACTGTGGCTTCCCTTTCTATCCAGCACCCTGTTCCTTCCTCTCCGTCCGTCCTCCGCTCCGCTCCTGCCATTCACTCCCCAGGTACCCACCCGCATTAGAGCTTCATGCCCTTCCCTTCTCCTTCCGTTCCTCCTGTATCGTTACATGGAGAAGATCCATAACCAATGTCTACAAACCACAAACTTCTCATGGCTCATCTCAAAAGGGCTTCCTTAGTTCATTCTCTGGCATCACACACTTCCAGAACAACTCTGAGGCTGATGAAAACAACACACAACGATGCCAAGAGCCAGGAGACATGAAGCAGGAGCAAAAGGCTCTGGGTTCAGAGATGCAACCTTAAGAGAGGCATGAGCTTTGCAATACCTGCCTTAGCTAAGAGCTCTGCTCCTGCCAAGGACTGTATGGCAGCACTTGACAGCTCTTTGCCCCCGTTTGGTATTTATATATGCACGCAGATGAAAAGGGTTGATCAGTAGAGGAGCGGGGGTTTGTGAACGGTTTGAGTGAAGGGAAGCTCCAGGCAACACTGCAAACAAGACAGTGCTCCGACACGCAAAGTCCCCCAGCCGTGCATTAATAAATCTTATTTTACAGCTTATAGCACATAAACCCAGTGAGCATACGCACACTTGTTAACACTCTCGCCTCTCCCCTCCAACCAACTGCAAATTTATTACCGATTTCCCAAGGCTTTCTAAAAGGATTTTTCACAAAACGGGTTGGAGCTTTGCAAATGATGAGCCAAAAGCAGATGGCACTTGTGCCCCCACCACCTGGGGTGGTTGAAACCTGCTGTACAATCAGGGTCTCTGCACTGTCCCGGGGGCTGCACCCACGGAGGGGCGATTCTGGGGGGGCGAACACAGTAGCAGGGCCCTGCGATCAATGGGCTGCTGAGTCCCACGTAGCTCGGCAAGGAAGGAGCAATCACTGTGAAATTCAGCATCGCAGTTACTGCTCGCAGCTCTGTCACAGCTGAAACAAGCAGCATAACGACAGCAGCAGGGACGGAAGCTGCCATGGCGGCAGGGTATAGCCATAAATCCAGTGTTGGAGTGACAAACTGGGGAGTCTCAGCTCCTCTTCCTCATGCCCAACCACAAACCTGTGTCCCGCAGGTGGCTCAGGTGGCTTTGCAATGGTCGCACTTCCACACGAATGCTCCCAGGCCTCCACCAGCGAGCCTTAGAGAAGCCAAGCTTCCCAGGAGCCCCAGTTTCAGGTAGTGCCCAAGCCTCCTCGCTGCGCAACGGCGCAACGCCGTGAGCAGGGCAGGGATGCTGCTGGCCAAAGCAGGACTGTCACCCCAGCAGCTTCCCCAGCCACGAGCAGGACCAGGTGCTGCACCACAGCACGTCTGGCCACGCACCCGTCCCCACGACACACCTCTCCCAGCCGGGCTGCTGTATTAAACTTAGTTGAACAAATCAGACTTGCTGGGAGAACAGGGTGCAGAGCAGTAATTTATCTGTCTCTCCTCCCCACCGAAAGCATCTCAGCAGACTGCTGTGTTTTCTACCCCAACTTATTATCCTCTCACTCTTGGGAGGCAACTTTCCAACAGGCTGAACGTGTTTTCCCTTGTCACTCTCCAGCATCGCTTCTCACCTCACCCATGTTTTGCTAAGATAGAGGGTTTATTGTACAGTTATTAATTACTTCATTTCTCCTGCGAGGAGCCAGGAGAAAAATTTTCAGAGGCAGCCAGGTTCCGCTATTGTGTTGGCAGAGGAGCCGAATGCGGCTGACGTCATGATTCATTTTCCCCATGACTGAGGAAGGCGACTCTCAGTGCCACGTCGCGCATATGAATCAGGCAGCGTTCCCCTGGCACAGCACGCCAGGCAATTCATCTTCCACCAGGGCTTCTTCGAGCAGAAGAGAAAACGCCAAACTTTTGCTATTGCGCTTGCCTGCAAACCCTGTGGAGAGGAGGGCTGGGGAGATGGGGGCTGCAGCCTCCTCTGAGCACACGCTTGTGCCTCCACCTCTGATCCGTTGGGTCTACAGCAGCTGTTTTCCGTGCCTGCAGATGCACTGACAGGCCCCAGAGTGACTCCAGCACGCACAGCCAACCCTGCAGCCACTGTGAACATCTAAGCCAACTTTCTAGCCTGCTTGCCTTCTCTCCAACCTTAGGAAGTATGTTCCTGCTGATATCAAGAGGAAATCAGTGTACACACAAGTTCATAACAAACTAATCTGGTTTACAGCATGAATGAGACTTGCCTGGAAACACTGAGATAATGATGTCCTCCCTTCTCAAAGCAGTACCAGCATCAGACCATTGATGGACGATGCATTATCACGCTTTACATGTGGGAGAGCAACAAGGGGAGCACAGTGTGTATCCCAAATAAAGGAGTCATACATCCAATGTGGGAAATGACACTTTATTCTTACGATAAGAGAGTTATAATCCATTGTAGCACAAAATGTCAGGCTTCAGAGCGTGCTCCATCCTCCATGGAGGAGAGAGCCCCAGCAAGGTGAGCAGGTACCCACAGCCTGGGGACAGGCGGCAGGCTAGAGCCAGCAGCAGTGAGCACACCTCAAATTGCTCCCTCCCTGCTTCCTTCCACAGTCCCGAGATAACCAAGAGCTCAAGAGTTAAGGGATAAAAAGCATGGCAGTGACATCTGAGCATGCCACATAACACAGAGGTGTCAACACAGGTATAGGGTCTTCAAATGGCCATTTATGCTTCTGCTCATCTGCTGAGTGATGGCAGACTCATGTAACTGGCTATCTTGAAAATAATTTCAAACCTCCTGAGTGATGAGCAGTTTGCAAGAGCAGGAGGTATCCACGAAGAACCTGCTACTCAGAACTGATCCTTCCCCAGGTCCCTGTCCTCAGGGACCAAGCCCTTGGCTCCTATGAGATGACAACCACAGGAGTGGGAAGCACCAGCCTCCTGCAAGGCTTGTCTCTCTGCTGGGGCCCAGATTTGGGGGACTCTTTTTGGAAAAGCTGTGAATGGTGATGCTGTGGCACCTCAAACCAGCAGTTCCCACCATCTTCCCAGAGAGATGCTGAGACAGTCTGGGGAGTGACGGACACGTTTCCCAGTTCAAGGGTGGGGCTTGGCACAGGAGAGCCCTGGGATGGAGCCAGACTTGCCCTCCCGCAGGAGGGAAATGATGCTTTTCAGGGGAATCGATGCAGTTTGGAAATCAACATGGAAGAAGGGGGAATAAAAAGTTCCCTGCAGAACAGAAGCAATCCAATGTCACAAATTAAGGGTGGGAGAGGAGAATTTGTCCTCACTACCTCAAGTGTCCTGCCCAGGAGTGCTCCAAACCTGGCTGGCGGTGGGACATTAAGCGATGGTCTGGCGGCTGAAGAGGTCGAGCGTGAGGGCGCTGAGGAAGGCCGGGATGCTGTCCTGGCGAAGCAGGTGGAGTTCGATGAGCTCTCGGATGGTCCGCGAGAACTCGGTTTCCAGAAGTTGCATTTTTCCACCAGAGCTGGAGGCCTGAGGGAAAAGAAGAACAAGCCCATTAATACAGCAGGGTTTTAATTCACCTCCCATGATGCAGGGGAGAGCTGGTGTCATCACCCTGAAGCTTCCTTCAGCGTGGATCCGCCTGTAATCCAGGACACATTATCTGTGGTTTGGCACATGGCGTAACTGGCCTGTTGTTGAGTTGTGTGTTTCCAGCGTCCCCATGCAGGACCCCTGCTTGAACCCTCCCCCAGTGACAAATACGGCGGTGGGGACACGAGCGGCTCAACCTTCCTGGAAAGAGGCTGTGCGGGGGCCAGGCTGTGCCGCTGGGGCAGAACTGGGGTGTCCACGTCGGGGTCACCGTCACCACCACCACCCAGGTCTCGGGTGGCAGGAGCTACACGCAAAGGACCTTCTCTCCATGGAAACACTTGTTCCTGAAGTCGTTCTGCTTCTGCAGAGGGAAGCGGACCTGTTCCTAATTAACACAGCTCCTTCCCAATGAGCTGCTGATCCACCCCGCATCCCTCAAGTGATTCTGGATGTTTGAATCAGCCCGGCAGCACATAGCTGAGAGCTCTAGAGGAATTATTTCAGAGATGCTCTCTTGAAACTAAGGAAACTCAACATGTGGGAAGACATTACAAATCTCCTGTAACACATAAAACAAGCAAAAAAAAGCTAAATGCAAGAGAAATAAGGAATGCTTGCCCCCAGAGGCACAAAAGCAGCTTGTTTATTAATAAACAGGAAAAACATCACAGCGCAAATGCTAATTATTTTCCCCTGCCATTTTCCTCTTCAAAATCCTCCCGTTCCTAATTGCTCTGCAGCTCTGCATCCCCTTGGAGCCAAGGCGGGGCAGCACGGGCAGTGCTGGGCAAAGCCGGCATCCCCCGGCGGGGCAGGACCCCATCCCAATGCATGGATGCCCAGAGCTGGAGCAGAGGATTGCCAGGTGAAGGGAAAATGTGGCTTTACCTGCTGGGAGAGAAGAGAAGCGATAGATGCTGAGAGCCCCAGGGAACCTGCTTGTTTCTGATTTCATGTTCTCAGGAGCCTGGACACATTTGATGATGAACTTTTCATGTATGTGTCACTTTGGATTGCGAAAAGCACAAGGTACCAAAGATGCCCCCGTCACCCTCGAGCCAGGCAGGGAATCTAAACAAGGTTTCTGAGTGGAAAAGTAAATTAGCTTTTGTTTAAATCTCCTCCACTTCAGCTGGGTTGTTTTTCAGCAACTCCAAAGGATGTTCAGCGCTTTAATCTGCTGCTCACTGGAGGTGCCCGACGTGCTTTCTGCGCATCCGATGTACCACTGGGTCAGATTAAAGAGGCTGAGGAGGAGGAGAGCGGCGACGGCAGATGAAGGAGCCAGCTGGAAGCACAGGGAGGGCCGTAAATCCCCAATCCATGTACACCCAGAGGCTGCAGCAGAGCCGGGAGCTGGTACAGGGGCTGGGTGCTGTGGGAGCAGCACAGGTTTTGTTTTGCAAATCCCTCCACCCCCCAGATTCGCCCGATGGGTAACGCTGGTTTGGGAGGAAAGTCCGAGTATTACGAATGCGTCGCTTGTGTCTCCAAAGTCAGCGCTGAATGGATTCATCTAAATGGGAATTCAAGCTCTGTGTGAAATACACACTGCCTCCTTCGCAGATTTAAAACACTCTTTGGGCACAGAATTAATTTTCTAAGAATTTACAAGTAAATCCATTAATTGGTTTACTAGTTTAATTAATTAAAGTGAGTTCCTTAGGAAATTTAGCATCCAGTGCCAGACCACTTGCTTGTGTTTTATGGTCTCGGAAACAAAGTAACATAAATATTTTAAATTTCTCCTCTACTTTGAGCTCACTGGAGTTAAGGGTGAAGGATACATTGGAATAATTTTTTTTTAATGAGATTAATGGTAATTTCTCTCTACTATTCTTCATAACTGAAGTTTCCTCCTTCAGCAGAGGCAGAAGTATATTGTTCAGAGAAAGTTATGCAAACAAATAGATGCTTCTGAGAAGACTGCTATTTCCCCTTGAGTTCCATGGGACTGTGGTTTCTCTCACTTGTTGGACGGTCAAGAGAGGCACCGTCCTCCCCTCCATGGTCGCGCTCTCCCCAGGAATTAAAAAAAAAAAAAAACCCAAATCAAAAAGCTCCCAAAACCCAGACATCTCACCCAGGTTTCTTATGATCTCTTCTGCAAGAGGTACAAGGCGAGAAGGCAGCCAGTTGGAAAAAAGACGATTCTTCCTCTGCCGGGAGATGTTTACATGCCGACACTGAGGATGGATGCAGTTCAGTTCATTCCATCTCACACTGCTTTTAAAAAATATTAGAAGCTTTTTCTTTTTTTCTGGGAGTGTTTTAAAATTGCTGTCATAGTTACCTTTCTTATTATTTGTTTTTATTGCTTTTTTTTTTTTCTTCACCCATCTGTTCATAATGTAGTATAGACTGGGATATCTATCTGGATTTGCAGCTTTGAGTTCAACAGCAGGAGTACCTTTGCAGCCTGTGCTTTACAAATAAAGTGATTATACGAAATAATAGCAATATGTTCCCATTAATTCCCAGGGTTTCTTTTCAAATGCCAGTCTGCACCCTGCCTGGTGCACTTGGCGAGCAGAGAGGGAAGCGCCGGGGTGGGTTGTGAGAGGGTGGGAGTGAGCAGGGGTCAGGACGCGGAGGGGATGCTCAGCTGAACGAATGCTGCACGGTCTGGTTCTTTCACACCGTTTCGGTTCGATGCAGAGCATACCTGCGGCTCCAGCTCTAAAAAATGGATTTATGAAAAATATAAACCTGAAATTTCCAGCAGCTGTTCAAATCTGTAAGGGAGCTCGAGGCCTCCTCTTCACGGTTCAGAGCTAGGAGTCCCTCCGCTCATTTTTGATCTATTTTTTAAATTAAAAAAAAAGTCTCAGCTCTCAAAGAAAAACTCCTGGACACCACTCCTGCTAGCAAGAACTTGCAGGTGACAGCACACACCAACTATTCGCAGGACACGCTCCCTATAATGCAATTGCCATTCACTCCAGTGATGCATCCCTGGGAATTCTAAGTTTAGACGAAGCCAAAAGCCACCCAAACGCACCTAGAAGGAAAACGTGAAGCTGAGGAACCCAAACAAGTGTCACTGATCCATGGCGGCAGACCCCAAGTGGGAATGGGGCAAGAGAGACCAGAGCATATTCAAACCCAGCCCCAACTGCTCTGCGCCAAATACTAATGACGTGCCTTAGAGCTATACCACTATGGTGTGGTGTTGCTTTTAAAGAGAAAGGTGAAAGGAAAAGCATCAAGATTTAGAGTCAAACCAAATACACAGGATCCAAGGAAAAGCTTCCCCTTTCCCCACTGCACAGTGAACAGCCAAGTGCAATGCTTCACTGGAGACACAAACGTTCCCCCCGTGCCCCCAGTTTCCTCGAGCACAAAGCAGCCCAGGATGCTGAAGCTCAGTACTATGAGAAAACAATCTCACAGGTACTCTTTACATAGACCTATATTAGTTTCTTCTAATTCATGGAAAAAATCTGCCTGGCTCATTAAACTACCAATATTCAGGTCTATGTTATGTTTTATTCAGATCTCAAATACTTGCAAAAGGAAAGAGTCCAGCTTTTGCTAAGCTTCATTGCCAGTTCAGTCTGATTTAAGGCCTATCGGGATCTTTTCTAGAAAAGCAATGGAAATCAATCTTTGCCCCGTGTTACCGCACGCTCGCTTCTGCTGGCGGGGGGATGCAACTCCTGTCAGAGATTTGAAGGGTGACACCCCATTTTTCTCCTCGCAGGCTGTGCTACCCCATAGTGCAATCAGATCAGCAGGCAGATTGCACCAGGTTGTAAACCACAAGAAGACAGGTCAGTTTTCCACATGGCAACATAAACTTGCAGTAGCTGCTCCTGGATCTGCTTGGAGAAAGGAGCCGTTAGGACAATTGTTTTTCCATGAGAGTCAAGATCAGCTGCCGCCTGCCAGAAGGAAACGTCATAAATCTTCCTCTTAACCCTGGAAATTGGTAAATTATTCAAGGCATTATAGTTTAGATATACATATAAAAGTCTCTGAAATAACCAGCAGCATGGTACAAAAATGAGTTATTCTCTCCAACAGGGAGCATCTCACCACGGAGCAGACAACACAGAAGATGTGGAGGAGCAATAGGCATTTCCCAGTGTCGCTGCGGGGGGATGGACCTGCGGCTGGCCAGTCTGGCCTGGTAATGCCGCAATGTATGGATCATAAAGGAGGTTGTCTTAACTATTGTTGCTTCAATATAGCACATATGGGGCTTCTGAGCGCGCCGGTTCTGCTGCGACGGCTCCTGGCCCCCACGCTGCTCCTGTCCGGGAACGCTCCCTCCGAGCCAAGTCCCACCATCTACTTCTCCGCTTGTCCCACCAGCTGAGAGTAGCTGTGTCAGAAGTGTGATAGTGCCTCCTTTGGTCATTTACAAGCTAATGTATGCTTCGGAAGTGTACTCTGAACTAGACGCATCCATTTTTTAGTTTATTGTATGCCCTTTTCCTCTTCTCTCTGACATATTTTGGTAGCTAAAAACCAATGGATTCCCTAACTCTGGCTCCAGAAGTGCCAGAAGCTATAAATGGGCATGCAAAGGATGCTTACTGAAAAATACTAGTTAGGTGTAAGACCCAATATCCTGTGGGCCTTCAGACTCTGGAATAAGACAGAAAAGAGAGTGGTTGCACGTCCCAAGGAGAAGGCTGACATGGGGACATGGTATCATGAGAAAACACGGGGTAGAACTGCAGAAACAGGGAGAAGAGGGTTTCAGCATCCAGTACAACCTGATAATCTCACCTAGACTCCCTTTCCCATGAAAGGTTAGACCAGATGATCTTTCAACGTCCCTTCCAGCCTAGGCTGTTTTAGGATTCTATCATTTCAGCTTAAAGTTGGGATATTCTGCCTCTGATTTCCACACCCAGAAAGCACAACAGCCTTTGGGTTGCAATCCATGCAAGACATGTTCTCCTTCATCTTCAAACACACACACCCAAGTGACAGTGGTGGAGTTTCCAAATGGTTTTTGGTGAGCTGACAGTAGTGACGGTGGAGATTTGTGCCAGGTGCAGCAAGCAAACAAGTTGTGGCTCAGCTTGGGAACCCCAATTCAAACATCTCGGCGTGAGGAAGGGTGAAGTCCAGGACTTTGGCAGGGATGCCAGAGTGGCTTTCCATCTGTTGGCACAGTCACAAGCCTTTGCTTTGCAGATGCCATTCAGCTGTGCTCTGGAGTAGATGGTGCTGTTCAAGGCTAAGATGTATTAGGGGTCAAAACGAGCAAGTGAATCACTGCCTGGTGACATTTACCCAGCGAATGTATCGTTGAGGCTCCATCTCATCTGCTACGCTCCTTCCATAAATCACTGTCCATGCTGCATCCCTACGCACAACTGCTCTGAATACACACGGCAAACAGCCCTGTGTGTGCTGAGGAAAGGGGCAACACAGCTTCACATTTGAGACTCCATGCAGAGATTCTCCCTGTTCCAGTCAGGTCCACGTGCCTCTGGTGTTATGGACCATGCCGTGGCCATGCTCTCCTCTGCCTGCCCCCGTTCTCACTGCCGCTTCCCTTGTCCTTGTGCTGTTCCCCACCCCACCTTGAAGCCTACTCTGATGTGGGTTATGTACATCTCTTCCCCAGATCGATCCCTTTGGTAATTTACTTTCATCATTCAAATCCCTCAGATCTCTTCTTCTTTGCATGGGACAGTCACCCCTTCTTCTCCAACACCTTCATCCATCAGCAGAAGCCCCCCGAGTCGGCTGCGCTGTCTGACCACCTCCCGAAACCTCCGCAGTGCCCTCACTGTGTTCATCACAGACCCGCTGCCGCCAAGCGCCTTGGGCACACTCGTGGTCCTGACGGCCCCTCGCCTCCCTCCGACACCTCCCCTGCAGCACCCACCACCTACCTCGGCACCCATTAACACACACAAACCCTGTCACAGCCCGATAAGCCTCTTTGAAAATGTCTTTTAAGAAGCTGCCTGCTCTGACCTTTAAACGAGAAAATCCTTTTGTTTCTGCCTCTTGCTTTGGATGCTGAGATTTTTCTAAATGTCAAAGGCCGCCTTGTCCACGTGCGGATGTTGAGGGGGGACATGGAGATGCTGAGCAGGCTGGCGCCTTCTCCCCAGGCCTGCAAAGCTGATAGATCATCACTACGGGTCCCTCTGGACAGACACACACACACACGGGGCAGCCCACCAAGCACAGAGCCAGCCAAAAAACCAGAGTGCCCAGCGAATATCCGGGGAAAGCGTGCGTGTGTGTGTATGTGCACGTGTGGAAACTCGCTGCTGAAGTTATAACAACCCAAACACGGGGTTTTGAGATCTAATTGCTCAAACTTGGCTCTCTCGAGTGATGATATCATTATCAAAATCCCCCAGTTGGGTTACGCCTCACCAATCAATCTCTCCTAAGCATCACGCGCTGCTCAAATACCAGGTCCCCAGGTAGCCACTAAATCACTTTAATTAGAGGCTGTTCATTAAAAATTAGAGAAATATTAAAAACAATAAAAAACAACAAAAAAGAAATTGTACCACAAGATGTGCTTATGGCTGGAAATATTTATGAGGCTATTTAGCAAACTGTTTACTGGTTTCATTTTTTTTTCTCATGGTAAAGGGCAGGTTTCAGCTGGCCTGACGGGACTCCTGCCCAATGTAGCTCTCGCAGGATATGCACCCCTTTATCAATCAAGTCCCCTACCTTTCACAAATGACCATTCCTTGTCTGCAGTGAAGTTTTTCCCCTTTTAATATCCTCTTTGTAACCCAAAAGACGAAGACTACTTCTTTATAATAATTGCTTCTTGCCAAGACCTCTGACCTCCGTGTCGCCAGCTTGCTATATAAAGTGAATTTATGAGGCAGAGAGGGATGGATGCCTGTAAAGGGCCTTCCAGGAAATGTAATGAAAAAGCTGCTTTTAGCTGCTGAGCAAAGAAAAGCAAGCGCTTGGCAATGCCAAGAAGAAAATTGAAAGCTGGGGTGGGATAAGTGAGAAACAGCCCTGCGTGCGCCGAGATTTATAGCAAACATTTCCTTTCTCTTTCTTATTATTCAACACTGAGATGAACCACAGCCCCGCAATGTTTTCTGCACAAGAGGTCAGCTCATAGACTTCCATCTTAATCAGAAACACGACCCAAGCACGATGCACATGAGCATCCTGGATGCTGCACCAGCTCAGCAGCAAAGAAACAGGGTGGGACATATTGCAGAGCGCTGAGCTTCTCCCTACAGCTATGGGTTTTGATCTATGTGAGCTCTCCTGTATGTGACGTAAAAAGATGAAAAATGTAAAAAAGAGCAGGGACATGAGCTGAAGCACCTGCACCCTTCTCGATGGAGAAAACCGGTTGGTGTTAATCCTGGGGGACGGTGCTCTGCACGGCGGAGGGCAAGTCAACATCTTCTCTCAAAAGGTTTCTCCTACAGGTTAATGCCCTTTGGACTGTCAAAAGTGATGCCATAAAAATAAGATCAAAGGCTTTAAAATAAGGGAAGCATATTTTTTGCTTCATACTATTACTATTTTATATCTGAATATTCCTATAGAGCTTTTCATCCTGGAAGACAGGTCTTTGAACTGCTCTGATTTCACCTATCACTGAGGAGCAACCCCCAGGGTAAAATGTGACAGCTATTATTAGGGTGCATTAATGTTACTCAACAGTTCAGGACAGACAGAGACAAATATATCCAATTTAAATCATAGGTTTGAAGAACTACTGCTCAGTGTGGATTAATACCAAAGCATTTTCCAAAAGTGCTTTTAGAGTTTTAAAGGGCAAGTATTGAAACTAAAATTCCCTGTCTCATCTGTAGGATGCATTCAGCCTCCCACCATTACGCTGTAAATTGAACATGGGTATTGTCAAAGAGGGAAGAGGGCACCATAAATGACTCACCTGTAGCATCTACTTCTGCATCCACAGATTCTGTTAGGGATCTCCAAACCAGCTATCAAAGAGATTCACCCTGCGGAGATTTGTTGAGGTGATACCTAGAAACAGTTCAGCTGAATACAAGACTGGTGAGACTAAATCACAGCAAACTATTCACATCACAGAGCAAGGAAAACTGCACGGGATGTCTACTCTAATACTGGCAGCTGGCTGCAAGTCAGAGCTTGAGATCCTGAATTATAACTTTTTAACAGGCCTCAGAACTGCTAAATAATGTTCACTGCCAAATACGTTTCTAAACATCAGCCACGAAGGACTGTAGATGAGAGCAAGGCACAGGGCTCACAAAATTTTTCCAACCCATTCATATAAAAATACGAATACGACATTAAGCCTTTAAAGCCAATATCTTGTTAAAAGGCGTGAGATCTTTACAAATCAGCGTCTTTCTTGATGTACAGGGAAGCTGTGCTGATCCCCCAGCCACAGGTTTCTCTGACCTACAACAAAGCCCTCCAGAACAAGCAGCCAAAGGCAGGTTATCCCAACTGCTGTCACAACCACGCGCTGCGGAGCTGGATGGCTCCAGCACCCGGGCTGCAGCTTTCCAACCATCTGCGAGGTGACCGTGTTGGACTGGTCAAGCTGCAGAGTGAGTAGCTAACAAGCATTAACAACATCTAGCCCATGTGTTCTGTCTAGTAAAATGCCAACCCATCTGTCTGTAACATTAGCAACTCCATAGAAGCCATATGCAGGAGAGACATAAATTAGGGAGAGAAAAATCTCCTGGTGCTTTCTCTGAAATGACTCTACAGTCGTAGCCTGCAATGCTACAACTTATTTATTGAAGTTCTGTTTTCCTGGGCAAATCCCAGCATCACAGAGCTCTCCAGCCTGGCCATCCAGAGGCATTTTCTGGTCTGTGCCTGGCTCCAATGAATGTGGTGGCTTAGTACAAAGGGAAAAAAGTAGGTGCAAACCAAAACAGGTCCCAGACCTCTCCTCCACAAGAGCCAGAAGCAGACACACAACTTGAGGGAGGTACCAAGGACTGCCAAATGAACTCAGCGCACAAGAATCCTACATTTAGATAGAGAATTCATCTCACTAACCAGCCAAGTTGCTCATCACATTCCTTTCCATCCCCCTTGCTGGGAGGAGAGCTGGAAGCAACAGAGGAGCGGAGAACCAAGAACATGGACTTTCTGGAACATGAGAAGGAAGCATCTACAGGAGAACTGCAAAAAATCATCTGTGTGGGCTTTAATTAAGATGGCCTGGTTCCCAAAGTGGGGAGATACTCCACTTGCAAACTGCAGCTGCGAGCACGAGGTCTATAAGAGAACATGAGCGGCTAAGTTTGCAAAGCCCTGCATCAATGAGAGATGGCTGGAACCACGGTGAATTTTGATGGCAACTTTTTGCAAGCTGCCGCGTTGCCAGGGAGATAGGGATCCGCTCTCCAGAGCAAACCACCGCTCACCAACAGGCAGAACTTGCTGGAGCCTTCACTGCTCACTGAGTCACACGAGGCATGTGCTGTTCCTCTGCTTTGCTGCTTCTGCATCCTGCTCCTGCCAGGGCCTTCTGTTTTCCCATCTCCAGATTAGAGCAAATAAGCAGGAAAACCCAAGACTCACACCAGCTGAAGTGCCTGTACACAACACAGGGTGCAAATAGGTCATACGGACTTCAGGACTCACCAGCTGGAAAAGCAGCCCCATGTTTGGGACATCTAGTTTTGCAAGAGGTGGAGGCTGAGTGCACGCTGGAACAGTTAAATGAGCAGATCACACACGCCTGCGAGGCTCGTCTCGCTGGAGCGACTGCTGCTCGGTGGTACAGCAGACACCAGCGTGTGATTAGTATGTTTATCCTCCTCATTTTTTTGGGATCCTTCTGGAAGTCTTGTCATGAGGGGGGCAGACAGAAAGCTAAAGAACTGAACAAGAAGATCCTGTGACCAACAACAGCTCAAGAGACCATAAGTGATAAACTTGATGACAAGCAGACAATTAGACCTTAGATATGTGGCTGAAGGATGGGACAGTATACGGAACATGCCTGTTCCTGGCTCATTGAGTTTGCAAGGCTTGTGGGGGAAGAAGTAACAGATGGACCTGATAGCAGATTACAGCTGAAATTCTCACCATGTTTATTCATTACTCTCTTCTAGGCCTTGTTTGTCATAGTCTGGCACCTTGGGCTAAGATGCAGGTTTAAGCCTTACATCAAGGAAACTGGCGACACCGTATTAGTCACCTCTGCGCAGAGCCAGGGCTCTGCAGTACAGTCACTGCTACGGAGACCAAAGCCACCGCTCAACGAGGAGCAAGAACCGGTCAATAATTACCTCCTCCTATGGGACTGTGTCACTCAGAGCTACGACCTGCCAAAGTGGAATTTAAGTGTTGGCTTTGGAAATAACATTAGTTGCTGTTGCAACATCAATAACCAAATTTCACAGTCTTAGCATGAAGTGAGGAAGGTGCTTTTATTGCTCTTGCTTTTTTGCTGGCTCACATTTTCTTCGTATTTCTTCATTTGAAATTGCTGTCATCAGCACGACTGTCAACAGGACCAAAGCGAGCAAGAGTTGTCACTACCCAGAAAGTCAAAGAAAGAAAGTTGATTTTGAACATGCAAAACATTTTCCTTGTGTCTTCAAGCATGAGTTTTACCCCTTAAAAGCTCACAAACCTCCTGTGGGGAAGCACATTTAGGAGACTGCATCTATAGCCACAAGTCAAGATTTATACTGGGGGAGATGTCATTATTTGAAAAATGTCACCATTTCTTTCTCAACTTCAAGACTTTTGAGTGCACAGAGCTGGTGGTTACCAGTAGCTGTACTTGTGGAGTTACTCAACCAGACTGCTAGTCCATAGGCAGGAAAAACTGAAGACCAAGATAGTAAGGAAACCGGTCAACTGGCCTGTGCAGGTTGGGTATATTCTGCTTTCAAGAAATGGGGTTTTAATGGTTAAACCCAATGTGAAACAGCCACAGGACTCTCCTTAAGCAGATCTGACTTCACTGTAAGAAGGAAGCCCACAGATGATGAGACAGAGATTGCAGCTAAGGAGTGAAGGAGCAAATAAATAGGAAGATTACAGTATTCAGTGAAAAAGGAAAAGAAATTCCACTGTATCCCTCGAGGGGACACTCAGACCTTTGGGCTACGACGCATTTGCTGAAAGCTTCTGCTGTTGCCGCCTGTGCTCTCATTTGGCACTAACCTCCTGAAGAACATGGCAAGACACTGCTGCTGGTTCTCATGTCTGGATGAACACACTACTCTTCCCGCAGGGAAAGGGAGAAGTTTTCTATTTAGTGAATGCACCATGTTGGAGCAACCTCCGAGGAATCCGCCTCGGGCCCTGGCCCTCCCCATCTGACACACATCTGACTGGCTGTCTCTTCTGCTGGTGTTCACCCACTGATGTGCTGCCATCCGCCAGCCAGCTCCTTTTGCTGGAGGTGTGTGTGGGGGAACGGAAAGATTTATGCAGACACCATGTATGCAATTATGAAAACAGAAGACAAGACACCCGGATATCACACAAATTGATGCATTTTTGCTGGCAGGCTTTTTGCATGATCCAGTAACAGCTGTCACGCTCCAGCCTCTCTCATCTGAGCTCCACTACCACTTCAGCATCCTTCCACATCCTTTGAGAGGGCTTGCTTCTCTTCCCTCGTGCAGCTTGCTGGAGATGCCACCGCAAAGCAGGCAGGAGCAAGGGATGCAAAGGGGAGACAGCATGATTGGGTTTCATAGCAGCATTAAAATGTAATGTTCACTTCTTTAGGCAAGATGCTGCTAATTGGCAATGACCTCGAGGCAACCAAGCTGCTCAACCAGCAATCTCTCCCACTCTCGAGCTCTTTAAAATTTGCCCTTTTGCTGTGCCAAGTCTTTCGGCAACCGTCCCTAAAGCCCAACAGCGATCTGCAGACGTACACATACGTCGTCCATTGCTTTCTGGCATGTCCCCCACTCCGCATAATGATGGAAAAGGAAAAGGACATACCTCCACATTTCCCTGCCGGATCAGCTCCTGCAGCGAACTCTGCTGCCTGGGAGCCTGTTAGTCCCCACGCCCTCCTGGTTTTCATCACTTCATGCTTATGTTTGCTTTTGTAAATAGATTTAACCTTTCTAAAATTAACAGCAGACGAGAACTTCTTTTGGCAGAAAATCAGCTTTAGAAAGATGGAGGAATGTAACATTTTCCAAACATTTGAAAACTGCAGACTAAAGATATGTGTTAGTCTCTCCAGTGAATGCTGGTTTTGCTCATTATTCTGAATGTTAAGACATTAATAGGTCCTCTCTTGATTAACGGCTGTACTAAGCTCTCTTTCTAGGAACACATATGGTTCTTTCTTGCCACAATATTGGAATAGAGAGCCAAAATATTTAAACAGTGACACTAATAAAAGATTTTATCCCCCCCATCCTGATGTAAATAACTACGGCTGGAGCCAGCCTTTAGATCTAAATGCTTCTTATCTTTCAAAAAGTTCTTAATCGAATATGAACGTAGTGGCTGAGGCTCATTTGAAATAATTGGGCTGTCTGTGGTTACAACACTGCAGCAATAAAGCTGCCGTCTGCCATTCACTCACCCTGCAGGATGCTCTGCGTCCGGCTGGAAGGAGCACACACTAGCTGGGCATCTCATGAAATGGGCTTTTAAAGCCAAGTGTGTGTGTGCACAGGCTGGTTCTACCTGCGGGGCAGAGGAAGATCCTGCAAGGAGGAGGAACAGTTTTCTTCACCCACAAGGCACAAGTACTGCCCCGAATTAAGATAATTTTTGGCGGTGGGGGGAGAACTCCAAGCACTTCTCTCCCAGCTGTCCGCGCTTGGCAGCATTCATCCCACCTGCTGAAGGACATGGGAATTACCTAGCACACAGCCCAGAAAATACGGTGAAAAATTCTAGTAGAGGATATCAGGCTTGTCTTGAGTCCTAGGTCAACTGCCAATGCAGAATGGCCTAAAAGATCTGTTCCTCGCTCATTTTTTCTCATGCTGTCCCATTACCTTTCCTCTCTGCCACAGGCTCTGTACAAATCCTACCTGTCTAACGCCATCAGCTGCTGAGATCAACAGCAGTTCCCACTTTGTGCTGCTTGCCACACAGCTGATCAGCCTTGTTCCTGGCTAAGAGCGACACAACCCTCCTGCAAGCAAGCTCCTGACATTTAAAAAGCCTTTTTACATTTCAAGGAGTGAGACCTGCAAGGGGAGGGGCTCCAGGTTTGTATTCCAGAAAACATTTATCACTACAAAACTGAAACATGGTGTGAAAATAAAAGCTCTTGAAACCTGCTTTCACACATTCCCCGGCGCGCCCAGAGGTGTTCCTGCCATGATACACCTAACAACGCTCTTGAGAATTGTTTTCACAAGCTAAAAATACAAACAAACCAGCAACAGAGGCAAGAAATATTTCTTCAAATAGTGCAAATCCAGGCTATTTGTGCTCTAAATACATTGTAGAAACAGTGTTAATATACGTACCCAGGTGTTTCAGAAAGCCACAAGAAAAGACCTCTGAAATACAGAGCATGTCCCGACTAAGATGGCAGGTTAATTTTAGATCACTTGTCCTGCTCAACCAGCCTGTATTTCACAATTAAAGTTACATTCATTTGTGTATATATAAATGTGGACAAGATACTTGCATTCTTTCTTGTGTAAAAAAACTACAGAAAGCAGAAGACGCAGATGAGAAAACAAGCGGATGAGTTTCCTTGGAGGTTTCATAGACAAAGATGTTTAAATGAAGTAATTTAAAACCAGAAAGAATCTTACAAACTAAGTGCTTCTAAGCATCGCATTTGACTTGCTTGTTTCCAACTTCATTTGAAAAAAAAAGCCTCAGAGGGAACCAAACCACTTTAGCTGCTGCGTCCTCATTCCTGACATCATCTGGAGAACTTCACCAACATCCTTCCCCACTAGTTACACACCAAACCTTCCAGAACAAGTCAGTCTACAGCGATGAGGAGAATTAAAACCAGTAGCTAGTCATTGCTCATCACACATCTGGAGGGCAGGGAAGCACCAGCATTACCTGAGATTAAGAGATAAGAAGAATTGGGCTTCCTATGCCTACAAGACAACGCAGAACCATGTGAAGGACTCAGCGCTTGAGTCCCATTTGCTGGAGAAACCGGGGATCTCTCAAACCATAGGGCTGGAAGGGAACGTGCGAGATGTGGGATGAATAGCATTTTACAATAAAACAATCACAAACTCCGCATAAGGGTGCAGAAAGGGGATGCCCACAATAAAGCCCGTAGCGATGCAGGGCTCAGCTTCTCTTGGGAAGGGTGCAGAGGGCCCTTCCACCCGACAACCACCCTATTCATCCCAATGACTGCTCCATTCAGGACAACCCGACGCAACATTCCCACAACAGGACCTGGCAAATGACTTTATTTAACCAAGGAAACAGCTTTGTGTCGTTTCTAAAGGCAAATGAATCGAGCTTTGGCTGCAGAGGGCTGAGCTGTGTTTCTCTCAGTGCCAATAAAAGCATCGGGATTGCGGGGGAGACTTAAGAGACTGTGTTTGCCTTCAGTCTCCCATATCTCAGCAGAAAAACGGGTTCAGGCAGCACAACGGATTGGGCTGCAACCGCAAAGAAGTTCAACGCTTTGGAGGCTGTTTTCCTCAAGTTCTCAATGAATTATTTTGAATTTAAAGACTTTTCACAGTTTACTGGTCTGCAGTGAGAGTGGGGCACGTTGGGAGGGGGACGGTGAAGCCCAAGATTTCTCAGGGTGGTCAAGGAAGATAAAAGAAGAATTAAAAAAATAAAAAAGAAGTAAAATAGTGGCTCAGGCTGCCCAGAGAGGTGGTGGATGCCCCATCCCTGAAGACATCCCAGGCCAGGCTCTGAGCAACCTGATCTGGGTGAAGATGTCCCTGCTCATGGCAGGAGAGTTGGACTGGATGAGCTTTGAAGATCGTTTCCAACCCAAACTATTCTATGCTACACTCTTTATTATTTTGTCACTTTTCAGCACATATGTGGTCCTACATGCAGCTGAGCTCTGCCCAAAGATGCAAATATGAGTGTTTCTGTGCTGGAGGTTCCTGCCTGCGTGCTCCAAACAGACAAGAGGTGAATGATGGGGGAGCAGGTCCCCAGACAAGCGATGCCGAGTGCCCAGGGTCCTATAGCAGGTTGGCAGTAGATTCAGGAGCCACATATAGCTCCTGCAAATCATCCAGAAACACCTCAGCTGTGGGGCCGCTCCGCATCCACAGGACCAGGAAAGCTCCACACTAAGGTGCAAAGGCAAAGGTGGACGCAATGAGATGGATTTATTCTTAAGGTGCTAAGCGGGGATGCACAATTATTTACTTTTTAATGCCTGGTTATTTAACCTTAATGCTCCGTTTACGTTATTTCTTGTATGGAATTTTATATACGTGTCTATGGACGAACTTCCAACATATAAATAGGGTAGATCAGAGGTGACCTTTACATTTGTGCATGTGGACACATACAGCATGAGGGCTAGCTAGGAGGCTGAAGTCATTAAGATATGTTGTCATCTAAAGTTTCTTATGAATTATTTGTAAGCTATTTTCTCTCTTATTTTGTTATAATACTCCCACATACTCACCAACCAGTAAAAATAGCTTAACAGTGAATACATGTTTCGGAAGTCTGTTTGCCTATTTTTCCTTTGTGCAGCAGCTGCTGTTGCCATGCTGTTGTTGCTATGTTTTCCTTTTTCTTTCTTTTTCTTTACGAAGGGAAAAAAAATCTATTCCCTAAACATGCTAGACTCACTCCATGGAACAAAATACCTGAGGTAGAGCCTAGAGGAATATAACACAATCCAGCTGGAAGAGCACAGCGTATATGTAGAAGGTCCTCCTGATGCTAATATACACATTCTTCTCTGAAAGAGTTAATGAAACTATAATGCAAATACTATTTAGATTATCAAAAAGCTCCAAGTGAAAATCATTAAAAAAGAGTATTGAAGTATCTTAGAAACTGGGCAGTGAAAGGTAAAACTCCACGTTAAATCAAAAGTTGATAAGGAGGTAGGGGGGAAAAAAAAAAGATTTAAAAGAACAGATGCGGCCAAGTATCACCTGGAAGATAAGACAATACAGTTGCTCAATAAGTTCGTCAAAACAGTCCATAAAGCTTGACAGCTAAAATTTGGGTCTGTGGGTTGGCTCTGAGAAATGCACATGCTCTTTGCAAAGGCCACAGATCCAAGGTGCAAAAGTTGACCCTGGTTCCAGGTTGCCACCTTCTGCCTTTGGTCCCTGTACGAAGAGCGGTGGAGTTTGCTGAACTGGGGCTGGGGTTCAGCAATTAAGCTCTGGAAAGACGTTGCTTTGCGTTGCCCATCTCTCCTTTGCCTCTCGGCTCCAGAGGAATTTGGATGATCCCTCCACCCTCGGCCTCCTGCCAACCTCCATGAAGGTCCGGGGAGGACAGTGGCAACATGATGACAAGAATCAATAGTTTCAGCCCAAGGATTGATGACTTAGGAGACAGAAAAAGCTACCAGATTGCAAAATGACTTAGATGGGTCAGGAATGTGGAAAACTGTGAGAGACTGGGAGGACCTTTGAAATTTGGGTCACTGGGCAATGCTACAGCAGAAGAAATTCCATACGGACAAGTGTAGCGTAACACATGTTGTTCTGCCAATTTAAAGGACTCTTAACACGCTGATGGGTTTGGAAATGATGTAACCTCTCAGAATAAAAAGCCAAGTGCCACTGTGGCCAGCTTAAAGACAACTTCTCAGTGTACAGTGTCACTCGAAACAGCAAGTAAGATGTCAAAATAAAATGTGCTTAAATAAAAAAAAAAAAAACACAAACAAAAAAACCAGCTAGAAGTACCATGTCATGTTTTTATACAAGTTGAAAGCATGTCCTCCTCCCCTGGGCAGTGAGTCAGCCTTGGTGAATTCAGTACAAAATGAGGGCAAAAGATAAATTAGGTTTCCCTTGTTTGAGGCACGTACTATGTAACCTGCCTCTTTCCTCTGAAGAAGATCTCCATCACCGACTGCATCCCTGGGTCACCGGGAGAGACACTGAAGGCTGAACTATTTACTGCAGAATTAAGAAGGCCAACAGTAAAATAGAGATGGGCAACGCGGTGAATGCTGAGCAGGATGCTACGCTAGAAAAGAGACTTCTAGCATTTCAGATGCTCTTCAGCAATTACCCTCCTTGACTGAAGTAGGTGTTACAAAGCACAGCTGGATTGAAGAAGCCCCTTTCTCTTTCTGGAGTCTGTACTAGCCGCCACTTTTCTGCATGGAAAATCATGTTTCCATAGGTCAAAAACCCCCAAGCCCCCACCTGCATGGGGCACAGGTGCTACTCCTGACTCTGAGCTTAAAGCACCATCGAGACCAGCTCTGCCATTCACTGTGCGTTACTCCTTCCTTTACCCACACCCCGTCAGTCCCAGACCTTGGAGTCTGCTAAAAACCGTCTTCCTCATGCCACTGTCCATGAGGACCACCACGTGTAGCCACGCCAAACAAATCATACTGCATAGTCTCATGATTGAGACCTGGGAGTCAGGAGCTTCCGACTTTTTTTCCTCACTTTGGGTCCCAGCATGAACTACACAAGCAGCATCATTTCTCTGCATCTCAATATCCTCGCCCTCCACTAGAACTAATAACAACTCCTCCACCAAGCAGGCATGCTGTGAGAATCAATTGGTATTTGGGAAGGCCTTTGAGAAATGTAAAGCACAGTCTACATATGAAAATTATTGATATGATTCATTACTAGGCATTCATACTCTATTTATACAACTCCCAGTCTATTACTAAATATTATGTCCATTTGAATATTGAAATCACTGCTGCTAATAATTTCTGCTAATGTTACACTGGTCTTTTGGAGGTGGCTTTTTTGACTTGAATGGGAGAATTGTGGAGGCAGCGAAAAAGGGAACAAATGCCAGAAGAGGAATTAAAAAGAGGACAACAGCTCTGTGCAGGCTTCATGGAAAATAATAAAAAATCCATTTTACAAATAATTTTGTGCTAACACTTATCTGATTTGTGTTTCCGTGCTCTTTCGTCTCGACTAAATTTGTATGAAAATCTGATCTCCATTAGCGAGGTATTAGCCCTCGCCTGCGAGATGAAAATGAGCAAACCCGAGCACATTGTGTCTCTCCAGACAGACCGCTCGCTCCTCACACGCTGGCCCAAGCGACACCTGAGTCCCCTCTCTGTGACCAGTCCCCTTTTCGGATAGCGAGGGTGCTCCATCCAAATCACCAAACTCCGAGTCCTCAATCACCAGCTCCGACGTTCTCCATGCAAGCCTTTTCCTTTGCTGTGCACTGAAAGCAGAACAATCTGGGACTACTCAAAAACCTCTGTTTCTGAGAAGCGAGAGCATATGTCTATACATTATATATTTATTCACACACTGAGGCATGTTCCCACTCCTGAGACACACACGGTATGTTCCAACTTTCTCACTCCAGCATGTTTTGCAAATCTGCTCTCCACCCCCTCTATTCCCTCGTTTCACTTTATCAGTATCTTATTTAAGGGAAACGCTGCTTACTGTAAACTGGAAACGTTAACATCAGGTCAACAGACCATTTATGAAGCAGCAGTGGTGGGAGAGGGAGCAATGGGCCACAGTTGTTTTCCTGGCTAAACCTCTTTTCCTTCCAGTTGGAATATTTATTTCCTTGTTGTGATCTTTCTACTCACTCTTTGCACTGACAAAACGGTGCCAATATCTGCGGTGCGGGAACTCAAGAACAATCGATATTTCACTTGAATCAAACAAAATGATTTTTTTCAAATTTTGTTTTTCAAAGCTCAACATTTTGCAATTAAACCTCTCAAGACGTGGAAAGTTGAGGTGAGGGTTCTTTTGTAAAAGGCAGGAGGGAGCGGCACAGAAGTAGAAACCAGAGCAAACCGGCAGCGAAGCCAATAGAAATATGCTGCATCGTTTCTTCTTTTTAATACATTTTTTACGAGAAGTGAGATCTTTGATTACATTTTTGATTAGGAGAGACAGGCATTGCCCTGCCCAATGCACAGTTAGAGGGAAAGGAGCCTTTCATGTTCATAGATATCAGACATCAAAACAGCCATTCCCAACTCTTAAAAGGATCAGACAAAACTGCAGCTCAAACTGTGCCAGGGACTTTGGTGCGGGCCGGTTCCCAGCGGAAGGCAGTCTCAGAGCCATCAGAAATCATGTGGATGCTGACGCTCCTGTTGAGTGTGGGGAGAAATACAGGGAACTTCTTCCAGGGAAATCCAGAACCATTGTAAGGCATTTCAGGGTGAGATGACTGAGAGCCGTGGCAGCCAGGCTGCAAAGGGAGCTGCCAAAAGCTCCTAGTTGTAAGGAAAGAGTAGCTGCTCCATCAGAGGGCGCAGGCAAGACAGCTCAGTGGGGAAAGCAACCAGCAGAGCACAAACTATAGCAGGATTTTTACTTATATTACAGGGAGTTCACAGCTTCCTCTCTCTCTTCCTAAAGACTCATGGACTTACTGGAACCCCTGAACATGCTGACACCCAGTTGCAGGATGAGGATGCTGACAACCAGCTCTGCAACGCAACTGGTCTTTAGAGCTGCACAGAGTCCCACGTGGCCCCCTTGCTTTAGAGGTCACCTTGATTTGCTGATAACCTACAACTGTTGTATCGCACAAACAAGAGATTAGAGTTCTGATCTTGCATGACTCCAATTGAATACTAACAATGGCAGCACAGTGTCCCCGCTTATCCTTCACCATCACTGCAACAACCCTTCATTTGGCTGCGGGATCTGCAAAATCTCAATGGCTAGAATGAGACAGGACAGCAAATCAACTCATCAATTCATTCAGAGTTTAGTTCAGCCTGGATGCAAGCGCATTCTCCTGTCACAGCTTGCCAGCATGCATTACAGATGTGAAAACCCAAACCCTTGACAATTTTTCAAGGTCCATAGCAGGAGCTGCCCAGGTTGGTGGCAAATATGATGACCATCTTACCAGAATTTGGCTCAGCTGTGCAAACAGACCTCCTGCAAGCACTGGCTGCACCTGAAGCTAACTTGGATGCTAACTCAAGACACCTGAACCTTCTCCATGTGTCCCCAGTGCTGACCCTCAACCATAACATGGACTTGCTGGTGAAGCAGCAGCCACATCTCACTGCACACAATCTTACCACCAGCCCGTTTCTAAGCTTTCTTTAAAGAGGAGTGTCCTTCTAAGCATTGCAGCACGACCTCACCTCTGCCATCACCCTCCATCTTCCCTCTAAGTCAGGATATCATGTAGAGATGACAGCGCTGGGACTGCGCAGCCACCAGTGCCAGGACACCATCTAGTCCAGCCTGTCCCTGTGGCCTCCATCCTTGAGTGGCCCAAACACCTGGCAGCAGCAATCCGAATGGCATCAAGCTGACTCCATGCTCAAATCGATAACAACCAGGTTGCGATGGACAATTGTTCCTTCTCCCAAGGCTGCCAGGGGTGCTGCAGATTTTTATCCTCTTTTTCCCTCCTAATACAGCAATAACATCAGACCAAGGGAGCCTGGGAGATGCCTACAACTCACTCTTGACGCCCAGCCCTACATCTACGTTAAAGATGAGCACAGCCATCACTCAAACAGACGAGTGCCTGGGTAAGATAAGTGAAAACCAGCTGCTCTGGCTCTGTCTGGACGTTGCAGAGGTGCTGCTGGCAGCAAGGGAGTCTGCCAGAAAATTCAACC
This sequence comes from Caloenas nicobarica, assembly GCF_036013445.1. NCBI lineage: Eukaryota > Metazoa > Chordata > Aves > Columbiformes > Columbidae > Caloenas > Caloenas nicobarica. Next base: position 5,449,261 of record NC_088258.1, on the reverse strand, counting down.
TCATCTTCCACTGAAGAGCCGTATCTATCTGGGAGATGAATTGCTCTTTTTCCCTTCTGCACACACCACCGCTCCCAATCTGCACCAGCAGTGGCTGCAAACACCTCGTTCTCGGTTCAGACCAGCCAGGAGGTTGCAGCCTTTTCACTCTGACGTAGGTTCAGCTACTGGGGTCTCTGCCTCTCTTCCGGAGGTTATAATTCACATATTCACCCTTCTCAGCTGGATCAGCTCACAACAGCTTGTCCACTTAGCACAGAGGCAGGTGAGAACATGCTGTACTCCAGCGCCGCGCCGTATTGGCTTGCCATTAAAGAGCAGATACGCTGCCATTGATTTCAGTTAATTTTTGTTCCTAGCAAACTCTCTAGAAATACTTAGCCCAAAGCGTGAAGTGCTTCTGAACACACACCCTCCTTGTTTTCCATTGTTTATTGACGTGTTCAGTATCTCTCAGTGTAGAAGACAGATTGGAGGAACACAGCAATCTGATTTTCCCCACCAATATCACCGATGGGATCAGAGCAGCAATGGGAGCATGGCTGTTCTGTTGCTCTTGCGGCTTTTTCCTCTGTGAGCCATGTAGACCTCTGATTGTGTTTGAGGCTTTGATTTCACTTGCTGCACTGATTCAATGACACCCCCAATGGTTATTCTTTAATCTCTAACAAACAATGGTGAGCTGCTAAAGCTCAAGCACAGCCTCATGCAGTGATTAGCTGCATGGTGGAAAAAAAGTAAGATTGTCCCAACGTTTTGGCATGAATAACAATGAGGAAGACAATTTTTCTAAGAATGCTTTCCTGTAAAGCAGCCTTTAGAAAAATGCCAGTAACATCCCAGGGATATTTGGTCCTCTAGATGACGAAGAAGAAACCACAAATTAGTTCTTTCTGCGACTTGTAGAAATGTTCCTATATGTGGTGCCAGTGTTAGGATGAACTCAAGGTATAGAAACAAATACAGTAGGCAACACGTGCCATGGAGGACTTGTGCAAACATCTCCTAAGTATAGCTTCCTCCTGTAGACTCTTGCCCTAGGTCCTGCTTAGCCATGTGCCATCAAAACAGACTAAATCCCAGAAATCAGCTTTGTGCACGCCTGCCGAAGCAGGCTGGCCTGTATTCTCATGCTACAGAGAGGGGCAAAGTGAGGAAAAACAAGGAGAAAATGCATCATCTAGAGGAAACTTGTGTTGGTGAGCAGAGGAAAGAGGCACAAACAGGATGTGGAACCAGAGAATTAACAGGCACTGGCTGGGCATGTTCAGCTCAAGCAAGCGTTATCCCAACCAATTTATATGTAACCACCTTAGTCGAAATACCACTTAATTTAAAACATCCAGGAAACAAAATAATGTCTTCAAGGTCAGGTGGGGCCAGCTTGTTAAGGGCAGGACAATTTTATTTCCCGCTGATTTGCCACCCATACTAATGGTCCCTCCACAAGAGTGCTGTCAAGGTGAAAAGAGCAGCACACAACTCCCAACTCAAACCAGCCTGTGACGTGTGACAAAACCACCTGCAGCTTCACTCTCATGGCTGGTACAGCTGTAACAGCACAGCTCCCAGTCCTACACGGCCACCTGCCTGCAGATGCTTCGGTTAAGTTGGAAATGAGAACAGAAGCCTTTGAGAAACCCTTCAAAAGATAAGCCTCTGGTTCCCCTGCTCTTCAGCTGTTTATCTGGAATGGTGCAGGGCGCCAGGGGAAGGGACTTCCCTCAACAGCGCAGTGACACTCTAAATATAGTTATTTGCAAGCCACATTGGATGTAAATGGTGTAGAAGTCCCCCTGTGCCCCGTGTTCCTGTGAAGCTGCTGGCACACACCACGACACCAGTGAGGCTGAGGACAGAAAAACTCAACCCGCGGATGCCAACGGGGCATCACCCGGCCGTGTGGCCACCTTCTGCTGCTCTCTTTCTTATTCACCAATGACTCACCATTTCCAGAAGGTCAAGGTACCAGAGAGCAGAGGTGTGGGATGTATTAGAAGGCGGGTGGTTAGCAGGTCGAGAGAGGTTCTCCTTCCCCTCTACTCTGCCCTGGTGAGGCCGCATCTGGAATATTGTGTCCAGTTCTGGGCCCCTCAGTTCCAGAAGGACAGGGAACTGCTGGAGAGAGTCCAGCGCAGCCACGGAGATGCTGAAGAGAGTGGAGCATCTCCCGGGTGAGGAAAGGCTGAGGAGCTGGGGCTCTGGAGCTTGGAGGAGACTGAGGGGTGATCTTATAAATGGTTATAAATATGTAAAGGGGGAGTGTCAGGAGGATGGAGCCAGGCTCTGCTCGGTGACAACCAGTGATAGGACAAGGGGCAATGGGTACAAACTGGAACACAGGAGGTTCCACTGAAATTTGAGAAGAAACTTCTTCCCGGTGAGGGTGCCAGAGCCTGGCCCAGGCTGCCCAGGGAGGTTGTGGAGTCTCCTTCTCTGCAGACATTCCAACCCGCCTGGACACCTTCTGGTGTAACCTCATCTGGGGGTTCCTGCTCCGGCGGGGGGATTGCACTGGATGAGCTTTCGAGGTCCCTTCCAACCCCTGACATTCTGGGATTCTGTGATGAAGAACTACACAGAGTCACTCAAAAGAGCTTCTGCTCCAGCCGCAAGTGAGCGGGCAAAGCCCAGAGGCGATGCCCAACTTGATTAAAATTAAGACATATTCCTCCACATGCTGTGCTGTCTTGTACACATGCTGTTCCTCAGTTTTTTTCAGTTTGTAAAAACAGAGCAGTACTTGCTCTATCCACAACAGTCCTGGAAGACTTAATTCATGTTTGTGAAGTGCTTTCAGATCTTAAATCAGAAGGCATGAGAAAGCACAAGTTGTTATTATAATTGCATTATTGAGTGCTGTAAAAAAAAAACCAGCTTATGTTTCTTAGAATTCAGGTCCTTTTTCAGACTAGCTTTATGTCCCTTGACACATGTATTTGACAATAACCCAAATAGCCTTGATCTTTTACTCCCAGTAGGGTTTACTTTATACCTTAATGAGGTCTCTTCTTAATCTTTTTTAGCAAAGGATAAACATCCCACCTCACTATAACCAAATTCTGTGAGCCTGATTTCCGTCTGCCAGACTGGGTCTTTTTCTGTAACACCAGTCCAGTAAGGGGTCCGGACTGGTCGGGAGAAATATGGATGGGATCTCACCCATCCCTCACAAGATGCCACTGCACACTTGCAGATTTGCATGCGATATCTCTATTTCTGTCAGTTAGGACATTCCTGAAACATCTTACCACTCCTGAGAGCTGTGCCAGGTTATTTAGTCCTAAATACAACGGTATTTTTACCCCTCTTATCCATAACGCCAGATCTTCAACCTTATCTCTGTTTAACAGCACAGGATGCTCCCAGGTATATTCCTGACTATATTTCTGTCTTCGGACTCCAGTACTTGCCTTACCCTTACCATTACCAAATCACCCAGAGACCTACAGCCTTGTTGATATTGACTTTCTTCTCTCCTCAATCCTTCTCTCAGGTTTCCTTTTTTTATCTCCTATCATCTGCAAATTGCATCGTTTTTATCTTCCGCTATGCTGGAAATCTTATCATGAAAGACAGACTTTTCTTTTTTCTTTTTTTAATTAGTACTTGGTAATATTACCAAGCTGTGAGTTTATAGCTTTGTAGATCTTATATTTTTGACACTAATTACTCACAAAGGCTTTTAAAGCAGCATTTCAACATAGCAACTGCCATGACTGTAATTAAGTAAGAAGCAGCAATTTTTTTTTTTCCACATTTGAAAAAAAGTCTCTAGCATTCCTGCCCCGTATCATAGCTCAGCCCCGGTACCACTCTGATGAACGAGACCAGACGTTGAAAACATATTACTCCCGACGCACGCACAACTCTCCCCACCCTCACCCAAGCAGCGGCTGATGTATTAATAGTGCTGTCAGCACGGAGCATCCGCAGGGATTCACCGCTTGCCTATTGCCAATCCAAAGGGCTCGGCTAATTTTAGACTCGCGGTTTCTGCTTCTTGTGGGAGAATGTTTTTTCCCCCTGTTCAAACCTCAAAGACTCATGTTGTACCAACCACATGACTGCGCTTGATTTATTTCCTCCCCATCGGCTCCTTGCCGGGACCCAGAAAGAACGTGGTGGGACGTACGGGTATCCACATCAATGCTGGATGCGTTGCCTGGAAGATGCCAGGGCAGCAAGTGCTCTCATGATATGTTTGTAAACTAGCTGTTACGGGGATGATCAATTAAAGGCATCTCTGTGGGGAGAGGTTGATTCCACTGGCCTATTTCATTTTCAAATTACTCCAGGATGCTGCCTTTTACTATTACATTATTTGTTCTGAAACTCCAAATTAAGATTTTATTGCACCATTAATTTTTATGCAGAAATTACCATTAAAATCAATGTTTTCTGCTTAAAACTTGACAGTTGGAGCTGACTGATTGTCTAGCCTGTTTCCCATTGCTTTACTGCCTGGAAGGGAATGAGTTGGTCCTGGTGTGCCTCTAACTCAGAGCAACACATTCACTGCACCTTACCAACACTTGGGCGCATCCATCCTGGGCAGCGGGGACACCTGTGGCAGCACAACATGCGTCTCCAACATCCCAGGCTGCTGTTTCCAACATCTCCTGGGGGATGCAGATCCTCCTGCTGCTAACGAGCCAGGGATAGCGATGGAACCGGGTCTGCAGCGCAGGTTGAAGTGCTGCCCTCCTTTCTGCCCTGTCTGGGGAACAAGCTGGGCACGGGCAATCCTGGCTGCGCCAGCTCCTCGCGCTGTGCCAGGGGTTACAATGCCAGCCGGGCTGCCGAGATCATCGCTCCCTGTCCCCATCCCTGCCCTATAAATATTCTGTCACGGCATTTCATTGTGTGGTTTGTACAAGCCACCTTCTGATCCTCAGCAGAAACTCCCGAGCACAACAGTTATACGGATATTGTGCGATACTGGTGGTAATAATGACTACTCGGGTGCAGGCGATGCCATTTTACGCTACATTAGGAGCAGCGCCTGCTGATGCTGGTGGAATGAGCGGCAGTACCAAACCAGGGACCTCTCGCACTTCGCCTTCCCAGGCCTGGAGCTCAAGTGTGATGGGAGCGGCTGAGGGAGCTGGGGGTTCAGCTGGAGAACAGGAGCTGAGGGGAGACCTGATCACTGTCTGCAACTGCCTGAAAGGAGCTTGGAGCATGGAGGGGGTCGGGCTCTGCTCCCAAGTAGCAAGCAACAGGAGGAAACAGCCTCAAGTTGTGCCAGGGGAGGTTTAGATTGGATATTAGGAAAAAATTCTTCCCGGAAAGGGTTGTCGGGCATTGGAACAGGCTGCCCAGGGCAGTGGTGGAGTCACCATCCCTGGAGGGGTTTAAAAGGTGTTTAGACGAGGTTCTCAGGGACATGGTTTAGTGCTAGAGTTAGGTTATGGTTGGACTCGATGATCCGGAGGGTCTCTTCCAAATGAAATGATTCTGTGATTCTATGATTCTATAACAACATAGCTGGGCAGAGTGTGACATCCTCCAGCCATGCCCTCTGCTGCCACCGTTCCCCAACTGTGCGGCTGTGTATATGCGCATGTATGTGTTGGGGCTTTTTTAACCTTTTTAATTATTAGGCCAAGTCATCCGGGCTTTTGTTTTAAGATAGTTTTGTTTTCTAATTCTGGAGATGCCTGCAGGGAGGTGGGCAGCAGGTAAGGGGCAGGGGAGAATATTTCCTGAAGTCAATGAAAGAATATTTGCCCATCCTGCAGCAGGCAGAGGGAACCAGGAGGAAAGAAAAAAAAAAAAAGTTTGATGCTCTAAATATGAGGCATATTAAGCAAAACTGAATGTGATATGTAGTGAGTATCTGTGACAAGAGCAAACCGATCCTGCTGTTGGAATATTCATGCAAATAGGAGCAATTTCACTATGATTAAAAAGGCAATTAGCTGAAAAAAAACGCCAGCAATTTCAGAAGCAGCCTGTGTGTCAGTGAGGCCTCCACGCAGTGCTGAACTGACATTTTGCTCACTTTCATATTCCATCAACGAGATACTCACTACTACAGTGTGAGAGTAGTAATTACCCCAACTGGAGGCAGATGCTCTTAGAAAGACTCCAACAAAGTCTACACAAGGCGCTTCACAGGCGGTGCACACAGAGGGGGCTGCACCGGCATCCTGCCTCTCCCACCCCCACTCGCTCTGCTGCTCAGATGAAAGACACAGGCACAAAGAGCATCCACACAAAGAACGGGCCCAAACTAAACATTTTCAGTCTGTAACACAAAGCGTTCAGGAAACGAAGTGCAGTGTCAGAGCCGCTGTCTGCTGATGGGATTAAGAGCGTTTTCTCCTCTGTGATCAGGCTCAGAACAGGTAAATACTGATGAAAAAATCTTAAATTACCCATGTGATAATCTGCACAGGATGAACATGATAGTGAATGATCCCTCATGAACCAGTGGGATGTTAAAAGCAGCATCCACTGTTGACACCTGGAGATGCTCAAATAACTTGCCTCCACTCCAGAGGAAACCTGTGACCGATGCTGTTACTCGAGCACTGGACAAAACCCCCAAACCTCCCATTTTCAGAGCTCTTCAAACCCCGGATCACCAGAGATGACCTTGTGACCACCACATATCCCAAGCCCCAGGTGATCTAAGCGCACAGCAGGCTGCCTGTCACCTCCCAAAAACAAGCTATTCGTTTCCCTGACCGCAGGCTGCACACACTAAGAGGCATCAGCAAATTTTTTCCCCGGCGGCTGCTGCTCCATCAGCACCCCAACGCCTGTACGGAGCCGCTGCAATATGCATGAGGCAGCTTCGGACTTGATCCCTGCACAAGCTGAGTGTCCTCTGCTTGTCTTTGATGATTAACTGAGCAAAAGACTTACCCTCCGCTCAAGACACTCTGTGGCTGAGGTATTTTGCAGCCAGTCACAAACTCAAATATATTTCCTGTCCAGCAGATACTGTCTACTCTTGAGAGCAATTTTTATTGGCTTTGTAATCCCCTTTTCAGTTCTTTCTCTCCCCTTTTAATATTGCCTTTTAAGCCCTTTACCAGGAGTTCACTTTCCGAAGGCCAGCAAGGAAAAGCAGACGGACCCTTAGGGTTTAAAAAGGAATATGCACAGAATGTTAATGCAAGAGAAACATGCAACACTCTGACCCCTTTCAATTAAGGTGCCATCTCTATCACCTTCAGCTGTCCTGGAAACTTGGATGTGCCCTGAAACAAAACAATAAAGACCCCTCAAAAATCAGTGCTTTGAGTCGAAGCTAAGACATTTAACCATTTATGTCCCCAACACAACGTGCACTACGACTGCATTTGCTTAATACAACCTCTCTAGACCAGATTCGGTGCCAAGTGCTGAGCAAGGGCAAGCAAGAAAGGAAATTGGAAGCTGCTAAGCAAAAGAAGAAAGGTAGTCATGGAGGGGTAGGTCCCACCACAGAAAACTGCAGCCTCTGGTACCTGGAGAAGCACTGGAACTCATGGCTGAAACCCGGCACTGAACAGGACACACTTGTCTGGATAGACACTAAGGGCAAATCCCAACCGTTCAGGGAAACCTGGTGTGTGTCCACACCAAGCCCCCTCAGAACATACGTCCCACTTAAAAAAGACAGGTAGGCAAAGAAAATACTCCTTTTGATCCACCGCGCTGTAGGCTGAGAGGTCACACAAATAAAGGAAGAAAAGAGCAAACCCCCCATTTTTCTCCAAAAGAGAGAGACCCCTCCACTCAGCAAACAACGAGGAGGATTGCAAAGGCCTTTGGCAGGTTCTCCAGCCACATGGGACATCACCGAGACCCAGAGCAGCAGGAGACAGGGCAGCCTGCAGCATATAGCTGAGGGAAAAGTCTAAGGAGCAGACGTGGTGTGGTGCTCCCTGTGGTCACCTACTACACCATGCGCTCTTTGCCCTCAGCTCAACAATACAAGACTCAAGGTCCTTTAAAGGCAAAAAAACCCAGTCCTATTTAGACCACTCTAGCAGGTGGAAGTACATGATTACATCTCCTTCGCAGCTCTAGACAGAATTTGGGTGAACCAGACTTCTCTAATCAAGGGGTTTTTGTGGACCTCTGGGGCTCACGGTGGAACGCGTGTCCAGCCCTGCAGCTCGTCTCAGAGCAGCAAAGCCCTCTGCAAATTGAGAGGCACCCGAGGTTCACCAAGGTGCTTCAGACCCAGCTTAATTAACAGCAACGAAGAAGGAAACAGTATTTCCCTGGCTTGCTGATCTCTGGAGAAAAGTAACCGAATAAAGTGATGTGTGGAAATCCTTTTGTCAAAAAGGAAAAGGAAGAAACTCTTTTCTCTTAATTAGCGCCACTGGAGATTGGGCTGGTCAAGTCTTTGTGGCTGCATTGCTGACTGGGGCTCTGTGGCCATGCATGGAGAATCTGAACTCCATCCTTCCACACCCATGTCTTCTCCCCCCTTCTCCTTTCATGAGCATTCCAATATTCTCTCTTTTACAGGTAAAGAAAAGATCCTTAGGTTTATTTTTCCTACTGTCCTTTTAATTCCTCATTTTTCACACTGGCATCTCTGTACAGAATGGTGAGCGGGATGCTATAGCTTCCCTGCATCATTTTGCTTTATGTCTGGAAACATCTGTAGGCACAATTAGAGAGCCAACTCCTTTTATGTCCCTAAATGAGTAGTCTTAATCACCGCCATAAGAAATCAAACCCTGACTGGGCAGCACAACTCCACGACACAATTCTCTGAGCAGGGCTGGCACTACCTGCGCGTAGGAAAAATCTCCCACCTAGGAGCGGGTCCTCCAGGCTTGTCTTCTCCACGGGGGCATTTTCACAAGCGTAATTACAGGGAAGCAGTGAGATGCTTCCCTGCTGTGCCGAATGCGTTTCACCGGCTTTTCACGGCACTGAGAGACCGAGCTCCAGGCGCCGGTGCAGGCTTGTGGTGATGGTAGCTGGGAGCAAACAGCTGCAAGCTGGGGCTTGGCACGCAGTGATGCACAGGGGCTTCCTCCAGTGCGGCTGAGTTATACAGGGAATGTGCGACAATTTAATAAAATATAGTAAAAGCAATGGGTTCCTAGATTCCTCCAGAAACACATCTCTTTACCTTCAGCCTCTGTGCCAGCCCTTGACACCTTGCCATTTTTTTTTCTCCACTCTTCTCTGTCATTTCTCCATCGCTACAACGGAAGCTCAGACCCTCACATCAAGCCCATTTTCCCCCCGAATTACCAATCTGTGCTCCACAGCCAGTCCCCACCGAAAGAACTGGGCTCACCAGAGGCTGCCAGCCACCCCCCAGCTGGGGAGAGATGCTCTGCGTTGGGCCACCTCATGTCCCACCCAGCTCCTGCACTGTCACAGGCCTTTCTGCCACCTCCTCCTCTGACCTGAGCCTGCTTGTGGCTTTCTCCCACATTTTCGGAAGTGATCTCTTGCTTCCACATCCATTTTCTAAACAAGACCCCTCCCTGAGCAACCTTCAAAGTCCATAATGCCACAAAAAAGTTACGGAAATACGAAGCATCTAGACCAACAGTTGGAAGCATTTTGTCCCCTGGAAGAGTACAGCTGATGTAATTTGTGCGTGTGCAAAATGTGTTAACTCCATTTTCCACTTAATCAGCCCCCTGCGCCTGCACGGAGTCTCTGCTTGTTCTTAGCACTCGGGTCATGAGGAGTGTTTTGTTCCCCTTGCCGTTGGATTTTATGGCATGCTTTCCAGTGACCATTTTGGATTCAAAAGGAGCGCTCAAAATATACACAAGTCCTAAATTTTCTCCTTCAGATTCATGATCTGCTGCTCTGGTATGTAGCTTTAAGTAATTTTATTTCAAGCAGGAATATTTTAAGAGAGTAATGTGTATGTGCGTGTCAGGGAAAAGAATTAATTATCACTCTAATTAAAAGGACACTGTGGAAAATAATCTCTCTCTTTTCCTGCTGATTTTGCCCTTTTTCTGTGAGCTTTACATTTTTGCATGTGTATGTTTCTCAAGGAGTTTGAAATTAACAGGGCTTATTTTATTTATGCAACAGTATCAACCAGAATTTGTGCATCAGCAAAATGCACATGAGGTGGATGGCAAAGGCAAACATCAATGATTTTGTGTAGGTCCCAGATAAGTAATAATATTATAATAAGCATTATTATTATTATAATGTAAAATCCTGGATTACTTGAAAGAAGCCTAAAGGGCACTCCCTCTCCTCCAGGCTGTACTTCATCTTTAAGGCTGTAAAACCTGTTAAATTTGGTGATGGCAGCATGCTTTAAAAACACAAGTCCCCAGACAAACGCCACCCCCTCAAGCAGCGCTGCCCTGCTCTCAGGGCCTGGCTGGATCACAGAATAGAATAGTTTGAGTTGGAAGGGACCCTCCAAGCTCATCCAGTCATGAGCAGGGGCATCTTGACCCAGCTCAGGTTGCTCAGAGCTCCATCCAGCCTGGCCTGGGATGTCTCCAGGGAGGGGGGATCCACCACCTCTCTGGGCAGCCTGGGCCAGTGTTTCACCTTCCTCAGCGTAACAAATTTCTTCCTCATGTCCAGCCTGAATCTCCCCTCCTTCAGTTTAAAACCATCACCCCTTGTCCCATTGCAACACGCCCTGCTAAAAGGTTTGTCCCCATCTTTCTTATTGGCTCCTTCGTACGTATTGAATGGCCATGATAAGGTCACCATGGATCCACCTGTGGTTCAGTTCCCAGCCCCTGGCCCGGCAGAGGCCACCGTTAGGTCGGGGTCCATCTGCACTGCCGTGTCATCCCTGTGTCACCAGGAAGACGACTCGCACCCTGGCCCACCGCACGGCAACTGCATCCCTGCGCAGGGATGCCCAGCCGTACGGGAGCATCGGCTGCGCTGAGCTCTGCTGGGGACGGAGGCAGCTGGATGAAGCACCTGGCTCTGCGAGCTGCCGCCAAACTCCAGCACAGCTATCAAAGATAATGTCTGAGCAGCCTACATGCATCTCTTCATGTTTTGCCTTAAGGGAGAAAAGGTTTCTTTAACCACAGTTTTATGGTAATGATAGACAGGGAGAGATGGGAACTGCATAGGCCAGCACAACACTAGTTCTGGGGACCTTAAATTAAGTAGGAAAAAAATCAGATTAATCCCTTGGAAAATGTAATTATACAAAAATATTTGGCCGTCAAAAGGCTAATTAAGTCAGTCATTTGAAACTAAACAAAAAACTTGGGAACACAATGCAAGGAACAAGACGGAGCTCAAAGTGGGATGAGCAGAGCGATCCACAGAGCTCCAGGATTATATCAACAGTATGCAAAGCCTCAACACAGAGGAAGACTAACCAAGGTTTACATTTTAAATCATGCAAAATCCAAAGTCTCCCACCCACCTAATCTAAAAGGCAATCCTGACCTCCCAATCAAGTGCTGCAACTATTCTTCCAGCAATACTCAAAGGAGAAACAGAGAAAAAAGGCAGTACCGGACCACTGCATAATTCAGCGTGTTTTGACAGTCACCTTCGGGGCATATCACACTCGACTGCTCATCAATGTCAAAGATGGATATGAAAAAGGCTGGAGAAAGGGACACTAGATGATATAATGGAGAGGCAATTAAAGACCATAGAAAACCAAAAGGCAAACCAGCTGCATCTTTCTCTAATTTATAGGACACGGAGCAGGCAGTGTGATTGATCTATACGTTTCTCATCCTATCAGAAGGAGAGCAGGTACGTCCCAGTAAGAAATGATGTACGGCGTGAGAAGTGCAAGCTACACGGCCCCTGTTGACACAGCACTTTGTGACACTTCCCCCACTTCCCAGGGGGATGCTTGTCGAAAACCCATCAGGGCTTAACACTTTCTCCAATGCTTTAATGAGACGCCACGACACCCGCTCAAAAGGCGGACTCAATTCTTGCACAGAGCTGGCAGTACCAGGGGAACGGCTGCACTACGCGGTGGAGGGACTTCGGCACTGTGAGCTCCAGACGCAGACTCAAACTTAAATGAAACTCATTTACAGTTCAGAGCCGGCAAAATACCGTCTGTTGGTAATTTGCAGTAGATCCTCCTCAGGTAATGCCTTGGAAGAAGAGAGCTTTCTCTCATTTTCTCTCCCTAAATGTTCTTCTGACAACTCTTCCTTACCTTATCCACTATCACCCCCTAGATGCTGACGGTTCAGAGACAAGTATGTCAAATACATCTGCCTTTCCTGTGTTTCAGTAACTGTTTCCTGACTGGCTTTATCTTCTGCAAAAACATTAAAAATATCATAAACACAAGGGTATGTTTAATAAGGAGACAGAAAAGATAGGAAAAGCCAAGGATTGATGTGATACAGCTTACAGTCGAATATCTTTAAAGTGGTCTCTGGAAAAATACAAATGACAGAGAAAAGAAACCATGCAGAGAGATCTGGGCGGCTGCCCGTAAATCTAGAAGAAAATTAAGTCCCCAAAGCTCTGAAAGTTGCTATTGCTCTCCTTGAAATGAGCAACTGGGTAATCAGCGTTAATATTAAACAGCTTGTTCTGAAAAAAAAGACAATTCAAGAGATTCTGCCTTCCAGCATCAAGAGACAGTCAGAAAACCTTGGACTGAAAAATGGAACATTTTGCTCGTTCCTGAATCCACATATCTAGCTGTGTTGACCATGATAACAAAATACCAAAAAATGACAGTCATGTCAGCTCTACCTGTACCCTTGCCCTGCAGCATCTCAGCTCTGTATGGGGAGGATTTACCGGGTGGGGAAGCAAAGGGCTCGGTGACCCACGGCAGCATTGCCTCCCGGTAAAACCTGCTTGCACAGCCGGGCCAACGCGAGCTGGGCTCCCTCCTGTCCTGACTGTGAAACACGACATCAAGCTAAAAAGAAATAGGGAAATGAGAGTCATAGTAGACTGGATATTCTGAAGCTGAGCTTATAAAGGCTTTTAAGATTGGAAAACTTTTATTCCATGTATATATACATACATATAAATATATATATATGTAACCTCTATGCTTGTCATGCTAAGTTTCCTTTGCTGGCTTAAGCCTGGAGACCTTTAAAAACAACAGCAAGTAGAGTTTCTGTAGATAAACATGTCACTAAACTACAGTGCACTGAATTAAGGACTTTCCAGGCTAGATGCAAGTTCTGGGGCCACAGGAAAGCAATGCATCTTCCTTTCCCGAGAGGATGAATGTCTTTTTCCTGACCGTGTGGCACTAAAGGAGAGATTTTAAATCAGTCCCGAACAGTAAGCTTGCCTATTCTGAGACTTGAGCAGTCAAAACTATTTTAAGAGGAGGGAGGCTGGAGGGACAGGTGAAGCAAAATACGTTAAGCGAAGCAACTTTTCTTTTTGAAGTGGCATCTGCATGTCATGGCTGAAGCAGCCACAATATTAGCATGAGTCCCTGGGGGGACTATCTGAGAGAGTCACCGTACTGCTCTACAGACACAACATCTCATTCCTACATCCCCATGGAGGTTTAGGCATGGTCCAGCTACCTCTGGCAAAACCAGGTATTTTTAGGTATTTACCTTCAGGTCCGTATGACTGTAGCATGTGGGTAAACACTACCGTGCGCACAGTTCCCACTGTACTGATACAACTAGTTTTGGAGAACAGAGAACTTTTTCAACACCAGCAACCACAGGGATGGCCTCATTCCCTGCCTTTTCAATGGCTACCTACTGGCACCAGTGGGGTTAATTCTTGGTATCTACGCACACCTGGCTTGGTAGGAATGAACCATCGAAATCAGCCAACACATGAGAACAGCTTCCCTGGAGATGGTGCAGAAGGTGAGCTCTGTGATATCACCTTTTAATGAGTGCTGGCCAGGGAGGATGGAGTGTGATACAACAGTGCAAGCACAATAAATACCAGAGAGATGGGGACACCAAAGCAGAGGTGCCAAAGCTGGAGAAGTAGCCGCGATGGGCTCTGGGGAAGCGCGGGGCGGAAGCCAAGGCTGCTGGTGTGCCAAGGCCTTCCCACTCCTGCCCGCAGCCCCGCTGAGTGACACCGGCTGCCTTACAGGTACACGTCTGCCAGCTGAACAGTTCCCGGAGGGTCTCCAAAAGGGTCTGAACTCACAGAAGCCCACTCAAGCTATGCGGACATGAGACAGAAACGTGCAGAGAAGGTCCCAGGTCCAGGGCAGCTGGACTGCAGGGCTGTGGCTGCAAAGCCAGGAGATCCAGAGACCGTCAGGAGACTCCCTGAGAGCCTGTGTTAAGAACAGAAACATGGCTCCTAGTGAAATAGCATTTTGTGCCATTTGTTTTTACAGGAAACTTACCTAGGCCTTTATCAGCAGACTACAGCTTCAGGGGCTGGAGACTCCTGGACTTACAATAAAAATATACAGACTTCTGCATCCCTCTCTCGCTCCAGTGGCCTTACAGTAGGTGCAACTCAGCTCTTTCTCAGGAGGCTATTAATTTTTTGCTCTGCGTGTACAGGTCTATTATAGGCCCATTCATAACCAGCCTGTAGAGTGCTTGTAACATCACCAAGCCACATGCTGGAAAACAAAGGGTAATTGCACCAGGTTCTCCGAATTCACTTTGCACCACCACAATACGGCACGACACTGTCCAGGGGGACAACAGCACCACTCCAGCAGACCCCTGGTCCATAAGCCTTACCAAGCCAAGGAGAAAATGCTCCGTCCACCTCTGGGTCCGAGTGTCTCGCTCCCCTCAGGCACCTCCTGAGCCCCAAACGCCGGGGAGCGAGTCCCCAGCTCCCCCTCCCCTTCGACTCCCGGTCCCCTTGCTCTCGGTTTCACATTCACAGGCTCATGCCTCCTGCTCCTGAGGAGCCACAGCTGCAAACGCAGCAGTACCTGCCTGGAATTGAAAAGCTGGACATTACCACCTCGTCCAGCTCTGCTGACTTATCATTTTGCTATCACCTATGCCTCATTATCATGCAGTTTCTTGCCAGGTCTTGGCTTTCTTGCCATCTTCCCAGCCCTGCGCCTCTCTCCCCTTCTTATTAAACATAGGCTAGATGCTATCTCTCAGTCCTGCTCGCTCAACCCCCACGTTCCCTCTATTGATTATTTCCAGGGAGCTCTTGCCGGCTGCTCCCCCAGCACCACGTTTGACCTTCCCCGGGATGAAACAAAGCACCAATGTCAGGCGACTCTCAGGAACGCGAAACAGCCACTTCAGCTCACTCCCATTTCACAGACAGAGGGGAAAAAGATGGAAAACTTGGTTGTAAAAGCTGCAAAGGAAAGAGATCGAAACACAGCATCCTAACTGAACGGCTCCTCCCTGGCTCAGAGCTGACTGCATGACCTTGCCTCACCGAAGCACGGCTCGCTCCAAGTATTTGCCATGCCCCAGCCCACCTCCATCCCCATTTTATGGAAATGGTGGAGCTTTTTAACTTGCACATTGACTGGCAGAGAGAAATCCTGGGAGCTTAATGACATCCTGCGAATTCATCATCACTTGAGCTGCCAAAGGCCTTGTAACAACCATGCCACATAGTCTTGCAAGGATGATCTTGGCATTACACACTAATGGTCTCAGGAACCTTTTGGTTTGTCTTGCATTTATGTAGGTTTCCCATTTCTAATGCATTCAGAGCAGAGCACAGGGAAGGAGGAAAAAAAAAAAAAAGAAAAAAGAAAAAAGCTTAAGAATCACTTGGATTTCTGCAAATCAGCCGAGTTGGAGGGAACATCCCGGATGGTGAGAAATGAACCATCAAAGGAGGGAGCAGAAGCACAGCAGGACGGTATGGAGCTGACAGCAGCCCAGCTCACGCTGCTGAGGCTGTGGAAAGAGCTCATGCACAAAAGGAAGAACTTTAAATAAAGATGAAGCGGATGCAGTGACATTGTTGCATGGCCAATCAATTCAGTCTCCACCTCAGAGGTTACCAGAAGCGAGACCTTTACAGTGGCCTTTCCCAGCCCCTCCGTTTCTCACCAGCAGGTCTCTTCATACTCATATCTGGACTTTAACCCTTAAAGTTTTTCACTCCTCCTTTAACCCAGTGCTGACCTCTCTGTTTCTTGCTCCATAAACCCTTTTTGTCACATCCATGCTGAGGACAGTCCTTGATCCCCTGTTCTGTAACACTGACCCTTTCAGTGAATTTTCCCCCTCCCACACTCAGCCAGCATTTCCATGTCAATAATTTCACCATTTAGTTCCCTTCTCCTCTGTTTTTTTCTCTTAGCTCTCTGCTTAGACATCTCAAAGGCATCTCTCAACCATTTCCTTCAATTTGGACTCTACTTAGTGCTTTTGGAGCACTTCGAACTTGGAAGTGCTCAGCAAATCCCAGCACCTTCATCTTTTTGCTCCCTAATCCTTCTGTTCTCCTTTTCTACTTCTGTAGTAATAACTTCATTCCCTTTTTTTTTGAATAATATATACCCTAAATGATTAACCCTAACGATTAATGTATGACCTCTCTGAGATTCAGCCTCCTGTGCACAGGGTGGACTCAGCTCAGAGCAAACAGCTCAACTCTGAGACAGACCACTCAGATTGTTCCCTCCTTGGGGCTGAGGACGGGACCAGACAAGCTCATGTTTTAGCTCTTTCCCCTGTTATTCTGCTCTGAATGCCTACAAAATGTCATATGGGTGGATGCTATCACATGCATTTACTGGCTCTGAAAGCCCCCACACAAGGAGAATACACAGCTGGTGCTTTCTTAGGGTAGGAGAAACACCAGCACATAGGCAACTTGTATCAGAGAACAGCACAAATTAATGTTAGGGACCTCCCTGCCAAGCAGCTTTAACTACCATGGGACACATTTACTCCCTTCCTAATGCACAGTCTCCTCTGTTTGCCACCCGCTGGGCAAGACCATCTCATGATCAAGAGCATAAAACTGCCATATGGATACAAAGCCTACGAAACCATCAGTATAAAGTTACTCTGGATGCCAGAGAGCTGCTTCACTGACCCGAAGTCACAACGATACAACTGACATCGACCCAATGAGAACATATTTTCAAGCCCTTAAGCCACTACTCACTTGGTTACAGCCTATTTTCTTTGAAGGAGAGCACATCTGGTAGGGAGGAAAGGGCGGAGGAGAACTCCGTAGCCTCCAGAAGGTGATTATATCAAAGGTGGTAACTGAATAGAGCTACAGCTTTTGCTGTCTCTTAAGGTTATAGAATTTAGAAAGATATCCAGGTGACATTATATGATTTAAAAGTTAATTAAACTGAGTGATACAGTATAACAGCCCCAGGTGTTCATTTCAAGCTAGCCTGTTTCTATAGCATTTAGAAGGAAAGAATTGGGCGGGAGGGAAATCTAATAAAAAACCTTGTGCGTGTTGCATTAAGAAGTAATCACAGTGTTAAATCATTGCGGTTCTGGTGCACTTCTCATGCCTTCAAATCTTGGCAATTCTCTCCAGCTCGGGCTTGTTTCCATCGTTGTACCGTCCTCCTTCCCAGAGCTGGCAGGTTTTTCCTTTTAAGAATCTCAGGAGAGATCTGCACAACCTGGCAGCGTGTGCAGCAGCTCGGGGGCTGTGTCAACAGCTGCACCTTTGCTTGAAGGCATGTTAGATCCCTTCTGAGCGCTAATGGACTGGCTGGACCAGCACCATCCCTTCCACCCTGCTGCTGGCCTGGAAGGGAAATAGCCCCGAGTGCTGGGTATCCAGCGAATAGTGACAAACTTAGGAAAACCAAGAGAGTGGCTGGAATGTAGAGGAGATGTGAGCAGGGAGGAGCAGAGAGATCCAGAGGAAACTATCTTTCATAAAAAGGAAAGTCTGGCAGAGACCAGCTTTCCCCCTCAAACATAGTTTTTATGGAAAATGCAATGATAAGAAATTGCCTAGGCAAGACTAAAGTACATAAGTTTCTGTTGCTTTTTGGGAAGTCTCCCAGAATGGGATGCCTTCATAGGCACCCATCTGTCCCCAGGACCACATCGATGGAGAATCCTCTTTCACAGGACACTTGCCCCACATGCCTGCTGATCATCTGAGCCCAGTCCAACAGCTGCCTCTCTTCCTTTTCAGAGGTTTACCACCTTTTCTTGTATAGGTTCCAAAGTCTTCTAAAACTTCGGATCTTCAGATCTCAAGGTTTGTGAATCCCTCGCCAAGCACCATCTCTACTCAGGGTAAAACTACATGACAGAGCATTTGACCAAAAGTAGAGATGGAAGCCATAAGAGTCAGGGGTGGCATGACGGGGTAAAAAGAAAGGAAGGAGGTTTCATTATTATCAGTACTCACCAAAGGCGCTGAGATATCTCAAAAGGCATCGCATCTAGGAGACCACCTCTGCATTCAAAGGAAAAGTCCATTTTTCCATAATTCGTCAGGTTAATGAATGACTCTCACTTCTCCCTACAGCCTCTCCTATTACCAATTCTCATGCAGCATGCCAGAGCCTCCTTTCACTATTAATACCACTCACTGTGAAATGTAATTACCAGCTCTATCACAAAGTGTCAGGCGCATTTATCCATTGTACACACTCGCCGACTCCAGATCACATCAGTCACTGGCTGCCTTGTTCTGACAATGTTGTCCAAAGGAAAAGGTGTCTGCACAGGCTCCCGGCTAACTTGGGCCGCTCAAGCTGAGCACAAAACTGTTCTGGGGGTCTGAAATGGGATCATTAAGCAAACACAAAAACAAGAAGCAAAGAGAGATTACTTAATTTAATACAGGCTCATAATTTAAATCCAAAGGAAAGAATGGTGATAGGCAGAGTAAAGTGTTTGGCTGGAGAAGATGGATGAGTAAGCGCTCTGGAAAGCAATTCCAAATGATGGAGTGAAATGAATGGCTCCCTCCTCCAGGCTGACACAAGCAAAATCCCTCCTTTGCTTTATGCTTTAACTCTCATCATTACATTTTGATTAAAACTGATAAAAAAAAGCTCACTTACTGTCCCCCTTGCTTGTGGCTTTCTTCTTCTGCCTCCCTCTTTACAGCCCTTTGCAGCCATTTCTAGCAAACACATAGGATACTCAGAATTCACATTGTTCAATCCTTTGCCATTTGGTGAAGCTGCAACTCTCACAAAGGGCAGAGACTCAGTCAGACGTATCAGCTTTAGGTTTATTTAAAAATCCTATTAGCTGGAAGAGAAAATAATATACATTCTTACTGATATCCAACTGACTCTTCTAATAAGTGTTTCCAGTTCCATGGGGCTAGAGGCAGCCTCTCCTGTCCTGTCTGAATATCAAGTATGTGTTTTGAAGGCATTACCTTCATTACACTCAATATTCTTGCAGCTGTTTAAAAGCAGGCAGCCCATGCTGATAATGGGGAGCAGATACAAGGCGAATTTTATTTACAGTTGAGTGTTACCACGGGGCTATGAACACCGAAATAAAACCAGAGAAACGCAACTCAAAGTACTGCTGACAAAATAAAATAAGAATAATTGGAATACTTGAAAAGGAAAGAAGTGGAACCGAAGCAAGATTAGTTATGTTAACTGCTCATCTGTCGCTGTGTCTCCAACTTTTAGACTCTGGTGTCTAAAGCCAGCTAACGATCTGCACGCCAGCGCCCAGCGTCCTCCCAGGCAGAGCCAGGGGAGAGACGCCTTCTGAAAAACAAAAGGGGTTTGGAGTTTTCTCCTTGAGAAAAAAATGAGAACAGGAAAAGAGGAGAGCTTGCAAAAACTTTCAGGTTCTAAAAAACCTGAGGATTAAACTGCTGCAGATGAGAGGGAAGGAGGTAGGCGTCTTCCAATTAAAGTAATGCATAACTCGGTGACCTGCCGTGGCATGTTTGTCCCAGGTACACATCACAGCAACGCCCCGAGTAAATTTCTGTGCTTCTAAGAGTGTCACAGCGCTTCCCGGAGCCTGGATGGGTCTGACGTGCCTCTTCCCACCTGACTGTGCTCTTCAATACCCACCAAACTCAAATGGTGGGGGAGAAAAGAAGGAAACATTTGACCTTCAAACCTTTCCCACACTCTTTGGTGTCGCTTTCAATAATGATTAATTTGTGGATCATCTTCTTCTAATCTCACACAATAACGATGTTTCCTGCTTTGATTCAAGCCTTTGTAAGCATGATGGTGGCAGATGGCAGGCTATCACACAGCATGGCCACACGGCAATGGAAGCAGGAAGGATTATTAACAAAAATAGCAACTCTTCAAAAAGGTGAGGGCCCGTGGAAGAGCTACGGTTTTATTTTTACACCGCAAATCAGTTATTTGAATGCATTATGAATGCTGTAAATATACCCGATGGATATAATGAAAATACATTATTAATTTTCACTCATTATTAATGAACTTATAAATTCACAAGTGATGGAGCCATGATGGTGTGAGGGAAAGGTCATGAATAAAAACTGGAGATGAATAATATATGCACAGTTAGCTCACAGGATACTATGCTCATATGACTGTAGTGCCTCATGTTTATTTAACTCGGCAGTGCATTGACTTTTTATTCTTTGCTAGATAATAGCAGAAAGAATTACAAGGACTATAATCTCTATTAATTCAACATAACAGATTACAACGGACAGCTGCTCCTTCTGCGGGGATGCTCCTGAATCCTAACTAATGTGAAAAAGCCGAGATCCCCTTCTCTTCTCCATCACACTCTTCCTCCGTGACATCCTCTTGCTTTGCCTCATTCACTTTCACTGCTGGCACATGGAGAACATCAGATCCGGGAAAATGCCAGAGAGGACCCAGAGATAAACTCATGACCAGCCAGTGTAACTAACCTGAGATCAGTGGAGACATCCCAAAATCTCTGGTGATATCTCAGTGTGACAAACAGGGGAAGGCGAGCCGTGTGCTGTGTGCACATACAGACAATTTTGTTTTGGTTCCATCTGTTAGGACTAATTTGTTAATTATTAAATAGATAATTTATCATTGCTGCCTGCTTGATCGGCGTTTATTACCCACAGTCTGAAGCAAAGAGAGTGCTGTGTGAATAAAGATGGGATTAATTAATAATGAAAAGTTCAGGCAACTGCAAACTTCCAGCGGCTGCTTCTAGTCCCTGTCTACTCCTGAACAAAAGAGCCTAGGGGAGGGAAAAAGCATCAGGCATACAAGTCTTCAAACATCAAATTTTGTCCTTTCCTCACAAACTAACCACTGCTGGATGATGGAAAGTAAGCTCTATCTCTTAAGACATTCACCTCAGTGCTTCCCAACCAATTTCTCCTTAGACTGGATCCAGCCACCCCTTGAATCACAAACGGTGAACAAGTGGTTCTCCAGGTCAGCATCACTGTGTTATCACCGTGTCACTGTTTCCTGGCTGCTGCCATTCGGAGGATCTATAAACCACAGTCAAAACAAAACAGCAGGTCCTGCACCTTGACCTTGGGCTGGGGACCCCAGCTCTGCCTTTTCTTTGTCAGCTGTTGATCCAGAGGTGCCCACGCTCCTCTCCAGGTCCTTCTATACTGTAAGATTCATACTTTTGTGACATTTCTTCAGCACCTATTCCCTTCTCATTGCTTTAGTTTTAGACATCGCACTTGTCATTCCTTGAATGGAGTCTCAAGACTGACAGAATAATCAATATCCTCACCCTGCCTCGCTTTACTGCTACATTGGAGAACAGAGCAGTTGGCGCTTGTGATCACTTTTCAACCTCCAACGCTGGCAGTTGGTGATTTTTTTTTTTTTTTTTTTTTTGGTCAAGGAGGTGGTGGGAGAAGAAGAGGAAGGAGCTGAGGTAACAGTAGGAAACAAGAAGTTTTCAGGAACTTCCTGATGCAATAAACCTTGCAACCTTCATCTCATCCGGTAAGGGTGAAAGGAAAGTCACAGCTGCAATCCACCTTCTGTCATTACCAAAAGGTGTTCACAAAGGTTCAAACAAAAACGTTCCAAGAAGAGTCTCAAGAGAGAAAAAAATAAGTATCTTCCTAGATATGCCAGCCTACGCAACAGGCCACAGGCAAAAGAAACACCAACCTACCTAAACATACAGGAAAGATCCTGAAACACAGGACCAGAGGAATCCTTCCCGTGCTTCAGTTGATGCTGAGGGCACGCAGGTAAGTGACAACTTCCAAAAAGCCAAGTATCCAACTCAGCAGATATTCAGTCTTCTAAAGGGAGGCATCAAGGGAAATCAAAGCAAAGAGATGGTAAGTTATTTGATCAAAGACACTTTTAAGGTTAACGGACAGGCCACAAACAGCAATCATGTCAGCCTGAAAAAAAGATGCATCGTGTTTGGTTCGTGGTAGAAAAAGACGTTCTCCATAAAGCTTATCAGCCCGATCTTTAGGGAAGTTCAGGTGATGTTTTGGTTAATCACTGCTCTGTTACGTCTCTGTATAGCTGCATCTTCGCTCCCTCCACTGCTCATGATCAATTTAACAAGTATTTTGTACAAACAAAAGTTTTCTTGCTAAATAAATTAATTACGACAGAGTAAACAAAAACTTTTAAAAAATGCATGTTTTGATGTGATTGCTTCTTTAATTGGCTGGTATAACATTTGAAATTTGATTTAATTTTCAACTTGATTATCCTCACCGCAGGGTCGGGCTGCCAGAGACAAACGAGCTCTGAAGCCTCTGGCGCTCCCCACCAGGCCTCCCAATGGAGCCTGCTCGGTATTTCTGCATTCCTCCAGCCCCCTTCCCTCTTTTATTATTCTTATTTAAGAAAGGAAGATCAAATTCAGGCCAACAGCAGACATACGTTTCCTAGCGCTCCATTAGTAATTTCAAAACGAGATGATGCTCTGGAGCCCTGAGTATTAAGCCCAGCTCCGACAACTTCTTTCCTTAATTGCCGGAGTGACATCTCCATGCCACCCCAACTGTCCTTCCCCATAAAACGAGTGATGATAACTAGAAGGCAGTAAGGTATGCCAGTGGGTGGATTAATTATGTTTGGGAATTGCTTGAAAGATGAATGCTATGAGCTGGGACAAACAAAGCCATCGCATTTTCAGTCCTGTGACAGTACACACGTGGTATGACGAGTCTGATGAGATGACAACATCTCCAGCCGCCTCTTGATGTAAGGTGGGTTTGCAGCCTGAAACCTACTGAAGCACAGGAAAGGCATTTTCTTTGCAGAAGAATTACCAAGTTGTCAGTAAAGGCTGCCACAGATTTCTCTTTCCTACTTCAAAAGAGCCCTTTGCACTCTTCTACGTCTTCCCTGTATCAGTATTTGCACTATCAGGTGCTCTGCTCATCAGCAGCCTCCCTGATTTCTCATAGGTTCACAAATTGCAGAGCTCAAAAGAACCATAAGAATCAGCCAATCTAAACTGATGAAAAGCACAAGCTGGTGAATTAAGCAAAGCAGTTTCTGCATCAGGCTCATAATTGCCAGCTGACTTAGAACATTTCTTGTACAAGAATATCACATCTTCATTTAGACACTTCAAAGTGATAGTGAATCCCCCATGTACTGAGATAAATAGTTCCAATGGCTAATTACCCCTGTTGTAACAAAAGCATTTCCTTATTTCTAATCTTTCCTGGTTTTTACTTCCAGTATTTGATCTTGTCACGCTTTTGTCCGACAGATTAAAGAGCTCTTCACCAGCCAAAATCTCCTTCCTATATAGGAACTCAGACTATGATCAAGCTACTTATTAACCTACTCTTTGTTAAATTAATTAGACAGAAATTCTCCGGCCTCTCACTGGTTCTAGATCTTGAGGTAAGGCAGGAGAAATAGAGACTGCCCAGCAAGAATTTCCCCTTTTTTCAGAGAAAAACGGGTTAAAATAATGATGTGATAAAATAAGAGGTGCATGTGCCACGTGCTTTATGCTGTCCATCACATCTCTACATTACCCTTCCTGCCTCCTCTTGTCCTGGTATAGGTTGATGTAGGAGGTGGTGCTGGAAGTTGGCTTCAAGGTGAACTTGCCCATCTTCTCAAAGACCACCGACCCTACCTCAATGGACACAGAAAATGAGGGAGGCAAAGACTGACACACCAGGAGATTCTGCTCGAAGACCTAGAAAGAGGCACAATTCTTCTTGCCAAGAGGCTGCTTTTTAAGTCAGTGCTTGTCTTCTTCTCTGAAGGCTCTTTGCCAGCTGTTCTCTCCTCCCAAGGTGGCTTTGCTCTCTCCTGCCTGGTTGGCAAATGACCTACACAGTCATCTCTTCCCCTAACACCGATGGGAACTCTCAGATCGCTTCTCCCCTCCACTCCCACTTCTCTCTCACATGTGCCTTCTCTTCACTCTCTTCCTTGCCAAATCGCCTTAAAGAGTGTTTTCTCCCCTCCCTTTCTCTTGTCGCTTCACATCTTCTCTGTGGGAGGACTCACAGGGCTGGTGCTCTCTGCATGCCAGAAGATACCTCCTCTCAAACCCTGCTCTGAACAAGAGCTGGTTTTCTGCTCTGTCCATGAAGCTTTTTTGGTTCCTAGCACTTTGAGGTTACATGAACACATCTCTTGAGTGAAACACTCCCAAACCCAGACCCAGCATGTCCTCTTCTCCTTTCCAGCCCTTTGCATCACTCCTGTCCCACTGCTCAGCCCTGCCACGCTTCTGGCTGGTTTAGATGTGAATCAATCTGTGCTCCAAGCATCGCTGTAAGCCCAAACATGAAGCAGCACAACTCCAGGGCAAACCTGCTTTGCTACCAGTGGGATCTTCAAGCTGTATCATCTCTCTGTGAGTCACTTGCTGGGAAAGGAAGGTGGGAACAGCTGTGCTGTCGCCTTGGGACACATTCTTCCCATACCCGCGCTGTTTCACAGTCACAGAAATGTTTCTTCTCAACAACTATCTCATTCTGACTTGTGCTAACCACTGGTTGACTTCATTCATCATTGATCATCTCCTCTCTGTGAACTGGAGTGCTGCTGCAGATGCATTTTGATTTGCTTTAAACTGAGTGGTAATGACGGTTTCGTCGTGCTCGTGTTGGTGCTGAACGGTGGCATGCCGGTTGTGAGCGGGTGCGACGCCACGGCAGAGATCTGGTGGGAGGAACGGCGAGCATCGCAGGAGGTATCTGGTGGGGAAGCAGCGAGAGAAATCCACCAACCAGCAAATGTAAAACTGGAACTACAAACCAAGAGGTGTGAGGTCATTTAACAGCATCATGCCCCTGATGAATGAGTTCTGGGTGGAGAGATGGAGGATCCACCTTGCCGCACTGAAGGAGAAAACAGCTGGGAGATAGCAACCAGGCTGAGGGGGCTGGGAAGAGCTCACACTGTTCCCTTGTCACCCCGATCTGTTTTCTGGGAATGAGGCAAACCTGGGAGAAAAGGCTGAGGTCACCTTGGTAAATGAAAAGCAGGGCAGGGAAAAAAACTTGCCAGCAGGCATCAGAAGGTGAGTTTAGAAAATAAAAATCATGCCATTTATTTCTTTTCTCTACTGTCTTTTGGTACCTTCTCCCCCAAACACTAACCCAACACACTGTGCGTCAGCAGCACTTGGGAAATGGTGGGTTTTAAACACTGCTTGGCCCATCTACGGGGCAGGATCCAAAGGCTGCTCTCCACAGCTTTCTCCCCAGTAATTGCCCCCAGAGCTTTCCCTCCCGTTAGCAGCAACAACCCTAACGCTCAGCACACACACTGCTTCCTCCTGGTCTACTCGAGTAGTTTAATTAGATATTAATTTAGTGCTGATGGGAAGGAACTAATGGCAAGCAGCAAGAGTGAAACTAGCTATCCCCAGAAGAAGTGTGGTGAGGCAGGAGAGCCGGGCCCAGCTGTGCCATGCGGGGTGACATGCCCCAGTGTCCCATGAACAGAGCAGGCTCAGGTCCCCTCCTCTTCAGATAACTCAAGTTAGCATGGTGGATCCGAGGCCACTGGCGGCAGGATGCAAGGCTGTGGTGGTTTATGTTTTGTTCACATATCTGCTGTTTAATAGGAACTAGATAAAGGGCCCTTTCCAGAGAGAAAAACTACTGCTCAGTGTCAATGACCTTCTGTCACTTCTGGCCAG
The DNA here is from genome assembly GCF_036013445.1 of Caloenas nicobarica. Classification (NCBI taxonomy): domain Eukaryota; kingdom Metazoa; phylum Chordata; class Aves; order Columbiformes; family Columbidae; genus Caloenas; species Caloenas nicobarica. Next base: position 5,423,384 of record NC_088258.1, on the reverse strand, counting down.
GACCCAGACCTAGCCTGGGGACTTTGGGGTGAAAAAGTTTGGTCTCTATTGACTTGTCTTCTGGCAGTGCTAGCACTGGCAAAAGACAATTGTTCCCATCAGTTTGGATTACGATTCATTGGTACAGGGGTTGAAATTCAACAAAACAAGCTTCTCCATCATCACCTCCCAGCACTTGTGTCTTGATGCTCTGACAATTTCACAAAGACAACCTGGGAAAAAACCCAAAGCCCAGCCCCAGTGAGACTCAAGACTGTCAGATACATATGTCTGTGCAACCACGGCTTGTAACCGGCTGTCGTGTCACCAATTCGCCGCTCACAATGGAGGCTGCAGGGACACAGACTGTCCCAGGTGCAGAACGAACACGAAGTCCACGTCGGTGGCACAGCCAAGTCTCCACAAACGGAGCCTGGAGAGTCACAGTAAAGGCAGGAGGCTGTTAGCAGAGCCAGCGCATCTCCCACAGAGGCCTTTAGGCAACAGCAGCACCAGGAGAAGAAATCAGCTCCTAAGAGTTGGTTCAGACCAGCTGTGAGAGTACTCTGGACATAAATTTTGTTATATTAATGAGTCACAGCGGTCACATAACCCGCCGTTCCATCATTTCTTCATTTCTAACAGCCCCTCTCGGAGTTCTAATCTCAGTAAAATGCTGGAGGAGCCTCTCAAATGGCCGTGTTTTACTGCTGTCAGTCTATCACTGGTTCCTCACGCCAAACGGCCACAGGGGAATAATCTCTTACTTCAGAGATCAAAGTCCTGTGTTAATGACTGGGAGCTGCCACTCACCCTGAGCACAGACCGCCCACGGAACCTGCTGCCTTTCCCCAGCCAAAAGCCTCATTTGTTTATAGCAGCAGCATTAATCCAGCCGACGGTTTTCCGCTACAGGCAGTATTTATTATTTATTTAGCGCCCAAAACACAACAGGTATCTGTGGGGACGTGACAGAGGCAGAGACTCTTCCTTGAAAAGCCTTCAGGCTGATAACAGAAAAAAACACCCAACCCTAAAAAGAGATTAATGGTGCTGGATGGACAAGTAGGATGGGTTTGCAGAGATAAAGCAGTTGTTTGTGCCACACTACCCATGCTCACAAAGCTATTTTCTACACATGCAGTGAGACGGTTCCTTTACTTGGATGTAAAATGGGAGACAGAAGGGAAAAGAAGGGGAAGTGGCTGTATGGACTCCAAGGAGAAGAAATCGGTGGAGAGACGGGATGGACCAGGTGCCTGAAGCCTCTTCCAAGCTCTCCTTGAGGCACTTGGGCATGCTAACAACATCCAGCCTTCTTCTGGTTCCCCACGTAAAGCTAGAATCTGCCCATCCTGCCTTCCCGCTGCCTGCCGCACTTCGCATTGATATTAAAACTTGGCGGTTCTCACCCAGGAGATAGCTGTGCTATCTCTTGTCTTTCCCATATCCTAAACAGAAAAGAAGGGGGAAAACCAGGTAGAGAACTATTGAACTGGCACAGCCTTCCCAGAGGGCAATCTACACTTCTGGCCTCCACAGAAACAAGAACTTAGTTCGAAGCTCTCAAACACTTTTAAAATTTACATTCTGAAAAGCACTTCAGAAGAAACTCGAGAGCATCTTTATTTCACGTGAGGCAGTGGTCTTCTATCTACAGCTCAACAGACAACATACAAAGATTTAAGAGGAGGAAGGTAAGACAAGCAAGCCTGTTCTCACCATAGGTTTACATCCACCAGCCAGCATTCAAATCTCCACTAGGAAACATTTAGATATCTATGAACTGGAAACAACTTCCACAGGTTATATGACAAGATTTCCAGGCTCAGGGAAAAGGCACAAACAGAAGGGAGGTGATGCCTTCGGGCTGCCCGCACATGGTCTGCACCCCAGCAGCGCTCAGCAAGGTTTCGCTGTTACTGAGAAAATCAACATTTATGATTGTCTCTTAGGCAACTCCATCATCGCTACCAGTCAGCTGAACACTTCCAACATTTATACGGATAGTTCAGGTAAATGCAATCTCTGTATTCACTAAAAAGAAAAGGATCTGAATTTAAAAAGCCAGACTGGGCATTACCGGCAGCCAGAAGCACTCATCTGGAAGCTGCAAGATTAAATAACTCAAAAAATTGGGCTTCTATAGCGGAGATGGACAATATTTCTATTTTGGGTTTATTGTTAGATTATAGGCCATATGCAATATGCCCTGTTTTAGCCTGTGGTCTAGGGTTGTCTGTTAAAAACTATTTCAGAAAATACTTTGCACACTGAAGGCTTTGGCGACCGCTGGCTGAGAGCAGACCCAGCAGAAAGGGCTGAGAGAGGCCACCCAGCCTTGAAGGTTTATGAGCAAGAGGAAATGTCATTAGGATGTGGACTGGCACATTAGCAAAGGCTAGGAAAAAGGTTTTTGACTTTCCTAACAATGATGTGATTTTTTGGGGGTTTTTTTTGGCCAACGAAATCTCTTTGCAATGTTAACATTGTCCCCCCATATATCACTTCCCAGCAAGATTCCCATAAGAGCTGCATCTTTCAGAGGAGAACCTGGGGATTAGGCTGCAGTTGACAGCAGGAGAACCTGCTCCAGGCAGCCCCGCTGCAGCCAGAGGCTGCTCTGGGTCTGTGCCAGCAGGCTGACTCCCCGCAAAGCACAAATCCAGTGCAAAAAGAGGGTGCTCTACATGAACGGGAGTGTGAGCTCATCCAGAGAAGGTGTTATTTCTGCTGGGATGAGGCAATGTGCATGGAAAGCCATCTGCTGGGAAGGAGCAACATGCCTGGCCTCGCAAGGACGGTCCCTCCTGTTCGCCACTGGTCTCGTCTCCCTGCTGGACTGGTTTCAGACAACTGCCTGGCATTGGCTGCCACTCCACGGCACTACAAAACCCCATCGTTTATAGTTCCTTTATGTATTCCCTGCCCAATGATGATTATCCATTCGTTCAGGTGGCCAAATGTCCGCTGATCATGCTGTCCCCCACCCTGCCTCTCTACGGCCACCCAGAGCAGCACGTCCTGACGCAGGGGACAAGCCCAAGATCGGGGATATAAAGCGGCCTGTGACCATGCTGTCACTTCTACCTCTCTGCCTCTGAGCTCATAGATGGAAAGAGGCAGGGAAGGAAGAATAACGTAACTGAAAAGAAAGGCATCGCTTGCAGAAATCGCATTGCTTCTGCTCCAAACATCAAAGACGACAGCCCGCAGCACTCCCCTGGGGACCTGTTCCAAATCCATACACACAGACCTGGACATTTCCTGGATAAAAGCTTCCCTGCCTGCGTTCATTTCAACTCTAACCAGACCTCTGCTTACAAGAGAGACTGAGCTAACAGAAGGCGAGGTCGGAGGCTGCGGGGCTTGATGGATTTGGGAAGAGCTGGGGGACTGCTGGTCCCTGCTGGTGTGTGCTCTGTCACCCTCCCTGCTCTGCTCCCAGAGGACAGCTGGTGTCCACACTGGAAGGTTCCTCTCCAGCACGAGTGAAGGGAGGCTGTGCCTGTGCACATACATCTCAGCCCTGTGGAAGAGAGAGTAACAAACACTAGTGGCAGCACTTAATGCACAATACCATAACGCCAGACAAACCCGAGTATTTGGCTTTCTTGCTCCAAGAGAGTAGTGTGACCTTTCCTGTTTTCCTGGAGATATTTAGCACTGCACACTTTGGATAAAGAGGCTTCGTAGAAAGGGAAAAACAAGAACAAAAAAAAAATCCCTGTGGTCTACGCTGACAAAAGCACACACATAAGGCAGAGGAGCAGCAGAATAATTTCATGCCTTGGTGCAAAAACTGCATCTAAATAACATACAGCACCACATTTCCCTCCTGGCTCCACTATGTTGCTCACCGAAAAAAATGCATATGGTTAACCTGGCAGGGAGAATGTGCCTCTGTGATTTTCACTGAGCTAATGGGAGCCAATAACGTTACCTGTATCTTGGAGGACAGCGTTCCCACCCATCCCAATATTTGTCTAATAAAAGGTCAGCCCATTATACGGCATCTATTTGCAAAATTAAGAGCCTCTCTCCAGCAGCTAAATGCTTGCTTTAGATTTGGAATTACTGTAATTAAAGTTACATTGTGCTCGGATTGGTGCCAATCACTGCGGAGCTCCAGGCACGACCTGCCGTTCCCAGCGCCATGCGCCTGGGCGTCCCACTCCATTAGCTCCAGGGAATTAGCTGTCATTAACGAAGAGATGCACACTCCTTCGTGTTGTCAAACCGCAATCAAGCGGGTCACAGGTGAAGAATAAATACTTTCAGAACAAGCCCAATTACACCATTTACATTTCATTACAGAACCTGTTTAATCCATCGATGGGCTCCCAAGTTCTTCTGCCTAATAAACAGCATTTCAGAGGAATTAATAGGCCCTGCAAAACATGCTAATTACACTCTTTTGCATTGCATTTGCAATATTGATTTTAAAGTTGCCACTTCCCCCTCCACCCTCCTTTCCCAGCTCCAAAGCCTTAACTTTCAGCAAAGTACACTCAAACCAACCTAATTACTGGTGAGTTTAGAAGCTAATGCATCTCTCTTGTCAAAGCTCAGTTCCAGCGAAGGCCAACACACAGGGAGGGATTTTCACATCCATAACTTGTGCAAGTTCCTCCAGACGACCACTGGAAACAGCTGCTGAATAGCAATTACAGGAAGAGAGCAGGCATCAGCGGAGACTTTGCCATAGCAACGAGCCTGGCTGGACCCGCTCCCCAAAGACGCCTCCTCCTCCCAAAGACCACAGCAGCGGAACGGGTACGATGACAACACAACCACCGCAATCTCATTTTGATTTGAAACCAAAGCTATTTGATGCTCTCCTGGGCACTGAACTGTTTAAAAAACAAAAGGAAAGTTTATTTTCAAATCGTGGGACCGCTTGGAACAGGGGAACAAATCAGACGTGCTCATGAAACGCCATCGGGCTGTTTATTCATCCTGGCTATTTTGCCCAGCTCCTGCCACCAGATTTCTCTGTTCTCTTCCTCTACGTGCTCACTCTGCCCTCTCCTCCACTTCTCTGAAAACCATTTTCTTTATTCAGTGGGTTTCCTTTCCACCCTCTGATTTTCTGCATTGGCTTGGTGGCTGTCACTTACCACTGTGGTTTTATCCAAAGCTTATTGACAGCTAAAAACACTCGGAGGAGGAGATGGAGAGAGGGTAAGCAGTGCTTGTGGCGTTCTCCCACGGCACCTGCAGATTGTTTAAACAGAGCCAGCAAAAAAGGACAACAACGTGCCATGTTTAATTCCTTTGCTAACAACAAAGCAGGAAAGAAAAGCCAAAAGAAGCCACACTGGGGCTGTCAGAAGATGGCGAGATACAGAGCAGCCACGAGCTGAAGTGACAAGTAGGAAAGGAGACACGGTCATTTCTGGGGGGACCCTGCAAACAAAGAGGAGACAGCAGAAAGGAGCGTGCAGAAAACAGAGGTTGTCCCAGACAGTTGTTCTGTGAAATGGGACATGGACTCAAGAAACGCAATAGAAAGGGGTGAGATCTGCTCCTGTCTCTCAGAAATTTCCCCAGCAGACAGCCCGGGTTTCTGAGGGAATGGATATGGAAGCAGTTAATGCAAAAAAATGAACATAAGGAGCGTAAGTTTAATGAAGATGACACATACTGCTCAGATGTATTGTCTCTTTGCTAGGAATTCGGGCAGATGAAAGAGAGAACGTCCCCAGCTGCACCGAAGAATAGCACAAGTACAACCCATGGCCAAGGATTTCACCTCCTCTGTATCTAGTTTATGTGAACGCTCATCCAGAAGCAAGTTATTGCACCAGTCAAAACCGTTTGTGTTAGCCCAATCATCCATGTAACCCTCTTTCTGAAGTCAAGCCCAGGTGCTCCTCAGTGCCTCAGGTAATCCCCTGCCCTCGGTGGCCTTCCACCATCTGGGCATCAGAAATGGCCCATGAGTTGCCTCGTATGGTCTCTGCACATCACGAAAAGCCTCCATCCCCACATGTCCACACTTCCTTTGTCACCTTTAACAAGAACATCTGGCCCGCAGGAGGCAGCTGTGGCAGCAACCCCTGCAATAAGTGTCCAAGACATGTAGGAAGGTTGGCTGGCAACTTGTACCATTTTATAATGTAATTATCATGTGTATGGGATTTCTTTCACCTCTCGGAGATTCTGGAGGGATTTAAAAACTTAAAATGCTACAAATAATACTGTGGGATCTCTTTCCCTTCATAAGCACCAAACTGGATTAGTTAGTTATTGTCTGGAAAACACTTTGAAGTATCACTTACGCTATTAATCATGCAGCCCTTCTGTAACACCACCTACCAATGCTAGCACAGGCTGGAAAGGAGATATAAATACCAACCACATTTTCTTAAACTTGTGGGGGTGGGGAGCTTTCAATAGGTACAATGCAATTACATTAATATTTGTCAAGAATTACCCTTACTCTTATAAAAATGCCACAGGAAATCAAAACCTACAAGCAGTTCTACGTCTCTTTCTCAGGGCAGGCCCTTAGGCAATGCAACATCTCTTGACAGCATATTATGCCCATGGCTGCCTCAAACAAGGGTGCTTTTCAATGCAAAATCTTCTGACAAACCTTTGCTTCGGGTTTTCCAAAGCAGGGCTACCCCAGCCCAGCCCTGCATAGTTTGCAACAGCAGAAAAGATCAGAGTAGAAGAAGAGTTTGCAACAGAACAGCTAAGAGCATCTCTAATTTAAAGGGATAGAAAAGCAAATTGAGAAAAAGATACAGCCAACTATTTCAACCTCAGCCCTTCTTAATCATCCATAGAAAGCAACAGCTCACTGTTGCCATCTCATTGCACAGGTAAGATTAAAGACAGGCAGGAGATTTTTACCCCGTAGTTACAATGATTAATGTTTCTAAACAGACATACAGTTTGAAAGCACTATTACAGGAAAAAGAAAAGTTGTTGCTTCATATTCTCAACCCACTATTTTCCCTGGGCATTGAGCCAACGACTGAAGAATGAGGAAAGCTGCTATTTAAAGAGTTATCTTGAATTGCAAGGTTTGGTAATGAACACGACTACAGTCTCCTTTGCTAAAATCAGGGGCAAATGAAAAAGGCAGGGATGAGTGCTCTGCTGAGCACTCTGTCCTCAGTCAAACTGGGAGGAGGAAGACTGGTGATGTGCTTCTGAAAACTGTCTCTCCATCCCAGTTTCCCTGGTGGAACAAGAACAAACTTCACTCCTTCATTGCCGGCAAAGAACTGGGAGCTGCTCTGCACCAGTTACCTTTACTGTCTGCTGCTGTCAAGAAAGATGCAAGAAGATTGTTCCACCGAATTCAAAGAGCCAGACACAGCAGCTTTCACTTTTTATACAAGCTACGAGGCTATATAAAGCTACCAGGCTCATAATTGTGACATAACACATATCCTACAGGGGATCATGCTGGGAAAAGAAAAGGTGTGAGCTTCCATGAAGCAAATGTTCCTTCCTCATTAGTTGCTGCAAGAGTTCTGAGAACAACTCCTGCCAGAGCTGGGATGCTACATGGGTGCCTGCGCCTTGCTAGGAGACAAGAGACATAAGTTGGAAGAAGTTCCTGCAAAACCAGCTTGCGGTCATGGTGGGTTGCTCTCAGTTGCTATCGTACCTCATCATGCCCCAATATAATTGAAATAGTTCACTGTGAGAAATAAAAGGAGAATAAAGTCCATAGATTTTGTTTCCCGCTTAGTCTCAGGGACACCGATGTTGTGATTTGTTGCTGTAAAACCTCTCAAAAATAAGTCCAGTGTGACCTCCTGCACCCAGGGCTTCCTGCTGTTATAAACTCTGCACAACGGCATGCTCTGTCCTGCCCATAAGGCAGACAGACAACAGACTGTGGTCTAATTAGAAAAGACATGCTTCCCACATTCTCCATAAAGCTGCCTCAGCCTACCACTAAGGACAAATAAATAACTGTCAGGGCTAATAAGCCCAGAATCATAGAGGAGGGGAAAAACAAGAAATTGGATCTACTCAGATCTCATTTATGTGATCACACAGAACGCGTGGTAACAACTGCGAAGACAAACAAAACCAGCGATGGTTGAGCCAGCTCCTCTTCAGCAGGCTCGGACATGCTCCACCTCAACAGACTGTGCCAACCCCTGGGCATTTTTCTGCATTTCCAAACTAATCAGAGGCATAAACTGCCACAGGTGATTAACTGGAGTGTTTGAGCAGCATGAGAAGACCTTCCCCGTTTTGATGTGCCAGAGCACAATAAGATGACACAAGGAGATACTGCCAGTGTGGGGAGCTGGAGAGAACAACCAAGCGATGGTGAAGATGGTAAAGCTGGCACACATCACCAGGGCTGCCCATGTCAGAGAGATGTTTATGATGTCCTTGGAGTAAAAGGTGTTACAGGGATGACATCCAGAAGCATTGTGTGCATTACCCACATGGATTGCAGCCAGTTATTACAAAAACCCTGAACCCTCCAGTTTTGCATCCCCTCTCCACATACCCCCATAGGGAGGGAAACACCAGCTCCAAGCACTCTCAGAGCTTCCCCAAGAGCTGTTTGTGTTACTGGTGACCTACACTGTACAATTTTACCAAGCAAGTTCCTCAACCTGTTGCTGTGGTTGGGTAAAACGTAACAAACTAGATCACAAAGGGAAGATTAGGCCCAAGTGACAGGTTCCAGCAGAAAGTTGGAGTTACCCAAATGGCTTCAGTTTAGTCCCTTCATTCCTTCTTCAACCACCAAACAACCATTCAGGCAACTGTTCAGCATTTTCATGAACCTGTTTCACCTTTCTGCTCACAGACCCGAGGCAGGGCCTGGCCCCCAGACACGTGCAGGGCCTTGGAGCAGCTCAATCCCACCAGGGGCCTGTCCCTGCTGAGTGACACGGGAGCAGCCACCGAGGGCGAAGCAGTGCCAGCTCCCACCTCTCAGCAGTACCAGGTGTCAAACCTCTCTCCTTGGGTGCAACCATGCACTTGACAGAAACATTGGTATTTCCAGCGCTCTCTTTTACTCAGTGAGGGGAAATCAGGGTTTGGACTCGAGACCAGGAGGCTGCTCAGAGCTTTTCCCACAAGAACAGCGACAGCAGGAGCGACCATATGGGATGAGACATGAAGCAACTTTGCCTTAGCCTTGCTGATTGAACAGGACTCATCAGGCTGAACTTGGGGCCCATCTGCTGACCACTCCGATCTCAGGCTACGTAACCCATGAGCTGGCAGGACCACGAGCACATACGGTGAGGAGGGAGCACAATCTACACACTCACCCGTCGCTCGGTTCCTCCAGTGCTGCTCTGAAGGAATCTGCTTCAGCTCTGTCCTGGAGAGATCAGTCTCTGGAAACAGCGAGGCAACGCCATGCGTTGCTGCTACCTCAGATTACTAATCAGCCTGGAATATGCATCATTTGAATCAGAAATGTACTTATTTATTCTAAAAGAAACATCTCCACATTGAAGAGACTTAAAAAACCTCAGTCCTCACAAGGTGCTGCTCAGCTCTTGGGACTACTGGACATCTGCAGTGTTTGAAAGAAGCAGCAACCTCATTGCAAGGGCGAAGAGCCCCGGCTGAGCAGAGGTCAATGAGAGACCTCATCCAAGCAATGCCGACTTTAATCTGCCTCAGCTGCTTCTGCTTTTGAGAAAGGCAGCCAAGAGCAGCTGGTCCCAGAGTCATCCAGGTGGTGTGTCACTGCACGAAAGGAGGCAGTTCTGGGGAGGTATGGGGACGTGATCGCAAGAAACGCCATCTCTGTTAACATGCACTTCATTGCGCCCAAAAGGCAGGCTCAGCACCACACCAGGGGCTCAAAACCCTTCAGCTTTTGTCCCCTCCAACTTGTGGGTGCATCAAAGCACCAGCCAGAAGCCTGGAAGCTGAGAAGGTAGAGATCCACCATGGAGAACATGTGAGATGCACCAAGATAGATTAGAGCAACAGCCCTGACCCAGACTTTGGGTAACTGCAGCTTGGTCCCCATGACATCTTTGCATCCTCGCCCTGTGCCGAGATGGCTGGTTAGGGTGCTTATCCATGCCAGATACGTTGATCACTTTCTGCAAACAGCTTGTCTGCAGAGAACTGGACTAAGCCCAAACTCATTTCATGTGGATCACTGATCAAGAGGGCAGCATGGAACAACTTCTCGTCTCTATCTGCACAGGCTGGATCCAAACCACTGGTCTATAGCACCATTGAAACTCCCCGGTTTCACCCCATCTCCTCAGCTGAAGGACATCTCCTTCCCACCGACAGCCCCCTAGTGACTGTGTCACCAGCAGAGAGATTTTTCTGCAATGCCTAAAAGAAAATTCCCCTTTCATAGGCTTGATGATAAAGGAAAGTCTCAGTACCTGCCCATGTGAGTCTATTCCCCTGAATCCCAACCGTCTTGTCTGCAAGAGCCGGTTGGGAAAGGCAAAAACAGAAAGACAAAAAGGGTTGTGTCCTAAATAAAAACATTTCTAAACGCTTGCCAAAAAAAAAAAAAAAAAGAAAAAAAAAGAAAAAAACCATATAGCTTTGTAAGGCAATAACAAGCAGAACAATATGCAGCTTCAAGGCTACACAGCCAGGTCAGAAAACCCTCCAGAGAGAAAGAACTAGGCCACAACACTCTGATATTAGCCACTAGAATCTGTCTGCATTATCCAAAATCTGTGTGTGAGGCTGACCCGGCTCGTTGCTCTCCTTCACACAGGTATTTACCTGCTCATAGGCTGTGGGAAGCAGCTCTGAACACTCCAAGAGAACGATGAGATGTGACCAGGACATGGAGTGCTGCAGGCGATGCCTCCACCTTCCCAGAGTCGTACCAGGTCAGTACGAGAGGCGCCCCTTGACCTGACAGCCAGCGTCAGCTGCCGGGCTGGAGAGGATCCCTGCACTCATTTCTGCAGAATCTGGAAATCTGGAGGACAGCAACCCATGTTCTGCTCTCTCGTGGATCCACTGACGCCTGTGGTATGAGTGGTTGCTTCTTGGGTTATTTATCTCTGCCTGTAAAACATGTGCTACAACTCCAGTGTAGTGAGAGATGGCTTCGGCAGACAATTTTATGGAGGAAAACTCTTTGAGAATATTCATCGCTACCCTCCTCAAGGGAAATGATTTCAATATTATGAGCAACAGCATTGCTGAAGAGAACATGCAAAAACCTGGAAAATGCATCGTTTTACCAATAGAAGCAAGGTCATCCAAACCCGGAGATAACTACATTCAATATTAGTATCTCCCTTTCTGCAAGCAGGGTTTCAACCTCTTGGTAACAATCCATTCCCTAGAGAAATGTCTTCCAGTAACTTTGATGTGAACTAATTAAGTTTGCACAGCTAATAAGTGCCATCTGCCTGCCACAATGCTGCTGGAGACTCCGTGGAACAGGAGAGGATGGGCTGTCTCGTCTCTCACCACCTGCAGCACCAGCACCCTCTCCTGCATCGTCCTGGGTTCCACAAGCCCTGGCCTGACCAGGCATCCAGGAAGGGAACAATTCACCAGAGCACAACTGAAAAGACACAGGTACCTTCCCTTCTGACACATGCAACTATCTCATTCGAGCCGCAGTTTATCCTCATTTCCAAGAACTCCATTTGTTTTTTGCCATTCCAGCCCTAAGCTTTTGTGTACAATATTTTAATGAGGTCCATTCCACTGACATAAAGGGCACATCAACCACATGGCTCAATTTATTTCTACTTGGAGCATCCAAGATCTGCTTCTCAAAGAGTTTGAGAAGATCTATTAAGAGTCCAGCCCCGACTGGTAAACAATGGACCAGCCCCAGCAATCCAGTCAGTAAAGGCATTTAAGGACAGCATGTACAATATTGGAAAACGAAATTGCTTTGAAAAGATTCCTCCTTGCTTATTCGCCAGATAATGACAGGAGAGCCGATGCCAAGCACAGCCAATCTGTCCTACCGTGTTCAGAGACAGTCCTTATGCTGAGGCATCCCTTTTTTCCTTCTCATCTGCCCAAACCCATCCCACCCATCGGTCCTCACCCTCACCTGGGCCCCAGGAACATCTCCAGAGGCTCCTTCTCCAGCAGTGCAGAGGCAGCAAAATCCCCCATGCTGCACAATCAGGTAAGCTGGTGTCTTGTTTTTGTCTCTCATTATAAAATGTCTTGAATTTTGCACTTCTCTCTCACTGGAGGCAAGGATATGTTGTTGAGTTGTCTTCCACTTGTAAATATTTGCTATTGAAAACCATTTGCAGTGTAAAAATTCTCTAAGGAAGGGGAAGAGGCTGATGCCCTGCTGTATTTGATAGTATTTCTTGTGTCACCCAGGGTTTTCCCTACTATTTTTATAGGTCCTTTTAAGAAAGATCAGATACTATTCTGCACGCAGAAATATAAAGATAAAAAACAAGAAAGGCAAGACAACTCATCAAGCTAAACTTGGACAGTTAAGCCTAAGTTTGGGAGATCTAGGCTCAGCTCCTTGCTGTGCCAGACTCCCTGCACGACTCTCCTGTCCATCTTAAAAAGGGATTAACGACCCTGCCCGACAAGGCTACGGCCACGCACTAACGGACCTGAGTAAAACCTCGAGAGGGTTTTTCACCAGCCAAGTCTGCAGGAGCACTGTCAGCAGCAGCTTTCGGCTGCCCCGGCTGCCTTCCAGAGCATCATCTATTCTCACCCTGCCCCATCCCCTCCCTCCCCATGAACTTCCATATAATAACTGAAAAATGTGACAAGCCTAACTTTAATCATGTTCTAACCTGGGTTGGTATCATTAATCTCACAGCCACTGATGGGTAATTTAATTAGGGTGCATTTGTAATGAATTACAATCATCATTTAGCGCTATTGTTCCTAACACGAGCAGAGGGGAGTCAGAAAACTGGCATAGTTGATCTTCTTAATTACACTCACGCTCTATGAAAGCCATCCCCAGCCTTTCACTGCTGGTTTTATAGATAAAGGAACACAAGCACCAGGGACCCCCCAGGACGAGCCCAGCAGACATCTCCAAGCGTGCTCCCTGCCAGCGATCAGCGACTACCAGGTCTGCAAAGCAGGACCTGTGATAGAGGAGGTGTCCAACTCTAAGAAAACAGCTCAGAGCTGAAGCAGAGAGAGAAATACAAAGTCAGGATAAAAACTGTGCTTCTTAGTTCTCTATCTCACCACCTGTGACAGATATAAGGTACAGCCAGACACTCAACATGAGTAAACGGGCATTTTGTCAGTCCAGAAGTATCTTGGCTAAACGGCTGGATTTATTAACACATGCTCACCTGATGATGGTTGTACAGTCACAACAAGGCTATAGGTGTGTGAAAACGTGCAGTCACAAATGACATTCTAATAGAAGAAGAATAATTTGCCCCGGAGCTTTAAATCCATCTCTACAAGACAGTATCAGAAATTTCCAGCCAAAAATGTTTGTCTCTGGTCAGCTCCTTTGCTGCTCCATACAGGACGAGCAGCGGCGAGTGCATGTATTTATTTCAGACATGACTTCAGTCTGCAAAATTGGCGCAATCTGTTGATGTGGCCGAGAGCCAACCCATCTCCTCGGTACCTCTGTGCAGAATACTGACTCCATGGATGCTGCTCTGTGGCATCCCACGTCTGGTGGCCAGGCCAACCTGCTTTTGCACTAAACCTCTCCCACGAGCTGCTCAGCTTTTGTTGGTCTCAGGGAGGTATTTTATATGAAGTGTAACAGCTCTTATGCATAGAACAGAAGGAAAGCAAGCCCTACATCGCTCCTCCAGGACCCCTCTCTGAGTGTTTTGGACATCAGTTTCCACTCTGAGGAATATTTGGGTTTCCAGACCTCAGTGTAAGTAGGAGGAATGTCTGTCCTCCGGCTGGGCACGGGCAGGCTGCTGGTTCTCGCACATTCCTATGGGGAGGCAGAAGCCAGGTCAGATCTTTAAGAACAGAAGAGAAAAATCAAACCTTGGGTTCCATGGTCTGGGTCAGTGAACCAAAGGCAATGTGACCTTGTCCCTCCTTTCCCTCATCTCTGAGGCTTCATGGCAACTCCATCTGAATTGAGTAAAAGCATCCCAATGAGCTTTTTTCCAATTAATTTTGCCAGATATGAAGAATTCCTTCCTATGCATGTGGAATTTGCTTTCAAATCAAAAGATTCCTGGACAAGGCAAACACTGTTTTTTTGGCAAATCTCTTTTCAAAATAAACACTCGAAAAGGAGCTTATCAATTTGGACTGGCAAGCCATGCCCCAGTGCCAGCAAAAAGAGCAAGGAAAATGATTAAATACATGTGCAAATCCTCTGTGGCAGTATAATATTTTAAGGGAAATAATTCGACGTGGCTCAGGGCAGAGGATAACCGCGCCTCTGTGATTTGGTAGTGCCCTTTCCAAGAATTAAGAAAACCATTGGATAAAGGACTGGACAGAAGTGAACAGAAAATTGGGAACGGTCTGGACAATAAAACAATGCACCTTTTTTAATTGGGGGCTTATACTTATCTGAAATACTGTACACAGGAGAATACTGAAAAGCACTAGAGAGAGAAAAGAAAGAGGCTTTCATAAAACCCCCAGAAATTCTGAGAAAACTGTAGGAAGGGACAAAAACAAGAGGCTCATAAAAGAGGTCTATAAAATACTGACATTATAATAAAGGAAGAAAGAGCATTGCTATTTGTTCTGAAAGAGGAGAACAGGAGAGAACTCAACTCAAAAAATAAAATTTAAGGACTTTAATTTTCATGCAACATATGTGTTAATTAACCTGTGCAACCACCGCTGTAGGGGAGCAGAGGCAAAGAATTTAATGAAAATTAGAACAGACAGCAATGTCCCATTTTCTAAATGGCATTTCTGCCATTTCCATTTTGCCTTTGAGAAGGGTATATGGGCAAAATAAACCTCCTTTTAATCACATTATTAACAATGCCGTAACTGATCAGCATTTCATTATGTTTTCCTAAGTCAAAGATAACTGTTCCGCGGCGGCGCTCAGCTGGCAGCTCAGAAGGCAAAACGCTGATGAGTTTCTCTTTCTGGGCAAGGTCTTGCCTGCTCTGCTTTAAGGGCAGCTCGGGACCAGGATAGTTCTCCTGTCCCCGCCGCCGTAGGTGGGGATGGAGCACAGCAGGGAAACGCGTAAATGCATTTATCGGTCAACTTCCTAAAACCCTCCCCATCATATTGCATCTAAAGGCTGGGACACCACCAAGCCAGAGACACGCTGCAACGTAACACGACGTTTCAGGCAGACTTGTTCTCTGCTCCCAACCCCTACCAGTATAAAAGCTGAAAAATACAAGGGAAAAAAATTTTCTATTTATTGTCGGGTTGCTTGCCAAATGCAGAGTCAGCATTTTATTACGTACCATCAGCATTTCTTTGTCAGTTATTTTTCTCCACCTGCTTTCACGTAGCGAGTGGAAAGGATAAAATACTTTTAAATACTTTTTTTTTCTTTCTTTCTTTCTTTCTCCTTTTTTCCCCTAGCAAAATGATTGTAAAGCCACTTCAAATTAGTGGAGGGATGCAGGTGCAGCTCTCAGCTGCCGCACTTGAAAATGACGGGGTTACAAGTTGGCAGTGTCATCTTTCGGCTGCAGAACCTCTACTGCAGCAACTCTCAGACTTTGCTCCACTCTCAACTTTGTGAAATCCTGACTTTTGAGAGCTGACATCACTCAGTCCTTTCTGCTGGAACTGATATATTTCAGGGATGCACTGGTAAAAGCACAGAGTGCTCATGAGATGTGCTACCCCAAGTGTAATTTTCCCTTTGTAAATACATTTTGGCCACCACCCAGTCTGGGTGGGATGACTGGGGAGCAGCTGATATTTTAAATCTCAGCCATAGCATGAAAATAGTCTTTAACGAAGTGTGCGTCTGAGGAGGGAAAAAAAAAAAAAAAAAAAAAAAGAATTGGCTGCAAAATAACAAGTGATAACCATTGGAAAAATAAGTGAAGCATATGCAGGAGGAAACTCCATTAGAGCACCAGCCATGCAATTAAAGATGGATGTGGTAAACTCATGTGCGCGCAGTTCACAGCGCTGCTCTGACCCACAGCCCCATTAGCTCTGGAGCAAGGGTAAGCTGATTAGCTCTGGAGAAGGGTGATGGCAGAACTCATCAGCTAAGCTTGTTAGCTGCCACACGGAGCCGGTGTACACCTTGGAAGCTTTGCAAAGTGATTAGCTTGGGGTGGGAGGAGGCAGCAGAGCCTGTTACAGGAGATGAATAACCCAAAGCAGTCGCTGCGTGGGCACGAGCTCCACGTACAGATCTGGCAAAGCTGGGGAGAGGGGTTCTGCCTCGGTTGGGGTGGGGGAAGAGACACCCAATCCAGGTCACAGCACGTCTGCAGCCTGCCGAGCCCGTGTCTCGGTCACAGCCGAGGTCTGTAGCCTTCTTGCACCATAGAATTAAGCCCCCATGGTCTGCAAGTCCCTCCTAAATCCCTGCCTGCCATTGCTGAGCGAGCTGGGATCTGCACCGTGAAAGGCTGGAGAGGTGGATGCCATCCCGGAGCAGGGTAATTCAAGCCCAGTGGAAAATGACAATTTTCTTCCATCCCCCTTCAGTGTGCACAGTGATACCCTGCAGTCATTCAGGAACAACAACTCCTTTCTCATTTGGGAAACAATTTCCAGAGAGGAACAGCTCTAAAGATCTCCCCCCGCTCTGTGGTGGGACCCTGCTTCAGCCATCTAGTTGGGAATATGACCAACACTTGATGCATTTTTTTTATACAGAAAGGAAACCATTTTGACCCATCTTAAAACAGTTCATACAGCTCATTAAAAGCTGCTTCAGCTCTCTGAAAACTGCACAAACCTACTTCCACTCCAATTGCCTGCCCACAAACCGAAGCAACAAAAAGGGCTTTGGTCTTTCTGCCAGTTCACTATGGCCAAACTATTGCACATATCTGCTTCTCTTTGCTGTCGTTTATTTTTTTTTCTATAAAAACAAGACTGGGACAAGAATATTAAATACTAGAAACCCAAGGAAAATAAAGATTAAAAAAGCTTTAATCACAAAACCACAGATTATTTAGGCTATGTGTGGAGCAAATGTCTAGAAGGCTGTAGAAAGTTAATTCTCTAGGGTACAACCGAAGAGGGAAAACATGTGCTTTAACTTATCACTTTTTAATTTCAAAGTGCCTACCTGCAAAAGTTCATTGTGAATGCACAGAGATGTCTTATGCATTCATTAAGACTGTTTAGTTAATCTGCTTTTACGTAAAACTAAAATAGATGCATAAACTTCTCCAAACTACCCCAGCATTGCCAGCTTTCTTCCCTTTCTGACAAGCTTCGCAAGACTTGATTTGATTAAAACCTATTCTTAAATTTCCATATCCTGAAGTCAAGGTTCTAGACAACAATCTTTGTTTTTGTTTCAAAGAAACTTCACAGTTGCAAAGAAAACATGATGCAAGTATAACCGACAGCTCAAAGCCAGATGGCAAATAAAATTATCTCCAAGCATATTGTTATTTTTACATCGCATTTACAATTTTCAACACTCAGATTTGGCAATACTGCTGTCCCTCATTTTATGTAGGTTAAAAGTGAGAAGCAGCTGTCTGCTCACTCCAAAGTCAAGTATTTACCCCCAGGTAGGATCTATTCATGTGCATTTAACCAACTATTTATAGTCATTCAAAACCAGAAGCTTTTTAAGAAAAGTGCTGGCGCAGCCTTCACTACAACAGCATTGATAACATCTTCTCCCTCTTCCCACTGGACTTTCTAATTTGATAACTCCTTTGGTAAAGATGAACTGGAATTTTGGGACCTGCAATACTAAAATTTCTTCGAGCGACGCCTCTACTTCCCCAGTTGGTTTTTTTGCTGCTTGTAGTAATAAATCTCCCGGTCGTGCAGCTAGGCACCAAGACACTTATTACTTCTATTAGATAGGCGAGTAGGGCTTTGGGAAACATTAACAGTCCATCGGAAGAGACATGGACACCAATCTCCAGGTACTCGAGGCAGAACATCTCTGTGCGATGTGGATGGTGACAGGCACAGGACGAACGCAGAGCCCGATGAGACACTGTCACCCACAGACAACATCTCCCTTCATCCCACGGATTTATTCTCCCTCCTGTCCTTTCTAAGAAACATGACAGTCACACAGGGAGATTTCTAAAACGAGATACATGCCCCAAGTCCCTTAGCAAAGCAGCAGTAGGAGCAAGAAAAACAATTGGTTTCTAGAAGCTGATATTTATCAGCAAACGCCGCCTCTTTGCCCTGTTCGCTGCTTCTACCACAGCAAACAGGACTGTTCTCATTCCCCAGCTTGACTGCGCGAAGATCCATTAGATTAAAAAATATATCGAAAAGAGAAATGCAGCAAAAAGAAACGAGTTTAGACAGCTCCTCCTCTCTGATCTTGACTGTAATAATTATGCCCATGTCGTGTGAATTCATGGTTGCGCATCCTCAGCAGAGCTCATTTTACCCACTCACTTCAAAATGCTGTTCTGGTTGTTCCTCTCTCTCCTCACTCACCTTTCCAGGTGTCCACAAATTCACTCATTTCTCTTTACCATCAAGGTTTTCCACTGCTTGCACCTTTCTTATCGCAGGTCCTCCTCAGCAGCCACAGACACACCTTGCTCTGCTAAGGAAGGTTTGCAGCTTTGGAGCCCAGAAGACACTTTCACCCTTGAGCCCTTCCATGCTTTTCCTCATGCCACCCTTCCAGAGTGGAAGGGACTTTTGGGAGCAATCTACACAGACATTAACACATCCTTCTTTCAAATCCTTCCAGACGCCCTCCTGCAGAAAACGCTACAGAAGTCTGGCAGTCGATCAAGCCAGGCAGGTGACGAGCCGGCTCTGTCCCTCTTGCTGGCTGCCAGGTTCCTGCTGTGCCCTTCAACCTACCTCTGCTGCCAATTAACAAACCAAATGAACCAACATCCACAAGTGTAAACTCATGACACTGTGCCAACCACCGCCTAGTCCGTTTGCTCATGCGCTGCTCCTTCCTTCGAAACTCCTTTAGGTTTTGCTTCTAGACTGCGAGGTTTCCAGATAAAGCACCTATCTCCACTTATTTTTCATAACAGAGCTGCACTACTGTGGTTAATAATAGCAGCTAACCTTTGACTGCTAAAGTATTAGCAACGCCACCCAGAAAGCTGTGTCATATTTAGTGAGCTGTCAGAGCAGTAGCATCATTAAAAAGCAAAAGCACGTAGCTACTGTATGTAAAACACTGTGAGAGATACAATCAATAGGTTGGTTGGTGAATTATTCCAAAACTGATGGGAGTAAAGTGCTCGGCAGTGAGAACTGCTGAAGGCGGGGAAGCAAGGCAGGTTAACGCTGTCATACCGCAACGGTCCTACCACCTCGTTTGCAAGAGCAAGTTCTGGTGAAAGCAAAACATGTTTTTTGAAACCCAAATGACCCTTACTGTCTGTGGACTTTCACTGGCATCTACTGTCCACTTTGTTATCTCATCACTCACACCAGGGCTTCTCCTCTATTATCCCTAATTTTTCCTTCAGCTTTCTACTGAGACCGGTGCTTTTATGAGTACCCTCACTCACTCTCTCTCCTAATGATTTCTGCCTGGATTTGCAAGGTCTTTTATTCTTCCTCATTTCACATCAGAGGAACGTCAAGACTTCTGCTGCCCAGTGTTAGCTTTGTGTCTGTACACGATGTTCTCGCTGTGCTCACAGGGACCCACGGGCTTTATAATTAGGGCCAGGATTCAAGCAGCACCAAGCACAACTGCAAAGATTTTCTTCAAAAACCAAAAGAAAACTTCCCTGGCTCCTTCCCAGAGCGGGCCCTCCCTCCTGCTGCAGCTCTGCAGGACAGAGATGATGGTTAAAGAAAAAAAGCAACTGTCTTCCCCTCCCCAGCACAGCAAACCTGTCTCTCCATGGGCAGCAACCCACCAGACAAGGCTGCAGAAGCTCCTGAGCTCCCTCCTGGTGCTGCATTACCCAATCTCTTTGTAGACAACCAGGGACCGCAACAGCTTGAGAGACCCACAGGACTTCTCAGAGAGATGGATTCCCTCCTGCACACTCCGGAACTGGCCCAGAGAACCCCAAGCTCGCGTCCGAGAAATGTTCCCTCCAGCCCGTTCGGCAGCTCCCGCGGTGGGAAGACGGGACCTGTTGATTTCTGCAGTTCCGCGTAAGTGTGAATTGATGAGCTACTTCAGGAAGCTAATATTAATTCCTAGAAGAACGTGTCAGGGCTGCCTGGCTGATTACCCCTCATTCCTGTCTGCTTACAAACAATGATTACAGTCTAATCTCAGCACTCTTGGAGGAGCTGTGGAGAGTACCCTTCATCTACTGTAATTACGTTCCAGCTCCCTCGGAGCTGAGGCTCTTATTCACTCCTAGCATTATCTGCAGACTAATCTAGTCGGCTGGAATGGAGGTAAAAATTACTCCAAAGAGCTGTAGTAAGCTCTTGCTCTGGCTCCAAAGCCAAGTTAAAGAAACCAAATTGTTTCATGATGGTCAGACAAAGGCAGGGGATGAAGGAGAGATGGATCCCGCATACGGCAAAAGCGAGTGTTTGCTGGCACTACTGACAGTCCCCATTACTTTCGTACAAGTCAATGAATCCTGTTTTCTGCAGAGAAGCTCAGCCTGCTCTGTTTCTTTCAGCCTCCAGCATGCTCCCACCCGTTCCCAGAGGACAGATACACAGCAGACATCTCTGGAAGCTCTTTTAAAAGAAAGCCTTTTCCCAGTGGGACCCGGTCCTACGGTCTCCCCAACTTGCTACTCTACACTTCACTGAGACCTCACATGGTACTACAAGGCAGTAAGTGTCAAACATCACCAGCCTGTGGAATGTCACGGGAAGGCCTAACTGTTTCCAGAATTTTTGTTCTAAATATCAAAGCCAAATGCAGTAATCCTGCCAAGGCTTCCAGGCAACTTTGTTTTGCCTAAAAACCACTTCTGTGCAACCGTGTACGTCAACACCCTCTAAACCCATTTTCTCATTATGCTATTTTCTCCAAGACCTTCAAATTATAATGTTGTTGTAACTCTATTTCCCTTCAACGTAACTACATTCTAGAAGGACATCGACATTTCCTGCCTCTCCTGTTAAAAACACACAGAGTTCTATACCTACCCCTTGCGCAGACACGACCGCGATCTTCTGCTCAGCCACTGGAAAGACGCCTCCCTCCGAGGACCCTGTGCTGCCCTCCCTTAGTGCTGACACTGGTGGTGGCAATGGGACAAGACGATGGTGACATGTACCAGCAACCCCGGCGCGGGCTCTCCAGCGAGCGCAGCCTGCGCTATGGTTGTCACCACAGGCTGAAACTCTGACCAGCGTTTCTTATTCAATACTACTACAGGTACCTGCTAGATTAATCATGTAAAAAAATCTGTTTGCACGTGTTACAATCACATTTTGTCTTTGCTGGGGGGACGCATCTGTAAAAAGCAACCCGCCCCGTGAATAAAGCCAGGACACCTACTCCAACCACACCTGAAGCGCACAGGGTTTAACGGTAGTAATCTGGGAAATGAGACATCACTCCCCAAAGCCTCATCTCCCAGATGGCAACTTGATACCCAGGCTGCCAAAGGTTCTGTGTTTTAATTAAGTGTTAAATCTAGTTATTTTATTTTTTTTAAATCTAGTAAGACATTTCTCCTTCCCACAGTGCCGTCACTCTTTGCTGTGCTGTAATTCAGTAAGGAGAATAGTTAATTAAGTTTGAACAACAATGTCTAATGACTTCTATTTAAAGCTGTTCATAATAAAATATTACAAGCCCTTAGAAATTACCTAACTTTGCAAGTTAATGTGATACCTTAAGAGAATAAAACAGTATAGCCCTGCACACTCCCACTTTGTAAGCATATCTTCTACCCCAAGCAGAACAGTGGAGCAAGGCATCCACTACTGCCCTACAAATGCTCATTTTAAATTTAAGCCATGATGAGAACACCACAAAAATTACAAAATGTCCCTGGATGCAGGGATCAAAATGAGTACTGGCAGCATCACTATTAAGCACAGTTGCATTTAAAATTCTCTTCAGCTGCAGGAGTAATAAAGCTGCTTCTAACCTGTGTGGAGCTGTGTCCTCGAGGAAAGAGACAGAAAAGCAAAAAGGTCCTGAAGGGATGGGAAATACAGGGACAACAAAATGAGACTGTCTAGAAAACCAGAGAGGAGTCCAACCGAAGAAGCAGCAACCCAGCTCTCAACAGGAGAAGGTAATTGCACCACAAGTGGCTTGAGAAAGGAACTGAGGATATGAGAAGGGGGAACGGAGGGTCAGTGTAATGCTGACGTTCATCTCAGCATCCAACAACATGCACAGAGGTGATGCTGAGACATGTGATGGTACAGAGCCACTTCCAGCCCCTGCACCAGAGAACCTCCAAGAGTAAAACACACAGAGATCTAGACACGTCACCGGTAGATAACGAACACTGGAATTAACACAGAAATTAATAAGAAGGCTGTTCAAATATTAGCCTAATTTAGCACAAAAGAAGAGATCTAGTGCAGCATTAACCTCAGACAGACCCTTTAAAAACACATCCTGGAAGATGTGTGCTCACTACGCCCACGCACCAAAGTATCTCTAATGAGTTTCCTCCTACCTGGGATCTGGAGGGAACCTCTCGAGGTAATTCACTTCCCAGGCTCACCTCCTGCTTAATGCGTGGACTTGGAGTTGTTAGGATTGCAAAAGGGAAAATAAGCCTTATTTTTCTTATTCTTGCTGGCAGAAAGAAAGTGACAGAGACAACTGCCCATCATTGCTCTCCATGAACTTCACACAGCCACACTGCAAGGATCACACCTGATTTATTTTCTACACAGCCCTAACAAAAAGGCCTCTGCTCTGACTTTAGCCACGCTAAATCTTGCCAACATAATAAATAGAAACATGAAAATGAAGCCTAGCTTCATTCTTCTTTTTGAAGGCAGGAAAGGGACATGCTGAAGGGAGTTCAGCCTTCCCCCCAGAGAGATGGATTCCACTGGGCCCCCGTGACGGGGACACGTATTTACCTCCTTGCTGCCAAAGCCACCCCAGGTACCATTTCACCATACTGCTCTCCCTGTAACTTGGCAACTTTATCTACTTCGTAAAATCATCTGAAAGCTCCCAGATCACATCTCTTATCCTCAGAGGATCATGAATCACCAAGGCAGGATAATATTTGAGGACCTGAAAGTACTGAAGTTGTTAAAAAGTAAATCAGCCTTAAAATTGGATGTGTATACCAGCAGGCAAGACAGGAGCAATATTGTAGCCTGACTCCAGGTTTTCAGGAGCAATCCAGAGAATACGAGGCTCATAAAACTTATTTCTGTACCAAATAAAACTAAACAAGAAACAATAAATCCTCAGGTGAAAATAATACTAATAAAGGAAGAAAACCATTCCTCTTTCCAGCCCTGATGAGAGGGACTTGGGGTTATTGGTTGATAAGAAGCTCAACGTGACCTGGCGATGTGTGCTTGCAGCCCAGAAAGCCAAACTGTATCCTGGGCTTCATCAAAATAAATGTGACCAGTATGTCGAGGGAGAGGATTCTGCCCCTCTACTCCGCTCTGGTGGGACCCTCCCTGCAGTGCTGTGTCCAGCTCTGGGGCCACCAAAATAAGAGGGACGTGGACCTGTTGGAGTGAATCCAGAGGAGGCCATGAAGATGATGAGAGGGCTGGAGCACCTCTGCTGTGAGACAGGCTGAGAGAGTTGGGGTTGTTCAGGCTGGAGAAGAGAAGGCTCTGGGGAGACCTCATAGCAGCCTTCCCTAAAGGTGACCAACGAGAAAACTGTAGAGGGACTTTTTACAAGGACATGTAGTGAAAGGACAAGGGGTAAAGTCCTTAAACTGAAAGAGGGGAGATTTACATTAGATACAAGGAAAAAATTCTTCCTCACGAGGGCAGCGAGGCCCTGGAACAGGCTGCCCAGAGAAGCTGTGGATGCTCCATCTCTGGAGGTGTCCGAGGTCACACTGGACGGGCCTTTGAGCAACCTGGTCTGGTGGAAAACGTCCTTGCCCATGGCAGGGGGGGTTGGAACTAGATGATCTCTAAGGTCCCTTCCAACACAAACCATTCTATGATTCCTATTCAGTAGAATTCCCTAAAATTTTTAAGGAAAAAAAAAAATCCCCGAGGATTAGGTTTAATTACTTGGATTTTCAAAGTCTCTGTGACAAAGTACCATCAAGAAAGCTACCAGGAAACTGTCTGAGCAATGGAGCAAGGGATAGAATGCTATTACAAATCTAGAAATTAACTGAATTAAATTTAAAAAGGAGGTATAACGCATGACAAATATTCAACATAGCAAAAGATTACACTGGCATTCCCCAAGGACTGGTTTTGTCTAACATATTCTTCAGCTATTTGCATAGGAGAGTGAGCTGTGATGTGGTGAGATTGCATATGACATTATTGGTTTGGAGGGCATTGAGCTGACCTTGGCTAGTTTGCCTCTTAGGAGCACTAAAACACTTTGTCTTCACTGCAGGTTATCTTGGGAGAGGTTCACTTGCTTTAGTTACAGAAAATATAAAAACACAGCTGTTTAGCAGTTAAGGAGAAACCTAAGAGAAAGTACAAAATAATGAAGATATTTACTCTTTTCTTGCAAGATGCGAGGGAAATGATACCCAGAGGAACTGAATGGCAATTTTAAATAGATATAAAAACCCCCTTTTTTCAAGCCCTGAATTGACCTCTGGAGCTCACTGTCACGGGCTCTCTCAGATCAAGAGTTCAGAAAAGTCCAAAACTGGATTAGATACATTCATAGCAAGCTAGTGGCGAAACACATTTACCAAAACTTATGAAAAACATCTTTTATGAAGATACCACAGCAGTTTCTTAGGGAGAGTTACACTACAATGTGTTTTGAAAAGTGAAAATTAACCATCTTTCTATGTTTGAACAAGACTGAAAAACCTCCCCCTAACTTGCAAGCAATAAAAATTAACACTTCGACAGCAAATCGCACACCAGAACCTTGACGAAATAGCAGAGTCATTACTGCTCGCATTTCACAGATGGGGAATGGGACAGTGTGAAACAGCTGGTGACAGAGCTGGATCACAGTCTGGGGATTCCTGGATTTTTCGGCTGCGTGCTTGCCAAGAGGCTACTGTATCTGGAGGGAGTCCAGTGGCGGGCTACGAAGATGATCAGGGGCCTAGAGCACCTTTCTTATGAAAACAGACTGAGAGAGCTGGGTCTGCTCAACCTGGAGAAGAGAAGCTGAGAGGCGATCTCATCGATGTTTATAAGTATCTCCAGGGTGGGTGTCAAGAGGATGGACCAGACTCTTTTCAGTGGTGCCCAAGGACAGGGTGAGGGGCAACGGGCACAGACTGAAGCACAGGAGGTTCCATCTGAATATAAGGAGAAACTTCTTTACTTTGAGGTGCCAGAGCCCTGGAACAGGCTGCCCAGAGAGGCTGTGGAGTCTCCTTCTCTGGAGACATTCAAAACCTGCCTGGACACCTTCCTGTTAGATCTACTCTAGGTGTACCTGCTTTAGCAGGTGGGTTGGATTAGATGATTTCGAGAGGTCCCTTCCAACCCCAACCATGCTGTGATTCTGTGGTCTGCAGACCAATGAGAAACACACAAAGCAGCAGAGCAAACCTCACAGGTGAAGAAGAGGAGCATCCTCAGCTGCTCTCGTCCCTCGCCCATCCCATCCACAGCCCAAAGCCGGGCAGCTTTGCCCTGCAGTGGAGGTTCCCCAGGGAGCTGCGCACTCCAACAGCCACCCCTGTGGGATACGTATAGGATATCTATGAACACTATGTACAGCATAACTTTCCCAAACCGATTCCAGTCCCCTTGATTCCCTGGGGACTGGGATTTGCCTGCAGAAAGTCACGGCAGCAGAGGGCCGGCAAGCTCAGGAGGAGCAGAAGAGCTGTCACCCAGTTGGGCCAAGAGCTCCAGCAATGCCCCTTCTCACCTTTTACACCAGGTTGTGCACATAGGTGGATCTTTGTGGCTGAGCCTGCCTGTCAGCTGAGGAAAACCTGCCCTTCACGGTTTCCTCTTTGGTGTGCAGCCAGCCCTGTGGCCAGACACCAGCTCTCTCCACAGCCCAACCCCTCGCTTCCCTCCAGGTGACCATATCTGCTGTCCAAATGTTCTTCTGTCAGACACACGTCCTCCCACTGAGCTGCACAATCCGTCTGCACACATTCGCTTTTACGATTTAAAAAAAAAAAAAAAAAGAAATGAATTTAACTTTAAAACCTGTAATGGCTTGAGGAGTCTCTAGAGGGAAACAGGAGGAGGGAAGGGGGAACCCAGGTTAATAAAAGCTGTTAATTAGAGTCAAATTTGCTGCTTAATGTGTCAAGAACTAGTGAGTTACAACTTAATCAACTGTTCTGAGTTCCTTGGGAGAGCAATAAACCTGAAGCCTGAAAATGGAAGGAGAAGGACAAGGTCGAGCCCTTCAAAGAGGGTGTCTTTAAAATTGTTTAACCCTAAGGTCCAAGCTGGGAGCACCCTCAAAGGAGTTACGACTTCCCCAATCTGAACATCCTGTTGTATCACTAATCATCAGCACTCCAAGTCTTTCACAGTACAGTCAGGTTCAGAGATATTTCCTTTTTGCCTTTTTATCTGCACTACTTGGGACTTCTATAACGTGTGACAAAGGGCACAGAAAAGATCGGTAACTCTTCAAACCTTTGATTTGTTGTTTCTGCTGTTCCCTTTCAAAGGATGTTGCAAAAGTCTAAAGCAAAGGCAGAAAAGAAGCACGGAAGAATCAGAAAGTATCCGCCAAGCCCTGAGTTCAGGATCCTGCATTCCTTCTGCAAGAGCTATGAACAACATCTCCCTATGCCACACAGTAAAAGGAGCTGGCACAGCAGGAACTGCGTAAAAGAATAAATTAATAAAAACAGCAGAGAAAAGAGAGTGAATAAAGCCTGTCAAGAAATGAAGGGTTTTGGAGATTGAGCATTTCCCACATTTTAATGCATCTGGGAGATAGAAGGCAAATGATGGGTGATTTTCTTTTGCCATTGAACTATGGAAAGATTTAATCTATTTTCACTCCAATTTACTCTTTGCAAGTCTAGCCTAGATGAAGTACATTCTTCTTCCCTGCAACATGCTAGCCATCATTACAGTTTCTCTGTGATTGCTAAGAGAAGAAAAGCTGCAGTTGCTATGGGATCTCTGCCATCAACCAAGAGCTCTCCCAATGGGGGAAAGAAAAGGGAGCCAGAAGATAAATATTTATAGCAGAGGATTCCACCAGACTTTCAAACTTCTGCTAAAACAGGAGGTACTAAAAACATTTTTTTTTTTTTTTTACTGAGACACAGCAGTTATGAACCCCGTAGCCAAGCATACACCCAATTCCAATAAAACTGTTAATCCATGAATATCATTTATCACTCAACAGCAGTTCAACTGGCCATCTTAGTGGTGCAGGTGAGTTTTTGCCAAACAAACAGGAGGAGGTAGGCTCTTTCATCCCGAGAAATTCTGCTTGTACTCCTTCCAGTGCCCTGTCCCCCGACAGCAAGCACACGGGCTGAACTATTGCTCTTTATAACGATCAAAGACAAGGATCTGCCCGCTCACCGTGCCGGACAGCAGCGGGTGTTGCAGCTGTGGCTGCTGGGCAAGCAGGGGACATGGGAACAACGTGGCACGAGGCTTCTTCCCAGCTCAACGGGACATTGCTCAGTGTGGGCACCATGGTGGACCATGCTGCTTCTGCTCTTGCCACCACGTTCTGCATCCCTCTTCTCTTCCCTGCACAGATGCCGCTGCAAGCTTCTAAAAGAAAAATCCTTTTGCTGGGAGATTTCTTTTCCTGCCTTTCAACCTCTACTTAGTTTAGGGGGCAAATGTGCTATCT
This sequence comes from Caloenas nicobarica, assembly GCF_036013445.1. Taxonomy (NCBI): domain Eukaryota; kingdom Metazoa; phylum Chordata; class Aves; order Columbiformes; family Columbidae; genus Caloenas; species Caloenas nicobarica. Next base: position 5,395,531 of record NC_088258.1, on the reverse strand, counting down.
GACTGTTGTGGAGACAACATGGACTCCTGAGGTTGGGACTTGGCACAGAAAGGAAGAGGAACAGATGTTCATAGATTTCATTGCAAAATATAATTACCCAGAGTTTTGAACACTACATACAACACATTCTTGTAAACATAAAACAATGGGAAGTGCCCTCTGTGTCCTTGTCGACATCTCGGGTGTTTCTCTAGATATTACCTATATTATCCATACCGCAACAGTTCAGCACTGCAAGCAGCAGCCTTCAGAAATGTGGGGAGCGTGGAGGATTGCTTCAACTATAGCAAAGTAATCTTTTTAGCACTAATTTTCTTGTTCCTCTACAACATCCAGGTCCTGAGGGAAAGCAGAGCCCAAAGCTAGCCCTGGATAAAAAGATTAGTTGCTTCTGCATTAAGATGCTTGTAATGATTCAGCAAGTTAAAGCCATCTTTCTACCAACAAGGAGTCTTTGCGGTTCCTCTATAAGCCGATAGTTGAAAGTGACAAATAAAATAAAAGAATCTGACAGAAGTCATTACCACCTACAAAGCTGTTGTACATTTGTGAGTACAAATGGGTCAATTGTGCCCAAAACTTGCAGTTTTATTCAGCTGGGAGAATAAACCCCATCCTTCTTTCCTAAAAGAAATCTACAATTTTGCCTTCCCTAACAAGCAATTCACCTGAAGCATTAGCAGTTAAACAAGTAAGAGCAAATGCAGTGTCATCCACCGCTCCCAGGTATGACTGTGGTTTCCCAAAAGGCAGGTGAAATGCACTGAGGACAACCAGATCTACTCATCAGGAGGGTAACCAGCCATCTCCTGTCTGACATCCATAATATTTCAGACTCCTTTAAAACCAGGCACTTCCAATAAACTCCAGAAGCAATCAATCCTCAATTCTTGCTGAAAACTGTTGCTGCACAGAAGAAAAAAAACTACAGTATAGCTCCGCAAACAACTCAGGGTCAGAAATTTTTCTTTGCTAACAATTAGTAGAGATCCTTTGCGTACTTCCTTCAGCAGCCACCGAGCGCAGAGGGAAGTGGAGAGGGTCACCACCTTAATTCTGGACACAAATTGGCTGCTGGTTCTCCACTGCCAGAAGGAGGAGAGGAGGTTACGGCCGTGGAGTAATGAGTGAGATTACACTGCAATCAGGGAATGGAGATGTGAGCTGGAGAGACGTGCTGAAGGCAGGAAAAACATTCCTTAAATTAAACCCCTATTGTTCACCTTGTCTCTGCCTCTGTGGATAATCCACAAGACTCTGAGCTCCTGCCAGGAGCCAGTGTGAACAATTCCAGAACTTTTTCCTACCTGTCAGTAACAAAACAGTCTATGTGTGCACGAGCTTTCCACTTCTCTGAGCCACACATATGGGAAGGTAAATTTTCTGTAATCCCTGGGAATATCCTTTCCTCTGCCCTCTTCCCAGTAAAATCTATCCTGTGTTTTTTCAGGATGAAAGGCTGCAAGCTGGACTGCTGAGATATTCTGAGTGCAGTACATGACTCCTCAGCACTTCGTGCATCATTAGAGCGAGGTTATTAACAGGACTATAGGGGTGCTGAGGGCAACGAGAATATTATCTGTCTGGAGGATGATGTGCGAAAGCAAGGAAGGCAAATGCAAACTTGCAGAGGAAACATGCTCCATTTGTAAGGTGAATTAAGAGTTTCCTTCCTCTAAGATAGACTGTGAAGAGCCTCAGACTTGAAGGTAACGTGGTGGTAGTAAAATCCTTTCCAAAGAAAACTGCAGGACAAGAATTACATGAAGATGGCAAAAATAGTCTCCTCAGTGGACATCTGACCCAGCTTCCATGTTGACATGTGCTGTATAAAAAATATAAATACAGCAACAACTGGCAACTGCAGCTCTCAACACCAGAGACTGTATAAGAATTTGGGAAATACTGTGTTGGAAATAATGCAATGTGCTTTGAGATCTTCATTCAAAAGACTTTGTGTAAGACTGTAATGGCACACTATACACAGCATGCCGTGATGCTAAATATATCCATGCTCACCGAGAACAGCAGCAATTTGATTCAAGTTCTATCTTTTAAACAGCTATGGATATCAACTCTTGCTTCCTTCTTCTCATTAACGCTGCTGTAAAGTGCCTGGTGCAAATCTACATCAAATGAATATAATTACAAAGGAAAATACATGGCATTAACTTGCATGTCTGGCCTTCCCTTGCTTTTTCTGTCTTACCGCTGTTCTTTCCCTCTTTTAACCTTCCTTTTTTGTATGGCAGTTTTGTTTCTATTTTTCTTCACAATTCATCTTCTTTGTCCTTCTTTCAGTCTTTCACCTATTCCTTGTTTCAAGCCCAAAGCTGATTGCTTTCTCTTTTTTTTTTTTTCAAGTTTGATTGATTTATTCTGCACTTACGTAAATGATTTTATACAAAGCATATGAACTATAGAACTCCCTGCAGAATACCATAACTACTGCTACCACCCGTATAGGTAAGGAGGAAAAAAAAAAAGTGAAGTTAATGAAGTGCTAAATTAAGTAAGAACCTCTTACATCATACTTTGAAGCTTGCCAAAATCTGACTCTTCAGATGTACTGCAACAGCAATTTTCTAAGACACAGGTCCTTTGCAGGTAAAAATCTTTAGTGTCAGACAGGAAAAGAAATACAGATTCTTTCAGCTGCTCTAGCAGGGACCAGGGGACAAGGTAATCTTTCAAACAACGAGGCCCCAAGTCATCAGACCATCGCTACCGTGTGGCACCCAGAACAATGTGATTCTTCCTCCCTACTATGGAAAAGAAAGGGAGGGAAGATGAGGGAAGGTATTTGCTTTTCATATCTCATCTGAAACACCGGCAGGACTTCAGGCAAGTGATCTCCGTTGAAATTCATTGTACTGCTCAATCCATCCTTGCTTAATTCATCTCATGAAACTCTTAAATGGTACCCAGGCTATAGGCTGGCTCTCTACAGAGATGGGAATTACATCCCTAATTACAAGATATGGTACTGCCCTAATAATAAGCACTGTGCTCAAGAAGTTCCTACCCAGGGGAATGAGCTTTGACCTCTTTTAACAAAGGCTGCAAAATAGTTGATAAGAACATTAAAGCAAGTCACTGCTCCAGAAACCACTTGTTCACTTGCTCTAAGCACTCTGATGCTGGCTGCAGAAATTAGCTTTTGAGCAGATTTCACTAGACTGAGTTGGTGACAGTTGTCTGTCCCCCAATGCTGTAACACAGATTCAGGGCAACAGCATAAGGAGGTGTAGAAGGGGAACCAGAAAGGCAGACAGATTTCCTCCACTGTATTCACTTGTTTTACTCCACAATCTCCTAATAGCACCAGGGCAAGCTCAGCTCGACAGGTCCATTCCAGGCATTCCTGGAGAAATTAATCTGAATTTTTCATGCATCTTCAGGATGAGCCTTCGCAATCCCTGGACGTGAACGGCTGCTCTACAAGACGCACCCTACCGCAAAAAGGACTGGGCCTTGCTAAGCTGTCATTCTTGCGCCTCACTTTTCCTTTCGAACAGCACTTCCTGCCCTCAGAGCGCTCTCCCTCCGCACACCAGCAGCAATAGACTGCAGCAATCTCTAACTGGGGATGTGTTTTCTTCTCCAGCATGGATTCGTAGCATTTAACAGCAAACCTTCAATTATCACAGCACATGACCGTAAAACTTGCTCAACTGGAAATGTTCAGCTATTTCTAACCTTGCCTTCAGTCGTCTTCTTTCTTTTGCCCCCAAAACCATCTAAAATAGTATTCTCCTGGAACCTCTGCGCAGCCTGCCTAGCACAAAGTTAAACCGTAAGTCAAAATGATTAAAATTATATGGAAATATATACATCTCCTTCAACACTGTACTGGGAACATGGCTCCTAATGGGACATCACTACACATTACTCATAAGGCCAAGACATGTGGCATTTCCCAGACAACCTGCACATTCTCCTTTTTATGCCAGATGACTTATAAGCAGCAATCAGTCTTTTCCTTTTGAGGCTGTGCCTTCAATATGCATAATGTGAGGCCTTAAAATGAACCCCCTGATCTGGACTCCACCTGCTTGGGAGGAAAAAAATATAAAACCCCACAACAACAAAAAAACCAAACAACAACTTGGAAATATATAGCAACAAGAAACTGGCAGGACAAACTCACACTCCCACTGTGCCAAATTGCAAGTATAGTAATTCTGTTTTCTTCCCGCTGAGTGGAAGGTGTCATTAGCTGCTGTATTTAGAGCCCCAGAAAAGGTTCTTGGAGCAATCCTCAGCCTCTCTCTGAACCAGGTGGCCAGTGACCATGGGAGCTCTCTGCAGCTGGCGACCTTCACCTTCATCCTCCTGCAGTCACCACTTCAATTTTAATGGAAAGGAAATAAACAGGGCAAGTGGCACAATATGAAGAGAAACCCTCAGGGCTGAAATTCAGCCCTGCACCAGGGTCACTTTAAAATCTCTGCGCTGCAGAAATCACTCTTGGGTGCTTTTAACTCGTGAACTGCTTTCCTTCTGGGAGAGGATTTCTCCCCTAGGCCAGTCTCTGTGGAGCACCCATTGAACCAAATCCTCATTTCTGAAGATTAATATAACAATCCAAAGAATCATCCTCCTACTGTGAGCCTTGGAAATGTCCTGTAATCACACACACGTGCACCTGGGCTTGAGACTTGTCTGCTGGCATCAATCCTACACGCTTTTGAGAACAATGAGCCCATCTGGCCGTGAGGAAACCTCCTGCTTATGCAAACGTGCCCATCTGCTGCAAACGTCCACTCTGGCTTTGCTGGCAGCACCATGGGACAGGGAGGAGGAACGGCAGAGCATGGTTGTGTTTGCTCTGTGGGATTTTTAATAAATACAGATACAAATCCATAACGGTAGGTGGTCTCCATAACGCATGCCATAAGAAAGGGAGGAACTGTCCCTTTCGCGTGGTGACCGAGGATGGGAACGCCCTGCAGCTTCCAGATTTGTTTGGGATGGTTAAAGCGAAGACCACCTGCGCTGCCTGAGAATTGGGAAAATCTGTGCAAACATTCATTATTTATAAGTTAACTGTCCAGAGGCAAATTGCCTGGAATCCATTAAAGGGAGAAATCCCAGCTCCCTCTGGCAGTTGCCTGCCACAGGCCTTTTCCACTGACACAAAGGGAGGCAAAAAAACCCACTCTCATTTCTAATTAATCTTCTGCTGTATAACACTTTTAATCAGGAAAAAGAAAATCAGCATGCTCTTTGAGAGGGGAAGGATGAAGCCAAAAGCGAGGCAGAAAGCTCTGGCATCTTGGTTGCAGTTCAGACCTCATCTTATTTAAATCAGCCAGAGCAGGCGAACCTGCAGCTTCGCTCCCCGCAATACGACCGAAGTCCCCGCGATGCTTCAGAGGCTGTTTTGCAGATGAGGAGTGGGACCGTGTACGTACAGACTTGGCTGTTTCTCCTGGAAAAGAAAATCCAGGCGAAGATAAGCAGGGAGGAGAAGTACTCGAAAGATGCCTCGGGCAGAAATGAAGCAGACTCTGTTGGACAAAGCATGGGCAAGACAAGCAGACAGGTCCAGCGACAAGGAAATACAACCCATCCATTATATCTTCAAAATAATAACCCCCTCAAAATTAATTCCTCAACCCCAAATTTCCTAGCCCTTCTTCATCCTCCTAATGTCCCTCTTCCCCGCATTCATTATTAAAGCCACTGGGGGTACTGGTTTGCACTTTGGTTTCTGAAAAATTAATTCAATGATTAAAATTTCAGTCCCTGAGTGATGGAAGCAACTCAGGCAAGTGGAGATGCCCCTTTGCAGTTTGAAGGCCTTTGGTATGCTGCCCGCTTACCCTCTGCATGAAAAGCCTCCTGTTAGACCTAGCTCAAGGGGGAAATCTGGTAGGAAAATGTGGTTTTAACTTGATTAAGTTCTGGTTTTGTGGAGAAGCCATTTCAGTTTAATACCATATCAATGCTCAATTCATCGCAGAGAGCAAACCCCAGGTTCTTCGAAGGTTCAAGTACTCATGGCTTTCTACATGATCCCCTGGGTAAGGTAAAATCTCCACATGAACTTAGATATTAATCAACAGTGTACACCTATCACTCATGGGCAAGCTGATTTGTTGGCTGAGAGACTTCTGGTGTGGGCTCATTAAATTTTCTATGATACTATGAAAGAATAGCAGAGAAAGGCCCTCGGAGAACGACACCTTCCCAACTCACAAACAAGGTCTGTTTTCTCACTTGCATCCACGTCTATGAGCTGAAAGACCAAGACCCAAGGAACCTGCAAACTGGTGAGGAAAGGGTGCCAGATCACACAGCACCCAACCCTGGGGGGGAACAATTTCTCCCCATTCCAGAAAAGCAGAGACCCCCACTGCAAATTCAGTATCAGCTCAGGACCGTCCTTTCCTGGGCTACAGCAAAGCTCCCCTTCCCATCAGCTCTGTATCAAAGGAAGAAGCAGGGAAAAAGCCTGTGTAATTCTCCACCTTCAATTCCCAGCACTGTTAGTTTTATTTGTTTTAAAACAAATGTGAGAGACGAGTCAGAGCTCTGAGCAGCACACGTTGCTGAGGAGCTCAGAACCCTTCTCCAGATTTAGATAAGAGAAGGAGGAGGAAGCACTGGATTTACAGATACTGATTTCATCCCTGAGGTGCTAAAAATTGGCAAAATAGAACAAACACAAAAAAATTAAGACTGCCTTTTCCATGGTAATTTACTGAATAAAAACTCAACTAAACCTTGAAGCAGAATGAAGACAGCAAAACTTCTCCAACCTTGGGAAGCAGCATCTTTCCACTCACATATCGGCAATGGGCTGAGAACATGGTGGGAACTCGGGGCAGCACTGGCAGGATATTCCCCACCAACTGATGCTTGTGCTGCCGTCGTGGGGATAAGAAAGGGACAGAGAGAAATGGGAAGCGCTGTGAGGAACTCTGCTGAAATCCTCTCCAGGCAGGAAAATAGCAAAGCTCTGAAACCAAGAACGGATTTTATCTGAAGCAACAGACAGGCTCAGTAACAGCCCACATTGCACTTCACTGGGGTCGTGACAACTACAGGAACACTGGGTGCTCACTCAAAGGCAACTCCTGCATTCAGACACCGTGCGTTTTCTTCTGAAATATTTTATCAAAGCAAAGTTGCTAAAAACTCTACTAAATTGTGAATTTTGGGGAAAAACCTCTTTGCTCGCTCCGGAAGAACACATGCTGTGTATGTCACCAGCACAGTGCTACCACGAACAAAAAGCAGCGCGTGAAAAATCTACTTTTACCACATTTGCTGAAACTGCACAGGGGGAACATGCAGAACATTTGTTGCTTGGAAAACTTGCCACTTTCCTTCCTCAAGATGTGGTTTCGCGGAGGTTTCAGAATGTGTGGCCTTTTACATGCTACTCAACTCTTGAAGATATTCTGAGCTGAGAACCTTCAGCACCGCAGTCCTGTATCTACACGACAGACGGAGCATCGTTACATGCAATATAAGCCTCCTCACATGCTTCCATGCGCCTGCCTTCCCACCTCGGGACAGCATCATTCATCTTACAGAATCCAGGAGGTTTTACTGAACTCGCGACTATTAAATCTCCCCTTTGGAAAAAGCTCCAGACCAGGATACATCCCACCTTGCAGCAGCATCGGCTCCAGCCTCGTGACACCAACACACCTGAGCAAAGATGTGGTGGGAAGCACAGCCCTGATGCTCCGGGCAGAGCAAAGAGGAAATGGAAATGCTGGAACAAGCACTTTGGCACAGCTTCTTGGCTGGGCTAAAGGTTTATTCCTGGGATGCTGCTTTCCTGCAGACTAAGGAAAATTAAATTTAGCACTTTGCAAATAAATAGGTTAAAGCTGAAAGGACACTATTTTGGAATTTACTGCTTACAGCGGCCTCAGAGATTATAGATCCATCACTGTCTATTACCTTGCTAGTTACTGCTTCCACTCTGTCTATCTTCCCCACTTACAGAGTGGTCCTTTCATCAGGTCTTTTTCTGTTCCAACTTGAAACTGTCATCACTCTAATGGAATTATATGAAGAAAAACAACTTTGGGCTGCACTGGCTCTGCCAAAAAGCCAAGGACATCTCCTGTGCTTTCCCAGGACAACGCGGTAAGATTCTTGCCTGACAGAGACATGTGCAGATGTCCGACAACCTCCTGGGAAATGCAGCGACAGACAGCTGGTTACACACACGTCCAAAACCTCTGGGCCTCCGTGCAACTGTCAGATGGGCCCTTTCAGCACCCAGAAACACCAGAACTTTTGCAGTGACCAGCAAACCAACAGCTGTCTGGTAACCTTTGCTACAGATGCATCGTAGCGACACTGCATATGGCATAAGAACTAGTCACTGAATGCAGTGATATGACTATAAACCCCCGCCTCGTGCTGCTTGCACCTCTTCCACTGTCTGCTTCATATAAAAATCATCTGCAGACAGTCCCCTCTCCGGAGCAGGATACATCCCAGAAATGCAAAGTGACAGCTAGCACATGAAAGACTCTCCAGAGCCTTCCATTAAGACAGACAAACCCTTCAGTTTAAGGTTGAAATTTATGTCAGCTCCCCAGAACACGGCTGAGATAGATCCACTGTTATCAGCTACCCACTTTAGCCGAAATGAATACAGATTAGGGACAAATTAAAATTTTGAAGCTTCGGTTTGATATATTCCCTCTAAGATAAGGCTTGTCGTCTTCTAGAAGCTAAAGATGTCATCAAAAGATAATCTTGGGAGTTACCAAAGCTGGAGGTCATCCTCAGCTCTCAAATTCCTTCCCCCGTGGAGGAGAAAGCAGCAATCTGATTTAGCTATGAATCCTTGTAAGATAGATTTAACATAAAACACCTTTCTGTACTTATTCCTCAAAGGATGTGCTCGTGCAATTAGCAAAAAAGAAAATACATTAAAACCAAAGTCCTAAAATAGTATTAAGTTACTTGCTCTTACCAATAAGATTCACATGGGGCAGAATGTGCGTGGAGTTAGGAAGATTCGTGTAATTGTATGTTTGAAGCAAATATATGAACAGAATAGGTTTTTCACCATTTCCATGTATACGAATAAAGACAGTCGATACATTATTAGCATGGATACAGATTAATGTTTGGATTTAAGTATTAATTCCTTAAGTATACAGTACATAAATAGCTGAGCTGCACAAGCTGTTGTTCTGTAGCACAGGAGTCCACCAGAATCACAGCAGCCAGTCCCCGTAACAAAGCTCTCCAGAAGGATTTTCAGTTTACTGCTGCATTCTGTCATTGCTCCACAGACACAGCACCGTGACAAGGACACCAGCATTAACAGATTCATATTGCAACACTGACAGAACACGTTATGATCTGGAGAGCCTGCATGGCACATTGTGCTTAAGACTCCCCGATGCTGTGAAGTGCATCAAATCTCAAGAAATGCCACGACTGAATGCCTGATGTGCTCCCAACATTCTCCAGCAATAATTGCCTCCAAATAGAGGTGGGATGCCTTGGAGCAAAGCAGAAGGTACACTCGCAGCAGTTATTATTTTTGCTTTCCTACAAGCAGTTTATCAAAAACAAAGTGTAAGAGATCGCTGTTCTGGTAAAGGTCTCGGTGAACACCCAAATGCAGCAGAGATGGAGATCCCATGAAAAAGAGCTGCTTACCAAGCCTCAAAATAATGGTTTTTTATCTTAAACTGGCATGCCAGTTCAAGAGGAAGCGTATTAACTGGTTTATGCAACACTATTTTCATGGTTAAGAGCCATGTAGTAATTGAGCTTTTAGACTTTGAAGCGTGGAAACAATAGAAGAATGACAGAGGAATGTAGAACTATGAGCTTCTGGCTCATCTCACCCCAACGGTGGCCCCTTGGCTGCCAAAGGGGACCTGTGACCATGGCACCCTATTTTCTGCTCCTCACTGTTCCCCCACTACATCCCTCCCCACAACCTGCCAAACCTTGTGGGAAAGGGCCAAACACCTTGTTACCAAAACAAATTTAGGCTGAAATCTTTTAACTCTGAAATCCTAGATGAGGGCACAACACAAGCATTTATATTCACAACAAATAAAGGAGAAGATCCTCATATGAGCCCAGATCCACTCTTCAGATGGAGATGATAGATGTCCCAAGGCATAGGAATCTTTTGCTGTGTTTCCATATTTGTGAACAGGTTTTTATACAAACACACACACACTTCTCTTCCCTCACTAATTATATTTCCTCCCTGGAGATTAGAAAATCATCTGCCCCAGTCAAGCATGGGTAGTAGCTATAACTCCCAAAGCAAGAGATAAGTCCTAATTATATTTGTATTTAGACAACGTGCTGCTTACTTGAGAAAGAAGAGCAGCAGCGGCTGCCGCCCGCTCTGGCTGGTGGCTTTGTGCAGGCTGAGCTGTGCTGCTGTGACCCGGGACGCTCGCAGGCTGGTGGCTGCTTTACTGGATGTCACCAGCTGCATCTCACCTCAGAGTTGCTTCCTGGAGCTAAATGGTTTTCCTAGAGGTCTGGTCACAAACCTGCTCCTGGAATATACAGGGAAAAGGTGGAGGGGTGGTACAAAAGCCATCTTGAAGCCCCTTGGCAATGCTTCAAGTGCATGGCCTCTAACATTACCAGCCAGTCCTCCCAGCCAGCTAAAAAAGAGGCTTCAGGGATGTCCACGGGGGATCACAAATGGAGGAAAGGGCCACAGGGATTGCTAAAGTCCCCGACACCATTTGTCAAACACGGATGGCACAGAAGATGATGATGCGACAGCCTTGCTGTGGCTGAACGCGCTGGCCTTGGAGCAGACCAACAGCAGCAGAGAGGCCCGAGGCAGGAGAGATAGTCTGGCCCCTCTTCATGTCCAAAGACAGATGAATAATTGAGACTGTGGAGCAACCAGGGAAGACAGCTAACATACGGGGTACCCAGAAGCTCAAGACTTTTCCCCGCAAAAAAAAATAAAAACCTTCAGTAATTCTCACTCCATTTCATACGCAGCTTTGAACTTAACCATACACAACCAACCAGTCGGGTTGTGGTTTGCTGACACGACTCTGTATGTTCTGCAAATTCACAACAGAGCAGCCAGGGAAAGCGACAAACATGCATCAAAGCTGCTTTGCAGAACACCCATTTCATGTGTGCCGCAGTGAGGCCTTTGCACATCCCCATTGCCCGGACTCAAAGGCATCACCTTTTCCTTCAAGACTCTGAGTAGAACATCTTTTGAAACTACCATGGACTCAAGTAATTAAATAAATAAATTAAATATAACAGATTTAACACCCGTTTAGAGGCGGTGGGTACCCACAGAAAAGGAAAGAAGCGGCAATGCTGCCCCAGGCCCCCCGGCCCCCACTGGCTGCACCCCACGTCTGAGGGACAATTTGCTGCAGCCGTTCACGTATAACAGAAGTTGGCTGCACCGGTTACATCTCCAACCCATTCGCGTGAAGCTTCCCCGCTGCAAAACACTTTAAAAAGCTTCTCAGACCCCTATGGAAGTCCATGAATGGTAATATCCTGCACCTAGGTGAGAGGGATAGAGAAAACCAGAAGGTCGAGTGACCTATAGCAAAGCCACATGGTGGTTCAGTGGCAGAGACGGAAATGAGAATCCAGGAGGGGTTCTGCTTATGTCCCCTCTGCTTTATCTGTTATTTAACACCGCCTTCCTCTCACGGTGCGTAAACACAGTCCTGCCAGCCCACACAGTCCTTTGTAAGCTGTCCAAATACAGCACCAGGCAAATGTAGACAGAATCACAGACATCCCACTCTCCTGAGACCTCCCGCGGGGAGACCGGGCACAGCCAGGGACAAGAACAACTCTTCCTCAGCAAATTGCAGTCACGCAGGTGCTGGGAACACGGGAGCGGGGGGAAAAAAGGGCAGGGAAGCTTTTATTGTAGCAGGTAAGTCAGCCTGGATCTGCTCTGCCTCCTGCTGACACAGTGATGCCGCACGGCACGAGGATGGAGTCAGCGGCTGCTGGTTTGGGGCACGGGCAGAGCTCGGGCAGGACCTGCCCCACGTGTTGTCCTACACCATGCACCCCTCCAGGGCCACGCACCTTCCTACACCAGCCCGGATGCTCTGGTTTAATTAAAATTCTTACCAGTGACTTGTGCTCCATGTTAGTGCATGTGACTCTCCCTGGAAAGCCCGGGCCGTGTCTCCCATTTCATTAAATAGAGATATTTTAATGAAGCAAAAAGGGATTTGGAGGGAGGTGAATTGCAAACTTAATAAAAAAAAAAAAAGGTGTATCCCAGTAATTTGGTTAGTTATTTGTATTGCAGAAGCTGTGGAAACAGACGCTGGAGTCCTTCAGCTGGGATGGCTGATGTCTGCCATGTCCTGCTGCCTGGAGGAGGACACCAGCAGTACTGTCAGTGATGGCGGCTGAAGACAGGCGCAGAATTTGTGAGAATGACTTGAAAACTTCATTTCTTCAGTGCCCTGCTGCTTTGCCGAGGGAGGGACAGCTCATACCAGCACAAACAGGGTGCTGCGGGAGGGAAAGCTGGGGACGCAGCACCGGCACTGCCACGTCCTTGGGGCGTGAAGGTGCATGGGGAAGGGAATCTGTAAAAGCAGCTTGGTGGCCAACAGCTGGCGATTATGAAGCAAATAGGAAAACGCAGAAGAACAGCCTGAATCTCAGATGGCATCTGTGAGCCAACCCCACATTTCCTGGCCAAAACCAGGCCTTGTTTGTTGAAGTGAGGGGCTGTTTATCCGCCTCAGAGCCTGACACATCAGTCACTCCAACAGAGGGGAAAACCTGAACTCATTTCTGTTACCCACTGCACCCATCAGCAAGACAAATCTCTGACCTTTCAGAGAGCTTCACATGTACCATCCTCCCGCCAGTCAGGAAAGATGCAGTCACTGGAATAATTCTCCAGCATCATCAGCATTAATTACCTGCATGGCTGGGTCTACCCTGGCAGGGAAGGGGAGCAAGTGGTGCCAACACACTGGAAACGGGTATTGCGCCAGATTGACAGGGACCAGGGGAGTGTATTCCCCAGCCCAAAGCTGCTCTGTGTTCCACATCAGCACAGTCTATTTATCCTCACAACAGTCTAGTGACATCGGCAGGAGCATCATCCCCCTCATACAGATGGCAGAGGCAGAGAAAGAGCATTAACTTTGCTCAGTTGGAATGAGGCTTCAACCCAGCCTCCTGACATCTTGGAGCAGCATCTTTTTGGTCAGAAATTCTGCAGTGAAAAGAAAACCTTCTGTTAGATCTCCCACAATTCCACTACCCTTGAGGTGACTGGGTTCATTTTTTGAAAAAGAGCTGGGGGGGTAAAAAAACCAAACAACTTCTACCCTGTCCTAGGGTAAGCAGCTGTTTAGGGACACATGTGCGGTAAGAGAGAAACTGTGTTGAGAGGAAAAAAAGTGTGAGGAGGAGTAGTACAAGATGAAGACAGGAGCAAGAATTAAAGTTAGGTCATAACATTAAACAGGCTGCTACAACATCTGAAAGAAAATGACGCATAGGAAGTTTAAATACAGGATTTGATGCTGTAACACCATAGATTGCTCAACAGCTCCTGTTTTAGAGCTGCTGATTAGTGCAACCCAAAATGGGTCCTCGCTGACCCTTCCAGGAATCCCAGCGCAATCATCTGGCAGGAAAGCACCACGCTCGCACAGCGACGGCAGGAGCTCCCAGAGCTGAGCAGAAATCCAGTCTCCAGCAACCGCACGGGCAAATTGAAAACAAAGTATAAAAATAAAATAACTTGTAATTAACAAGAATGAGGAGTTAGCAGAGGCCTACGATCTCTAATCAATCTCTCGCTGCCTGGCCCGCTCCACCGATGAGCCCCATTGTTATTTTTGATTGTGTGTGCAAGAGCGCGAGACGGCTGCTGGAAGAATAGCACTCCATCAAAATTGTGATTTCTTTCTCCTCTCAAGACTCATCAAGGGTGAGGAGGAGGAGAGGGGAGAAGATAGAGATGCAAAAAGAAACAAACAGCTAGAACATGCTCTCAGAGATACTCTGTTGGGTTCAAGGAGGAAATAACTGAAACTGCAGGGATGCCAAGCATATGGACTCGCATCCAGAGCTCCCAACAGTGCTGTCAGCTTCAAGACGAAACAAGAGCATTCAGGCGAGGAAAAGTAATCTTTGTATTAACCATCCTACTTATTCTGAGACATACATCGCTCATGGTGCTCCCCGGCCAAACCGATGCTAAGGCTGTGCTGGAATCTCAGCAGACTGGACTTGCTCTGCACGTTTAACCATGTGAGTTTTGTCTTCTCCTTTCAGCCAGCAGTTTGTCAGCATCACGTAGTGTTTGAAAAATAGCCCCCGAGGTCTTTCTTATTCAATCCAGCCTCATTTTCCTCCTCAAGAAAAGAGAATTAAACTATTACTTCTTGTCTGCATAGCTGCCCTCTTGCATTTTCACACACCTTGTCAATACAGGAGCAACAGGACGGCAGGGTACACAGGTGATGAGACAAGCAAAGGAAGACTGGGAAGTTCAAGGTGGTATCTGTCCTCCCGCTGCACCCTTCTTCCATATAAAACCTTTAACCCTTTCACCCTGTTCTGCCTCTGCACCCACCATGAACCACATCAGAAGCAAGTGTTCACTTTTCAGATTGCCTTCAAGTCTGAGAGTTCCCCTCACAGATCTGCAAACCAACTCTTTACGTAACTCCTTAAAGAGTTGTGCAGCAAAGACAGTGTGTGCACACTGGCTGTTAATTTAACAGGTTGCAGAAAAGCTGTTGATTTTATTACCGTATTACCAATCCAACAGGACACCTATAAAGATTTCATTTTGCAGCAAGAAGTGCCAGCCCTGTAGCTGGCAACATTCTCAAGCTGTGTCATGATGCTTCTGGTTTTGTTTGCTGTCTGGTACCTTGGGTATTCTCTTTCAAGGCATCAAGCCTATCATTTTGGGGATACTTTTCAATGAACTACCGCTGATGTTTGGGGTTTTTTGGGGTAATTTTGACAGAAAATAACAACATGGGTGAGATGTGGAAGCAGACAGAATTCTGTACTCTGCGAGACTGGGCTCTGAGAATATAGAGAATATCTGTGTGAAGGCAGCCTTTTGGCCAAGAGTATTTATGAGCTCAGACACATAACACTGCTGTGATCCTGGAAAGAGTCTGTTTGAACTTCCTCATCAACCAACTTAGACCCAAATAATTTATACATGAACTACTAAGAAAAACGAACACTCCTTTCTGAGAAAATAGAGGAACTTAAAACCAGAAAAATGTCAAACACCACCAGATTTGAGGTAACTGTTACACAGGATCAGACTGATTGCCTTTTCAGTCCAGGATCCTATCGAGAATAGTGACCAGCACCACATTCATGCCATGACAGTGGAGACAGTTTACCTGAAGCACAGTAAATACTCAAAAGCACAAATTCCTCTCCCTGAGCACTCTTCTTGCTCTCCCTTCTGCACTCAAGTCTTCATTCCCAAGTATTTCCAGAGGATGAAGCCGAATGTTTGCCAGGTACAGCAGCAGCAAAACCATGTGTAGACACATCCCAGAAAATAAGCAGCATGCATAGGAATCTTCTTCCTGACATCTCTTGTAGGAGATTGCCTTTACACCTCAAAATAGAGAGCTCTATACGTCTCTGCTTAAGCTAAATGTAAATGTTTAATGCAAACTAGGTATTATCATGTGTCCACAAAGATATCTTAACATTTTAGAAAACCTACTGAGCTCCTGCTCTCAGCACCACCTTGAAGTCATAAGGTCTATAAAATAAAAGTATTTCCACTCTTCATTTGAAATTGATTGGCTTGAAATGCTTTGGCTGAGACTGTGTCTTTAGGCACACAGAAAGAGAAAGCCCATGATTTAATTTCTCTGCACTGTTTGTTCATTTGTACAAGTGTCTCCAAATCATCTCCTCTTCAAATTTGACCAGTCTTTCTGTTTACCAAAAGACTTTCTTTGCCTGAAACAATTGTCATTGCCTTTCTAAAGACCTCATTTCCTCACCCTCATTCGGGATCCACTCAGAGACAAGGGTAAACAGCGTGATGTACACGTGGCCAAGTAACGACATCCTGGTTTTCCACCGCTTAATTCCAACTTGGCTAAACTGACTTTGAGGCTTCCCAGCAATGCTGGTTTGTTTTAACAGATAAATTTAATACACTATTACAAAGGGAGTCAATGCAGTTCTTGGATAGCTCTTGGGTGGCCTGACCTAGACACACCAGCCAAGCATTACGTGGGACGTAAAGTGTGTATCACAGCCTAACACATCTAATGTACCAGCAACGGTAACAGAATATGAAACTGTCAAGTGCCCCAATAACTACCATGCATTAAATCCCACAAAAAATCATCACAAACTAAACCCCTGGTGAGGAGTCGGTAACACTGCTTTCCACTGCATTTAATTAAAAGAATAAAAGGGAGCAAACAAGCGAGAGTGGGCTGTTAAGTTTGAGATGCGCCTTGCTGCCTACACACTCACAACACAGGGTCTGAAAATCACTGCAACATCCTTTGAGTTGATGAGCTCATCTGTTGCATCGATAGGGATTGCCAATAAATACTGATATGGTTTAATCAGAATTCAGTGCTCATTTATAGATGCAGCCATCTATATTCACAGCATGGCACTGCGATTAACCCTTTCATTGAAGCTGTAATTCCAATTAACGCTTGGCTGGACACATAAAGCATGTAGATAACAAGCTCTACCACAGTAACAGAATACCTTGGTCAGGAAAACCAAGCACATCTTTCATCTTCATTTAGCTTTGAAGGGGTTACATTACAGTAGCTCCTATTGCATCTCTGCTATTGAAGCCTTGCTGAGAATTAAATGCCACCAGCAGTGCTACTGAAATATATTCTAAAGTTTACAGGCAAACTACAGAAGCTTGTAAAGTGCCAGGGGACTTCTCTGGTTTAATTATATAGACCCTATTTCATAAATTGCTTGAATGGAATAAATACAAATAGCATTCCCTGCTTTGCGACCTCTTTGGGTTAATGAAATGCACACAAACACCCACAGTCTGCTATGGCTCAGAAATTCCACAGCATAAACACACAACCTTGCTGGAAGCCGTAGTTGGGATTCAAGCCTTGGTACATACACGAGAACCAGCTGCCTGGACTCAGCAAGGAAATAATTTGTTGTTTATATTCTACTGCTATTCTAAGCCACAGACGGTGGGAATTGTCTGCGATTTACTGAACAGGGAGAAAGAGTCTGAGGTTTTGTTATTCAGGCTCTAGTTAGCAAATCTGCTTCTCTTATCTGAAGAGGTGTGTGAGGTAAGAGATGCTGAGGAATTCCATGGATCAGTCAGCAACCCACCCTTGGCTTTGGGAAACACGAGACCTTGAAACTGCTGCTGCTCTGCCTGGTGACACCTTCATCCTCTGGACACACTCGGGAATAAAGACTTGAGTGAAGAAGAGAGAGCAAGAGTGTTTAGGGAGAGAAATCCCTACTTGATTATTCATTCTCCTGCATGTAAATTATTTCTGTTGCCATGACACGAAGGAATATCCGATCCTGCTGAAGACAAACCAATGAAGCCAGTCAGCTCTTGTTCACATGGCCAGTATGCAATTTTCTCACGTTTTCTTAACTTTCTCCAAGCACTCCATCTCTCCTACGATGCAGAAAAAACTGCTAGTTGTGCTGTCTGGGCATGGCATCCCGCAGACATCTCCAGGAGTCTGCTCAGGTTTCATTCGCTAAACATTGAAGAGTACAGGCCTCTGGAGGTCTCAGAGCTAACAGCATTGCACCATCTCAACAAGAACTGTTTTTAGGGTTCAGTGATGGTACCTTAAAACCATCCAAGTCATGCTCCTCTCCAGTCAGTGAACTTTATTTTCTTGCTGTCACCTGTCTCAGTCCAGAAATCTCATAAGGCCAAGTAGTACAACAGTTTTGGCCACATTTTCCTAGTTTCACTAAGAGTCCTAGGTGCTGTCTTATACTTACCCTCACTCGTTTTATTTGGTGGATTTTTTTCTGAGGCTCTAGAGTTGCAGAATGGGAAAACATTTCTCCTGTTATGTAAAGAAACAATACTGCAGCAATCCCCACGCAGCACACAGCAGCAGGTCTGCAGAAACAGAACTTCTCCAGGTTCTTCTTGTAGAGCCCCCTCCTGCACTGAACATCTCCAAAACCTTCATCCTTCTCATAAATGAGCCTCACCCCAGGGGGATCAGTGAGAAGCAGGTATGATTTTAAGTGCCAGTTGTTTTTGTCACTGAGAAGGAGAACATTCAGGTGGATTGGACTAGATCGGGGTGTCCAGACTCGCAGTTGCCTTCAAAGGGCCGAATGTAATTTTAGGACTGTACAAATGTAGGAGTGGCTAGAAGACTAGAAGATCTCCAACCCTAACCATTTTGTGATTCTCCCATTCACCTGTAAACCTGGGCTCTTGACACTTGAACCGACGTAAAGATGCAACTTAACAGCTTGATGACTCTCACGTCACACCTCAGCTCTCTAATGTATAACCTGACTGTGCGAGCTGGACGGTAGCACAGAAGAAAAACAGCACCTATCAAGCCAGAACCCAACCTCAGACCACCCAGCTAGACCAATAAAGGTATAAAACTGGCAGAAGACAGACTATTACTGCTACTCATCTGTGCTGTTCACATAAATGGCACTTCACACACACAAGGATGAGTGGCTGCTCAAAAGGAATTCCAATTTACATAAAGACAAGATGATGACATGCAGACAAGCTAGAGGATAGCAAAGACAGCAAGGGCATATATCTCACCATGAAGCAAGGATGAAACCTGGATGGTTACATAAGGTTTTATTGCTGCGGCATTTATAACTGATAATATAAAAAGGTGAAGCACAAGGCCAGAAGCCGTAGGTATTATGCATATATAGTCTCTTCTCTTTACTCCTGACTTTGATATATAAGTGGGAGACCAGATGCCAAACCTAAAGTAATTTTTTTAAAAGAAGAAAGGATCTTTACTTCCCTCATAAGGAATACCCTGTCACATAGCAGCGGGGCAGTGATTTTCCACTCTAATCGCTGAGAAATAGCAAATGCATTCTGGCATGCTGAAAAGCATGAGCCCAAAGGTGCAGGTGCAGCCAAGGGTGCGCAGACCTACCTTAAAAAGCAGGCAGTCCCCTTGGTGCTCGGCGTAAATGGAAGTGAGTCGATACTGGTTCTCAGTCGTGATGTCGATCTGGTAACCCGTTAGCGTGTAGCACACCTTGCGAAACTCCTGGATCTTGGTCTGGAAAACTTCTTTCAGACGCTGGTTTTTCAGTTCTGCACTTTCCACTTGCTTCTTCAGCTCTACGGAGGGGAAGAAAATGGGTACTTTCTTATATGCCATCAGCACAGAGCCCTTGCGCCGTATTTACAGTGCTAGCCAAACTAAGCGAATTGAAAAGGTTAATTAAATTTTTTAAAAGTGAATTAAGCAGACAGCATAAACAAACAGGCAAGCTAGATTCCTTTTCTCCTGGCCCCAGCAGACCAAAAGATAGTAAATTGGGGAATAAGGAAAACAGACGTCTTGTTGGGATGAATTTTTCTTTTGCTCGGCCAGCCTTTTAACAATGTACTACAAAACTCAAAGCTACAGCATCCATTCCCCCCACACACACATCTTATGTTCTACACAGAACCCAAGAGAAGGGTGTTATGCTACAGGAAGCAAAAAAATTGAAAAATGGTAAGAAACATGCGTCTGTATGGTTGTGTCAGAAGGAAGCCGCCTATAAGGGAAATCTCCCCCAACATACTCTTAATTTGACTGTGCTTTGATCTCAAATTGACACACTGCTTAGGAACCCCTGAAGATTTGGGAAGGGGCTTTTATTGTGATGAAAAGCCTGAAGAGTACCACTGCCTCGCTGCATCTGCTACCTTAACTGGACTCGTCTCTAGAAGAGAGGTCCTGCGAGACTGCCTGCCACTCACCCGAAATTTTATTGCTACAAAGAGAGCTGCCAGCATTGTGAATCCTTCAAGACGATACACAACAATTACCATGAATCTTTCACCCAAGGTGCCTTCTGAGTAATTAAACCTCGATTTATCCCCCCATTAATTACAGAGATTGGCTTTACTTTAATATACACTAGAGATGTCTCCCAAGTCGGCTTGTTTTATCAATACTGTAGTCCAGGGTTAGAAAAAAATCCAAAATGGGCTCTTTGTAACAGCAAATAAACAGACTTACTCACTCAGATACCTCTTTGTCATCCAGAGGTTTAAGGCTTTGTCTGTGCTGCGATCAGAGACACAACTGCAGCACATGCAGGCCATATGTCTTTATTTTAGCCCGTTCAGGGTCCAGCAGTGGGACAGCAGAAACTTCAGTGCAAGATGACTGCTTGAGCACAAAGGAAGGTTTTTAGCTGGGCTTGTAGAGCCCACACTAAGGTATTATTGTTTCTCAAGTGAGTCGGAAAAGTTTTTGCTCAAGTATTTGCTGCAAAGTGTTTCCATCAGCCTCCCAGGTGCAATGTAGGAAGAATGTGGGATGGTAACTGTGAGGCCATGGACTTGCCTGTGCAAGCGCCCCAGGAGAATGCGAGTCTCCCTTCTGTACTGCTTTAGTGAGGCGCTCCGGGTGGGACACAACGATAATCCAATGTGTTAAGCTAAAGTGTCTTAAATGCCACTGAGGATGCCCCTGCTCAGAAGTACTTTGGCCTAAATCCAAGTCAGCTTAATCCCCAGGCAAAGACAGGAACTCTTTAATGGTTAAAGAGAACTACATGTCCCTTTACTTCTGAATGAGAGCATCCACGCAGGCAGAGTTAACACTGGCCAATTCCTTATCTTTGTTTAATTCAGCTCCACCTTCCTGAGCCACTTGTGGAGACGATGTATGAGCAAAGTATTTCCTTTACTCTGGGTCTCCCCCCAGCTGTATCTTGCTTTACCGAGGTAAGCAAGGCAGTCTTGGGGAACATCATGTATCAGTTTGTTCATTAAAACACTGCTATCTAGAAACGCCCCCAGTTGCTGGGGGATGTAAGGTAAGTGTAACCCTGCTTACAAGCAAGTTACACACTGCCCCTTCTCATGAGCTTGAAAAGGCTGTGTCTGTCCCGACCGCCCACCTTCCCACTCATACCAACCTCATCACTGCGTGATTAACTCAATCCTCCCTTGGACTGTTGCAACCTTACCCCATCATCTCAGCTGGGTCTGGTCCTTTTTATTAATCGAGTAATCAGCCTCTGAAATCAGGAGGTTAATTGGCAGCTCCGACCTCAATATTGTCACAGTCTTCATTAGGCTATGCAACTGTTAAGGACAAAATCCTGTATATGAAAGTAAAAATTCAGTGACCACATTGCAGTGGTAAATAACATTTCACCACTGTCGGAGACAGCACTGCCTCTAATATATCGCACATGTCCAACAGCGATATTTTTTTGCTAATAAATGCAGCCTAGCCTTGGAAAAGTAAATCTGCCTTTCCCTACCATACCTCGAAGGCTGCCTTTCCTGACTTCTATAACCTTGGGGGCAGAATGCACCCTAACTCATGAACTCCTTGAACAGCTTTTTTTATTCATGAAGACTTGGTGCCTTTTCCACTGTTTTATCTCTCAGACTTGGTACTGCGAATGGCCAACAGGAGCATCCTCAGGCTGCAGCCTTACCACCCACCCACCGGCGCTGGCCTAGTTAGACTACAACCATGTGAATCTAGAATAGCAACCAAGTGATGGCAACTGCTTTCCCGCACTACCCTCAGGGTGAAAAAGGAAGAACTCTGACTACAATCAGTCTTTTTATGCAAGAAATCCTGAGCTTTTCAATTTAACTGAAAACTAGCAAGCCTGCACTCCCGACAGCATGTCCCTGCCCCTCTTTCCCGTGCCTGCGGCAGTTTTGGTGTATTACCGCATCAGCTGTCCTGGCTGAAGGAATTTATCTGCATGAAAAAGCGTTATCTCCCTGTTAGAGATGCCTCGTGTCAGCCGCTGGCACAGGGCGCTGAACTGCTATTGTAGGCACAGCTGAATGTACCAGCACCAGCCAGAGACAGGATAAAGCCTTGTCATCCCCTTTGTGGCTCCATTAGCAATTCCCCAACAGTATTTCTTCAGTGGCACAGCTTGGGGACAAGGCAGAAAACAAACCACAAGCGGGTACAGGATAGGAATGCTTATGCTTGCAACTGCCCCCAGTGAAAGGTCCATTGAACTCTGAGTGTAAGACAGAGATTGCCCTTCCTTTACGCCCTGTTAAACTGCAGTCCTCAATAGTTCAGCTGCAGCAACTGCTGATGCCTTCCTCCTGCAGGATTTATCCCCTGGAGACAGTTCAGCTAGGGGCTACTCCCAGATTAACTCAGGACGGCACTCAGGACCATGACTGCTCCCCTGCTTTCCATTGAGGGCTCTGCGGATACAACTGAGCAGCTGCGTACGGAGGAGGATTCACAGAAGAGTAACCTGGTCAGAAGGTAAGTTGAGACTTGAGAAATGTAGGACGGGATCCCACTGCTGAAACTGCCATTTGAGATGCCCTATGATATTTTTTTCAGCCTCCCACTGCGCTTCTGCAGCAAAAATATTTCCTGCAGGTTCTATATCATACCAGTCAGCCCCAGGTCGATGCCTCAGACACTTTGGGGTGTCTCAAATGGCACAGGACGCGCGTTTGCAGGCACTGGGGACCCACAGAACCTCTCCGCACCACGGCTCTGCAGATTCCCTGCACCCAGAGAACAGCACAAGCAGCATGTGCACTGACCTGGGGACAGTAATTCATCTTTCTAATATTTCCCCCACCAAGTGAAGGTGTTAAGCTAAGAAGCAGCTCATTGTTTTCTCTGCATTTGAATTCAAAGAAGTGACAGAGCTAATTCTTAAGCCTCATCTAATACCACTAATTCCCGCCAAATTTCTAGCACAGTCAGGAAAAATTGAATTAAAAGTCATCATTTGCACGGAGTGCAATTCAGCATCTTTCAGGGCAATATTTAAGGCGCAGCCGTAGAGGCCACCGAACAGAGGGAGATCCTTTCAGGATGGGTCCAGGTGCATTAACAGAGCAGGTTCCTGATGGCAGCATGACTGTTGCCGCCCGTTTTATCTACCACCTACAGAACACTGAATGTCTTGATCCTTTAAGATCTTTCACAACATTTGGAGAATTAGGTTTAATTATATCTTTAAAAGGCAGTGTTTGAAAACTAGAATCCCAGTATTTGGAGCGCTCGTGCGAGGTCCCGTGTCCAACTCTGCATACAAAAAGTTGCCTGTACTGAAGAGTTTGATGGAGAAAAAAGTACCCACTGAAAAAAAATGTTACAAAATTAACCTCGCCAAATGATTAACTTTCCCCCAATAATGCTGCTTCTTGAAACGCCTTGTATTTTCACACACTTATATTGACTTCAATGAATAATTCAAACTATTTTGGAAAAATAAATAAAATATGAGTTGGGCTTTTTTGGTCTTATATTGAGAATGTCACTGCTTTTTATTCCATTGCTTTTACACTCCTTACGTCTGAAAATGTTCACAGCTGCCTGGAAATACCACAGCTTTGGCTCTTGTTCCGAGTTCAGGGAGGTAAATCAATAGCAATAGCAGTCTCTACACCAAAGAAAACCAAATCCACACTTAACCTTTTCCCCAGGGAAAGAGGAGGAAACAATGTGTCTCTCAGCATGCCAAAAGTGGCATGAAATTCAATGTATCGCTAGTCTTTTCCAGGAAAACACAAATTTGTTCTGCCCATCCTCAAAGATGCCACAAGCCATGTAGCTGGATTAATTCAGTTGCAAGCCCAGCTAATATATCTCTCTCTCAAAAAGGCCTGAAGTCCTTCCTAACTCTCCATTAAAGGTTATTTTCCCTTAGTAGCATGTTTGGGGGTCACTCATTCCGACACACAGAGGATAAAGTACTTACACACGGATTCCCATCCCTGCTGACCCTGCCACGATGCCTCAGACAAGTCACCCAGCACCGCTATGCAGGATACTGTATTTTTACCAACCTTGCTCTATTTAAACAACAGGCTGCTTAGGTTTTGTTTCCAGCCTGCGGAAGGGATCCCAGTACCATCCTGTCCTCACAAGGCCCATAATGGGAAGAGGCAAGGCTATTTTCTCAGTTCCAAGAAGCAAGGCCACAATTACCCTTATTCTCTGCCATCTGCACAAGCTGCTTTTCTCCATTTCCATAACGCCGTGCCTGCCATGCAATGTCACCCATCAATCACCTCGCTTGCACCCCCAAACTGTTATTTAATTACGTTCTCCTGTTGCACGTCTGTCCCTCCCATTCGATTCTAACAGTGCCCTCTGCACCTCAAACCCTTCCAGTCGTTTCCCTCTTCAAACCCTGAGCTGAAGTTTTCTCTTCCAGCTTTAGTTTATGATGAACAGTGTCTGAAAAGATTTCTGTAATATTCTGTGAAGGACACAATATAAAAATAAATTGCGTCGTATTAAATAAAAGCTAATAGAAGAGGAGCTGAACATTTTCTGATGCAGGCAAGTTTACGACCATTGCTTTTGAGAAATAAAATTTGCTTTGCTAGATTTTATAGGTGTGTTTTACACCCTGGGGGAGTGGGGGAGAGGGACCCACGCCACACTCACCCGACCTCGCCATCCAACAGGCTCAAACTGCTCTTTGCAAAACTTGCAATTTGTGACATTACAACCATGAATTATAACTTTTCTTGAAGGTAAAAATCAGTTTTATATTCAACAGACTGCGCTGGCTGTTCAATTTTAAACCTAAGTGGTATTTATTTGATCAGTCAACACTGGTTTATTTTTAAACTGCGTCTGTGCCATATGGTTGAGCGCACCTCCCAGCTCCCTCCTCCAGCCACCAGCTTGTCCTTCCAGCAGCTCTGGGAAGAGCTTTCAAAGGCAGCATATTATTAATACAAGTAAAGGTCTCCACCGCCATGACCAGCTACAGCTCTTGTGCTGCCCAAGAGCTCTCCGCTAAGAAAATTCCCTATACATTTCTCTTTGCTGAAGAAAGTTGTCTGAAGCCTCCATTTCAGACAACCCATGGATCTTTACAAGGGCGCCGTTTCTTGGAAAGAAGTGCATAAATAACCTTTATCCTCATATAACTTGCACAAAGTGGCAGAGGAGATCAAAAGGCCATGGCAAGAGAAGCAGGACATTGAGAACCGGAGAGACAAAGCTATGGAAGAGGATGAACTTTCTCCTGTACCTACACACACATCATAGAATCACAGAACAGTTTGGGTTGGAAGGGAACTTTAAAGGTCATCTACTCCAACCGCCCCGCAACGAGCAGGGACACCTTCAACCAGACAATACGGATTAGGATTAAGTACAGGTTTTTTTCTTTTCTTTTCTTCTTCTGATAATGCTGAGATTACAACTCAAAATTGCAAAACTCAAGAGCACATGTGAAGCTGGCCCAGGTACAGGGCTCGGCCGTGGCAGATGAACCAGCACCCAGCGAGAGGCTCCTCAGGGTGTCCCAGCCCGGGCACCGCTCAGAGCTCTCTTCGCCCTTCTCCTCAGCTTTGGCAAAACTGTTTCAGAGCTTTTGGAAGCCCAGCTCAGCTCCTCAGACACGCCGCGGCATGTCCATGTTGTTCTCAGCAAAGGCAGCGCAGTGTTATATAAAGAGACCCTGGGTAGCTTTAAAATCACCGGCTGAAATGATGTGAACAGCCTGCTTGCAGCAATACAGAACTCGGTGGGGATGGCAATATTCACCCCAGACGCGGCATAAATTAACCTCAGGAGAGCTGTTTATTGCCCAAGGTGGACTTCGCCAATTAGTACAATATGGCTCAAACCATTTGGAAGTTAGGATTGTCACACTGGTCATAAATCGTGAAACAAGCAGGAGGACATCTCCCTCCACCCCCCAAATGATGATTAAAGTCTTCTAGCCACATTTCCCTTCCATTTGGCAATTACATACCAACAGTGCTTCCCAGAACAACGTCAGCCAGAGCTGGAGCCGGTCATTAACTTCAGATGCAAAAAATAGCCTCACCTTAAAAATACAAATATATCGCATCACTTAAGTTTACAGGAAAGTAGGTATCTTCTGCTTCTAGAACAAGCCAGCAATTATTAGGCATAAGTCTTCGAGTCTACCTATTTTCCAGGTAATCTGTTTTGGAGTTACCAAAAATAAATTAAAAAAAAAAAGTCACTGAGTCTTTTCACAGGCTGCAGTTCAGGGAAGTCTGGTGGCAAGAACAGGGGCAAAACTCGTATTGTTTCTCAGAGGAAGAAGCAATACTTCTACACTAGGCTGTTTCCAAAAAAAAAAAGAGTGGGCTTGAAACCACTCAAGTGTCTAATGTAAGAATTAATCCTAGGGACTACATAATTAACGTATATAACACACATTGTTAATTACACAGGGTGGTCTGCAGAAGCATCTAATAGGCGAGTTTATCCCCTGTCTGATCACCTCCCCTGCATTCTGCCCATTATCTTGTTTCCACCAGCACATCACTACTATTAACCACTACCCCAAAACACTGCATGCTATTTAAACCTCTGAAACCGCATCCACCATCTGCTATTAAAACAAACACAGAAAAACTGCTCTAGAAATATTTGTTTTTTCCTTCTCGAAGCGAAGATTATTTGCAGAAGTTATAGTCGTGCACAATGCAGGGTGGACAACATGCGATCATGCATTAGAGAGAGCTTTAGAGTTTATTTTCTAATGATGTTCACCCAGGCTACGAACAGGAGCTTTCCACCACTGGCAAGAGATGATTTCAAGGTTTCCCAGGAGCACAACCATTTTGCTCTTACTCTGGGAACTTTCTATGCTCAGATTCTGCCTCATGAAAATGCTATTTGGACTCAGTGACTACGTTACTTACAGGATTGTGTCTCCCTCACCCCTGCGCTGTGAATTCTGTGCTCGCAACACAAAGGTATCATTTGCAGGCAGATGGATCTAAATATAGAGTTAATGAACACCTAAAGAGATTCCTTCTATTCACCCCAGGTTCCTGTATAAGGTGGGGAACGACCTGTTGGAGAGCAGTGTAGGGGAAAGGGACCTGGGGGTCCTGGGGACAGCAGGGTGACCATGAGCCAGCACTGGGCCCTGGTGGCCAGGAAGGCCAATGGGACCTGGGGGGGATTAGAAGGGGGGTGGTTAGTAGGTCGAGAGAGGTTCTCCTGCCCCTCTACTCTGCTCTGGTGAGGCCACATCTGGAATATTGTGTCCAGTTCTGGGCCCCTCAGTTCCAGGACAGGGAACTGCTGGAGAGAGTCCAGCGCAGCCACGGAGATGCTGAAGGGAGTGGAGCATCTCCCGTGTGAGGAAAGGCTGAGGAGCTGGGGCTCTGGAGCTGGAGAAGAGGAGACTGAGGGGTGACTCATTCATGGGGATCAATATGGAAAGGGGGAGTGTCAGGAGGATGGAGCCAGGCTCTGCTCGGTGACAACCAGTGATAGGACAAGGGGCAATGGGTACAAACTGGAACACAGGAGGTTCCACTTAAATATGAGAAGAAACTTCTCTCCGGTGAGGGTGCCAGAGCCTGGCCCAGGCTGCCCAGGGAGGTTGTGGAGTCTCCTTCTCTGCAGACATTCCAACCCGCCTGGACACCTTCTGTGTAACCTCATCTGGGGGTTCCTGCTCCGGCGGGGGGATTGCACTGGGTGAGCTTTCGAGGTCCCTTCCAACCCCTGACATTCTGGGATTCTGAAATAGCTTATCAAATAATGAAGTGGTGTAAGACAGAGCCTGAGGTGGGACAGGGCACCACAGAGGTGTCCTTTAGTTCTTATTTGGGACGCACAGACCAAACTCCAAACGCTGCAGACTCCCCGACTATTTGGAGAGTGGTTACGAACAAGCCCACGCGGCTGTGTTGGACTAAATCCCTTCCTACCCACAAACTGCCTCTCTTCTTGACAGACACCCTAGCACCATTCCCAGCTCCAGAACTCACTTTATTTTTTTTTATTTTTTTTTTTTTTTTAAGACAAAGCCCCCGCCATGCCCCAGGTAAAGCGGCTTTGTGAAAGGTCAGCCTGCCGTTTCGGTGGTGCGCACGGCCCGGGCTAATGGAGCCGCCGCCGCTGTGCGCAGCACGCAGGCAGGATGGAGGGTCGCAGAGGACGGCCAGGAAAAATACACGGCGCTCTAGCCAGCCAGCGGGGATGAAAACACAATTGCGCTGCAACAGATAAAGGCAAGTCTCTGCAGCACGCCACCTTATTTGTGTTTTTAATGGGAGAAGATTGCGGAGTTTGTTTTAGGGCTTTTGTTCCAAAGGCAACTAAGCTCTAAAAAGCTGCCGCTCACTCCTTCTATTCAATCCTTTTTTATTCCCTGTTTATCCCCTTAATAGTGTTTTGAAGTGTTGGCACTGCAAACGTATTGCTCTTGGCCTGAAAGCACTCTGGATGCCAACTAATCAAACCTTCCCCAGACCCTTTTTTTTGCTCTTCGCGCTCCCGCAGCAGGACCCAAAGGCACTTACTCTGCTCAAAAAATCACACCCGACATCTCTGTGCACTCTTCTGAACGCCCCGGACCTCCTCTCACAGGATAGGAGGTTCTGCCCTATTTTTATTGGCATATTTTTCACGTTCTACTTCATTTTCTGGTGGCCACTTTATGAAAACAATCCTTTAAAGATGGTCGTGCTGGAGCTGAATGAAATGCTGGTTCAGCATGGAGTAGCAGAACAGCAACTGGGGAAACGGAGCTTTCAAATAACAAAACTGCAGGAATGTGAGATAGACGTAAAGACGAGCAATCTCTTTTCCCTGGAGCATGAAAGATGTTTGGAAACAGAGCCATCTCCTGGATAACCAGGCTTTCAATCACATTATTCCAGCCTCTGGAGCTCATATTTCCATCGCAGGAGTCGGTAGCATTATTATGGATAGGGCGGGTTATTTTTCTTAACATCGTGCTAATGCTCTTAAGCAAGAGATGAAGGCTTGAAGTCTCTAAGCAATGCCTACAAACTGTCCCAAGACTGGAAGACCACCCAAATAATCTCTGGACAGGGAGACGGGAAAGGTACCATCTCTCTCAGCCCAAATGCCGGGTCTCATTTCCCCGTTCTGAATTATTCATCACGTGCTAACTTCCAAACCAGCTCAGTTTTAAATTTTTAAATATTTAATAATTAGGTATTAAATATTAATGCAATTTTATTAGAAATTTTGGAAGATGGGCAGTAAGGCTCTAATTTTTAATTTCATCATTGGGGCTGACTGGCTACTCAGAGAGACTTTCTGCCTTCCTAGAAAGAAGAAAAAAGGCAAACCAAGTATTTATGGACCTCTCCAATTCTCAATCACAAGACAACACAAATAACTGGGCCATTTATTTTCCAAAAAAATAATCTTCTTACAAAAAGAGCTGAGAAACCTATACAGGGAACATGCTAGAAAGCTTTCAGCTGCAGTTTAAGGAGTCTTTAAGAGTTCCATTTGGGTGTCCTAGAGAAAGATGTCCATCTTGGGCATGTGTAGCGTATCTGACTGGTAAAGAGACAGTCGAGCAGCCTCTGACTACAAAAGCAACAAGAAAAACCCGCAGTAGGTCTCAGTTGTGATTCGGGGTGGACACAGGGAAAATTCAGCTCAACGCACACCTGAAAGGAGACAGATTCCTCCCTTTTTCTGGTGCCTCTCAGAAGGGATGTCAGGATGTACAGTTTCCCGTGAGCTGGTCTGACAACTCGGATTCATGAAATATCCACGCCTGACTCTCTCCATGTTGCTCCTGCAGACCGTGTTTTCTTCTTTTCTACCCGCTCCTTTTTAGCGGATGACATCTCTTTAACCCTGATCCATGCTGAGAGCAAGCCCGTGTTCCTGTCCCACTGTATTATGAGCGCACATTCCCTACCGCGGCAGAAATTGTATGGTTTACACAAAAGATGACACATAAGCCCTGGAATTATATGCAAATGAACGGATCCGTTCCTCACTTCTTACCATTACAGCTCTGACTTTCCAGCAACTGCATGGGGTAATTTCCGCACCAGCTTTCAAACAAAGGGCATCTCTGTGTTATTAACATCTCACTGTGGCAAGCAGTTTGTCACCTTTCACAAAAATGATCTGAAAAGACACCAGCAATTATTCCTAAGGAGATTATTGGGTGGCTATGTCCCAGCACAGCAGCTGGAAGCTAAAGTAACACAATATTCACTGGGAAAACTCCTTTTCCAAGTCAACAGAACATGAAGCAGATTTAAAAAATGAACTAAATTGGAAACAAACACAAAACTCAAGGAAGCGTCAAGCTTGTTCCCTTCAATTTTGTTCACGTCTATACCAACATTAGCAGCACATCTTCAGAAAGGAACTAAAAGCTTCTGACTGACACAACATGACAGGACATTAACTTTGGAGACTTACCCTGGGAAGCAGCTTGATATATCATAAATAAGAGACCCTGAGGAAGAATGACTCAAGCACCTCTTTCAACCACAAAAAATCAAGGTGATTTCTAGGTCTTGTACATTCGATTCTTCCAATATTTTTTAAGCACTGAAGACTAAACATCTGCAAGACAGACAAGTGTTCTCCTGGGATTCCTGAATAATTCCTGGTTGTATCTCATAATAGGACCCAAGAACCAATATTTGCTTGGCTAATGTTCACGAGTGAAGTGGGGCAAAGAGCAGAAGCCCTATCAAATTTCAAGCAATTACTCATGGCCCTTGGACAGAAATTAGTAAGTAGGGTCCGTGCCTGTGCAAGAGGGACCAAGGGATCCAGTCACCCAAATTTCTTCAGCAAATGGTGTTGGAGAAGGTGATGCTCTATCAGCTGTCCTTTGAAGACAGATAATTTCTAGTTATATATCAAAACTATATTTAAAAAAACCAAAAAACCCAAACCCACCACAAAACCAAAAAAAATACCGCCACCACCAAACCAAACCCCACCAACCAACCTAAAAGTCTCGTGAAGTTAAATACTTTTGCTAATGAGAAACTAGTTTGTTACCTTCATCTTTGTGAAAAATGCGTTTCATTACTTTGCTGGAAGCCTCTTCTAAACACGAACACTCATATTCAGAGATCTCCTCTTTGTAGCCAGAAAAGCACAAGACAATCTGGGCAAGTTTCCTCTTTGCAATAATAGGAAGGAAAGAACGAACGAACTCACTCTCACTGCGCTTTTTGAGCGCATATTGTCAACAACTCTAAGCTCAGCCTTTACATACAACATACAAACATATTTAAAAAATTATGAGCTCTGCCTATTTCAAGTCCAAGAAACATCTGTACAGCACATAACGGTCCAAAATGAAGCACTTCAGTGTGTTTGTTTCTTCACCAACATTTTAAAAAGTTTCTCTACATCATCTAGGAGGTATAGTCCAGAGCTAAACATCAGGCTGCTGTCATACATTCACACAATACCTTCCACAGCATAGGACAAGAAAGTCAATATGTAGAATACTACAGTCAGGGGACAGAACAGATCCATGAGGAGGTGAGGATACACAGTGACTTTGCAAAGTTATCTTAAAGAGCAATTCATAGAATCAGAGAATGTCCTGAGTCGGGACACACAAGGATCATCGATTCCAACTCCTGTTCCTGCACAGGACAACCCCAAAATTCACACCGTGTGTCCGAGGGCGTTGTCCAATCGCTTCTTGAACACTGTCATCTTGAACGCTCTTCTAGAAATCAGATGTTACTAACATTCTTTGCTATTACTCATTAAAAAAACCAAAAACCACCCAAACCACACACTCAGAGCACAGAAACACAGAATCTGTCTATTCAGTAGATTAAAATGCACATTACAAAAGTGCCTGTACGTATCTATTCACTGCAGCCTTCTTGTCCTTATCCCATCTCCTCCAAAAGCCTTGGGATGAGAACTGGTGGAAGCAATAATCACCAAAATATTTCCTAATTAGTAATTTTTTAAAAGCAAAGTAGGAATAAGATTTTCAGAGAGACAGAATGCAGTAAAGATTTCAGGATGGAGTCAAGCTCTCTGAAATCTCTTAAAAAGAAGAAAAAAAAATGAAACGAAGGAAATGGTGGGATTTGTAAGAATAAGAAAATGATGAGAGATAGACAAACGCAGTCAGCCCACATGTGGCTGTGTGGACCTACCCATTAAAGACACCTCCCATGGATCCTTAGAGCTCCTCTCAAATGCAGAACGAGGACAGTTTGAATAAAGGATCTGACCACCAAGGAGGTTAAAATTGGTATCGTATTAATTCTTATCAGCTGAGAGACTTTGGTGGAGGAACAATCAGGAGTGGTGATTGATCCCACACCTGCGTGTTCAAGTCAGCAGAACCAGCTGGGAAGATCCACCAGCAAATTACCCAAATGACGGATTTCTGCTATTAATACAAGGCAGAGGGCTCAGTATCTCTTTTGTGGAAGGAAGGCCACTGAAAGAGTCTAGTAAAGGGACTTGATACCTTGAGAGTTTAGAGCTTTTTGCATAATTTGGACCACAAATAATAATAATAATATGTTCTGACAGAGGGGGTTTGAGTGAAGAAAAAGGGTAAGGGAAGCAGAAACATATTCTTAATGAAAATATCATTTAGTAATTTTTTTTCTTTTTCTTTTTTTTTTTAATGCGCTTAAAAAATTCCACTGAGGTCACCGTTCTGGAGAGATGACAAACTCCTGGGATAAAGGCTGGAAAATCCTGGTAGTTGTGTCACATTTAGCAAGTCAAAGATATGTTTGTATAAGGCTGTAGAGGGCTAAATCCATTTTACATGCTGTATGTATTATTAATTTCTGACAGTGGGCTTAGAAAAACCTAATTCGTTGGAATACGAGCTCCTTTTGAGCGGAGGGAAGCCTTTTCAAAACTCATCTTTTATTGACTGAGTCATTTTTGAGTCAATCTGTCTGCTTTCGGCAAGACAAGAGTTTTAAATCTTCTCTCTTTTTTTTCCTCCTTTTTGAGTCGTGGCAAGTCTATTAAAACCTGCTAATGTATGCAGCAAGGCCTCTGATTTGAAATGTAATGAATTCTTAGATAGTGGCAGATTAGGGGGAGAAGATGATAGAAACAGCCAGAGATGTCAAAAAAAGAACTCTCCAGAAAAAGAGGAGGAGAAGGGCAAGAGGGAACGAGAAAGATTAACCCTTTTTACCCAGAAGCAGAAAATCCTTAAGCACCATTAATAGAATCCGTTAAAAAAGCAGGACTGGAAGAAGCAGAACATCTTTGGGCTTGCCTGGGGCTGAACGAGACAAAGAATAAATGAATCTTTCCTCCTAGAGTCTCTTGTAAGATTAGGTAATTCCCTAAGTGAAAAATGAATAACTTAGAGAAATTAGCTCCATCCATATAAATAAGCCTTCATATTCCAAACTCGTCACCCAGATCTTCCCAGGCGAATGCCCTGAAAAATTTTTGCTGTTGTGTAACAGATGGTTTCCTCCTCCCCCCTTCCTTGGTTTAGTTCCAACCGCAATATCTTTCAGGTGATCTTGTTTTAGCACAAAAATGAGCATTTTGGGTGTAAATCATCAAACTCGTTAGCGAAAGGATGCTTGGCAGTTTTATTGCATTTGGCATCTTTGAAGCGCTGGACAAACGTTACGCGGTTACACAAATGAGAGATTAGCACTGTCTCCATTTTACAGATAGAGGAGCTAAGGAAAAGCAAGTCAGGGATGGTACTTAATTCGACAGCACTGATCTGGTGACAGCCTAGGCTGAGAATGCAGAATCTGCTGAATCACAGCACAGACCTGGGATATCTTCCTGTTTAACCGGAAAATTCTTAGCTCAGCCTTGAATTTGATGGCTTTAAAAAATAAAATTAGCTCTATAATAAATCTATAATGAAATAAAACCTTAGAGAATACAGTCTGATGGAGCGCAGCTGACCCAATAGATTAAAATTAAAATTAAGATCAGCATAACTGGTGCGGGTGAGTAAATACGGGGGACGGAGGAACTGGCCCTGTCAACCTAATGCCCCTTTGCTAATGACAGGCACGGAAATGTTTTAACAATTGAGAAATCCCAAATATCAGAGGCAAATTCCTCCAATTTAAGATGCAGCAGAGGTATCTAAGCCCATGCATGTCTTGAAGGAGAGACTGTCTTTCCAAGGCATTTAGTCCTCTATCACACAGGTCAAACTACAAAAGGCAAAACAAGTTTAAAGAAGTGCAAAGTTAGCTCAAGAAGCTGCTGGAAAGTAAGCATGGGCTGGGAAAAACAGCAGCAGGAAATCTTTGCAGTGGGATACAGCGCACAGGTAAAAGCGTTATCTGGGAGAGCAGCGAGCTATGGAAGTGAGCCTGGCTTTTCAAATCGCTCCCAGGTATTGTCTGCTTTTGCTGGCAGAAACACATTTTTTTCCACCCTGGAGAATAACAATGGCTTTACGCCTGTGCCCACTATCTCCTGAACTCTGCCAGTCCTTTGATGTGATTCTCCCCAACTGGGAAACCGTCTTTTCCTACCAGTCTGTTTGTTTCACGACCCTGACATGAGAGCTGCAGAATTCACAGATAGGAACTTTTACATCTCCGCGTATTAGTGCTTTTGGAAAGAAGAAGAGGTTACGCTTGCTTTTATGTATGTAGACACAATCTCAACCTTTAGCTTGGTCTCGACCCTCTGATTCAATAGCTGGCACTCGCTCTCTGAATCAGTAATGAACTAAAGGTTATGGCAGGGAGCACACTGCTGTGGATATACCATTTTTCAGAAAAGATAAGAAACTTAGACCTGGACCATTACAGAAGAGGCAAAGCATCTCCTTGGCAGAGCATTTTTATTTGGGGATGAGGGCACGACCCAGGGCTGTGGTATCAGCCCTTGTGTCCTCTACAAATGCCATTCGCGGAACCGCATTCTGTCTCCTCCGCTCCGGAGTTAGAAAGTCACTTCTCACTTTCTGCCATAAGGACGGCTCCTGTGTGGCACTAAGCCGTTACTACATTTCACGCTGGCTGTGGATGCATTTTAGTGATGGATGAAGCAATCCTAGTGTATATTTCCTATAGCTGTGAAGTTTACAGAGCACTTTGGGAATCCCGCGAGGCTGACGCGCTTATTGCAGCAAGCACTGTCGGCACAAACCGCTGCAGCAGCCTCGAAGAACAGCCTAGTCCAGAATATCACTATTTTTCTTTTTTTAACTGCAACGTGCATTTCCCCTGCACAGCCTCTTGACGTCTCCTTTCTGGCCTGTTTGTTTGGAAGATGTGCTTGGTTCTTGGCATTGCCTGAGCTCTTCCATCTCTTTAACTCCTCAGAGCTCTGAACCCAATGCTGCCTTGGTGCAGGACCTAGCCTGTTTGAAAGAAGATCAGTCAAGAAACCAAGATCCCTGATGTTTAGTCATCCAAGACAATATTTTGGTGTAGGAAAAGAGCATCCCCTATAGGTAACCTTGACACTTGGTCTCCCACGATCCACATCCAGGGAGCAAGTGGAGTCTTCCACCAGCAGAATTCCTTTCAGTTTTGGTTTAGAGAAGATTTTACTCTCTGCTGCTATGAGCTCTTCTCACTGGGGTCAATGACACTGAGTGCCACGGAGACCGTGCTGCTGGTCTGAATGGCCCTGCTGGGACAGGTCAGCCAGAGGTTTAGGAAAAATATATGGCGAGGGAAGGGAAAAATGGCAGGCACAAAAGGTCTCTGTGCGTGGGATGTGCAAGCAACAAAAAATAGATTTACCCAACTAGGCTAAATCAATGGATTAGCTCTGTGCTTGAAGAAAAAGTTATCATTAAAGGCTGTGCTATTCAGAAGCTCGCTTTACATCTGAGAAAAGTCTGCAAAAATCCTCTTGCATTATCCCTAGCCTTATAGATTTTTTCTTTTCATCTGAGACTCAGAGTGGGGATTACCCATTAAGGTGCAATAGCCAAATCACATTGAATCTATTCTCTGTTAAAATAAGAAAAAGCTTTGGTCTTTCCTATCCTCTTCCATCTCATTCCCTTCCCATGTCTACATCCAAAGCATTTACCTCCAACTTTCAACAGACACACAAGTCCTGAATACCAAGAGGACACACAGGATGATGTCTAAATAACAACACTCAATTCTCTGCCCTACAGGCTGCATCCTGCTTCTTCAGCACCACACAACAAGAGTTCATTTAAAAACCACCATTTACTTCTGAAACCAGCAATGACAGAGATAATAATCACCAGTCAGCATTGACCGATTTTGACCTGCGCAGTTTCCTTGATTTCACCCCCTTTTTGTGAACGGTGGCGCTGCTATAACGGTGACAGCAGCCCTGGGGTGTTGGTAGCGGAGCATCTGGCCTCAACCGCACCATTGTGCTAGAACATCTGCAGTTGTCCACATCTGGCCAGCCCGACGCTCGACCCAGCAGCACCAGCTCGAGCAGATGGTGCTCAGCAAGGGATGAAGGGACCGAGAGAACCAGCTGTGCCAGACCTGCCTCTGCCACCCCGCTGGGACCACAGCCACACGGAGTTACACAAGGGAGGTTACCAGTACAGCTGGGTGAGGTAATAAAAGCAAAGGAAACCTAAAGAAATACCTTCACAGGCAGGAGAAGCACAAAACCACAGGCAACTGAAATGCTTTTACCACATTTGAGTTTTCATAGAAGCGTGTTTGCTTTTTCTCAGCCACAGAAGTCAGACTGTAAACATCTGCTCCTTCGTGCAGTCTCTCTCCCACAATGTTTTGATTTAGGTATTTTCCTGTAATGTTTGCAACTTAAACACATCAGAATTGTGCCAAGGCTTCTGAAACAGTAAAAAGGACTGGAGTTATTAGAAAAGTGAAAAGTTAATAAACCCTGAGTCATTATAAGAAACTTAGGAGAACTCTAGCATTGCTCTGAAGCATTCTGAAGAAGAGGATCTGAAATTACCTTGAAAGCATCTTTCCAGTAAAACTAAAATGACCTCCCTTTCAGCATGAGACCTATTGAAGTATCTCGATCCTTTAGACATTATAATCTTCCTTCTGTACAGCCACACGCCAGTTATAACATCAAAGTATTTTGGTTGATAGACATTATCAACAGTTGCTTCCAAAAGTCAGTGAGCTGGACGCAAGGCATGGCTGGTGTTCTCTCAGTGCTATTTATTCTGCTGCTCTGTTAATCGTATTTATTTGTATTAGGATTCCAAAACAAAAGAAGTCAATTACAGCTTACTAGGAGTTATGAAGAACTTGTGTAATTGGGCTCCTGATTTAGTTATCAATATAAATAGACATGCCGCACCAAGAAGTAAAAGATAAAGCCACAAAGCAAGGTTTGCACTATTTGCAGGCACCCAGAGTAAAAAAACAAAATTAGAGAAAAGCTAAAGAGATTTTTATTAATGCTTTAGATGAATTGGAAAAAAGTCACTTAATCATAACATTGTAAACAAGGAAGTTCTACAGAACTATTTAAAAATATCTGAAATTGTTTCAGGAGCCCCATTGATTTGAATTAGGCAGCTGCATAATCACAGGGGCTGCAATTTTAATGAACATTTCAACAGGAAATGTAGAGCTGATTATATATATCAAAACAGGAAAGATCCAAATGCTGCAGCTCCTCTATTTTTTTTTCGTTGTTTATTACCTTAGTGTGCATATCCAAACCAGCTCCAGAACTAAGGCAGAACTTACCCGACTGCCCCTTTCTCACTGGTGGCAGCTCCCAGCGCTCCTGCCTGCAACTCTGATCTCCCTGTCTTGATACACGTCATTAGGCACAGCATTATGAAAAATAATTAAGGATTCAATCAGATTTTACACCGGATCAAGTGACTGGAAACTTCAATGCTGTGCTGCAGTTTTCCTTTAACATACTGTAGGGCATGTTATATATACTTAATTAGATAATGTTTATACAGTGCTTTGAAGAAATAGGGAACTCTGTGAGGGCTGGGTCATATTTTCAGAAAGGAAAAGAGCAGTGTTGAGACGGCATGGGCACCGAGGGAGAGCAAAGCTCTGAGAAACCGAACACCACCTTGTTTTCAGAAAGGTTTCGGGACATCTGAGAAAAACCAAAAACATCAGCAGCTTCCAGCACCGAGGTACTGAGAAAAAACCAAAAGTTGTAAAACACGGGATGCTGCAAAGGCACTTAAATGACAATGTTGCTCATACCAATGTGAGAACAGTGGTAACAGAGTGAGGAAGGCAGCAGCACCTACACAGGAGAGAAAAACTTTGCGTATAGACAAGCACAAGGCATTGATTACTACTCTGTGCAGGCAATTTGCAAGATAAAGATTCACACAGAGTTGTAGGCCTTGATGAAACAAAAATGAATGCGCTCCACTCCTGTGAACACTCTTATTCATAGGAGTGGGAACTAATGGAATAAAAGCATCTTGCTTGCTATTATTTTGTAGCGAGGGAAACAGGGCTCTTTTTGCTAAAGATAGGGTGCTTTGTTGGCTGCATACTAAAATA
Source organism: Caloenas nicobarica (assembly GCF_036013445.1). Lineage (NCBI taxonomy): Eukaryota > Metazoa > Chordata > Aves > Columbiformes > Columbidae > Caloenas > Caloenas nicobarica. Next base: position 5,357,139 of record NC_088258.1, on the reverse strand, counting down.
CTGAAATACTCTGCAAAATACAAAAATGTGTTCATCACAAAAGTCTTCCTAGAAGAAACTGAGGACAGTTTTTCACCAAAGCATCCAGAGCGAGCGCCAAAGGGGATGCAGATCACCGAGAGAGGGGGAAGACCAGGCTCTCCTGTTGATCGGGATGGGACACCACACACGTCCTCAAAGGGCATCTGATCCAAACCTCTATTAAAAGAATTTGAAGAGCAACAAATCAAGCTGTGGCTAAATCCACTCAGAATGGCAACGAACAAGTGATGTTGCATCCAGCCACTTGCCTCCCTACAGGGCAAGCGGCACAGAGAGTGCTCCAAAGAGTTTCCAGCAAGCAAAGAAAGCAAATAATGTACGTAGGGAGCTTTAAAAATGATTGCAAAGAGAGCCCTCAGCTTCTGTTTCATGCGTTGTGGTTTTTTTTTTTATTTGCCTATAACTAAATTACATGATTTCTTTGCAAGTCTAATTAAGCAGTTAATTGATGCTGGTGCCCTTTAGCATCTGGCATTTAAGATTAAGTAAATAATGGAGAAAAGTGCATGCAGCACCCAGCAATAATTAAACACAGCAAGGGTTTATTCCCCCACCCTTCCCCATTTCAATCCGTTATGTATAAATCTCTGAGGATAACTGTCTTTAATAGCTTCAAATACACTTACACACCATATAATGATACTTGACAGCAGTATTTTTTCCTCTCAGAGATGGCAGATAGTAGGTGTATCTTTGATCTTAACCGGCAGGTTTTATTTTACACCCTGCACTCGGGGGAAGGAAGAGTTTCACTGCTGAAACTCCACCCAGCTGAAGGGCACATCAAATGGACCTTCATGGGAACACACTTCTGGATCCACGAGTGAGAGTGCTGGGATCACACGTCAGAGATTTGCGGTCAGACCTCTCCCTTTCTCATGCGTTTATTCCTTCCCGATGGTCCATACAATGTTATTCATCCATTTCCTGCAGACTATGGAAATGCAGATTATACAAAAGATTTCCTGTTAGTCTTCTATGAGACAGATGGAGTTATATCGAATGAAATGAAGCTGTACAAAATAAAAGCCCTTTGGACCAAAAGAAGTATCCAGAATCCTAGACATCGCTACAGAACATGGATTTAGGTGGGGGGAAGCCGTGTTATTTGCAGGCATTTTCAGGCGCTGCCTCCAGCGTTGCTGGTGCGAGGCTCACTGCAGATTGCTACACACAGGCACGTCAACTCACTGCTTGGAGAAAAAGAGCAACAATTTCACATGCAAAAAATCTGGTCAGGAGACACGTCTGCCAGGGACTTAAGTCCTGGCCATATTTTTTTTGTGTGCAGAGCACTGCGCTGAATATTTGCAGTCTGATCGCAAGAGTTCAGTTTCCTCAGAAGGCCACAGATTAAGGACTCAAGTTACAAAACCTACTCCAAGATTTGCACAAAGCAGTGTAAAAAACCTCTGAAACAGCTCGGCATGCCCGGCCTCCGCTGCTCGCCCCACAAACCCACTGAGGAGCATGAAGATCACCCCCTGCTTTATCCTGCAGCAGGTTAACGCGAGTCAGACTGCCTCTCCAATACAGCTCTGATTTAAACTAGCAACAGGACGAGAGGTTTTTAGTTTTTCCCGAGCTGCCTGACAGAAGGCATTGCCGCCCGAAGATTAGCACCGCAATCTCTTTAGGCTCTGCAAGCAAGAAAAGCCGGCGCGGAGGCTCATGCCCACCTCCCATGGGCGCTGCGAGTCTTAATTAGTATCTCTGGCACACCCCGAGACCTCTGGACAGAGGGTTCTACAGAAGTGGAAAAATATTATCATCATTATGCCTGCTGCCACAAGTGCTGGCGTTCAAGGCAGAGACTTCAGAGCAGACGGGGAAGTGGCGAGCACGGCTGGCTGCAGCGATAATTTCCCCAGCGCAGGTTCTCCTTGTTGGAGGCGGCTTCACCTCTCGATGGCTGAAGAGCGAAACAGAACCTGCGCTGACAAGGCTGCAATCCGCCGGTCAGTATTGCTGACACGTTCAAACCGGCCAGCACTCCAATCGCTAGAAAGTAAATCATCCAGGGGACTTTCTAATTAAAAAAAGCTTTGCTTTCATGGCAATGCCTTCTCCTGCCTGTCACAGCTTGCCCTCCCCTGAATTCTGATCATTACAGGGAAACAACAAAGAATTAGTCAGCTTTTGTTAAGTGTCAAACATTCCCACTCTAAACAACGAGCAAAACAAGGAGAGACATTTTATGGCTCTCAGAGCAACTTTATACCTTCCTAAACACTATTTCTGTACCTCTTGCTAATTGCTCATTTGCCCTGGTTTGATGGAACAGCCTGGCTCACTCCACCTTTGGTGGAGGAGAACAACAGTGTTTAACGTGCTGCAATAAGTGGGATACACGTAGCTCTAATTTTTATCCTTATTTAATTCTAACTGTTGGGGTTAGCAGCCCAAGATTCAGAGCTACCTGAGGCATAACTAAGATGCCATTAGCTTCAAATCTGTTCACGGGTGCTGCAAGCACCCTCTCCATTTCATTTAAGACATCGCCTTGCAGGTGAAGACCTTGCATACATGGGAACGTTCTGCTTAAAATTTTTAATTTATTAAAAACTTCCTAGAGACTCCAGAACATAAGCACAGCATAATGCTGCCCTCCTCCTTCTGTGGGGTTTTTCAGGTTATAAAATGTGAAGGATCCTATATTAGAAAGAAGTGCTTTGAAATGGAAGTGAAGAGGAATTTGCACTACTCCTGTGGCACCATGGGGGTCCAAATACACTCTGCGGCGAGCTTGCAAACACACGAGCACGCTGCCCATGTACCTAGGAAGGCACATATCATGGAAACAACCTGACCAGGACTTACTTCAAATAGCGGCTGATGATGGAAACGCCTTTAGCCCGCCTGTGTTATGCAGATATAACATCACCACTTCTAACTTGGGATTTAATTTTACCACTGTTGTAAAACAAGACAGGATCTTTGCCTCGCCTAAATTCTGCCTCATTCCGGGGAAGTCATCGCAATATGGCAGTCTAAAAGGGGAATCACACGCCGTCGTCATTATCAGCCTATTCAGAAAACCTTTGCTGAATCCTTCAGATCTGCGCGTTGCCTTTGATGCCACCGGCGGTGAGGTTTTGATGACACATCCACAGTCTCTAGCGAAGGTGGATGCTGCCGCCGCCTCCGGCCCTTCCTTACAGAAGTCTCTGATCTATTTAACTTAAATACCTCTGCTCCACACCTGTGATGGTATCTGATCATCGCAGAAGGTGACTTTACAAAGTCGCATACCTACCCAATAACCCACTATGCTACAGTACTCCAACAGGATGCATCAAGACTCTTCTATTCAATACAGACAGAAACCTACTCAGGCAGCCAGAGAGAGAAAAGGCAATTCGTGAATCTGATTTCGACCAGCTTTTCATCTGTCTGATTTTCATTCATCGAGCTGGAGCCAGTTGTATATAAGAATGAATATGCTGTTCCCTAATGGAGGCTGGATTGACTTACCGCTCTCTAACTGGAGCTCATGCCAGATTACCTGGCACTGAAATGGAGAAAATGTGGAAACACTGAAATAGCGAGTGAAGACTGCATCAGCTGCTGTGACTACATCAACCACACCGGGTAGCTTTAGTTTAGTCTAAATAATGGATTGCTCCCAGATGCTCAGAAATCCCTGATGGGCAGGCACGACTTTCCCCTGAACTTTAAATCTTGCTATGGTTTAACCCCACGCCTTCGCCACCCTGGCACAAAGCCACGGCAGAAGTGTGAGATGACCGCGCCAAAGCCAGCGCCGTGCAGAAGCTGCGGTCGATGTACCGGTCTGCGCCCCCCCAGGAGCCCAGCACGGCGGCGCTCCGGTCACCGCTGTGTCCACCGGCGCATTCCCAAGGCGATCGCAAGGTGCTGGCTTTTTCTCGCGTCTTTTTATTTAGGATACTGTGTGATTAGTAGCCACTGGACAAGCTGCCCAGCATACCTAGACGTTATCGAACCAGGCTGATGGGTGTGAAGATGTGAAGAGAGGCTTCTCGTCCTCCCTATTGACATTCTTATGTCAGTACCACATTCCAAAGGCTATCACAATGTTATCACTGTTATCGCTGATGTCAGTGCCATGATTAAGATGGCAAAGTAATTACAAGTGTCTGCTTTTATACGCTGATTGCTTTCCAAATAAATGTTCTCCATTCCAAATAAATCCACTATGGATTAACGCTTCTACTTGCTCACCGCCTAGAATGTATTTGATTAGAAAAGCCTGATCAAAACTCTGCTTGACCATTTTTCAGTGCTTCACCATTTTTCTTTTCCTCATCAGGAAGAAAAGTGTATCCATTAGTTAACCTTTTCAAACACATTCTTTTTGTAGTCTAATTCAAAAAAGGATTATAAAAAAATCGTCAGACCTGGCATGTGAATAGCTTTTTGTGAGCGCGGGGAACAAGTATTCATATATCAGAACATCAGCATGGGGAGATAAGAGTAGCTGTATATGTGCGTGCTTATCTGAATGCAAGATCAGTACTGTGAAACCAGCATAAACACCAAGGACAGAATCCATATATTGATGTAATTCTTAGCAGTACGAGTGCATTTGCGTGAATTTGCAATTAAATAAAGCTTATTCCTTAAAAAGAAAACAAGAAGTTAAGGATATAATTCAAGGTCTATTGAGATCAACGGGAAATTTTTCCATTGCATTTGAACATAGTTCCTCTCCCTCCCTCCCAACATGTCTACTAGAATATCAAGGAAGAAATTACCTGGAATTTGTTTGTACTATTTTTAAACAGACCGAGAAATTCTCAATTCTCCTAGTCTGCTTTCTAACCCAGAAAATCCAAAGCTGTCTTCTCTTCCATGGCTAACATTTCATGCATTTTAATCCACACTAGTTTCATACCAAATAAAGTCATTGAAAATACTACAAATACATGTGGGTGACAAATGAACTGATGTAGGAAACATAACTTTGAATCTCCTGACTTTTATGCAATTAAAATATCAACTTAATTGTTGGATCTGTGTAGCTTCTCTCATTTTAATATGTAAATCAGTTTCTATTACTCTATAGCTCAAAGAATGTGTTACTCGGCTTACTTGATTAGGCTGGGAATTGCTGGTCCTGCTGTCACTATGTTTACACTTTGGTGACAAGTTTGCACATCAAATTCACATAATGCAATGTCATCAACTTACTCATCAAATATAAACTTCTTAAATACAGTCGCTGCTCTAGAATATTGAAGCAGCCTTATTTTACTTCATTTATAGCCCCTAAATCATCGGAATACGTTAAAAGAAAAATTTGGAACACAACTGGAAAACAGTATTTCCCAGGAAAATAAGCTTCCCACAGAGACAGGCAGGTAAACCTGAAAAACAGCCCATGCTGAATTTTAGTTGTGTGTTCCCCCTTTAAAATGTGGAACGACAACATGCTTTATTTCTCAGTCTCCACACATTCACTCCACCTCATTTGGGATTCAGTGTTAAGGCGTGCCTATTTATTCTGTGAAGACACTCAGATTTCAGCTCCCGGCCACGTATACTTACCTGGAAATGGAAATGAGGGCTCCAGAGAAAAACCAGCAAATTCAGCAATTTTTTTCCCATTATGAACCTGCCGTAACAAGAATACCACCATCTTGGATAGTATTGAGAGGAAAAGTGTAAATAAGTTCAGTATTTTCCCATTCCTGTCATCCTCCTGAATCTAATAAACATCCCCAACCACGGGGACATTCACCTTGCCAGCACAAGGCTTTTCAAGACATTCCCGGTAACCTCAACAGCCATTGCAAAGCTCTTCTGCTAGACTTCCACTACTCTCTACTGCTCATAAAGGCGTCAAGCTTTAATTTCCAGGAGGGACAACAAGATGCCAAGCAGAGATCTGAGGCTCTGCCCTGCCGGCGAGCTCTGTCGCGCTGGTTCTTCTAATGCCAGGGAAACGGTGTCGGCCTCAGTTTGAGACACCGGCACAAGCTTTTCTTCTCAATCCTGCTGATGAATGAAAGAGCATTTTCGATGGTGCGGCTGCAGGTATTATAATATTGCATCTCCTTCCCTTCAGGAGAAATGCTGGACTGGAGAGATCTAGTGGGAGCATCCTGACTGCTACACAGCCACCAAGAAGGCAACGACCAAATAATGAGAGCCTGACTCAGATACCCAAGCAGGAAAACACAACTGCCAAACTTTACCAAGTCTCATACAGCTCAACAGCCTGTTGGTTTGTCTCTGGTTGATAATGAAACCATCAGCACAGAGGGATATAGAAGAACCAGGGGGACGTAGAACAATTACAGCCACGAAAAGCGTTATCTGCAACACAGTAGTTTCTGTATGGTACAAATTTGAAGGTGTTTTATAGGGATTTGGCAAGTGGGAAGGGGTTAAAACACAGAAGAAGGAAGGTTTCAGGTCCACTGACTTCTCTCCATGCAAAGGCTCTGCACTGCCCCTCGTTCTAGGTGGAGGAGCACAGCTGCTTCTGGGGACTCGAAGGGACGTGACCGGTAGTGAGAACAATTCATCCTCACGGTCACTTCATGTTTCACTCAGAGAGTGCACTGAGAACTAGAAACCAAAGTCAGGAAGCTTAAAAATACTGTGAATCTCCTCTAAAGCCACATATAGAGTAAGCGAGGAGATGACAGAATACTCCTTGTCAGCCCAGGTTTCTCCACACATTTTCTCTGGACTTATCTGGTCCCAGAAGCTACCTCTAACCTTGTCACCTAGACATTAGCTACCTCTAGCACCATCTGCTTCGGTAAAGGTGACCTCTTCCTTCTCAGATGTAATATCACAACTTTACTGTGTCAGTACTGAATAGGGAGAACAACCCTAGGAAATAGCAACCTTCTCCCCAGTGGTATTTTCTTACAGTGCTGCTCATTTCCATTACACCCAGACTCGAGGCAGGATCTCCAAGCCCAGAGACGCTTCCCTTAGCAGCCTCTTTCCTCATATTGCTACAGAAACCACTGTAGATATTCTCACAGTTCATTGCTTCAATTTGGTCCCCCTCATCACATACATGTTTCTATTTTCTTTTCCATTTCCTTCTCCATCCCAACTTATTTTACTATTTCTTTCTTGGTAAAGTGGCTCTGTTTTCTCCGGAGCAAGCCTTCTGCTTCTACTAAAAATTTTGTAATCAACTTCTACACCAGGGGCGTCAAACTCCTTTTCACCAGGGGCCGCATCAGCCTCGCGGCTGCCTTCAGAGGGCCGAATGTAATTTTAGGACTGGATAAATGTAGGAGTAGTTACATTTGTACAGTCCTAAAATTACATTCGGCCCTTTGAAGGCATCTGCGAGGCTGATGCGGCCCCCGTTGAAAAGGAGTTGGACACCCCTGTTCCACACAGTGCCGAGCAAGATGGCAGGAGATGCTTTGAAACCAAACCAAACCCTTGTAGGAATCACTGGAGCTCCGTTCAGACGTGTTGTGCAGGTTCGCAGGCTGCCTCTTACAAAAGCAGAAAAACTGAGGCCTCCAGAAACACGTGAATCGGGTGAAAAAGAGGGGCCAGGAAGAAAAGCTACAGCTCTTCTGCTCTTTGTGAAGGCGAAGTACAGTCTGGGTAGTAACCTCTGACTGACATCAAGTTTTACACATTCAACAGCTACAACAGAACTCGGTTACAAGATTTATTAGAAACCTCTGGCTCCCTGGACGGCAGACGGAGGCTGAAAGTCCCAGCAATGTCTGGCTGGCACCTCCCGTCACGGTTTCACAAGAAGCTTCAGGCATCCTCGGGGCTTTGCCCGGTCAGCAACCCCTGTCCCCCCGCTCGTGTCCCCGCTGTTCACAGCGCAGAGATTAAGTCGTGCTCGGGGGCAAGTCTCTGGTTGCCGAACAGACGCATGGCATGCTGCCACAGGCAGGACACACTGGGTTCAATATATTCACTGCTGCAATGACTTCATTTCTGTGTTATCTCCAAAAAAACTTGGGGATCTATCTGGATGACAAATGCTATATATGATAAAAGCAACTTTTTATTTTTAAACCTAGGAACATTTCTTTCAGCTCTCTTGAGGTACTATGCTTTCATTCAAGCCAGGGATCCTGGTTCTTTATAGGTGCCTGTGCAGACTTCAGTAGTGCAGAGCATCTACCATCAAAGGACAAGCTGTTGCTGAATCAGGACACACAAAGGCTTCAAGGTATTTTTCCCTTGTCGCTAGACTGCCCAAATCTATGGACATCTTTGTAATCTAAAAGGGTTTTATGAACTCTGCCCATCGACTACTGTAACACTGTCAATACTGAAGTACAGGAGGTCCCAACTTGGCTACAGTCTTTTAGGAAAACAGGTATATTTAGCAGCCCCATCTCGTTACCTATAGTGCTGGGCTGGGACAAAGGGATATGGATGATAAGGAAGGAAATCATAGTAAGCTCTATTTAAACTACCAGCTTATTCCCAGTCTTAATATACTATTCAGGTCCCAGACCGGTCTAAATGACTTGCAGTAGAGAAACTAGCACCATAAAAATAACAATGATAATAGCTAGCTGAGAGGTGAGGGGATTGCCCCAAGGACGTACCGCTCTTGAGCTGCACGGTCAGCACGGCCAGGACGGCTCCGAGTGGGTCAGGTAAAGCAGCTCCCAAGGACTGCAGCTAATAACACTCGTCCTGTGTGCTACTTTCCATATCATTTGTGTTGTGCACATTAAAGCTATGCAACATTTCTGATGCAGGTACTAGTAGGGAATGATTTCTTCCCCCATCAAGAACGTGTGGCCACTTCTGGAGTGAAAGAGGACAGAACTTCATCAGTGCGCAGCAAAACACCAGAGGCAAAGACAAGCTCTTTATGAACTTCAGAAGAAATGGGGATATGCAGAAAGCAATTACTTTCACTGAAATACAGGCAGGAAAGGGCTAACATCCTGCTCTTACCAAAAGTCCCTTAACATTCGAAGACAGCGACTGCCCTGGACCTTCACTTCAGAAAGGCAAAGCCCTCAGTACAAATTGAAGGGGAACTGGCATGTTAAACATCATGAGAGAAGTGTCTCCTAATGAATCCTTCCCTGCTTTAGGAAGAGGCATTACGTGATTGAAAAAGAGCTGCACTCTGTGCACCCACCTGGTCCAGCATCGTTTGACCAGCGAGATGCTGGGAGCTGCCAGCACCAAGCGAGATACGGAGTCTGCGCTGGCACACGCACACCCACCAGCAACTAAGGTCACAGAAAAATCCTTCACCAGGTGGACGCAGGTTTCATGTGCAGGTGCAGCCCTCACCGCGTGTGGATTTCCTAAACACAGAGGGTAGGAAGCACCAAGGCTTCCAAGCAACAACAGCTCAGCCAACTGTGGATGGAGAACAGCAACTTTTAAATTCCATCTGCTCCTTTTTTGTCACCTTCTGTACTCAGAAACACATTCATCAGAAGCACAGGCATGCTGGGACAGTGACAAATTTTACCATCTCTGGCTTGTCACTTCAATAAGATTAGTTTATTTTAATATTAATTCATTACCCAATTTAATTCTAATTAATTAGGTTTTTACAAGGCCCTGACATGGCAGCGATGCTGGAGACAGCCTCAGCTGAACACCAGATGTAGCATCTTTTTTTAGGGTCAAACACCTGCCTCAGAGTGAGATTCCCTAGTTCTTCATCCAGGACCCTGCTTTTCCCTAACATGAGAAAAAGGACACTGAGATGGATGAGTAGCTTTCCTTTTTGGTGGGATTATGTTCAGGAAAATAGTTCACTTCCAAAATTCTCCACAGATGGTTGAAATCAGAGTTGATTTCCCCATCCTCTTTCCTGGTAGGGGCGCCAGCCTGTCTCTCAACAGAAAGAATATTAAAAGCACATTTCCTCTTTCTCACAGAGAGAGACTGCAGGAAAGAAGAAAACGCTCCACTTGTACCTACAGAACAGCAATAAATCATGAGAAATCATGGAAAATTCGCATAACTGCATTCTTTAGCCAGGACCCAGCTTCCATGGGTCATCCCATTCCTACCTTCAAACATATCACCTTTTAGGATAAGAACACAAATGGAAATAATCAGCACCTGAAACATTCTCATTTCTACCTATGCTTTGCTACAATACACAACTTATTACTTCTTTCAGCTCCCCGTTACCTGCCACCTACCTATTTGCTTGAAACTAAGACTAAACTCCATCTCCAGCAGTACCAGAAAAGAAAAGTGAAGAGGTCCGCCAGGACCAGACAAGACAAAAAAGGAAGATCTAAGCAGACAGGCCTGGAGAGAAATAGGAAAGAAGAGGAAAAGCTATGGAGCTGGAAGAAAAAAAAGCAGAAGAGGCAGCCTGAAATACAAAAAGTGGTGGGGGAAAGGTGGGAAGAGAATGGGAAGGAGAAACGGAGAACTGGAAGAGATTCCACGTCTGGGCGGTGATGCCCCCCGCCACCTTCGCAAAGCTGTTCCAATCTGCATCCCTGTGGCAGAGACAGGAGGACTCGGAGCCTCTCGCCAGGCGGGAGCCTGACCTTGGTGCACTCTCCTCTTACACAGCCCAGAGCCGGGCAGCCACCGGCAGAGACACAAAACACCCATAAACTTAAACCCCGTTCTCATAATGCGGCTGCCGTGGATCTGCCCCATTAATACTGCGCAACCCCGCGTGCGGATTTATACTTTGAGAAAGGACGGTGTGTTGTTATAGCTCACATTGTTCAAATCTCTCCTCTGCAATAGCCCTGGTACTCATTTTAATAGAGACTATTACAGCATAAATGAGAGGAAAGGACCACTGAACTGTGTGGCAAGTTGCCAGGCTGTGCTGCAGCCTCCAGCGGTTATGCTCAAAGAGATTTAAAGTCCAGTATAACCTTGATTTTTAATAGAGTCACATTTAATGAGCTTTAATGTCCACAGTAATAATTTCCTTATTACCTATCCAGGAGTCGGAACTATGATCAGAAAAAACGTGGTGCACTCCAGTCCAATGAATGAATTTAATAATGGACAATACATTATTACCAAAATCATCAACATCATTGCCCTTAATGACTTTTTTTTGTTGGTGTAATTATAATTCTTTGAACCTCAAGCGGAATTGTTGCAGACCACATAAGCTTGCTGAACACAGCAAACCTGACTGGCTACAGGCCACCCAAATCCCTCACTTCTGCCAATAAGCCATTCAGGGTATATGGCAAAACGGGACAATACAATTGTACATTTACTTCTATTGGTCAAAAGGCAAAATACAAACTCGCATATGACCTATGTTGCCTTCCCGGCTTTTATCTGCACTTTTTCTACTCTGTCCTTGGTCTCCCTTCATCCCATTCACCTCTGACATGAGGGACCTCCCACCTCAAAAGCTCAGAGCGCTGAATTTGCCTCTTGCACGTGTCATACAACGCAGATGGATAACCAGACAGATGGGTACTGCAGCTGACAGAAAGGGGTGCAAGAAAAAGCCTAATTCTTGTTATTTTTGTACAGAAACAGTTCCACAAACCTCGCTGAAACCTGCTCCCTTGTTACGCAGAATAAACCTCCCTCCGCAAGGCAGCTGACTGCGCAGTGACAAACAGAGCAGAGGGACTTTCTGCCGCACGCTCCCCATTTCACACCTTGCAGACACACTAAAATGGAAGGCATACGGCAGCCGTTCCTGGGTTCAGGACTGTTTATAGCAACATTCCTCATGCATGGCAGCGATGCAGACAAGTAAAAGAAAAAAGTCAAGATCTTTCCATATAACCTGGCTTACTGTACACATGCCCTGGTCTCAAAGACAGTCATCCACAAGGCTCCTCCATCCTTCACTTACAGCTCTTTTCTCCGTTTTGTTTACGTGAAGTGTTTCCAGGCACTCTGGGAAAGCAAAGGGCCCTCCTGTGACTGTGACAAATACCACCGCAGTATTTCCCACCCTGCTACACTCTGCAGCTGATGCTCTTTCCCGTTTGAGTTGGTGACCAGAAGTCAGAATGATGTAGCATGGGACTGGGGCAAAAGGAAAAAAAGCATCACGTATATTAGAGGCTGGAAACACCCTGAAACCCAGTGAGCTGTTTGTTTTCCTGGTGGAATCAAAGGCAGAAAAGAAAGCAGCTTTAAAAATGCATCCCTTATAAGCTGAACACAAACCTGGTAACATCCCAGAACAGAAGTGCCTCACAAACAGCTAAAAGCAGCTGCGTGAAAAGCAGCAGAATAATAATTATGAATAACAAATCACAGAAGGCATACATAAGAAACACATTCCTCCAGAAGAAACGGTCTAATTACTGGAGGTGATACCCCAGGGGTTCATTCCCCAGCAGCAGAGACACCGAGCTGACCTCCTCTCCATCCTCTCTGCCCCGACCAGCGCTCCCCGGGGCGAGGGCACCGGCACCCGCGGACCCGCAGCAGGAGATGTGCTGGGGCGTAACGACAGAGCGGGGCACGGGGCAGCAGCATCTGCTCTAATTTAAAAACCAGTGCATTTCAAATTCAAATTGCAAGGCAAGAACTATCCCCAAGAACTGCTCGAGTCTCACAGGAAGCTCCTGCAGGCAAAGACAGCATTCCTTCAACATTCGGGAAGTGTTTAATGCTTACACGTTTGTTAGAGCATCCACTAACAGCAGTGACAAACTGTCATTGTACCTTTACCATCCAGCCAGCTCTTCACTTTATAAACCACTCCATCTACGCTTCTTACCGTCATATTTTTAAGGCTATATAGCACCATAATCCAGTATGAGATGCTGGAACAAGCACGTTGTTAGCAGTAATAAAGTACTGTTGTTTGATGAATGGGAAAACTAGCAAGCTACTTCCAGAGAATTTTGGAGTCATCACAGTGAAAGCTTTTTTTTCTTGTGTTATTTTCTTTAAACCAGGGCTCTGCCATTTTGTGAGTCTGGAGTTTCCAGCACACACAGCCTTCGAGGAAAGCTCTGCCCTCTTCCTGACCCTCTTCCTGCCCCTGACCTCCAGACACTGACCATGTACGTGCTGCTGGATCACCACAGGTTAGCTCCACACGGACCTACAGCTCACTTTTATTTTTCTCTTCTCTAACAAAAATGCGTAGAGGGCAAAGTACACGTGAGAGAGTTGCAGCAGTAAGATCTCTCGGGTTCTGCAGCATGGACTCGACTCTGCGTGGTCCCCTCAGAGTGCTGTAGGTGATGGGTCACGTTTTATTGATATCCTTACCTTGATTTACAAAGCCTGAGAATATGTCTGGAGGTGTTGACTTTAGGGTTATTGTACTAAAAAGTCTCGTTCAGGTATGTGAAGGGAAGACAGACTGTACTGGAGGAGAGCCACAGATTCTGTGAAATGTATTTAGCTCGGTGAAAGATGTACTCTATTTTCATGGAGTATTGAATGTAGCTGTGATTAATGGGGCACATATACACTGATAAACAATATTAATTTGTTTTAAGCCAGGTCTGAAAAGATTTCAACCGCTTGCTTCCCTGCAGCTATGAAAGTTATTTCCTGCTGTCTGTACTACCTCAAGGGCTAAACCAGCCCTGAAAGGAAGGAAATATTTCCTTTTACTCCATCGGCAGCACCAGCCTATGAAGGCTGCTGTATTGGTATTTCATTTATCATGAACAAATGATATGAATTATTATTATTTATCCTTACCACTCACCCTCTGTACCAAACTGCCTCAGGATTGCCACCACACATTCACTCTCTCTTGCATCAACCCAGTTTTTTTTCATTTTCCTGATAACCCTTCCATCAAGCACACTCTCTGCAATGTCCCCATCTGCTCCTGCCGTCGGTTCCTCCGGCAGTACGGATGACTAAGTGCATCTCCACGACTAGACGCCAGCAGCCTACCTGCAACTTCTTGTGGTGACTGAAAACTCCCAACTCCTTCCAAATTCCCAGGGATGGAGCCGCCTCCTTCGAGCACCCTCACCAGCTCCCTCAGCCTTTCACACTCCTCCTGGAGCTGCTGCTGCTCCTCCTTGCGCTGCTGCTTGGCCAAGCTCGCTGGGTTCATGCTGAAGTGGAGAACTTTGGTTCTGCTGGGGTCGTAGTCACCCTGCGTGGCAGAAACAGAGGCAGATTGAGTAACTGATTGAACTTCCAACTCCACCCAACCTGTGCCACTCTTCGTGTGAAGATAAAAAAAGTTTCAGCAGAAAAAGGGACGCTTAGGCAGTGATAACGTTCTCTTCCAATAGTTGAAGTCAACCAAACCCAGTATTGCTTCTCCTTCTCTTGCTACTCTCTCCTTAAAAAAAACAAAACACCAAACCTACAAAAAACCAACCCACTCAAGAGAGCTTGCTCCCTGGCTGACAGCTCCGCAGTTAAATTTAACTCCAGGAATGAAGTTTTATAGCTGTATTTTAAATCTCTTGACAGCAGGAGATTATAATGAACACACAGATACACCCTTAAACTACAGCAGGACACTCAGCACTCGCCTAATTTATTACTCGTACGAGCCAGGAACGTCCATATGACTCCAGTGGTGGAGTCTTTAGCAAGTTGTACCTGCTCGTCCCAAGCAAGTGAACAGATATTTCATTTTATACGTTTTTCTCAGAGGTGAGTTGTATTTATAGCAGTTTAAATGGTCAAATCCTAAGATAGCAAATTAATATTCTTTCAAAGTGAGAGGAAAACACTGATGTTAGATTTGTGATTTCAGAGAGACAATTTTCATACAAACTACAGGAAGCCTCACAACCATAAAAGTAGTAAAGCATGGGCTAACGCTGGCTTCCACGGCACTCTGCCCAGCTGAAACCCTATAGCACTGCCCGCATAAAAAGGTGTTTTATATGGTAATATTTTTCCTTCAATTAAATCTCAGGACCTAAAGTGATTTTGTAAACATTAATTAACCCTCAAGAGCAGCATGAGGTAGGTATTATCCCAATTTTATCATTTCATTTTCATTAAAGACGTGCAGGAACTTTATGTGAGGTTTTTTTTTCACACAAACCAGAGCAGAGAGCGAGCAACCTCATCCTGAATTGCTGGTCATTGCTGGTAAGAGACCCCAGAAGATCCCATTTCCAAACATCTTTTATTGAAAATACTCCATCCAGACGCTGTAAACTATCTCTGCCCACAGCAAGGAGTGAACTGCCGAAATTTCGCTGCCCCAGAGCCTGGCAGCAGATGCAGCACTGCCTCAAAAATGGGTTTGACAAATTCATGGACAACAGCTCCGTAACTGGACCCTAACAGGGGAGGGCAGGGGCGCATCCTCCAGCATCTCCGGCTGCTGGGGAGCGTAGCCAGATTTGTGGGCCCTCCCAAAAGAGCATCTTCCATCGTTGCAGTCAGAGATGCTCTTCAGGGCTGGATGGACCATAGGTAAGGGCCGGCTGGACATTTTTTACATTCACATGTGATGCTTGCTACATCTCACAGCTCTTCCAGTGCCCTCTTGCAGGAACCACACTGAAATTCTCCTTTAAAACATCGCTTTCTAGATGCTAGCTAGGTAGAGAGCAGCTGGAAGAGGCGTGTTCACCCGCAGAATGCAGGTGCCTGTGAGCAGTGTTGGGGTCTGGGTCCCTTGGCGTGGGCAGTGACACGGGGAGGGCTGCGGTGATCACAGCTCCCCCCGGTCCTCAGAGCTGGGTCCCCCTCTGCCAACCGGATCCTGGGGCTGTCCCAGGCAGATGGGACCCACCACGGAGGAGAAGCGGCCAAAGCAGAGGCCGGCAGGATGCCGGTGGTTATGTGGGCAAAGGGGAAAAGCAATTTAGACCTGGGAGAAGATGTGAAGTCCAAAAGCACTTTTGGTGAAGAGCATGGGGTCCATGCACTGGTGACTACAACCTTCTTGCCTCTGCCACCAAAAATATAATTTAAAACTGTATAACTCAAAGCACTGAATTTCAGTGGGACTAGCATGCAAAGCATCCATGTACGTGGTAACCAGCAGATGCTTTCACTGCTGTTTCCCAGAAAAAAAACCCCAAAAAACCCACAAAAAATGGGTACAGATGTTCCTCATAACTACTCTGGGAAACCAATGTGGTGCTCATCGTAAGAAACCAGTTCAATCACATCTGTCCATCTGGGTAGAAGAGATGGTCACTATTTCATAGTGTAAGTACGAGTTAATAACAAACGGAGATAAGACTTGTATCTGTATGTCTCAGGGCAAGAGGGAGTGGGAGGACAGGAGGACATGGGAACCCCCAAAGGGCTGCCCTGCTCCAAGGAGCTCACTCCAGAGAACTGGGGAAACTCAGGCAGGGAAGCCTTGGGTTCCCTTCCCAGCCGTTTCCATTCCCCGCAGTCAGAGGACATGCTTTGCCAGCCCTTGGCCGCGTACCAGGCAGGTGATGCATGTTCTCACACTGCCCAAGCCTCACGGTGCTCAGGAGAACTACGGGAACATCTCAAAGGGCAACACTGTCCTACAGCCCCACAGCAACGGGGCTTTGTGACCGCATTTCCACAAGGAGGTCTAGACAAACAGCCTGGACCGGACAGACAGGCCATTTAGACCAAGAGAAGACACAACCCCACTGGCAGCCTTGGCCAAGAGAAATTCAGTAGAAAACTGAAGGAGTGGGACCACACAGCATCTTGGAGATGTCGAACAGAGGGAACACAAAACAGCTGTAACAGCAGCTTATTAGGTATATTCTCCCCAGCATTGCACTGGCATTTACAAATCTTTCTGCACCCAGCTATCTGTCTTCTCATGCTATTTGCATTTCAGGACTGTTCCAGACAGGTCAGGGCACTCCTCACTCTCGTGTTTGCCTTTCAAAGGAAGAGATTCAACCTCAAAGTTTGCCATGGGGTTTACGCTGGCTGCCAAAAGGATGCTCTGGAAACCGGAGCTGCGGAGCCTGTTTCTCCCGCGGTATTTCTGACAAGCCGTGAAGGGCAGGCAGAGATCAGACCTCCTGGCCCCGGCTGCCACCGCTGCGCTGGCTCCAGCTCACGGATGATCTGCACTTTCCTACCGCACCAGCCCTGCAAAGGCACGAGACGGCACAAGGGTCTCGGTGAGGAGGAAAATCCTGCAAACCTGGAGATGCTGCTACCTCCCTGCCAGGGCTGCTTTAACACACGCTACGCTAGTCTGCTTTATGTGCAGGTTGTTTACTCTTTTAAAATATATCTCTGGCCTTTCTATAAAGCCCTGCTATGAAGCCACAGTGCTTTGGCTCTTATAGCTCTTTCAGCCCATCTATCCTCTCCTTTCACAACATGCCCCCTTGATAAATCACGCTCTAAAACTCAGCACTAGGACTCAGCCTTATTTTGGGGGCTCAGCAGCACTTCTGAGCATGTCAGTCTGAAGCTACACTGAGACAGGTGAATATCTTAAAAATCCAGCGTGATAGGAAGGCTGTGGCAGAATCCATCTCATTTAACATTTCTGGGAGATCACTACCACATTTGCTATGCTACTCACATTTTTGGGCTAGGGGCAGTAGCTTTCTCTTTATTCTACACAGCACACATCAAACCAGCACATTTCTCCCTACAGCTAAAATATTAGTGCTGCTGGTTTATATTATAGTAAAGCCTAAAGAAACCAAGTGAGACAGGGATCCCAGAGTGCCAGGTGCTGTACAAACCCCACAAGAAACTACCACCTAAAGCCCAAAAAACAAACCTGAAGCACAGTTTGTGAGGGGCATCAAGGTACAGACAGATGCACTCTCCAGTTTGAGGCTCCTTAGCAGCACTGTAGCAGAAATTAAAAGAAAACCTGTCTTAGAGATGACCCTCCTCACCACCGGACCATACAGTTGCACCAAGCAGAGCGTTACTGAAGTCTCCGGGAAATTCACCGACATCCTATGGATTTTCAAATAAACACAGGAAGTTTTCCACGGAAACGGTGCAGACCGGAGCCAATTTCTGATCAAAGGGATCGGTCGCACGTGTATGTAATACCAGACAGCCAAAATGGTATCACAACTTCAATCGTTTGGAGTGTTTTTCCACATTTCTGAAGGCTGGGAGTGACTTAGGTTGGCTCCTGGAAGAGTCATGGCTGGAAACCATTCAATATAGCAGACAGCAAAGCAGCATTAAAAATCTCACTAGCATTTGAAGAAACGAAATCCTAACGCTAGTTAAAAAACAGGGACTGGAGAAAGCAAACAACCTCCTCCTGGACTCCCTTTAGCTCTGGAAAATCTGAACTGCTGGTTTTCTCTGTCAAATGCTCTTCCCCCCACAATTAATAGGTCTTACTGATCAGAATTTTGTCCGGAAACCTGGAAAATAGTGGTTTGAGTGCTGGCAGACCTAAAACAGATTTGCCCATTTAGAAAATAATTTCTAATCTAGGGCCACTGATGAGGAAGAGCAAAGAGTGGCATTTGAAAAACAAGGCACAGAAGAGGTGGCCAGACCCTTTGAACAGGAGCTGGGACTCCCAGAGCAACTGCCCAGGAGCAGCTCCGGATGCTGCTTCTGTGCTGAACAAACTCATGCAAGGAGGTATTGCCTCACAGAGTTAAAAAGCATCTTGCGACAAGTAGTAATGCATCCCTGGTTTCTCCAAGAAGCGTGGAAAAGCGTGCTTCAGGTTTGAAACTTGGCCTGAATGTGAGAGTTGACCAAATCCACCGAAGCTCATAGTGCCTTTAAATAGAAATATGAGACATTTGGGGGATGCAATCAACACATGACCTATAGACAGTCCCTTTGTTGGAAAACCACCCTGTCCCTGGTTCATTCAGTAGATAACTTGGTAAATTGTTCCACTCATCAGCACATCATGGCCAGTGTCACAGATAGTGAAGATGATACATTACTGCTAGTTTCTCAGCAGCATCCCCTCTTTACCCCTATTTCTCCCAATACTTTAGAAACTGGAAATCGTAGAGATGCTGAGGAGTAAATAACTTGAACTAGAGAGAACTGCTGGCATTCATTGATTCTTCTTTCAAGGAATAACGTTGAGCCAGTAATTCAGATTTGTCAGAAAAATGTACACAGTGCTTTATTTAGGAGGAAGCAATAAATACCTTGATTGATTGCAACCAAGTCTGGTTGACACTTAATAGTACAGTGAGTTATTCATTCCTGGAAAGCAAGATGCTAACTAGCTGATTTGGTGCTTAAGGCAGCAAAAGAAAATTGTGTTCTCCAAAGGGCACCAGACATTTTACAGAGATGTTTTGTTGACTCCACATGTTAATATGTTCTGCAATTTGTGAAATAATGTTGTTTTGATGCATTATCCTAAGCCTTCCAGACACACGCCCCAGGGTGTGCACAAGGGAAACTCTCCCACAGATCACTGAGAAGAACCATCCCACCACTTCTGTCCCGGCCGCGCAGCCGTTGCGTGAGACAGCACCGCAGGCGCAACACGCAAATATTGTCTCAATGCGATATGTCCTAAGCACACACTGGGACGTGGCAGAACTGTTTAGTAAGACTCTGGCTATCGATAAACTTGCTATGGAAAAGAGAATTTGCAACAGGGCCAATTTGCCACCTAGAACAGAGGTACAAGCTGCTCACGTCAGACACTGCTGCCTTCCTTCCCACCTCCATCTCCCAGCCTGAAAAAAACGGCTCTGAGGAGATAATTGTGCTGATGCTACGTGTCATTTTTTAAAACTGTATTATTGGCAAACAGTCAGTATGTTGGTCTGCATGTTGAAATTATAGCTCAAAAACTTCCTAAGTAATCTCCCCATTAGGGAGGAATCAGTCAAGTGACGAAGCAATGAATGAAGACAGGATTGCTTTAATCTCCGAAAAACAGAAACTTTTCCTTTAGAAGGGGAGTTGTTCAGAAGAACAATGAAAGCTGCCAGTGACAGCACCTTGAAAAGGGCTGAACTTATTCTGGCATCTCTCCTGGTTGTTTGAAAACTGCACAGTCCCAATTCAGGGATGTCTTTCTCCAGGCGCAATAAAAGCCTTTCTCCCTACTCAACTCACTTTCACAAGCCCACAGATAAGAATAAAGTACTTAAAGCCATGTGGACTACTTTACATTTGATGAAACATTCAATGCTTAACAACTCCATTTAAGATCTATTAATCTACTACTGATATTTCTAATCAGAAGGTAGAACTGGTAGCAAAGGGAATAGTCTCGATTGTTGTGAATCCGTTTATCTAACACCGCTAATGAAATTAAAGAAGTTCATATGTCCCAAGGAGGCAATGACTGTCAGGATGCAATGTCAGCAAACACTGTCAAGGATTTTCAACTGACTTCACATCCTCATAGGCTCCTCCTGTTTAATGCATTTGAAAGCAAAGTTGTCAAAACCCATACATGAGGCTGACGTGCACTTAAGTGCCTTATTTTTTTCATAGTCTTGGTGTCTATCAACCTTAAAAGACTGTGATTTCTGAGCAGCACAATAAATTCTGGTGGAGCATATGGACAGCTGAGTTTAATCGCTACTTGCTGGCAGTGTAACAGATTGTGCTTGCCCCTGCTGAGAAAAGGCTGACGATTGGAAGCTCTTCAAGGAAAGGACCATTTCTTCTTTGTGCAACTCTCGCATACAGTGAGCATCACCCAAGTACAAGCAATACACACTGCGGCATACTTAGCTAAGGAATTTGTTTCCATCTTGACTTCTTAAGAGAAAAATCTCCAATGTTTCTGGACTAGGATGCATTATTCAATACTGGGGAACTTAAATAGAAACAATCTAAGGAGCTTAGTAGACTATATCAGCTTTAAAGGAATAATAGGTCAGTAGTTACCTTGGAAGAACACCCAAAATAAAGACTGCATCTATCTGTGGGATATAGATGGGAAAGGTTCTTAAATACAGACATAAAACATAAAAAGCATCGGCTGGAGCACTGATGGAAGGGGAGTGTTTGAAAAGCATCCAACTGGCCAGGGAATGCTCTTGCTTCCATTTGCTACCTCTTGTAGGCAAAAAGTAGCTTAGATTGTGAACGCTAACACACGGCAGATAACTGGGTATATGTACGTGGTGAATGTCCAAAACCGAACTTCTGAACTCTCAAGCAGGAGATGCTACTTGCTCACTGCAAGCACAGTCTGGCTGTAATTTTTGGTAAGACCTGGACTAAAACAGAAGTGGCACATCCTGAATCCTACAGAGAGAGACATGAGACAGAATCACCGCTTAGAACGTGGAGCAGAAGCTGATAAATGATTTAGACTATTTAGATGGGGAAAACCAGGGGCTTAGGGTTCCAGAAAGAAAGCTGGTGCTGAAAAGAGGGATTCTCAAAAAGAGAAGTGGTCCCAGAAAGAAGAGGGCCTGCAAAGAAGAAGGTGATGATCCTGGCTGAAGGAACAAGTGGAAGAAGACCCTGGAGATCAGAGAGATGCACGGGGATGAAGGTCAGGGGATGCCCAGGGGCCTTGGCCAGTAAGGACTGTGACTGGCGACCGCGAGCAGACAGGACTTTCTGCTGAGCCCGAGAGAAGGCAGCGCCAAGGTGGGGGAGCGACCAAACAACTGTGGAAAAAACAAGGTGGGGTAAAATGTCTGATTTCCTTGGTTCTTACATAAACCCCAGGGTCCAGATCTGTCATGGGTTGCTGTGTGCTCTGTCCCATCCATGACCATCTCTTGTTCTTGTTTCATGACAAAACGTTACCCAAGGCCTCTGGCTGGTCTCTCACTGTGTCAGGCTCCAGCTACTGAGTTCTTGCAAAATCCAAGTTTCTGATGCTTGAAGGGCTGGTGCTGCTTTTGGGGACCTGCAAGTTTCTTCTTGGGATTCAGTGCCTCCTCCTGACCACAGATCCTTTACATAGTTCAAGCTGCAACAGAAACGCAATACCTCTCCCAGGGCTTCAGGCTTCTGGAATTACCGTTTTGCTTTTCCGAAAACATGTGGTATTTGTGAGTTAATACAGCCATGCACACACACAGGCTTTGCACACAGCTAATAAACACCCTGTTGCTTTTACTGAATTATGAAAGAAGTCACAAATCACTAGAAGTCATCTTTGAAAGTATTTATCTTCAGCTTACAGTTATAGCATTTACATCAAGAATTGTCTGCTGTTAGTCCTGCATCAATACCCCTTGGAAATTTTGCTCAAAGATGGAGAACAAAAAAAAAAAAGGGGAAGGCAAAATTGGAATTTATCACCTGAAAGGCACATGTAAAGTCCCCATCTGTAGCTCTTGTTGCAGCAGCTTATTAACTAGACACAGCCTGACTATAGAGGTGAGCAGCTTCTCCTGGTTTACCTTTATTTTTACTTTAACAGTGTTTTTTTTTTTTTTAAATCATTTTGGTTACCTAACTCTCTCCTACAAAAGGATACAGGAGGCATTTCTGCACCCAGTACAAGACAGTCTCAGAAAGCGCAATCCTACCTCAGGAAACGCCATTTTAATGGAAGTTC
Organism: Caloenas nicobarica; assembly: GCF_036013445.1. Taxonomy (NCBI): domain Eukaryota; kingdom Metazoa; phylum Chordata; class Aves; order Columbiformes; family Columbidae; genus Caloenas; species Caloenas nicobarica. The sequence continues at coordinate 5,334,821 of NC_088258.1, read as the reverse complement.
TGTTTCTTGGTTTTGTTGTTTTTGTTTCTTTGCTCAAGCTTGCTAAAGTGATTAGAGTAAAACCCAAACTAAACCGCGTCCCAAAGAATTCCCTCTGTACCCAGCGCACAAAGCCCAGCACGCTGACCAGCCCCAGCTCCCTCTGTCACAGAAGATGACGACACCAAGGGATCTTTAAAGCTCTTGGAACGGGAGCTGTATTAACACAAATGGATTGCAAACATGACACGAAGCAAGCTAACAAACAAGCAACAACCACCACCTGCTCCTCATAGCTTTGCCAGTATGCACACACGCCAAATCAGCAACAGTTGGGGTAAAAACAAACAAAAAAACCCCTTTAACAAACAAACCAACAAAACCAACCAAACCAACCCCAAAACCAAACAGAAGGTGCTGGATGTTGGGCAAAGGCTCACTTGTTCTCGCCAGGTCTCGTGCCGGTTCCCCACCTTGTATCGCACGTTTCTCCCTCCATCACCTCGGTGTGCACACCTGCAGCACGCGCAGCCCTGCGACCTGCAGCGGGACTTCACCTGGGCAACCTCTTCGTCCTTCTCTTAGCCAGTGCTTAGCCCAACTCCTGCTACTTCTTCCCCAATCCTTGTCCCAGCGACGCGACCTTTTGTCCATACACCTTGATCCAGGCAACCCTTCTTCTCTGGCCTCCTGGACACCCACGGTAGACATTTCCAGGACAGCGGAGGTGAAGATAACCTGTGACTGTCTGAGTTACGCCTCCTCATCCCCAGTAACTCCTCTATAGTTCCCACCAGGGCAACAGATTTTGGATCCTTACTCTCACACGTAATGACACGAGGAACGCCCAGCACCTTCCCCACGCCAACACTAATGTCACCTCGGACACCTGGACCAGCTGCTCCTCCCACAAGGATTCCTACAGGTCTTTTTCTTCCCCTTCCTGAGCTGCTCTGCCACACTACACATACTCATTGATATTCCTCCCTATGGCCCTCTTTTACCGCAGCATCTACAGCAAATTAGCAATGAGACAGCGAGTCGGTTGGAGTTGGGATGTATCACAGACAAAAAAAAGCTCTAATCGCCCTAATAACGCTGCTCTAATACCAGAGCATATCTTTTGGTACAACATGTAACACATTTTGGGCACTGCTGCAATACAAGTAATAAAACAGAATGTCTCACCGGTGTGAAGCCCTTCAGGTACAGTTTTAAAAAGGAGATCTTTTCTCTATACTCACTTACAAACGCATTATCCCCTGGAGGATGCAAGACTATAATTTGCATTGAGTGAGGCATTCAGATGAGGTCCGAGATGCAAACAAACGTGACAAGAAGGTTAAGAGTCAGGACAGAAAGACATGGAATGGCATGGAGTTGGGTAATCTAGAAGAAAAAATGCATTCGAATGTTCATTGTCCTTTTCAATTGCTGCTTTTCCTTTCACTGAAATGGAAGAAAATCACAGGCTGCTCTAGGGCAGTTTGTTACCACAGAGGGATTTGAATTCCGGGGTTTCTACACTCGGTTTTTCACACCAAGGATGTCTGTATTTCCAAAGAACAAAGTCCATAAAAAGCGGCTATTATTTACACTCCGGTAGTATGCAGAGGAGACCTGTGATGGTTCAAAAACCTCTGATAAATACACTGAAAATAAAAAGCACATAGGTTCTGAAAACAGTCCCAAAGAGCTTATAGTTTAGAGTTATAAAAATTCTTTTTCAGTGATGAGACTTAACTTCATGGTGAGAAATGCTGTCTCTCAGATCTGAATTTCAAAAAACCATTTTATTAACCTACCCATACAAATGAAGTCACCTTTGGTTAAGAATACTGTTGAGAAGTGTCGGACCAAGCCTAGCTCTGCAAGAGAAGTACGCACAGTTTAAAAAGAAATAACTACTTCTTTGCTGCTCTGTTTTCTTATTCTGAATGCAACACACACATACAGATACTGTACAGACAAGAAAGACAGAAGATACTTGACGTGAGGTTTTTTTGTAGTATTTATCCAATCCACATATTCAACCATGCAAAGCTTTCCCTCCCAACAACGTTCTCTAAATCTCGTTTTAATGTCTCTCTAATTCTGTATTTCCTTGCAAAGCTCCACTTTGGAATGAATTCAGATGGGATTTCAAGGGGAGATCCCAGGTGGGCTGTGCCAGCCGGGCCCCTCGGTGGCAAACAGCCATGGGACAGGCAGAGAGCAGGACGGTGCCAGAGGTCCCTCTTTCAAGACTCTATAAAGGAAAGCGAAACAGCAATGCAATCAGATTTTCCAGTCAATATATCTAATTAGCGAAGAGCAAAACCTCTAGCAAAACCCTATTTTTAGATAGTATCTTATAGGAGAAGAAACATGAATAATTAAAAATCCTGTAAAAAGCCACCGCCTTCATGATCCGACTGCAGGATGCAAAGTTCAGCTGAACACATGCAAGCCTGAAAAGTGACAAGAAGAGCTGTCAGTCATGTTGCTTATTTGTCCAGCAAACGCATTGCATAGGCTGGTTGCCGAGGTCAACCACGACAGAATCAACAGCAACGCTGACACTTCCTAAAGGCAGGACGTTTTGAGCCTGTAATTTAATGCATATGAAAGTACTATTATATGTCCTTGCATGTATCACTCCGACCTGACAGGGTACGAAGCAAACGCTGAATAACTCCACTGCCCCTCAGTGAATGAACGTGCACCCTCGGCCCTGGCCGAGCTCCCCCGCCGTCATTAACGGATTCCCTGCCTCGAGCTGGAAGCGGTTCCACTTAAAGAGCAAGTCAAGCTCCCTTTCACATCATATAGGAACTGTGACAGACGCAAATGGTTTGGAGGACTCATTTCTGACAGTCTCCTCGAGCAGCCGGGCAGCGTCTGAGTGGGTTTTATAGCAAATGTGCTCCAGGTTAAACAAGCTCCGCTGCAGCCTCTCACTGCGAGAGGTTATCGCCTCCCACACTCCTTCTGCTTTGGCCAAGCAGAAGATAAATATGAGGAAAACAAAACGTGTCCCTGCAACACACCGAGGGAAAGAAGAGCTAGAGAAGAATTGCCAAGTTTTATTCTTTTTGTCAGGGTCTCTTCTCAGCGATGCGGTGTTTGTATTGGCACAGCCTGCTCCCGGGGAGAGCTCATCTTCCCCAAAACCACCTCAACGCCAGGGCACCGGGAGGAAACTTCTCTAGTAATTGATAAATTGGTAGAGAGAGAAGGGAGAGAGCAAATAGGGAGCTTCCAACAGCTCAGAAAAATGTGTATACACATACATATCTTTCTTATTCTCCTTGTATTCTCCTTGTACATTATTCACCAGGAAGAGTCACTGCAGTTTTGCTTAGATATGTTGAATATGCAGAACCCACTTTTGTTTGCTCTACTCTTTCTCAAGTAAGAGACCTGAGTATCTAAAACACCCAAATATCGATTCAGAGGGTACATTCTCTTCCAGCTCCTCAGGGCAAATACGCGAATGTTTAATTTTCCCTTCCTTTTCACCATTTCATCAGGTTACTTACTTTATTTAAGCAAGTTGTAAGATCCCTGATGAAAAGAGCTCTTTTCCACTTCTCCAGGAGCGTGGAAAAGGTCTCCTCCATCTCCTTCCTCCTCCCCACCTGGTGACAATTGCCTTTTGGTCCCAGGTTTCCTTACCCAGCTCCTCAGGGACCTGGACTCTGCCCCCTTGGTCCCCATGCAGAAGGGCATCACTTTGTGTCCTTTTATTCCTTGAACATTAAAAGTTTCTACAGACTTGGGATTAAAAACACTTGAGAGGTCCCAGGCAGTGAGAACGGGGCTGCCATGGAGCAGCTTGATGTGCATACAAAGAAACTCTCGACTAGAAGAGTCAGCAATGCAAGGAGAATTAAAAAGCACAGTTAAATAACCCTAAATCCTCATGCATATTTATAAACTACATCACACCAAAACTAAATCAATACCCCTCACTAGTTACATATGGCCTGAGAAAGTAAGAGCTGGTAACTTGGGTTTGTTTTACCCATTACGGTTGGACTCAATGATCTTAAAGGTCTCTTCCAACCAAAACGATTCTATGATTCTATAAATATGCTGATGAGACCCAGAAACTCTCCATATGGGAATAATTTCTTGGGCTGAGAAGGGGAATTTCAGGCTGTATCGTAGCAGCGTAAGATGGAGCAGGAGGGAGAGGAGCAGGCGCCGTCCGCACTGCACGGACAGCACGAGGGATGCACCTGAGCCTTGTCTGCAGAGAAAAGTCTCAGTTTAAACCCTTCTACTCCCATGACAAAGAGAAAACCATTCCTGGCGTGAGGACGGGTTTTGCAATTTTTGCTGCACCTCTGTAGGTGCCATAAGCTACATCCCCCCACCATTTGTCCACGTGGGGCACTTATATCAGCACAACCATCTGCTTAAATACACTTTCTTGGCTTCCACTGGGGGAAAATACATCTTGGTTTCCTACAAAGCTTCAGCTACTATTCATCCATCTGTTCTTAAATGCAATTCGAACCAAAGATGCGGGAAAACGCTAAGGAGCATCACACTGGGATCACCAGCCCATTGGCAAAATGACTCAACATGCTAAACCTGCCTTAGAGCAATTCACCTCCAACAACATCTTTATTCAAGCTTAGACTACTACAAAGTTGAGCCGAAACAGATTCAAATTTATCTTGAAATATATTTGATAGGCACAAAACTGTCCGGACATCAGCGCACGACTTAATGGTCTGAAATACAACCGTCCTGTGTCCTGTTTGATTTTATTTCATCAGTTTTACTTCACCATGCTAATGGACTGGAGAACAACAAGCACATTTTGTGCAGAGATGTGAAGGGGCAATGATTTCAAATTTTACTGCCACGTTTTTCCAGAATCATGACTACAAACTACAGTTTTTCCAGAATCATGACTGCCAGGTCAACCTATAAACTGTTAAGACCCCATAAAACCTCATTCAAAACACAGGACTTCCTGCTGTATAGAACTCAGGCTTTGATTTTTATCATCACTTCCTTCATAGTCAACATGAATCACAACATTTTATGAAAGAAAATCGTGAATGAGGAGAAATTCTAGTTTTCTAGTGTTTCTCAGTGGGAAACCAGTTCTCTGACCATTTTATAACAAACCACCGAGGAGAGGCCGGTTCAGCCTTACACAACAGCTATCACAACATGCTCTTGCTCTGCGGTAGTTACTTCTTTCGCATTAAGTTTTAATTAGGTAACACATGCATAACTCAGAAACACAGACTGGCTGCAGTTGAGAAAGCATCTTTTCAAATTTATTTGAGCAAACCTGCAAGACAGCCTTTCCGTATTTCAGTAACTACAGATTTTCAGACTGCATCTTTAGGCACACGATCACACCGACTTCCAGGGGTCAGATCACACTTCCTATGGAGGAACGTATTTCTCCTTCAGTAGACTTCGGTAGCAATTACCTGGTCATTTTTCATATTTCAACTACTGTTCTGTTTTTAATGCAGTTTTAATACCTTAAAATTACTGCTAGTTCAGCTGCAATCTTCAGCAGTAGGCAGGTTCTCCGCGGGAGCTGAAGGCATTTATTCCAAGTTGCTTTCGCAGGCAGAACCCCTAAACAGTCTTTGATGCACCTGGGATGTACTGACAGAACCGGGAAGTTTCTGCCCCAAACTGATACTGAACAGTAAACGAGCACCTCAGAATTCATCTGCCTGAACCAGCAAAAAGTAGCCTCTAGAATGATAAAAATTTTACTTACATAAATTTATACATTTTATCCTCCAGCAGGTTAACAGCAAAGAAAAAAAAAAAAAAAAAAAAAGATCAAGAGAGGTGATAAGGGAAAAGCACATTTGATGCTAGTGATTTCGGAAAAAAATATTATTTTCTGTAATCACTGTGAAAGGAGTACAAATCTCTGCCATCGCCTTGCTTAACAGAGCTCAACAATGCTTACATTTCAGTTGAGAGAAAATATCCGTTTCCGTTATTTCAGCCCACTCAATCACTCCTCCTCTACTTTCTTCTCCAGCTTAAAACCTTGAATCAGATGAATTCACTTACTGAAGTTTGCAAATTACTAATCACCCATTGGCAGTATCGATCGGCACATTTTGCATTTACTGCAGTCAGAATGAGACAGCACTGGCTGGTGAATAGACTGTGAAGACCGAAAAATGAGATTAACCAGCTTGCCTCATACAGATCAAGTTATCTGCTGCCTTGTTCACTTTTCATGAAGCTTCCAGAATGCAGCAAACTGCATCGCTTTAACTCACAAGACAGAACTGATACACAGCTCCATTAGAAGAAAAGATCAGAAAAAGCAAGTAACACAATTTCATGGAAAACAGGTCTTGTCAAATAGACTTGAAGAGATTTCAAATCCAGTTAATTAAGATAACCGTGTTGACATAACAGAATAGGAATTCTGTAACATATTTGCTTTGGTATCAAAATCACATTTTCTTTTAAAACTAGCATGATGCAAAATCAGACTATGGCAGTTTTTAAATGGCCCAGAAGCTGATGAACTAATAGTGACATCTCCCAGTTACGTCCAATAAGAATTGCTTCTTAGGCCAATTGTACGCAGCGTACATTCTCTACGATATACAGGAAAATAATAAATCCTTACTAAAATATGCAGATAACACAAAGGCAGAATTGTAGCAAACAACGAAGCCCAAAAAGACAGCTTAGAAATCTGATTGTGCTGGGCACAATCATTCCACATGAATTCAAATGCATCAGGAGACGTCCTGAAGTGCAGGACGTGGTCTCAGGTACACAACACAGCAGGGACTTTCTGGAAGACAGTGTCTGTGAGGAGGGGTTTTGGCCATGGTTAATAACTAAGGGTTACCTCCAATTTAATGCTGTGGGGAGAAAAAAAGAGCAGCAAGGATCTTTACATACCTATGAGGAGGGCTAGAGAAACAATATTGTCTCTGAATGCAGCATTGATGAGACCACTACGGGGATAACGCTTCCAGGTGAGCATGCATCCGTAAGAGGGTTGTTGAAAATTATGGAAAGTTGTGAGAAGATTTCCATGAATGATTCATGGTCTGAAAGACACATCTTACAATGAGAAATGAATGGAAATCAAACTATTTCATTTACTATGGAGAAGGCTGAAGCAATTTGTTCAGGGTCTTTGGTGGAAATCTGACACTAGACGGTTCTTTAATCTAGCAAACAAAAGCATAGTGAGAACCCAATAGCTCATGGTGAAGTCAACGAACTCAAGATAATATATATTTTTAATAGGGATGGCTAACCAGGGAAACCAATACATTGTCTATTGCTCAGTATCTTTAAATCAATATTTGATATCTTATTAAAAAAACGGCTGTGGAGCAACCACAAGTCACTGCGTAGAGATTTCTCTTAAAACTGTATTTTTTGTGTTATATAGCAGATCAGACTAAATGGATATTCTTTTTGGCCATAAACCTCTTAATTCAACTCATTCCACTTCCTCCAATTCAAAAAAAAGTGTTATCCAATACTTTCATCTATTCTTTCTCATATCGTTAATTCCCCCTCTTACTTTCTAAGCCTCCAGACAATTCTGTAACTTCAGCATTTATTCCTCTTAGACACAACAAGAACTTAGATGTTATCACTGACAATTTAATCTTTTTCAAGGAGAGTTTTAATTTGCAGAGAAATTATATTAGAATCAATGCTTCTAAATATAAAAATACTTTCAAATATATATTCATTTTAATATTTCAGAGTGGCAGAGCTGCTCAAGTCCTCAGGTGATCGAAAAGCAGAATGACACGTCAGATACAGCCACTGAGATTGTGGGTTTTTTCCCCTAAAGGAAATGTCTTTTTCACAGTCGTAATGACAACTTGAACAGATGCATGCTGATCCATACAGATGTAATCCAGTTCATTGGAAAACTACAAGAGTTACTTGGCGATTAGAGTGAAAAAAACCCAGAGAATGGAAACAGGTTTGTCACCTGCCGTCTTTCTTGGTCACTAGGCTTTAAATGAGGGACTCTCCATCCTGATTTAAAGAGAGTAAAGCTATTTTAATGACTTCTACTTTTCTTTGAGATGGTGAAGAGAGAAACAAAGATGGATTAAGATGTGAAAGTTCACGAAAAGAAGGCACAAAACACAAACACATCTCTACATACATCCATCCCTCTTGACCACGTATGCACATCCTTTGTAAAACAACCATTCTGCACAAACGTTCACCTGCATTACAGACAGAGCTTTAACAAACTATTTCTCACGTTCCCATCCAACACCCTGCTGCCAGTCACCCATCCAGCTGCCACCGCTGCCCTCCGAAGGCAGCAGCTGCCACCGAGTTCTGAGCACACCTGGGGACCACGAGGCACCTGAAGCATCACGGGGTGGAAATGGAGCAGGGAAGCAAACAGCTCGAACAAGCGCAAGGGCGGTGAGACACTGGAACAGGCTGCCCGGAGAAGCTGGGGATGCCCCATCCCTGGAGGTGTTCAAGCCTGGGCTGGACGGGGCTTTGAGGAACCCGGTCTGGTAGAAGGTGTCCCTGCCCATGGCGGGGGCTTGGAACAAGATGATCTTTAAGGTCCCCTCCCACCCAAACCATTCTTAATCCCAGGTTATTTCTGTCCTAGCACGCACACATCATTGTAAAAACAACGTGTTTGCGGTTCTTCACGTCTATCAAGTAGAGGTTCAAACGGATAAATAATTATGGTTCTGCCCTCAGGAAACACCTGGAGGACCATGAGCTGGCACGCTGAGAAAGCCAGCGTCAGCAGTCAGCTACAAACTGCTCTTTTGTAATAGATTAACCCGGTCCACTAATCTCAAGTTTGGTTCCCCTCAACTACCTCCTTGCCAGTGCTAGTAATTCTGATCCACATTAAAAAAGCTCTACAAGAACCCATAACATGGCTGCCTCTCTATACTAAAAACACCCTTTATTTTCCTTAATAATTAATCCTTAATTATTCCTCAATACACGCCTGGTTTCTCTGGATCAGTCATGAGCTTGTCCACGTTGAACTTGAGAATACTATTTAATTTTATGAATTCTGCCTGGATCCTTACCAACCGCAAACTCTGATTTGTTTTCTGAACGTTATCTCAATGGTAAGAACTGATCAGTGCCTTCGCTTCAGCTCTGCAGCCTGTTCATTAACTTAAACCACACACAAATGTGTTTGCCACTCTGCTGTAGCACCATATTCCTCTCGCTGCTGCTGAGTTTTCTCTCCTGCCTCTACGACTCATGAACGGTTATGTAGGATATTTTACTTTTCCATGAATAAGGTTACCTGACCAAATATTTATCACTAACTGAACAAGAGTGCCTGAGCCCTGGGTTTTTTTGCTTATGACGACCTTATCGCTGATCTGTGCTTCTGTCAGGGACGGATTTTGTGAGGTGCTACCGCAGCAACCAGCCAACCTTTGTTTTCAGGAGATGACCAACTTGTTCCTGTGTCCCTGACACAGGGCTGGAAGTGGGAAACTGCTCTTATTGTGCTTCGGTTGCTGTGCTGCACTGCCAGCCCCGCTCTGGGCAGCTGCTGCTGGTCCAGATCACTCTCATCTCTGAAATAATCATGTGAAAATAAAGTGAAAAGGGCACCCTCAAAGAACAAGGTACTTGGAGGCAGAAGGTGGATTAAAATCCTTCTTTTTATATACTACTCCCTACAAGTGAGCTTCAAGTGATCAGTCTCTAAGCTCTTGGGAAAGAACAGTAGCTGAAAAAACACAGGGACGCTGAAGAGAAACAGGAAAGTGGAGTAATGAGAGATTGGGCTGCTAGTGCTAAAATTTTAAAGACAAATTTTAATTATTTTCAAAAAAGCGAAGTATTTTCCAGTTCTCTCTCAGGGAACGGGAACGTGTAGACTGGCAGTGGGCTCGAGGCAGCTTAAAATCTGATCTACAGAATCTGGCTGCCGTGACATGCTGCAAGGGATCTGCAATGTTCAGCCTTCGCTGGTCTCTCTCAAACATGCACAACCCTTGGTGCAGCTGTGACAGGCATCCCACACATCGCAGCAGAAAGGGGGCTAGAGAAGCTGGAACGAGAGGATGGAAAGCAAAGCACAAGTGCAGAGAGCTGAGAAGGCACCTCCGTGGGACCACACTGTGCCAGACATCAGCGCATCCCTCCTGGGATGAGCAAGAAAACCAGCGGGAGGTAAGGGAAGATATTCCAGGCTCGATTTAAGCGCCTCCATCCATTGCAGTCACATCTACCGGAACTACCTGAAATCTCCATTTATCACCTCCCTATTTTAAAACTAATCAATACCACTGCGGGACAGCAACTTTCTGTGCAAGTAGAAAACAAGATGGCTTAGAGTCCTTGGAAATTCTCCCTGTTCCCTACCAGCTTGATACCAACCCTGCCGCTGTGTCTGCATCACGCACAGCCGGGGCTGTAACACAGCCTTTAACAATGCAGCAGCGGCGACTACTTTGCTTCCAGCAGCTCAACAAGCCTCGAGCTGTGAGTAGAGAAAGAGCCCCCTCTGCTTGCTTCTCAACAGCTGTGAAAAGGGTGTGTACAGAGCCTAAGTGTTTAATGAAAGGAAACTACTCCTTTACTGAAGGGGTATGTGGGATGTAGGAGCTGTCAGCTACATTATAAACCCGGGAGGGTGTGTGTTCAGAGAGGAGTTTCGCAGGGGAGAACGACTACCTGGGAAATAGAAAAAGGTGCATTCTGCAGAGACACAGCACTTCAGCTGTAATTGGCTTCAGGTAATTCATGGTGGCCTAAAAGCCAGACAGAAAGGGAATTGAGAGTGTCCATGAGCACACGCAGCAGAGTGCTATCCAACTGTCCAGAGTTTTCTAGTGTTTGACAAGAAAAGCGGAGAAGGAAGTTAACTACCCAAGGAGAGTCACCGAGAGAGGAATGGAGAGTGGCACGAGTCCAACAGCGGAAGGAGAAGATGAGAAACAACTTCTGTGTCCCTCTGACCCCACCATTCTATTTTTTAGATGTGTAATTCCTATGGTAGATGGCACAGTGGTTCAGGTGTCAGAGCCCACCCGATTCTTGTCACTACAACAGCCCATACTCACGCTACTTCCAGAGGAGATCACACTCACTGGGAACTAAATATCCTGGCACAGAAAGGTTTTAAAATCAATCTACCCTTTCCCTCATTCAGTACTCTTGCTAGTAACACACACATTAAAAATAGCTGAGGAACCATGCACACTTCTAAGACAAACCACAAGCCTTTGTATTAAGTTTTACCGACCTCATATGTAAATCAGCCTGTAAAGACTGGTAGCCCATTATATACTGTTCAATTACTACAGCAGGCATCCATCCTGTGCCTTTCACAGTGATCTGTAGCCTGTAACAGGTTCATAAACAGCTCAGAAGGACAACTGCTGTAGATTCCACTTAACTCCTTATCTATCTGCTTTAAATGGATTAAATGACTGTGTCATTAAAATGCTTGAAGTAAGCCTTTGATCATAAACTTCTCATCATTTTACAGTTATTGAATCTCATCCCTAATGAATCTCATTCTGCCATATTTCTCTGTCTTCTGTTACCAGCCTCGTTCCCCATTAGTCCTGGCTCCTCCGTCCTAATGCGACTGCTTTGTATGCCAGACCAGCGCCTCCTTACAGACCTCGATCGTATCTGCTGATTGCCCAACCCCGAGGAACTGATGAAGTGCAGGAATTTCATCTGAGGTGGGGTCAGAAGGAGAGAGAAAATAATTCACAAAATACAAACCACACAAAACGCTTTACATATTCACTGCACAGCTGCGTGACTGCAATTCTTTTCTGACGGCCCCTTCTTACAGCAACCAGAGGATCCTCCAGAGCAGACAGGGGGAATCTGGGCAGTGTGCTCTCCCACTCCTTAAAGAAAACATGGGTTTTATTTATATAGTAATGAGGTGGTGAGAGGGGAAAAAAAAAGCGCTACTGAAGCCAGAGGATTTTCTGCAACAGAACACCACCAGATTTTATCGGCTGTAATGAAGGATGTGCCTGACCTCTGCAGTGTGGAGAGACACGGGGAAAAGCCAAAATTGTGCTACTGCAAGTTCCCCAGCACAGACAGCAAACAGCCACCAGCCGATGTCTAAGCACAGCAAGGGGAAAGCCACTAAAGATCCTGGGAAAACATCACAAGCCTAGTCAGAAACAAGCAGTGAAAATGGAAGGAGACAAAATGTCAAATGACCTGGTCCATGAGCAAGTGGGGTTGCCAGTAGGCAAGGAGATCAAACGTTCACTGGTCTGCAACAACTGGTAGAGATGGGGGACCACGAGAGTTTCACTGAAGTAATTCTGCATTCAAAGTTTTGCTCCAAACTCCATCAGGCTATAAAACCAGCTTCTTGCACCAGTTTAGGTTTGGTGAATCAAAGGGATTTACTAGGGGTCCACACAGAAGGGCTGGCAGGGGACTCACCAAGTGTTAGGGTGAGATAACAGGCAGGGGCTTGTGATGCATTAGACATTTATAAAAGTCTTTCTTAGAAGAGAATATCAGTATTTGGTCTCCTGAATTTTAATATTTTCTCCTTGAGAAGAAGACAGCCATTTTTTGAAACACTTTAGAGACTTTTGTTTTTAGAGAAGTCCATTTTCATCAAGCACAACAGGAAGAGTACACTTAGGAGCGCACATCTGGCTATCATTCCGAACAATGTAGAAGGACTCCACGGTGAGAGTGGCTTTTATCCTTCAGTAATCAGTAGACACAAAAGGGAAACAAGAAGGTCCTTCTGGTAGCCTCAGGAGAGGAAAAGTACTGTGCAGCGTTACATGAGAACTGAATGTCTGTTTCAGCTGTGAACTCTATTAAAGTCACATGAAAGTGTTAAACTGAATTCTGAAAAACCACACGTTTCATATGGAAGAAGCCTATTATGTCAACTTGCATAGTCCTTGCCAATGCAGCACACTGACTAATGTTAATCATTCTGCGTTCTAATTATCTTACCATTATAGCAATTTCCCTGATGATCATCCTTTTTTTTCTTCCTTTTGCTGTTGTTCAGTGTTTTTCAATGATGCAGGCTGGATGGCTTGGACCACCTCTTTGCCATCTGAGTGCTTCCAAAGAATATACCAAAGGCTGCATTATTATCTCTCTCCATCATTCCCTTGGCTTATCAGGACATACTTCATACTTTTAGACAAAAGGATGTGAAAGAGGATGCTGCTGCTTTGCTTCTGGCCCCTCACATGCTATGTACTGAAACAGGCTGTGGAAACCTCCCAGATGACCCAGTGCCACCCTCTCCGAGCGCTGGGTCCAGTGACACAGAGCATAGCAGTGCTGGCGACGATGGGACAGCAGGGAAGAGCATCCTTGCTATTGCCCAGCTGGAGTGAGACTGCCTTCGTAATTGCAGCAGAGCAAGAATGGATTTATTTTCTGCTTTACTCCAGAAAGAGGCCAGATTTACCCCATGGCCTCATTCCTACCCCCAGAGCGTGAATTACCTCCCGCAGCAGATTTCACAGCGAGCAGAGAGAAGCGAAGACAGAGACAGGCCCCTTGAAGCAAGGAAGCGATCAGTCCTTTCTGCCTCATCAACCTCATGTACGTACAGTGACATTTTAATTAGCTTCCCCTATGTCTGACAGACATCCTGGGTCACGCAGAGAAACCACCTTTCACTTCTTACCCTCGTAAAATTTGGGAGCTTTAAAAAACTCCACCAAATCAACAAAAAAAGCAACCCAGTCCCCTCTTCCTTTCTACCCAAGCAATTCAATTACTTGCCAGACGGCACTAAGAATCCATTAGAGAGGAATATATTCTGCATTTGCTGTGGAAATCTCCTGGCGATCTTCTCTGTCTTTCAGTTCAAGCTCAAAGCTCAGTTGCTTTTTTCTGCCAGTACAAGGAGACTTCAAGCAGCACCAAAATCGTTTTGGATGGGGAGAGTCATCTCTTCATTTAGAGTTTACAAGAATAAGAGAGATTTATAGATAAACTGGAACAATAACAGGAATGGCTATGGGGCAACCTAATGGATTCTGAAGGGCTTTGAGCAAACTGCTCCAAGCAACAAAATCAACATTGTCTTGATCTGACTGCCTAAAGAAATAAATACTTCAGAAGCAGCCTTGCCCAGTAACAAGTTTTTGAGCCACCATTGAGTAAATCACTAGAAGTGCATCATCTCTAACTTCCACACATATCTGAAGGACTCGGACTATCTTTTTGATCCCCTGGAAGCATGCAACCTCAGTAAAGAGCATTAAATTGAACAGAATAGCCAAAGAGTTGAGAGGGGCAGATGAAAGCACAGGCTCAGGAGGAATACGCTGGTGAATTGAACAATAGGTCTGTTTTGCCATATGTCCAGTATGTTTTTCTCTAGGATGCTTGAGAGAATGGACCACGCAAAAATGTCCAGGTGCAGATGCAGATCTATCTTCTACACCAGGGGCGTCAAACTCCTTTTCACCGGGGGACACATCGGCCTCACGGTTGCCTTCGAAGGGAGTAGGAGTAGTTACATTGATACAGTCCTAAAATTACATTCGGCCCTTCGAAGGCACCCGCGAGGCTGATGTGTCCCCCGGTGAAAATGAGTTTGACACCCCTGTTCTAAGCGGTCAGTGACAACAGCAGCAACACACGCAGAAGCTCTCAGAGACCCCGGGAAAGCAGAAAAGCCAACAGACATTGTACATTCAACCCCCAAATTATTTGGACCTATAAGCTAGTGTCTACGTGCCACGGCAGCATAGCCATGAGGCAGCACCAGCAAAACCATTTCACGTTATACAGCACTATTCCTTCCCACCACCCACCTGAAGAGGACCCTCAGGAATGCCTATGATATTGCCACCTCCTTCATTTCGATTTCTATGAACCTTAAGGGAACAGTCTGACAACTGCCAGGGTTGCAGCACGTCCAGGGAAGAACCCCCAGCCCGCACCCTGCGTCTGTTCTCCCCCCCGAGCAGCGATTTCCCCGGCCCTTCGGCCACGTTCACCATCCCTCCCACCGCACTCCAGTCGGATTCTGCTGAAACAATCTGGGCGACATTCCCTATTTTACACCCACATGTATCCAGTCCCATCTGCATATAAACACAACTGCATGCATTCCGATAATTGTCTGCAAACATATATAGATGTAAAATTAAATGCCCTGGTGTTGTATTTCTATGTTCAGGCTGCTCCACCATGACAATATTAATCACTAGGGCTCACACAAAATCACACTTTTCCTTGCAGACTGATCAACCTGACTCCTAGGGAAATAATCTTAAGGTCAGCAACTCTAGCTGTGATGGATCTGGAGGGAAAGCAGCTCCACAGCTGAGCTCCCTTGCAGTGACTGCCCTGCCAACAGCTTTTCACATCCCCCTACTCATAAAAATGAGAAGATTTCTGTAATTACTCCTGATTGCAACTGTGGTAGTATTGCACAGAGAGAAGGGATGTATCCACTGGAAGACAACCAAAAACACAAGAGAGGATGTCTGTGGAGCTCATCCTTGCTGCACTGCCTTTATGTTACCGGTTTTTCAAGTTTTTCATCTTACTAGAGCCAGAAGCACAATGAACTCCCTTTTCAAAAGCAGCATCTTTGTTCTGAAAGGTCACAATCTCGACTGAACATCTTACGTTGTGTCCAACACACACGATAGTTTTCAGGGAGTTTTTATTTCATTTTAAATGTCCTGCCAAAAATGCAAAGAACAGGCACAGCTTCTGTATTATTTAAGATACGTGGGGCTTAAATGTCGATCAGGGGAAGCTGCAGTGTTCCTGATGGAGCCGAACCCATGGCTGGGTAAACACAGATGTGATGGATCCCCTGGGGACCCTCCCATCTGTATTTAACACAACTGGGCTTTGCAGACACCACCGCTCCTTTGTACACACAGAACCACCTCATGGGACACTGCTGAATCTTTTAAAATGGTACAAAGATGATGTTCTTTCCAAGGCGTTTCACTTGTCCTGCGACCCCGTCTATCCTCATTTAAAGAGAACAGCTCTCGTACCTAAATTACACATCGTTTTCCATTCTACTGTTACCTGTCTTTCAAATCTAGGCAGGAAAGCTGCCAAGAACGACTACTATTTTCTGACTTGCCTGGATCTATGTCTCTTTAGAGTCTTATCAAACAATAGCAAATGGAAATTGAGGCAAATTTGGAAACGGAGACTGGGCAGAGACCGTATGGCGGTCTGACCGCCGCTGGGGTGTGCTGGCAGACAGGCTCTCACAATGGGGTGTTACTTCTCCCCACGTACAGCCCCGGGGCTCCCCAGGCACATCACAAGCTCCGATCCCCAGCAACCCCGGACTGCAGATCGAATTGCTCAATGCCAGGTGTTTGAGTGACACAGGCACGTCCAGTTTCCCCTTCTACTACTTGATAAAATTCCTTAGGGGAAATCCATTTTCTTTATGTAGATCTCTGCGTCAAATAGGTGGCAGGTCGGTCTGATCAAAGGGAAGGGCTCTGGGATATGTAAGATAACACATCAACATCTCACACGCTTGAATCCCCTGACAGAGGTCACACAAAGAAAATGTGTTTCTCTGAATCACGCTGCCATCTCCATCCATGGCTCAGCTCAGAGCATCTCCTCGTTTTCTCACGTATATTTTAACATCATCATGACTGCTGCCCAGCCTTCACTGTGACATGAAACAGGAAGATTTTGCTCTTCTCCTCGTCACGCACACACAAAACTGGCTAAACTCTGACTTCATTTCTTTTCCATAATCCGGGTAACACATGCTGGTCTTCCGTCTCTTAGAGACGGTGTCGAGTTTTCCGCATACCAAGTAGAAGAGGAAAAATCCTGCACCGTAACCAGAGTCTCCTTATCAGAAGACTAAAACTGCTCAAGAATATCACTGAAAACTTTGACTTGACAAAGACCAGTGGCAAAAAGCCAGACCACAACAGAAGCGGCAAAGACAAGGACAGCATGAGACTGTGACCTACTCCTTTGTTTTGATCAAAAATTTGAAAGTAATTAGGTCACTGGCTGAAATGACAACTAGTAATGAAAAGCTAAAAGCCAAATGTAGAGAGAGCTGTAACTTACAGACTTGGTATTCATAGAAATCTGAGAAAAAGCACAAAGCTTCAGTAAACAAAACTTGTCAGGCGCTATTTTCCCTATACGGGTCTAAACGACATTTTTGTTTTCTTTCTGTGACATTGTAGCAGAATTCAAAGCAGCAGCAGAATAACAGAAAATGAAGAAAGAACAATTTAAAACTAATTCATGCCGTCAAATGACTACAGAGAAAAACCAGAAAGCTATAAAGGGACAGTCACTCTTATTGTTTCCTGAAACTTTGTTTTTTCTTTGCTGTGTGATAAACAAGATTAGAGGAGCTTAAAAGCAAAGTCTCTTTGTAAAACGGTTGTGTCTGTCTCCTCAGCCTTGGCTTTCACTTGCAGGATGATTCTGGGGAATCAGTGAAACACCCTCGGTGCACAGGAGACTTCTGTAGTTGCTACTTCCTACTACTACTATTTCATCATCTAGCACTGTATGTTGGGTGGGACATTTTATAAACACAAGTGCGTACCTGAGCATGTAATTGTAGCTGAAACGACCCATTTTCTGACATCCTTGCTCTTTTGATCATGCAAGAACACTAACGGAGTGGTATCTTTGTCACCTACTATCACTCATGAGAGGGGTACACACACGGAGACCACGCCCTGGCTTTAGCGGTTCCATGACCACCCACCATGCGGCCAAGTCTTGCACGACTTCTAAAGCCTGACCATTCATCCTGCAATACCTGCTCAGAAAAATCAAGGCTTGTTTCAAGCCAGCTTTCTTGCACCGCAGCAGGACTTCCTTGGTGTTTTCCCCCTGCAGAACACACACACCCTAGGAGTAACCTCCTCCTCAGTGTCACAGTATCCTCATCTGCACTTTTTCTCCGTCGCCAATTTTTCTACTCCAGCACGGATGCCACCTCTTAAAGTTTGTGCTTCGTGTCTACAGGTACAGCGACCTTTTCCAGTGGGACAGTCCCCCCGCCCCAGCTCTCTCCAAACTTGCTCCGAGCTCTCCGTGCCGCTGCTCAGGTACTGACGCTTATTGCGCGGACCTTTCCATGCTCCGGAGCTGCTCAGGACATCCAGAGCGCACCCTTCCTCCCCTCTGCTCCTCTAATGAGCCGTGTGATACCACACAACTGCTGATATTTTCTGGGCTAGTGGCAGAAGTACGTTAATGAATTTATTATGGATTTTTGTGTTAAATGTATTATGCAAATGTTAATCAGTTTCTGCAGAACTTCGAGAAAGGTGCTGCATGAAATAAACAACACAGTGTTGGCTCTGGCAGTAAAATTTATAGAGCTTCAGGTGTTTAATATTCAATGTGCAAATTCCTTTAAAAAAATTTTTTTTAAAGGGCATGTTGGTAAAATTTCCCTGCACAAATGTGAATCTACGCACTCCTGGTCCCTGATGTTAACAAACATTAGCAAGTCTGTACTGTGTGTGTCCTTGTTTTATTTGACATCCATTTTGCACATCACATTTATCAGGGCTGCTGAAACCAAGAAACAGCTTCTCCTTGAACCACCTAATGACAAATCTACAACTTGATGACATGTTTATACTTCTCCTCTCTGCTCCCACAGAATGCTTCTAATTCCTGTTAATTCTAATAAATGTGATGTATTCAGAATTAACATGTACAAATATTTGCATAGCCCCAGCTAATTCAGTGTCATGTAGTCCTGGAGGCTTGGAGCGCTGCAGGTGCTACACTCCTTCCATGATACACTGGTTCTAGGAGCTTCTGCAGTACCTAATCCACATGGCACAAGATACCCGATGCTTTCTCCCAAATAACACCTATAATCCTTTCAGTACAATTTACAGGTATATTGTAGAGGAAGTTCTTTTCCCTCGCATCCATTTGGGCAGCACTTCAGCACGTGTACCCTTAGCAGCTCACTGTGAACACCAGAGATACCTACACAGCAAAGCAGCTTGACCGTAGTTTAACATAACGAGCTCAATCAATGATTGAAGGTGGAAGAGCAGAGGGTTTTGCTCACGCCTACCACCAGAGTACAGGCTCAGGGACTCCACGGTGCTTCTCTAGCCCTGGCATGTTACTGCCTGTGCCGTTCCATCTCCAGTGCTACCCTGACCCACGGGCCCTGCTGCGGTCACAGCCAACTTGCTGTGTGGTACTCGCCAGTGTTCTATGCAAGCATCACATACCTCTGATAAATTGATGCCCATGATGTCTACGTTATATGCTTACGGGGAGTGATAGAGGCATTCAGGTAATGGGCAGACTCCTGAAAGTGCAAATACCTGAAAATGCCGTTGCAATGAGGCTAAGAACTAGGAATGCCCATCCCCAAGTGAAATGCCTGTGCTACACTTCAACTATCGCGTCAGTAGTTAATAGAAATGGTATAAGTTTAAAGAAGGCAACACAGATGTTTATCACGTGTGTTTTTCAATGGTGTTTTGAGCAAAACTGTGGAGTGACCCCCAGAGTGGTCTCTGCCAATATGCTCTGCCTGAGCAGACACATGCTTCCTCACATCAGTGAGGACTTGCTACGCCCGTGAAATTCCAAAGATCATCTTTGCCTGATGAGCTTATTGCTGACAAAATCCAGGAGTCTGTGGAAAGGATCACAAGTCGCTTTGTTCCACATCCACTCCCACAGGCTCCCGTGAAACTCAACGTACTGGATGAGCCAGGCGGTGTGACGGGATATGACACAACCTTCTGTAGACCTGGACCTTCACTCCTCGGGCCAGTTCATCTTCCTTTTAAAGCATCTCCAGCTGTATGTTCTCGGCTACTCTATCTTGTAATTAAATCTCTATGAAACACATAAATTTGTTCCTACACCTTGCCAAAAGTTATACCTGACTGAAGAGATGCCAAGTCGTTTGCCCAAACCCATATAAAGAAGACCCCCCATTTTTTTTTTTTGGGGGGGGAGGGGAACAAAAAAAGGCCAAACTTGACCACCTGAGTTTTTCTACAAGGACAAACTGTGCCAGAGACTGATGTGGACCACGGGATGCAGAGATGAAGGAAAAAGGCCAGGAAGTATCTGATAGGGAAAGCATGGAGATAATCCGGGAAGAAGACTCGTGAGCACTTGAGAGGTCAATTAGGGAACCTTGAAAGGTTGACAATGTCCCTTTAAGTTTTATAACAGTGTAAATGATTCATTCATCATTCTTCACTGATCACATAATGAACAGTTAGACTACTAAATGACCTCAACTTCGCCGTGGGGTTTCAACTCCAAGCCAGTTGCTGCCTGGCTGCCAAAGTCCTAACGATAAAATGAGTCATTAATGCTTAAAGAGGAAAAATGTTCCCTGTCCCTGAGGAATCTGCGCTTGGGGTACAGCTCCCAGGTGTTTTGTTAGTCCCTCAACACACGGTGCTAGGATAAGAGAGAGACTGGCCCAGCCACAAAGACTGCAGAGATAAGGGAAAAAAGAAAGATGAGGGCACTCGGGATGCCCCAGCACCTTCATCATCCACTTGACTCCTGGAGAACTTAACAGAGCAGAGACCGGAGCTCCCTGCAGAGCCCTGGTGGGACCAACCACCACAAGTCCACGGTAGCCTAGGCAGGCCAACTAAAATGACCCAAAGTAGACAAACAGGACAAATCTTCAGACACCCACTCTATCTGTATCTAACTTTACCAATTACATCAGCTACTTTTACTAAAAAAAAAAAAAAAAAATTAAAATCTGCTTGCAGAACTTGCTTATTTCTTATCTTCAAATCGTTACAGCTACAATGCAACTGTCACCAAAGTGGGCAAGTGGTTCACGCTTTGATTTGTGCAAAAATAATCAATTTTAAGCCTGGAAGAAACTAAGATTTAATTTAAGCAGATTGATATCTGAAATTGTAAAATGGTTGATAACAATAGGAAAGTTAGACATTTGGAAAGAAACTACTGCACATGCATTAATGAACACCTCAAAACACATCAATAAAGTCATGCCAGCATGAAAAAATACCCCCAAATACCTTGTGGAATATGTTTTTCTCAGGCAGTTCCCTCATGGACACTGCAATAAGGAATCAGTCCATTCTGTTCGGACAGCAAAATTTAACATCAATACCAGATTATGGCTGGGGAAAATTTTCTGATGACCATCCCCATACCACGTATCCATCTAGTCAACTCTTTCTGAGCTCTTTGAGATAATGGAGAAAACCCCCCAATATTTCCATATTTATGAATAATATTGCATTTTTATGAGTGTTGCTGTCATATTACTGACTGGCAGAAGAACTCAAACACAATTAGTTACTATTGTGACCAGGGGCATCACACTCAAAGTTCATCAGTGCAGAGTTTGTGCTGAATGAGCCAAACTGCCCTTGTAGGGTCTCACCTGGTCCCTGAGACCCTCTGACAGCTTTTTGTGACCATGTCAATGTTTCCTTGACTACCAGCATCCACAGGTGATTCCTTTCACTCATAAACACGCAAGAAAATAAAGATTCATTCAATTTATCCTCATCAATACACACGCGTATGCTCAAAAGGATTAGGCTGCTACCTTGGCTGGTGGACTAGAGGTGATTTTCAAGCCCAAACATATCGCAGTGTAACAAACATCACCTCCCTGCCTTTTATCCGTACAGATCCACTTATCTCAACTCTAACTGGAGTTTCATTTTTCTCACCAACCAGCTGTGAACTAATTACGAGGATCTCTAACTAGTCCTGCTCCCTCTCGAAGCATATGGATCCAATTAAGTCAAACTGCAGCTGATTTTAATCAATCTTTCTTGAAGCAGCCAAACTTGAAGAATCTCTTCTCCTTCAGCTCGAAGAGTAGAAGAGAGCAGGAAAAGCAGGAGAGTGGGATTTGCATAAGGAACACTTCACACCCGCCCGGTTGCCTGTAAACACAAGGCTCCTGGCAGTAAGAAATGCTAATTGAACACTCGTCACAACTCTTTCCTCCCACTTTATCCAAAAAGCACTGATTTGATCAGTCTCTTTTTGTTCTTGGCATCAGGTTGCATTTTTCTACCAGCAGCTCGGGGAAGATGGTCATTTCAGACAACTAAACAAACCAAATCTTTCACCGAAATCTCAGCAAGTCTGCCCACCCCAGGTCAAGCAGTAACTGTGCGTTTGCTTTCCTGGAAGCCTTTTTTGCTTCATCGAAAGAAAGAAGGGGAGAGAAGAGGAGATAAAATTATCTGGTTAAAACTGCTCTTTTTATATATTATTTGAATCATTCTCCTAAGCCACAGTTCATATGGTTTTCTTTACAAAATGTCCTGGGCGATGGGGACTCACTCTCAGCAGGGTGTCATTTCTCTACAGTCCCAACATTTCTGGTGTTTTTGTAATCTGAGGTTTTGATTAGCAGTAAAGACCTGACCAGTGAGTAATATCCATGCTAAAGTCTTTATAGCAGTGAAGGAAAATCAATGCAGCCTGCAGCCAGGTGTCAAGAGCCAAGGGGGTTTGGAAGAAGGGGTGTGTGGAGGTGGAAAGTGCCCTCAGCTGTAATTCAAGCTGGCCCCACACAAGCATAGAATACAAAGAGATGTCAGATGTTATGTACACTGCTGTGGATCAGCTATCATTATCTCAGCTTCTTTGTTTGCTAATACTGGGCTCAGGGAGCGTGAATCACACACAAAAGCACCTTTTCATGTGCTCGCTTGCCCTCTGGCCAGTCCATCAGTGTCCTGTAGTTCACAAACTGGGTTACTGGTACCAGCAGCCAAAGCAGAGATGAGCAGAAGTCATGTGCCAGTACTCGGATACCAAAGGATGCGAGAGGAGGCAAACATTTTTGAAGCTTTACTCCTTTCTATACATCAATACAATCAAACATCGACATTTTTAAGTATCTCCCTAGATTTCATTCACCGCACGCAGCTTTGTGAACTCAACAGACTGCAGTCCAGTGTAAAGCAACCAAAGCCTTATATTCTACATCCCGTCCCTTCCGCTTCCAAATTCACAACTTTAATACACTCCTCCTATGTATCTTTCATTTAGTAGATACAACTCCAGAAATTCTGAGGTTTTGTTTTAAAAAAGAAGGAGCCACAGACAAAGATTTGTCAGAAGTCACCCTCATCCTACCTTGTTTAATGACACCCCCTACTTTCTCTTACACCTTTATTTGATTTGATGCCATCCTTTTCCCATGTTTGTAATTTCAGTCATCTTTCTGTTCAGTAAATTTTTCCTGTGATTTCTATATATGAAGTTTGTCTTGCCTTTTTTTTTCCTTTCTAATAAAGATAATTTAATTTTAACCCATCATTTCCCAGTGATTTCTTTCAGAGATAGGAATAAATAACAAGTCAAACTAGCAATATTTCAGTGACCTGATCTGAGTGTATAATAGTATTTTCCATGTATTTGCTCAGCACTGATAGAAGAGGGGAATTTCTAAGCTTATCCTTAATTTAGTGAGTTCCCACTGTAAGGAACCTTCTTCCAATGTTTTTATAAAAGAAGTCGTTCCAAGCTCGGCCTGTCAAGATATTTGATTCTCAAGGTGAAAAAAAAATGTTCTGCCCTCTGGTTTGTGAGATTTTGGCTATCCAGGTGGGCACATGCTGATCAATATGGACATTTTAGCATTCAGCTTTCATTTTCCTATATTTATGCTCTCTTCTCTACTCCTCCCCTTTTGGAGAAACTGCTTTTGCCAGCCAGTCCTCTAAGACACAGGTAAAGCGAGAAGCTAAGGAAGGGGAGCTGCTTACTGTTAAAGAAAGAATTAAAGCCATGGCCTCAGCCTTGGCAAAGCAGATGTAAGAGCGTGAATACCCTAATTTGCCTCACTAACCAGCTTTTTGGGGGACTGGCAGATTTCTCTTTCCTAGACCTGCTAAACCAGGTGGCCACCTTCCTTTTCCCACCCCTACACGACATCTCATCCTCCCCATACAATTTCTACCTTGCTCTATCTGCAGGTCGTTCCTGTTCTCCCCCGCTCCCTCCACAAAGCTCTGACCTGCACAGAAACTGCAGCCAAACAGCGAGCACATTTAACGAGACAGGTCATGGGATCCCACGACGAGCTTTCAAAGCCTTTTTGGTGAACAGCACAACCGTTATTGTACAGTAGCTTTACCACTGTATGAAGGGCCCATCTTGTTCCTATCACCGTTGCTTTTCTGCCCTGTGAAAGCTCCGCTAGCCAAACTGTAGCTGCTGCTCATCTTCTCTGCCGAGGACCAGAAGACAATTAGCAAGACAACACTGAAGACTTTGGACCTTTCCTCTCTGAATGTGCAATTTGAAAAGCTTGGTGTTTTGGCATCCCAAGGGCAGTATGAACAAAGCAGAGCATCTTTAGATATCACGAAGGAAACAAGGAATTCCTCCAGTCAGGCCTTCCTGGCAAGCCAGCAATCATCCTAAAACAACACCAGCAGATCAAATGTGACCTGAGTGAGTTGTAATCTGCTCTGAAACCAACGCCGCTGCTGTGTTTGTTGGAGACCTAAGCATCCAAATGCCAGCCCAAAGCTTTAATCTCCTTCTGATGACTGAAACCCAATTAAAGGAGAGCTGGGTGACAGGTTTCACACTAAACATGGCTCAGCAGAGCTGCTCAGCACCTCTTAGCTCCCTGCTTTATCAAAGCTGTCACTTCCCCTGTCTCTAGGAATTGGTAATAAAAAAAAAAAAAAAATTTGATTTGCCTCTAATAGGTGTCAAGATAAAATCAATGGTCTGTCTGAAATCTGAGCAATTTAAAACCTGCAGGTTTTCTACCATGAAGCAATTTACACAAAAATGGAAAAAAAAGTAAGAGACAAAGAAAGCAAAATTAAGAGAATGAAATGCTACAATGCTGAATTGTTCAGTGTATCAGAGAGAACAGAAGTGAGAGATAACACTGTTCATTGCAGGATGGGCTTTGATTAAACTAAGAGACTCGGGTTCTTGTTTGCTCCAACACCTTTCAAACAGAAAACACTATAAAAGCTTGAAGCAACTCCCGTTCCCCTCCTCTGCACAGGAAAGCTGCTCCCAGAAGGAAAGCTGGCTGAGCAGACAGTGCACGCAATCGCTGCAGGTGTCCTGCACTCCTTCGGGGCAGGGTGACACTTCACTGAGTGAAGAGCTCAACACCTTCTGCCATGTAAGACAGACCTACCTAGGAAAAGGTAAAACAGCAAAGGAAACACACCCTTGCATCCCTCTGACTCCACACCTCCTGTCTCTCAGTGTCTGTGGTCTGGAGATGCTGCCGTGTTATCCTCTCCACAGCACTGATGCTTCCTGGCTTGGAGAACTCCTACCTAATGAGGCCACGAACCGGTGGTCTCTGTCTCCAGTGCTCATGGCAGCAGTGGAGTCTTCATTATGAATGGAGTTCAAATTTTCATATCTTCTCTGTGCTGCTAAGCTCTGTCTACACTCCTGCTTTGGCACGAATGAATGTCCAACAGACAACTTATGGTAGTGGAGTTCTTTAAAATGGAACAGTTTTTGAGGCTCCAAGAAGAAGAAGAAGAGGTTCTAGGTAAAGGAATCTAAAAAGACAACTGCATTTGTGTGATTGCATCTGACATCAAAATACCCCAGTGCCACGGTCAGAGAGACAGGTGTGTGGGTGCAGTTTGCACGGGTTCTGCAAAATGCTTTGCCTGGGTTGAAGGAAGTGAAGTTGTGCACTGTGAGAATTCTGGCACATCTGGCAGAACAGCTGGGGCACACGGACCAGGTCAGGTTGTCCAGATGCTCTGGACCTCCACATTTCCTACCTGCACAGTCAGCTTCTCCAGTTTCATTTCCAGGGATCTGTTCTCCTCTTCCAGTTTGCTGCGTTCAGCTTCCAGCTCCTCAATTTTCAGCCTAGAGAAGAAGGGAAAGTTAATAGACACTGTGTCCCTGCACAGTCCCTCCACAAATAAGAAAGTAAAACATGACATCACAAGCTATATCGGATTATTCCCATATTCAGTATCACAAAGCTATAGTACTGAGGCAGTTAAGATATATGACTAGAAGATACAAGCCCGCATGATGAAAATAATTTTTTAAAGTATATTGAAAATAAACAATTTGAATATAAAGCAAATCTAACTTAAATACTTCCTGAACCAGAGACTGAGTCTAGACCATCATGTTTAATAATCACCAACAGCTAAAATCTCCATGAGTGCATCAAATCTCTTTTTGACCTGATTTATACTTTTGGCCTTCACAACATTGCTTGTCAGTAAGTACCACAATTTAATTATGTGCTGTATGAAAAATTAGTTCATTTTGTTTTATACTTCATATGTGATTATTTCACCGAGTGCCTGTTAGTGCTGCTATGAAAAGTTGTGAATAATTGTCCCATACTCCCCTCTTCATACCACTTTACAGGCCTCCTCTATTATTTCCTGAAGAATCTCGATTTAATTTTTCCTCACACCAAGGATTTTCCATATTTCTGATCTTTATTGCCCTTCCTTGTTCTTCTTCAAGTTTTACGTAGACTTTTTGCTATGAGAAAAGCTAGAACAACAAACAGTACTCAGATGTATTCAGGGGTATAATGAGGCTTTTTGTTCTGTTCTCAGTTTCTTTTCTAATAATTCCTAGAATTCTATTTGTGTTTTTAATCACTGAGCTCTTACCTGATATTTTTAGAAAACTGTTCACAATAATGTAAGATCTCTTTCTTGAGTGATAATAGTTCATTTGGAGCCCACTACTGTGGGAGTAAAAGTAGAGGCATTTTTTCTTAGCGCATGGGTTTTGCAATTATTGACATGCAACTTCATTTCCCATCTCGAGCAGCATCGTAAGATTCTTCTGAACCTCTGAACAGTCTGGTATGCTGAAGAATTTCATGTTACGTCAAATGACGCCATCTCACTACACACAAACTCCTCTTCGCATTAGACAAATCTGCAATAAGAGCCATTTTAGGGCCCAGCGGAAAATCCTCAGTATTGTGAAAAGGTTTGTTCTTTTGACTTCCATCTTTTAACTTTTTATTATATAAGCAAATTAATGGAAGAAAAATGCATCAAGCTTTACAAAGTAGAAAGATGTTATATTATCTGTGGCTCGGGAAATCCTGGAGACAAGGCACTAGAAGCTTGGAGAACATTCTGGTGAAGTTCCTCATGGTCATCTACCACTGGCCATCCCTGTAGACAGTGCATGGGGACAGCCAGCCCTCTGTGATTTTTATACTCTTAGTAATCCCACAAAGAACCTTCTTTCTTATTCTATCAAACTAAAATTTCTTTGTGACCTTTGGCTCAAAGCTTTTCGAAAGGCCAAATATATTATATCCACCATATAGGCCTTAACCAAATGATTGTTGAGTCCTTCAGAGAGCTCTATCAAACCTGTTAGGCAGGAGATACTATTATAAAACATTGGATATAACATTTTTGCTTGCGTTTAAGTACAGAGTAAAAAACCTTAATGCTGCTTCAAGACAACAGCCTCGCCCTGCACGTGTTAACTTCCTGAGGTTAACTGTGCAACTAATGCATGTTAACACTGAAGTTTGCAGTCATTTTTCTGAAGATCCTTCTCCAGAATATTTTTTTTAAAATTAATTCTCTTGCTTGATAATACTCCCTTCTAAACGACCTAAAATGAAGCTGAAAATCCTTGCACCGTGACAAAAAACAATGCACCCATCCGCCAATATCCCCCAATTGTGCAACAGTAATTTCAGGTACCATGAAGAACTTGTTTCTCCTATTCAGTGGGCAAAAGTTACAAACTTCTCCATAGAAGCTGGTTGATCTACAACATGTTCAGCACAGAAATGTCTCCTTTATAAATATGCAGCTTGAATTGCTTAAATTATTTGTAAGCCCGACCCCTGCTGGTAATTTTCAGATATTATAAAATATCACCTTTTTTCACTCTTGGAAGCTTCTAACATGCCAAGGAGTGGCTTTTGGCATTGTCTAGGCTATTAAAAAAGATCATCAATAATTTCCAGAAGACAAAAAGCAAGCTGGGCTGGAGGATGCTGAAGAAGCAAGAGACTGAAAAGGTTGGAAAAAATGGAAATTCAAAATGGAATTAATGCTTTTAACAGCGTGTTTCTAAATGGATTGCAGAAGAGGCCACAAGAAGAGCAACGTTTCTCTCCGAGGAACAACAGCGCAGCAGCTACTGAAAGGTCAGAGCCAGACACAGGACTCTCGCCAGTACTTTCTCCATACTTGACATGCTGAATTTTAATTTAGAACAAATTTCTCCCCATCCAGCCTCCCAAATAGGCTGCGATGTTGCCGTTATCTGCCTGCAGAACTTCTCTCCATGCAGAGGTTTAAGCTCAGGCCTCTTAGGTGCCTTTTACAAATCTCTCGTAGCAGCCACCAGAAAACACGAAGATCCAACACACAAGTGAGCTGTAACAGGGGGAGGTTTAAGTGGTTACATTTTTGTGCTATTTCAGAGAATCACAGAATCATTTCAGTTGGAAGAAACCCTCAGGATCATCGAGTCCAACCATAACCTAACTGTGGCACTAAACCATGTCCCTGAGAACCTCGTCTAAACGCCTTTTAAACCCCTCCAGGGATGGTGACTCCACCACTGCTCTGGGCAGCCTGTTCCCATGCCCGACAACCCTTTCTGTGAAGAATTTTTTCCTAATACCCAATCTAAACCTCCCCTGGCACAATTTGAGGCCATTTCCTCTCATCCCACCACTTGCTACTTGGGAGCAGAGACCAACCCCCTCCGTGCTCCAACCTCCATTCAGGCAGTTGTACACAGCGGTAAGGTCTCCCCTCAGCCTGCAGTTTTAAGATTTAATAATTTGTTTGTGCCCTTTGTGCCTCACCGAAGAAAGAGCAGCAATTCAAAGCCCAAGGCACTCGCACTGTGGCAGCAGACGTACCCCTACCAGGTATTTTGCGACTGGCAGCACATCAAGAGCACCTGTAAGCGCAGCTCAAGTTCAGGCTTGTCCTTGGGCTCATCTCTCAAACACATGTCCCACCCCAGCACCCCAGCTCTGGGGGACCCTCCTTCCAGAATCACAGAGTGCTTGGGGTTGAAGAGACCTCTGGAGATCATCCAGTCCAACCCACCAGCTGAAGCTGCCCAGCTTTGGGCCATGCATGGGATGGGCGAGGGACGAGAGCAGCTGAGGATGCTCCTCTTCTTCACCTGTGAGGTTTGCTCTGCTGCTTTGTGTGTTTCTCATTGGTCTGCAGACCACAGAATCACAGCATGGTTGGGGTTGGAAGGGACCTCTCGAGATCATCCAGTCCAACCCACCTGCTAACACAGGTACACCTAGAGTAGATCTAACAGGAAGGTGTCCAGGTGGGTTTGAATGTCTCCAGAGAAGGAGACTCCACAGCCTCTCTGGGCAGCCTGTTCCAGGGCTCTGGCACCTCAAAGTAAAGAAGCTTCTCCTTATATTCAGATGGAACCTCCTGTGCTTCAGTCTGTGCCCGTTGCCCCTCACCCTGTCCTTGGGCACCACTGAAAAGAGTCTGGTCCATCCTCTTGACACCCACCCTGGAGATATTTATGAACATCGATGAGATCGCCTCTCAGCTTCTCTTCTCCAGGCTGAGCAGACCCAGCTCCCTCAGTCTTTACTCAGACAAAAGATGCTCCAGACCCCTCAGCATCTTCATAGCCCAAAGGCACAGCTGGGGTTGCCTCTGAGCGCTGGGACAGGTCACCCCCCAGGACACGGGCAGCTCCCCCACCCTCGGCTCTTCTCCATCAGCCGCTTTCCCTGCGCTGAGGACCGGGAACATTGCTGTAACCTCTTTGAACCAGAGAGGCTTTTAGGACTGATCCCTCTCCCAGCCTATTTTTAACACTGTTAAGTGTCCTGGTTCTCCAGCGGGAAAGCACTAAGAACCTTTAACAAACAGTTTGTGCTATTCTAGCTTTGCTTTCCAGCCCTGGGGAACTCTTCCCAATGGCACAGAGAGAGAAGCAAGGGAAATCCTATCTATATATAAACACAGCAAAGCATTTGCAGCTGGTGGTTAAGATACAGCAGTCAAATATTGAAAAATATTTATTTGCTTGGCACTCGAATTTTTTTTATTTACGTAAACTCAGGTACAGGGCCAACTGTGTACTGCTTTTGGATACGCCAGCACCCAGAAACGCCGCCTCAGTCCGCATTGCACCTTGTGCTCTCTCTGTCCAGGGACATCGGCACAAGCTACGTGATGCTATTTTATCACCGATTTGCACACCTCAACTTGTTAGGTACGGGAGTTACTTTCAGGTAGGGAGAACAATCCACGATAAATTCATGTGAGAACCACAAAAAGCAGAGTACAGAAACATCTGGGTACAGCACAACCATCAATCAGCTTAATGTTTGGCCCGGAATGAACGCTGCTGCTCATTTTAAAAGCGGCCTTGCAGCATGAGGAAGGAAGAAACATCAGTTACTTTCTGAAATACTGACACCGTCCTCAAGTTTTGTGATACAGGAAAAAATCATTTGGATTAATTTCTGGAAAATTTACCAACTTCTTCTCCATACAGGGGTTTGAAAACATGAAAATATTTAAACTCTGGCAAAGATCTCTTTGTATTTCTGGAAGACTTTTCCTTCATCAGGTACAGACAGCTTAACTCAAGAGTCAAAGGCTCCATGGGCACAAGGTAAATTCAAGCCACCTCTGTAGCCTGTCACAAGATCAAATTTAGTGCAAGAATACAGTCATTGGCATTTGCTCAGACTTGTGGATTTTCCCAC
Organism: Caloenas nicobarica; assembly: GCF_036013445.1. Classification (NCBI taxonomy): domain Eukaryota; kingdom Metazoa; phylum Chordata; class Aves; order Columbiformes; family Columbidae; genus Caloenas; species Caloenas nicobarica. The sequence continues at coordinate 5,304,151 of NC_088258.1, read as the reverse complement.
TTTTAAGAACTGAGATTTATAATATATTGCCTCCACTGCATGTTTCACTGTCCCAAATTCAAGAGGCAACAAGAGAAAAAAAAACCCAAACAACCCTACAGCCTCAGGTGTCCTGAAATGACACTTCTGAGAATCAGGAGACATCCCACCATGGTTCAGTCTGCCCAAAAAGCGCTTAGATGGTGAGTGATGGCTGCCAGACAGAAAGGCCAGGCTGCTCCTATTTTAGAAAGGAAGAAGAGGAGAATCTGATTTTCAACAGCATCTCAGCACTTCCAAAAGTCTCTCTCCATCCAGAGCTTTTCAGACAAGTTAATCATTGACAACTCCCCACCATCACCCCTGTATCTTTCTTTTATTTGCTTTTAATGTTCCCAGATGTGCTATGTGATTGCCTGTAGAGCAGCGTGGATATCGCCAAAGAGGACATGTCTCATAGAGGCCCCATCTGCGAAGAGTACATGGCCATGTGGAAAAGCTACTGCTGAACAGGAACCTATTGAATGGAGCAGAAAATGTACGTGTTGGGAAGATGGTATTAAGGGATCCAGATGGCATTGAGATGGTGTTAGGAGCAGAGCAGACAGAATTCCAGCAAGTGTGACTAATAGGCATTGGCAAGGACATGAATTTCTTTTGAATTACTGTAACTCTACCCAGTCACTAAATCCACAGAAAACATTTAGGATTTACTGGGGTTGTAGTTTGACAGCAGAAAGAAAAAGTTCAGATTTGTTCCAGCTGAAAAGGTCCTTCAGCTGTTGCCACTTAATTATTTAGTGAAGTTCTTTTAAAATATATTACTTTTATTTATAGGTTCTGAAATACTAGTTTCTGTACAGTTATCACCTTCCCTCTAAAAGGTGCTAACGCCTAAATGCTCTCTGCTCTGCTATACCCCACAGGGCATGAACTCAACAGTTCGACCACTTTTTCTTTTCGTAAGATCTGCAGAATATAAACAAATATGATTTCAGAGGGAGCAGCAAGAAGTGTGAGAAATGGCAGCATTAGCACTGGCTTTTATTGTCTCTCCAGAAACGATGATGCTGGGAGAGAGTTTCACATTTAAAGTTATAAAAGGTCTGACGAAAGAGCACTTTGTTCTCAAGAGAAGGAGGAAAAACTGATAAAGTCTTTCAAGTTTCTGGCTGAAAATTTACTTTCCATACTAAAGAAAAATGAGACAAAAGATATATTTTTTAAAGCTCTCATTCACTCACAGGAGGTGAATACAGATTCAAAGGATTAATATGGATTTTTTTTTTTCCTCCTTTGTGTCTCTCCTGCTTTTGTTTTCAGAAGTCAGCTTCTAACCACGGCGTGGATATGGAAACCCCTGGAGGCTCAGAGCCCATTCCAGCTCTGCACGTTCCCCTTCACTGGCTCCTGCTGCTTTTCCTCCATTTTTCACATTCCTCCACGATGGCAGCGAACTGGAGAGGCTGGGCTCAGCCCAGAAGAGCAGATGCATTGTACTGTGGGTTAATGGAATTTCGAAGACCACAGTAAACTACAGAAATGCAAACAGCTCCTTCATAAGCTACGACGTTTCTTTCCCTGCTCCCCAGTCGGAAAGTTTGCATTCTTCCCCATTTTCTATCACAACTAATTTCTGGCAGTGGTCCGCAGAAGGAAGGGGTAACAGTGGAGCTCATGTTGCTCGCTCCTCCTTAGCAGCTACAGAAAATTAAGGAAACGGGCCCTGTTGAGGCCCATGAGGACACAGGAGAAGCACAGAAGACCTAACCCCTTCCCATACTAATCTCTGTTCTCCTCCTTTCTGTTCTTTAATCACAGCTGAGCCGTGAGGAGTGTTCTGGTATGGACCCCAGCATATTATTCCTGAATCCCAAAAGCCCGGGGGAAGATAGTGATTTATTTTGTACTCCTTTTGAGAAGGAGCCTCTTTGGTGAAGAAAGAACTTGGCCCAGTTTCTTGTCCAATGCACAGAAAATGCCAGAAGATACAAAATAAGGTACAACAATATCCTTTGACTGCTTAAGTCTAGAAAAATAAGAAAAAAATCTTTATGGAGTCAATTCTGCAACACGAAATGGAGTGCCTGAGAGTCTGAGAAGACACCTGAAGCACTGATAGTAGCCAATAGTAAGGAAAAAGGAGCAGGGTCCGGCTTACCAGGTCTCCAGCAAAGAGAGCTCCAGCAGAAAGAGAACACTTTGCACCAAGTCATTTACTTCTAGAGCTGAGCAGTGAAAAGGGTGATTAAAACCAAACAAATCCATGCTTTTTGAAACGGCTTTGTAGCTAAATGGCTAGGATCAGGGCCTGGGACAAGTATTTAAATCAACCGTAACAACAAAGTGGTTCAGTAAAAAGCGACACTAAGACCAGCCTGGAATTATAATAGATCCTGCGCCTGTAGCCTCTGTGCATCCATAGCCCCAGGAGCATGTGGGGCTGAAATGGGAAAGAGAAGAAAAGACAAAAATATCATCAAGAAACAACTGCAGAAGCTTAGCGTGTTTGCTGAAAGAAGCTTTTGGTGTACGGCTCATCACTGGAGAACAGCTCAGCGCCATCAGCAGCTTCACTGGCCATAGGCCTGTGTTTCTGTCATACTTTGTGTTGAGGCTTTGACACAATTTCACGGAAGGAGGAGAGAGATGAGTTTAGTAGCCAAAGAAATTCCTTAAAAGGAAAAAAAAAAAAGAGAGAAAATAAAAACATTCTGTAGAGGGTTTTAGGGCTACCTTTGAGCAAAACTTAACACCACAACCCCGTAACAAGCAGGTACTCATGAGCTCCACTTGTCCCTGCCCAGGAATTAAGTTTTAATTCAGGGCAAAGCCAGACATCTCCATCCCCACTGCCAAGAGCCTTCTGCAATATGAAGAGGCCCTGGACTGTGTGGCAACCCAGCTGTGTTCCCCTACACACGCTGCTCCTGAAGCTGCTCGGTTAATAGATGGCAAATGCTGCTCAGTGAAGATAAACGCAGAATAATGAGTCTTGGAGGTGAAAATAGACTGAGCATCTCCTACATGAAAGGGTGCTGCAGCCTACACCAACCCAGGCAGGGACAGACCGAGGAGGTAGCATAGAAATGCTCTGAAACCCTTCAGCTCCCGGAAGATGGCAAGGAGGATGCTGGGTTTACTGATAGAGAGTCGGAATATTAATCAGGAGCGATGGGTTTAATGTTGCCGAGGAGGTGGTGAGTGCTTCTGCAGCAGTCTAAACGTCAGGTTTCAGAGGGTCTAGTGTGCCTTAGCAAAGGGAAAACCTGAATGAGCTCAGGTCAAACAAACATCCACAATACACGAAAGCAGGGGGAGACAGGTTTATCCCGCTGAAAAAGGGAAGCCATAGCATACTACCCTCTATCAGAACTCAAACATATGATAGGGTGAAAAAAAGGAGATGTATGTCTTGGGTTTTCAGAACTATTACACCACCCTGAGGGAACTACAGTCCAGGAGAAAGTCCCTAAGATTAGGTGTACAGCCCTAAAACGTAACACAGCAGCTCAGCTGAACATGTGTTATTTTCAAACATCTCTCTCTGCTACAGAGCTGGGCTTTCAAAGCTGGAAAACAAGCTCCAGAGGGAAAGCACAAGAGCAAAATCATCATGTACAGGCCAGTCATTTCTGCTTTCTGCGAGATTCTGCTTGCTGCAAAATCTTGCTTTCAGTCATAAGAGGCAGTAACGCTTTATAGTGATGGAGCCGATATAAAAGAATTAAGAAACAAAACCCCAGCCAAAGTCTTACATCAGCTGAGAATAAAAAAAAAAAAACCCTCAGCCTGTCAAGACCTGATTTGCACAGCTTAAATAAAAGGAACTTTATTAAACATTCAGAAACAGACGAACTTTTCTGTGCTTGGTATTTCTCGTGTCACCTGCTTTGGAACGGAAGCTGTAAATGCTTTAATAAATACATGTAAAGGTTGTCTAGCTTCACTGTACCTTTTGTAAATGCTCATGTATCCTCTGCTGAAATGCTGTTTTGTAACTTCCCTTTCACTGGAATCACAACAGGTACCCCTCTGCCACCTGCAGCAATGCACGAGGGGAAACATCCCTCTTTTATCTCCAGCGCTACACCCACATCAGTTTTACAAAAGTTGGATCCTAAACCTCTTTACACACGTGTCAACATCCTGTATTTACAGTCAAGATTTGGTCAAAATAAGAAACAAACAGCAATGCTGTTTCCACAGGAAAGAAATTCAGCAGCAGGAATAGTGACACAGGAGCCCATCTTACAAATTAACTGAGTGCAAGAGACCCCAGACGTTAAAAGAGAAGAGCCTGCAGCCTCCCAAAAGATGGAAGAACTTATAAAGTATCTAAATGCAGGAAAAATCAGGGGCTGAGGCTTTCTGTTAATGCTTCGTGGATTTCTCACATCCATAAAAGCTGGTGGGAAAGTAAAAAGCATGCTCTGAGAACATCCTACTTCAGAAATACAAGGAAAACACGTTCCGATTGATGCTGCCATGCTGCCATGCTGAATAGCAGGCAGCCTATGGACACAGGCAATCTATACACATATACTTTTTCGCGCATTGTAGCACGGTGTGCTCCTGTACCTGGTGCTCTACCACAAGATGGCAATAACCCGAGCAGGCAGCGAAACCACCCTGGGCATTTCCCTTTCCATTAGTTCCACTGAAAATAGTAGAATCTTCTCAGCCTTCAGATTGCTTTGCCTACCTGAGTGTGTCAACCTCCTCCTTGGTGATGACGGTACTTTGCTCAGCTGTGCACTCTTGAGACTTCAGGACCTTCATCTCCACCTCCAGCTGCAGAGGACAAAAGGCATTAGTTCCTTCAGTACTAATAAGGGGGACACATGAACAGCAAAGGGAGGAGAAGGAGATCATGATGTTCTGCACAGTTCAGACCTTTCTCGGGATACAGATGTGAAGCACAACTCCTCATGTGTTGAATGTCAAAACCTCAGTTAAGCCTGGTTCCCTTTGCAATCCCTTTTGCCTTCCCCAACATCTTGTCCAAGGTAAATGTGGCACAGAAAGCTGATTGTTTCTAAGCAAAGCTTCTGCTTCTCTTCTAGATACTTCCTGTCTCCCACAGGTAATGGGATGCAGAGAATCATCCGTGTGGTATTAGGAGCTCGCTGGTACCCGAGGTTCAGTATTGACAGTTCAACTTCATTTAGCTGCAGTTCCTCCCCAGAAGAAATGAACCACAGGATTATGCTGTCTTGTCCAGCACAAATCTGAGACACATACACTGAATCCAAAAGACCGGGGAATATTTCCAGCGCTTTACAACATACACGTCTAGCTCAGGCTGCTCAGGTAGCTCTGGTGGAACAAACAATTAAGAATACTTTCTGCCTCTGGCATTGCTTGGGAAGGAACTCGTAAGAAAGTACCTCAAAACTCCACAGACATGAAAAACTTCTGAAAAACTCCTTACCCAAACTCTAACATTCCCAGGTTCCCTGACTTACAGGAATCTGTATCCTTAATTTAGCTATCAAGACAGTGCACAGATTGACAAACAACATATGTTACTTGTTTCTAAACCTCTCAGAAAACGATTTATTATGAAGTACAAGCAGAGACAAACTACCTGGAGATACTCAAACTTCTGTTCCAGCACCATCTCCCGGCTTAGACCTCTTTCACACTCATCTGCCAGATTTTGGATTTCCTTTTGTCATCTGTCTTTTAGCACCTTGCGACTAATTCCCCTAATAAATCTATTGACAGAAACTACTTTTCACTCAGGAGGAAAACAATAAGCAAACCAGCCCTAATTACACATGCAAAACTTATGACTGCAGAGAGTTGAGTGCTCAGCATCAGGGAAACAACCCATGAACATACCATTCCCTTCAACAGCACCCATTAGACTTGTAGAGCAAAATCCCATTGCAAGGGCAAACTGCCTGCAAAGACAGCGAGCTGGCAGAAACTCCCCAGTTTGACAAGGAAGAGGAGCATATTGACACATGCAGTCATACTGCTCAGCCAGAACTGATATTTTGACATATTGCCTCTCTGTCCTTCCAGGCTCACCAGAAAAGACAGACAGAGCCTGGCAGCATCGTTAGCAGGAACGGACAGGAAAGGATGGTTGGATTATTCTCCCTCCCCCTTCTGATACCATGGGACAGAGCAGAAGAGCAAGGGTCAAAAAAGGTTTTAGCCAAACTTCCCCCAGCACCCCAAAGCCCTGTGTTCCCCTCCTGCCTGCTAAAAGGCACCCAGGAAGAAAAAAATAAGCAAAAGCCCACCTGCATCATCAGGCTGTACAAATGTTAATGTATATTAGCTGCCTGATAAGATTATCACAGCCAGAAATGCTTCCCTCAATTTTCTGATTATTGAGCTTATCTCTCCCAGCTCAGCCCATCACAGATGGCTGGGGATAAAGCAAGCGCACCAGATAATTCCAGGAATGTGAATAAAAGGTACCAGGACGAGGAGCGGGCTTCAATTCCAATCTACTTCTAGGAGGAAAACACTCATTATACCTCGCGTTTCCCGTGCCCGCTGAAGCCTGGATGTATTTGCTGTTCAAGAGTTTTGTGCTGCTTTCTGGACTGCATGTGGACAGCATTTCAAGACGGAATGGCTGGTAAATATGTTATTTATCATCAGCTAAGCGGGCTCAGCCTTGAGTCCAACAGCCACCTGCTCAGTGACACGAGCAGATAAATCATGGTCACCTTCTCGGGGGAGAAGGGAGGACGGAGGGGGTGGGCGAGTAATTTGCTGTTGTGATCTGGGGTCTCTTGTGTTGGCTGCAAAAAAATGGAGCATGGAATGGGAAAAGGAGACGGGCGAGGGGATGCACACACACTCAAGTGAATGCTGCCGTGGAAAGCATCAGCGCGGGTCTCGCCCGATACACGGCAGTGACAAATTAGTGCCGGGGACGCTCAGCAGCGACGTGATGAGATTCTGCTGGGTTTCTAAGAACAAACCATTGAAGGGGAATGAGGAAGGAAGGGCACAGGGACTGTAAGGGCATTTTCATGTCATTTCTGTGTCCTCCCAATTCTCAAGCACCAAAACTGGACTGAAAACTTGATGAGCCTGAGGTGAGAAGGGAGGGGAGGGAATGGGGATTTCTTTAGAGACGAAACTGGCTCGAGCGCTTAAATGTTGACACGGACCAGCTTTCCTTAACTGGGATTAAAACCGCTGGAGGGTTTCAAGTTCAGGCTAAGGCACAACTTTATGCCACAGAATATTATTGCCATTAAAACCTCATTAATCATTTACTTAAAAAAAAAAAGTAAAAGGGTTAAGGTATTAAGTATTTCATTCTAAATATGCAGCTTGTTTCCTTTAATTGTTTGGGTTTCAGTGAGGAAAACATCCCTGCCTGCCAGTCTCACAGAAGATATTAAAAATGTTATTTATGTCTTTTTCAGGGCAAAAAGAAAGTTAGCTAAGACGGAGCGGCTTATTGTTGGGATGCAATTCTGATTTTCCAAAGGCAGCGCAGTCCGGGGAAACAGGTCCTCGTGAAACAAGAATGAAGAAGATAGCAAAAAAAAAAAGCAAAAAATCAGAAATCCACTGATAAAAGCTTCCTCTTACTTGCAAGTTTTGGTCAGCCCTGGCGTAACGCCGGGTTGGCATTGCCACCACCTGCGCTGCAGCTCTGCACATCAGCAGTCACGGCAGAAAGCAGAGAAAAGAGAAAGAAGCAGCAGCACTGAAGGAGGAAAACAAGCAATGGGAAGGCAGTAATAGGAGAAATACAAATCCATATTCTCCGTAGTTCTCAGCATTTGGTGCAAGCCTAAGAGGTGGGGAGGTTACTGAGACCATTCCCTTTGATAGCCCCTCAGGAGAGCTCCGGGGAGCAGGCGTCACACACGAAATGTCTCGCCGTGGTGGCAGTTTGTCCCTTCCTGTCCACTTGTCCTTTACCAGTGGCAGAGAATGGCCTCGAGAAGGGACGAGGAGAGGAAAAGCCAACCTCCTCTTGCTGTTTTCTCTGCCCAAGTCCCATCATATCCCTTCTCCTCAGTTAATTTCCAGTCCTAGTCTCTCCTGCTCACCACACACCACTTTCAGTGGGCATTTTCTGCTTTTTGGACTAACCCAACATTCCTGCCTAAACTCTCCCAATTTATATCAATAATTCTATATAACTAGCTGAGTTAAACTTTTATTACTTTGAATACATTAAACTAGTAGAAGCCATTACCCAGCAGAGAGGGGAAAAGGGCTGCTCAAATTACAGCTCATTGCTGTGTTCCCCCATTCAGCACCGAATGACCCAGGTCAGGCTTGGATCCTTTAGCTCTCTTTTATATTATCTGGCTATTTTAACTGGCACCGAGAGCAGAGAGAGAACATTGTCCTGAAATACAGCATTGCATCTCTTATCCTGAAAACTGCACAAGAGGGACCTAAGTACCTGCAGCTTCCCAGGAGCTTCAGCGTTAATATCACCCAGGATCAGACCCCAGCGATAGCCCCACTGTACAGACACAACTTGCAAAGAAACCAAGCTATTATTTTATTTTTTTTTCAAGTTATCCAAGGTTTTTATGATGCTGGAAAAGGCAGAACAATGAGCAACATCAGAGCCCACTACTTGTGAATAAAACATATCAACAGGTACTTAACATTTTGACTATGTGATGTTCTTTTCTCAGAATATACTGAAGCCTCTTGCTCTCAACCTAAAATGATCCTGTTTATCCCAAAACCTTTTCTGCTCTCACTTCATAAGCATGAATTTCCATCCAGCTTTATTGCTCTCAATAGAAAGTGATTACGACGCATCCAGCACATAGAATAAGTTTAGAATGTCCACTTCCACAAATATGCAAGTACCCCAAAATATGAAATGCAAATACTTTTTCCAACATAGGTACTGTCAACATTACTTCCAAACTGAGAAAGAGAGGAAGGAAGAACGTGGAGAGATTTTCACTAGTGTTTCATTAAATGAAACATCGTTCTCCATTCAGCCTTACTTTTAAACCTGTCTGGACAGGATTTCAGGATGGTCGTTCTCCTCCGAGCGTTAATGACATGGCAAACACCCACAGCGGCCTCAGGAACATGTTCCTTGCTGCTTCTCTCTTCTGTAGGAATTACTTAAAGATATATGAGGTGACAGGAGAAACATAAAATTATAAATTCATCTCCCGACAGCTAGAAGAAACAAAACTTTAGAGAGCTCCTTTTTTTCACTATATTTCTGGCATTTGTCATTTCTGACCCATTTTTGTCCCCTCCAAAACAAGCGCTCTGAGGCTCCGCAATGCCACGGACCTGCTGTTCCTCCCACTCGATTCCAGTGGGCTCCGGCGTTCATGAAGACAAACCTTCCCAAAGCACCTACTGACCTTCTGCCCATCCCCATCTTCAAAATGAGATGGGACTTAAACCAGTCACCCTTGAAAACCACACGTATGAACTTCTGAAAATTTTAACACACTGCTTAAAGTAACAACCAAACCTCTGTTCAGGTGCCTCATTTGGGGTAGTAAAGGACTCAACTATAAAGTATTTCAACTCACTGCTAATGTTAGGATTTGCATGTTGGAAAAAAGGAGGCGGTTTATTCGCCCACATCATGTACACGTATTTCAGAGAACACATGCTGGAGACATACAGCTATTATTTGAATAACGAGTGCATTTTAGTGAGGGGCTGATACAGCAATCTTACCCTGATGAAGTGTGTCTGTACGTCATTCAGCATTCTTGGAACTGTAAAACGCAGGAAATGCTGAATCCATTATAAATGTCTAAAGGTTTATTTAACAATGGGCTGATGCAACATCCTTTGAAAGGCCTTCCTCAGCAAAAGAGCCGATTTTAAAAGGCAGAGATAAATAGGAACCGAACTGCATGGGGCCAGCACGGAAAGGTGAATTGAGAGGTAGTGTTTGACTACAAGTCTCAACACAATTCAAGAAGCAATTTAAATACATAAATATTTAAATGTACGAAAACCAAGCAGACTTGTAAAGGAAGAGTGTACACTAAAACAGACAAGAACAGAGAAACGGGACCCTGAGTACGACCCATACGCTGAGGTTTGAAAACAGCCAAACTACTGTTCCCCAGGAGCTCGATACGCCAGTTATTCCAGTGTTGCTGTTTGTGCTTCTCACCAAAGGATGTCGCAGCGACGAAGGATCGGATTTGCCTCTCTTCCCACTGAGCATGGCAAGCTCGGTGACCTCCTGTTGTCTACAAGCTTATAAATCTGGTGTCGGGACAGAAATCAAACATACACAAACACCAGTGAGCTTAATTTGGGTGTCCGGCAATACCACAAGGTAGTAAGACACCGTGCTGAGCACTTCCATCGATCATTCTGCTCAGCAAAAGCAGGATCGCCTCTTCCATGTGCTCAACACGTTGACGGGCTGTTCCCCGAAAACATGTGCAGAGAAGCACACACGGGAAGAACGAAGCCTGTTTCTCAGCAAACTTCATTATTCTTCAAAGAAACGGGAAAATACTTGCAAACCAAAATATGACCTGTCATTTAGAAACAGGCTAAGCAGTCCAGGATTAGTTGGCACATTTTCTTGGGGAAATTAATCCGTGATGCTATTGCAAAATAAAAGCAATAAAGCCAAAGGAAATCAGATATTCAATAAAAAGTGGTTTAGAACTAACTATTTCCCACTTGGTTGAATTAAAAAAAAAAAAAAAAAGACTTTTTTTTCCCTTTGAAGATAAAGCCTAGATGGATCAGAGTTGCCAGTCTCTACAGGTTACCCAATGTGTAACTTGGTGTGCTTTTATCACTGAGAAGACAGGGCTAAAAGCAACCTTTGACCAAACAGTTTCCTAAAAATGTACTCATGCATATATATTATTGAGGATACACACAAACTGGGAAATGGACATATGCTGACTTCTGCTTCTCTCCAGTACCGTCTGGATTGCAGCTTTTCTCCTCCTGTTGCAGTAAAAAGAGAGCAATTTTTCAAGTTTATACCGAATGTCATTCCATTTCATTTCCAAATATAATCTCCCAGAGAGAAGGTTTGCTTGCCCTATTTCCAATCTCTGAAGTTAATACACAAATTTATATTCCTTTCTCCCACTCGCTCTCCTAAATTAAGAGGCGTAATTACTAGGAACGCTTGCTACAAACGAATAGAGTGCCAAGGGAGAAGGAGCTGTCACTGCTGGACGCTGCAGCAGCCGCGCTCCTCTCTCTCCCATCCCCGGAGGATCCTGCTTAGGAGGCAGTTTCTGTCTTTCCTATTAGCAAGGGCAGCTCACAAGCAGGAGCAGCCGCCGATCACTTCCCAGGCAGGACAATCATAGGGAACAAAATTACAAAATTTACTTCAGCCTGCCAATGAGCCGCTGGCGCTCGCAAGGATCATTCCGAATTCACCTTTTGCCTCTCCCCGGTTCTGCCGACCCTACGGGTGGCGTCGGGTTTCCCTAATGACAGCGGAGAAACTCAGATCTGCCATCTCAAAATTCAGCCCCAGTCTCATCCCTCTCTCCACCCCCCATCTCCAGCACCCTCTCAAAAGGAAGATTGATTATTATAATCAGACTTAGCTCTGACACAGTATTTGCATTTTCAAAGCACAGCACAGTCATTAACTAATTCATCTACCCCAAGGGAGCCATAGCGAGCTTTCACCTCTCTCCCCTCTGGTTCCCAATCTGCAGGCAGCCACAGCTTTTCTTCAAACAGCCCCTCTATATGCTGCGCTGCACAAGCGCAACTTGGTGAAACTCTAGACGAGCTCAGGGAGCCAAATTCAGCCCTGCCGCAAAGGAACAGCTCTGCTGCTCGCAGGGGAAGGGGACGAATGCACAGACATCCTGTTTTAACCAGTTTTCCTAAGGTTTCCATATGCAATCACAACGGTATCGGGTATTACAGAAAACAGTTTCCGATCCACAAAATAAGACCAGTGCCACAGGGGTCCCAAAATTACCATGCTCCCATATGAGCAGCATCGACCACGAGCCTCGGCTGCATCCCCAGCTGCGAGCACGTGAAGGAGGAAGCATCATCCCATCACACCCTCCAAACCCCCCAGCCCATCCAACCAGCTCTTCCCCAAACACCTACAACACACCTTCACCCCAGGACTCAGCCCCCGGGCCCCGCTTAAAGCTCTTGTCAAAGCCCAGCGCCGCCAGCCGCAGCTCCCCGCTCACACACCTCCCTTTGCTCATCTCCGCATCCCGCCCCGCAGAACCACAGAGCCCGCGGGTGCTCCGCACAACTGCAGATTGTTGCTGGTGAGCGGTAACGTCTAATTGGAAGTGCTTAACCTGTACTCAGACAACCCATTTTAAATACTCCTGTCTGGAATACTTAAGAGAGAAAAAAAAAAAAAAAAAAAAAATCAGGGAAATATTTTATTTTCTCTCTTGCTTTTTACTGTTGATCGCACAGGGGATAAAGGTGACAGCATTGACATTGCTACCCTGCAGCAACGCACTAAGGACCAAGACTTGGTATCTCAGTTGAGGGTGCAAAAGTGTGTGCAAAACCCAGCAGCTTTCAACAGCCTGAATGTCCCACCTGCCCCATTCAGTGTGATATTCGGGGCCCTTTTTACCCACACATGGTATATACAAAACCACACACAGGCTCCGGAAGGAGCTTGTCCTTCTGTTTGAAGAGCGCGTGCTCTGCTGATGTCTGAAGGCAACTGCCCTGGTCACCAGCACAGACTCCACGCCAACTGCAAGCAATGTGCAACACCAGTCACCGTGCAGGTACGGACTTAGGATGGTTTCAACAGATTCGTCTTCTTGTGCTTTGCTCCCCACATTATGCTGTATTTACTTCTTTCTGGTACTCTGAGATGGGTGCAAGATGTGACAGTTTGGGAAGAAGCACCACTGGGCATTTCAGCAGCATGGAAGCTGGCTCAGAGCTTAAGATGACAACACTGGAAAATTCGAGGGGAAAGGGGAGCAAATAGCCTGTGCAAGAGACCCACTGAGCAAGAGAACTGGAGATGTTAATTTAAACCCATGGGTTTATTCGAGTATAATTATGTATTTCAACTCTCGCTTCCAGAGGAAGGAGCAGACGAGGAATCTCCTCCCCTCCATCTTGTGCAGCCCTGTCCTGTCCAGGCACCGCTATGAGACATCACCACGGCAGGACAGCAGAAATCCCTGACAGCTCCACATCCAAAACACCCCTCTTTGCTCTAACAGCTCATTCTGAAGAAGGATCACCTAATTTCCGTGTTCATTCAGCTCAGAGCCTCTCTGCTGTTATCAGCCTCGCTCCACCACTTTCACCAGCACGTAGATGACTGTTTCCTTTAATTACTACTGAAAGCTCCTCCCACCAGAGAGAGCAAAACAGCTGGTGTCCACCGAGAGAAGGGAACTCCAGAGTAATTAGCCTTAAACGGCTGACACCTCCTACCCGTTACTCCTGGTTAGAGCAGAAAACACTGAATAACCGTCTCTTTAGAGAGCCTGTCAAGGTGTCGGACTGAATGTGCCGCAACCACGTCCAGCGCAGCCGCGGCGCTGGCGCGATGGAGTTGTCTGCTCTCGAGAAGAACATCTCACAGGTCACTTCTTTCATGCAGGAGTTGGCACTTTTGCTAGGAGCAAGTCTTCTGGCAGCTGTAATTCACAGGCGAAGCAACAAATAAATCTGCAAAGATGTCACACCTCCTCTGTACAAAGTTTGAATACAGTTAGTTTCCTGAAAATATGCCCTCGAGGAGTTTCTGGAGCTTTCAGTCAACAGTTCTTATTAAATGGTGGTTTGTCATCCCACCTCTCATCCCCACTATCAGTCTTCTTGTCGAAAACTCATCGCATAATAAACAGTCAGAGATGAACCTATTCATTTTACTGACCACCTAGGAAAATCAAAGGGAAAAAAGGAATCTAACACCCATTTCTGTTCCTTCATCTCCAAACATAAATACAGTGGAATCGATCTCTGCTTAATGCTGTAAGACAGCAAAGGAGCCTTCACTGAGCGCTAGACTTGAAAACTGAACTTAATCCTCTTGCTCCGACTCACACGGAACAACCCACGGCCTGTACTTCAGCACGCTTTTAAAAACCGCGCTCTCCCTCCCGCTGCATCTCCAGCCCAGTTTTGCAGTTCACCGCAGCCGGGAGCCCCATCTTCTGGCACGTCGCGGCAGAGAGAGGGATGGTGAGGGGGACGAGCAGCATTTCACGCTCAAGGTGCTCTCTGAACTCCCAGAGATGGGAAACGTGAGGATGGGGCAGGGGATCCAGCTGGAGGAAAGCAGCAGCTCTCTCGGCAGAACCTCCCAGCCACCTTCAAGAAAACGGCAGATGCTTGGAGTCGTCTTGTTGCCCAAACCCGTCCCCAAAGAACAGGCTAAGAAGAGCAGATTTAAGGTTTTCTAGCTAAATGGCCCATCCTCAGGCCCTCATATTGCAACAAGCAGTGGGCTTTTAATGCGTAGGAAGTAGGAAATCTCTCTCCTGGTGCCAAAAAGCAAAGGTTACGGGGCCCTGCCAAGACTGCTCTGCCTGCTTCAGCCTCTCGGGGTTATGCCTGTGGTCCCCTTCAGTTGCCAGTTGCAATCACAGAATGAAAAGCAAAAAGCAATTCCCTCTCAAATACCATGTGTCCAGTTCTGGTGCCAAAACAGGAACCTGGCATTTTAACCTTTGGTGAACATGTTCCTGCTGCCACTAATGACAAGCTCTGAGGTGCAGCTTGGAGGGCAGGGAAGGTGTAAGGGATGTGTGGTGGGTGACATGAGCACTGAATACAGCATCGACAGGACAGGGCCTGGCAGGAGCTCCATTTTATACAGCCAGTCTTTAACCGTTAATGAAATATTCATAAATAAGTTAAAATTCTCCTGACAAGCTAGATCCTGTAATACAACAAAGAGTTGTCAGCCTCAATTAAGCGATTCCAAAGAGGCAGGGCACTACCATTCATTATTCACCAAGAGGTCATTGGAAAAATTCTGCTCTATGATCTCCTTGTCTCTGTGGATAAATTAGGTTTCACAGGTCCTGCTGGAGGACTCTGCTGTCCCGACAGAGCGGCGCAGAGACCCCTGCCTGCCACCACAGCCACCCACCCCAGCATCCAACAGCCAAAGGCAAAAACCACTGGGAACAAGCTCTGCTAAGGACACACACACAAAAAGATCGAAAGCAAAACAAATAACGTAGCAAGCTGATCAGGCTGTAAGTGCAAGGACTAAGGCAATCTTGAAACGTCACGTGTTTTTAAGCTTTTATCTCCCTTTTTGTACACACAAAGCCAGCCCTGGGCAAGAAGAAAAGTATCCAGCAACCTTTGATCTGCAGGCATGACCGCTGCACATGCCTTCAATGCTCCCTTAGATCCCATTGCTAGAGACCTTCTTGTCCTCCCTCTTGCTCAGGATAAACTCTGCCTGCAGAACTGCATTTCTTCTGATGCAGGCACAACTTCCCAGAACTGTGAAAGCAGGACCAAACTGGTCTCCATCCTTGTCACGAGCAAGTTGGAGATTAAAGATGACTTTGTGCCATCCTAACATGCCTGTTCAGCAGAACAAGTCTTCCTCGCCCTCACTGGACACGCATGTTCTTTCTACAGCTTCTCCAAGCCACCTTTTAGGCAAGGCAGACAAAAGGAGCAGAAATTACTGAACCTAGAGGTATGCAGGACCTCTTACTCTATTTTCCCCTGCCTCTCAAAGTGCTGAACATTCAGAGAGCCCCTGCACCCTCCAGGAAATTTTAGTTCAACTAAATCAAACCACGTGAGTCTGAGGTAGCCTAAAAACTTCTTACAGACTCTGAGGGTGGATGTAGCCTGGAAAAGCACAAGACTTGCATGCATATTATTTGTGCCTTTTGTACCTCAAGGCTGTGGCTACTATAATAAGGCCTCTCATAATATCCCTGTCCTACTCATTCTATTTTACCAAGTAACTCAGTATAACTCAGATTTTACATTAACAACAGCGACACTGACAACAGGACTGCTCTCATCACAGCATCGCAATGTCCTCTGCACAGAAAACCGATTCATCTTTGTCCTCTGCTCCATAACTGAAGGGAAAAAGCCCTACCTCTTTCTTTCCCCTAGTTATAATCCTGCAACGCAAAGGTGAAAACACATTATCAACTCTCAGCCTATTTCTGAGTTACAAAGTGGAGCCTTCACTGTCATCCTTTTTACCAGAAAGCAAGCCATGGCACTTGTCAGGTTTTCCCCGTACACCTGTAGCGTGGAGGCTTTTCCAAATGATGGGCTGAGAATTAGACCATTGTCCATACATCCCATGTGAGCTGGACTCGCTGCTCGGTTTTGGGTGAATACCTGTCCCCGGGGAGCCCCAGGGGAGCAGCAGTAGGGGGGCAGCTCCGGTTCCTCCTTGTCGAAGTCCCAACCCCGTGTCCACTGTTATTGCCTTTGATGAGAAAATGGAAACAGCCCTGTCGAAACCAAACGGTGCTGCCGAGTTCCATAAAGCTTTCACGTTAATGGATCCAACAGCAGGTTCATTTGTGTAATGGGACTTTTAAACAGGCCGTTTACTTCTTTTTAATTCAAAGGGAATGTACTATTTGATCCCAAGTGCCTGGCTAGTTTTTTAAAGCAGAGATAAACCACAAAAATTGACTCACTAAATCTCTTCTTCTAACCTAATTAAAATAGCATTGAGATACTACCATGCATACCTCTCCGATCTGCAGGCACTTTGTCAGCACTCATCTGCCCGGACCCCAAAGCTTCCACCACGGCCTCCTTCACTCGCAGCCCATGCAATAGATGCTTCCGATGTCGCCACAGTTTTGTGTGGAACATGAATTTTCCAGGAGGGAACGTACAGCAGATGCAACGCAACCAAACTAGGCTGTCCATCGTTCCCTATGCTAAGAGAGGGGGAAAAAAAATCCTCTCTCTGTTCCTCAGCTCACTATATTCCTGTACCATGGGAATGAAAAAGGGCTAATTTTAATGTACTTGTTTACGACAAGCATTGAGAGTGAGCTCTCAGCTAGGAAAAGGAGAAAAGTCACTGAGTACTCCCATTCCTCTGTCCCGGGGTTTACCTGGAGAACCAAAGCTCTACAGGAAAAACACCGGGAGAAAAGCTGAAACAGAGCATCAATGACTCCTGCACACTCACCTGCCTTGTTCCAGCAAATAACATTTCTAAATGAACAGGGCCACACAATAAAGTGAAGAACAATACAAACACTGTGAAGTATATACAGAACAAACAAGCAACAAAAGCTTCCACTGAAATAAAACTACCTGATAGAGGAAAAAAAAGTCTCAGACATTGATCTGAAAACCTATTTGAAACAAACAAAATTCACTGAACATCTTGGGTCAAAAAATATAAACACAAACGCAATTACCGATAACACAAAGCAGGGAGGCTTTATCATGGAGGAGCATAAATAGATCAGGCAGAAGAAGCCAGCTGAAAACGGAAGGAGCAGCAGCAGAATTGAAATGTAACAGTGCAAGTCCCACCACGGCCAGAACCTCTCCTAAGAGCTGAGTCTTCATCGGTCAGAAACTAGAGAGGAGGACAAAAAGCTGGGCAGATTGATCGATCCCAGGATGAACACCAGTGCCATGTGGCAGTGGAAATGGGTAATGTGATTCCAAAATGGAAGAGTCAAGCTCTATCCAGGACAGAGAGGTACCTGCCTTTACTGGATGCTCCTGGAGAAGACATTCCTGTCCAAGCTACTGCTGGAACACCCCCTGGAATGATGGGACCACTCTGGTTACTCATCTTCAACAGAGACACAGAAAAACAGGTAGAGATTTAGAGGAAGCTGCAGGATCCATGAGGAGACTGAGAAGCCTGTTTTAAGAGGAGACTGCAAGAGCTTGATTTGTTTAACCTAGACAAATGAAATGCCGGGAGAGAGCAATTGTTCTCTATAAATATGTCACGGCATAAATATGAGGGAGGAAGAACAGTCACTGTAGTTTAAGGAGAACATTAGCACAAGAAAAAAATGGATATTAACTGCACGTATATTTTCAGTTGGAATTGGGAAGATTTCAGCTATCAGAGCAGGCTTTCAATGGTAGCAAAGGGACAAACAACCTAAGCAGTTTCAAGACAAGCTTGACAAATTTATGAACTAAGGCATACGCTGCAATTGTCTGAGTAACCAAAGGACTGGACTTTATGATCTAAGAATCCTCTACCAGTTTACTGTTACTATATAATTTCATTCTGGATCAGCTATTTTTGCTGTCACTTCATAATCAGATTCATGTTTCTCAATCTGATTTGAGAACTGGATATTTCCCTACAATTGCCATACTAAAACTGTTGCTGTGTTCGTGCTGTGCTACTCATCCACCCCGAGTTTGCCAGTCTCACATAAGGTGTTAGAATAAAATCTGCTGCATGGTAGGGAGATTTGCTGTCATATTGCTAAATCAGACTTGGTTTCATCAGATCGAACATACGATTTGGCTCCTTAACTCTTCCTGACCTGCTGCCCTTAAATAAAGGTCTCCTGTTCTTTGCAGAGGGTTAACAAACGCTTTTACTCGAGGCAAGGGGCATTCATTATTTTCATTTCAAGGTGTCTTTATTTCTTCTGTAAAGACACTCAATTTAATGCCATTCATTTCGTGATGGCTACATTCTTGGACTTCTTTACCTCCCACCCTGCTAAGCAATTCTTCTGATTCTTATATCCATCCCTTTTAATCTGCTGGAGTGTGAAATATAATCTGTTCCAATGAGCAGTCTATAGATGTCAGATCCCACATGGGCCAAGCCGCCTTTTGAAGATGAAAGCCAAAAGATACCCAGAGCACCTCAGGGCAATGAAAATACAGGTGATACTTTAATACCAAGCCGACTTCCCTCAGGGATTAATGATGGAGAAAAAAAATCTTGACATGAACGCCCCTGCTACAGAACCAGACTGGAAGTGTAAGACGAGGGATCACAGATGTTGCTTGGATGGCAAGCTTGAGCCAAACAATTTCCTCCTGTCTATAAAGGGAGACGAAAAAGGCAAATGAAAGTTAGAAAAACTTAACACATCTGCTTTTCTCCCTCAGGAAGAGAAACAAAAATAATATAACAAACAAAAAAATGTTTTCTACAAATACTGTTTTGGCTTGAAAGAAGCTCTCTCAGGTCTGTGCCAGCAGAGCATTAAACTAACATTCCATAAGCAGTAAGATCCTGGGACCATCAAACAGGGGCCATATGTGTGAACTCTAGAAGCAAACTCTTGCACATGCTGGAGATAAAGATATTGGAGCACTAACGTTGATAAAGAAAACTTCCCACGATGGTAAAATTGTCAGAAAAGTGCATATACCTACACAAAAATTACAGTGAGGGAGTGTGTTTAGGCACCAAAAAAATACTCACAATAACAAACATTGTTTCAGCAAACAAAGGAAACACAAAACCCACAGAACTGCGGGACAACTAAGTCATCTGAGCCCTATCAGAGTGGTGACTCTCATGTACCACCTCTCTGGGCAGGCACTGCTCCCTTACAACAGGAGTACACGCAAACTGTGAATAAAGAAAAATAAATAACTGAAGGGATAGAGGCAGAGAAAAATCAAAGTTTCATTGTCTTAATTACACAGTACAATGATAAGGGTAATTTTTCTTAAATCAGAAAATAAATTCTAGATTCAAGTTCCCTGAAGGATATAAAATATTAGAGGGTTTTTTTATGGTTGTAATCACAAATGCATTTCTCCAGCCACTACTGGCCGTGTCTAATTAGGGCAAAGTATGTTAATGATACAGCGGCACAGCCCAGAGACGTCTTCAGTTGCAATATTAATTGCATTTAGGGAAAGAAGCATGAATTGTGCTTATACAAACTAATTAGTATGGGTTTGCTAATTAATACTGGAAAGTCAAACTGCCTTTGTCTTGTCAACTGCAATTAGCTGAAGACGTTTAAATTTTCTTTTTTTTTTCTTTTTGTTCTTCCAGTAGTAAACTGACTTTAGACGACAAGCAACACAATCGTGTCAGCGGTGGTTAGTGCGGCAAATCCATCTCACTTAGCTCACGCGAGACATTGTGCCCTGGCCTAGCACAGTGTCCCCTACAGCACCTGTTGTCCCCACGGACACCGCTCCCTGAACTACAGCCCTCTCCTCCCAAGGACACAGACAACATCTTACCGAGGCCACGATCCTATCAGATTTGTCCCACAAGTATTTGACTTTTAAATATTGCTGTGTAAAGAATCAATTATTTACCGGGGCATTCAAGATGAGGAAAAAACAAACAGGAAAAAAAATTTAAAAAATAAAAATCAAACTCATCAATGAGATCCAATCAGCTACTTCAGCAGCCTCAGAGCCCATCGCTTCATTTCCAGTGCTCTGGGGAGGGTGGCAAAGCCATTAGCACCCTTTGGGGTGGCAGGAGAGATGTCACCTCGACAGAGGTTTATCTCAGAAGCAGCCCAAAGACCCAGCAGACTGTATGATAGCACCTGACAGGTGTTTATTCCATTTCACTCCGGCCCATAAGCCTGTTTGCAGAATGGCTGATGAAAAGCAATATCCATACCTGTCAGCACCCAGAGCGGGACGAGCCCTTCTGCAGCCCCCCAGCCAGGGGGGCTGAACATCAAACTAACAAGCAGGGGATCACAGGTGAAAAAGGGGGAGAGAGATGAAAAGGAAGGCGAGATGCCAGGAATCCAAATCAGTAAACAATTGCTGAAGTGTCAGCTTTAAAGGAGTCTGAAAATAAGGCCATCCAGCTGAGACACTGATCTGGAAAGGGGGAAAAAGAAAACACATCAAGAAGATTTTGTTGGGTGGCAGGGAGGAGAGCGGAGGTGATGGCACAAGTGCTGGAGCCCCTGGGCAGGCAGCTCTGTAAGAGCCCATCCAAAGGGGACAGACATCTGCCAGCCCAAAGACAAGAAGTGACACAACCTTCCCTACCAGGGAGATCTCACCTGGGGATGGAGAAGAACCATTTACCACCAGTGAAAAGAAGAAACTACGCTGCCACGTTTCTCCTCAAAAGGGAAATAGAGGGAAAAAAAAAAAGTCTCTCTTCCTCTGTTGGAAGCAGTTTTCTTATATTGAACAAAATTCAAAGTGCTGAATAAAGGCCACCCGTCACAATCCATGGAATACAGGCTGTCCGCGTGAGATGGATGTAAGCTTTACTGAAGGATCACCAGACCTGCGGTTTTCCACTCAGCAACCCTTGGGAATAGGCACTGAACACCGACTGCTGCTTTATCCTCTGCTGACAGATGATGCACAACACCAATTAATGCTTTAACGCTAGAATTTTCCAGTTTCACCAGCTCTCTGCTAGACTGTTTAATACGACAAACTTTTCGAGGCTAACAAATAACTCAAAACCCAGGCTTAACGAGCCAAAAAGAAAAACTTCAAAGTGTTTGAAAAAGAAAAAAAAAACCACACAAAACATTTAAAACATAACAGCAAATTTATCCTTTGATACGTCCAGTGAGCACAATGCAAAATTGATTGTACAGAATTGAAAACTATAACAAGGCAGCATGTAATGAGATCAGATGGTAAACAGGACTAATTCGGTTTTCTTTGGAAATATCAGTCCTGACCTGCAGCAGCACAGAAATAGCTGAGCACACAAAAACGTTTGCCCACAATGTAAGACCACCCAGAATCAGAGTCAATTAACACTCTCATTATAGAATGTCTGATGTTGAAGCAGCAAGGAGAATAAATTTTTTTTTAAAAAAGGGAATCTAAAGGATGTATGGCAACCGATTAATAGTGCAGCAGGGGCAGCTCTGCCCTTCAGTGCCCTAGCAGAGTTAAGCACAAGTCTAAAAATCTAGTCTTAGCACTGGAGTTTACGATTGAGGTTTTAGAGCAGAGGTCTGTTTAGCACCTATTGACTAGCCAGTGACACACACCCATCTTTGCATTAGTAATAAAGTTAATCCAGTGTAAAACACATCTACAGAATAAGTGTTTACATCTTGGATACTGCTCAGGTTTTTCTTGCAGCTAGGAGAAGTTGCAGGAATCCCACAACTCACCCATTAGTAAAAACATTCGTTCACAAAACAGCTTAATGCTGACACCTCATTTATTCCTGAGTATGAAGACTTGTACACAATAGTCATGAAACTGCACAGAACCCTCCCTACTGCCTGGTTTTGTGGCCTCTATTGGTTTTGGTCTTTGAGGGAACTTCCAATAGAACAGATAAACCCAGCAGAAAATTAACAGATATTATAAAAAACTAGTTTGTGGTAATTCTGTCGCATCTCATCTGCTTGTCCTTTGCGCACTTGAGACTGGATCAAAGGCCCCCAAAGAAAGGAGCTAACTCAGCATGAAATAAAATGCTTGCTTCTGATCTAGAACTGCTAACGAAGAGAAAAGGAAATTGCCAAAAAAAAAGGAAGCCCACTAGATCTCATCCAACGCTTGTTCCAGGTGAATACGGAGAGAGTGCCAAGACTAGCAGTAGTGATACAAACTTTTACAATGCTAATTTGCTATTCATTTCTGAATATTTGGAACCAATCCGCTGTTTAAATGAACTAAGTTTTGCATTCGTTACTGCTCCGTCAAACAATTTAAAAACTTCAAAAGAGAAACACTTACCATCTCCGCTCTTTGCTTATGATTTCCCACTTCTTCCAGAACTTGAGACAGCTGAGCCTTCAAGACAAAAAAATAGAAAATGAAGCCTAGGACATATTTTTGGAGGTTTCAAATCCCAAATGGTTCATGGAAAATGTTCTGTTGAAATTCTAGGGTACAGGGTTGGTTTTGGAAGCCTTCAGTTGTTGTGGTAGAATCCTCTCTGGAAAAGAACCTTACTGAATTTCTGTGAGAAAAGGTCCCAACGCAGGGAGAGGTTTTTTCCTTTTTAAGAGGAAATCTGAAATTTAAAGAATCCGAAACCAAAGTGGAAATATCTTGTTATCCCTGTATAATTTGAGGAGAAACAGGAATCTGACTCAGAGAAGGAGCAGTTCTGTTTATGAAAAAAGATTTTAAACAAAACGGATATTTTGGAGAAGCCACACAGGCTACTTGACTGTTATTACTTCCCACATCTTTTATTTCATGAGGCTTTGCTAGCCTGCAATCAGCCATTCTCTGATTAGCAGAAAACCCAAAAAATGGTCACAACTGATGACAGAGAAGCTAATTTAAACAACATAAACAAACAAGATGAACTAAAAAAAAAAAAACTTGCCTACAAACCAATTCACAGAATTTCAAGCAGATATTCATTAAAACCCTCCAGAGTCCCTCTAACAACCCCTCGTCACACATGAAATGGGTCTTTTGAGTGCTACATCCAAACCAGAGACAAATAGGAAACAGTTTAATACAAAGAAAAGGAAAACATTAAGCTTTGAAGGCTAACTGCACTGAAATGCAAGCAAGCAAACAGAAAATATGCAGTCTTAGGATTCAGCATAGCAGAACTTGAATTTTGCAAACAACCAACCAACCAGTTCAAGACCTCCCTGGCCCCAGAGCTCAGCAGACACTGAAAAAGTTCCAGATTCTTGCTGTGTGGGACCCGGGATGGTGTGACGTTATTTAAGGAACAGAAACTCCAATAAGATGAAAAGGGTTTTAATAAAAGCCTGGGACTTGGCACAGGGAAGTGAAACATGAAAAATGAAACACCATGGGAGATGCGAGTCCCAACCGAACATGGAGTGTACGTACAAGCAAGAGAGAAGATAAAAGTAAATTATCACCAAGTTTGATGCTGAAATATCAGGAAACTATAAATTTGTGGACATCTGGGAAAGACTTTTTCCCCACTATTGAATTAGGTAGAATTACACCAGCAGGCTAAAGCCAGAAAGGAGTCACACAAAGAAGAATTAGAAAACATCCCTCTCAGAGACGTTATTTATGAGATCAAGCATAGTCTTTGCGAAACACCCCAAGACTGAATATTTTTGAGCATCTTCCCACCTTTTCTGTATATTTAATAGCCTTAATCTACATGAAGATGTATACGACCTTTACATGAGAAAACCTTGCCTATTCTAAACTAGATGTAAAGAACCACTAAAAATTATATATTTGCTACCATTCCTGAATTTGAGGGTCATTTCCCTGTTCAGCCTCCTATTAGTACAGACTTCCATAGAATCACAGAGTAACGGAGATTGGAAGAGGCCAATTCAATCCCCTGTTCAGAGCAGGGTCAGCTACATGAGGATGCTCAGGGTCAGCTGGGTTCTGAGAATTTCCAAGGAGGCAAAGTCCAAAACACCTCTTGAGCAACCTGTACCAAGCTTTGGTCACCTTCACAGTGGAAATATTTTCCTTTATAATATCAAGACGATAGCGCCCTGGGAACTTGTTTCACTAGATGGTATAAGAGAATTTAAAAGTACAAGACCTTGAGAGAATTCAGAAAAAAAGGATAGAAAAGACCTTGACATATTTTACATCAGGAAGAGGCTGCAAAAACTTTTAGACAGGAGAGAAATAATAGAGAGGGATGTGAGAAATCAGAAATACAACGAGGAAATATTCCATAATTTACCTCGCATATAATATAGCTTGAGGAAAATAACCAAATATAAACCTCTCAAGCTGCTATGCCAGCAGAGACCTAGAGGCGAACGTGGACAGCAAGTCCAAAACAGCAGCAAATAACAGCAGATCAATCTGATTTGGAGAAGCAATCAGATAAGAATTAAATCACAAAATAAGTTTTCTTCATTGTGTTTATTTCTAGACTGCTCATCTCAAAGGGAAAGAGTAGCTAACTAGTGGGAATTCAGAAAACAGCAACTAAACTTACCAGATTGCTGGAAGAAATGATTTATGAAGACTCAGATTTTCAAACGTATGGTTTGACTCCAACTCTCACAGAAGAGCAAAAGGGACACATTTAATGTATTCAGAGCCATTACAATGATACAGCTGGAAACAAGGAGGGTTTCCAGGCCAGCTGATCCCGGCCGATGCGTTTGCAGACCGGAGCGGGGACCCTTTCGTGTCCAGGGACACGGGCGGGCACAGGAGGGACAAGACAAAGCCCCAACTTTCGGTGGGGTCCCCTGCGCCTGCTCTTGCCTGGCTGCGAAACAGATGATCTGAATGCTTTATCACATCCAGTTTGTAAACATTAGCCCTACCCCAGACTTTCTATTAGCTTAAATCAAATATTGAACCTAGCTCAGCTGTTAGAGGACAGCTGCTTGCGAAGTGATTCACTGCCATGTTCCTTCCAGGCCACGAGAAAATACAACCTAATCACCAGCAGCATGACAGATGCGCACATTTTTAATTATGAAGAAGAAATTAGGCTCTGAACTTGTCCCCACATCTCAGTTAATCAGAGTGCTCTGGAGGAGCTGCCAGGCGCCGTGGCCATGCAAGGCTGTTGCGCTGAGCCCTGCACCCAGGCCCACACCCAGCGCCGCGCCGGAAAAGGCTGAAAGAAACAGAATGCACCTTTTCAGGAATGAACTGTTGGATCATAGAATCATTTCGGTTAGAAAAGACCTTTAAGATCACCAAGTCCAACTGTTAACCCAACACTGCCAAGTCATTTCAGTTGGAAAAAACCCTCAGGATCATCGAGTCCAACCATAACCTAACTCCAGCACTAAACCATCTCCCCAAGAACCTCATCTACAAGTCTTTTAAACCCTTCCAGGGATGGTGACTCCACCACTGCCCTGGGCAGCCTGTTCCAATGCCCGACAGCCCTTTCCATGAAGAAATTTTTCCCGATATCCAATCTGAACCTCCCCTGGTGCAACCTGAGGCCAGATTCAAACATGCCTGGCCACTTTTCGGGAGCACTGAACCTGAGCCATTGTAGGTGGCTGGGAAGGAGATGATGTGCAAGAGTCCTTGACGCCTACACCAGCAGGTGTGGGAGGGCTGTCTGCAGCAGACGCTGGAGCAGTTTGCCAGCCCCATCGCAGGGTTTTGCACTGGGAAAAGCGATGTCCCACCTATAGGTAGCTCAGCTGTGTTTTACGGGCTTTTCCACTGAGCACATTCACCTCGGTATCTCAGGAATCTCTCAGTAGGAAAGACTTGTGTGTTGAATTTTCAGACTATTCACAAAAGTTAACGTAAAGCTCCAAGGAAATTCTCATTACTTAATACACATGTTAAATTCCCACGGATCACTGAGCTCAAGCATTAAGAAATCTGATAAGCAAACAGAGATTAAGAATCAGATAAACAAATAAATGTAAAGTCCAATTTGCCCACTGAAGGCAGCACAACCAGGTAAAATAAAATCAAATAAGTAGCGTAAGCAGAAAAAAAAAATCCTCTCAAGCATTCACTCAATTACTTTAAGCCTCCAAAAAAAAAAAAGGTTTCTCAATTCAAAACATTCATCTTACATGACAACACAGTCTAATCTACTGTCAATGATACTGTCATCCTCCAAAGAGAGTGGCAGGAAAAGAAAGATAACCTGTGCTCCGGCCTCGACGGGATACAGAGCTCAGGGCTGAAAGAGGAGCAGAAACGTTTTCCAAGGAGAGGAACTGGTTTGGCTCCTAAGGAGACATTTCTGAATTGTTTAGCTTGCTTCCCTGCATCAATAATTTGTCTTCTACAGCGTCCGAAAGTCAGCCTTCACTGACAATGCTGGAGGAGGTTGGCCGGAGGGGTTTAATGAATGAAACTAAAGCAATCTGTGGTTGCAACGCAGGAGTTAACACCAACAGCATCAACAGCCCCACACTCTTCTCCAGGGGCGGAACGTGAGCCGACTGCCATGACCGATGGGCAAGCGGCTCGAATGTGAGACTCACGTGTAGGAAAAAATTAGCTACTCCATCTCTAATGAACAGTCTTTCTCTACACAACAATACCCACCGCTCTACAAGCAATTAGCAAATCGAAGTGCTCTCTTTGTGGACCTGCATTAATTTACTCCTCGATGTTGCACATTAAATAGCTCATAGGTACGGCACAGCACAGTAGTAGCAACAGCCGAAGCCATAAAATTAAAGCTTGCTTCACGGAGTTAGGGAAGCAAAATTATGCGTGCTG
Source organism: Caloenas nicobarica (assembly GCF_036013445.1). NCBI lineage: Eukaryota > Metazoa > Chordata > Aves > Columbiformes > Columbidae > Caloenas > Caloenas nicobarica. Next base: position 5,277,202 of record NC_088258.1, on the reverse strand, counting down.
CATACAGGGAATAAATCAAAACAACCTTCATTTAGAAACATCATTTTAGTCTTATGCTTTCATCAAAAAACATGATTATCTTAACAATCACATTAATAGAATGTAGGTACTTTACAAGGGAGAGAAACAAGCAGCACATTCACAACCTCAAATTAAAGAGAGTCATTCTTCTTCACTAGGGTGAAATACCTGAGAATATACATAGCTGCCTGTTCTGGGGTTGTGCTTTCGCAGCTCTAAATCCCACCTGCATCCCCCGGAGGGAGGGGGAGAGGACGAGCTTTGGCCTGGCAGAGCGGTCACATAGCTGCAAAAAGGGGCATTTTTACAGCACGCCCAAGAGACCCTTAGCAGTATTTTATATGCAACGGTTGTATGCAAATTCAAGTCAAGTGTGGTGATTGGCAAATTTAGGTATGATGTTGCTTAATAGCTATTTCAAATTAATTAACTTCTAAGATAAATTCTTGCCTCTCCTCTTTGAGAAAGTTAACACACAATTTAAATTTACAAGGATATATCAGCATCCAATCACAGAAATATGGAATCTTGTATGTTCTAACATGCCAAATCATCTCAGTTCCCTTGTGCTGGCTGCTCCCCACTCCCTGGGTAATCTCACAGTAACTTATCTAGCCGATCACTTACAAAAGAAGATACAAGATGAAGTTTCTTGGCTGAAGCCAGATGGCCTTAATGTGTGGTTAAAGTGCGATGTGACCTATAACAGAGTCCGAGCCAGCGTATCTTATCTGATGCCATAAGCTGGGGAAGAAAAGAAAAAAAAACAAAAAAAAGCACATTGCCTCTTTCTATCAGATTCAGGAGATAGGAGGAAAATACGGTGCACCAAAGCTGCAGCTGAAATACAGAAGGAAAATCCAAAACATGGCTGCACTCCCAGGACAATTCTGATAAGGAAAGCACTGATCGTACCACTTAAAATTTAATCATAAATTTAAAACCATATAGCTCTATGCACCACGCTGATGAGTTACATGGAACAATAGAGTAATATCATGAGAATACTTTGAAGAGCAGCTTGCAATCCTTAATTCTCTCGCGAAGATATTTTTATAAGATTCTGGCTTGTAGTGAAAACAAGAGGAAAACTTTGATTTGACAAAACCCACAGACAGCTTACTTATGGGGGTGGCGGAGACTGAGACAGAAGTAACTCATCAGCCACTTGCAGTTAGACTTCGGTTTATTTGCATACTGTGATCCTGCATATTAAAATATTGTGAGAGCTGAAATGAAATTTTCATTAGTGTTCAATCTGAAATCTCACCCATGGGATTCGACTTTCCACAGTTAATGCATGCATTTGCCTGTTTATCCTTTAAAAGTTAGATATCCAATTATACTATGGTAGCCAATACCTTCCGCCTTCGATCCATTAGCGCACGATTACCGCAGATTGGTACCAGTACAGTATTGTTTTAGCATCTCTGAAGTGCACTACAAAATTACACCGGGTTAAATGGTCATTTCTAATTTAAAATATTTTCATGCTTTGTAGATGAAATTACTGTTCTTTCACAAAATTGCATCCGTTGAGATCACAATCAGTAAGATAGTTTCGTGTCAGACATTGCTAAATAATTTCCTTGCTGCTTTACAGATTCTATTCTGCTGTTCTCAAGAAAGTTCTGCTGGTTATGAAATCAAATGCATTTCCTTTATAAAGTGGGAAATAACAGCTACAAATAAACTCTGGTGTTGTCTCAAAAGCATCAAAACCACCATGTTATCTTACAGCAGCCGGATGGGAGGTGGCAAGGGGCTCGATCTGGTGCAAACGTGAAGGGGAAAATTCCCCAACCCATTTTCAACGTATTTCAGAAATTTATATACAGTTAAGCGACACTGATTGTGACTTGCAGAAAAGCTGCAATAGGAGAGAGACTCTTACTTACTGACATAATTAGTATTATATGGATAGGCTTACAGCTCAACGAAAAGCATGTGTCTCAGGCCACAGTTTATGTGGTTTTCCATGTAATTTAATCTTTCTTAATTTTACCCCAAGCAAGGACACAAAAGACAGCAAACTAGAATGCCTGTCAGCAAGATGTCCCCGCATCTCCAGGGACTCGTGCTCCTGGGCACCAAGCAAACCACAGCACCCAGGGACTGACGGCTCCTGCTCTCTGCAGTGTCCCGAAGGGTGTTTTTCATCCAAAAAGCAAGAAAGAGCTGCTCCTTCTTTGAGAACCAGTTTCCTACTGGGTTTGATGTGCAGCAGGGAAATGCCGCCCCCAAGTGAGAGACAAAAAGCAGCCGGATACCAAAATGAAGGATAAATAAAGCAAAAGCTCTGGGGTGCTAAACAAACAAACAAAAAATGATACTGCAAATTGAAAAATTGCTAAAGTCATAGTTATAATTACTGAAGATACAGGGAAAGCATCTGCAAGATATGGGCTCCTGTCAACACACTATCAAGATTTACTGGACAAAGAGATAATAACCAAACCTTTCTCTTGCTCTTAAGTCTCAAGGACAGACCAATCTCTCTCCTTCTCTTTTAAGAGACACGGTCACTTAGTAATGTCAAGAATTCTTGACAGTGAGCTTATTATAATGAAATCACCCCAAACTCTCACTGGTTAGGCTACAAGAAAGGAGAGTAAACAAAGTCACTGCGGAACAACTGATCTGAGGAAAACAGGATTTCAAGCAGGAATTGCCCACATCCTTATTCCTGGCAAGTCACTCGACCTGGCTTAAAATAAACTGCGTGGTTCTGCAGCAGAGACCTGGCTTTTGTTCCCACTCTGCCTAACAACTGCCGAGAGACCCGGGGCAAAGTACTAAGCTCTCTGAAACTCCTTTTTTCTCTTCCTCTCTAATGTAAAGATAATACTCACTCCTTAAAACCATTCCAAAATCTTTGACCGAAGGTAATCTCTGAGCACAAGGTGCCACTATTGACACTAAACGTACCTGATGGGCCACAGCACTCGGGCAGTAAAAGGATTAAGCACCACATTAATTTAAGTGCAGAAGTCAAGCACCTCCACGTTCAGAGGCGGAGGTAACTTCATCTCCCTGATCCTCAAAGCAAAGGTGACCTTCAGAACTGCAATAAAATGTAAAACTTGGGGAAAGATTCTGAACTTCCCCAAATCTGTTCCATCAACACTGTTCACATCATCTCCCAGGCAGATGCTGTCAGGTAAGGGACACGGTACCAGAGCAAATCAAGAGATGAAAAAATGCAGAGCATTATATTCAGGGAAGGATGAGTGCCTGGAGATCAGAGAGCCTTGTGTCAGACTGAAACACAAAGAAAAAGCAGGTAGGTAGGAAAATAAGGGAGTCTGGTGTTACCGGATCTTTCACGTGACAAAAAATGCATTAGATTTTAAAAATGTCTCAAAACAAGAGCAAGCATTTGTTGTTTTACACTCTGAGCTGCAGCCGAGGTTGAGGCGAGACTGAGGGGCAACAGCCGAGCGGCTCCTCTCTCCTGTTCTTTCTTGATGTTTTCGTTCAACACCTCACTAAGAAGGAGCACAGAGACCAAAAGATTAGCACAGCTCTCCTGGGAATAACACACTTTTGCAGTAGGTCTCCTTCCCTCCATCCCAATCAAATGGTGCTGCAGCCCCTGGGGAGAGAATACATTGCCAAAGAAAAAATGTGAGTTTGCAGCTGCTTCCTCAACAGCAAAGGGCAGCCTGACTGATGAAACTCTGCCAAGCCCGTTGCTTGGAGCGTTATGCGGTTGGACAGAACAGCATCTCCCGGACACACACGAGCGACTGCTGGATGCTGATGGACTCTCCAAAGGAGTCATTCCCCATCACTGCAACACCCATCAGAGAAGCCTCTGCCACCAATATTATTTTCGTGGGCTCAGAAATATTCCTACCTCAGAAAAGCGGCTGAGTGTGCAGTTGTAGCAGGGAGTCTCTCTTCTCTTTTGCTGCTCCTCTAGCAAAATTTTGAACCCAACAGCAGAAAGACAACCTGGCATAAAATCTGGCTGTTGAGGGCTGACCGAGAATCTCTTGCCAGGAGTAAAACAGATTATTAATATATTAGTGCAACTAAAAAACATTCAGAGAGTATCAACTCATTGCACAGGGAAACAGCAAAAAGGGAAAGAAATACAAATAATTTTGAGGACGCTAAAGAGAATTAATTTTACTGTGCCCTGATCAAATCTGTAAAGTCGAAATGAAGGGATACCAGCACCAGATTCTGAAATGAATGTAGCGCCTCTGGGAACCTGGTTATTCAGCGCTATTTAAGTGATCAGAAAACAAGTAAATAAGCAATTCTGGGATCTGGAGAGCATGATGTTTTCTTCAGGTTGTATTAACCCTTCCTGAACTGAGAAGTAGTGCTGGAGACTACAAGCAGAAGACAAAGTAGCTAAGGGGAACAGAATCCCTTGCTATTAAGTGTAATAACAAAGTTGGTTGGAGAGGAGGGGAGCAAATGTTTGTGCATTTCTTTAATTTTCTGGCAAAATTTTAATTCCAGCATTTTTTTTTTTCCTCTTTTAGATTATCAGGCTCCAAAACTCCTGTCTTGATGAAAGCAAACATTAGCACTCACTGAACCCAGAAAAAGGGAATCTTAAAAACTAAGTGTGGTGGCAATATGGCATCCAGCATCTCTAACAAATTGTGAACTTTTCCACTGCTCCTTCCTACTAATTTTTTCCAGTACCACCTCCCTGGGTTTAAGTTCTTCCTCTGTCAGTTGCCTCCAACTAGGTTTGATAGCTAGAGGGAAAGAAATGACATTTAGTTGATGAAGTCTGTAAATTAGCAAACAAAAATGTTCACTCTTATCCATTCATCAGAAAAAAATGGTGGAATTACATCTCTACCTAAAAAAGCCCTTCTAAATTCAGCCCGATGAGTCAGCATTGCTGCATCTCATCACCAAGAATGATTCATTGTCACTGCACTTCTCAAAGTCAAGACTAAGGGTATTCACCCCAATTCACTGCCATCTCATAACTCCTCTGGATCCAGGCACTGTGCTTGCATACAGTACTGTTAGAATGATTTATGTGAGTGTGTCACTTTTAATTTAAAGGTATAAAGAGCCATCAGCAGTTCACCAACCATAAAGCAACATTTTCTTTTGAGTGGACTGGCAGTTGAAAGTTGAATACCCAGAAAATATCCTTGTGTGCCAAGAGGAGAGGTCTCTACACCCCTGTAGCCAAAGGGTGGAAATGCTTCTGAAGACAGGAAGGGATGGCAAGTATCTTTGGAGAGAGACACTAATACGTGGTTATAAGTTAAAAGAAGCCTTTCAGGGCAGTTAACACCTGAGTAGAAACTCAGACAAAAGCAGTATGGACGGAAAGGCTCTACCTCAAGCAGAAGCCATGGTGAGGAAGAGGGTTTTGTGCATGGATCACACCTCAGACAGAAGATCTGTAGCTGGATGGAATAAAGAATATTGGAAGATAAACAGCAGCACAGCTGTGGTTTTCGTTTTATACAAGTCTCCAAATATCACAGTTGCTTTACTTAACCTTCCTAACTGTTAAAACAAGGCTACTGAACAACTCGTACTGCCCTTAGCATCCTGAGTACTCAATGGTAGCACCTTCCTCCAAGCTGCCGAAGGCTATTTGGCAGCTGGCGATGTGTGGCGATAGTTCGGACAAGATATATTTAACGATATATGTGTGCTATGAACCCTGTCCCTAACTCTATCTCACTGCTATCCACACAAACACGCTCCCAACAGGAGCTCTCGGGCATGTCCACACACTTCCCCGGGCAGCTGTTGGGAGCCAGCTGGCAAACGCCATTGGGGAAGCGAAGATCCATCTTTAAATCAAACTTTTTTTTTCTTCTGATTTAATTTTAATCTAGTTTAGTTTCTTTTCCTGGTCCTCTGTACTACTGCACAGGTTCTTCTAGCTCAAATAGAAGCCAGGGAGGGGTTTAAGCCAGCACTACCTTTGGCATGTGAAATTACAGCCAGCGTATTTTTGGCATCCAGCAGAACAGTGAGTAAAGTGCCTAAGCCTCGGAGGGTCTCCAGCAAATTTGAAACACTCTTGGAAGTTGCTAGGTAACTACATTCACCTCCGGACAAGACTGCGCAATGTTTGCTCTGATGAAGCAATGCTTGTATTGCCCTTCCTTCCACCCTGGGAACGTGTTTGCTGAGGACCCGTCTCCTCTGCTGCCAGAGTATTTCCAGTCTCTCGTCTGGGTCTGTAGTTGGATTTTGCTCAATAAAGCAAACATTACATTTTAAACATAGCTATTATAATTAGCAGAACCTCATTGCTCAATTTCCCCTTCCAGACAGGGATTTCCAAATGTCAGAGTGTGCTCAGCAGAGCTGATCTGCACCGATGGCTGCTCTGAACGTGACTGACCTGGGAGGGTCCAGAGTGAAGAATCAAATCCTATCACTGGAGGTGAGATGAAAAAACAAATAGGATAATTCTCCTCCTTCATCCTGTACCTTCATTTTCTTTTATTATGTGTGCAGCACTGTGAGCAAGGCACAAGTTCAGCAGAGAGACTCTCCTCTTCGACGCAGAAGGTGTATTCACACTTGAGACCAAGCGGGAATTTCATACCTGTTCTCTGGGTCATCCTCCCAGATGACTCTGCCTTGTCCTGGCTGTCCTGCCAGGGTCCTGTGGTATCAAAGCAAAGAGCAATAAAGGGGGAATAAAAAAAGGAAAAAAAAAAAAAAAGACCAAACAAACTAGTACAGCTACTGGCTCCTAAAACCGTTTTGCAAATGCAGAGACCCTGTTTAAAACAGTATTTGCTTTCTAAAGCTGTTTTGGAAAAGCAAAACCAACCTTAGTCCTTAGCAATAATATGCGGCATTAAATAAAAATTGCGAAGTATCTTTTCCCAACACACGCCTACCTACAAGAGAGCCCCTGCCTTGAAGGACAATGCCAGCACTTAACATTCCCAGGCATTGCGCAAGTCAGTGGTTTCCAGCCCCTGTGCAGACAAACTTCACTCCCAAAACCCTGGCAACACTCCAGAGCTCAGCGTGTCCCACGGAGCCAGCAAAACTCCAGCCAAGTTTATTAATGTAGGTCTCGTGCAACATCTCACCTGGGATGTCCGTGTGTCTCACCCACAACTCCTGCCTCACTGTTCGGGATCTGCCGAGTACAAACCTCCTCCAGCAAAGACTGAAGGTTATTAACACCAACCCTGCTCAGCAAAAGGAGAAACCACAGCACAAAGATGACGTGTCCTTTGCAAGGCCACAGAGGCAGTCACAATTTACAATATTATACCTCATCAGTTTAGTATTATAGACTAGGATTAAGAGGCAGAAATTGCCTGAAATTGTGGGGGGGAGAAAAAAAAGAAGAAAAAAAAATGGAGTTAACAGTACCTCTATTCAAAGACATTCCTTACGTTCAAAAAGTAAAAAATCCTCCAAGATGACAACTGGAAGAAGAAAATTGTGTAAAATAAATTTTTACCTCCCTCAAATAAAACCAAACATGTCTGAGCACCATGGTCATGCTCCTGTAACTTCCTTGAAGAGGAGCAAAACTCTTCTACTTTTATTTGAGAATTTATTCAAAATAAATAAATCCCAACGGAATTTAAGCACACTGTAGAGGCTCCAGCAAAAATCATAAAAAAGGAAGCAAACAGAAAAGATCCTCTCTTGGCACACTCCTGAAAGAAGGATTCACCACATTTCTGATTGACTGCCACCGTGGCTTAAGTCAATAATCTATAAATAGGCAACAAATGCAAAGCAAGCACTTGAAGGAAACAGCAAGATTTTTTTTGTTGTTTTCTCTTGTTATTGCTTAATGGTTTGTTGGGAAGGAGGTGGCTAACGAGGTAGAGGAAATGTGGCAAAAATATAAAGAAACAGAAAAGCACGGGGTGTGCAAAGGAGGGATAAAAAGACATGAAGACATTCAAATGTATGAAGGGCACAAATGTGGTTTTGCCTCTAGTTTTTCAGAGGACTGAAGGATGTGGGATGGGAGACATTATGATGGAACCACTTTCTGTGGGCAAAGCAAAGCTAGTACTTAAACCTTGAGTACACACAAAAAACACGTTCATGACTTGAGACTGAGCATGCTCGGAAGATCCCCACACACCCTCAACCTGAAAAAGGTTTTTATGTTATCAATAAAGTCTTAACTGAAAACTCAAGTTCCTGTGGGCCATCTTGGACTAATTTCTAAGTCTCTTCTACATATTGGATTCAATACACTACTAAGTGCAGTTGTTATAGTAAAGTACTGGCAGCGTTTGTGCAGCCGTCTTGTGGTAAGAGTCATCCACAAAACGAGTGGACTCAAAACTGTTGAAGTTAAAATAGGAGTGGACTCAAAACTATCAAAGTTAAGCAGCCATCCACATCATAAGAAAAGTGAAAATACTCATGTCAGGGAACAACAGAGCTGGGGAAATCTGAGTTATTCCCAGAGAGGTTCTAATTTCTGGAAAGCATTGGCAGGAAATTTTCTAATTAATTCCATCCCATAAAATCAATTAACCATTTCTCAAAATAACTGGAATTTTTATGTCACGGCTCTTGTTACAACCTGTCTGCTCACTCTCCTCCATTCGTCCGACTGCCCGCAACATCCCCAGTCTCCAGCTTGCTGCATTCATCAAAGCAGCCAACTTATTATCCTTTTTAATTACTCCTCTTAATCCCTGTGCTCCTCCTTTCAAGCCCAAAGGGGGCTCTCATGGAATCCAAGGAGTAGAAAACCTTCTGGTTTCTCTTTCCAAGGAGTTTGACCGGCTTTAAGGTCCTTCAAGACTCCTGTGAAGTCCTTCCTTGGGCAGATCGTGTCCGGCACGTGGAACTGGCTGTGAGCAGCCCCAGGACACCCCCAGAGCCTCCTCCTCGCTGGGGACGGAGGCTGATGAGGCTGATCCCCTGCACAGAGTTACAGCTTTCTCACATTATTTCCTCCTGTAGTTCCAGAAGGACAGGGAACTGCTGGAGAGAGTCCAGCGCAGCCACGGAGATGCTGAAGGGAGTGGAGCATCTCCCGTGTGAGGAAAGGCTGAGGAGCTGGGGCTCTTGAGCTTGGAGGAGACTGAGGGCTGACCTCACTCATGGGGATCAATATGGAAGGGGTGAGTGTCAGGAGGATGGCACCAGGCTCTGCTCGGTGACAACCAGTGATAGGACAAGGGGCAATGGGTACAAACTGGAACACAGGAGGTTCCACTGAAATTTGAGAAGAAACTTGTTCCCGGTGAGGGTGCCAGAGCCTGGCCCAGGCTGCCCAGGGAGGTTGTGGAGTCTCCTTCTCTGCAGACATTCCAACCCGCCTGGACACCTTCCTGTGTAACCTCATCTGGGGGTTCCTGCTCCGGCGGGGGGATTGCACTGGGTGAGCTTTCGAGGTCCCTTCCAACCCCTGACATTCTGGGATTCTGTGAGGAGAAGGCGATCAAAATGGCCTGTAATCCAAACTTTTGAACTCCATCAGCTAATATCTCCCCTCACGTAAAAAAAGGTTTGGAAAGGATATGCAAGGGGTAAAAAAGAAAAAAAAAGAACCCAAGACAACACTGCAGTGTCAGGAACAGAACAAGTAAACAAACCATCCTTGCACAGCACAGGCATGATATGTATTTTGTGTTTGCCAACCATCAGTTTAATTTTCCTTGCAAAAACTTGCAGGAGAGTTACTGTGAGGGCAAAGTGCTGGATTAATCAATCTGGGGCCGAAGTCCTTTGTTTATCCATAAAACAGACGGAGCAGAAGGAACAGAAGTCCGTATTTCCTCGCATTGCTCCATCAGTGCTTCTCAATTTTGGGCTGAAAGGATTAACTCCAGAGGGAGCACTGCAATTTTATCTTAGACATGGTCCATTTGTTCCCTGGCCCTTCTGCTGAGGCTGCCAACAAAGATGCCAGACAGGATGGTATTTTTGAGATGCGAGTGTTTATCTTCTCTGAGCGAACCAAACAGCAACTCATTTCAGGAAAGCAATCCAGCAACTCACAATCGCTTCTCACTCTGGTAAACGCAGACTGACAAGGCAAAAGGTGAAACAGCTTGATGGTCCCATTAGAAACCTTTGAGTTCCCTCGCACCTGAATGCCTGTCTAGCAAAGCCCTGCTATAGAAACGTAAAAGATCTCCATTTGGCAAGGAGAGGAAAGAAGTCGGAACATATGCCAAGGTAATCTCTGTTATTAGCTCCCGCCACAAAGGTACAAGATGTATTGAACGGCTCCTCCATCCTGCAGCACGGGATGCTCGGAGCCCAGGAGCTGTTTGGGAGGCGTGGATGGAAACGGCGAGTACACACACGGCTCGTGCCGCCCGCAAAATCAAATCGAGGAATAGAGCCAGGGTGAGGCAACATGGAGCACGACTGACAGCTCCCTTCTGTAAATATTTGCAAGGAAGAATTGTGAACACTTTTTTTTTAACCTTCTGTTCGCAGTTGTTTTTTTTTTTTCTTCTTAACCAAGCAGTTAAACCGCTACAAAGATTCATTTTTGCCTAAAAGGTGGCTGACTTCACAGGACACCAGCTTTGCTTGCCCATCCTAGGCCATTATGTGCCAAAATGGTGACTTTTGTGGAATAGGCTGTACAGGAAGGATATATAAAACGTACATTTGTTGGAGGAGTGTCTGTATTTGTGCCACACAGCAACCCCCAGACGTTCACAAAGACCCGAGAGTGACCCTTCCCATCCCTCAATCCCCTTTGCTATTCAGAAACAAGAACCAGCATAATCCAAAGAGCAAGTGGAATGTAACGTAAACTAATATCCACAATAATTACAGTAATGTGTAAAGTGTTGATGGGCTGGTAGAAACACTGAATTGTAGATACAATGAATTTGGGTCTTGCCTGGTGCTCATTACCTTGAGAGGAAATGGCACTTATGAATGATAAGGTCATGCTGCACTGTGAAAATAAATGTCATTTCTCTGTGTAGCTGTGATAGTCTCACCTACTGTCTTCAGAAATGTACGTAACAGCAAAGCAAAAAAAATCCTGTCGAATTAGCCTGGGATGCCATGTAATTTTAAGAGCATAAAGTCATCTAGAGTTCCTTAGACAGGCTTTCCTGCACATGCACTAGGAACATGTATGTACATATACATATGTATATACACTGTGCTTTTTAGTAGTAATAATAAATTTTTTTTAAAAATTGACACTTTCAAACAAGCTTGGATATGTTTAGTATCATGTATGTCAAAAGAATTTAAGACTAATCATATCTTTTATATTGCTATAAACATTCCCAGGAATTCCACACACCTGCACAGGTAGTTCTGCGCTCATCACAGGCCCCCAGGCCAAGCGCAATGAGCACTCTGCTTTAAATAAATACCATACATAACGCTAACAACTTCTCCCTTTTCGACGGCTCCGCGTGCTGCCTTGCTGCAGCTGAGCTACAATTAAGCACGCTCAGATGATCTTGGAGCAAAAGGCAGAGACAGAACAAGCTCCGCGCAGGGAGAACGGCGGCGACAGAGCCCCGGGTACCTCCAGCCGAGGGTCTCAGCAGCAGCATCCTGCAAACGGGGGCTCTTGCCCTTTCCTACCCACACAAACGAAAGACAAGTAAGGAGAGAACACGGTTTAACCACTGCTTGAATGTTCCCACCTAGAGCAACACCGGTGTGTCACCGCAGCCCTGCAGACATCGCTCCTGGGTGTTTGTGACACCTTTCTTCACATGAAAGGTCACAGAATGCTTCAGAAACCAGAAATCTTGTTTTGCTCGGTGTAACTAGATCCACAGAGGTCAATGGGGCACACGTTTTACCTGAATACTTGAGAAATCGGGTCAGGGAACTTACCTACCCCAAGGCTGCATTTTCCACTAATTAAATGACCTCTTTTAAAGGAATAAACCAGATGATCGGAAAGTGAAGAACGCGGTATGAACCGTCAATAAAATCAGAGTAGTGAGAATATAATTGCCAAAGTAGGGCTGGTAACAACCAGCTTAGCAGTAACGAGCCACACAAAGACCATTGGTTTATGGTCTGTACCATTAGGCCAGTTCCCAACTGCATTGAACAGCCTTGACTTTAAGAAAAAATCACAGCTTGCGGGCTCTCAAGAGATATTCCCATGAATTAATACTGATACAAGCGTTCATCATTTCTTTGTGTATATAAATCATTTACAGTGGCAGCCTTTACACAAAGAAGCCTCAAAACCTCTTCCATTACACAAGATATTCTACTTAAAATAACCTCTACTAAATAATTACTCTATTCATGTTCATAGCTACTGAAGACATCATTGGGTTTTCATACACTAATAACAGTGTAACATGTAAACTTTCAAGCTTCTTGCTGACTGCCTTTAAAAAATTAAAAACACTGAGGTTTAGCGACTCTTCCAAGGCGGTCAGCTCTCCAATGGAAAATGAGCTGTTTCTACAATTTTCCAAAAGGAAGTAAAGCTGATGTTACAAGAACTCGTGTTTGCGAGTCTGACATGTGGAATGCTGGCAAGAGAACACAGGCTAGATAAAAATCAATGCTTTAAACCAGAAAGCAGTTTCATTTGTAACATGGTCTTGAATAGAACTGGAACTTGAGCGTACGACTGTCAGACCTAAGCTCACTATGGCCATTACAGCCATTTAAACAAATTGGAAACATAAATCAGCTCAATACGTCAAATCGATATGCCATGCATTTCATTTCTATGTTACTGTCACCACAGCTGGATTCACAGCACATGTATTGTACAGTAGTACTGCCTGTTTTATTAAACAGTATAAATAAAATTCAGAAGAAAAATGTTACAGCTTGCTTATACAGGAAGACTGTGGCTTTCTCCAAAACTTAGGACTTCCAGTTTGTTCTGCTGAAAAGCTTTTAGTACAATCAAAGCACATTTGAGATTAAACACTGATTAAAGCAAATAGGTAAATCACAAAGCCTCTGAGAAAATAGAATTGTTCCTTACAATTTACCTGGACCACCCCTGAACAGAGAAGATCTATATCAAGAGCTTAGTTTTTATTCACAGCTTGGTGAAAACCGCTATGGGATGGCTTCTTCACTTATTCTGATCCCAGCCTTCTCCAAATATTCGTAGGCTAGTCACATTTAAGTAAAAAAGAAAAAGAGAAAAATAGATAATTCCAGCCACCTTCCTTTAAATTCCGCTCAAGTTACGACTCGCAATGGTGCCGTACTCTAATTCGTGACCTTCATGTTAAACCGAAGTGGGAAATGGAGACGCTGCAGCCTATGGACAAACCAGTCCAGAGGGGAAGACAGGGGGAATGTATGGGAGTAAATGCAACTGATAACTATGGAGAACTATTAAGGGTGAATAATTATGTATGTTCTGAAACAAAAGAATCGCAATTGACTCTTGCATTTAGACACCATTCAGCCAGCTGTGCCCAAGCACTATGCCGAACCGCTGGGCTTTTTAGACCAATTGGTTCCCTGAAGAAACACCCCTTCTGCTACTGGTAATTGAGGCCAAAATAAGAAAGAGTCAATGGGCTTCAGAAAGAAAACCAAGACAGCAGCGACCATTGTTCTAATTGCCACAATAACCAAAGTATTAAGTGTATTAAAGCGGATCTTACAATTCTTGCAAACTGCAAAGGGCAGGAGCGTCAGGATTCACAAGACCTGGAAACAAGCTTCTGAGTGTTTTCTCAAAGCACTTTTCCTGTTTTTATATTATAACTCATAGGTAACGGGATTTCAACAAAACTCTGTAGCTGGAGCCCATAGAAACACAGCGGGCAGGAAAGTGTTGAGCCACGTAACAAGTCTGCATAGAGGCCCTGCAGGGAATCTTTGGAATCTCTTTAGTGTGTTTTTAAATAGAAAATAATCATTAAAAATATTAATCCCTCTTTCTTACAGGAGCCTATCATCATGAATTAAAAGCTGTCAGGAACATACTTACAGATACACACTTTAAATCTTAAATTATGCAGAGTTTATGTAATTATTCTGAAATGAAGCACTACAAATCACAGAATTCAAATCCAATCATTATAAAAATCAACAAATCTCAACAAGCTCAGAATATCTCTTAAGACACCCAGATAAGCACTATTTAATGTCATTTATACAACACAGAGTTAGGGAATAGCTAAAATTTCCATGGCATTTTGTGTGTAAAACATTATTCTGATGTGGAATCTTAGCTCTAATTTTTTTTCACAAGATATTTACCTGCTTTGTCCCCTGGAATTTCTTGGTTTCCACTAGCTGTTAAAGCTTTAATCAATGCAAGAATATTCTTAAGTAGTAGTTCTAATAATTAAGAGACATTTAACATCAACTGTATGTCTGTGGTAGCACTGAATCCTCAATCACCAATACAGTCCAAAAAAGATGCGATGCACTGACCAGAGAGCACCTCTGAGAAACTCAGAATAAACAAACGGAGTTTTTAGTTTGGAGATAAATTGGCCAGAACTGGCTGATTTTCCTGTCCCTAATGAGCCAGGCACCAAAATATCTGGCTGGTGATGAACCACATGAAGACGTTATCACACATTTCAGGCAACTTTGGGCTGGATGCTCTCTGGAGGATGCGGCATTGCTGCCAACAGGATCCCATCACCCTGCTCCGGAAAGAGACCACGTATCCTTGGAAACTCTTGGGAACCTTTAATCATTCCCATCCAAGGATCGCTCAAGCAGCCCCAAAGACAAACCCGGCTACCAAACACGTGCCACAGCAGTGACATGGGCTGCTATGACATGGTCCATATAGATGAGACCAGCGCAACATAATATCGCTGTGCTTTCCAGCTCGGAAGAGGTTCAAAGAGGTTAAATCTCTGAATTAAATGCAGAATGCAGGTGGTTCGATTTGTTGAATGTTCCTCCAACATTGCAAACGAACCCCAAACGATTCTGTCACCGTGGAAAGCAATGCTGGAAGACGGTGCAGGCACTAGAGAACGTGCCCAGCAGCCTCCCCACCAACTCAGCCCTTCTCTCCGCACCGCCTGGCTTGCAACGGCAAGTGATGGAGACCAAGATAAGATGCAGGAACATACTTCTGCATTTTCAAAGCCTCCCCTTTAAAAAGCTGGAAGCTACCTGCTCCTAGCCCCACTCCCCAAAGATGTTTATTTTGCCTTTTTCCTTCTGCCTTCCGCCTGTGAGGGAAGGGACTTGTTATCACTGCGCTACCTGCATCCCCATGTCCCCCCTGCTCCCACAGCTGCAACCTTGCAGGAGGTGACATGCACCATATTGCACAAAAGTAGCTCTTTTCTGCAACGTCTTTGTCTGCTGCCATTTGCTGGGGCCCCCGCTCCTACTCCAAATGTATTCTTGCTTCCTCCTCCACCTAAAGACATCTAATTGCAGAGCCTGTATCTCTAGGCACAGGCATGCAAGCTCTCCAGTGTAAAGCGTTTGCAAGCTCTCAACGCCGTCCGAAATGCTCTCCTCTGTTCCATTGTGGTAAATATGACTCATAACTGTACATCAGTTATCTTCTCTTTCCAAAACACCATTAAGAAAGAACCCAATTTTAAATCTTCCGTAGGAATTTAGACCCGGTTCATCTCTTTCTCTTGTCTGCTATAGCCAGGTACATTTAAATCTAATCCAAATTCCCTCATCCATGCTTGGTTATTCATAACCTCACCAGAAAGGGCTACAGGAGGGTTTGTTCATACCACAAGCATTTCTAGGGGAGCACAGGTTGTGGGGTGGGGGCGTGGGAGAAATCTTGTTGCTGCTGGCATCTATCACTCACCCTGGGGCTGAAGTGAGACCCTCCAGAGGCCGAGAACAGGAGCGTTCCCACATCCTCCGAGCATCACGCCTGGCCAGCAGGTTGATGATATTAGCACGGTCTCACCTGGGTGAGGTCTGCTTCCCGCGGACTGAAACACTTCAGACAGTGGAGGTTGCATCCTAAACTCCAGGTGACAATTTTTATTTATCATTACTAGAGATTTTTAAGTTTAGAGAGAGTCAAGACATGATCTAATCGGTAAGAGAACTGGGTACAGCGTCATAGACTACGTCTACATCAGGAGCATGACTTTCAGCAAGAGGTGATGGAAATTACAATGTCTCTCCCTGTTCTTATTGCACTCAAAGCACAAGAAGGCAGCAGAACTGGAAAATGCTTTTCTGCTCCATGCACTTCAAGAGCCGACTTCAACATGCAGCAAGAACAGCAAAAAGGTTGTTACAGCTGCTCGTTGTTCTGCATCTGGTCATTTTTCTGTGGGCTTGCCTATAAAACCACTTAGCATAGGCTAAAGGTACAGATATTGTCTTAGTTAATGATTTAATTTACTCTATGCAAGTTGGTGCCCAGACGTTCTCACTTCTTAAGAATGATGGAGGCTTGTGGTCTGTAGGAACTGCTGAGTTAAAGCCATTCTTAAACTGTCAGAGCATCCACACACTAAAAATAGCTCTAAAAATCTACCTGTAGTGAAAACAATGCTGGTTTGTGCAGAATATCTCCAGTATACAGCAGTGCCACGGACTACTTCTCTTGATTGATTAATAACTTCCAGGACAGATCCAAAATGGCAAATCTCCTCAGAAAAATTAACAGTAACTGAGTTTTAAAATCAAGTTCGACAAACAAAAGGTCTCAGATATGGAGAGAAAGGCTCTGCTGCAGCATCGACCAGTTCTAAGAGGCGTTCTTCTTCCACAGAGCAGGGACTGTCACCTTCAACAAATCATTAAGCCCCTCTGTGACTTGGCTTCCTCATTTATGTGACGGTTATTTGCAAGGTGCTCTCCCAAAACACAGCCCCTGGCAGGTGTAAAAGGGAGCGGAGGAAACTAACGGCTCCCCGACTTGACAAGGTCACTCGGGTCTGAAGGAAGATGAAACATGTGGAAGAAGAGAGAACCCAAGATAATCCATTTTGCAGGACTGCCGGAGGACATGGAGCCTGACCCACTCTCCTCAAAAAAAAAAATAGAAGAAACACGAAGGACCGCAGTGGTTCTCAGGAAGGCTCAAGTCTGCCAAGAGATGCCGAAGTGTTCAGGTTCAAAATGCTATTTCGACAAGGTGTTTGCTTTGTCAGAAGATGATGTTCAGCCCTGTGACTGCTTCAGCAATCAGTGGTAGCTGATGCATGGAGCACCGTTAGCATCATCTCCAGAGAGAGCCTGGTTTTTCCCTCATGAATCACAGATAAGATGCTACGGTGACAGCAGAAGTCTGGGCAAGTGAAACATATGCCATTCTGGAGTGGCAGGAAAGCTCTAGTGACTCGGACTTGCTCCTTATGGACATCCAAAGCGAACAGAGTAATCTTCTCACTGCTTCTTGCAGTTGTCACCGAGAAAAAACAGTGCACAAAGGTTGGCTGGCGGCAGAGAGGTAGAAAAAGGAGGCATAAGAAACCTGAAAATTAAAACAAACTCTTCGGTACCTTGCACAGATGGGAGGAAATTTCTCTGTAAAGTTCCCGTCATCACAGAAACTCCTTCTGCTGTGTAAAGAAGCAATTTACCTTTGAGGGGGAGAGGAAATTCAGCAGAGTAGAGATAAAGCAAGATAAACAAAGTGTGGATCAAAGAGAGAAAAAAAAGGTAAAAAAGCAGAAAAGCACTGATGGGGGAAGCTGAGTGAGAGACAAGAAGGAACTGTTAACTGCTCAAATAAACATTTTATTGCATCCACACATAAATTTTAAGCACTTCAAACACCAGGGTGACTGCTAAGTAACTCCTTTGGCGAGGAGCAGATTTCTGACTAACATCACAAGAACCAGAGATGCCCAGTTTTCACTGCCAGCAGATGCGCTGCAGTTATCAGGTGCAGATAAGGTGACAATATTTGGTCAATGAGTTTTGAGGTCACCAGCAATGCCCGTGGTGGAACAAAAACACAGAACATATGGCATTTCATGTGCCGAAACTGTCAGACTCATAATTAACTGATTAGAATACATATGGTGCTCACAGACAGTGTAAATCTCTCAATGTAAAAAATGCCAGAGCCCATTGAAGGTGTCAGCATGAGTCTTCCTTGCAAATCTCTCTTCATTAAAGTTTCATATGGAGCCAAGCGCGTTGTAATAAAATCGCTATTAATGGAGTTATATTTATGATGATTTCTCTTTTGTGCAGCTGGATTTGACTTTCCAAACACTAAACTCCACATCAGAGCTTTTTCACAGTAGCTGCTGCATGCTCAGAAACTTCTTGTTTTGTTGTATTTACCCTGAAATTAGAAGTAATGGGAGCTAAGGCAGTAAAAGTTAACCAAGACTGGCAAGAAAACTGTCAATATCACCAGTATCAAACCAAAAATTCACGCCGTTACATAAATACGGCTATAATTCTGTTTATTTTAAGTATTCATAGCAGGCTGGCCAGGGACAAACTCATTCCCTCTTCAGTTCCAAAACACACTTTTAAAAAGATGGTGAGTGACACTTCATTAACCACATGAAATAGGCTGACACAGCCGGCTTCCATTTCCAGCCACCATTTCAGACGGCATTTTTCTTTCCATCTCCTCCCTGCTTTACATTCAACACTCCATGAAGTGCTTTTCTGAACCTCTCCAGCCAGACCGGCGTGTCGGAGGAGGGCGGCCGGTGGGGACAGGCAGCTCTGCGAGGATAAAGCAATCATTTTCCAGAGCAGACCACATGTTTGCATGTCCATGCATTAGAGATCCAGCTTTTCTCATCAGTCACCAATGAAGGGGATTTAAAAAGTTCCCCATCAGCCTCTCTTTGTCTTCTAGCCCTCTGCTCCACGGGGCTCTGAGAGGACTAGTTCTTATGCAGCAACACTGCGTGTCTGAAGCGAGCCAGGACGAAAGCATCCTTCTGTATTCCAGTTTTTGGAAAGGTGCCTGTGATCCAGGCGATGTCTGTGACACAGATGCAGCCGCGGTCCCAGCAGCTCTCCTGGCCAGCGAGGGCTGGGAAGGAGGCAGAAGTGATTGTGCCACTGTGCTCGGCACTGGTGAGGCCCCACATTGAATCCTGTGTTCAGTTTTGGGCCCCTCATCATAAGAAGGACATTCAGCCCGGAGAACAGGAGCTGAGGGGAGACCTGATCGCTGTCTGCAACTGCCTGAAAGGAGCTTGGAGCATGGAGGGGGTCGGGCTCTGCTCCCAAGCAGCAAGTGACAGGATGAGAGGAAACGGCCTCAAGTTGTGCCAGGGGAGGTTTAGATTGGGTATTAGGAAGAAAATCTTCCCGGAAAGGGCTGTCGGGCATTGGAACAGGCTGCCCAGGGCAGTGGTGGAGACACCATCCCTGGAGGGGTTTAAAAGGTGTTTAGACGAGGTTCTTAGGGACATGGTTTAGTGCTAGAGTTGGGTTATGGTTGGACTCGATGATCCTGAGGGTCTCTTCCAACTGAAATAATTCTATGATTCTATGTACAACTCAGTGTATCACCTAATTCCATCCTCCCAGCACATATTAGGAAACTACTCACACACAACCCTCCAGGGCTTAAACACTCCTCTCTCATTCCTTGTGTTCTTTTTAAATGGCTTCCCACCTCCATTTACACATCAACCAAAGGACTTATCAGAGACCTCATCTCCCTAATGAGTTAAAAGCTCTTGCCTCAGCCCAAAATCTTCCTAGACCCACGCAGCTTCCTCCTCTTTCCTACTGCGTTATCGCTATCGCTCCATCTTCACCAGAGAGCTTCCTGCCTCACACGGAGCTGCTGCTGGAATGGACAGGAAAAGCTCCGTTTTTAGAGTAAAGAAACATCCCTGTTAAGAACCTCACTCTTTCCCCCCTCTATGGTTTGCTCAGAGGTGGGGCTGCTGGTAACAGTGCAGTCAGAAGAAACAAGAAAGAAAAGTATCAAAGGACTCACTGCTAGGGAGCACAGACAGAGATTTTGGTAAATTAAGTACTCGGCAGCAAAAAAAAAAAAGTAAAGAAAAAAGGGTGATAAAAGAAGTCAGGGAGGAGAGACATGGTGCATGGTGTGAATTTTAAGGTTTATGAACAAAGCTGAAAGCTAGAAGCTACAAAATGTAGTGCAAGAGGAGAGGATGCCTTTGCCTTGGAGGCTACAAGGGCTTTTTTAAGCTCAAGATGCTCCTGGACCACAGCGACACCTGCAGCCTCCCCAGAGGTGACGCGGCGCACAGGGACAACCTGTAACACCCACGCAGCGTTCCCAGGAGCTGCCAGGATCGTTCCTCTGTGGGTACAGCTGTGGTAACCTGCAGTGGTATATCCTCTCTTAACTAGCCATCTTAATTGTTTTCCACTCTTTAATCGACTTAGCCTCGCAAAATTAATAGTGTCAGCCTGGCCTTTTCAGCTCAGATCCACCGTTCTCTTTCTTTGTGGCCTCCCCAGCCATCACCTGGATCTCATCAGACCAGCCGTGCGCGTTGTTGCTCTGCTGCCACGTGCACGACGCTCACAGACGGGCTCTTCTCATCCTTTTCTGCTATTCTCCAAGCCGGTTGTGTGCTGCCCTCCCAGCCCCCCACACCACAGGGACACCCCAAACTGACTTCAACATGTGGAATTTCCCTTTTTCTTTCCCTTCCCAACCCTCCCCACCAGAGACTGTTTCTCCCGCATCTCAAAACCAACCGAAGCTCCAGGGTGCCTCATTCCTGCCATCTCCTCTGTTTATGAGATGAGTCATGCAGGTGTCAACATTTCTAAAATTTGTACAGGGGCTCAGCAGAGCTGGGAGGGTGCAGAGCATGGTGTTAGAAGTTATTAATAGCTGTTATCGAACCGTTCTTTGATCTACAGGCAGTTGATTACAGCTGCTGCTCCCGATGATGAGGCACCAGGAGTCCTGCCTGCACCTCAATTTCCCCTGCCAGTTTTCAGATTTTTACTAGAACAAAAAAACCTTTCCCCCAAAATTTCAAAATAGATGGGATTCAGCAGTCAACGCTGCAGTCAGAAAGGTAAACACAATCAAGTGAAGTGTAAAATTTTACTTTACAAGGGGAATATCGGGTCTTTGAATCCTGCTTCTAGCAAAGTCTTTGAAAGGCTTAAAGGTTGACATCACACAAAACAAACCTCCAGAGAACACAGCTCCTTTCTGAAATTTTCCATGTAGCCCTTAATCCATATCCATAAAAACAAACTTAAAATGTGTTCCCTGTAAATAATTAGAGAGGTGTAGCAATTGGTTCCCACACTCTTACATGCTTTCACCTGAAGAATAAAAAGTATGGCCCAAAGACACTGTGGACATTTAACCTATTCAGTGAAAACTTGGAAAATGTCCCTCTAACAACCCAGAGCCACTGTTAGAAACAACTAAGAAAACAAGATAAAACATCTACCTCTTTATGTCAGCGTTGTCTAATCCTGCTCTCTGGTGGTAAGCAATACGGTGATCAAAAGACAACATAGAGAAACAATCTGAGACGGACAAATTCAGGCAAATTTCCATTTCATCTTATTTTACCAGCTAACTTCTCTATCAACTTGTCCAAAACTTCACAGAATTTCTTTTCTGAGAAACAGAGATGAAGTGGATCTGTACCATGACACTGATGTATACCACAGTACGCTGCTCTGCTTGCTCTGCCTTTGGGTCGCTGGAGCCAGTATTGCCTAAGTCCACATCTACCAACACAACACAAGAGCATTTCTAAAGACACCAGAAGCAACAAAGAGGTTTGTGTACAGCGGGACACTCCACTCTATGGCTTGAACACAAATCTGAGGAGCATCAATTCCGACAAGTTTTAGTCCATTTGAATAACGGCATCTATAAATCTATATGATGGTGGAGCTAGGCGTGAAGAAAGGAAAACTCACATACTTATGACTGTTGTAAAGCCCATGTAATGAAACTGCCAGGCTTTAAAATCCCAGACATATTCCAAATATTTCAATTCGTGACCATAAAGCCCATTCCACTGTAACAAAGTACAACAGAGAAGACAGAAACTATTTGGCAAATGCATGTTAACATTTGCCTCATTACAGTCACATTTCAGATTACAAATTTTCAAAAAAGAGAACTAAAACCAGTATAAGAATTCCTTCAAGAAATACTTCTGTCTTTGGAAAGAATGCTTTTTCTTAGAGAAAATCTAGTAAAAAGCACTTAACAGAGTTACTGGTATTCTGGGGGTTTCAGGCCCAATGCCAAGAAGGGATGAATTAACGGCAGACACATACTTTACTTGTTCAACCCTTAAGTAAAGCTCTTACGAACACACACACACTGTGTACAGAAGGGGCTTGCTACACATGTGATGTAGTGAATCACTTAGACTAGATCACAGAGAAGACACCACACCTGCTACATCTCATTACCCCTTTATTTCCCCTTTACACAACCCTGTCACCTGCAGGGACCAGTTGTCGCTCCAGCCACACAGCACAGCTATGCCTAACACAAAGCAGACTCATCACACCCAAAGATGGTTATTCTTGGCTTCTGCCGGCTTTAGGTGCAGAATAACAACTTGTGCGTCTTATTGATCCTGGAATTTCAAAGTCTGAATTTTGCAAATCTTCACACCACCAGGTAATTCAAATCTTAAAGGTCTCAACTACTTCGACCCCGTTATTAGAGCAGGATGCTTTTTATTACCTCCAGCTCGGTGTTATGAGCGTGCAGCTTCTGCACCATCTCCTCGGCCTCGCGCATACGCCGGCTCAGCTGGGGCGAGTGCTCCGCAGGGGTCAGCTCGCTGTCGTACGACTCCAGAATCGCTCGCATCCCATCGCGCTCCTGTCAGGAAGAACAGAAACCACTTTTAGGGAAAAAGCCCCTGACCTCGGTCCAAGGAGACAGTTCCCAGAACAATATTCTACATTTTTGCCCGTTGTTCTTTTACACGGCAAAGAAACCCTGATGGATATGCACTCATAGTCTTCATATTGGCATCAAGCCACAGATGAACTCACAGTTCTAATAAAATAAATACTGCTGCTCTGAAAACCAAAAAATTAGACTGTCTTGTGTATGTAAAACCACATATCCCTTGCAGGAAAACAACATGCATACACTCTAACAAGCAGATGGCAACTGAAAACAGAGCCTGCCTCCTTTTTGGAGACATTACTCTAATTCAACATGGCTGAATGGGTTTCTTCAGCAAAATATTTAGTGTAGTACTTGACATTTTTCCTGCCAAAGAGTTCCAGCAATGAACGAACAGAATTGTGGCAACAGAAATGAAACAGGTTTGACAACAAACAAAGTGGCTGAGAGCAAATATCCTCTAAATGGTGTGTGACTTATCACCTGTTAAACACTGCAACACTCAGTGTGTATAATAAATATTTTTCTGAGGGTAATATCTCACAGACAATGTGTTCGGCTCACTTTGTTCTTCGCTAGCAATTATAACCAAGCATTTGCAAAAACAGACAAAAAAAAGGGTCCCTGTCCCTTCCCTGAGGACATTCACACTCCCAAGTATAAAGCTTGGGTCAAAAGCTGAAGGTAAAACTTTGCGTGGGCCCCTGGTTGAAGTATTTCCTAATGCGCTCCCGGCTGACGGAGAAGAAGAATGGGGAAAAAAAGGCTGAAAACTTCAAAAAGTCAGGTGTGTTTTAAGGAGATTACCGTTTACAGTGCAATATGCATAGAGGGATTAGCCAGCTGATAAAGTGCTTTATCTTTTGACTGCACGGAAGCACCTTGATGCTTGTGAGGCTACAGAACA
Organism: Caloenas nicobarica; assembly: GCF_036013445.1. Lineage (NCBI taxonomy): Eukaryota > Metazoa > Chordata > Aves > Columbiformes > Columbidae > Caloenas > Caloenas nicobarica. The sequence goes on along the minus strand of NC_088258.1, from coordinate 5,253,608 downwards.
AAGAGGTGCAGGCCCCAAAGAGCAAAACCTCCAAGGAAATCTGACAGTGCTGCTGAAGTTTGCTGTTAATACCTCGCCCTGTTACAGAAACGCACAAGAGCTCCGGACAGACCAGTTCCCTCGTGTTAATTCTTCCATCACAAACATCCCAAATGTGATTAGATCACTCAGCTTTATAGCTGTGCAGTTCACATCCAGACCAGGCCCATACACTGAACCTGGAGCACTTCACAGACCCAGCTTGGCCACGCTGAAATGCTTTGCTGGGATCCTGCTCTCTTGGGAAGTCAGGAATTGCCAGCGTAGGAAAAAAGGTCCTTGTCCCCCACTCCCAAATGAAATAGGCTGTATTTCAGATAGTGACGGTGACGCTGAGCAAGCCTGTATACAAAGGTTCTCTCTTCCTTCGAAATCTAAAGGTCAAAGACTGAACGTGGGTGGCAAGTGGGGCAGGAACATTCAGATTCAAGGTGTGAACAGAAGACTGGGGGCACTGCCAGAGGTCCAGTGAGTTCAGAGCATGTCGCGGATGGAAAGGTCAGCAGAGATGGTTGGGTTGGTCAGCGGGTAACAGGACCCCAAGATCAAAGGACAGCCTGAGGCTGTGAGAACTGAGTTAATAATACTAAAGGAAAACAGGTTTCAACATAAATAGTACTAGAAATTATCACTAGGTCCTTGCTCAAGCCTGGCTGAAGAGAAATATTTTTCCAAGGAAAGAACAGTGTTGTCATAGTGTGGAAAGAAGTATTAATCTGACAGACATACGAAAGAAAACACTGAAGAAGAAGACCCAAACCCAGCCACAGCAGAACTGCCTTGTAAAGAACTTGTTCGGCAGAAATGCAGCAGTACAGGATGGCTCCGTCCTCCTCCTCCCACACACACACACATCACCCAGTCTGTCCAGTGCACTCTCCAGAAGACAAACCGCTTTCGCTCACGAGATGACTTTCATTCCCCATTTATTGCAGAATCATTGACTAGAGCACACAAGAGAATGTAATGACAGTGTTTAACAAAGGTTTGGGGTTGATTCTTGCACGTTGTTGCAATTAGATCTGCAATTACAGCATCCTCTCTCTTCTTCTGTACTGCTCCGCTATCCTGATTTTGTACTGAGCATCTTTCAATGTGATAATTTAATGCTGCAATGTTCTCTCCGTTACAGCAGGACAGTCCCAAAATCCTTAGCATTTTTTCAACAGCAAACAGGACCCCTGGCAATTCCCTTTACATTTGCCTTCCAATTAACTGCTGAATATTAGGTCGTTTGAGTCATCCCCAGCAAGATCCTCGCGGTTTCCTGAGCTGTTCAGCTGCAAGGAGGACAAACTTCTGCTTTCATGTTAGGATGGGAAAACTGCATGGGAGCAGGACAGCCCTATGGGCTGTTTTTCCCTAAAATCAACAGACCTTGCCCTTCAAAGCCTTTCTCAGAACAGAAGAGTAAACTTCTCAAAAAATAACACACACAGTAAACAGCACGAGCCGTATTGGAAAAAAAAAGGTGCTGAAAAGCTGAAATAAAGGGCGGTACAATTAAACACTTGATCCTGGAGTTTAGTTCTCCTCTTTAATGATTTCTAAATATTAATACTGTAATGAAATCAATTCTCAGCTTCCAACGAGTGGTCCCCAGTTCAATTTTTTAAATTTCTCCCCGTCAAGAGCACTTACTGAAAGCTTTTCCCTCCCTCCTAAAGATCTTGTTAGTTTGGCAGGAAACAGAATTTCTTGTTGAGAAGTCCTCTGTCTAAAAAGATTCTCTACAATGTAATCCTAATTTAGTAATTGCTGCAATATCTCCTCATCCCACACGACAGGATATTCCCCAAGCCCCATCAAAAACCTCCTCAGGGACTTTCAGATGTCCTTTCTAACCTTTTTCCCAACGCGTCTGCTTTCCTGCTTTCTACCAGGAGAGTATCCATCAGAATCACTAAAAAGTAGTTCCTCTGAGAATTTCCAAATTTACCCAGCACAGGGCATCGCTCACCACAGACCTCACACTGGCACAATTCCAGGTGCTCTTTACCTTGACCAGTTTCAAATCAACATCAGAACAGAAATGCAGCTTACTCTAAACATGCCCAAAAAGCAAAATTATATGTTTTCATGTTCATTATAAACCTAGGAAATTAATGCCCCACAGCAAACTCTGGTGCTGCATCTTGCAGCTGTGCTTGAGGAGATGTAAGTTTGAAAAAGAGGAAAGATAAAGATTTATTGAAAGGTTGAACAGTTTCCCTTTCTTTTGCCAGCAACAGCCAATTCACCAAACAAACATGCCTCCTACTATTCCATAAATCATAGAATCATAGAATCATAGAATGTCCTGAGTTGGAAGGGACCCACAAGGATCATCGAGTCCAACAGGACAACCCCACAGTTCACACCACGTGTCTAAGTAACTAAAAAGAAAAAATGTTTAATAACCTTAACCACAAATTAGAGCTAATCCCATGAAAATCTGCTATGGGAAAGTACAGGATGGCACCTCAGCAAAATGCCAGCCCTAAGATAAAACTTCTCTCCACTCGTCCCACCAGCTCCTCTGTTCTCTCTATGAAAAGCCAAAATTCGACCTGGCTGGTGAGCACTCAGAGCTAAGGGAAAGGGGTTTTGAGCCTGGCATTCACACACCTGAGGGCTCCCAGAGGGCTTCAGAAACAGCAGTAATGTAAGTGGGCTCCTCCAGGACATTTGGGGCTTATTTTAGGGAAAGACCGGAGAACTGTTTGCACAAGCACCATCATCATCTTCCTCCCTACCAACAACCGCCGTGTGCTACTGTTTGACTCCAAGGGCAGCTTCAAATCTACCCGGACCGAGGAGATGAGAGTGATTCCCAGCCGGGTATTGGAAGCAACTGAAGAGTGAGCTACAGCCAAAAAAAATTTTAAAAGTCATCTGACCTTCTATACATACATATAAACTCAGGCCCTATTCCTGTTGATGCTCGTTAGCCTCTCCTCAAACATACATGCACACAATTCACCACAGGCTTTCTAATTAGTTGAAGAAAAGCAAAATCAATAAGAAAGAAATTAAAGTTACAAATCTAACTGAAGTCACTCGCAAACCCAGGGAAAATTTGTTCCTGGGGTAAAGTTTATCTAGTGTCATAATTTTATTGAAATCCTATATCTTCCTATTGACTTTTATCGTTTCAAGCTGGATGCCGGAGTTGTTATTATTAGAGTCTCAGTGTTGCTCGCAGGCCCAAGGTTCAAGGGGGTTTTTTTCCTTTTATAAACAAGCTGTAATTGTCTGGTTTATTGATCAATAAATCTTTCAACTGCCTCTCTTCACCCGGCTTCTGTTCTGGTAACTCTCCTGCACCATTCTCTGAAAGAAAATATAGGGTGGTTGTTTTTTAAAGAACAGATTGTTTTGTCATTAGCAATGAAGGAGCAGGAATTGTGCCGGCCAGTTCCGATAATGGCTTTTTAATGACAGATTCTAGTCACAGTAAAATCTGCTTTATTTCCACACCAGTGAACTTCAACTATTAATTCACCACCCAAACGCACAGCTCGCTTGTTTTCTCACTTCTGCCTGGGTTAGAGCCTGGCAGAGCAGACAGACTTTGTAAAGGAGAATCGTAATAATATTTCCCACTTGGAGCTTTTTTGATGGTACAGAAATATTCCTGTTCCTAGCATTAGATGTGCTTTTTGTTTAATTAATGATAATTTTTGGAGAATGTTAATAGACTGCTTCATTACAGGAAATCAGTGGCAAGATTTCCCCCTCCTCTTCCTCTCCAGACTCCTAATTTCAAATTAGTTGTAATAAGAGCAAATTTCAAGATTGAAGGAAGATATGGAGCTTCAACATCAAACAGATGCTATTTGCAATCAGGTATAATTTAGCTAACTATTCATTGTGAAAACACAAATAAAAGAGAAAGATGTCTATGTGTTGTCTTGCTTTAAGCTATACAAATATATACATAGAAAAAGGGAGATAGTAACTGAGGCTTGACCAGATGTTTTAAATTAGTAAAATTAGCAGCGTGAGGTGTGGGAACATAAGCCAAAATATAGTCAGAAATACCTGAAAGAATACTGGAATTTATTAGATATATCAGGACATATCTAAACATATAAAATATATAAATATATCAGGACCTATTGACAAAATGTATCCTTAAGATACTTTAAAAATTAGTCACGGTAATCTCTGCTCCACGAGCAAATATCTTTGATGAGCTGACACATGGCAAGACAGGCCCTAAAAATAAGACAGAGGAATGGATGAGGAGATACAGAATCTGGCAATTATAAATTACTTCAACATTTCGGTATCTCATAAAATACTTGAAGAAAACATTAGCAATCAAATTGCAAGCAGCTAGAGAAGAATTAGGGACAAGAAACAATCAACAGAGCCTTAATATGAATAATATCAAACCACCCTAATTTCATTCTTTGACAGGTAACTTCTCCACTGAATAAAGGCAAACAATAAACGTGATAAATCTCAACTCCAATGATGTGTTTATCAAAGAGGACGATTACAATTCAACAACATCTCTGTAATTTAGAGAACTGAATTTGTGCTGAGGTGCTGAAATCCATGGCGGCACAGCACGGAGCCCTGAGCGCCGTGCAGCACCGCAGGTACCAGGTACCAGTCGCGGGCTGCAGCATCGCTTGGCGTCGAGTCCTCCTCAAAACTCCCCGTTCGCATCAAACACGTCCGTCCCGCTTCAGCTCGTCGGGATACGGGCAGCTGCCCAGCACGGAAAAGCATCAGCCGGGGAACGTGCACGGGGCTGCTGATAATGTACGGGTTCTGCCCCAGTCCGGTGGCTGGAGCTCAGGAACTGATGCGCTGTTAAGCCTCACTTTGTAATTAGGCTTCTCCCTTCAAAGACTGTGTTCACATCCCACTGCCTTATGGAAAAACAGGGGGAAAAAAAGTCGAAACAAAGCGACAGCAAGACCCGAGAAGAAGGGGCCTGAAGGCAGAGCTGTGGCTAAAGGCACATTTGGTCAGACTTTGCTTTATGGGAACACATCTAAGGGAGCAACAATCCCTCAGCTCCTGACCCTCTTGAGCCACTGGTAACAGGAGCTAATCAAGCCTTCCAGAACAAAAAAAAAAAAAAAAGAAACAAAACAACAAAAAGCCCCAAACAGCCAACAATAACAACAACAAATTTTAAAAAACCCACTCCACAACAACAACAAACCTGAAGAGTTCTATGCCAAACAAAACCAGCAAAAATTAAATTAGCAGAAACTTCTCAGTTCTTCCTTCTCTACAGCAGCATCTACCTTCATGAGAAGGCAAATGGTTCCCTTCTCCTACCAACCTTAATTTTTGTACTTATCATCTTTAAACCAAAATTTTCTATTTCCAAAGCTCCAAATTGTCTCCTTCTCGGCTACAGCCACTTCCCGACATTTCTGTCTGTGGCTGACCTATTTTCACATTACTTTGCAAATTAGAACTGACTGCAGACACACATGTATATACACACCATTGACTTTCTACTGAAGACCTCAATTAAAACAGCATTTACCAAAAAAAAAAAAGTTAACTCCATAAAAATAAAAACATCCAGTAGATTTCACTACCCTTGCACTGACAAGAATGTTACAGGACAGTTTTTCAAAATATTCTTACCCCTCAAATGTGACTTTTTACATATCGACCTCCTGCTTGTATTTTTGCCCCTCAAGCCAATATAAGGCTGCCGCAGGAGTCTAAAGATAGATTCGACCCACAAAGAAGCCGTTCAGACGTATTGCACCCTACAACCGAGGTGTCTCCAACAAAAGTAAAGTATTTATTCTTTATAAGCCTGAGTACCTGCATCCACATCTAACCTGAATAGGGGGGAGAGAGGTTAGAAATACTGATGTGCTCTGTTATCACAAGCACACAGCAAACCAGGAATTAAGCATCATCTCTCTACATCTGATGGTTCTATTACTTCTTCTGATACTCTCATAATGGAGCCATTTTCTTGCTGGGAAAGGTGCCCTCTCGTGAAGGTTGAACACCAACTTCCCACCCAAGGTCGGCAGTCTGGAGAAAGCCACCAGGAGAAACTGCGGTGAGAAGAGGACACAACCAGGCCAAGAGCCCAAGAAAGACGATTCGAGATTCATTTCAGGTGCCAGAATAAGGCATTCAGAGACATTCTTTGCTTCCCAACCATCACTTCCTAAATTTTAGACAGACTCTGCCATCTGACTGCTCTTTTGGCAAACACTCAGCGGGCAGCTTTAAATGTACGCTTACAAATACCTGTGTGTCTTACAGGCTCTTATATTCCGTAAGTTTTCTCCAGATTTATGGTTCTTTCTCTCGAGCTCTTGTCCCTCACCTCCCACACTTCTCCGCAGAAGGCTCAGCTTGCCTTACATCCTGGCAATGGACCAGAGCAAATAAATCCACTGTAACTCTTTTAATCTGTCCCTGATAAATCCCCTGCTCACTATCTTCAGGAAAATTGTGCACGGTCTCTAAAAGCCTCATTTTGCTTGTAGCACATACATATGCCAGCTGACAAGCAATCACACAACTGACACTGCAGCAAACTAAATATTATGTGACTAAAATACCCCTGGGGTCCTCTTGCCTCACAGTGAGTTTAACATGTTTAGTTATGTTTCCTAACCTCCTGCTGCCATGAAATAATCTTATGATTTTTCTTCATTTAGCTCCTTTCTCCTGGAACGCTCTCCGCTGCCTGTCTCTAGCACAAGCCTGGTTTTCTAGCTTGGTGTATTTCTCATCTCTTCATTCAAAAAAACCCTCCTCTTTCTACCATTTCTCGTGGCCCTGCTGCTCAAGCGGTGACGATCTTGCCCAAGTGTGAAGCTGCTTTATTCGCACAGGGCCATTCTCTGTCTGCCACCAGTATCTGACACCATGTGCACAGTTCACACTTGAAAAACAGTAGTTTCTTAAAAAAAAAAACAAACAAAAAATACCATACCTACTTCAACCTAGCCACTAGGTTACCATCACGAGCAGAGGGAAGGCACATAACTGACAAGGAATGTATTCATCCTCACCTACTAGCAATAGAAAACTAATATTTTATTCACCTATTCAAAAAAAAAAAAAAGCGCTTTATTCAGTCCTGAAAAGAAAGTTTTTGTAAGAGTGCATCAGATTCTTTTATTCTGCCAGTGCCTACAGCACATAAAAATTCAGCCCTATATTCATTCCTTACCCTCAGATTTCTTTTTCCTCCTGCCTACTAAGTAACCCAGATATTGGCCTCTAAATCTCTTAACAGCCAGTCTCCTGCAGTTTTAACGGCTTAAATATCATTAACTTGGGAGAAAAGTAAACTGAACTGTGCTCTAAGCCGGTGCAGTTATCTCTGCAAAAATAAAGGAGGAGGGAACGGCACCACTGTCCAGGCTCCGCTCCTGGGTATCCAGGCTAAAACCGAACTGAAGCAGGAGGGCAAATCTCTCGCATCGGATTTTAAGAGGACAGAAAAATCAGAGACCTGAGTTCCGCCGATCAGCTCAACACAGCACATTCCACTGAACTTGAAAAATAATTTCTTGGCCCCCTTACAATGTGTCAGCAACTCCAGATACGTGGCAGCTGCTGCTTTTTGAAAAAGGCAAAGAAAAAGGGCTTTTAGCTAATGTCTCAGAATATACATCATGTGTCTGCTTTATTAGAAAATATTAATAATTTCCTATATTTGACTTAATTCATAAATCATTCCCTCTACTACCTCCAGCATATAAAGGATTCTTGTGGGCAGAGCGGACGCAGCGCAGAGAAGACCAAAAAGCCCATCTGCAAATCTGCTGCAATGGGTGCAAGTAACGTGCACCTTAACACATGTACCTCCACTGCAAATCGTCACATCGGATCTGACCAAATGCGCAAGCCATAAGGTTGAATGCACGTATACAAAAGGCCTTTCTGCCCATACATTGGGGTTAAAACGTTTTCACTTATCTACAACGACTGTTGGAAACTTCCTTCAACTACTGTCCCACAACTAGGGAACTGCCCAGAAGCCCATAGGATTCATCTATCCACCCTGATGCAGAATAAAGAGAGTAAAAACCCCCAAACAGCCCACACATCCAGTACCACTTCCAGCGCGTACTCAGCACCGATGCTCAAGTTGTTGACCAAAATCCATAAAGCATTTTGTTAAGTACAGGAGGCACAGTGTGCAACCTCCATACTCCATAAGCCACCTATAAGGCAAAAGAATACATAAATGTATTATTCTTGAAATAATAATAACAACCATATAAAGGGTCATTTCCCACCCAAGTGTTGCTCCCAACAGTAAGACTACGCTAGCTTAAGAGACAGCTTATTTAATCACACCCCAAAATTTATCTAGGGCAAGGCAGTAATAAACCATTACTTTGAACCAAGATTTACTTGAATGTGGTCAGAATACTAATTTCACATTACAGAACACACGCTTCACATTACCCACACGGTGTGGGTTACATGTTTAAACTGGTACCCTTTGAAAATGTGAATGAACAATCATTTGAACGCTTCAAGTATATAAGCCAACTGAAAAGGTTAAAAACACAAACCGCACCATGCAACAGCTCCTCGACTTTATTTTTTTTTTTTTAAGGTCAGTTTATCCTCTCAATCCAGAGCACAGTTCAGACAACACCCACACAACACATCTCATTAGCTTAATCAGGAGCTGTCTTCAGGGTTTGCTCTCAGACAGCAAGTAAACACCACAGAGCTCGGCGAATCTTTAACCTTGTGAGCCGCACTTCTGAAAGAGTCTTCTGCATTTAAAAATGAAAATGTGCCACCTCAGCGTTCCAGATCGCAGCTCCTTGAGCAGAGGTTTGTCACATGCTGGCACTCGCATCCCAAATAGAATCACATATAAATGTTGGTGCTGGTCGGCAGAAGAGACCACAAATGGTGTTTTTCCATTAACCCCCGGGGTCTCCATTCCTCTTGAGAGCCAGATACAGTCAAGAACAAAACTGGATGCTTAAGACCCAGGTACAAGGGCCACATCAGGCAGGTACAAGATTATGGTGCTTTACCACCATTCCAGTCCCACCTTCACCTTGGGCTTCCCAACTCCAAAAAAGTTACATTTAATATATGCTTCTGAAAACAAAGCTCTCATTGATAACTCCTCCAGATATTTTTATTGATCATATAAATACCTAGTCTCTTTCTGAACCCTGATAAATTCCTGACCTCGCTACTTTTCTGATGGAAATAAATCCCATTGCTTTTTTCATTGCTTGAAAATGTATTTTCTTTTATCAGTTTTTAATTTGCCACCTTTCAGCTTCATTGAACACCTTTGTTCTTGCATTGCACAGACAGGGGAAAAAATAGCTCCCAAACAACCTCTCTAAACCATTCATTCATTAGACTTTGCGCTTTCAACTTGTCACCTTTTATTCAACTACTTTTTAAGGTAAACAAGTCCAATCTTCACAGTTTTCCAGCAGAGCTGCTTTCCTAGTCTCTCACACTCTCATCACCCGTTTCTGACTGCTGCTCTCATTCTGCAGCATCCTCAGCTGAAGTGGGTTGGTGAGGTATAATGAAGAGAAACAGTAAAATCACAGAATCATAGAATCATTTTGGTTGGAAAAGACCTTTAAGATCATTGAGTCCAATGGTTAACCCAACGCTGTCAAGCCCACCACTAAACCGTGTCTCTAAGAACCTCGTCTAAACACCTTTTAAACCCCTCCAGGGATGGTGTCTCCACCACTGCCCTGGGCAGCCTGTTCCAATGCCCCACAGCCCTTTCCGGGAAGAATTTTTTCCCAATATCCAACCTCAACCTCCCCTGGCGCAACTTGAGGCCGTTTCCTCTGGTCCTGGTGCTTGTTCCTGGGGAGCAGAGCCCGACCCCCCCTGGCTCCAAGCTCCTTTCAGGCAGGTCAGAGATCAGAAGGTCTCCCCTCAGCTCCTGTTCTCCAGCTGAACCCCCGGGTCCCTCAGCCGCTCCCATCACACTTGTGCTCCAGCCCCTCAGCAGCTCCGTTCCCTTCTCTGCACTCGCTCCAGCACCTCAAGGCCTTTCTTGGCATGAGGGGCCCAAAACTCGAGGTTTGGCCTCCCCAGTGCCCAGTACAAGGGGACGGTCACTGTCCTGGGCCTGCTGGCCACACTATTCCTGATACAAGCCAGGATGCTGTTGGCCTTTTTAGCCACTTGGGCACACGCTGGCTCATGTTCAGCTGCTGTTCACCAACACCCCCAGGTCCTTTTCCCCCAGACACTTTCCAGCTGCTCCTCCCCAAGCCTATAGTGTTCATGGGGTTGTTGTGACCCAAGTGCAGGACCCAGCACTTGGCCTTGTTGAACCTCAGAAAATTGGCTTCAGCCCACCAACCCAGCCTGTCCACATCCCTCTGCAGAGCCTTCCTAAAACTTCCTGAAACTATTACCTTAAAATAACCTACCATTTAGCAGACCTAATATTAATATTAGCTGCCACTCAGCAAACACCTTCCTTTCACAGTGTCACCAGAGTGCTGGTTAATTCACGCAAACAAACTGACGTTCCATTCTTTGTTCTCCCTCCACTGCTTCTGCAATATTAAGTCAACAAAATCTTTCCTCAAAACTGCACTGACATCAAGAATGTTATACCCAAACCATTAGACAAAACGTGAAGCAGTGAAGTCATGCTTCATTAAAAACAAGTGGAAAAATCAGTTTACCAGAAGAAAAACATTTAGGAAATATAGTCATCATATACATGTGAAAGAGAACAATGATTAAACGTATAAACAAAAACATTCAAAACAAAAACTTAAAGCAATAACGTTAATATTTGACTACAAAATTTTCCACACTCCTATTTATTTACATTTTACTTTTCAACAAAATCACATAGCAATAAAGAGCAGAACCACAGTATCAAAAAAATCTACTTCGTTGCAAACTAAAACCACTGGTTTGCTTTCATACTAATGAATTGCCACGTATTATAGAACAAAACAGACTATTGGCTTTTCTACTTCTGGGCAGAACTTCAAAGTGAGTAGAATATGGTATAATTGCAGAAATTATTGTCGAAAGGGAAGAATCAGTAAAACAGGGAAGAATTCTGTCCCTGCCACATAACAGGGCTGTGAAACAGCAGACAGGGGGTGATGAACTCCTATTCCATACCGCACAACAGCCACGACGCAGAACTTTCTGGATAACCTGGAGACATTCAAATTGAAATTTAGCCTTTCCTACATTCCACCTACCAGAAAGACAATCCAAAGGACGCTCAATCCACCATAGGCAGAACTGCAGAATTTTTAGTGTGCAGTCAAGTCCTGAAGAAGACAAAAACGTGAGAGCAGCCCCATTTGCACAGCAGGATTTCAGCATAAATTTGACCCACCTCTGGAAAATAGTCCATGGTGATGTGTCAGGAAATACTATCAGAGCTATTTTTATTATTCTAAACTAAAATAGTTTAAAATGAAGTCACATATTTCTTGCTATATTTGGTTCTTCTGCTTCCACTTGTGAAATACCACTATATTATTTAATAAAATGCCTTCCTCTCTAAGTGCTCACAATAAACCTGGCCAGCACTCTCCTGACAGTACAATCTTTCTCAAATACAGCTTTATCTTACTACTAAATGCTATATCAGGTGATGCCATTTTCAATACAGTCCATCATCAGCAATAGACAGACTCAGACTTGCACAGCAGTTGAGGTTTGGAAGATGCTCTGGAGATGACCTACCCCAACCTCTCCAGGATCCCCCATATCTCCAGGAGCGTATTCCATGGGATTCTTCCAACCAGGTTCATAAACAGATCAAACTCTACTCTCCTCAAGTCCAGGGCTGCGATCCTGCAATTTGCCTGGTTCCCTTCTCTCAAGAGTCATTTTAAATTACTTTAAGAGCATCCTTCGCATCCACCTTAGGCTGTTCAAAAGAGCTTCCACAATCAACATAAAATTACTTGGTACCACAAGCACAAAAAAGGTTGTTTTAGAGATGAAGGGAAGACAAAAGATAACAAGAACAAATCATTTATTACCACTTCACAATCCCTGTCCTCAACTTTTTCCAAAAAGGTGTTCCTATTTCACTTGCAAGTATGATTTTTCAGACTTGTCCCTATTATTTCACCTCCAGTAACAACATACATGAACTCTACCACATTAAAAGCAATCATGACTACTGTTTTGTCTTTGTCAGTGCCATCTCAAAGCTGCTACCCAGGATTACTCATTCCCTAGAACTCTTCGGCTTACTGGGGATAAGAACAGAAACCCTCAAAAAGCAGCGAGTGGTAAGTTTCTGCCTCTGTCTTCTTGTGCGCATCAAGGATGCTAAACACACACACAAACAAAATCAACAATCAAGGCCATGCAAAAGAGTTCTTGTGCAAAACACCTGCCTCGAGCCCATGGAAGAAGTAGTTCAAATTTTACAGCATACGTCAAATCTTTTCGACTTTTTCTCTGAATCAAATTAGTTACTAATGAAACAGTTTATGATTAATACTCACTTAAGTCAAGAAGCAAACTGGGGGAAAAGCTCTTAGTTGAATACGAGCAAATCAGACTGCCTCCAGATATACATAATAAAATGTGTATATGTGAAGAAAATACTATCGCTGTATCTTTAGAAGCCTTCAATTTCTGAGCACGCTCTGTATTAGGTCATCACATAATTTCCTCTAGCAGCACTTCTGAAACATGATGCGGAAGGTACAAGCAGTTGATGTACCTGTGAAATGCAGATGTATCTTCTAGCGATCTAAATACGGGGAGTCGCACAAGGGCACGTATCTCACTGACCACACACAGAGAGCTCCAGAGAAACGTCGATGCCACCCCTGTCAGGCTCCCTTCCCGAGACCAGGCTGGTCCCAGGCTCTGACATTTGGGGTTCCCCCTTGGTCCAAGGCAGCAGGACACGCAGGAGCTTTGGGCAAAGCACAGCCCATCAGTCCTGTCTCTACCCTGAGCCGCTGGGGCAGCATCTTGGAAGAGCAAACAAAACAGAAGATATCTGCTAGAAATGATCTCCTAAGCCTATAAGCACAATACCAGGCAAAAATTTATTACTTTTTCCCCTAGAGCAGTCTTCTACATGTTTGAAGATACGCTTCTCTGCAGTTTTCGCTAGTGTCATTCTTCACTCTTCCCTCTTATTTTTTACCATTTCACTAGATGGTTAATAAACATCCATTCGTCTCCAGAAACTGAGAGGAACCACCGCAGTATTTCACAGAGTTACCCGGAGCTGACTGGAAGGAAAGCCAGGAATGAATGAGATGGGGATTAAGGACAAGAAATCACTTTGTAATTGAAAACTCAGGACCAGCCACCATGAAGTAAAATGCAGGAGACTCAAAGAGCCACACTAAAAATCAAAGCAGAGAAGAAATGTCTGTGCTCTAATACTGGCTCAGGCCCCAAATTTTATGGATATTCTGAACTTGTGCATCCCACAGCTTACCGCATATATCTGATTTTAACACCGACCCTTAGAAGCTTTGAATTTAAAACAAGCATTGTACTAATTGAAAGCCCCTTCTCATCAAGGCTGGGGCACAGATGGTGTAAAATCCTGTTTCTCCATGGGACACAGAATGGAAACTGTAATTGTATTTGGGTTTCCGATGTGTGGAAAAGGAAGGGGAAAAAAGTTCTATCAGACCAACGTGTATGAGGAAGGAAGACAGGAAAAGAATAAATGGCTTGAAAAGTAGGGAGCTCTGAAGTTTTCAACTCAAAAGAAAAAAAAAATGTACACAAAATTTTAAAAACTTCAGAGAAAGAGAAGCAAGTAAAGGAGTTCATCTCCGGCTGAAGTTTGTGCGGTTCTAAAGAACAGACCTATTCAAACATATTCTTCTTTGTCAACAGTTCAATGCTATAAACAAAAAACCAGCAGTGTAACAAATGAACTTTTCAGAGAGAGCTTCTCCTGCCTCCTCCTGTGGTACCAACAGGCAAACAGCTGCTCGCTCTCTGCATCACACGCACCGTTCGCACACTGGCACAATAATGGGTTTTCTGACAAGGCCAACTCTAATATTAAGTATCATTCCTATTAGCTCAGATCAGAGAGTGTGCTGTTAAACCCTGCAGGTATCACACTCTGCAGAGGTTGCTCTCTTTATTTCACAAATCATATGTAATTGCCTCTTTAATATCAGCCACTGAATTGAGTTGAACGCTATCATTCTTCTCTAAATTCAACATTTGTGCACTTCAAACATATATAATTCATACTTAAAGAATACTTTTTTACAATAAAAATACCTCGAAAGCTTAGAATTGAAGTTATTAGACAATTTAACCCACCAATACAAACAGCAAAGAGAAAAGCAAAGCCACTCCTCCCATGCACCAAACAGCAATTTCTTTTTCACTAGCCACATGAAGTAACAGGCGGCCTCTGAAATGGTTTTAAATTCTTATGTTCAAATGAACGGTACGTGATTGATACGGCTGCTATTTGAAACACCACGGGAGCGCGTTATAAATAACCCGGTGTTATTTATAAGCCTCGTGTTGTTTTACGGCCCGAGAAGCACGGCACCCACAGCAAAAGAGGAAAGTCTTTCTGTAACATTTGCACAAACTCGGGCACACGGGTGACGTTTGCCGGCAATTGCCGGCAGCACCCGCGGCACCGGGGACGGGCACACAGAAAATTCACATGGTCTCCACTGTGTCTGCGAGCAGAACGTTTTAAAGAGCTGTGAGGGTGCTGACCAAGAAGTGACAGCCTGTCTGTGCCGGGTGGTTGGACAAACCATTAAGCACTCGCTGCGTGCGGACCCGGAGCTCACCCAAGGGGCAGCCGGTTACTCATCACCAGTGCTCACATTGCGCCACTCTCCTGCTAAGCTCGCTAACAGTCCAGCATGCTAATGGATATTGAGGACATCTTTGTTTTTCCCCCCATTCTTCTCATCTACAGTCTTACCTGCTATGTTCGAACCAACTTAATTACCGCTAGATCACCTCCAACAACATATGCCAAATCTAGCGTTCAGTTTCTTTGAGAGGTGTGACTTTATCCCCTAGTTTCTCCTGCTTTTTCACTTATTGTGGGAGTAGTTAAACCGCATTTCTCCAATTTGCTTTCTGAATGGAAAAGATTACTGCCAAGACGTGCAAGTTTCATATTTCCCTGCCACTTACAGATGACATTAGTCTCTTCTTTGTTCATACCCACTGAAACAATGCTGCCTCCTCGCACGTCAATTTTGAAAAGTAAATGCAATTCAAGTTTTCACCATGCAGCTCCCAAAGAAAGATATCTGCACATTATAATTGATTCCTCGTCTGATCTCACAGGTTAACAAGAATAATTGAATTTGGTACCCCTTTTCAACACAGCCACATATTACTTTACAGTTCCGAGTTGAACATGCTCCCTGCTTTTGTCCTTGGTCTCATTTTCAAAAACTTTTATCTTTATTTCACCAATGTAGCACAAGCAAGAGACGCTCCAGTCTGGGGAAAACTGGAACAGAGACAATTAAGACAGGAGAGAAGCAGGAGGAAAAATACAGTATAATATATGCAAAGGCAGATGTGTTATGAGGACACTGTTATAAGCAATTTGTTCATGGTACTCTTCCACTTAGCAGTATAGAAATGTAGGACTACCTTTAGGTTTTTATGCTGCACTTTTTAGCAGTCAATCTTAAACAAGCCAATATTATGGAAGCTCAGCATCACCATCTCCATTTTCTAGAAGGAGAAATTGATGCCCAGTAAGATCAAGTGGTTGTGGTCATTCAGCAGCTCAGAAGAACTGGGCTAAAGCACAGATTTCTTTCAAGTGTCTGTCTGGGGATCTTCCCAGTGATTAGGTCACTCTTATTTAAAAAAAAAAAAAAAAAAATAGTGTTTATCAAGTACACACCAGCTCTGTTGAGGAAAGGATTGACCACCATTGTGCAGCCACTTCTGAGGTGCCTTTACAAGAAAGTAAAAAAAAAGAAAGATGATAACGAGCATGAACATTCCCAAAGGGCTCCTGTTACACATCCTCCAAATTCTTGACATGCTGAAGTCATGGAAGATGGAGGGAGGTCTAATTCCTTTCCAACTATTTTTGCAGAACAAATGATCAGCACACACCAGAATCAACCAAAATATGGCTTTGAGATGTAGGAATAGAAGAGGAAAGATGAAGGTGCTGCTTTGTGACACTGCAAGGAGATCACCCCTCTGGAGGTGAAACTCAACAGTTCTACCTGGAGCCACTGACACTTTGTCCTGTCCCTTGTACAAGCAAAGGAACTCGTACAAAGAAACCATTCACAAGCAAAAGGCTTCTCGCTTTCTTCTTGAGTTACCTTTCTCCTGATTTAGCTTCAGAAACTTCATTTTCAAACCAGTTCTGAGCAAAGAAAAAGACCGGAGCATTCAGTTTGGGAAAGGGAGAAGGGAAGGGGGACCAGCCCCTTGTTGGACAGGCTTAGCTGTGCCGCAAAACACACTGCTTGTCAAGCAGAAAAACACAAGTTTTAGGTGACAAACCCAGAAATGACCTTGAGCAGCACAAAGCCAAATACTTCCCTGTAATCTGCACTTCGCGCGGGCGAGGAAAGAAAACACTCCTGATCTCACAGCCGTAAAAACACCGTCCTTCAGCAGACTGAACAGAGCAGGCGAACCCATCAAGCTGCTGAATTTATATGCAGCAACAGAACCATGTAAGGATCAAATAAAATTAATTCTGTCTAATAACAAATTAATTGTCCATGCCAACCTCTAATGTCTCCATCATCAAATGAATTTCCATGTTATTTACCCACCACAATTTCCCACGAGGAAGGAGAAAGACAGCTGCTTAGATTAAAGAACGAAACAGAAGAGCCTCCTAGACAAAAGATCTTTTCATTTTCTAAATGATTGCTCTACTCCAAAAGTCTTATGAGAATGTTTTGGCTTTTTTTTTTTTCATTTTTTTAACCGTACCAAGATGCAAACTGCCTGATTTGCTGCTGCTATTTCATTATCTCAGAACTGAATGCAACGACTTCTCGCTGTAAGGACAGCCTCATGTAGAAATAATGTTCCCGTTAACAAGAAAAATATATTGTCAACAGATCTAAGAAAGTGTATTTTTCTCATTTTCTATTCTTTGAGGCATGGATCACTGTAGCCCTCATCTTATTTATTGACAACAGGAACATTTTTAAAAGGCGTATGAGATGACAACAACAAAATCCACTTTACAGTAAAACTAGGCTATAAATTCTTTCAAAAGACCAGAAAAGTGACACATGCTGCCAGATCCCCACTGCTCTTATTTTTCAGCCTTATTTTAATGCCTCTAAAGCATCCAAAATAGTCCAGTTTGACCACATCAAAGAATACCTCTCAAAATCATCACCTAATGGATGAGTTTTCCTGGGAAATAAAAAGAAAGCTTCCTCTAACAGCAATGTCAACGCTCCAGCCCATTTAAACCATCTCCTGAGGACTAGCCAAGCTTAGGGAACCAGCTCACAACAAGAGCTGATCCACGTAATCCTGGAGATGTCCCGGGAAGAGAAAAGCAAAAGGGGAGCAGACGGCCCTCCCAGAAGACTGAATGAAACTCGGCTCTTTGACCTGATCACTCCAACATTCACTATTTTTTGATTGGGCAAACAGTAGTAAAAGATAGGAGAGGCCTCTTATTTAGACAGAAGTCGAAGTGCTTTGTCACACAACTTAAAATGTTTACTGGAATGGGGATTTAAACATTATTACTTGTGGAGTTGTCATGGGATAACCTCCCAGCAACTTCTTTCAATGGTATTGGGATATCACCACTACAGAACCAACAGCAGGACTGTGTAACAGGTTTGAACTTGTCAGACTTTGTGGTCAAGAGTTCTCCAGATTACGGAGAGTTCCTACCAAAATTCTGACCTGAATGTCCCTGCGGCCACAGAGAAGAGCAAAAGCTTGTGCACAGTGGAACTACGGGGCATGACCTGGAAGAAATCTTACAAAAATGAGCACGATCTATCAAACAGATTTAATTTATCCTAGCTGCAATGTTCTTCTACACAGAGAAGATTAGGAGCAACAGATTCACTCTTCCAAAGCAGAAACAAAACAACTTTTAGTTAAGAAATAAAGCAGATGGCCCATGTAGATTAAAGAGTAGGTACGCTGCAACGCAGCGGCACACTGCTGCGCGCAAATCCCACAGTAATTACAGCCGCAGCGTTATTTCACTAATGATGCTGTGCCTGTGAACTGGGACAAATTAACACAAAGACACACATGCTGGTGACTTGCAGCCCAAGGGAAGGTGAATATGATGGAGAAGCAGACATTCAAAGGAATCACAACAGATTAAATGCTGCAAGGTACAGGGAAGCAATATGCAGCCCGAACAAAAAAGGAATATGGGAAGGGATGTGTTCCCCATCTGTCCTAGATTTGTGTGAAAATAGATGTTCTCCCTAGAGACTGTACAATGGATCTTTCTCATCCCACTTGTATTCCAGCATCGTTACCGTCAATCCACCTACCACTAACTTGTGCCCAGGCTGCAGATCAGTCGCTGTCACTCAGATACGTCCTCAGTTGGGCTAAACCAGCATTACCTACCCCATGGGTCACTGTGGTCCAAGTGTGAACTTCCATAAAGTAAAACCATACCAAACTAGAACACCTGCATTGACGCTTCTCTTCCAAACATCATGACCTACCAAAGCAGTTAATCCAGGGCCTTACAGCTAATGAACTACGCCACGGCACGATTTTCCCCTCTGAGGAGCAGAACAACGCTGTGACGTTCAGGAGGACCTCAGGGGTGTCCTGCACACCACCAGCCGCTGAGCGACCCAGCTCTGCTCTGGACACACATCCTCATAAAGCAAAAGTGCAGCCTGGGCTCTGCTTGACACCCTCAGCGATGCCGGTAGGCTCCAGCTCAAAGTATTACTGAACTCAAGTCAGAGAGCAGGGTATGGGAATGTAAGCGAAATTTAGGGCAAAACAAAACAAAGAAACAAAAAAACCCAAACCACACCAAACACAAACAAAAAACCCCCACACGCAAAAAAGCCACTTGACAAAAACCCATGAATCCCCATTCAGACCTGTCCCTGATTTAAGCAACATGACACAACATTAGATCTGAAGAGGTGCAGCACCCAACATCTCCAGTCAGTGAGTCTCAGGCTGTTCAGCCTGTCAGTAGCGGCTTGTTTTCTTGGACGCCTGCGGATAGAGGAGCGGTTCGTAAAGTGGCTTATTGGATGTTATTGATGCCGACTATTTCTGGGCTTCACAATTTCGCAGGCGGTAAGAGTTTTCCTGGTCTGGACCAGTGGAGAGCAAATCAACATTACTTTGTACTTTGGATGATTTTAAGCTAATGAAGGTCCTATTCTTTCTTATAACTCCCCATGCAAACGTTAATTTTCAATAAACTTTGCCCAAGTAGGATTTAAAGCTTATCTCACAAGACATATTTAGAGCAGTGCCATGGTGAAGTAATTCTGGGAAAAAAATACGCACAGCTGAAAATAGGATATTTCTGCATGCTTGCTTCAAAATCTACCAAGAGTTTTCTGCACAGACTGACTTGCCGTCAGACTAGTCGTTGCGCAGGACTGGAATTATTAATTAACAGTCAAAACCCATGCCTCTCAGACATGCCGCAGATGAACTTGGTTGTCACCGCAAGCTCTGCCCTTCGCATCGCTGACGCGGGAAGGCTGGAGGTGGTGGAGAGGGTGGGAAGAGCAGACAGATTTTGTTTGAACTTCACGGAGCTGGAAAGGTTGGTCTGATGCTAACAGGCGGCGTGTTGACTGAGCAAGGGGCTTCAGCATCATCGGTCTGTCCCTGATGATGGGACGGGAGCTGCTCTGGTGAAAAACACACGGCAGCAACATCTCATCGGTTTGCACGGGTGACGCTGCAGGATACGCACGAAAGAGGGACACTGGGCTTGGCTGAAGGGGGCTTTCAAAAGCCGCTATTGCTGAAGGACAACATAGGGCTTGTTTCATATCTTTGCTCAAGACCTTATAATTAATTCCAAATAATTAAGCTTAATTACATAAATGGCAGAAAGACGTCTACGTATCATTTTTAAAACCTGTTGAATAGTCTCTTTGAGTCTATAACCCCAAGGCCTCGTGTTTTATTCCATCAGAAGTTAATTACGAGAGAGAGAGTTTCAAAACGTATTAAGAGCTCTCACGTACTGAGGGGTCATTTGCACTGAAGACAGGAAAACACATTAATGGGAAAGGCGCTGTGAGCGTCTGAGCTTTCTTTGCAATGTTCACGGATGCAAGGACAGAACTTATGACATCTCGTTTCTATCATCGCAGCCATTCCGAAAGCTAACGCACAGAAAACACTGTCTTATTGAACCGGACCTTTTTACTGCTTCCATTTGCTTATTTTTTATACTTTTTATATATAATACATTTATATATGTATATAAGACTAAGTGCCGTGCATCACTTCTTCCCCCACAATACTATCGTCAGCAATCGCGTTCAACCACTACACAGAAGTTTTCGTGAGGGAAGAAAAAAAGGCTGGAGAGATCTCTCAAGCATCAGGATTTACCTTGTATTTCACAGCTTTCTTAGCACGTCTCATTAGGAAATCAATCCTTTCACTTCGGAAAATCATCCTTTCCTGTGCATAGGTCATCAATAGATGGTAGCGTATAGAAAATAATGCTGCTTCTGAACTATTCATGTTGTTTCTGCTCTAGGTTGCTCCTTTGCTTCCTATCTTGAGGAACACCCAAAAATTAAAAGAGAAAATCGAATTTCAGTATTATGGGTCTTGCTGTGCTGTCTCATTTGCTCTACCTAAGTTCCAGAAATCAAACCAATATAAAATTTTCATTTAAAAAAAGCCAATATACTGACAATTTTTTTCCTCATTATCTGAAACTCTTCATCTGTACCTGTAAAATCACCTTCTGCTCCCAATATCCACACATACCACCAAGAATCAGAAAGTCTGCAGGAAAGGATGCAGAAGGAAGCGCCTGTGACCCACAATCAGACATATAATGGCACTGGAGAGTTTTAGTTCTCAAAAGAGACTTCTGTTCTCCTCCCAGGGGCAAAGCAATTGTTGCATTGCAACTAAATATCTCATGGACATCCATCTATTGACAGGTCACAGAAAAGCACTATTGCAGAAAGTAGCAAAATACGCATGGAATACCTGAAAAACTGAAATTCTTTTTTTTTTCCCCCTTAGTAAATTGCATTGTCTATGGAAAAGTGTTCAACCTTAACTATTCATCACCACTAAAAATATTTGTATATTCAAGCACATGTAACCCATTAAACAATTGCCCCTTTTTGGCTAAAGTGGTCTTGCTTGGGTTTCTAATTTTTCCTTACTCATTTTTTGCACGTTTTTGCTTTTTAATTCGAGTAAAACCTCTCAGAGGTGTTATAGAAAAATGTCAATAGACCCCTGAAAAATTAAACTTCGCTTTAAAAAAAATTAAAGCTCTAGTAGACACAACTGAAGTCGCAGCTTTTGTATGAGCTTAGACCTCTGGAAGGTGGTAAGAACGGACACCTATAAACACACGCACAAAAGTTTGCTGTTTATGTTACATTGTCAGGTTTGAAAATCCCCCATCTCCTCACGTCTGCAGCAGATCCCAGTGCAGCTGAACGTCCTCCTGACGTTTCTCCACAGCATCGATCCACACTGGCAGTCCATGGGCTGCAGCAGGTGGAGAATGGGAAAGACACAGGAAGGCAAAACGTAGGTATTTAATAGAACATACCCATTAGAGAAGTGTCTCCAAAGGCTGAGAGTTCAACCCTTTTTTTTTTTTTTAAAAAAAAAAAAGCTTATTTTAAGATTTCTAAGAGTGGTTACCACAAATATTTTGAAAATCTTGGCCAAAGACCAAAATTTCCTCTTACTCTCTCCTCTTTGCAGCAGCCAGAAAATTACTTTGATTTCTTCAAGCACCACGCGTCCCAATCAGCTACAGCAGAGCTGATGTCCTGATCCCTGCTTGGAGAGCACTTCTGCACCACGTCAGACCTTACAAATGGGGTTGACTTAGTTGACTCTAGTCCTTGTGACTAGACCTACCCCCAAGGACCATCATTGCTCCCTTCCCAGCAGTACCACCAAACCAAATTATTTAGTAAGCCAGTGTCCCATATGATGTGGCTCCAGTACAGTCTCAAAAGAGACCAAGTGTTTTGACTGAATAAAGAGACCATTTGTTAGGCAGCAAAAAAGGTCTCGATCTCTTTCTACAACAACAGAACACAGAAAGAAAAAAAAACTTCCTTTGAGCATGTGGCAAGATACAACTGAAAAATTCACAGAATCATAAAATCATTTCAGTCGGAAAAGACCCTCAGGATCATCGAGTCCAACCATAACCTAACTCCAGCACTAAACCATGTCCCCAAGAACCTCATCTAAACTCCTTTTAAACCCCTCCAGGGATGGTGACTCCACCGCTGCCCTGGGCAGCCTGTTTCAATGCCCGACAGCCCTTTCCGTAAAGAAATTTTTCCCAATACCCAATCTAAACCTCCCCGGCGCAACTTAAGCCCATTCATTTCCTCTCATCCTATCACTTTTTACTTGGGAGAAGAGACCAACACCCCCCTGCTCCAACCTCCTTTCAGGCAGTTGCAGACAGTGATAAGGTCTCCCCTTTACATGATATACAAAATAAAAACCTTCCTCATATAAAGTACAACATAGATGAAAGGGGAAAAAAGAAGTGTATATATTATCTATAGACACACACACTTAATCACTGTCAGGAAAAAGCCTGAGAGTAGTTCTCTGATTTGGTTAAATGTTTTCATATTTGCCCCAAACCAATACCGCACACACAAAAATCGGGAGGCTTACCGCTTGTGCAAGAGAGATGAGCTCTACAAATTAAAATGCTATTGATTTTTTTAAAGCATCGGTTCTTGTTCCCATTTGTCAGAGCTCCCCTGAGCCGCACTGGTTGGCCCTGCAGGGACCCTCCAAGTCACCTGCTCCACCTGTCCTTTCCCTTCAACTACCACACGTACGTCTCCCACCTTCAACAAATTCTGGGTGCTCAGCATCATTCCTGCTGGCAACCATATCCCACTCCCCAAACCACAATTAGCAATAGGAATTAGTCAGCAGAGATACTGAAACAATATTGGTTTCCTCTGCTATGAGGAATCAAGTACAACACGCTGCTCTCTGCATTATTCAGAGATCCGCAGGTCTGGGTAACAAGCCTTTGGCAACATCTACACACCAGGGACAACGTTTTCCCCGGTGTAGCTCAGATGACGCCAGCAGAACAACAACAGGGAGAAATTCAGCTGTAGGCTTCTCGCGCGGCAGCATTTCATCTTGCTCAGGCTTGCTAAAGAGAGGATTTGGAATACCAAGTACAAAAGAACCCTCAAATACCGAAATCCCAGAGCATCTCTCGCCTGACAGCCCTTTCACAGCATCTGTTTCGAAAGCTGTGCTACGAATTGGTAAGCATGCAGGGGCTCGCTCGTGACTTTTCGGTGCGGGTGACCTTCTCCACCCAGCTGCCCCCAGCTCGGTCTCCTGATGGTATTTCCCTCTTCCTCATCTTCAACTCTTTCGCAAAATGTCGCATTGATTTTTAAGGCTAAAGAACAGTCATCTGACATCTTAAAATAAGACCGTCATGTTTTCCACTAGGAAAACCACAAAAGACTAAAGTGAAGAAAAAGACTAACGCCAAAAGGATGTTTCACAAATGTCACATGCAACACAGGGACTCCGGCCTCGGTGGCAGCCCATGGTAGGAGCACGTCTTGTTTTGCTAAGCTACACACTTTGTATTTCACTTGCACGTTGGGGAGAAAGAAGCTGCAGGAAAAAAATCTGTCTCTGACTGCCCTTGGTCCTTGGCAGCTTAATTACCATCAGCACCCCCAAACTATTTGGGCTGCCTTCAGCAGCTGAAAAAACTCTTTACTTATGCTCAATAATACAGACATTTCAACAGTTTTGTTTAAAAACAGACAGCAAGGTTCTCATTTTCCTAAAGCATTAAACTTCCTCTTGAAACGTAACCTGGGATCAATTTTATTTCATCTGTTATGTAGTAGTTTTAATAAAGTGTGAAAATGGAAGATATTGAAAAGCTACGCGAGAAAATAATCCTCTGAAAGAATGTGAAAATGGAATGGGCAAATAATAATGCAACTGGAGCAGAAAACTCTTCCATCCACTCTCGGTTTGCTCACACGCCGAGCACCTACTCTGCCTCATCTTGCCAAAATGCAACTGTAGACGCCAGTCCCCACCACAATCTCTGCTCCTGGGTTTGTACTGCTAGTAAAACTACTCATTGCTTCTGCAGAAAAGAAGTTTCCTCTTTAAAACAAGACAGACCCCCCCAAAAAAAACCCCAAAATACAGACCACACACAACTTAAATCTTTCTACTTATAAAACTGCTTCTGTAAAGATACTACAGTGAATGAACTACCAAATTATGCGGTGCGAGATGTAATAGAGTGAATTATATTCGGGAAGATCACACACTACAGAAAATATGCAAAAAGCAGTGCTGCTGACTTTCAGCTGTCAGGCTACACACACACACATACATCTATTGCTCGTCTCATTATTTTCTACTGTTTCCATGTGTGATAACATGCCCAGTGCTGACACTTCTATTCTCCCTGGCAGACCCTACATTAGCATGTAAATAGCTGGCAGATAGGAGGAAATGAAAGCAAGGAAGAGCTCTTTAATTAACTTTAGTCCTCGGAAAATCCACACAAGCAATCTGTTCTGACAGTTTTCTACACAGGATCTTCTTAGGAGGTCTCGAAGTGCTGCCTGCGGATCACTGCCAGGCTAGAACGAGGAGAAAGAATGAACAAACCCGTTTTGGAGACAATGTTTAGACATTTTTCTGCTATTAAATGATGACTGGTGACTGCCATCTGGCATTACCAGAGCTGTCATTAGTCCGACTCTGGATGGGAAACAAAGAGATGCCATAAGCGAGACGACAAGAGCACTTCACACGGTCTGACAGCCGGTCCTGGCGCCCGGGGCCAGCGTGCCAGAGCTCACACACACGCTCAGATACACGTACACCCATCACGCAGCCTCCTCTGCTTCCCACCTATACGTGCTATACGTCTGTGTGCTCTGGCCCACGTTTCCTCAGCCTGCACTAAACACCAAATCCTGAAGGGTGAAGAGCAAAGCAATTTCATTGTTAGAAGACTTGATGAAACAGCTCTATAGCAGCACACGGTTCTTCAAATCTCGGGCAGCAAAAAGGCTGGCGGGCTGCAAGGAGTAAGCTGAAATCACTCCTCAATGACTTACATTTTCCAAACGTGACAAGTGTTAATTAATCAGCATCCTTTTACTGCAGGATATTTCAAACAAATTTTGGTGGGGGGGAAAAACATAAGGATAAATGGGAGGACATGTGGTACCACAGTCTTTGGCAACGCAAGATTGTCAAACAACTCTTCCCTAGCAGGTTAGATTTAGCTCTGGAAGTGGCATCCTGCTGGTTGACGGGAGCCAGTATGAATCTCCCACCAAGATCACTGGTCCCAGCTGTGCCTTGGAGTGACCACTTTGAGGCCACTTATGGCTCAGAGAGCTGACCTGTAAAATTCCCCACGGAACTGACCAAAAATCGAGTTCCCTGCAAGGTGATTGGGAGCAGCTGAAGAACAGACACCAGCCTGAAACACAAGGAGTCGGCCTCCCAGCTTCTGGGTTTCTGTCTCTCCATCTTCTGGGTTTCTCTGGAGCTGAAGGAGGGAACAGCAGAACTTGAGCATCTGGAGTCCAACAGGTCAATCAAGGAAAGTCCTGGCTATAGCATAAAGCACACGCACAAAGAGCCTGGAGAGCAGGGGGACACGGGAGGGAGCGACATTAGCAGCTTGCTTCTTTGCTAAAACTCCACAAATAATGCAAGATAAACAGGCAGTAATGCAAAGATAAGAATTCTGAAGAAGTAGAAAGGATGTCTCTCTAAGGCAAATCGCCGGATTTTATAATGCAGGAATGGGGCCACCAGGTCCAGCTCAGATACCAAAGATCCATTCAAGAGAGTCAGAGGTATACATTTCTACCTGCCACATTCAGGTTCTCCCCAAATGCTATTCAGCCTAGATTTCCACAGTATTTACAGAGCTGTTTTAACAAACAAGTTAAAATAATGCAAAAGATAAATACAAAACTGTATCTTGTCAAGTCTGCTGTTCCCAGAGGATCCAAAAGTAAAGACACAGAATTAAGGAAAAAGTGCCCTAGAAAACATTTTCGGGGGCACTTTTTACGTTAGATCACAAATATACCATTAAGCAAAGACATTTGTTTTACAACATCAGTTTATAACTGTCTACAGACCTGCTGTCCCAAGCCCATCAACCACTTCTCCCATTCCTATCATTTCATGTTATCCTGCCAATTGAATCACACTGAGTATAAAGACTGTATCGCATCACATTCCCCCCTCCTTCCAATTTTTTTTAATACTGCACTATCAAGAGCAGACATTTCACTTGATCAATCATACCAGATTCCAGTGCTAGAAGATACATAAAATAACCAGCATGGCAACTTCAAAAGCTTGGTGACTGATAAAGCTCGGAAGAATGCACACTTTTATGAATATGTAAGTATGAATTTCAATAAAATGACCTTTAACACAACAGGTTCCAGCTGAAGTAAGAAGGAAATCTCTACTGACACATAAATTACTAAAGATGAAGGTGTTCCTTCTAAGATTTACCTTACACAGAATAGTCCTTATACATACTGAGCACTAATCCTCTTTAAACTATGCACTAGTTCCCACGGCTTTGAGAAATCATGTTCTAATCTGATCTAAATTTTCCAGTAGAGAGAAACACCATAAAAAGTGCACTTAACAGCTATGAAGACAAACAAAAGATGAACCTGGAATAGGTTCATAAAAAAAAAGATTATAATCACATCCATGATTAGTTCAAAGATTGCACTTCAGCCATCTGGTAAGATTAGCTGGCACTGATAATATTTGAACTATGGCCTCTCAGCTTATCTGCCATCTGATTGCTTCATTTTAAGTAAGTCTGCAATCACCTACCAGAGAGTTTCTTTTTCTAAGACAAAAAAAAAAGAAAAAAAAAAAAGAAAAAAATCCACAAATACCCCAGATAAGGTAAATCAGATTTGGAATCTCAATCTGATCCCAGAGCACAAGGCTACCCAGCGCTATCTCCTGCCCACGGGTGTCCCTTTCGGCAGAATGATTCATCTTACAAGAGAGACGGGAGTGACAGCGACTGAGATCCAGTTACTTGCTTTGCCCGGGAACACAGTGATTTGTTTACTCTGCAACAATCTCATGGGATATTCAGACACTCACACAGGGAGCAGACAATGAACATTTCAGAAACTGCTAGTTGCAATACAAGAACTTGCAAGAGTATCTCAAATCGTTACCAAAATCTGAAAGAAAAGAAACCTACCAATCTCCATAGACTTTTTTTTTTAAAACACTATCAGTTTCATAAAGACGAAAATAAAGACAAATATCAAAACATGGAAAGTTGTTATGCTTGCATAAAGTAAGGAAAGGTCATGTAAATGTAAAATATAACGGACAATTTCAAGTAAGTAAAAACCGCAGCAATAATAATCGTTTATATTTTAAAGGCAGACAAATTTCAATACAAAATAAAACAAACAAAAAAACCCCACATAAACCAAAACCACACACTGGAGATGGATGGCTGTGTGTACAGGATGATTCGCTGCACTCTGAATCTGACCCAGCAAAGTTACAGGCTCTGAAAGAATTAACACCCGTGTTCTGCTGTACTTTAACCAGAGAACTGTGACATTTTAACCAGAGAACTGTGACAGAAGCAACTAAATGCTTCAAGAAATTAAACTGCACCAAGGAGAAGATATAATAATCTCTAAGCTAAGTATTCGCCCAAGACCAAAACAACAAAGATGTTACCAGTCAAAGGAATAAAATGATTTATCATGAAAAATGGCTATTATTTTGGAGATGCTAGAGAGCAGCCATCTTCCTATCTGTTTTGAAATGGAAGATAAGGTTGTTCTTGGAAATTAGTCATTGGCAAGAAAGTTTCACACGAACATTACGAAAATTAGTTGAGAAGGTTCAGAAATACAATACATATTTTTTAGTTGAATGTACCAAGATGAAATAGATAAGCATAAGCTTTTGTTAAAGTAATTTAAACTGAACTTGTTAACAATTCTTTGAGAGAACTCACAGGAGACCTAACTAGTGAATGCAGGGTTTTGAAAGTCTATATAAATGACCAAGACTCCCTTGGTTTTCATCATTAGGCGAGAGTCAAATACCTGTTGGTAGGAGCTGCCTTGCAGAGGAGCGCCCCGTCCTTCCCGCCACAGACAGCAATTAGCAACAGGCTATTAGGGATTACAGCCACAAGTTTCATTCAGTATACTTACCAGTGTAGAAAAACGGGGTCAAATAGCAAGGTGTGCCACTGTACTCGGCCCTGGTGAGGCCCCACATTGAATCCTGTGTTCAGTTTTGGGCCCCTCATCATAAGAAGGGCATTGAAATGCCAGAGAGAGCGCAGAGGAGGTGACGAAGCTGCTGAGGGGCTGGAGCTCAAGTGTGATGGGAGCGGCTGAGGGAGCTGGGGGTTCAGCTGGAGAACAGGAGCTGAGGGGAGAGCTGATCACTGTCTGCAACTGCCTGAAAGGAGCTTGGAGCATGGAGGGGGTCGGGCTCTGCTCCCAAGTAGCAAGTGACAGGATGAGAGGAAACGGCCTCAAGTTGTGCCAGGGGAGGTTTAGATTGGATATTAGGAAAAAATTCTTCCCAGAAAGGGCTGTCGGGCATTGGAACAGGCTGCCCAGGGCAGTGGTGGAGACACCATCCCTGGAGGGGTTTAAAAGGTGTTTAGACGAGGTTCTTAGGGACATGGTTTAGTGCTAGAGTTGGGTTATGGTTGGACTCGATGATCCTGAGGGTCTCTTCCAACCAAAATGATTCTATGATTCTATGTGTGATGACAACTTAAAATATTAACGTTAGCAGAGTCTGGAGACAAGGCTGAGGCATTCTGGAGCACGTAAAAAAGAATTAATAACGAGGGAAGAGCAAAGGCCGATAAGCAGACTGAGCACACACGAATGCAAGTTAATGCGAAGCGGAAGGAAAAAAGGTATTAGGTTTAATTCAGTGTGCACACAAGCAGCTTTTAAACCACAATCTTCCCAGGTGTTTGATTTGGACACCCGTTGGAGCTGTGACGTCCCTATGGACATGCCAGCCGGCCGCGGGCTGCAGAGCGGAGGGGACAACCAAACCAGGCCACAACCTCCACAAACACAGGAGAAAATCAGCTCCTTGAACTAATACAGGTTCACTGAAGAGATATTAGAGGCTTCCAGGATACGACAAGACTTGGCAGATGTAGAAAACGGGTGAAATGCTGATGTGGACGTGGTGGAGCAGGCAGTGCCAGGGAACATATACACGCGTGCTGCAGCAGAGGACTTGCTGTCTGAAGGAAGGTCATCGTCACACAGGTAAGGCCCAGAAAACTGCAGTCTGCATTGCGGGACTCCATAAAAACCAAATATTCTCAGTAAGATATGCAATAAAGATTTAACAGCTCTTCCACAGAACTCCTGTTGACATGGGCTCAGGTTTTCAGCCGTTTCATCTGAGCAGCTCAGTTCCCTGTCCTCCTCTATCGCTGAGATAACGGGGCTTCTCTATCTCACACGAATGACAGAAGTTAAAATGCAACTCTAAACATCAAGTACTGCTAAAATATGAGTGACGGTGTCACTCAGGTTCCCCAAATATATAGCATTTAACCTTCATTAGCTGTTAACAGCTCTCATAAGTCTACTAAGCATTGATATTCAGATATTCATAAAGCATTTAACTCCAGACCAAGTCCCAAGACAAAAAAAGAGGAAGAGCAGCCAATGTAACATGAAGATTCCTCTCTCCAGAGTTTCTTATCACTACTTGTTGGGGAAATATTCGCAAGGAAAAAGAACTCATTGGTCTGGATGAATAAACCCCATAGGTCCCAAAGCTCTCCCAGGGGACAGCAGGAATCCTGCTTGTTACATCTTGACAATGCAGCAAAATAAGAAGATACCAGTTTTCTTAGGTTATATTTGTGTGAAGTATGCGAACTCTCTAATTTACATGTAATTTTATTAGCATTCTGTTTAGCATATTAAAAGTTAACTACAAATCAAAACTTTTGATCCATTTATTTGCAGGGAGGCACAACTACGATCCATGCCCAGAACCACAGCAGAGGAGGAACAGCTTGCAGGTTCTGTCAGCAGAAAAACATCCAAAATACTGTGAATTCTCCATAAAGCAAACAAAGTACGACCCCAGGCCTTCCGGGCCAGGGTCAGCAATGTCTGTCATCTGCTGTTATTGCTAATTCAACTGGAAATGTGTATTTGGGTGTTCTGGCTGCAGTTCCTTCAGAGATCCAGATCCTTCAGTGGAGCAGTCTGATTTTAAAACTAAGCCTGCATAACTGCTGGGTGATGAGGAAGAACGATCCCACATCCCTGCTCCACCTCCTTGAAGGAAAACTAATCAGACAAAAAAAAACCCAACAAACAGAACAACAAAAAAACCCAAATGAAACAAAACGCACACAAAAAACCAGCTACTTCTGCAGAGGGAGAAGTAGTGAGTGCATAAACACTGACAAAGAAACCCTCAAACCCATCCTAGCTAGGTGAAATGTGAAAAGACCTCCTCAGAAAGTGAGGATATTTTGGGGAGAAGGCAGATTCAGAGGAGTCAGATCTAGCTGGCTTCCCAGAGGGGCCAAATTGTTCTCAATGTTAGGGAGCGAACTCCAACAGAGATCGCGACTCAAGATGCAGAGGATGCAGCAAGAGCTGCAAGAGAAGGATCTTGAGAACGAACCTCAGAACTCGCTAATCCATGTCCAGGGCAGGGAGGAAAGCGAGGCAGGGAAGGTACACACATTCTGCTGTGTTTCTTAATTACTTGTGTTATCTGAAGGAGAACATCAGATTTAGAACATATGTTTCATGTCCTTCAGCTTGCATATACCTCTAGAGAGTTAAATTAAAAACCTGGCTGTTAGGTGCAGCTGTTCAGCATCCTATTCGGGATCTTTTCAAGGGCTTCAGCAGTTTTCTTTTCCCTTCTCTTTTATGCAAGTAACAAGTTAATATTGGAATGCAAGGGCTACAAACATAGCCTGGGGTTAACACCACACACGACAAACTCACGTGCATGGATATTACAGAAGAAACACATTGGCTAGCATAAAAGGGGTGGGTTAAATAGCTTTCTTGGGTTTTTTTAATCATTTCTTTGGCAGAAAATATTTCACTTAAAGCATGACAAAGATGCTCCATTATGAACAACTGACCAACCTGTGAACTGCACCTCTGTTACAGTTCCAGAAGAGGGAAAAGCACAGGGACGAGCAGAATCAGACACTGAACATCGCTTGCTGTAGCTCACAAGTTCAAAGAAAAAAACACCAATGAACTAAGCGGCACTTTTTTGCTCAGCAGCAGAGAGGATTACTTAGAGATATCATAGTTTTGTGGCTTTAAATTGGGAGGGAAAGGAGAAAAACAGGTGAGTTGCTTTGCTATTTTGTTAGAAGTGAACGGAAGAGCTGAGATTTACTTAAAGGACTTGCAGAGTGAACCGGGGGTAGGACAGAAACCGCTTCCCGGGAGCTGCTCCAAGCACAGCGGGGACAGAGGTGACCCCAGCCCAGCCTGTAGAACAAGCACGAGGGGAGAAAGGTGATGGTCAGGGTTACAGCAGGTTCAAACAGGGAGTGGGAGAGATGTCACCGGAGTAACTATTGCCGCTTGTTCATGTTCAATTAATGCAAAAGGTCAAAAATTCTCTTGCACGGTGGGTTTTATTTTCAGAAAACAACCTAGAGTGGTTCACAAGGATTTTTTTTCCCCCAGCACCAAACTATTACTTACGCTATCTTAATAAACATCTTGACGCTGGAGAGGGATAAAAGGCATTTTGTTTTGATTTCATTATATTTCCTGAAATTGCTTTTTTCTTGCCATTCAGTTGTGGTGGCCCTCACAGAGGGATAATGCAATAACACTTCTAGACAAGGTCAGCTTTGCAAATGGCATTTCCCCATGACAAAACAAGCACAGCTTTTCATCTTTTGTAATTAATATAATAGAAAGGTCAACCTGGAAAGTTGGTCTCCAAAGGTAGAATTTTATCAACAGAAAGTTAATTTTTTGAAGCCAGAAAGTGTTTCTTTATCTGTAAAACTGAAAATACTGTTTACATAGTAGCCCCTCCAGACGTTTGCAGCTTGTAGGCACCAGATCAGCACAAACCTTCTCAAACACTTGCAGAAAAGCGATCAGTTAAAAACGCTCCCCCGTTCAATTGCTTTCCCTTCAACCACTTTGTCTCAGTTCTTAACACGCAGTCCCATGGCACCCAAAGTAACAGTGACTAGAAGATCAAGATGGGTGAAGTGTCCGTGTCCCTCAGGACCTGGGATGGTGCAGCGTTGGACCGAGCACGTTCCGCTTCTTACGGACCCAAGACGGCAGCGAGCAAAGGGACGTGTTCGCTGGAATCCTCAGACAACTCTTTTTCTTCACTACTCAAGGAAAGTTAAGCCATGTAGACACAACTACAAACACATATTTAAACATTGCTCTGACTCTTGCTTCCCTACACTTCAAAAGCAGCCTGGACACCCCCTAGGGCTGTAGGATCTTCCTATATACAAGCTCTACAAACGATGAGACGCTCATAAAAATAGTTCTACTCCTCCTGATGGGAAGAAAGTTCATCATCTTCTTTTCCTGTCTCATGGTCACACTTTGTTTACCTATTAATCCCCCTCCAGGTTCCTGACTTCAGAAAAGGCAGTGATGTTTCTGGGAAATCCTGAGGCTTTGGATTCATACGGATAGAAAATTAAGCCTCAGTTCTCCCACTGTCCCAAATTGCTTCCACCTGAACAGGAAAATTTGAGGTTAATGGTTCTTCACAGCTCCTGGTCTACATGTCCTACACAACACTAAAAAAAAAAAATAAATAGTAGATGTCCTGTATATTGAGAAAGTTGTAATATAATCTCACGACATCAATTAGAATTCATTAACTGAAACCAGACCAACTCTTTAAATTTGCTACAGTTTCTATTAAATAACGTTGTCTCTATCTGAAATACTACCTAAGCAAAAGTGCTCATAAAATAGGGAACAGGTCATTTCTCCTCAATGCAACAAATCATGGGTCAAGACCATTTCCACAATGCTTCAAAAAAACCACATTTGACTTCTAATATATTCATCAATTTAAGCAAGGCTCGACCTGAGATGTTGTGAATGTGCATTGAACAAAATGGTTAGTGCTGCATGATACTGTGCCAGGAGCAATCCAAAACTCCTTCAGTTTTATAAAGATTCTGGGTCTTCATTTTAGAGGATGCTCTGAGTGACTGGTGTCTGAGTAGTGCAGCTGTTCTTACCAGAGGCTCACATCACATGTTGAAATAAGCTACTGTGCAATTACTTAATTATCTCTCTCTCTCTCTCCTATCCTTTAAAAAAAAGCCACTGCAATTCAACTTGAAGCAAACCCAGTTAATCCAGTTTTATGACTTAGAATTAAAACAGAGGGAAGCCAGAGATTCAAAGCTGCAGTTCTTGTGGCAATAGCACCATTCTAAGAGGCACGGATATTAATGCCTTCAAACCGTAAGTATTTGAGGAACAAAGAAATGCAAAAAACCCTCCTTTTTGTGCAGCTTATCCTAGCTAGTATT
The DNA here is from genome assembly GCF_036013445.1 of Caloenas nicobarica. Taxonomy (NCBI): domain Eukaryota; kingdom Metazoa; phylum Chordata; class Aves; order Columbiformes; family Columbidae; genus Caloenas; species Caloenas nicobarica. The sequence goes on along the minus strand of NC_088258.1, from coordinate 5,219,806 downwards.
TTAGACTGCTGTTCAGAAATCCGAAATCCCTTCCCCTGTCCTTGGATGCCGCCCAAGCCCATGTTCAGCCACCTCTTACAGCCTTCCCTGTGCTGGCGAGGAGCATCAGTAGGGTTTGTTCTGCCCAACTTCCCTTAACACCAACTCCCGCATTCCCCACATCCATCTTCGCACTTGCTTTTTCTGCCATAACCACTCGACCATCCTTCATAATTCAGGGCTGAGGAGCTAAGGAATAAATGTTACAGCACACGCATCAAGGGAACTGTAACTTTGAATTACCTGACCTGGGTGAGTTTAAATTCTCAGCCATAACATTGGATTAACCTAATTTCTTTTTATTGAATATTTTACCTTTAGAAGTCCTACAGCCCTTTCTCTCAGAGAAATATGAGAACTGAAGGTCAAATAAATTCTTTTATGGGTATATTTCTAATTTTCATAATCTAACCTCTTAGCATTGAGCATTAATATCTAGCGGAGGTAGGACAAAGCAGAATCCAGTCAGTACTCTGGGACAAAAGATCACATTTCTATAGCACTTCAAAAATACCTCATAAAATAACGCGTAACTTTAACTTCGCTGCATATTCTGAATTGTTAGAAAAATTTTTAAAACTCTCTAAATACCTTGCCTAAATAGAAATTATGTCAGATAGAACATCAAAAAGAATACAGAGCTGTCCTTGTGCCACCACCTCAAAAGTATCTTACAAAGATAGTAATGAATGCCGTATATTTGTCCCTACCAGGTTTACCAGATACATAAAAAGGCAACAGAAAGCATTACGTACAATTGATTCCCCAAAAATTGCTATGATAATTTTTATGTGCTCTTTCATGCTTCTAAAAGGGAAAGGGAAGCAAGGCCCACGAGTCAATTCATCTTCTGCCCCCAGGCTGGTCATTTGAAGCAAACATTCACTATTTCCACGTTGAAAGCCCTCGGGTGACCAGGCTCTGCTCTAACGACGCGGATCACCTTCACAACGCCCCGGGACAAATTCCTACAGGTACCCACAAAGAAGTAGAATATCCAAAGTTAGTGAAGAGGCAAATTTATCCACTAGCTATGAAGAATTAGGGCAACACCAAATCGAGAGCAGATCTCTCTAGAGAGGGTGCAATGGAGGTGAGGGCTGACCACGCTCCCAGCGTCCGCAGTGCCCACGGACAGGGAACAAAGTCACCTCAGATCCAGAGGTCCCTCCCACAAGACAGAAACTAAGGTTTGAAAAGTCATTTTGGGGCAGGATAAGGAAGCGAGAACTCAACAACTCTGCTATTTTCTTCACTGAGTTAAAAAAAGTGAGTAGCAAACCTATGACCAAATCAGGTAAAGTGAGGAAACTAACGTCAAACAAAGACACCCGAGCAAAAGAGAAGCCACACTTATCTGAGAGCCCGGGCCAGAAAACACAGATTTCTCCTGTCTTTCAGAAATCTGCAAATCTAACTTGAGAAACTTCAGTATTTTCTGGTTTACTTTAAAGATACTCCCTCCTTCCAAACGGCCTGTGTGCACTGCTTCCAAAGTACTACAGAGAGCCTCTTCTCCAAACACATCGACTTCAGCTCTCCTTGTTCATTCTCTATAGAGAGATTCTGCAATTATATTGGCAAATGACATTAATGGGCCTCGTGGAAGAGCCTGTTTCAAAGGAGTATGACTTCTACTCACTTTATCCTGGAAGACAATTTCCATTTGCTTAATATAGTCATGATATTTTACTGATGTAATTATACTCTTAGCTATCAGTAACAATTAAACCCTTAGACTGAGGTTGCTTAATAAAGGTCTCAAAATAAATAACACATTCCAAACACAATATTTTAAAATGTCAAGCATGCAAAGATCTTGTAACGAATATAACTAAGCATCAAGCATAAATCAGCACAAAGTTAGTCTGTCATTGCACAAATGTCTGCAAAAATTGCCGTTAGAGTATTGTGGGATTCTGATCAGCACCCTACAGAAAGGGCAGATAAAACCATTTCATTAAACGTTCGTGAGAAAGGCCGGGCGAAGCCACCAACACTGCTCTGTTTCTATAGCTGCAGAGCTGAGTAACTTGTGTAATGTCGTCAAGACCATGATGAGGCTGATAAAATCTATATTTATTTCATATCTTCTGTAGCAACTTCCATGAAAACTAGATTCAGACCATTCTGTTACAAGCTAAATATTAAGAAAACACAGAAGCAGATAAATTAGAGGGTACCGACAAAGGAGAAAAAAGTCACACTCAGACTCTGAGGTCTAGAGATATTTGAAATCAAGTCAATATATCCTAGAAAGCTGTTACATCTGGAAGGGGAGAGGCATGGTTTAAAGGTTCTTACAATGCAGACAGCAAGATGATTAAGAAAGGTGAAGTAGACCAGTGAGAGACATTTAAAAAAAACCCAAAACAACAACAGATAGAAAAACCTGTTGTCAGAACAAATATTTGCAGAATCTCCTTATGGAGCATCCATTGCAGGCAAAGAGTGGTACAGCAAATCACCTCCAACGCTGTGACATTTGGGAGGTCCAGAAGGTGATTAGGTGGATCAGGACTAAAACATAACACAGTAAGTAACTGGAAGAAGATACTAAAAAAAAAAAAAAAAAAAAAAAAATCACAATAAATGTGGGTTACACAGAGGGAAAAAACCCTAATGTTAAAAGAAATCCTCCCAGAACTCTCTTTCCCTGAAGCACCTCTGCCTCACAAGACACACGGCTGTCAGAGACCAGCAGAAGCAAACACAAAATGTGGTATTTCCCCAACCCCGACAGATGATGTCTAAAGCAGCCATCATCCAACCCCCGGATCCCATCTTCTCCCCGCAGAACTTAACTTTATCCAGTCACCCAAGCACTCCTGTGTAAACCATGAACACAAAGCCCAACCACCATCCCGCACCAGACTGAACTCAGGATCAATATAACAGCAGCTAACGGAGGGGAGAGGGGAGATGTGTTTTATATAGAATCATGGAATGGTTTGAGTTGGAGGAGACCTTAAAGATCACCTCGTTCCAACCCCCCTGCCACGGGCAGAGACATTTTCCACCAGACCAGGTCACTCAAAGCCCCATCCAACCCGGCCTTGAACCCTTCCAGGGATGGGGCATCCCCAGCTGCTCTGGGCAGCCTGTTCCAGGGCCTCACCGCTCTCATTTTTCATAAAAGTGTCTACCTCATCTCTGGCCTGTTAGTCCTCATCCTTTAGAAAAGGCACCCTACGAGCAGAGTCTGGGAATTAAAATTCATGATGTTACTGGATACTAAAAATTACAATTCAGCAGAGACCTGTTCAAGCCCCCCGTACTCCACAGGCAGCAATTACCTCTTTCTCTCCGTCCCACAGCAGTTAATGATCTTTTCTCTTCCCTTGCTATCATCCCCCTCCACCCGTAACTGCCTTTTCTCTGAAATTATTTAACTGATTAATATAATCAAGTTGAAATTAAAGGGAACTGAGCTCGACCTAAAGGGTTGTTGAGTCTCTTTCAAACACAGATTGCCTTGTCTCCCCTCTTCTCACACTCACGGGGTGATCTACTAAGTGCTCCTTACCCGACAGAACTTGCCTTGCTGAATTACAGAAGAGGGAGCAGTGGAAGCGCTTTAAAATGTACTTATTTGCAGGCGTAAAAAGGAAGATAACTTCTATGGGTTTACAAAAATCTACCAAGGGGAGACACAGCGAGCGGAGGGAAAGGATTGGCAAGGGTCAGGCTGACAGCAGTTATCAATCTCCTGCACAGCTGGTGATACATGAGTAATGGTGCTGCTTAAATGACAGACATGGAGTCCTGAAGCGGATTGAAGGAAGGAAGAAGCATCATATCATACCAGCCAGGGAAAAGCATTTGATACTACTCATAATACAGAGGAGCAGCTCGGTTCTGCCCCAAAGCCGTCCGTGCTGCCTGGCCACAGAGCACAGGGTGTGATATCCAAAAGAAGGTCTGTTGCAAGGCAGCTGTTTGCCAGCATGGCTGGTTTTATTGCTACTGATTGCTGTATTTAAAGCTAATTTTTTTTTACATCTGCCAGGAAAAGGGTTAATTCACCTTCCGCGCTGAACTTCCAGAACTTTAAGAACCTTCCTTGTGCTTTAAAATCATCTGCCTCCTACGAAAAACATAATGCAGGACCCAATATGACAGAGAAACCATCAGCATTCTTTTAAATCTTTACTGATTACAAAACAAAGCAGATGGCAAATCAAGTCATGAACTCCGCATCTGCCATGCTTAATGAACAGTTTAATTACCTAGTCCCAATTCTGATGTATCTCTGCCATTCTCAGCTCCAAGAGTCACTCACATACTTCGCACCGACTCTTGCAGAGATATCTCCAGGAACATGTGGCATGAACAGTGAGCTGGAGTTGGTTAATCAATACTTGTTTCATCTCCAGCTTTTATGGTGATGGCCTAAATTGTGTCTCAATGGAAACAGATTTCCTATCAGATCACATGACCTGGTGGAAAACTCAGAAAACAAAATGGAATTTTTCAGGCTCTTCTCCGGGCAGCGGAGAACGCAAAGGCAGACAAATGCACAGACAGGAAATAAACACAGCAAAACAACAACACCCAGTACAATGAGATTAATTCATTTGCTGCGTTATGCCTTATACAAGACCAAAGGATGCAATTAGGACAGTGTATATTCACCAAGTCTACAATTTGAGAAGCAAATTGGACTCATTTGGGATAAGTTACAAGAAGTAAATGAAATGGCGCTTCGCATTTTGAGATTTCGGGTATGCAAATAGGCAAGAGCTTCCCGTGAAGGACCACGCACACGCGGCCAGCAAACGCGGCTCAAATCCACTGCATATGCTACAGGCTGCTCCTACGCACCCTGCAGCTTCATGTCATTATACCCACCAGCTCTGTGCAGAGGAGAAATAACTGTTTGAAAGAGTCACTGAACTGCACACACGCAGGAGAAGAGTCTGGAAGGTGTGAACCCGACAGCAGCTAAACAACAAATACAGCCAAGGGCTGATCCCGACCAGGTAAAAATCACATCAGGAGAGGTGGAGGTAAAAACTCTATGAAGACCAAAATAAACCAGCTTTTGGCCCTCCACATCAGAAGGCTTTGGGAACTCTTCAGCGTGCCTCTTTTGTTTTTCTCCAACCTCACTTCTTCTGCACAAGGTACATTTGTGCCTCCTGAAACAAAAAGCCCGGAGCTTGCTTTCCATTAAACACTATCAGCTGCTTGCATTCAGATAAGGGTGTTCAGAAAGGGTTTTTCATTTGGGAGACCTACATGTCAAATAAAATTTCCTACGAGACTCACATTTTTGCCATTCAGTAGCAGAATTGGCTGTTTTTCATAAGATTGCTTCATAAACAAAGACCAGGAGTTGTATGCAACGCTCTCAGAAAAATAGAAATACAAGCTTAAGGACAACACAGAAGTCAAATACAAAACTGTGCAGGTAAACATGGCATTCAAAGCCAATACAGCAGTAAATCAAACAGGAGAAAGGGCAGAGATGGAGCAGGTCTTTCCCGAGCATTTCAGATACCTCCCACTACTGCTGTATCAGAACTACCTCGGGTAATGAAGCACAGATCAAAGATTTCTGTAAAACTCTAAACAAAGTCAAAGCAAAAAGACAGCACAACTGACAGCAAATCCAGTCAAGTGGATTTCTAGCAAAGCAAGTGAATACATCCCTTCAATTCCTTTTTCATCACGTCAAGTGGATAGAGAGATGCTCCAGGAGATACCTTCAAGCCATCAATGTCTGAAAAACTCTAGGATGTCCAAATCTAGTCTCACATTTCACTGAAAACATGCGGATCAGAAAACTTAAATACTGCCCTGATTTACAAGGACATATGGGAGAAAGTGATCAAATAACATGTTCTAAACAGCTGTTTGTCAACAGGAATAATCAGGACGCAACTCCTACACCAGCCAATGTCAGAGGTGGAATCGATCGGGTTGGACCACTCCACTGGTATGTCAGAGATCAGAAAATGCTGTTCTTCAGGCCTGCCAGAGAAGGGAGATTTGTCGTGACTCACCGACAGATCCTACACTGACAATTGTGCCCATTCCAAACAGTAAACCCACTGGAAACACCCAAGTAAGGTCAAGAAAGCCCAAAAGAAGTAAACGAGGCGAGGGAGCGATCAATGGAGGGAGAAGTTAAATGCACTGAAATGGAAATATGAGAGCAGCCAAGAAAGGCAGAGACTGCAGCAAGTAGAAAACGAAAAAGACTGAACAAGCGAGACAGGCAATCCGGGAAAGCCAAAAAGTATTGCTTGAGTCTTGAGGAAAAAAATTCAACAGCCATAAAAGTAAGCTGAGAAGGAACCAGACTGGCAAAGCAAATACCTCCTGAGGAAAGCATGTTTACTACTAAAATATTAGGTGCTGCTGTTATCAAAGGAAAAATAGCTTATCATTTTCTATTAATCTTTCAAAACGTGTTCGAGACCTGGGATTTCCAGGTTACAATTTGAGCCCAAAGAAAGGATGGCTGTTACTGCATTAAACTTGTTACTGTATTAAACACGGCTGGTGCCTTTCAGTCCTTATTTGCTCAGCATACAGGAACGGAGTCACTGTCCTACTAGAGGGTCAAATATACACAAATGCAAAAATCACACTATCAAAAGCAATGGCAATTCAATCATATATACAATAGTCTCCCCCAAATTAGATTTTCACAGTCCTATTTAACAAGACAAAGATTCAATAGAGAGAGCTCATCTTTTCCATTCTTAGATTACATAGAAACACACTGTACTACTGACGCCACTAATTAGATGATTAAATACTATTCTAGGTGATATGCTTTCAACGTAAAATAATTATTTTGAACAGGAAATATATTTGCTCAATCTCATTTTAAATCACAATATCATGCTTTTTTAATTAAATGAAGTTCCTTCTTCTGATTTTGCATGAGAAGAGCAACCAGCAGGAGAAACGGTGCCATGGATAAATTGCCCGAGTGCCATAATGCATGTACGTCCTCACAAAGGACCCCCAGCATTCTCCGGATGGAATATAAATTTTCAGAGAACAGCAAAGTCTCTATTCCCTTAAAACGGGTCAGTTGAGGAATCATTCAGCACACTGAAAACCTCCACTGTTATAACACAAGTTTATTTGCCACAGTCTGAAGGACACTTCCAACTTTTCCTCTATTCCTCTCCAGGGGGAGGATAAGCAGGGTAGTAAACAAAGCAAGGGCTCTGTCTTTTTATATAAATTAGGGTACGATCCATTACATGACAAAGTACTGTTGTCTTTTTGTCCAGTACTTAAAGAAAACTAATTATATTTTGTGTTCTACAACGAAACATGTTTCTGCCGAGGACTTGGAAATAAGTTAATAAAGGGAATATTTTAGCAACCACCTGAGAAACTTCCTTCAGGGCTGAGCAGTGCACTGCAATGCCAGACAGCTGAAAAAGTGGTAAAGGAAGGATTTTTATCAGGTTCGGTGTCCACCTGTGTCATAGCCAGCCATGCCAGTACCAAAGCAGAAGAGGATGGAGGGCTGTCTGCTGCTGGGGCTGTGAGAAAGACTGAGAAGAGATGTCTGTTCTGTTTCCATGGAGAGGGTTTGGTCCATCCACCCCGATTGCAGTGTCTGCCTCAGCGTGAAGCACAAGGAACTGCCGTCATTTCTCTCTTCTCACTTAATGTGACTCTCCCTGGCATCAAATTCTGCAGCCAGAAGATCTGATACATCCTCCTGTGCAGCGGTTGCTTCATGCTTCAATAAGCCCTGCTTACTGCACCATATATTGCAGCTTCTTTGGCTCAACAACGACACAGAATTACACAGAACTGGGTGCAGCACAATTAAAACCCAGGAAAATGCTTTAGGTGACGCTGAAAATTAAAGCTTAAAGCACAAGGAACAGAACAGCTCCTTCCCCTCTTGCTCAGGCACTTCTATCCCAGCGTCGTCCCCCGTGCACAGTGACGTCCCTGGCTCCCTCTCATGTGCTCTACCCGAGTCCGACCTTACGCACACGCAGCCGCTTACTTACGTGAGCAGGTTTCTAACGTCAGGGAGATGGCTCAGATGAGTGAAGTTTTGTATTCTTGGAAAGTGAAGTAACTATCATTCTGACTACAGAGAATTATTATTCCCTTTGGGGAAAGAGCACTCTCAGAATTTAATATGAAGTTTTCAATGCTCTACAGACTTCAAAATTATTGTATAGAATTTCATCACGCGAGCATACCTGATATAGGATAATGCAGACTTCTTTGATATGTCCTATAGAAAGAATCTTAAAATGTATTTTCAATTTACTGGTCTAGTGCCTACCATTACATTCGAACAGACTTTCAGTGTAAGAGGAAGGCAAATCTCTTACTCTCTGTAAATTGTTTTTCCACAGGAACAGTTGACAAGGTGCCGTCATTTTGTTCTCTTTAGGAAAGGAGGCAATGCAGCCAAATCCATTATAAATTCTCTTCAGTGGCTCCAAGCACTCCAGCGACATGATCCAATTCTCTGCCCTCACACAAATGCCAGGCCTGAGATGAAGTCACGTATCACCCACACAGCACGAGCCCAGATGGGGGGAACACCAGCAAAACCTACTAGTACTTTTATTGTAACACAGCCCTAAAGAGAAGTTTCATGCATCTTATAACACCTGCTGTGCAAAGACTTGGTAGTAACAGCTATGGAGGTGAACAAAGAAGATACAGCAAGGACCACACTTGGAGGAAAATAAAGACACAGGTTTTCCAAACATTATCTAGAAACTCACCTTTGTGAGCAGCAGGACACGTTTCTGCAGCCGTCTGACTAGTGCTTCATGCTGCTCACGCTTCTTCTTCTCATCCAAGAGCTGGCTCTGAACCCGCAAGATTTCTTCCTGTAGCTGCTGCCGAGCCTTCTCCAGCAGTCGGGCACTAAGAAAGAGAACAGAGACCTGTGAGCTCTTGACCACTGCCTCTTGGTCAGATCAGAAAAACCTGAGAGGAGAAGGATCAGCACGATACCAGGACACTGGGCTGGAGCCATTTCACCTTACAGTGGCACCACTGGAAACCGAGTAGCCGCAGCCTCATTGTCTGGTCTTCTCATCAAAAGATGTGAGAGAACCACCCCAGTGACAGCCTTGTTCAGCGCAAGATAATCGAAATCATGGAACCTCCCACTTACAAAGCACTTAAATCGTCGCGTATCAATTTCAAAATCAACCAGTTTGCCTCTGAGAAGACGCCTTGTTTTCAACCAACAATGCACAATTCTTGGGTTCTACTGTATCTTTTAATCTTTTTCTAACAAAGTAGAAGTAAAATTCAAGATTAATATGATCTGCTTTGACGGACAGATAATACTCAGCAAGTAATTATAGCCACCATCTGCACATTGCTCTTGCCAACAACTTATATTGGAAGAGAACCGCCTTCTGAGGCCAGGTGATTAGCGCTTCTTTTGCAACGTGGATGTGAGTCTCAATTAAGCCAGAATGGCTTGGTCCCTCTCCTCAGCTCTCTTTGCAGCGTGACGTGCCGATGCACAATTACCCATGTATTCCTGGACATGTTCTTCACGTCCATCCTGGGCCACTAATGGACAGCTGCTCCAATGCACTCAGCAAACAGCTCAGCACAGATCGAGTACACTGGCAAAGTACTTGATCAATACCAAAATAAGAGCGAAATAATCCTTGTGATTGTTAAGCATCGGTTCATAATTTAAGTACGACAAGTTTATCCAAGGCTGCACTAACTTTAAGTGTTTAAAGAGTGAGCAGAACATGAAAAAAAAGCATTGCACACAAATCAAAAACCCTCAAGCAAGCTAGAAAGATCAAAACCAACATCTCTGGCTTACTCAGGAACAGAAGTTCTTTGTTTCTCTGATGCTAAAAACAACACTAGAAAATTTGTGAGAGCTTCAGAGGGGTATTCTTTATGATTATAATAAAATAAATACAAATGCTTTTGAATAAAATAGCACCATTGTTAAGGTACTGTTTAGATAGATCTGAAAGGGACTGCTGCCTTAAAAGACATTCAGCATTGGTAAATTTATGTAGGAATTCACCAAAATCCCCAACCAGCTGTCTCCCTACCTCAAGATCCTCCTCCTTGAAGAAAAATAAGCATTTTGAAACACTGGATGAATTAGAAGCCTGTTTAAAGCTCCAGTTTAATTTGGAACCACTCACAGACCAATTTAATAATCAGGGACTGTGAAATGGTCTCTTCATTGTTGTATTAAGGTGGGAAAGTTCATCAAGAGGCCTTCAAAATCTGCATTTGAAAATACATAATTTCATTACCAGGGCATCGCTAGTTCCTTGGTTCTGTTTTAATTAATCAGTTAGAAAGGGAACCTGTGCCCAAGAGCAGTATCTGTGGTGATGGAACACGAAGAGACGCCAGCGTGACAACGGATGGTCCCTTCCCCATCCCAACCTCAGCAAACATCTCAAATTCACTCTCAAGATATTGAATAGAAACACTAGCCACCTTCTTATTAAACAACGTGAGAGTTCCACAGGACTGAGACCTGTTGGATTGTACAAAATAAATCTGTATTAAAAAATGTCCTAGAAGCCAATATCCAAAGATGACAAATAGCAGGCTGAGTCCTTGTGAAATGCAGGTTAAAATTAAATGGGTATTCCCTTGTGGGCTTGTACTAAGACAGGCTTTGCTAAGCTTGTGCTAAGACGGGCTTTACACCCATGCACACGTGCCAGTCTACCCAGTTTGCAACAGGTCACCCTCCAATACAGGGCATCACAGACGGCTGAGAGCAGACGACCTCAGCTCCTGTCTTAAGATTCATTAGAATTTGTTCAACAATATTATTTTTATTATGCGTAGGGTAAATATAACTACAACAACCTCATCAGCTGTGTTCTAACAAATTAAATCATATTACAGAAACCTTACTGCGAAGATTATATGCTCTATCAAAGAAACTTAGTCCTGATTAGAGGCAGAACAGAAAAAAAAAAAATGCAAATGTAAGATTAAATACTACAAAACACCCAGAATCTTGCATTTGATTATTTCAAAACATTTTGATTGGATAATGGAGAAACCTTTTTTTTCCTAATCTCCCAATATTGTGACCTATTTCTATAAATGCTGAGTGGGCTGAATGAGTTGACATTCACAAAGAAAAGAAGATATGTGCTAGTTTTCCTTCTTGAAATAATGAAAAATATTTGAGATTCGCATCTCATGGAGAGCACAGAAATTCAGCCGCAGGTTTCCTCGCTATACAAAGTGCAAAATTCAATTTCCTTACAACTCTCCATACTGTGCCAAAGCAAATTATTGAGATCCTTTCTTCCTCTCTTAGGACAGATTGATAATTCTTCTAGAAACTGCACCAAATACAACATAAACTGTCTGTATAAGGAAAAAAAAAAAAAAAATAGCAGTTATATTTTTTATTGACACAAAAGAGGGTTTGAAATCAGGGGCCCAGCAGCAAATGCCACTGAAGTCAGACATGGGCACTCTTCTTCCTCACTGATGACACCTACAGCTTTTCAAAAGTAATTGCTCACTCAAAACAAGCATTAAAAAAATATAAAATAAGCCCAAAGTTCTCCATTCAACATAAGCTTGGAGAACCGGCATTTTTAAAAATCTCTGGGAGTTCAAAGTAAACCTTTTAAGCCTTAAAAAGAAAAAGTAATTTCTGTTTATCAGCCTATTAATGTTCCCTGTTCCACATCCCAGTGAATGCGATGCCAACGTCTTTCTATTCTGAGCTGTTGAGACTCTTCATATTTCGCTCTTCCCTTCTGTAATCCACTTTAATGTAATCTTAACGATAAAACATCATTTTCCAGAAAATTCTTTGAAAGATTGAGAACAATGACGGCAGAGAGCGAATACTGAAGCCATAAGATACATTTTAATGACCTCCCTCAAAAAATTACAAAAGCGGCTGACTGCTTCTTGTTTCCCTCCCCAATGATCCATAAAGCGTTATTTTAATCATTCCATCCTTTCAGGAGCAAAGTTACCACCTCAGAGATACTCAAAAAAAAAATAACGGGGAGCAAACAGGATACCACAGCCAGTCTGTAATACCAACCTGAGAGGAAAACAAGAGATCCACAGCGGCACAGAGACAATTAGAAGAGCAACACTGTCTGGGTCAGGTTGCAGCTCAGGAAAAGATGAGACACTTGCACAGAAACAAGGATCCCATCAAAGAGAAAGCACCAAAAACCAGAGAGTGTGGATGGGAAGAACACTGAAGATGCACAGAGGGGAAACGCGATGACAGTGCTATTGCACATGTATAGCGGACAAAAAGAAAAAAGAAAACGCTGCAACTATCAACATCTGCACGACAGAGTCCAAAATAAAAAAGGTTAGCACACGAGCTAATGAGGCATAAAGGAGCAAGGGAAATTGTTTTGTAGCAAGACATTTGGATGAAGAAAAGCACACCCATTCCTGAGGCTTGACAACTCACAGCCTTTTCAACGTATCTACACATTTACGGACAGTACACACGAAGACATAAACCAAGTGGAAACTGATAAACTAAGAGCTTGAACAAAAACGTTATTTTTCATTCCGGTTCTTCTCCCAAAGGTTTTATAAGTCAACATGAAGAGGCGTGAGGAGCAACAGGGTAACTGCAGCACGTCTGCGCATCATCCAGCGGCCAGCAGGACATCCCACCTGTGCCCTCTCTCCAATCCCCCATTTCTGTCCCAGACTTGTTCCCCCTCAGCCCCTGCCCGTCCTGTTTGACAGGAACCCCACCACCTGGGACAGGAATTAAAACCGAAAGACACGAGGGAGAAGAGGATGACAAAAAGAGCCCGACGTAAAAAGGGACAGGACGCAGGAAAGAAAATTTGGGACTGGGCAAAACAGAAAGGTTTCCCTCTTACGTTAAAAAGGAAAAAAAAAAAATGATCTATTATAAAATGGCAGTGAAAAGATTGATGCGGGCTCTGAGAACACCGCTGCAGCATGGAGCTGCATGAACTAATAAATATAAGGCACGTAAACTAGAAAAACAAAAGGAAGAAGACTATTTTAGTGCTACAAGTATTTCAGCTCAAAAAAAAAAAAAAAAAAAAAAAAATCAATCAAAGGTTTGGGTGCTTTTATAGAAATGCAATTGTTTGACAACTTATTCTGCTTCCTTTCTTCTCCACGTGCAGGACTGTGACCGTAGGGCAGCAGCAGCGTCCACCCCGCTCTCAAACGCTGCGACGCGCAGGGGCCGGAGCTGCGGACGCCAACGTTCCCGTGCTGGCCGCCGTTCGGCTGCTGCATTTAGAAGGAACAACAGTGCAAAATATTCAGTGGAAATTATTGCAAGAGCTACACTTTTTTTTTTAGAGCTTTACCTGTGCCTGATAGGCAGCCACACGAAATACTGCTACAGGAAATACTACACGAAACGGCCTACAGACAGTCAATAGGAGAACACGTTTTCTTCTTGCTATTTCTTTCTCCCACGTCTCCGGCAAACATCTACAAACTCTCTCTTGGTTCACACTTCCTATTTTCTCAAAGGCCTTTGTGTAACTCACCATCATCGGGCCTCCATAAATCACAAATCATGCAAAAATAAGCGGTTCCTACCTCACATTGCTGCTCTACATACAAGGAAGACTTGAATCATACTGAATTTATAATGAGGGGATAACATAAAGAGAATTATTTTGCTAGTGTTGACAGATGAAGTGCGTAAGATGCAGACAGATGTTTAGACCTTTATTGGTATGTTGACAATACACTTTATTGGTGAGACAGTATTTAATTTTACTCCCTAACCAGCAGCCTAAATATCAGGCTTAGAAATGCAATTCCTTCAATGTGAACAGTTACAGAACAAAAATACCACAAATTTTGTCACAGCCCCGGTACAACAGCAATAATTGACTGGCAGGCGTTAGGATTTACTAAAAGAAATTCACATCAGGCATCCTCTGCTTCCTTTCATTACGGGGTCAATACACTTGCTGCAACATACGTGCCTTTGCTGACCACAATAACCCAAAGGAACCAAAAACAGAATGTTGCCAAAATGCAAAGGCCAGTGTGGCTCTGTCGGAATGGATATTGAATCAGGCACTCAACGTGAGATGTACCGTCACGCTAATAAACATGCTTTCCACATCCACCATCAAGATGAGAAGGAAAGCAAATTCTTAATTAATAAATGAGAGACTTCTGTGTTTTGTTTTGGTTTTGAGTTGAAACATGAATAGTTTGTAAAATGCATCCAACACTAATTTCTGGAATGTAAAATATTTCAAGGCATAAATGTCCTTTTTCTAAGCCACCAAATCTCAAGTGTTCATAAGGCCAAAGCTTCTACTAAAGGCATTTACTTGGTGAATAAAACTTTTACTGGCATTTAAAAGCCACAGGGCTTGTTGTACGCTTACCAACTTGAAAATGCTGTTGTCTTCAGTAAAACTGGCTACAGGAAAATCAAGCTGATACTTGAATACACAAAGCGATTTATAATAGCTTACATAGACAATTCTAGTAAGGGCTTTGATATGTCCAAATGCTCATGGCTCTTGTTCTGGAGAACAGTCAGGAACATGTGTATCCTGAGCAAACTGATTCCCTTTGCAGTGCTCGGTAGAGAAGCAAATACTAAATGTTCCTAATAAAAGGCAAATAATTAAAAAGCAGGAGTTAAAAACAACAGTCCTCTATGATTATTAACACATAGCTTGTGCAGCCTGTATCATCTATCTCTGTATCGTAATTTTGTATGCGGCATTTGGCAATTACGAAGGACTGCCTATTTTTAAAGAGCATTCACTGATAAGGATTTTCCACTCCCACTCTGAGATAAGAATAATCCGCCCCGTACAAGTTAGAAGCGTCTTGCCAACGCTGCGGAGAACAGGACACTCACTACGGCAATGCCTTCTGACCACGGACTGACACACCAGCTGAGCAAAGATGCTCAACTTGTTCAAAATACATCACAGTGAGCTGGGAAGAGAATATCTCCATTCGATTATTTCAATAAGGGTTCCACGCTCATTGGGTCCCCTTTGCAGGTCCCAGTTTTTGCTCTGCAGATACACTGGCTGGTGAGGAAGGTTGTGGGCAATGTGTCAGCAGGGAAACCCACGGAGCTCTGGCACCAGAAGACGGTAAATGGCTGTTTCCTTCCCCATCGCATCCCAAACCGGCTCTAAACACTCAGTGCAATGCAAGGAGCGAAATACCGGAGAATGGGAACTGTCATGGAAAGAGGGAAAACAAACAAGGCCCCAAAAAACAACCCCAAGGAGGAATTCTGAAAGAAAACCTTTTCTCCAGCCAGGATCCGAGGATCCGCTCTGCAGCTGGCTTTATTTACATCATCTAATTCAAATTCTAAACGCTTCAAAGTGTTATTACACTTTTTTTTCTTTGAAAACAAAAATGACAACAACTGCAACAAAACTGGGAATGAGAAAACCCAAAGATTGAAATAATTACTAATCAAACCAGAGGCCTGTACACGGGATGATGAAGTCACTGGCCAGCTCTACCCAGTAATTTCTCTTCGTGTCGGCTCTGATGAGTTTTATATTTCTAACATTTCATCAATTTGAATCACTAAATTCAATTTGCATTCTCAGATAAACAGAGAGGGAATAATAAATACTCTCATCTGACCTTGAAGTGTGAGACAGAAAATTGCCCTCCATGATTTCATTTCAGTCAGAACCATAATGAATAATGCAGTTGGCCCCATCAGTTACCAATCCATAATCACACTTGTGGGCTGGATGAACTCCCAGCCGCACCAAATATGATGAAGAAAGTCAAAACTTCTCACTCTTTTGGTACTAGTCTTTTTCTGCTTCTCCCTCACTATGGGGAGTAAGTCTCTACCTCCATCCTTCCCCACCAAGCCCAAATACACTTTTCCAAAGGGTTTCAATTTGTTGCACAGTCAAAAGCAAGGTGAAGGCATCGCATAGTTTTCTCAACCCAGCCCAGGATTACATGCAATGTAAAAAATCTCATGTAAATGCTCTAAATTCGAGAAGTATTCTCCCTCCCAGCAAGCCGTCCAGTCACAGGCCCAACTCTCCAGACAGCTGGTGACAGGGACATCACGGGTGACTAAGGATATTTCCAATTTCTGTTGTACATTCAAACCAACACGTCGTGAGAGCAGAAAAGTCACCTGGGAATAGGCAGCGTGAGAGCTGGGGAGCTGTAAAGGATAAAGGACTGAAAGAGGAGTGGAAAAAAAAGGAAAACTGAAGTAGGGAAAGAAGTGAGTAGGAGAACGGTTGTGCTGAACCAACTCGTCAGCAAAGAAATCTGCTGAAATTCTATGCTCTTGACAGTTAGATAATAACTTATCTTAATAAAATAAAGACGATAAAACTGTTTAGATGAGAAAACAAAACATTAAACCCTCCGCTGCAATATAACGAGTGAGCCCTCACAGACTTATGACTCATTACAGCTTCGTGAAGGTTCTGCCGATCTGTTTCAAGTGACCTTTTCCAATGAGACCTCATTTCCAATGTGCATTACTGTATTCCACACCGAAATGAGTATTGAAATGAGCATTGTCTATTACTGTTCAGTCACTTCCTTTTTTTTTTTTAATATCTGAATCTAAGACTACCTGAATGAATTTACAGAAACACACTTGTCTAAAATATTTCTTGCAGAACAATTCAGTGATGGACCCTCACCCTAATTCTCACTAAAATTCAAAGCTACAGCTCAGCATTTCAGCATCGGGCTTTTGTCAGTCAAAACCCCTCCAGGTTATGTGAGGAAAACCTGTCAGGTTTTCACTGGGGACTCAGATGAGGATTTGTAACAGGTACTTGTTGACAACAAATAAACCCAAACAATTAAGTACTGCCCCTTGGCATTTACCCATGGGACACTGGCACAGATAAAAGTAAAGGAATGGCTGAAAAGTCAGTTAACTATCTATGACAAGCACTGGGACAGACTGCTGTCCTTGGCTTTTCTTCCTCACAAGCACCAATTTAACTTCATCTCATATCCGCCTCCCACCTGCTTTGACTCAGCAGACGTCAAAGCAGTTCTGCCATGAGCCAAGCCATATTAAGCACAGCATTGTAACGGACCTGCTCGTCATTAAATCCATCATATGGAAGCATTTAAGACTGCAAAGTTCTTAAAAATTCCACGACCAAATAACCTGGCCTGTGACCAGGAATTTTCCAAGTGCCACCATGTCTTTGGGCATAAGCAATGTGACATGGTAACGTATGATCTTTTCTGCCGTGCTTTAATAATGAATCAGGATTCTCTGCTAACTGCATCTCTTGTTTTTTTCAGGATCTCTGCCTCATTTGCTGCAAAATTTGGAAGATGAATGAAGCAGAGAAATTGCTTAAAGAGAATGGTCCCACATTAAGGCAACTGAAAGTCTCACAAAAAAATTGGTTCCAACTCTTGGCTATGCCAGAGCTCCCAGCTGATGCCATCGACTTTTCAAAGGTAGTTCTGGGTGCTTAGTCATTACGTGTTTAATCCTTCGTGCTGAGCTCAAGTGCTGGGCACTGCCACTACTGCTGAAATCGATAGCAGCTACTCATAACATCTGAAGCCTTGGGTAATGCTAAGTGTTTTGAAAGAACAAGTTCTGAATATTCCAGAATGGCATCCCCAAAATAAGGCTACACTTTCTCCTTGGTTTACGTCTGGTATAACAGGGCTAGCATAAGAAATAACTAAGAAATTACTAATTTTATCTGTAGAATGAATAGAAACATGAATAGCTCCTCATGAATTCAACATAATCCACCATCTCTGCCAAGTGAACCAGGAACCCTGTACAGTATAGGAAACCAGACTAAGGAGGTGGCAGGTGACTTTAATTCTGGCATTTCCTACCCTCTGAGAGCTTCACCTTGCAACCCTAATGTTGCTTTTCAAGTTATTATTTTCTATATGGGGCAAATATTACTTTAAATTGGGGAGCAGGGGAGAAGCAAGAACATTTATCTAAGAATAAGAATGAGGAAAAACAGAGTTAGCTGAAGCTGCCCCCAAACCATCCACTGTGGAGTTAGCTTCGTCCCAATTAAATTACGTCTCATTCTCGTATAAATCCATTTGGGCACGTATATAAGCAAAGACAGACCCACAAAGCAGAGAAGAGCTGGTCTCCAGCCTTCTGGTGACAGATGATGAGACTAAAGAGACTGGGGTCTTTCCAAGGCAGACTATCCCACCAGGAATATCTGCCATTCCCTGTGCAGCCCCACTCTCCGTAAGCCCAACACACACGGTACAACCACACGCCCTTGCTCCGCTCAGCCCATGTATTTGGGCAGACAAGCAGAGGCAAACTGCTTTCTCAGTCACCGCTTCCAAGCAGTGATTGCTCCCCATGAAAAGGATGTGCCCAGCACAGACTTATTAATGAAGTCCTGCTAACGTTGTTCCTAAAACATTCTGCGGATGTTTGTTCTCCCCGTTGCCACCCAGAAATCACAGCACTATTTGAATCTTCCACTGGACTGTTGACATTATTAGGACTTACCTGCAGGGCACAGAGACCTATTTTCCTCTAATTTCTCTCCCCCAAATTAGCTCAAAGAACCCTTAAAGCAATATAAGGCAAGAGGAATAAAGCTGTCACTGTGGAAGGAGAACTGCCAGAACAACTATATTTATAGCCCTGTTACATCAATTCTTCTGCATCAATATTTTTAAATGTTTAATAAAACAATACCATTTGCTATGCAATCTTTTTATATTGAATACTTTATACAGAAACCAGTCAGGTGGTCAAGTAAACAGCCTTTATGCAGCAGTTGCAGGTTTCAAAATCACTAGATGAGCACAGAGGTCAGATGCTTTGCTTTGGGGTGAAGTTGTGATAGGGAAGTGAATTTAAAGACGTGGCAACCAAGTAATTTTCCTTCTGTACCACTCACACAAGAACAGCTCGGCTCAAAGTAATTTGGTTTCAGCCACAGGGAAATGCTGGAGGGAAGGGATGGCAGCCCAGAGTGGATCCAGCAGGTGCGGTGAGAAGTTTCCACCCTCACCGGCACAACACCAAGCACTCAGGTTGTTTCCACAGTGCTTTTAAACCAGCAGTTTTAGACTGGATTAAAACACGGCAGGAATCCTTGCACAACCGGTGAGTGTCTGGGCCAGAGGGTTTGTAACAGCTCGTACCATCACACCTGGAGCTCCACGCCTGTATGCGGAGAGATTGGGAACTCACCTCCTCCTTCCCAAGGCAAACAGTGGCACCACTGAGGTTGCGCAGCAACCTCTAATTTGGGTTGCATGAAAACTCCCTTTTGGCTAATCCTCCTTAGTTTCCTGTGGAATTGCTTATGAGACATTTTTGGACACAGAGGTTGATTCCTGGGATGTGGAAGAAGCGCAGCCCTTTTTCCACCTTCGTGGGAGTCTCTCCGTAGCAAAATCAACACACAATTACAGAGCTGCTTTGTGGGATGCCAGCGCTGTTTGCAAACATCGCTTCCCACACTGCAAAGCAATACCAAGTGTTGTGCCATTCCCAGGAAGGGACGGCATCTGTCAGACCCTCCAGTCACACCACGATCAGTTCTGCTTCATCTGCTCCCTTCCCAGCCCACAGTGATTTGGGCATGCATTTCTAACACAGAAATCATTTTTATTCCCATTCTGCCTTTTAACATTCACTTGACCATACTGGCATCACTTCTCCGCTCTCCATCTGATGGAGAATAATGCAGACAAGCCCTGATAAATCTTTACCATCCAAACTCTCCTGCCCTGTCAGATGTTACTCTGGCCAGTACTCAATAACTAGGAAGAACTGATTTGATGCAGAAAATCAGATGTTCAGCCACATTATATTCTGTTGCAGCAGTCTGAGAAGGACAAAAACAATCGTGAGTCTGCAAAATCATGAGCGGCAGGAGGTGAAAAAGGAGCAATTGTCCACTGTCTCTTTCAATAGAAGAACTAAACAAATTAATGGAAGAAAATTCATCGTGGGCTATTAAATACTGAAGGATATCACCTTCAGCTCAAGAAGTCCTTAAGCTTTAAACTGAGGAAGATGTGAGAAGAATCACTGCACATTTGCTCCTTTATTAGACTTTCCCAAAGTTACAGCACTGATGCATTGGTTTAGGTGGGTTTTTGATTGGATTGCAAATCTGGGGAAAAGAGTTTAAAAAAAAAGGTTTTCTTATTTTTAATGCACACCAACATATCTCATCTAGCTTAAATTTTACTGAGGTGCACATTTTTGCTGCGTTTTCTTAGGTGAATATTTTGTCATTTAATCTCTTTCATACATGAGTCATATTCAATTTCCAAACTGTAAATTAGCAGCTGGAAAAAATATATATATATATTCTCACGGATGCAGTTTGCCAGCTCTTGGCTATGGCAGCAAGTGGTCCAGCTGATCAGTCTCTGCTACCATAAGCTTCTCATGAAAGAAGTATTCAAAAACTGCCCAAAATGTAAGAATTCAGGCCATAACTGTCTATCGCATTTGAACATACCTGTGTTCAGGTTTTCTCAGTGTTAGGAATGGACAGGGCGTTTTCACGGAGAGCTGCTCCATTAGCACTACGTTGCGTTCCAAAGGCCACGGCACAACACAGCTCCAACTACAACGTGACTGTGCCACCCAAAAGGTGCAGTCTTTGCAGAGGACAGTGAAAAAGAATCATGCACCAAAGAGGAGGTAAAAAGTGGCTACAAGTCACAGGTGCCTCACGGACACATCTAAAGATGAGGTTGAGGTGCAGTTCAATGGACATAAAGAGGTGACCAGAGCAGCAGATGTTCCAGAACAAAATGATCCTCACGTCCTCCTGCCTCGCTGCGCCTGACTCTTCACAGCACCTGTCTTCACACATTTCTGTTATAATGTCAATAGGAATTAAAAGGACCATGAATCAACTCCTCGTGCAAGGAGAAGAGATCTGCTTTGGATCTTTTCTCCATTCAGACACACAATATCCATTTTCAGCAATTTCAGGTGACAATAAGAAGTAGGACTACCAAAGAAAAATTTCAAAGGCTCAAATTTTCCAAAGAGCTCTTCTTTTAAATATGCATCTACAGAAACCAAAAATGAACTACATAAAAACGCAAAGGGCATTAAAAAAAAATAACATGTGATTTCACATCAAGTGGCCACCTGCATATAGAGAAAACCAGAAAATCATTCCTATTTTAAAACCATTTGGAAATGCAAACCTTAATACACTATCACCACCATTTCCCACAATATGATGGGCAGGCAGAGCATTCCGACATTAAGAATTTATAGCTGTACCAGCCAAAACAAGAAGGTTAAGAACATGCAACTGGAAAATGCAGAGATACTTGGCAAGGGCGATTCATCTATCACCTAAAAAAATAGGGTTTTTTTGAAAGCAAAGTAAGAAAGCTAATGCTGCTGATGCATTGATTTTTACAAACTCCTTTATGAAAGAAAGAAGAAATTTTTAGGCGGAAAACCTTCAACAAGAGCTTATATGGGCCAGCAAAATGAATAGACAAGGAAAAGGTTGCCAAGATTGAAACTAAAAAGCCAAGCCAAGAACGGGGATGCAGGACTTGGTCTCCCTGGAGCTGCCACCACCACAATCAGCAGCGCTGGTCCCTCTATGGCCCACATCTCCACGTTCGATACAGGCACTTTGGCAGGCGATAGATGGTTTATGCTCAGCGTGCCCTTCGATTGCCACCCGCCTCCCGCGATCAGCTCCCCTGCTGCCTCCATCGTACCTCATTAATCAAGCCCATTCTTCCAGTTTATTTCTTTATCGATCCCCTGCCTCCCGCATGGGAAAAGGTGTCAATGCATTTAAGGGCAAGCACCTGCTTAGAGCCTCCAACCTTCAGCTGCTTCCTGAAAGTGCATTTTTTTTCTCGGTGGGTAATAAGATTCTGTGGTTAAAGGAGGTTTTCGGTATTGGCATTGTCACAAAATGTTCCTTGTGTCCTACTTCAGCAGAGCTGACAAACTCTCTGCTTGCTGTCAGTGGACTAATGAGAAAAGAAGCACTTCTAAGGAGCTTTGGATACTTTTGCATTGCAAAGTGAAAGTAGAAAGTGAGATATTTCAACAATGTTCCATTTCATTCCGAAGCCTCGTAAAGAGGAAAGAAAAAAGGGAACATTTCTGCACAATCACTGTATCAGCCAAGCAGCTCACTTATTAATCTCTCCTTCCTCCACCTTCACTGGCTTGGGGGCTTGGAAAGTTGACACTTGACTTGAAAAATGCCAACTCTAAGCAGTTTATTTCCTCTTGAACTTTAAGAGCTGACTGAGACAGAAGTGACCTTTAAAAAGGCAGGGTTAGTTCTTGTATGAATTGATAGAAGGATTCTTTGCTTACACAGCATAGCAAGGTACTGAGCAAATCTCCTATGCAAACACCCCTTTCTCACCACAGGCAAGAAGAACAACGTGTTCCATCAGCCACAAGACTCACAAGACTGAAGAACCTGGGACCTGGTGACCTGGCTTGTCTACATCAAGAGGGGACAACTATGTCACAGCCATAACCCAATGACCTTCCATATACGCAGAACAGACACTACACCAACATCCGTAACCTCAAGACACCTGATCTTCCATCACAAGGAAGCAGCGCAGGCACAACCAGCATTAAGTACATCCACTAACTCAGACCCAAATCCCACCACCAGCCCAGACCACAGACCAGCCGAGCCCGGCTGCTGCCAGCGCGATGGGGCCAAGCACCAGGACTCTTCTGGGACATCTCGCTGGTTGTTGGGACTTGGCTTCCACCAAACCCTGCTGAAGCTGCTGAAAAAAAAAGCAATCACTATGAAGCTCCGTTAATGGTCTTCGATGAAAGACAGTTTGAAAATGCAAATCAATACGCAACAATAAGTACTAACAATACTTGCTGCCACACCAGTAGCCAGAAATGTAACTGGGCAGAATATTCTTGTCTGAGGTCCACTACACAATTCATCCCACCAGATGTCCAGAGAAAGGCAATTGAAGGATTTTGTGGCAGCAGAGGATAGCCCAGGAGTTGTGAGAAAGGAAATCCACAAAGCAAATATCTGGGATGCTAATGGGTATGTGGATACAGTGGAGATAAATAAGCGTAGTTTGCCTGTGTGCTAATAAAGATGCTTAGTTGAACATCATTTGAAGAAATAAAGCACCCTGTTACGAAGAACACCTCTGCCTAAGCCTGTGCGTTAAAGCGAGGTATCCAAATTATACTTCATTTATCCAAAATAATATCTGTTTCTCACTCTGTAAGGAAGGCAGACGTGGTCATTTCAATCATGGCAAAATGCTAATGCAGAAGGTGAACAAGCATTCCACTGCTAGGCAGAAAAATCACAGAGTTAGGGTTGAAATTTAGATTTTTTTTTTAAATTATATTTTATTTTTAGTCTTGATCTTCATCTACCACGCCATGCTGACTCCTAGCAGTAAAGACTGACGGAGTTCAGAAATCTCCAGCGAAGTACGAAGTATCACTTTGCCATCAGCAGCAATGAAATGCTTCCCATCTACCATCGGCCCACTTAAGCAGAAGCATTTTATAAAGACAACCCCACAGCTATTCTGTGTAAAATTCACTTTTTCTTCTTCTCTGGGAAGAAAGTACACATCAAACTCACCAAGGCAGACAGAAGAAGTCAAGCCCTATATTCAAGGCTAACTCATTAATAATGAATCATTTTCGCCGTTATTCCTAGGGTTTAGAGTCAGGCGGTGTGCCTCAAGAAATATTCGGGGGGGAGAAAAGATGAGGAGCGATACTTTGCTCTCCGGTACAACCAGAGGCACCACAAAGAACCGCAGCCTCAGTGGGATATTGAGCGGAAACTCTCAAATAAGAGCTCAGCATCTTACTAATAGTGGAGACTTAGAATCTAATTCCTGCACTTCAAATATATATATCTTTGTGTGTGTATATATATATAGACACAAACACATGGTACTTACCGATGCATATTAAAAAAGAATACCTGTACTGTTTTACCCTACATAGCATTGCAAAAGTAGCGAGAATTGCGATTAATTTTTTTACATTTTTTTAAAATACTGGCTGTTTCTGATAGGACTTTTCCTAAGCATACAATCACCGGAGGTCTCAAAGAAACCTGTTCACTCCTGTGGTGCATTAGAGAGACTCCCCCTCCCAAAGTTACTGTACAATCACTTATTTTTAACAGTCAGTTTAACCATGTTTAGCCTCCAACCATTGCTTTCATGCACAGAATTCCGCATTTGGGAATCTGGTTCTTGTGCATAAACAGGCTTCTTAACATCTGTATGGTAATATGAAAATACAAAAATCCGTATTTATATGGTAGGTGTATAACTACTGCAAAACAGATTTGCTCAACTGTAATCCACATCAAACAACATTAAAAAGCAGTAAGAAACTGCCATCTTATCTACATGAGATGTACTTCGAGACTTCTAACTTTTGCCTGGAGGTTTTAATTAAAGCAATTCATGTCCCAGAGCATTTTTCTTGTAGTAAGTCATCTTCCCATTCAGCTGCTTCAAGGACTCTGCTCTCTGTGCTTTGGCACAATCTAATCACTCCTACGGGAGCAAATGACAACAGGAACACACACAGATCAGAAAAACATCTTTGAATGAACCAAGGAAGATGAAGAACTAGATGGAAAAAGAAGAAACAATTTTGTACCCTTTAGTCAAGAGTCTGTTAGATCTTTGGAAAGATAATCAGGGAGCTGGGGGCAGACACTGGTCTGCGTTAAACTTGAGACTTAGGAGTTCGGCCATTGCTTGTTTAAATATTCCTAACATGTATGGTCCCAGATCTAACTTTCAGGAGAGACCATCTTAAGTCAGATAGGGATTTTTTTTTTTTCCTATTCTGTTTATTTGTTGGAAGAAAATGGTGAGAGAAAAACAAGAAAGAATGATCAAGAGTGAAGATTTTAAGGAGGTTATTTTGTGCATGTTCACTGCCTGAACTGATGGACCTGCTAACCCAGGAAAGACTTTTCTTTGATGTTATGGCTGTTCAAAGTTATTCTCAAATCGCATTAAAACAGTAAATAGCAAAAGCCCAAATCTATGAAAGTTTCCAAATATACTATACAGTATCATGCTATAAAGCATACATGCCTAAAAGAGTAGATATTATCTGATCTCTAGGTAACTTTATGACATTTTTAATATTTCAAAATGAGTATATATGGAGAAATCTACTTGGAATCACTTAAATCAGTCTAACATACAGTCACTCAATCTCAGTTAATTCATTAATATATTTAGAGATTATTGACGCCATAGCTCGAACTATCCATTACTGATAACAAATACATATTTAACACCTGGGAATATCTTAAAAATCCATAAGCCTGTAATTACTTGTTACAAACTTCATACAGGAGTATTTTAAAAGGCTAATCTAGCTGATTTCATCAGCGCTTTTCTGATACTTCTCAAATCTAGACAATGATAATCAGTTCATTCCAAGGCTGCTCGTGCTCTCATTTGCAGGATCTCGGTGTTCCAATACTTGCAATTCTATTATGGCAGAACAGTCTAGTTAAACAACTGCTTCCGTGGTTTTATAAAAATTCCTATTGATTGTAAGTTATTAGAGAATCATTTTGAAAAAAAAAAGTTTGTAGTTTTTCAGTAGTGTTTACAGAATAAAACCACAGTTTCACAAGTTCAATTTTTTAATTGTATTCATTTAACTGTATTTATGAAATAGTTCATTTCAGCCATCTGTGGTGCACTATATGGGATAAAAGCATTGCGTTAAAGAGAATTCAGGTACAACCCAACATCTACATTGCACTGAACTCTCAAACCACCACGGTTAACTATAGCACAGCAAATTCTTGGAAAGATTACCTGGGCAAGTTTATCTTTTTAAACCAGATGAGAAACTTACATTTGGGTTTCTGCCACCATCATCATCATCACAACAAAGGCTGAGCAAAAAAATCTTGTCTGTCAACCCCTTAGAGTGTTTTTTAAGGCTGAATTAAACTATTAAACTGAAATAAAAGGTTGCAGCTGAAACTAAAAACGTATTATTTCCCAAGTTTCCCACACGGCACCCAGAATTCCAGTGAAACTGTCACATATAAGCAATAACAACCATGACTGAATGCACAAAGTAACACGCAGCTTTTAGATCCACTGAAAGCATAACGTCTCGTGAAATACCAGTAATTTGTGAAGCAGTTGTACCCTACCAAGTGTGTGTAATTTTCCTTTGGTTATCAGACATCTCCTCTCTCTGAACCTGCTTCAGCACAGGGAACTGCTACTTGCTTATTTTAGTAACCAGTGTTTATTTACTCCAAAGCCACAAAATATAACTGCTTTAACCTGAAGCATGTAAGAGAAATTACTTCAGTTTTGCCCCAAACTGAAGACTAAACTCAACCAAGTCCTCAGCATTTATTTTAAATGTGGGCCACAACTTTAGTTTGCAGCCCTTACGGCCTAGGTTGGCAGATTCTCGAGTTTTGGTTTTGGTGGGTTTTTTTCTGAAAATGCTTTTTTATCCCCTAAGAAAAGTACCGGCAGTTTGATGTGAACAAACGTATATAAGATTCCTGTGAGGTCTTACAGCAAGTTGTTAAGTAGAAAATAATGGTTTCAGCACATTGCACATTTCTGCACTGGCAAGTGCTGGCACGGGCATTCCTGAAAAATACTGAAAGGCAGGGCGCCAGTATTGAATATTCAAACAATACCCAGTATGTATTCCACTTTTTCCTCAAGCTTCTATAAAAACATCATAAGCAATCGTGTTAAATAACATCAAATCTATTTATATAAAGCTAATTGCAATGCCTGTTTTCACTGACATCCGAAGACAAATCTCTCAGCCAGGAGAGAGCCCTGAAGAGAGACATAAACTAATCCATACACCCGCCTGAACAATCTTCGTTTGCCCTCCTGAGACTCCCCGCTGAATCTTGAAAACCAAGATCAATTTGACATCAACTAATTGTGGTTATTCTCACCATCTTTCCGAGCGAGGGCTAGACAGAAATCCTGGTGGCACGAGCTACCGATGCTGCATGAAGCGGAGTTTGGACCTCAGAAGGTAAAATCTGGATTGCTGAGAAGGTTACGGGTGCCAGATTTACGGTTTCATTAGAAAAAATTAGTGTGTTTTTGCACAAGATTCAGTGTTCATTGATTAAAAAAAAAAGCAAACCTGAAATATTGAGTGTAATCAACTATGATGGTCTGCTGGTAGCTCTCCGCCTCTTAAAAAAAAAATATAAATCAATCTGAAAATCCAATGCCTCCAAAAAATAAGGTAAAAACCCCTAATGATTATATTTAATAGCAGAGTAGATCTAACTGTAAATGCAAGGAAAAAGAGACTACAAATATGAGACTGTAATAGCTGTAAATGTCTTGCCTTTAGGAACATCTAATTTATTTTTAAAGGTAGGTTCTAAGTCTCCTGTTTGCTCTCCTCCGGGTCCCATAAACTGCGACTGTGTTAACATAAAGCTTAGTTTGCTCTTATAGAACAGCTGAGCAGCTTAGTTTCTATTCTAATTTCCAAGCAAAGGTCATACCTCATGTAGGCTTTTTCCACTTTGTTTTGTGGTGCATACAAGACATGCGCTGGGGTGGGTCGCCTTTTCTGCGAAAAATTCTAATGAAGTTTCAGCCCAACCTGGTTTGCAGGAGACACTGACATTTCTCATCCAGCCACATCTCTTCTTAAAAGTATTTCAAGGCCATTAAATGCAGAGCTCATATGCCCAGGAGGGTCCCTTGACAAACAGGGGATCTGGGCTGGTTTACACAGCCCGCAGATACAGCTCAAAAACGAGAGTGAAAATTTCCCGTGTTTGCTGTGGATAGTAGTGATAATTAACCAGAGAGATGCAAACTAATTTCATAAATGCATAATTTCAATGGAAGCATCCAGCTGTCCTGAAACTGGTTTGTGCCTGGAATTGCGACTAGAACTGGGCATTTTCCACCCTCTATTCTGATTATTCCCCAAATGCATTCACTCCACAACCCCTGCGCAGTGGGGAAATGGTCTGATGGAGAAAAACTACTATAAAAATTGGCACAGCTGACCTGCCCAACTGGGATCTCACCCATAACCAGGGGGCTGCTGGCTGACCGAGCAGCGGCTTAAGCATTTACTGTTAATTCACCAGTGATTATGCATTTTATTCTCTAATCCGAAGTGTGTGTGTATGTACATACGTACATAAAGTCCTGAAGTATGACATTTACCGATAACAGCACAGCTTGGGAAAGAGGAAATTTAAGTTTCACATCATTTTAAGGTTGCAGTAGCACTTAGTTAAACATCACCGCCCCACTGATCGCACTCATCCGCAGACAGTTGTGTGCAAACAGCAAAGAAAATCATATAAACAGTTTGGCATTGCTTCCATTCAAGATAGATTAAGCCTGAAAAGCAAAGAATGGCATCACAGTATGCTAAGTACAGAAGACGCTTCCAAAACTGCCTCTGAATCACAGCAATTAAAAGAATCAGACAGTGACCCTTCGAGTCTGATCAGCGTGAAATTGTTCGGATATGGAAAAAATTAGTACGAAAGGGGAAAATGCACTTTGTCTTACATCTACAGGCCACCAGACTTTTTCTGATCTGGTCAGTGGTTCTTACCATCATATTTCAAGTGTCTCTGGCTGTGTTTCGCCCGCCACGTGAGGTGATTTTGCTCGGAAAACAGACAACGACTTTCCTGATCAACCAGCAAACTTTGGATCAGAAGACTTGAAGTGCATTTCTTAGCAATTCATTTCAAAGCTCTGCGGTTCATGACTAAGGGCTTTACCAGATCTGGCAAGAACAGAACTAATCCTCTATTTCTGTGCCAGTCCAGGAAACTGAAGTGTTTCTGGGGGGGGAAACGTGCTGTGTAAAGTGCTGCTCTCCCGTGAGCAACGTGCCTTCAATGGTCAGAGCATCCCAATCAGTTCAGCCTCATGCTTTCTTGGCAATAGTCTTCGAGCTTGGTACATTTTGTCCCTTTTTCCCTTAACTTTTTCTCTTGAATTATTTTTTCCGTACATGAAATATTATGAAGAGATTGAAACTGAAGGTAAAAAAACCTCCAAACTTTTGTTAGGTCCCTGCCTTGTCATATTTAATCTGTGATAAATAGACCAGAAACCAATACTTAGCACTTTAAGAAACCAATCTTCATACTTTCCAAATGAACACAGAATCAAGTTTGAAATAAAACTTCAGATTCGAGAATTCCCCAGGTCAGAGACAGCAGGCAATGCAGCCCCACTAATCGGAGACAAAAATCCATTCTCCACTGAAACACTAAAAGCCCTTCATAGTCACAAACTCCTCATCTCAGTTTTGAAGGAGAATTTCTTCATGCAGAAACATTGCAAAACCATTTTCCTCCTCTTTCATCTTTGCGAAACGGCACATTATTTCCATGCAGCGAGCCACGGTGCAAGGGCATTAAAATCCAGAGTCATTATAATGACCGACCAGCCAACAGTCATTTCTAATGAAATTCAGCTGCAAATCTCTTGCTCCAGACCACGACACCTCTGAAACTCCCCAGACTGAGCAAAGGCTGAAGAATTTCATCCTCTACCCAAATGTAAGTGATAAGGTACATAATCCCATTGTCATTTCCTTAAATGAGAAGGAACTGGCCGTCTGGTGATACAGAGAGAACAGAAACACTGGACCAAGTTAAATTACCTCTTTGGTTTTTATACTATATATGACAGCTGCTAGTAACATTCATATGGGAAAAGGATCTTTGTTACTGTCTTTCCAGTGATATATACTTGACACACAGAAAATATTTATAAAAAGAGGTTGATGCATATGAATAATTAAGAAATTTAAGCCTCCAGCATCACTCTATTGCATCATTTCATTCTGAACATTAAAAACCCAGTACCAAAACTCCCAACATTACAAAATAGGGTGAATTCTTCCATCGTGTCTGAAGGCAGACAAACAGGCATTTCACAGGCACTCTGAGCTAACTCAGAAGATATGTAGCGGCTGCTACAAGACTAAATATGGGAGACCTTGCACCTCAGCAGGACATGGCACGTTGAGGAACCTCCCTGCAGTATTAAGATGGGTTCTGGTCATCCTAAAGTATGGGCAAAACTTGTGCACGTCTGCCTAAAATAGACCATAAACCTATTTCTTAGCCAAATGCCCCAAATTCCAAACAGCAGCATAGGCGACTTGTTTTAAGAAATATCATTCTCAACATGCAGACAACCAGACACCCTCTTTTATGATCCCAAGCCTTCAGTTCAGTGTCTATGTAATGCGGTAAAGTTATTGAGCCAGCTTGAAAAGAGATTTCATTGCCACAGAGGAAACATTCGCCAGAAGACAAAGTAAAACTTGTTAAATCTTCAAGACAGGTCTGGGAAGGGGAGAAGCTTTCAGACATGTCAGGCTTTTTGCAGCATCTGAAAGCTTGTCTGGCTTTACCAAAGTTATTAAATGCTCTAATAAGAGGCACAGACACTACATACAAACCTCTTTTACAAACTTAGACCAACGATATTACAATAATTTCACTCTCCTAAGAGCAAAATGTTGATAACATCCTTGATACTTTTCCCAATTTGTGACTTTATTCCAGAAAGGCTTCTCTGGTGTTGAATGAACTGCAAACAGAGCTCAGAGCTGCTGCTGCTCTTCTTCCAGGAGGTTAAGCACCAGGGCAGCCTGGCTCCCCAAAAGCTGCGTTTAATATTCCATATTCCATGCCATGAGCTCTAATAGAAACTCTGCTAACGGACAAGGGCATTTTCACATTACACAGACCCCTTCTGCACGTTCACAAGAGTTTTACAAGGTTTGCACTCTCACTGCGCTCCGTTCCCTCTGAAAAAATTTCCACATCCTCTCTCCTCTATTCAGGTGCTGGTTTTCACAAGGCTAGTGAGAACTTCACATCTTCGAAAACACTGTGACAAAGAATTTAAAGTTATTGGAGAGCGCATTGATATGCGTATTTCCTAGGGTTTTTTCCATTACAAGACACTTATCTTAGGTACACACTGAGCTAGAGGCTTCTAGAGCCAAGTCTTAGCCAACTACCTGTTAGGCTAAGCAATTAACACCAAAGTTACACTCTGGAAGCAAAGAAATCTATTCTTTAATAATAATAATCATTATCATTATCATCATCCCCCAAACACACACACAAACAACTTTAAGGAGAAAATAATTTTCAAAAACTATAGTGCTAAATTAGCAGTTTAGCCCATCTGAGAAAAACCTATCACTTATTTCGACCAAAGAACAACGCAGTGCATGTAATGGGCCTTCACAACAGTCACCAAGGGAGAAGGTTCCCTGCAAAGTGGTCACCTTCAGTCTCAAGAAATCAAAACAGTGTATCAAAATCTCCCAGATAACTGCATGTACACAGGTACAAACAGGGATATCTTCAGCCTGAAGACAGACTTAAGACTTAAAAGCAATTTCTTTTCGACTTTCCATAATACCATAATACTTTGAAAATATTTATTAGTGGACTTAAAAGTAAATTCCATCTAAAATTGATAAAACTACTCTCTTGTGTTCGGCCACTGAAATATTTTGCATTTGATGATACGGTTATAAATTAATTGCAGCAGCAACACATGCAAGAAGGAAAATTAACAGGTTAGGGCTCTTATCTGGGATTCAACAGCTCTAAGTTCAAAGCCTCACTGAGCCTCAGGCTTTCATCTTAACCTTGGGCAATTCATTTAACCTCGGGCAATTCATTTAACCTCCCCTGTACCTCTGTTATTCATCTGTACAGCACTTCGTTTAATAAGAATGTCACAATGCTTCTTATCTATGGTGTTTATATGATAAACATGCAAAAAATTCTGGTGCTAGGATCTATGGGGTATCTATAGACACGCAGAAGACTCAAAACCCAAATGTTTCTCAACAGAACTTTCAAGAAGCAAATAATACGTCCTCTCTAAAAGCGGGTAAAAAAAACCTCCGCATCTCCCAAAAGCCCAGGAGTTGTTATAAACGAACTGTCAGAAAGAAGACACAAAGTAATGCAAGAGTGCAATAAGTGAGCGGTACAGGTCTGAGATGGGGACAACCAGCTCAGAGGGAAAATCACCTTAATTTCAGACAAGAAAAAAGGAATCAGAGGAGATAAAACCAGCTAGCTCTGCTCCAGTGTTAGGGCTGGGGAAATCAGCTATTCCCTGCCATCATAGAAGGTTCCTGTGGTTTCTGAAGGGGAAACCAAGGTGGTAAGCAGGTGGTGCCAGTTCTGGACAGCACAGAGATATCTGCAGGAGAAGCATTTTGATTTTCTGCCTGTCCTGGTGCATCGACTTCTTTGCAAAAACGAAATCTGGACACGGTCCTAGTGGAGGAGTCCTGGGCACAGAGGAGGGACCAGATTTCGAACACTGATGACAAAGCCAAAAATAAAAATCAGCAGCATTCTGATAACCTTAGTACTTTCCATAACCTGCGGTCAAGGATGGCAGGTAATGGCATTTAGTGTGTTTTATCAGTTAAAACAGATTTACCTTATGTAGCTGAGCCATATATTAGACTTCCCAATATATCGCTGTGATTTAGCATGCTACTAGGGATGAGGATGGAATGCAAACCAAATAACTGCATTTCTGCTTCCTTACAGACCTTCCACAAAGCACCTTCTGTCCAGAGATAAGGAGGAAAGGCGGCCAAGAACCGATCAAATGAACCAACAGAGGATGTTCAAGCATGTTACTGGAAATAAACCACTTTAAAGAAACGCAGCTCAGTTAAGTAAAGAGGAAAATCTGAACAAATACGAATGCATTTCAAAAGAAGATACTCATAACGGACTCTCCATGGGCAGTAGCACAGGCAAGTTGGCTGATAAAGTAGATTCAGCTACTAAAGCAAATGGAATTCACATTCGCATTTAGTTAGTGGAAATCTACTAGATACCCGAGGGTGATGAACATTAAACAGTGTGAAATTTTATTGCATTTTTCTGCTCCCCTCCTGGGATTTTTAAGTCGATAACCATTTTTTGCATATAAACAATGTGAGCTCCAAAAGCTTCATTTTAATTGAAGATGTTCCATGAAAATTTAACACACACACACAAAGGCTTTTAGTGTTAAGGTTTCTTCGTGAGGAATGACATATTTAAATAGTTAGTGAATTAAACCCACATGCATGTTGTGAATGGTGAGGTGACTTAGAGATTTAAACCCAGCAGGTTCTGAAGTACAGTGACTTTGCTCTGCTGATAATTTGCAATTTATTTGAATATTCCTGGTGTACAGAAACTTGTTTAACTGTCTTGTCACGCAGAAGATGGATTTCCTGAACACCAACCTGCATTATTATTATTACTAACATTTATGTACTGCCACACTTTGCACCGAGTACACACATATTCTAAAGACTGCTACTATTCCCCCAAAACACTCACAGCAGTCGCACTGGGTCAGATCCAATCTAATCTAGAGCAGCATTTTCTGTCTTCAACGGCAGACAAGGAGGTGCCTTTGGAAAAACACAAGATGAGGACAAAAGCACAGCAAAACTTTTGCAGAATATTCTCCATGTCTCCAGCAACTTACAGCTCAGAAATTTTCTGAATCAAGTGTGGTACCTTTGTCATTGTAGACCCAAACGTATTTTTCTGCCTTCAACATTTTACTCCCTTTTTGAACTCCTACAACATCCTACAGTTTGGTATCTCAAAGGTTAATCACTGCTCATCGTGATTGTGCTGGTTTAAGCCAATAATTTTTATTTGCTCGTCTCTAGAGCAGACAGACACTCATCATTAGAGAAAATTGTGAGTTATCCTGAGCGCAAAAAGACAGTATCAAGAAAGCATGCAAAGAAATTGAGGTGATAAAGATGCATGTCCACATTGGGATGAGACAGACGATTCTTCACTAAGCAGATATTCTACCGAGCTGCAGGAACTACTGCATAGAAATGAACAAAAATTCCCCATAAATTAAATTGTTTCAATGCATTTTTTACTGGTAGCACACAGATAACAAATCTCTCCAGAAAATCCCAAACCAGACTACGACTAGTTTTTTATAGCCCCAAGTATCGGAGAAGTTTTATGAGACAGAGGAAAGAGACAGCGGCTGCACCTTTCATTCAAAAGGCAGGATAATAAAGGAATAAAAACACAATGAAAGGAACAAAGAAAATAAACGCTGTCTTGTTGTCCTTAGTCATGCTACAGCTTAAAAGGTGGGTCAGGGGTTGCAGCTATAATGCATCCAAAAATCTAACCAGCACCTGGATTATAAGCAAGGAAGAAAACAGTGACAAGCAGAAGGGACTGCAAGAATAAAACACGTATGTAAAAGGATGGGAAAAACAGAACGGAAGACAAATCTCAGCAATATGAGCAGCCCAAAGACTTCAAGGCAAAAGAAAATGTGATAGTAGGAGGAAACAAACCATCAGTGAAATACATGTTAAGAAAATAAACCAACGGTGCTACTAAAATTTGAGCACTAGTGCAGTTGGGAAGTGACAGGAGTTCCTCTGGATAGCAAAGAGTCACTGAACTCCTGAGGTTACAGGAACATGCGCTCAGGGGAACCAGAAAAGGGAGGACAAGGCACATCTGGGGCCTCCTGCTTCATAAAACACATTCCCCCAAGGGAAGGGAGCACAGAAGGTCGCTGCACGTGGTTTCTTCTGTGATATTATGAAGGGACACCCATGAACATACGATAGGGAATGATCTTGCATTGACAGAATGCGCTGACGCCTTGTATTGGATTCCCAGCACAAAGCTGAGCACACTGTGAATTCACGGACGTACGAGAGAAGAAGCTTAAGAAATCTTCACCCCAAACCAAACGCACTTTCTCTCATTTACTTAAATACCCATCCAAATAAAAGATACAAAGGAAGACTTCATTCCCACTTAGACTTCTTCATTCAAAACAAAGTGTCTTCTACTGCTTTCTGTCTCTGAATTCACAAAAGAAATAACTTAGACCATTCCTGTTTGCTCTAAGAAAACTCAAGAGGAAAATGATCGGAAGCCCGTATGGGCAGAAGAAACCAAAAAGTTTCTGTACCAAAACAGTGTCCTCTACCTCAAAAGCTCTCCCACTGCCTTTCTTTTTGAACATTTTAGCTACATCTATTGATTTTCCTCCTCCTCCTTCAGGGAATATTCACAGATGTGCAAAGCCACCTCTAACAACAACATTAGCTGAAGCAAAAAATGAAATTTACACTTGACTGCTTTCCTCAACAATGTGCAATCACCATTTAATAGGAAAATGAAGCAGAGTGCAAACAGGAAAAGGAAAGGCCTGATTAAAACCCACCAGTCCTAGAGCTGACGATACCCCCGCCATGGAAACGAGGCACACGCTGAGCTCGGAGCAGCACGAGCTCTGGAGCACTGAGAAACTTCACCAAACCGAAGCAGAAGTACCCAGGGGAAGGATTTGTCCGTGAGAAGTGGGGTGCTGGCTACTGCGACACATCAACTTACTTTCCTTTTTGTTAAGGAAAACGAAGCAGGTGCTTAAGATACCCTCATGAATCCTTTTTGCAGCAAAATCCAGCAGGAACACCCAAGATGGGGTTTGACCTCTGAGCATTCCCAAGTCCAGCAGTGACATAACACATTCTTCTCTACCCAAAGGCAATAGAATTTGGGCTCAGCTCCGCTATTTGGAGACAACTGCCTGAAAGGAGCTTGGAGCATGGAGGGGGTCGGGCTCTGCTCCTAAGTGGCAAGTGATAGGATGAGAGGAAACGGCCTCAAGTTGTGCCAGGGGAGGTTTAGATTGGGTATTAGGAAAACATCCTTCCCGGAAAGGGCTGTCGGGCATTGGAACAGGCTGCCCAGGGCAGTGGTGGAGACACCATCCCTGGAGGGGTTTAAAAGGTGTTTAGACAGGGTTCTTGGGGACATGGTTTAGTGCTAGAGTTGGGTTATGGTTGGACTCGATGATCCTGAGGGTCTCTTCCAACCGAAATGATTCTATGAAAAAGCGAGGTATCCCACCCAGGAGAAGTTGGCTCTCTCGTGGTGTGACCTCAGTGACGTCTCTCAAAACCTGACACTGCCCACAGGCAGCGGGGGCAGGTTCCAGGTACCGCCATCAACGCTCGGCTGCTGCCAGGGATAATCCCAGCAGGCAGGACTTCTCTGTTACAAAGGAAGCAACTGAAAGGTCAAGCCCATGTTTTGACTTCGCTTCAGAACCGCATACACAGGTCCCCGACTCGGAAAACCATTGGCTAGATCTGAGGGGCTGCACTAAAGGAGAAGCAGTTCAAGCTCAGATATCTAAGAGTGTTCAACTTACAGTGTTGCCCAAAGATTCACCTTCACACCCAGAGCATACCTGACAGGTTGGTTATTTTTGTCGTTGTTTTCATTTTTATCATTTATGTTACAGGTCTGTTATTAATGGACTCTCACCTACACACATCAGAGGATGAGAGAAATCACCTGATTACCTGCTTTCCTTATCGGTGAAGGAAAAGGGGGGGTACCAATTTTCTTTCCACTCCTTTCTCTTCTTTCTTTTTATATGTGTGAGATTGACCATCCCCTGTCAGCTGTGAGCTGGAAGAATCATTTTCTAATTATCAAGATTTCTCACACACCAGCTTTGAATTGTTAGGTGTTTTGGGTTTTTTTCCTCTCTTAAATTACAAAAATATTCCTTTGAAACAATGTTTTGTTTTCAATTGACTCTGAGAAAAGTCTGAATTTCTGCTTAGCTTTTAATTGATATTCACAATACATTATTAATGACGAAACCAAAAGAACATGGCTAGAGCAAACAAGTAAACAGCCCCATTTCTGCAACTTACTGGCAATCTGAATAAAGTTATTAGAAAAACGGCTTTTTTTAACTAGGTAGAAACCTTACATTTTTAATATTGCCAAGTATAGTTTTATTTGTAATATGAGGGAATTTTTAATTGTGGGTTGTGGGGGGTTTTTTTGTTAGCTCACTGTCTCAATCTTAAATTATACATTTCCAATCAGGTTGGTGCTGTGATGCTACACAACCAGAAGACACCAAGCTCAGTACCGCTGGGGGCTGAATGTCTCCAACCACCACCTGCTGCTCCAGCCAGAGGCTTGTACAAGTCAGCACCAAATATTCCAGTCATCGTGGGATGGGTCATTTGCCCCGCTGCACTTACCGGGTCCTTTCAGAGCATCTGATTCTTATAAACCTGCACGTTCACGTGGCTTCGTGCTTCACCTCCTTCCTCAAGTCGTTGTGCCGAGCTGAAGGCAGCTAAAACCCATCCTCTGAACTGAACAAATGGGAGACGTTTCACGGGTAAAACCAGCCGTAATTACACATCCTAGCAGAGCTAATACATACAAGAGGCTCCTTAAGTAGCTGTCAGAATGGTAAATTATTAGTAAAAGAATTCTGCCACGAAAATGGGCTTCTAGGCAGTGGCTCTGACGGTGAGAAAGTCCGCTGTGCCCACGCAGGAAAGATGCTACGAGCAAAGGGCACTGCAAATTTCCATCTCACTCCTGTTTGCCCTTGTAAACTGAAAATCCTGACAACATCTCACCCGCGTACATTGTAAAGCTGCAGTAGTGCCTTATCCGCCCAAACTGAAGTTGCAGATTCCTTCTAGATACTTAGACTGATACAATCCACTACAGACCATCTTCAGAGCAAAAGCTTCCAAGAGGAGTATCAC
Organism: Caloenas nicobarica; assembly: GCF_036013445.1. Taxonomy (NCBI): domain Eukaryota; kingdom Metazoa; phylum Chordata; class Aves; order Columbiformes; family Columbidae; genus Caloenas; species Caloenas nicobarica. Next base: position 5,182,128 of record NC_088258.1, on the reverse strand, counting down.
GGAGGAAGGAGTATGCTGCTAACATCTAGAAAACTAAAAAATAGCAATTTATCCAACTAGCTGCCTTGGGCAAAAGATCTACGCTCAGATAAGTAATGATCAGAGTTTCACTGCCCAACTGCATGACAGGCAGTGTCTGCTATTACAGTCACTGAAGTCTGATTACAAGCAAGCTGTACGGAACGCGCACAGATCACCCAACTTTTTAAGTGAACGTGGGAAGAACGGCAAAGAGCAGAACAGGATTTGAGCACTCGGCACGGTGGTTTAAGCCCAGCTCATCAGTGGCAGATTCCACTGATGTAAATTGTACCTCCGACAAACCACAGCAACAAAACAAATCCTGGAAACATTCTACATGTCAATAAAACACCATTCATTTTCCTCATCTTTTAAAAAAATAGAACAAGATTTACATCGAAGCACGTCTAGAAAATGGGAGTAGAAAGTAAGAAAAGATGTAACATGAGACTGGGGCGAATAACCGAGGGATGAGCAGCCAAATGAATCCAGGCACCAGGTTCAGACATAGTCCTAAGAGATGCTATTCCAGAGGACAGGACAATCGAAACAGCTAAATTGGAGTTCAGATTCATTTCACCATAATTTCTCTCTTGAAAGAGCTTTATATAAAATAATTAAATGAACGTCAGGAAGAAAGCTCCACTTGGATATTTTATAATCGCGCAGCTCTGTTAAGCCAACTGGCTCGGTAAATGACTTCATACCTGGCTAAGTTCTCAACTTTAAAATGTCACTGCTTTATTCTTACACATCTAACTCCAGCGTTCCCAATGTATTTAATACAAAAGACGAGTTCCAAATCTAAGAAAACAGATTAATCCAAATCTGGCTGGCTAGGCAAGATCAGAAAACCAGACAGTAACCAGCAGCATCCTTCTGGGGGTTTTGGTTTTGGTTTGGAGGTGGGTTTTGTTTAGTCGCTTGTTTTTGGTGTTTTGGTTTGGTTTGGTTTGTTTTTCTCATGTGAGTGACACAGATGCCGGAAGGTCGCAGCTTCTGGAGCGTTCCAAGGAATTCGTATTTCGTATCCCGGGACTGGGACGCCTCCCGTATCCCGCTCACAGGCACAGGCAGCAGCCCCAGGCTGCAGCACTTGGATGCTTTGCTACCCAAATGGAAAAAGATTTAACTTCATCTCTAAGAAATGAAGTCAGCATCCTGTAAGTGAAAAAACTTACTCCCACTTTGGATTAGACCCAGCACAATGGCACAGTGACCAGCAGATTTTGCAGCAGGGCAGGCAGCATTGAGTAACCAATATTTCTCCCCTGTGTAACATACTCCACATGGGTTCTCACACCTACGCTATCACCGTGGTACCAAGTATGTTCCACTACAGCAGCAGCACGATGACTCTGACATATGACACACGGCTTATAGGTTTCTTTCCTTCTTTCCATCCCCAAAGCAGCACGCAGTTTTAATTCGTTAACCATTTTGTAAACTATTTGAACCAGAACTGGTAAAGTTATATATTTTGATATTATCCTCCATAATTAAAATATTCAGCTGAGAAAGGAGGAGCTATATGGTTGGTTTAGATCCATAAAGCTTCAATTTTTTAACAACCTGAAGAAAACAGTACCTCTTCAAAGTGATCCTTAACCTAAGAAAGTTCTGTTCTACGTGTAGAGCTGAGATGTCATTACAAGAATCTTTCAGATATCCCAGGCACCAATAATTAGAGCAGTGAACAAAACCATAGAGACCTTGGGTTTCTCTGGGAGGCAAGTACAAAGATTTAAGAGCAGATTTGATCTCTGTGCCACAGACCGTGCAGATGAGCCCAAAACTGCTGCATTGTGTAACCCCAGGACAGAATCACGCTTCAGGAAATTGCCGTATATTCTAGTCCAGTGAAGAAATTACAGAGGTACGTGTGAATTACAGAGGTACTGTCACCACACACTCTCTGAGCCCCAGAACAGGGTAGAACACAATGCTTGCCAAGACTGAAACAGAGAATTTTGGCTTGAGAAACAGATCAGGAAAATTGCTGTAGGTATAAATCAGCCCTGACACTCGCAGGAGGCTGGACCCTCCTACAGCCTCTTCCCAAACAGTTTAGTCTGGAAGCCAGCATTATCTCTAGCAGTATCAATAATTCATTTTAATATTAGCTCTTAACCAAGAGTTGCTTTGAGGCAAATTGAAGACAGATTGAAGACAAATGGTGCTGCCATAAGCTAACAGAAGTAGCAAAAGAAAAACACACTTAATGAAGACAACCCATTCTTAAAGAGCTTCAATCCATTACTGAAAGGCAATATTTTGATTAATTCCAGCAGTTATTTTTCTGCATATAGTTCTTGTGATCTGTAGAGGTCGGTTAATCATAAGGTGTCATGACAGGGTAATAGTTAGCATTTAACATTTCCAAAATTCTATTTAAAAAAATACAAACACCCTCAAAGGACAAGAATCACACTTATTTAAACAACTGGACTCCCTGCCACAAAGAGCACCCAGAGTTTAATACACCTCCTAATACAGGACAAATGAAAAAGCCTCAAAGGCTTCCACTTGTAAGTAATAACAAGAACAAATTAAACTGTACAGGAAGAACAGAAAGGAATTTCCTGTGAACTTTCCCTTTATAAAACCACCCTGGGTGACGGGCAATACGGTAAGTCCTGTCATGCAGCCAAAAAATTTATACTCTAGGACAGAGAAAATAAACCTGGCAGCAAGCTGGATATATTAGTGGCAACGTGAAAAGGCCAGGCAACACCTCTTCACGCCGAGCTTCAGCTCGGACCAAGACCTCCCCACGGCATTTTAGGGGGAGCTTCTCTACTTTCCTATTTAGGATCTAAGTCCGTTTGAAGTGCCGCGACCTGAAGTCTCTCTGGTTCAGATCCTGGCTAAGAAGATCTACTGTCCCCCACACGAGTTCTTCATCTGTCACCAGAAGCCATTTAATAGAAACACAGGAATCAGTTCCAGGTACTGATACGGCATTTCACGATAAAGTCAGACAATGAACCTGAAAAGATGGTTTGATTGTGCTCCTAAAGGCTTATTGATCTGCTCTAAGATCCATTGCAGACTAAACCTTTTACCTTACGGTATTCTACTGAGTTTTCTAGGAAATAGAATTATGTCTTCACAGCTATGAAAAAAAATCTTGTTTTGAATAAGCATCTTTCGCGTTGTGGGGTTTTGTTTTGTTTTTAATTCGGCTGATTAAAAGAAGAGTATCTACTATCTCTGAATATGGGTGTATTTCTTCACTCATGGGTGCAGCTTCCCAAGGCAGCTACTACAAGCAACTGGCACCTACACCTTGTCTCCTCTTCCTGGCCACAGGCTGGGATGTTACACCCTGTCCTGCTTAAGATATCCAGCAATCACTCACCCTCCTGCCAACACATTGGTTTGGGTGATCATTCCAAAGAACATCATTAAAAAAAGGTCGGTATTAAATGCTAGAGTCAATCTTTATAAGGGGAAAGCATCCATTTGTTTGGGGTGGGTTTTTTAATTTTGCACATGCACTATATTATAAAACATTATGATGTTTATGATATTTATGATGCTTATATAATAACATATTGTTTCTCTGTATATGTAAATATATTTACATGTGTATACACACATTCATTTACGTCATAAATTCCACATACTCCACATGTTGATCTCACAAGGCTGGGGGATCCATAGCAAAGTAATATTAAGATTGTGGAACACCATGACACACACGTGGCATGAACATGCATGAGATCTCTGAGCTGACACAGACATCAAACATCCACAAAGTTTTCTTTCAATCGGACATGAACATAGACAATAAAACCAAGATTACCAACCTGAGACCCAGCGTACAGCTTCTTTAACCATAGCCCCAAATCAAACATGTTTGGGGATTTTTTTTTTGTTTTTATTCTACGCCTGGAAATTTTAATAGAAATGTTATTGAACATTTGAAAACAGAACAAACTTGAGGGATTATATCAAATCAATTCCACTGGGATTTGTGTCCGCTCTAATCCCCTATTCAGTCTCAATCTCATTAACATACCAGGCTTAATTGGCATTTCATCCCTGCATTGTGTCTCCAAAATGAACAAGGTGTAATTATGTTAAAAAGAGCACTTCAACGGTTTTTAGTGTAATTCATGTCATTCATCCGCGTCAGAATGAACACAGCTGTTCTATTGCGGGATACAGCAAGAGATGAGCAGCTTTGAAACCGCACTTTTTAGTTGCAAACTTTATGTTAAAAAAGTTATTTAAGTGAAACGTAAAACACAGTATTTTCTTCTTTTGTTTCAGTTGCTATACAACATTAACTTTCAAAAGCTGGTTCTGCTTAATTTGATTTTTCATTTTCAAATGAACAGCTGTGTTTAAGTCTAAAAGCCCTTTGTTTAAGCATACAGAGCCCAGAAAAGGTTTGAACAAAGCATCTTTCTGTAAACACTTGATTACCAGGAAAGGCCTGGCTTTCAAAGTAATCTAGGGGTGGTTTTGCTCTAGGTTCTCTTTTAAAGGAAAAAAAATTGCATCACTTTTCAGATGTCAAACAACAAAAGCAAGAAATGTTTTACTAATCGCGCATTCAAGGTAAATAAGGGAAGGCAGAAGAGGGTTTTCCAAATGGCCATTTTCAAACGCTTTTTCCCCCTTCTCCAGTTACAGGCACAAACCCACATTAATGACAACCGCAACCAACCAGCATCATCTTTAATTGTCAGCAAATCAACCATTCTTTAATTTTGTGGTCAGATGGGTCCCCTCTAATATCGATAGTCCCCAGACAAACAGAGTATTCATACAAGATAAGCTATTTTAATTAATATTTGGGTTCAACACAGCTACAGAAAACAAGGATGTCAGCTGAGGGTCATTTAATAAGGATTCTTAACCAAATATTATTGCGTGTTAAGAAAAAGGCTCATCTGGGAGGCCCAAGCACTTGCCCAGACTTTCAGCTGTAGCATCATTTTAGCAGGACTGGACTCCCCGATTCATGGTTCTTGTGAGAAAGTAAATGCAAAAGCAGAAATCTTTTCATTAAAAATTAGGTAACCTTTCTTAAGTGATTACTTTTAAAAATACTTTGGAAATCTGAATATAACTGTTAAGCCATTCCCTATTATATTTTCCCAACTAGGAAACATGAAAAATATAACATCTATTGTATAAATTCTGTAATTTCCTAATTACACAGCATCGGGTAAATATAAGATAATTTAGACTAACAGGTAAATGTGTAATTAGGGAATTAAAGATTTATCATTCAGAATGCATAACAATGATGACTGATTCAAAGGTGCATCCGACCAAAGCAGCAACCAGAAGTACTTCTATAAAATCACTGAGACAGGAGGCAATGGTGGCTTTTAATTCATTACAGGTGACTGGAGTAGAATATCCAAATGCACCGTGAGTAATTCATTCACAGACTGATTAAAAAGATCATGTAAAAGGTCCTGGTCAAAAGGCAGCATGACAAAAACTCTTTTATTAAAGCACAGACATGGCATTCACAGAAAATATTGGTGTCTTTTTCATAGAGTAATAACCAGTTAGCGATGCTTTATCAAAATACGACATGGTTTGGAAATCACAAAGTAAATTCCTCCTAGCAGGTACATACAAACAACGCTGTGCTTTCATCATCTTCTGAAAGGAAAAGAACATTCAGTGTTACTCTATCACGTTGTATGCAAAGGATAGAAGTCCTAAATTATCCTCACTAAAAAACAATTATAAGCACCTCTGGTTGCAAACCCCATATTTTTAGGGGGTTTTTGATCATTATTATTTAAAATCAAGGTTAGACAATAATTCTGTGCATCGTTTTCCTCCCCTATAATACCTGCTTGTGAATTCATCTACGTACAATAGACAGACATCTCAAGGATAATTCTCTTCCTACAAGTTTTGTGAAAATAAGCAGCTGGTGAGGGGACGACTGGGAATTCACAAATTCACCCTTAATTCTTCAGCCGCTGATCCAACCCCTCGTGTTGATTCCAGCAGCTCACGTGCCACTATCCAAAATACTGTGCAGGAAAAGAACAACGGGGAGAAAAGGACACTGGTTTTCCAGACTAATGAAGAATCAACAGAAAAATTAGGCACAATTCAGTTTAAAGAAAGCTAATTCACCCAGATGGAGAAATCCACGGGAAATTAAAGCTTTTGCATTGCTCATGAAATGACTTCTTTGGTCTTTCTGATAAGAGCTGTTAAAAGGTCTGTTCAATATTTGACAGACTTAACCCTAAAAAGTGCTTTTCCCAGAGGAAATCCCAGGCTCTGAGTTCAGCGCCATCGAAGCACATGCTCAGTCACCTTATCCAGTTTAAACCCGAACACACACGCGGGTCTAATTCTTATTTGGACTGAGAGCCACATTACCTGGAAACAGAGTCACACATCACTTGCCTTCCTCTCTCTACTAACGTACACAAGAAAAACACAAAAGCAGCAGAAGCTGATGAAGGAGAAGCTCATTTCAGGTTTGTCCTCAACTAAGTCTGAATTAACACAAAACAAAACGTATTAATTGATCGCCAGTAATAAAAGTCTGTTTATGTCACGCTAGTGGAACTTGGGAGCCAGAACTTATCTCTAGAAAGACCATTATGTTTAGTATTCAAGACTTATCAACAACATATGACCCTCTAGGCTTGGAAATAAGTCCAAAATCTGATCTGTGTTTTTACTTCCATATTGCATTTATGACCATTCAGTGCAGTTAGAATATAAAAGGTTTTAAGGCCATCTGTTTTTGCAAAAGTTATTTGCAATAATTAAATATTTTCATACCAAAGCCATCCAGGTTATCTAAAAACATTTGTTTTTCCTTCATGCATATAATCAAAACCAGCATACGGTATGAAATAAAACCATAACTACAAGAACTCAAGCAAAATAATGTCACTAAAATGAGTATTGCAAACCTCGAACCTCAGAAAAAGCAAGACCTTAATTTACATCACTGTCTTCATTCAAATAAGACATGCCATGAAGCTCCAAGTTATAAAAATATGCAACTGGCACTGAGAATTTCTTCTAGGACTGTGCCTCTTGCTTCTCATCCTGTTAAACCACAACAAGGCTTCTCAGCAAAATCCCATTTACTTCATTACCCACCAGTGAGGGGCGACCGTCCCTGGGACACCGGACTGTCCATGTGTCTGTACTGTCCGTGTCTCTGTATTGTCCATGTGTCCGGGCTCCAGCCCTCGCAGCAGGTTACACTTTGAGTTCCCCGAGGAACATCAGCAACGGTGCTTGTTTCGCATTGCACAATCTCTTGGTGTAACCTGTCACAGAGCCCCTGAAGGTAGGAAATGTCTGTCTGTCCCGTCTGCTTGGGAGATGGGAAGTATCTACATCTTGTCACATAGCGGGCAGATGTCCAGAGCACTAAAGAATATATATTACATGACATGGAGCCCACGCTCACACCATCAGACAAGACTTGATGGGTCCAGCACGTGACAATTACAAGCCTTTCTAAAGACCAGGAGAAAAGCTGCAGGGAGTGAACTTCTGAAACAATTCACATGGCTTACAGACAAGGGCAGGATGAGCTGCAAGTGCATCGAGAAGCAAAAAGCATCAGCTAAACTGTTCCGAAATGCCACGTACGGGTCACAAGCGCCAACTGAAACATCCATTTTAATAAAAGTAGATTTCTATGAAAATCAGAAGCCATGCAGTTTAGCTGCTGAAGGATTAATGAACTTGCAATAAATAAGATTTAGGTAAGAGACTATAGAGGTGTGCATGGAAGGTACATCGAGAAATCATGGAAATATGGACTTCAAATAAGAATTTTAAGCTTGCTCTTTAAATCTCTAACTCTAAAAGACAACTTGTCTAGGATTCATGGTAAAGTAAATGTAAGTGCATGAAAAGTTTTTAACACACAGCTGGGAAGGCTACAAACCAGTTTTCTTTCCTGTAAAATCAAACATGCTAAAATGGCACAATAAATCGATGAAGCGAGGTAGGGAGGTAAAGAACAGCACAGGAAAGGTTGCTTAACACAAACAAAATGGAAATGCAGAGGACCGGTAACACTAATAAGTGCAGCCAAAGAAGAAGGAAAAAAAAAAAAAAAAAAGATCAACGGTTATCTTCAGAAAACACTGAAAGCATATAGCGTATGGGGACAGGATAAAAGAAACAGTTGTGTATATAATGGTAATTTTACCAGGGATGAGAAAAATGCTTCTTTCCATAGGCACAGCCTGTTCTACTTGTATATGAGGAAAATAAACTAGAATACAACCTCTGTGAGCAATCAATTTTCCAGCACCATCAGGAGGTGGAGCTGGGTATTGAACAGGTAACAGAAAAGATTAGGGAAAAGTCAGGTGTACTGAAAGCAAACAGAGAACCACATTTAGGTAATTTTCAACTACTGCTATTAAAAACAACCCCCACTGCAGCCCCCTACACTGGCCAGGAGCCAGAACAAGTATTTCCTAAGAGCTCCAAAATTCAGCTCAGTTTCAGGTACGGCATCACAGAATATGAGACAATGAAAAAAAAATAGGAAGGCATCATTAAATTATAAAGCAAAATATTTTGGCAGCGGATATTTTTAGCTGGGATTGGCAGGAGACAACACTGAAGTAAATCATAAGTAGCAGAACTGAGAGAAAATTCTACAACTAAACAGAATTTATGTTAATACTGTCTAGGATAAAAATTCCAGGATCTGGCAGAAGCTACCCCCTAAGTCTATTCTTGGCTACAGTACCATCTAGATAACTTTTAAATATTTTATTGAAGCTTTCATTATAGGTAATCAAATTAAATCAACAATAGGCCAACTGTTCTACTCCAGAAAAAGCATACTTATAGTCATTTGGGGATATATCAAAAGTTAAATGTGTTATGGATTGTGACACAGCCACATTGGTCCTTCCCTCAAATACAGATCAGAAGATGAAATACAACATTCAAAATCTCAATAAATCAATTAAAAGGATATGACACGATGCCTACAAATTTGGGGTCTGGTCTAGAATCCAAGAGGTTCTGCGAAACCCCAACTCGATTAGTTGCTTCTGAGAAGCAGGCTAGTGATTTATAAAGCTTTTTTTTTTTAATGCTATGTGTACTATGTCAGGGAAAAAAAAAAATCTTTTCCAGAAATGCCGAGGAGAATTTCATATAATATTTCTTTAAATTTTAATGAAACATCAAAATGTTTGGGGTTCCCCCCTCCTCTTATATGGAAATCACACGACATTGTTGGGAAGCATGCCTTCATGGCAGATCTATTATTAAGCCATCATGAAAAATGTATCAAAGACAGTTCCACAAAACTAGTATTTATTTTCTCAAAAGTGAAAATACAACACGAAAAAAAAAATCCCAACCTATCAGTGTAAAACCAAGCAAAACCACAATCTAACAGAACATGAACAAAAAAATCCAAACTGGAAATACTGTAGAAACAGAAAATTTGACAACTTCCACACACACATTCTCATAATGTGACAAATCGCACACACTTGGCCCAGCTGCTCCAGCATCCACTGACGCTCCCTCTGGCCCGTTTCCAGGTAACTCAAGAGCTGCAGTGCCACGAGGGAATGCCCTCAATTCTAGAGTAAAGAAAAAAAGAATATCAAAAAGCCAGTTTCAGTGGGTAGTGTTGAGGCATCTGGGGTGAGCCAGTTTACAGGTTATGCCTTCTCCTCACATGGATTACCTTGGTGTTCTCTGGACTGTCCATGTTAAAGATATTTCTCACTTGTAACAACCTTGAGCAAAGTCCTATGTCTAAAGCTGACGATGGAGTCAGCACTGCTGCGGGCTATTGTTCGCTTGCAATCATCTTCAAAAACTTCCAGGCCCTCAACCAGTGTCCAAAGCCTTGCCCATGTTCTCTATCAGGACTCCCAGAACGCTCACTTTTCATCGGGGACCAAGGGATCGCTGATGTTCGCAGGGTGCAGCGTCACCTCTGGCAATGCTAAAATTTTCATGACTTCAGAGCAGAAGTCATTTGAGGAAAGAGACTGATTAATCCGGTCAAGGTACAAACCACAACGGTAAGATGGGACCGGCGTGGAAGAGAGCTGCAGCCACTCGTTCCCATCAACTTAGTAGTGAATAAAATCATGTACTCGCACATCTGTTTGAAATGCACATTTTCAAGTCATATGATCCTAGGAATTGCAACTCAGGTCATTTCAGGAGGTACAAGTGAAGTTTGTACCTCCACGTTCCCCATCCCTATGTAAGTAGCCCTTTGGGAGGTGTTAAACCTGCCCAGACAAACCCTACATCATCTCACATCTCCCACGATGGAGCTTGGGCGGAACAAGGTCCCCTGACAGCAGCAGAGAGCTCCCAGACGGCGACTCTACCTTCATGTACCAGGATCAAAACACACCAGGAAGAAACCACGAGGTCCTGAGAGACAAGGCTGAAAAGCAAGAAGATGCCACACCTGCAACAAAAACTGCAACCACTGATAACAAAAGCACCCAGTAACTGGACATGGCACATCGACGTGCGAGCAGGACCACGTGCAGGGTACAGACACGGGACGGCGGCGTGGCGTTTCCGAGAGCTCCTGTGCCAGGCTCCAAGGAGTACAGTACGCAGCACTTTGCTCAGAAAGAGACACCTCCCGCATTCTCCCCACATACAGTTTGCTAATAATTCAATGAAACTTATTTACAGAATATATTGATAACTAGTTCCTGGATCTCCCGACACCATCTGATCAGCGAGGTCTTTTATACCTTGCATATTATAAATACAGCATCTTAAAAATTAAATAACCAAAAGCTCTTTAAAATTTTAGTGTGCTAGAAAAAAGGTTTCCTGAACACACCCTCAAGTTCTACCTTCCTGGACACTACTAGGAAAACGTTTCTCATCCCCTGTAGTTTTTCCCTTTATCCATTAGTATTTCTGTCACCCTCCTTTTGCCTGGGATGAAGTACCAAACTGGATTTTGCAGCACAATGAACACCCCCATTCCTCAACTCGGCAGTTTCCTTAGACGTGAACAGCCTATAATCAAAAAGGAATAATAATCATAACACAAACAGCTGGATTCATATTCCCCTCTGTAGATTGCAAACCCATATATTTTCTGAACAAAGAGGTGAAATCTGTATTTCTTATGGCTAAATGGTGTTTGTGTACAGGATTGCTTCATGCTGGGCTGATGGTTCCAATTCTGAAGGGTTTCATTTTGTAGTATCTTCTCTTATCGCACCATCTTTTTTCCTCCAGATGCCGAGGGGAAAGCACAATAGCAAGGTAAAATGGGAAACACAAATACTTTCAGACTTGCAGATTTAAGGGTTAAATACAACACCTATTTGTTCTTGTGAGATTAGGAAGTGCTGGCTTGCTACAAGCACCTTTGCAGTTTACATTAGAAACCGTCAGTGTCTGTTAATACTTCTCATGACTTCGCTTCCCGAAATATTCAGTCCAGTATTATAGCCTCAGTTTGTAAATGACATTAGATTTTTAATTCTACAAATTATATAAGCAATGACTCCTCACCCTATTTTCCTCAATACCGAGCGGTGACTTCAAAGCAAAAAGCAGACCAGCGGATGGCAGCTCACGGTCATCAGTTCTCGTTTCCTCAGACCGAGCACAGTGAGTCAGGCCGCACCACTAAATCCTTCCACAAATCCTTAAAAAAAAGTCTGCAGCCACTAGGAGTTTAGATAAACTCCATATGAGTGATTTATTCCTATTCTGAAAGCAAGTTGTTCCTTGATTTCAAAATGAGAAATGGTACACAAATAGCCTCTCTTCAAAACACAACTCATACACCAAACAAATTCATTTAACTTATTGTCTTAAGTTTTGATATTTTCCCTTCTTCTCTACTCCCCAATTAGCCTTTTCAGTTGTCAGCTTCATGGGTGGCAAACAGAAAATCCAGAATACGAATGCATCACCAAAAGCAGCCAAAGCTGTCTGAAAACGCAAACTGTGCGTAGGGAACATCCGCGGTCTTTGCTACCCCCAAGACGACAACACAGGCTACATGTCCCTAAGCTCTTTGGATAAACTTGAGCTGGTAACTTAGTGACAAGGAATTAAGGAACTGATTTTAAAGCCTAATAAAATATTCGAAAGGAGCTGAAAAACAAGTGAAGATGCATGCTCCCAGGATGGTGCAGTGTTACATTAACTTCATTTATTTGTTTTTACACCTCAACAACTAAAATACATGACTATCAACAAAGAAGCCCATGACTTACCATCTCAACACTTTCCCCTTTCTATTTACAGGCACTGAATTATTCATGTTGTACAACAGCATATCAAGGAAAAGATCAATATATGTAGCAAAACAGAAAACATCAACTCCCAATCATCAGGGCCTTTTCTCAGAAAACTATGAGAGATAGTCCCAAAATGTTTAAGTATCACAGAATTTCTGTAAAAACTTCGGTCTCTAAATTACTTTGATACTTAAAAATTTACCTTATGTTCACAATCTGCTCTAATGCAAATTGCATTACTCTGGGCTATAGCTCAATTTTATTTTTCTAGCGAGGAACTTTTATTGGCAGTAAAGCCTAAGAGAATAAAACTTGGCCTAATTAGATTGTTCACAGTGTGTTTCCTACAGGAGAAGCAGGTGCCATCCCAACAGCCACGGAACCTCAGGTATATTCTATCTCTATTACTCCAAGGGGACATTTCACTCCTAACAACAGCAGATGATCACCACGTTACCGTATATGGAGTATTTTATGGTCCATGGGTTCAGCAGTCATATAATAAATGTTAAGAGTACCAATGGTAAGAGCCAAAGGTCCTTTGCTTTTCTTTACACAGCCCTGACAACACTTTGTAGCACTAACCCTGTGCTGTACTTGGGCAGCAACGTACCAAAGACATTTGAGATGGTCAGTAGAATCCCCTCAGGATAGTGCTGAGAGTCAGTCCCACCGATGCCAAGGAGTGCATTTGGATTTTTTGGGGTGATAGGGAAATAATTAAAAAAAAAGAAAGAAAAAAAGTAGTTTTCTTGGCAGTTGGACTAGATAATCGTTGTAGGTCCCTTCCAACTGAACTATTCTATTCTTTTTACAACTTGCAAGACTGCTTTCTTCTAACGTACCTCTTAACAAACTGTTGTCATGATTCCAAAACTACCCCACTACAAACACTTCGATGCATCTCTTCAAATTAGTCACCCAACAGCCATCTCACAGTCTGTTAAATTCCCTCTGCTCTGCAGTTAACTGCAACGCAGCTGCGCAGTCAGAATGATAAATACCCCAGAAAAACACAGAAGAACCCAAGACATGCTGCTTCATTTTCTTCACTCCTTTGCCCGAAGCCACTTTCTCCTCTGACACAATATTTGATATTGGCTCAGAAACCTCGTCTTTCTCGGGGCCATCACAGGAGCCTCATCCGTGCGCAGCCCTGACAGGGGGACTGGAGAGATCGAGTGAGGACGGTAACAAACCACGTCCCGTTTATGACAGTCGGCACAGAAAAGCCATTTCCCTCCCGCTTGGCACTTCCCAACATGTCACTTGGCATCTCCTCGCTGTTTTGGGAGGAAGGCTCATTAGCAAACTCATTTACTGCAAAGAAATTCTCCTCCTGGAGGATCGTATCTCGAGCGGGAAGCACCGGGAAGGGATCGCAGCACATCCAGGGGGGTCAGGATGCTGGTGGAAATTGTCGCTTTTCCAGGTAAAAGAAATCAGATGTTTCCAAATCGCTGCATTTCCACATGAAAATAAACGGTGAGAAGCTGCAGCTATTCACCGTCCCCTGCCACAGCCTCTAGAGCAGATGCTGCATGCTTCAAAGGCTATTTCTAACTAGTGGATCTTTCTATGATGCATTTTAGTCTTAGACTATTCAGTCCTATCTTTCTCTACTAAAATATAGATAGCATAACAGAAATTCACCTCCCACAGAACAGACTATTGTTAGAATGTCCTTCTACCAACCTCAGCAGGAGCCTTTCAGAGAATAGAAGAAAAAAAAAAAAAAAACCACGAACACATCTTCCTGTTTTCCAAACTGCTTGATCCATAATGCCCAAGGCTGCATTGAGTTTGGCAGACAAAAAGTTGGAATTTTATTTAACAAACTACTTCATTCTTTCCATCAACTAGAGCCAGCACAAAGGATGCACAAAATCAGGAAGATAATACACCCCTAGGTCTCATTGCACCCAAGGGTAGGAGAAGGGAGCAGAACATAGTCCCAATCAGTCACAACAGTTTACTCTGTACTTGTCTAAAGGTGGCTTGAAAATGGAAAATAATACCAAATGAATGCCATAAAAAAGGAAAAAAAAACCTTAGAGTTGACAAAAGCATTTTTCAAGATTGTTGAAAAATTTGGATATTTTGGATTTTTTTTTTTTTTTAATATACCTTAGCAGCAGATCTTTGCTACCATGAAGGGCTTGAAGACCAGCATGGAGTGAAATTATGAAATGACATGTGAGAAACTGAGGCCGCAGACGTGAAGTCATTGGCGACTCGTCTGGAGCAGTTTAGGATGTCACCGAGCCGGAGCTGAGGCCACAGGGAACTACAGCAACCCCACTGACTCTACAAGGCGTTGAACAAGAAGTAATTAGACAAGCCTTTACAGCAATTCCTCTAAACAGTCATCTGTTTGTAATATTTTCAAATTATGTTGAGTCACTACAAGATAATTATCATACAGTTTAAAATCCAGAGAGTGTGTGAATTATTCCACTCTGGCACAAAGCAATGCTCTTTGTTTTGGTAAACATTCAGTACTCCTTCAGCCTTATGATCATTTATCACACCAAAGTTCTTCATCAAACACAGAAATACTAATTTTCATAATAATTAGGGGTGAGGGCTGTCGGTCAAGTAGCAGAGAAGTTACCATTACTTGGACCTCACTCATACACCTTTCACAAGGTGGTGCACAAAGAACACAAAGGTGTTTATTTTACCGTCTTTCCAGGTCATCATTAAGCAAAATCCTAGCTCCGGCGAAATTAAGATCAAAGCCTAAGTACCATGAGTGCTAACACAAATGAGATCTAATGAGTTTCCATATAAGATACCTTAAAGCTCCACAAAGACAGGAAGAAAAGGATAATCCCAAATATCACCAACAACACTGGGCAAAACTGAGACTGCAAATCTGGGACTTTGCCAAAAGTAGCTTGAAAAAAATAGCTTAATCTGTAGCAGATGTGTGTACAGACACACACACGGAAACAAATATCAAAGAAAGAGAACAGCAGCCTGTTCAGAAGATGCCAGAGCAGGACAAATGGTGCAGTTCAGGCTGGAAAGGCCAGTGTGAAGGAATCATTTGCTATCTAAAGATGGGAATATCAGATGGATAAATGGACAACACAGAGGCCCGGCACAACATCGGTACCTGCTTCATCTCAGAAACAGTTAAAACTAGCAATAAGTCTGCCATAACACTGCCACAAACTCAGAGAACATTCGTTCTAAAGTTAGACTGGGTAAAGTGAAGTCTGTTAAAGAGCAATTAAGTATATTACAAACCGGGTTCAGCTTGCTGCGGGGAATCGATAGATCCCCCTGGTTCTGTGTCCCTGCAAGTAACGAATCAATCAAGCAAGTGCCTCGCTTGACTCCCGCACAGGAACCAAATCTGTTTACAATCCTGGAATAAATAAATAAACGAAACTCAACACTAAACAACGCCCCAAGTTTTCCTCAGCGCGTGATACTAACAGCAGAGGATTGAACAGCCAATTGTAGCAGTTGCACTCCATTAAGAGAAAAAAAAATGAAGGTGGGTCTGACATCTTTGTGTAGCAATAATATGGCAGCAAAGCACGCAAACAAGAAAACATCCGATATAAACAAGCATTACTCAAAGGCATGAGGGACACAGACATGGCAATATTGTGCATCTTACATCTGAACGGTTTGATTAAAACTACTTCATCACTGTAGAAAAGTTAAGTGGCACCAATCTGTTCCAAGTACTGGACAACCCCCGAACTGGACATCTAATCTAATGTATTTAAGCACAGCTGCAATCTGAATTTTCAGAAAAAAATGCACTTTTAATTGTCATGGAGAGAGAATCGTATTTACGTCGACCTCCACCAACTTGACTTCTGCACCGCATTGATCCAATCTACACCGGGCTCTGTCTGCTAAATGCCAACTTCTGATGCAGCCCAGCTACTGCAGACATCGAGGGAATACACAAAGCCATTAAGTACATACCTCCTGTATCGTTATTTACCCAAAAATGGAAATAGAGGCTTAATTTTGTACAAGGCCGCCATATCTGCCAGGAAAGGTACAACCTTTGAAGGGAAAAGAAAGGAGAAATACCGAATTGTTCTTTTATCATAAACCACATCTAGAATCATTTGGCAAGGAATCAGTTCTGGACTTCTTCAATCCTACAGGAGAGATTAAACAGGACTAAAAATAACCTGAATTAACTACACAGGATTATTGAAATCCAACAATGTCTTGGGAGATGAGCCTCGGGCTCAGAAGAGGTGGAAACAAACTCAGCCAAAACACCAGCATAAGAAAAAGTCTTTTCCAAAGCAAAGGGCACAAAGCAACAACTCTCCAGAGAAGAATGAATCTGAATTTAACCATTGCTTCTATTAGTATCCATTACCCTCTCAACCTAAGGGGAACAGATACCAATACAATAAATATGTCAATGTTTACTGAGCACTTTATTAAGAACTGTATCATTCTGCGATGCAAAATGAAAACCGAATCAGTTCTGCTTGGGCAAAGCTCTAAACCCAGCTTATTTAACCCTATTGAAACTCTGACTCAGCTGTCTCATCAATAAAAGAGCTTTTGCCAGATAAGGGATTTCAACACTCAAAACAGTTAAACAACTAAAAACCATCTATAGTCTCTACTTAGCAGAGCTTATCAGTCCTTCCTGTTTTCCCCCACCACCTGTTTTTATACCCACTTGTTACATCTTGAATTAAATTACATTCCAAACTAATTAAGATAATAACCACCTCGTGTTTTTGTTAAGCAACTGAAACAATGAGATCTCTCTTGTCTCTGATGGACTCAGAGTAATAAGGAACCAAACAGTAAATTAGCTACCCCAGAGATGACGTTTAATGTCTTTAGATGTATAACACAATATTGAGGAAAACAAGTACAGAAGAGAACCAGCACACACCATACGGGGCCTTGCATCATTTTCTGGGAGCAAGTGTTTTTCCAATTAAAGTGAAGGGTGATCATTAAGGTGGATCCAAGTCTTCCAAGATGTACCCAAGGCCATTCCACAAGCTCTCATGCAGAAAAACAGAAGCGTTTCGTTTTCATCATTTTTCATGGGTCTTCGGCACAACGTCCGACCACGACGCTGAGGCACCAGCAGCTTTTAGCAGGAATGCACAAGGACTCAAGTACTTGGGTCAAACAGCTTGAGCAAAACACACACTCATCCCTCTCCCACTCCCCTGAAACAAATTAGATATGAATTCATAGATGAGGGAAAAGAAAATCCAGCTCACTGGTGGGAGCACTGTTTGAATGTCAGTCTTACAGCACGACTACTGCAGTGACTGAATACTACAACATTTTCACATAAAAAATGGCTTCATAAGTCTATTTTCAAAAAAAAAAAAAAGTCCATTTAATTGGAAAATCTCTTGTTAGATCTAAGTGAGAAAGGTCTGCACACATGGACCGAGTCAACTCCAAGTAAATAAAGGACACATCTGTGCAGATGACGTTTTACTTACCGGTTCCCAAGGATTCTGTGTTTGCCTCAGGCACCACATCAAGAAATAAAACTTACTCTTTTGGGGACTGATCTAATTTCATTGTTTATTACATTTCATAAATTGCTATTCTGGGTAGAAGTGATTAATAGATATAATTCTATGTATCCTCTTCCAGAAGTTTTCCAACAATCAGAATAAACAGAACAGCATTTTCATGACTTCCCATACTAGTGTTCCCTCCCCGCTCTGTAAAACAGTAAAAATTAACACCGAAAGTAACATTTCAATCTCTAGCAGGTAAGCACGCATTTCATGAGTTACTACAAGAGTTCTGTAGCTTTTTCGTTTTTAAACAATAAAATTATATTTGACATCTAACAAAGCCATATATGTTATCGTAAGACTCGGCAGTATTCAGCACTTTTTTTAAGGAAAGAGACTGATTTTTAGAAGTCGACAGTAAAACTGAAGGTTATTTTTGGTTACTGGTGTTCAGCTCTCATTTCTGGTCACTTGAGCTTCCTTTTCTGCCACGCGAAGCTGGTGGATCCCAGTGGCAGAGGCAGAGCTGAGGATGCCAGAGGGGAAACCAGAAACTCTTTAATTGCCCCAGAGAAGCAAGAAAAGCACAAGGGATGCAAAAGGGGAGAAGGGAAGGATGCCAAAAAACAGGGAATATTTACTAGAAATTATAAACAAGTAGGTTCAGGGGAGAGAGGCAACACGAGAACTTAATTGTTAAACTGAAATCAAACCCATTCGATCCCAGTCACAGGTATATTAGTAGGATCAAACCTTTTTCTTCAATGCCTACATTTTCCCTTTCTCAATTCTGTCCACGTATTGGTGCCTTCATGACATTTCTTGTGCTTTTGCTTGGAACTGAGAGCAAACATCTGAATTTCCCATGGAGACTGCGACACAGCCATGGTGAA
The DNA here is from genome assembly GCF_036013445.1 of Caloenas nicobarica. Classification (NCBI taxonomy): domain Eukaryota; kingdom Metazoa; phylum Chordata; class Aves; order Columbiformes; family Columbidae; genus Caloenas; species Caloenas nicobarica. The sequence goes on along the minus strand of NC_088258.1, from coordinate 5,163,474 downwards.
GGAAGCTGCGCAGTCCTTTTCGGCCCATGGCGGAACTGGCAAGTTAGAGCCAAAGGAACTCAAAATTTAAGATACAAGTTAGAGACAAAGGAATTTAGTTCAAAAAGAGAGTACATTTGAGTCCACCCACTGCAATAGTCTGTCTTTTGCAATTTTCTGCCACAAAGTTCTATATAATTACCACACCGCCAAGCCTGTTAATCCTCAGGAAAAAAAAAAATAAATAAATCAATGGACACAACGTTGGAAGACACAAAATGAAATTCTCCATACCGAAATGTCTCTCTCTAGCTGCATAGCCATTAGGAAAAAGAGTTTAAGAAAATCAATTATGGTTTTTAACCTGCTCAATCACATAACGCATTTCATGAGAAAAAACACAAATCTCTTAACAGTTGTTATTAAAAGAGACCCCTTACAGGCCGCCTTCTCTGCCCATGTGAAATTACCTTATGCACACCCACAATAAGAGATGCTTCTGTAGTCCACAAACCCAGCTAAGCAGGATGGCCCAGTTTCCTTCGGATTTTGGTTGTACATCTACTAATTCTTCCCATAGGGTAATAAATCCAACGTCCTCCCCTATCACCACCAGAGCCCCACGCTGCCTCTCCCCTCACCTCCCTACACTTTCTCTCCAAATTCTCTACTATTTATGAATGCGTGGGCTAAAGCACGTACCTTCCTCCTTGCCACTGGCCAAGCGCAAGCCAGTTGTCTTTGCATTTTTCTCGAGCAAAAGCAACGTACTTGCTCCCTCCTTTGCTGGTTTGCAGAAAACTTCTGGCTCTAAAAGAGCTGCCCCTGACCAAGCTGCCCGAGAGGCCACAACCAACAAACACCACAAGCTTCACAGCCTTACGGAACTAGTTCAAAAGTAAATTTTTCTTCTGTTTTTAAATGGCAAAACTGGTCTGACAGCCTAGAAAAAAATCCTGCAACAGCGCAGCCCATTCAATGCAAATACCTCAACATCTCTGTGTCTGTTTGCTGAAGTGGTGCTAAAACTGGAGCCCAGTACCAAAAACTCCAGCCACCCGTTTTAAACAAAGGTCAAACCCCTGTCGCCTACAAACCCAAGACTGAGATTTAAGAAAACTTTGATCTCTGATTAAATCTGGAAACAAAGATGCTAATCTCAGCATGACATTTTAAAAGCAGACGGAGACTGCCCGTGAGAATGAGCACGCACCACGTCTTCTCATGGAAGACACTGATAGTTGAATAATCCAGGTAAATTAAGGAAAAGATAGAAAAGCTTTTCACAGCTAAATGCTGTAAAAACATTTTGCCTATTGACTGACATTCTTTTGCCCTGACTCTTAGTAAATAGATAAAAACTGACTCTTACTGCCATAGTGAACACACACCAGTAAGATTGCTTCTTGCTGCAATCCATCGTTAAATTATTGTGACCCTTTTCCGTTCAACATTTTGAAAGGTGTTTGTCCTTGTCGAATATCAGAGTAACTGAAGCAGTTTACGTTTAATATTAACAGTGCAGTTCTCAATCATTTATATATTATTTGGGCACAACTTAGAGCTAAGGGTAATGAGAAAAGCTCATTGTACTACAGTTAATATACACATTAAAAAAAGTATTTGAGATTACTAGACCACATAAGAACTGTGAAGAACATACGATATTATACTTCACATAATTTGTATTACACATATTCTAAATGTATTTAGAAAATAATTTTATAGATGGTAGCAATAATTAATATCTGGAGCTAAGGTAGGGCCAACAAAAATACCAGTTACTATCTGAAGATAAAAGGAATTTTTGGAATAAGTTAGGATTTCACAGTAGCTCTGCAAACTGCGGTGATATATCAAAATATGTCAGATAAACCAAAAACATATCAACCTTCTCCAGAAAACATGAAAGAGAATTTACAGACCAACAGGGGAAAATAAACCACACTGAGGGGTTTCAGAGTTGGGATATTTAGTTTGCCATCTTGTGGCTGACTCGACTGAAGCTTTGATCTGCAGTTATCCTGATCAGAGAGCTCTAGAAAATTCTCATGAGCAAACGAACAATACATTCCCCATTTTCTTCATTTACATTTGTTTATCATTTTTATTTCTCAATGAATAATAGAATCAGATATATTAATTACTAGAGAAGCGAGTCACACAGATGAAAGAAAAGCTGTCCGAGGGGACTTCTATGCTCTCTTCAAAACATTTAACATCTGGATAAATCCTCTATCTTTTTTTTGTGTTTTTTAACTTCTTCTAAATGTTGTTTCTCTAGTAGCAATAAAAGTTTTCCGAAGACAAAAGGCAACCGAAAAAGTGAGTATCTGCCAGTAAAGCCTGTAGCTCAACCTGCCAGGATCTCATTTGAAATTCAGTGTCCAAAGTCTCCTCACCAAGATCCTGCCTGTGTAACCATGTCCTTCACCAACAGGTTGCATATATCCAGAACAAGCAGGCAGGAATCCATTTAGCACATGTTTAGGTATAAAGAGTTTAACCCAAACAAAAACTGAGATCTGAAGCAGGGAGAGAAAGAATTTTCCTTTCTTTCCCTTCTCCCGAGCGGATCACAAAGGAAAGGTTCTCTCCAGCCAGCTCTCCAGTGTTTGACATTATTCGTCTGTCCCATGGGTTAATATTTTGGCCTGCACTGCACTGAATTCAGCTTTTTCCTTTTTCTAGTTCTACCCAAGTCCAACGCAAAACCAGAAGAGCTTTATGAGCCAAACTCGGCAGGGCTCCCTTAGAAATATGCGGATGCCCAGTTTCAATGAACCTTAAAATGCCACAAGTACTAATCAGCTGAAAATTACAGAACATCCTTTTCATTAAAAAATAGCTCTCAAATGCTAGATGAAAACTTGTCCAGGTAAATAGGCCTTTCCTTACCTCTTTACAGTTTTTTCCCCGTACGTTAGCACACATCCATGCATAATCTAACTTGGTCTAAGCACACTCATTCATTTCTATCCTTCCAATTTAACTAAACTACTCATTTTTCAATTGTCAACACATCTAAATAACTTTGCCAGCAGCACAACTCATCTCTTTCATAATTATAACAGATACTAAAAGGCTCCTTTCATCTTCCAGTGAGCATATATTTAGCTAGTTTCCAAATACCTGCTGCAATTTGTTATCCAGAGCTGCTTCTTGCCCCCGGCAGTCTCCTCTCTGTAATTCAGTGACGTTCTAAGGATCCAACAATGCATTGTACAGCGGCAGTACATCATTTATTTTAAGATGTTCAAATCGTTTCCTGATACCAATGAGAGTATTTCTTCACCCTTTCAAACTACTGCTACATATCAGAATGAATTTTTTTTTTTGAACCACTGAACACAGGAACACCTCAAATGATTTTTCTTCATCTGGGTATACAGGGAGAGTATCTTTGCAGTCAGCTCCTTGCTCACTAAAAACTGGTTTGAAATTCTTGAATACACACTCCATTTATTATGCTTAAATGATCTATGTCCTTTTGGGTCTGGGTGAACTATTATTATTCAATCAGAATTTGTTCTACCTTGAACTTCCAATCACCTTCAAGCTTAAATTTAACTTAGCATACTCATTTCCACTTTTACTATAGCCAAATCAGGGGAACATATGGATCTAGTACAATTATTTTAAAACGGAGGCTCTCTCCTTTAATGGTGTGATCAACTAATCAAGCAAGAACTCATAAAGCCGACATTATGAAACATCGTAACAGTGTTATAAAAGACAACAACCCCAGTCTTTCAGCAATCTGACAGCACTAAGAAAAATCCAATGACTAGTATCACAGAACGCATCACAAAACAAGAAAACATATCTCTATTGAAAAAGAGTTCATGGCTCTGGGTCACTGTCTTTCTCCTGTGGGCACGTGGTGTTGTTTGGTCAGCTATCTTGTGCGTTCACCCTTAATGCTCTATTTCTTATCTTACAATCCCTATTGACATAAAATCTCTTTCCACTTTGTACCAAGTCTGCCTCCTGCTTCTGCCCTATTAACTCATGTCAATATAGCAAAGGGAGCAAAATAAAGCAGCGAAGTCAATACTCATCCATCACATTTTTGTGCAACTGCTGCAATGAAGAGGAACAGATAGGTCAAAATCAGAGACGTCTGAGGGAGCCGATTCAACCCTCCAGCCCCACTTGGCATCAGATGTGACCACAGCATCGCTGTCCTGTGGCTCACACAACAAAAGTGGCTGCAGAGGTCAGAAGTTCACCTGCCAAATTAATATGGAGCATCCCGACTATTCAGAGCAAAGATCAACAGGGAAGCAGCGGCTGCTCTGATCTCTACTGTGCTTTTGCAAATAAAAGTCACTCAATACAAGCTGCCCTTGTTTTCGGGAAAATTACAAACTGTGGTGGGATTTACCAGATAGTCCCACCTTCTTTCCTGTGCTTTTTCTGCCCTTCCCACAGTTGCACTTTTCTAACTAAATTACAAAGTACCTCTGGGCATAAAGGAAGGCACCATCACTGAGCACTTAACTGGACAGGATGATCTCTTTTTCTCCCCCAATCCCTGCCAACAATAGGAACGCTAGAGAACTGAATGCAGAACAAAGGAAAAAAAGCATTTATCAGACAGAAGAGATTAAAGCATTTCTACCTCTGATTGAATGACCACAGCACCACAGTCCCTGTGCTCCTGCTGCTGCGAGGCTGTGATTGAGCCCGGGCACAGGTGCCTTGCTGAGCGAGGAAAGGGGCAAATCCTCTCACCAGAATTTTAATCTCCTGCTCCTGGAACCACGAAATCATTACCCAGTGCAGCAGAGGAATGAATGCTACATGATCTCCCTGCTGGTAATTTCTACGTGAGATTCAGTTTATTTCAAAGAGACTCCATAAGGTATTGCAGACCTTTAAGTTGTACGGGACTGATGAAGGGCTGAAAAAAAACCCAAAAGGACAAAAAGAAAGGAATGGAAAGAGGAAAAATGAAATTGTGAACGGGATTTAAAGACAGATTAAAAGAGCCTATGTGAAATCTGTGAGTTCCGTTGTGGAGCAGTAAAACATATTAACTCATCTCACCAAAATACATGATGCAAAAGACATTATTTTAGTACATTTTATACACACCTGGGCTTAACTCAAGCCTCATTTCTCCTTTCCCGTGAACAACGCTGGGGATGCCAGGAAGACAAAAGGTAAGAATATGAGTGCTGGATTGATTCCCAGAAAACGAGGTCTGTGACCCCAATTCCTGCTGGTCTTTGCCCACAGACACAAACCGCAGCACAGCTGGGCACGGTGGGGACGCCAGAGCTCACATCTGGCTGGACAGGCCACGGCTTGACATTCAGAAGTCCTTACAGTACCAGAAGAGGTTTTGGCTTTCCTTTATCCCCACATTTGCAAGGACAAACTTTCCAAAAAGAGGACTTTTTCTAAGTTACAGACCTATTTAGAGATAGGTCTATCAAGCCGCATAAGCCTGCCATCCTCTGTTACAAAAGTACCTCAAATATAAGATTAGCAGCCTTAACAACACTTGTAGATGTAAGAACGCTTAAGATACTGTCAAAAAGTTAAACGTTTTTTCTAAGAAACCGTACCATATTTACTTATAGGAAAAAAGCTACACAGTATAAGTTGGCTAGTGTTATCACAAGTCTTACAATACTTGATGATTTCTCTAAACCACCATATCCTAGATGGGGATTTTCATAATTTTAGAACCAATTTTCATAGTAAGTTACTGACCTTCGTACTTATGGAGAAGAACCTTAATAAAACAGCAGCAACGGCAAAAATGAAAGCAAATAGAAAGAAGATTTGTTGACTTTAAATGCTGGGGGGTTATTTTTGCATTTCTGGGATGCCGCATCAGCTGTTCTGTTGGGCAGAATGTCAATCTGGAAGAGACATAAGGCTCCCTTGCAATAAGGACGGATTTCTTTCCAACTCTATTCAGTTGTGAACTGTCATACTAACACACACTGGAGAATAGGTGTAGTCAGGCAAAACCCACAAATTCTTGAAGTTTCGTCTATTTATAAGTTACATGATAAGTTTACTGATTTTTCTAGTCAAATAGCATCTTCCATAAAGATGGCAGGCACAACCTGAATGTTCTAAAAAAAAAAAAAAAAAAAAGCTGCAAGCTTTTAGAAGAGAAGAAAATTGAGATTTTGAAGATCAGCAAATTGGGCACCTTTTCCTTTCCATTATCTTTAAAACAACAGTTAAAGGTACAAGAATCCAAACACAACATGATGCAGAATTTACACAAGAACACATACAGTCACGGCTAATTATTTTTTTCTTTTTCTCATGTGGAAATCAAGGAAAAGTGGCAAAACAATGTAGGTTTAAAAGAAGGAAAAGGTTAGCTATTGAGATATTTGTTTAAACGGAGACGAAGCTGAATGAGTGATGGGATCCCTGTTTTGCACACCCAAAACAAATTTGTGTTGGCTCCCGGAATCATAGAATCATTTTGAGTAGAAAAGACCTTTAAGATCACTGAGTGCAACCATTAACGTAACACTGTCAAGTCCACCTCTAAACCATGTCCCCAAGAACCTCATCTACGTGTCTTTTAAACTCCTCCAGGGATGGTGACTCCACCACTGCCCTGGGCAGCCTGTTCCAATGCCCGACAGCCCTTTGGGGAAGAAACTTTTCCTGATTTCCAACCTAAACCTCTCCTGGTGCAACTTGATTAAATGGACGCAATAAAGCAATTATAAAAATAATTTTATTTAATGCTGTTCTGTGTCCAAGTTCTAGGACCATTTGCACAAACAAAAAGCTGACATTTATCATGGACGTTACTGGCAGCCTGTAAAGTCATCAAATTTTACATTGAGGCTCCAGGTTAACGGACAAAGGATTCTCACATGGTAACTGTGTCTCAGACACCAAGTTTTAAGCTGTTCCTCATTTGTGACATTTTAAACAAATAGATTTAATAATTCTGATGGATTAAGTGGGTTTGGTTTGGGGTGTTTTTTGGTGTTTGGTTTTGTTTGGTTGGTTTTTTTTAAACAGAGGCAGCAAAACAAACAGTCCCTATTCTAATAGCATAAAGGCTCCAAGAAAGATTTTCCAATCTCTCTTTCCTCTGAGGCTCCCAGTTTGTGCTGGATGCAGAGCTTGGTATAAAACAGCTGCTAAGAGATACAAGTTTGTGACACAGGAACTGAAGTTGTCACTTGCAGAAATCATCACAAACATTTACAGCAACATTTACTATCTGTTAAGCTGTGATGAAATCAGAACTAACAGACAATACCACAGGCACCAGTTCTCAAACAGTTTTAATGTCAAAAGGTATTAAATGAAGTTCTGACCCATGTGGAGATCAGAGAGACCAGTCTTGCTACTCTCTGAGGGAAGTTTAAAAGCCAAATACTAAGCAGTTAAGAAATGTCAAATATATCCATGGAACCATCCTTCAGTAACTGCCCATCTTCCCAAGCTATTTTAGCTTTAAAATGCAGGGGGAGTAATTGTTCACCTGAAAGCAGATGTATGAAATCAGATTTTTAGAGATTTATGAGTTGCAGGAAGATTAATCACACAATTAATAGGAAAACTAGAACTGCTCTTCATCTCTACATCTGTAACCCAGTCCTGGGCTGGACAGAGAAGCCCTGGCCTACAGGGCTTGCTGGCTCACTCCTCCCAGGCAAGGGGCTTTGTTTTCGGAAGCCAGGCAGGAAGGTATGAACAAGCTTCCAATGGTTTTCATCATGTGGCTCCATTTGCAAAAGCAAAAAATCCTTCGTGATGTCTTGGAGCTTGCAGGAATAGCACCAGTATATGCATATGTCTCTCATAGCTCAGAAGTTATAGAGACGAGTCCATTCATAGCTCTTGGTTAAAAACGAGCAGTCAGCTATGAAGGGTCTGAGCTATATCATATAATAGCTATATATATAATTTACACTGTATAGCTATATATAAAATAACTTGCTGAACCTTTTTATGAAAAGAAAGCGAGCCTCCCTACTCCCTTCACACTTGGATTGATGCCTCAAAGCGTAAAGCAGCTCTTCAGATGAAAGGAACAGGAGGAATTTTTTAACAATGAAATTCATTCTCAGCTGTGACAGGTTTTTTTATTTCTGAACTGTCTTCACTAAGCAGATGATCCTAGAGTTTCAGTTTAAGCCTTCCAGCGACTTGCAAGCATCCTCCCTGCACTAAAAACATCACTGCAGTGGTCACTACCTCTCGTTTCTTAGTTTTTTATGACCCACTATATGAAGACCAGTTTAAATGTATTAGAGTCTGCAACATTTACAGCTAGAAAATACCGGAGGACAATAAAATTAGCCAAGCATAAAAATAAGGGAGTCTTAACCATCCTCTGCTCACTTTCCAGGGACAATATACACAGAACAGGCACGGACTGTAAAATCAAAAGGAATTTAAATCAATTTAAAATTCAAACCACCTTTTCTCTTGCCTGCTAGGGGCTCCAGGGACACTAACACACACAGACTCGCTCTTCTGCATTGTTTCCTCAGGTTTTCATTCTCGCTTTCTAAAATTTGTTTATAAAAGTGGTGATCTGAAATATTGATGATTTACTCAACCCTCTCACATGGTTTTGCTCAGCTGCGGCTGGTTTGGCAGCAATGATGTGCTTGCTTCACTTCGCACTCCACCTCTTTTCTGCAGAAAGTGCAGTAGGAACACACGATTTTTAGACTGGTCTCTATTTCTTCCTACCTTACCAACTCTTTCATTCACTTAATGCACACCATTACAATGCGTCAGGCAAACCAGCAAATTCACAGCAAAACTCTGACTGTCATAAAGTCTTGTCGCAGTGCCAAAACAAAGCCGTTCTCACAACTGTTCCTGCCCCTCTGTCACTCCTACAGCACACGCACAAACTGCCCAGGACACTACGGGGGGGCCTCTTTGCATGGTAACCTGTTCTAGAACCACAAGATACTGCCAGCTTGTCTCCTTAGGAGGGTTTGCAGTTTTCTTAATAGGACGCTACTTAATGAATGGGATACAAATCCGATTAAGGCAAAACAAAATTTAGCTGCTTTATAACATGTTTATATTAAGCAGAATTTGAAAAATCTGTTTGGGGCACAGGCAAAAGCTTTAGGAATTACAGGTGACACGAACTACACTTTGGGAAAGCCCTGCACAAGCAATAACAAGAGATATGCTTTAGCAAATATTATCATAAGCCTTGTTAACTCTCACTGCCACAAGGACAGATCACTGACTTGCTCAACATCACACAGAAGTCCTGGGTCAGAACCTGAGCTGGAAACGAAATTGCTGCCAAAGGTCCACTGAGTTTTGAATATTTCTGCAGCCCGATCCTACACAATTCTCCCCATCTCCATCCAGCCTCTCCCTCATCCTGTTTACATTAAGCAGCTTTAATGCTTTACAGAAGCACTACCTTACAGACCATAAGCAGAAACACATATATCCTTGCACACTTAGAATGTAGATAACATTTACTGTATTTCAGAGAGGATCCAGTCTAGGCCAGGTGTAAATACACAGCAGGCACACACCACTCACACCATCAGCCTCCTTCTAAGAAAAATGGTTTTACAAGCCGTGTTTTGTCTCTGCTTTAGGACTCGTGCCGGTCCCAAGTTTCCTGCACACCACCTGACCTTCCCATAAGCCTCTCCTGACACAGCAATGAGTACCCAGTGCTATAAATCCCAGTAGGGGAATATGTGAACGGCTTCTGTATCAGTAACAATCAGCACAGTGTCATGGATTTAATGATGTCTCCCAATTCTTCTCCCTTTTTCACCACCTTTCTTTGGACAGGTGGTGAGCCAGATCGTTAGTTAGGAAGATTTGTTTATTTTTGAACCCCCAAAAAGGAACCACATTGCATACAGCCAGCCTTACATTAGTTATTACCTCTGCTACAATAGAAAGTTTTGTATTTGGAGACATGGTTAATAAAAGACCTCTTCTTTTGGGATTCGAACCCCTGAGACCCAAAGCACTATCCTAAACAGGGTGTGTTTCTAGAATGTGGCTTCATATCTTGCAGCAGAACGATGGTCTCACACTTTCCTGAAGGTAACTGGGGAAGGAACTTGGTCTTTAAAAGGACTGTGAAGAAAACGAATTAAAAACTGATCAAACATGGCAGTATCTACACTGACTCCTTGGCTTGATTCAGGTCTTTAAGGACACAAGGAACCTCTTCCAAGTCTGTGCACGTTAACGAAAGATGCCACTCACTTTATGTTTAAAACATCAAAACCGATGAAGTCTGCGGCTGTCCGAGCAGAACTGCTGGTTTACAAGAAGGACAGCGCAGCCCTGTCAGCCCCAATGACAGCTGCATTATCTGTGAGCTGCTGCTGCCCTTCTCTCTCTCATTTGGTTCTCATTCAAGAATTAGACAATGGTCTCCAGAGGATGGGAAAAGAGAAACTACTGAAACTTCACCCAGCCTTACTTTCCTATATTCAGTTCAAGACCTTCAGCATTAATTCAGGGAAGAGGTGAAGTAACTACTTCAAGACAAAATTCAAAAAATCCTAATTAAAAGCTTGCAAAAAGTGAGGAGTTTCTGCCTGGTGCTTGGCAGGTACATTGGAAACAAGGTCCATATTTCATCAGTCACAAGTCTGCCACTGAGCCACAAATTTCCCAAGGGAGTCAGAACGACTTTATGTCTCCTCTGCCTTTAAGTATTAATGAATATTTCCTCTGTAAGTTCAAGAATGTCTCTGTGTCGCTGTTTACACACAGAGCTCCCACCTTCATGAGGCAGCATTGTAAGACGACACAGCCTGGGTGCTCATTTCGTCCACCAAGAAATGCTCCTCCTGCAGTTCAGAACAAGCATGTTCTGCAGTTCTGACAAAGGGCACACTCCACAGACAGCAGACCTGCGTTCTTGCTTTGAGGAGATGACTGGAACGCGTTTTCTCTTTGCATGAAGGCATTTCTTTGGAGGCATCTGCAATTCGTGCAAATGAAAGTTTTCCAAAAGGTCATTGGAAATATAAAATGTAATTAGCCTAAAAACATCAAGTATTTTTAGGCACCACTTTGCCCCAGGTCATCTTACTGTTGCTTGTTTTTTATAATCACAGTTCTTAGTATTCTCTTCCTTTTTGGATGTTATCAGGAAAGAAAAGCCCGACACACTGTGAGAAGATGTTACATTACTCTCAAATAGGTGAGTTAGAGACTTACCACCCATGGCTGTGCACTGCTCCACACACGATGATACAGGTAACACAGGTACCCTTTTATTAATAAGTACACAGTTTTGTTTGGTGGTGGTTTTTTTTAAAGCCACGCTCTGCTGTCCTATTAAATCCAAACGGTTACTCAAAATTGACAACAGATTTTGCCACAAACACTAATACCCCCTCGGTAACTACAGTTGCCCTTTCCAGCATCAGCACAGCCCACGGTACCCACAAGCGCAAGCAGCAGAAATACGGCGCCTCAGGAAAAGCACTTTATCCCAGAACACATTTGGACAAATGAAGCAAAACTCATTCAACAGTCCTTGCAAAGGCAGGTTCAGACTTGCTGCTGCAGCTGAGTGCCCAGCAGAGGTGAGTCAAACAACATGATAAAGTGACTTTATTGACAGTATAGAAAATAATATTTTTGGTTAATAGAAAATTGAAGTCCTAGCCCCTTATAATCGCAAGTCTGACATACCCATGCTGAGCCAGTGAAACAGTATTTACTGGTATATGGCTCCAGCAAAAACATGACACATGGTGTCTTTCTACTTCCAAGCTCCTCCTTTATGGAGAAAGTTCATACTACTAATTGTCTTATCCAAGTATCAACACTCTGGTCATGTATCAGAACGATTTAGACCGAGTCTCTGCGCCCAGCTGCCAACAGCCCTTTCACCTCTTCTGTTTGATATAATACTTCCCCCGTTCCACACGTGCCCACCACCTTCTCTCTCAAATGGTCTAATTGATTAATCAAGTTAAACTCGGAGCAATTGTTCTCAACCTGCATTTATCTTGAAGGCTTTTGCTTCTGTATCAGATCTGAGGATTGGCTGCGTGCCCAAACACGTCTGTCTTCTAATCCTGCCAGCTGCTCTAATAAAAGGTTTTACTTCTCCCTACAAACCTTGCTTTGCTGATTCTTCTGTGAGTCACCAAAACGCACTCTGACTGCAAGCAGCTCCAATTCTTACACCAGTGTAACATTCGTAGGATGAAAACCAAGGCATAAGACCCAGATGAGCAGTTCACTCAATAAATTGGGAGTGCAGCACAGCCAGACAACCCATGTTGCAATTGTACCCTCGGTGGCCCAAGATTCAGGTTCTTTAAGCTGGAGGGGATGGGGGCAGCACCGCTCCATGTTCCAGCCACAACAGAAAGGGCTGCAAAGTGACTTCAGTCTTGCTTTTAAGTAAAGATGCATCAACATAAATTATACACTCGGTTTGCCAGAGCCAATTAATGCATTGCCTTGGTGATGATTTTTACCTCCGATGCAAGGTGCAAGAAGAGAGGCAATTTTTTTGCATTAGGATAACCCATGGATGTGTGCTACTTGGGAAGTAGAGTCCCATTTAAACAAAACAAAAATCTCACAGTGTTTTCTTAAAACATACACTCACTATTAGTAGTAGACACTTTGGACTCCATGTACTGCAACTGCCATCGGCTAGATCTGATAATCCCTTATTTGTACAGCCAGAAAGGGACACATTTTGGTTTATTTCCATAAATATTTCAAAAGCTTTCTCTGGCTGAGAAACAGAAAGCCTCTTCAATAGTTATTCCACTCAAAAGAATTTGATTTTTGTTGCTTGAATAGAAGGAAAGCTGGGGGGTTTTGTTGTGGGGGTTTCGTTGGGATTTTTGTGGTGGTTTGGAGCTTGTTTGGTTTTGGTGTTTTTTGTTTTTTCTTTTTTTTACTGATTTCCATCTCTTAACAGTGAGAACATATTTTAAAACTTATGAATATGTGAACATTGTTTTAAATATTGAAAATATGTAAAAACAGTCCATACATAAAATATGACAGAAAGGAAATCACATTTTGCTGGAACACTGTTCTGAACTATGAAAGAGTACAATGCCTAAGCCTTCTGACCAAGCATCCAGCCCCAAAGGGCCCTCTGAATGTCAGATCCTACTACAGTTTTTCTTGTATGGTTTAAGGAAAAAAAATTTAAAAAAAAAAAAATCCATACATTTGCTTCAATGAGAAATCTTGAGGACAAGGATGGAGAAATAAGGAAATACTCTAATACTGTCAAAGCAGAAACCCGCCATCAGGATCTTTCCAACGTTTAACATAAGATCTAGAATAGAATAGAATCATTTCAGTTGGAAGAGACCCTCAAGATCATCGAGGCCAACCATAACCTAACTCTAGCGCTAAACCACGTCCCTGAGAACCTTGTCTAAAACCCCTCCAGGGATGGTGACTCCACCGCTGCTCTGGGCAGCCTGTTCCAGTGCTCGACAGCCCTTTGCGGGAAGAATTTTTTCCTAATACCCAATCTAAACCTCCCCTGGCACAACTTGAGGCCGTTTCCTCTCATCCTGTCACTTGCTACTTGGGAGCAGAGCCCGACCCCCTCCATGCTCCAAGCTCCTTTCAGGCAGTTGCAGACAGTGATCAGGTCTCCCCTCAGCTCCTGTTCTCCAGCTGAACCCCCAGCTCCCTCAGCCGCTCCCATCACACTTGTGCTCCAGCCCCTCAGCAGCTTCGTCACCTCCTCTGCGCTCTCTCTAGTATTTCAATGTCCTTCTTATGATGAGGGGCCCAAAACTGCACACAGGATTCACGGTGGGTCTCACCGGCACCGAATACAGTGGCACAATCACTCCTCTAGTCCCGCTGGCCACACTCCTGATACAAGCCAGGATGCTGTTGGCCTTTTTGGCCACCTGGGCACACACTGGCTGTCAGTCAACACCCCCAGATCCCTTTCTGCCAGGCAGCTTTCCTGCCGCTATTTATCATCACAATTTCCTACGAAGGCCTTGCCTTGCTCCCCTGTGCCTGACTCCTCCGAACCACCCACCCCCTCCTAAACCAGATGCCTTGGAAGTATCTGGTGCTTCACCAAAAGCTGCACCCAAGCCATGGTAAAAAAAAAAACACACCTACATCGGAGCAATCTGTAGCAAAAGCTTCCACGACGGGCATTTTCACCTCGAGATATTCCACAGCTTTTCATTCCTTTCCTTTCACTTGTAACATTTTTTAGCTAATTGGCTCCAGAATTTATAATCCTGGTGACAGCACCCTGGCTGTGCAAGCCAGAAAAGGTGGAGGAGGAGGGGAGGGAAGACAGAGGAGCTGCCAAGACTGTCGGCACCATCTTCTGTTCCCAGCCCGTTACTGCAAAGCAGCGGCCAGACCTGGGGATGCTCGTCCTCCCCTCGCTCCCCCTGAACCTCTGGGTATCTTACGCTTTGAAATATCCCAGGACAACTTCAGAGGTTTTATGCAGACTCCAGAAAAAGCAGGAATCCAAACATGAAGTGCAACTAAAAGCAACAGATTTGAAAAGGAGAAAATTAGAGCGGGGAGGGGGGAGGGCAGGAAATGCAATTACAGCAAAAAAAAAAAAAAAAAAAATTGTTTCACCATTAGCATTGCACAATGAGAAGGTTTGTCAGGCACCGGTTTAGCCTACACATGTTCACATCCGTCAGCATTTCCATGATAAATCCTAATTTTCGCCATTGTTGATCACATTGAACTAAAACTTGGTATGCAAGTTTTTAGCACAGATGCTCAAATAAATTATGCACATTAGTCATTTAACTTTCAGAGCAGCAAAAGAAAGCTGCTTTTTGGTGGGGGAGGGTTGGCTGCAATTTGTGACAAGTTTTTTTTTTTTTGCCTTAAACAGCTAAAAAAGACAAGGCAGCTTACTTTTTGTTTTTTATTGAACTTTTCAATCAGTCTGTCTTTTGTATAGATGATAAAACTTTGACATTAGGAACTAAAAATGCCCTCCCCGCACCAACAGCTATATCCTTAGAGTATTTCCTCCATTTACTACATTGCACTATGGTCTATACACTCACATGTGCACACAAGCAGACATAAAGAACATTAAAATGAAAGTAGATAAGGAAAATACCAATAATAGCAAGCTGAAGAAGTCATGCAGTAAAGTTGATGTGATCCAAATGAGAAATTGTTAAACGAGCAATTAGCTATAGAGCTGAACAATGTTTATGTGCAGATATGATCAACTGATTGAGATATTCCAGCCAAGAAAATCTATTTTTCAGACATAACAGTATTTCGTGCAGCATTTGAAGTGACACTACTTCACAGCAGTTACAAAGTCCTACAGAATTTGCATTTACCTTGGTAAAATGCCTCAGTGTGGTTCTGGCTGTCCCCACTCTCTCCAAAGCACTGGGAAACCATCAGTCTGTTCTAAATAAACAATATTAAAAGCACCCTAAAATACTTCAGAAAAATCTCAGTCTTCAATACCCCTGGTATTAGGGAAACTACAGTAGGTATTTGAGTACACAAATGTAACAAGACAGAAAATTCATACTGCATTCTGCCATCAAGCTTCCCCTGGCTTCTCATGACTGCTCATGAAGCTCCAGTGCAGCTCCTGCATTACAAATCAAGAGACAAATTGGTTCTACACAACCTTGTTTGACTGGTGACGACTTACCATAAAACACCTCAAAGGCACAGTTCAAGAGCCATGGCCAGTATTATAACTTTAAGATACTACATGGGAAGAAACAAATGTGTATCACATGCTTTTGGTGGAGAATGGAACAAAAAAAAAATTCTTAACAGGTACAGATAGGAATGAACGTATTTTATTTGCCTTAAAAATAATGAGGTGCAGACTAAACAGGATATATACAGATGTTTTTGTTCACGTGGTCTTGTGGATCTGCATGTGAGAATATGAGAAACTCAGGTCACTGTATCAAGTGACTCAGCAGAACCCAAAACAAACCAAAGCTCCTCCAGAAACAAAGTCCAGACTTGTCAGGCCACGTTATACCTTATCCATGGGAGCATCCTTACGACTTCAACACTGATTCTAAAGATATCACCAAACTGAAGGGCTCTCCTTGTTTCCAACTCATATAAAATTTTTCAAGGCTTACTGCCACACTGCAGAGGCAATAAAAGACAAATCCCTAAGCACTGGAAATCCTAAATCACTGCAGTTCCCAGGGCTCTACACAAAGCTTGGCGACAGGCTGAATTCAAGATTCTACATAATAGTGCTAGTTTCAAAGCAGAATATTTTTGTACTGCTGCCTACTGCATAGTTGAGACTATAATTTCTCCCTTTGTATTCATTTCTCAAATATAACATGGACGTGGGGCACCCTTCCTTCAGCCCATCAGCCTCATGTAAATCGTTAGTTTGATCATAGCATCGCTCCACTAAAAAGGAAAGAATATGAATAATGAATATAGATAATAAGTTTTTACTTCAAATTACTTCAATAAGTCTAAATATTCATTCTAGTTTCTGAGAACTCTAGACCAGTATTAACTTACATCTATTTCATGTAGGATTTTTAGGTATTTGACTCTCACAGAAGTGAGAGATTTATCGTGCAGATGTGAGCCACGTTCAGAAGAAATGCCAGGCAGATTTCTCTTTCCATTACTTTTACAATGCAGCTCTGTGTTGAAACATGGAGTGTCTGCTGTACAACACACCATCAAGTACAGTCTATGCTTCCTACCAAATTAACTGATTATTTCTACACATTTTTTTGCCTGGACACCCAACGGAATGCTGAATCAGCATCTCCAGAGGAGCACTAAGAACAGAGTTAAACAGTTTCTGCATTTTTTTTTAATCATTAAAAGTGGCATTCCACAGATTCTCCTTGAATGTTCTCCAAGAATCACAGTCAAATATAAGGTAAGAGACAAATATTTTTACTGGTTTTGCACTACACAGTTTCCACAGAGCTCCAGGCTGAAAAGACAACACAATTACAGCTCTGTTTGTCCCCTGTAGGCTGTTCTTTAAAAGAAAATATATAGGAAAAGCCTAAACAGAAAAATAGACTAGTTCCATGAGCTTCAAAAACCTGGTTTCCCACAGATTTCCCTCTCCAAAGGTCAATATTGACTCAAGCAGACATCCATTTCTCATACCATGAAAATGATACTGATACCAACATTACCACAGTATTATCAAATACCACGAGCCTTTGAAGAACTCGAGACAGCAGAAATTACGGACTGTGATATTACTGGGCTATCGGAACAGCCCTCACTCGCTGCCGGTCTCCAGACAAGCGAGCAGGGGCTGCGCAGGTTTGATCTCTGACCAGAGACCTACGGCCAAGAGGACATTTAAGAAGGTCTTTGGCTTGCAGGGCTCCGATACCCAACAGGGCACGACCTCCAGCTGCACCAACAGGACGTTTCTCCTGGAGCTGGAGACCCATTTTCCTTAAACTTGCAGGAATTTATTATTTTAGAGACCTTTACCACCTGCCAAACGTAACAGAAGACAACTAGCAAGTTCAAAAGGGTAGGGTAAGCACAATCTCATCTACATATGCACACAAAGCTCAGTAGTAAGGCTCAACTGCCTCAGGAAATCAGACTAAAAATGACACAATCATGAAAAGCAAAGGTCTGGGCAAAATCCCATGTAGTTTGAATTGGAAGCAGAAGTCAATGTCTTGGCTAAATTATTTTTTGCCTTCCTATTTTCTTCTAAGGATTAACTATATGATAAAAAAAAATACAGAAAAGCTTTGTGTCTACCAAATTAGAGTCACAAATAACCAGATGTTGCTCTGGGAGCTTACTATGTGAATATATTTATTTGGAGAGAGCAAATTGGTCACTTAATGGGACACTATCAACTACCGTCTGGTACAAAAATGCATGAAAGATCCATTTTGGAGAAAAGAAAAAGCAATACCTACTAGTCATTTCTTTGTAATATTACTCTATAAATGAATGCAGAACCAGTTAATATTGCCCTGAAGCACTGTGAATAAACATTTGTCTGGTATTAGGTACACGCACACCAGCACATATAAATCAAGGTGCAATGTGCCATATAGATGAACAAGAGAAGAAAAAAAAAATCCCTACCTTGTCCTATATTAGACATTAAGTGCTTCTTTTGATCACAAAATAACTCATAAAGCCTATCAAAAAGCCAGCACTTCTCTCTCTGTCAGATAAAAGACATTTCACTGTAATTAAACTTCTGTCCAACTTTCCAGAAGATGAGGGGAAGAAGCCTGACAGGCTCTATTTATATTTGTGACTGACGCTCCTTGGGACATCCAAGGAAAAGAGAAGATGGGCAATAGATTTACGACACACTTCTGAGCTAACAGCACTTATGGAGATGGACGGTTCTGAGCTTATCATCATTCATTCATCTTTTTTTTTTTTTTAATTTTAAAAAATCCCTCCTGCCCAGCTCAAAAGCATTTTCTGTTCAGTTTGCAATCTACGTTCTCCAGCCTTCAATGGTCTAGTTTTTTAATTTCATTTTTAAGTGACAACACACAGAGCAGGTGTTTGGGTAAATCAGCTTTATGTGATTTATATAAATAAAGGTGGTAAACAACCATGTGTCTTAACAGAACTCTGTGAGCACTTGGAGAAGGAAAATATTTTTTCAAACATATTCTAGGTATCCCTTTTCACATATGAAACAATATGTCAAAACACATGGCTGAGTTTCTGACACTTAATAATAAGAATAAGTCATCAGCTCCTGGATCCCAACACCAGAACCAAAGATTTACTGCTCTTCCATTTTACTTTGTGTCCTTTGTCCTGCTCAGTACCAACTTAGGTGTTTCCTTGGATTTGACTTCCTACAAGATACCTCAATGGTCCAAGGTCAATATTACACATAGATAACAAGAGCAAAAGTAGAAAAGAAATTATCACTTTGGGAGGGGCAAGTAACCAAAACATTTTCATAGCCTGTCTTTCAGAATCAAAGCGAAGATCAAACTGTGAGCAGCATCATTCCTTCATCCTCAGCCATCTCAGAGGCCAACATTGCCGAGATGGGCAGTTTTCCCCTAAATTTCCAATTCTAGAATGCTTTGCCAGTATTGCGTTCGGAAGTCTCTCCAGAGACTCCACATATGCAGATAGGATGCTGAAAAAAGAAATATTCAAGTTTTCTCACTTAAAAAAATTATGTAACTACTAGAGAATTTTTCCATAAGACAAAAGCTTATCAACTGCTTGGCCAGCTCTCCATATTACAAGCTACAACTATCAACTCTTCTTGAAAAAGTACATTTCAACACACCACACCTATACCATTCACAATCTGGGGAGGAAAATGTTCTTAAATTAACAATGGCCACATGGTTTAATTTACCCTCTAACAAAACACCTTTCCTTCCTTCCTTCCTTCCCTTCTCCTAAACAGCAGAGCAGCTACACTTACTCCATGCTATCGAGGTAGCCCTAAGCAACCTTCTTTGGAACTTTTAAACCTTTGGATTGTTATCTTTGTTCTGCAGTTACAGAGCTCCACGACACTTCCCACTGTTCCTGCTGAAAGTATAATTTACTCTATTTACACAACTTGTAGCAACACACTCCACAACAGGGGTGAGATTCCACCACGCGCTATTAATGGCACTTGCAGCTACATTACCCAGCAATCCTGAAGTTGCAAAGAGAAGCAAGTTGCTGTTTGTGTTTGGTGCAAGAGCAACCTGCTCTTCTTTCTCCATTCTACCACCATTGGAAGGTTTTTCTCCCCAGCAAAAATAAGCTCCAAGGGAGTCTACATAATTCAAACACGTAAACAATCACTGGTAAAAGAAATTGATTTAAACCCACTGTTCAGGAAATTCAGTCCTGTGGTTCTGTGTCTAAAAGCATCCGATGTGAGTGATACAGCAAATATGATATGCATCATCGTTTGATCACTGGGAGGCCTCGAGACACTGGCAATTGCGCAGTGTACACCAAACACACACAGATTGCGCTTCAGATCCCCAGCCAGAGCAGGGGGAACATCAGTGCAAAGGCTGATTTGGAATGATGTGGCTTTTCTGTGGTATGATGACCTCTACTGCCTTTTTAATAACAGAAACACCCACTCTAAAAAATATGCTGTAATAAATGGAAAGCAGTTCAAGAACGGAAGAATGAGACAACGTAAATTTAGCCTGTTTAGTGAAGCCATATGCATTTGAAAGTGTTGTTACCAGTGTGTTTGTGTACCGTAACTCCCCATTCTAGATCAACTAAGGGACACAGTTGAGCCAGATCTGTCTCCAGTTTTACTGAAACGGATGGGACCTTACACAGCAAATTGTTCCCTTGTGACACCTTTTCCATGCCTGGTTTGTCTTCTGAAGTCAAGTCCTGCTCATAATGCGCTACATTAGCGATTAAATCCCACTCCACTACCAAGCATCATGTCCTATCAGAAAAAAACTGGGGACTATTTGTTAGATTGTGAGACAAACAGTAGCTGGCAAGCGTCTATCACAGTCATGAAATGACATGGGAAAGGTACCATCACTGGAAATAAAAACCAATAAAACGACTGCAGTATAAAGACTGAAAGAATACCCAGCTTGCAAAACAAAACAAAACCTAACCTTCCAGGCACTCTTCTGTGTTTAAAAGCTCAGTGATGACCAAAAACATACACTGAACACTCAATATCAGCCCTTTAGAGAAGAGCCTCAGATCAGCATCTTTAACACCACGCTCAGACCTCTGCTACTAAACTGGAGTTGCACTGTAGCAACTGGTGAGCCAGGACTATCTGCGATTCTCCACCTCATTGCCAAAAAATAAATTCAGACACCAACTTACGACGATGTTTTCTTAAGCATCTACCAAATCATTAATTTTAATGGAGAAAATTAAAGCTTCCTAGGGTGGGCAAAAATTCTTTTGCCTTTGTAGTTCACATTGCTCCATACGCAACCACTGACTATACATCAAACAAAGCACTCGCAGTATTGAAGACTTCACATATTTCAACTAAGGGCAAAAGAACTTGTAGCTGAAAACACAATAGAAAACTAAATAAGTGCTGGGCTCAATCACTAGAGGGAGTCACGATCACATATTAAGTTACTGTAATGCTCGGGCCATTCTGAACACAATTATGAAACGAATAAGAGAAGACCATCAGCTAAATCTGGATGTCATTCAGGGAAAAGAGAAAATTAGATTTGCCTCCCTAACAAGGTTTCATTTCCAAAGACTCAAGACCTTCTCCTGGGAACTTTCAAATCATCTGTAATGATAGGTTTTTAAAAATGTATCTTATTGCCTGCATTTTAAGACAGAATAAGGTATGTGACAGAAGAAAGCTGAAATTATCAGTTTTGGAAATGACACACAGCACTGCATCAAGAAAATGTTAGAATTTTAATTTAAGCAGCTTTACAGCCCATTTCACTTGAAATTAGAAAGTAATCTTAATCATGTTTTTATTTTTGAACTAAATTGGCACAATTACATCCAGCATGAACAGTCACTACCAAAAGACTGCTTTTTCAACAGATGGTTCCCCTTGGCCACTAATAAATTTAGAAAAGCATTTATCTGACAGGCTGTGAGAAGCAGCCTAGGAAAAAAAAAAAAAAAAAAATCAATAACTCAGACATTATCATCATTCTTTTATTCGATCATTTGATCAACTGTGGGCTTGAAGATTTGCTTGGTTTATTTTTAATGTATGAAATGTCTTTTTTATATCTGTGAGAATTTTTTCCCTCTCTAAATTTCTTAGCAAAAACCACAAAACAATTTGGCCAGCTGCACTCGTGGGAATTTACACTCAGCTAACAATTTTACAACTGACTAAACAGTTTTGTTAACAGCAGCACCACACATGAAGCTTTTAACATCCAGTTTGAATCCTGCCCATCATTGGTAAGGCAGAGCCCAGAACAGGATCATCTCTTGAACCAAAAAACAACTGCGGACCTCAGGAGGCACACGGGCAAACGCAGCCCAAGACAAACTAAGAGTGCTTGTCTAGTGCTCGATTACGCAGTAATTTGACTGCTTTACATTCAACATGTTCACACCAAAGGCTGAAATTCTCCACACTTCTGCTGCTTAGACAAGTCAGCTAATACCTTAGTCATATAAACAGTTCCAAGAGGGATTGTTTCTAAGAAGAACAGACAACAGGCTCCTAGTATGAGAAAATAAAACAG
This sequence comes from Caloenas nicobarica, assembly GCF_036013445.1. Taxonomy (NCBI): domain Eukaryota; kingdom Metazoa; phylum Chordata; class Aves; order Columbiformes; family Columbidae; genus Caloenas; species Caloenas nicobarica. The sequence goes on along the minus strand of NC_088258.1, from coordinate 5,141,350 downwards.
TGTGACAAGCAAGAATCTGCGCACCAATAATAAGAAGCGCTTTCTCGCACACTGCGGAACCACATTAAGAAATGCCATGTGTAACCAATGCAGTCTGTAAAGTTAAGTTCTGGCAGACAAATTCATTTCCCCTATTAGATATTCACTCCCACACCAGAGCAAAGACCTAAGCACCCTCTAGTTTCAAATACATATTTCCTTCTATAAACAGATTGCTCCTCTCAAGCCTAGCAGTACTTTGCCACCAAAACTGCAAACACACTTTTCCATCTCTATCTATACAAACTGGTCCTCTAAGCAGTGATATCACAGCCCTCAGGGCTCTTGCTCCCTTCCCATACCCAGACAACTATTTTGCACATTTTGCTGTGACATTCCCTTTCCAGGTGAGACAGTCCAGGAAAGCAGCTGATTTTCCCTTGCAAACACTTTAGCTCATAAAATAAAGCTGGATAAACTCTTCATCACATCCTCCCACAGCTCTTCATCTTTATCTTCCTGCAACGATTTACATAAGCAAAAAACTCTTCATCAACATGGGAAAGACAGTGGAAGCATAGAAGGCTCCATGGAGTAGCAGGGAAATCTAAAAAGCCATTCTCTCCAGCTGCGGTCCTTGTTTTCTTTCTATAAGCTTTAATATATTAATAGCAGTGTCTTGCAACCAGCATCCATTATTGGTATCACTTACCTGTTTGTGATGGTGGAGTTCTGCTCTTTCAGCACAAGCTCCCTTTGCTGCAGGGCCACAATTTGCCTCGAGAGATCATCGGGTGTCCTACACAATTAAAACAAAATAGAAACTTTTAACAAATCATTGGTTAAAATTGTTTCATACACAACCATAAAAAAAAAGTCTCACGAAAAGCAGACAAAGCAATTTCACCAGGCCAAAGTTGGTGCAGCTCCTTAGAACAACACCGGGTTACATCCTGCCCAGCTCACATCAAAGCCTGTTTTACTAAAGCCATTGCCATGTGCTGGAATCACCATCCAAGTCGCAGCATCTCACCACTGTCCACTTTAACCCCTGAACCAACTCAAAAGACGTAGAGTCAGCAACACCTCATTCTTCAAAACGAGTAGCCTGCATAAACATTCATACCAAATGAAGAGACAGTTTATCACTTGAACATATACACGTGATTTAACATACACAAGAATAGGTCCTCACAGCCTCTTTCCCACCCCAGTGCTCAGCACCAACACACAGGGGTGAGCACACCCGGTGTTACTATCATTGCTGCCAAACTACAGTCTCAGTGGAGCACGAGCCCAGGATGATCAGCAGGAGGGTAAGAAAATGAGGCGATAAATGCACATGTAGACGGTACAACTGAACAACTCTGGCCACTGCTGAATAACCTCAGAGTGCAGAGGTGACCCAAAGCAGTGTTCCCACCCCATCACCAGGGTGCTGACTTCAGAGTCCTTCATACAAGCAGTGACCCCAGAGCCATAAGGAAAAAAACCCAACAAAATAATCCATCAGCTCTAGCTAGCACTTCAGATACGACTGATAACCTTTTCTTGTCAAAGAGATCAAAGATTTATACAGATCTGCTTGGAACGGCTCTGCAGTTGACAGGAATAAGTTTATTTTTCCATCAAATCCAATGACAAATTATTAAATCTAGTGGAATGGGATCAAGATAACTCTAGCTTGGCAGTCCCAGAAACCACTATCCCACATCAACAGTCTCCACAGGAGATAACTGTTCTTTTTGGAGACATATCTTTAAATTGTGACTGTAAGAGATTCAACTGTAAATGAAGGCAGCTTATAAAAAACACAAGAAGATTTTTTTTCTCTTGAGCCACCAGAAAGGGTTTCGTATCCCAAAAGGGAAGCATCTATATCACATTTCTCAAAGGACAGGAAGCTGGAAAGGGTATCACAGCATGTACTGGATACATCCTTTTGCTGCAGCAAAATGTATCCCTCCCAAAGGGGAAGACGGACCCAAACCTTGAAAGGGTTTTTTTCCACAGGGAGCAAGTGGGAAGCTCATTTTGCAGAAGTAAAATCTGTAGAAACACATTCTGTCATGTCTCCCAACATGTAAACCAAAGCTTCACTGTTGCCGTCAGATGAAAGTAAGCCTGGCTAGATCTGACATTATTCAAATACAGCCCTGGAATGAGGCTGCTGCCACTCTGAAAGCAGAATAAGTAGATGTGCCTATAGCATGACCATTTGGATTCTGACTGAATCGAGGACTAAAGAAAAGTCATTTCTTTGATGATATCGCTTTTTAGTCAACCATTCACATACAGAAAAGGCATCGCTTTTTCTCTTTAATAATCTTTCACTTCCAGACAAGTCAAAATTAGTTAAACACCGAGCTGATGCAGACAGGCAGTATTCAACTCTGGCAGCCCCATTTCAAAGGTTCCTGCTTTTCCCTTCCAGAATTGCACACTCACTCATAGCCTTCCTCAGCAGAAAATTCTGAAGCCTCTAATACCACTTGTGTTACACGCAAGTCTTAACAGTCGATATATAATAAAAGAGATGGACGTGGCCTCCCTCAGACGACGGAGACACATTGCAGCAGTCAAAGCCATTTGTCAGAACAGGGTGAAACACCGTGCTTCAAACACATCGCGCTCAATGGCCAAGGGAACTCTGAGAAGAAACGCAGACACCAAGCTGGAGATGGCTCGATTAAAACACCTCAAATTCACAATCTGGTAGCAGAGACAAGTTCATTTTAAGATAACACGCACCTGGATTTTCAAATGTGCTGCAGCACTAGATAACACACTTCAAACTCCGGTAGCTGAGCAGGATTCTTATTTTAGAGAGTTCTGCATCTCTTTACTGAGGGCACCTAAGGGCTGGGCATGAGAGCAAACACTGGAAAACTCACTCAACCCAGTCTGATACAAACCACATCTCCACTTAGCCCAAGAGCAAGGGAAAAATAACACTGGTTTCTTGGGATCTCAGCTCTAACACTGCACTAGCTTTGATTTCCAAGTTGGAGGACTCAGGTTCTTTCTAGTTGTTATAAATGGAAGACTAAATGATAACAGAAAGTAGAAGACAGTTGGTTTTGCGTGCTCCACAATGTCTGCAGGGAAAAATATTAACAGCAAAAAACCTACAGGCGAAGTCTATAAAATAGTTACAGTTTTATTTCAACCTGGGTTCATTAGCTTCTATCTGCAGGAAGCAGACCTCTGACTCAGATTTTTTTCTATGAATTAAGGAAGTAGATATCTTTCCATGGTAGTTTCTAACTAGAAAAATCGAGATATAAGGATAAAGGAAACTTCTTCTTAGCGCTGATGAGGAAAAAAAAAAAAATTAAAAATTACATTTCCCTTTCCACTTCACCATCTTTCACCTACTAGAGTCAAAAGCAGCTAAAAACCAGAAAACACCAGACAGAAATGGCCTGGGTGTGCTTAGTCTGTTGGGTAAAAACAAGCTGTAAGTAGACACGTTGATTTCAACATGGACAATCTTTGTAAAATTAAATGCCAAGCCAACAAGGCTCTGAAAAATGCAGTTCTAAGCCTCTCATAATTCAAGCAAATATAGCAGATTTATCACAAAGATAGTTAGTATCAGGCGTATCTCTTGCCATGTCGAGTGCCAGCCGCCAACACAAGTGTTTGGTCCCTGCATCAATGAAATAATTGCACAGACTTTTTAAAATGGGCAGAAAAGTATATTTGCCTCAATTTTTTCCCATTTTCTCAGAAATTCATGCCATAATGTATTAGGACTGAGACAGAGAACTGAAATTAATCCAATAGTAAAATGAGACAGGATTATAAAAGCCACAGATTTCTAGTAATGATAGCTACTGACAGACTCCCAATAAAACACCATCATCCTCATCTGTTTGGCAATTCAAATCAACAATCAGCTTCCAATCTCAGTTTCAGCAATTGGCAGCTTTAAGTTTATACTTATTTTTGGAGAACGTTTTATTGGCACTAGGTACTTTTTTTTTTTTTTTTTAAGTGGAGTGGCATAGATATATAACAGTCTAAGTGAATGGGTATTAACCTTGTCTAAAGAACAGTTCACTTTCTTTAAAACTAAACCATGTCGGGTGATCAGAGATAAAGACATACCTTGCACACACTTTGCTGCAAATACCTTTATTGCGAGGTTTCAAAGCCTGCTTCTGAGGTCTACATCCCATCCTGATCACACACAATTTGGCAAAAGCCAAATTCACACAGTTCCAAGTAGAGGAATGACACCGCACGCACAATGAAATTAAATCAGCCGAGCTTTCAATCTGAAGAGAATTGGTCAACTCCCAAAGCGCTGCAGCCAGCCCTCATTGCTGTGAACAGCCCCCTCATTTCACACGTTTCTGAAAACGATGCCACAGCAAGAAATTTGTCAGCATCTGAACACACACTTAACATGCTCTGGACCCGAGAGCCTTTGTCTGATGGGTTTGCTGCATCTCATTTTTCCTAAGGCTCCATCCGTTCCTTATGAAACATTTTATATGAAAACCAGTATTGAAAAGCCAAGAAGTCTGCTTCAAAGGAATCTGTCTGACAATATAGCTTAACAACACTACCTGAATCACCGTTGCTACGGAAGGGAAGTTTGAAACTATCCTTACGTAAACATGCCCAGAACTCCCCTTCTGAAAAGCTGCATCTTTCTGCACTGTCACCGTGTGCCCTGCAAATCTCTCGATTCCTTCCCCGTGTAATGACAGAGCTCGTTGAACCATGAAAAAAAGAGAAAAAACACCTAGTTTGCATCAGCCGTGCAAAATCCTGTAAATGAAACACACACACTTAAGGGTATGATCCAAGAGTGGCGAGTTATTAAAACTGAATCTTATACTATGTAATTATAAAGATAACATGAAGAACAAACGACAAGTGGCTTCCAAAATGCAGGTGCAGATTAAATTACTGACTTCAGTTCCTTTCTCACGAGGAATCAAAAGATGGAACGTTCTTCCTCTGTCCCACCACCTCACCCTGAGAGAGCATTTCCTTCTGCAATAACATTTAAGCAAAAATTAATTAGAAAAAAAAACCAAGCAAACAGGAGAATTCGAGCCTAATTTGGAAACAAGATTTTGTGCCCTAAACGAGCAAATTAGGCCAGCGTAGCTCAGCAGCACAGTACGGCAGGAGAGGGACAAAACTGCTCTTAACAAAAGCTCTTTGACTTCCTTTGAAGTACAGATAATTTGAAAAGCAGCAATTTAAAAATGATTTTAAAAAACCTAAAATTGTTTAAATGAAGTGAAAAATTAACTTAATAGGATGCCCATCCGCGTCACTCAATGACTTTCAAGTGCTCACCGGCACACTTTTAACAAGGAAAACGGCTTATGCAATTTTTTATGCCTTTTTTTTAATGCACACAACTGGCATTTCATAGACATTTGCTAGAAACCTCTGTTGAACTGTCTTTGTTAAGGATCTGTTACCATTTTGGTATAAACTATGACAGTTACACACCAAGAATTAGGACCCAGTAAGCAGATGATGATGTTAAATTGAAAATTTGAATATTTTTTAATTTATAATTTATTAGAATGTCAAATTCTTATTACTTCTATAAAATGTTTCAAAACTCACAGCAAAGGAAGTGGTTTGATTGCAGCTAGATATCTGACATTAAAATTGCAACAAAAAAGTAAAATTAAATAGAAAAACAGGCACTTAGTCAACTCTGTTTGGGGGACTAAGATCTTCACTTTTTTTTTTTTAATTAAACTTGCTTGAAACTACCAAACTAATAACACACTTATAATACTGAATTACTCAGAATTACTGATTTTGGGAATTCTGTTGAATTAGCATCTCTCTATATTGTTTTAACTCAGTATGAATATACAATGACAGATTTTATTGTCTCAACTAAGTCCAATTAAATTGAAATGAAACATTCCCATGCGTGGCATTTTAGGTCAATTCATAAACTGTATTACACTTGAGCATCATTAACTGACAAAGGCCAGAGCCACAAGTCTTTACTAAAGTGCTTGTTAAGAGAATCAGTCCCAGAAAGGGAGGGCACATCTGCTGCTCCCTCTTCAATCAAAAAACATTTCCAGGTTGTTTTTTTGTTTGTTTGTTTTTAAAAAGCAGTCTCCAAAAAGTGTACAATCCGGATTTTGTTCCTTATGTGTTCTTATGTATAAGAAACACAAGAAGATTTTTAAATTGTCCTCTCTCCAAGAAGGACCTTTTCTGCTTTTAAACAAGAATTTAATCTTCTTCTGAGACAGGAAAACAACAGCATCTGAAGAACAAAACACAGAACGATGACATGACAGCAACAGAAGATTTCTGGAAAGGCGTTTTAGTTGTTTTAAATATTTCTGTGTGATTAGAAAGGCTATGAAATGTCTGTAAGAAGTCTTTTCCTGTGCGCCTGAAGCGAGTCCCCCAAACATCCTTTTTGTATATTTGAGTTCTACAACTGCTTCAACTCCTCTATCTCTGCTTTACAGGACTCCTACTTATTTCTTAAGCTTCACCAGCAAGTGCAAAAGCCGCTCCATTTCTGTGATGACTTGCCTTTCAAGAAAGTCTAGCAAATAACAATAATCACAACAGCAAATACAGACTTCCCAAAATACAGCAGCACCAAGTCCTTAAGTTTAACTTGGTCACATTAACTCAAAGTTTGTGCCAGAAAACTGCAACTTGCTCAACAAACATATCACCTCCCCGGGCGCCGACCTTGGCTCCCCTTCACCAGACCAAAGGAAAATGTTGCAACTGAAATTTGGTGTCCTGGCCTGGAATGTCTGAGAGGTAAGTTCCACAGCAGTACTTCTCTTGCAAAGAAGCCCCTTCAGGCTCCTGTCCAGGTGGTTACACCTATTTGTCAATGTCTTCATACCTACATCCTCCATTTCTATTGCTAACTATGTTAAGTAAACTATATGGTAAGGAATCTGCTACCACACAATGTTCACAAAAATAAATTCTCAAAATTCCCTAGGCAATTAGGACACCTTGAGTGTTTTGTAACACTTTGATTAAAATGTTTTGAAGAGTAGTCGCTTACCTTTATTCATTCAAGGTGTTAAGAGTTGTCAAAAAAGCAAAACTAAGGTATATCTTACTCTGTCTCTCCAATAAATTGCATCCTTCATATTTTATGTACAAAGTGAATGGAGGAAATCTGAAGTGTAAACTGAGAGCAATAAGCAATCTCAGCTTGAGGTTCCCTTCATTTAGAAAAGAAACTTCATATTTATGTAAAGATAGAATCAATAAATGCAGTTGCTCTTTACCAACACAAATGTCCCATTAACCGCTTGAAGCAGAAGAACAACTTATTTGTAAGAAAGCATTTTAAGTGTTTATAAGTGTCTTGACAATTCTAAAGACAATTGATACATCTCTTTTGAAGCAACTGCAAACTTAGCAACTAATCCAATCAAGCCATAATTTGAAGAGGGGAGAAAAGAAAAGGAAGGAAACTATCTTAGCCGTTCAATACTTTTTTGGGTTTTAATGAGAAAAGATTTTTCTTCCTAAAGTTAATGATACAGCATCATAACTAATCTTTCAGCTCTCATTTCTACTTTAAAGATATATTTAAGCATTCAACAAGATAAAAATAATCTTACTTGGAAAAACATTAGTAATTTGGCGGGCATTTCAACATTCCATGCTTCTGTCTCATCCCTATGGCTGCTCTAACAGCCAGCGCAGAACAAACCACTGAAACTTTGTAAGTACTCAGGTTGCACAGTTGAATGTAACCTTAAAAGTGAAAGGCTTTAACAGACCTCAAGGAGAGGGAATGCTGTAGTATCAAACCTGCTGGTTTGGAAGGTGAGATAAAAATAGCTTTTTTTTTTTTTTAATCTTCACCCAGAAGTCAACTCATTGCACAGTGAACCACACGACGTGCAATCAAGAGCTTCGAGAGGTCATGGTGAAACAAAAGTAATTTTCTATAGTTTGATTAAAAAGTGCTAGAGCACAGGGCTGAGCTTTTCACACAGCAAGTCCAGCGAGTGTTGCCTTTCCAAAAGGGGTCCAGCTCACACAAATCATCATTGTAGACTTCCATGCTTTTCTTCTCCAGGTGCAATTCGGTGAGAGCAACGGAGCAAAACTAACTGCCGGCTGCAGGGGCAGTCCCGGGCTTCGCTTGGTTCATTTTCTGCTGCTGAATCAGCTTGCTGAAATTCCCCCTGTCAAGAAGCTGCTAAGTGGCTCAGCTTTCTTCTCGTGCAAACATCCCAAAGCTCCATCATTCAGGTAACATCGGCCACATGGAAACCGCAATAAGGAGGCTCAAGGGTGAGACACGTGAACCGTCTGGCTCCCAAAAGCCGGCGAGAGGTCCAGGCTACCTCTGTCGTGAGAGATCCACCATCAGGTCATCATTTTGGCTTTTGGGGTGGGTGAATAATTGTGTGTTTTAGTACTGTCACGATTAGACTTCATTAAGAGTCAAAACTAACCTACGCTTCTACTGCAGAAAAAGTACGTAAGTAGCAAGGGAAACAATTAACTAGAAAAACAGAATAACTGTCTCGAGTTCTTCCTAATGACAAGTCTATCCCCATAAACTCACTTTGTAGTGCTGCGAACCCCCAGGGATGTCTGTTGATTGCTCTGCTGCTTCCCATCCAGCACAAGGCTGACCGCTCTGTACAACTGCAGCAAAACATGCTCTGCTCTTCGCTCTACTCTGCTGCCATTCTTCAGGCACAAAAGCTAACGATTTGCAGCATAAATACGGAAAAAAAAAAAAAGGATGGATCTGCTCTTGACTCTCTCCCAAGACAAAACCAAAAAAAACCCAGATCTTTTTGGTAGAATGATACAGATGAAATCAATTCCTTCTTGCATTATGCATTGCTGTGCCTTATCCCACAAGAAAAAAAAAAAAAAAAAAAAAAAAAGAGTCCACATATTTCAATTATGCTGTAACACAAAAGAATTTTCATTTGGCTTAAATTCAGTTGCATAAAATAGAATAGTTTATAAAGACGACAATAAACCACTTGATTTACAACTCAAGAAACATGGAGCCTATCTGCAATGCTATTAAATATTCTGTCTCCTATGTTTTTCCAATGTCAGAAAACAAACAGTTCTTAAGGTCTTCCCTTTTTCAGGTTATCAAGGAAGCACAACGAACCTATTGTACTTACTAATCCGTAAGAACCAGCATCTTTGAAATGCTTCAAAGCATCGTGTGGTTTGATGTGAGGAAAACCCTTGGTTTCTATCAACAGAGAATTCCTACAACAGCCCCAGCATTCTCCTCCGAGCCAGACAGCGCTGCCCACAGCACGGGATTCTCCAGCACACTCCTCTCTATTTTTGGACCGTATTTCATCACTGGTTCATCTCTTATTTAAAAAAAAAAAAAAAAAGTCTGATACTAAGGAGGACCATCCTTAAGTACCTTAAGGATTCATTCACAATCAATCTGAAATTCTAAACCAATTATAGCCTTGTACTATTCAAGGCTTTAGGATAGCAGGTCTTACTTAACTTTTCCAAAATTAATTAAAAAAAAAAAAATTAAAACACCCATACAGATTAGAGATCAAACAGAAAAAAAACCCCAACACACACCACACACCAAAAAAAACCCCACAATAACACCTGCAACACAAAAAAACCAACATACACTAACTTATAAAGCGCCTTTTAGCTATTTACCAGGAGTAGCACAGAAGTAGTCAGGTTGGAAATGATGATAAAGGATTTTTTAAAATGGCTGTTGCTGCTCATGTGCTAGAGTAGATATCAGTGTGATCTTTGCAATTAAAGAAGCAAATGTTTTTTCTCAATTTGCAATTTAATTTGGTGCATGTAACTATATATTAATGAGGATGCTGAAAGGAAATTATTGTGGCATATGATTTCGTACATACTGCCCTTAAGATTTTGAGCACAAAATGTAAACACATTTAATAATGTAATGTTTCATTTTACTGTGCAGCAGCAAAAGCTATTTTAAGTATTTTTACCTCATCATGAACATAATTTGAGCAAAAGAAAAAAAAACAGCTAACAGGAAAAGTAACGCTGTGAAATGAATAAAATAACTTATTTTAGGGAGTCATAAGTAGGGTAGTTTTTCCTATAGTTTACATTTGTCAATGGAGTTGGAACGATCTCGACAGTCTAGAGCTGGGCAGAGTAGTTGGCGTGAGCTATTTGCTGGGAATAATTAAGAATTCACGAGGGGGTTGGGGATTGGGAGGTAAATCAAACTAATCTGAAGAACAGATTTGCAGCAGAATACCAATTATTTATTCTAACCACATGGGTATCCTTAAGATTTTTCAAAGCATTCGGATAATTTTAAGTAATCACAAGCAAAAAAATAATATCTGAAAACCACAGACTGAAGTACAAATATTTGCTCATTGGAAAGAAACTCTGAGTAGACAGACGTTGTATCTTTCCAAGAGGTATCATTCAACAGAGGACCATTAGAAACAAAAACACAACCCCACAACTCACATGTATCCAACACACCCTTCCGGCACCACTTCTAACCACATGGAAATTACTAACACAGAGACATCATTTTTACAGGTAACCAGGGCTTCTGTCTGATAAGAGAGCTGTAACCAAGACTACATACTGACAATATATGTTTATTTGACTATTTTACAGATTTCACTAAATGGATAGTTTTGTTCTTTTGACACCTGTCTGAGATAGTCCTTGCAGAACACTAATTTACCTGAATTCTTGTATTTTTTTCCAACATCTTTATTGATTACATTGTTTTCCCAGACTCTTATCAGCTGGAAATATTAGCCAAGAGTAATACAAAATCCCTAATCTTGAGCAAAAGGATATACTCTGAATTACTGTCTGCAGGTCCTTGTGAGAGTCTAGGACATATTTTCAGCTACTTTTATATACAACGATTTGACAATCCATATATTATTCTTATTTACTTCTGATTACAATCACATTACCTCTTCAATCTCATGGCAGGAATGGCTACTTTAAACTGCAACTTGAAGATACAGTGAAAGTTCCTTTAACTGGTGGAGGTTTCTGTGCTTGTTTTTTTAATATCATCCAATAACATCAGTCACAGGTAAATTTATGATGACAATTTTAGAAAGAACGAAAAGCATACTGCTTTTATGTTCAGCTGGAATACTAAGTTACTCTTTCAGACAGAAAATTGAAGTTGTCTGTTGCTTTATTAATTAATAACTATCCACATTCAAGCAAATATTATTCCAAAGCTTTCCACAGATGTCTCAACTCTGGCAGAAGCAGAAAGTAAAAAATCCTAGTTGCAGCAAATGTGGAAGGTTAAGAACTTTATTGAAGTACAGAAACACACAGCTGATAAATGACGATATTGATCATGAATATCAATTAGTGGAACAAATAAAGTAGAGAACACTTAAGGAAAATGTTTTCCCTGTCAGTAGCAGCACATTCCTGCAAGTTATTTGTATTAAGGTGGCACAAAAGGCATCAGCTGCCACTGAGACTCCGTTCACAGTGGATACATCAAGTGTGTAATATGCCTGGGGTAAGACTAGAATTCTCTAGAAAACAGACCAAAGCAATGCCTTAATTTTAGAACCTGAGGTACAAGGAGTTTAAGCAATCTGACTAGGAACACCTGGAAAACTCTCTAATCCAACCCCAAGAAAATTTAACCCCATATTAACCTAAGGGACAATTGAAGCTATCAACCATAAGAGCTGTACCCTAACCCTTTTGTTTCTTAACTTGTAAAGCAGTCAAACATCAGTATGCGATACTACTTTTTGAGTGCCATCCTAATAAATTAATCCCAAACCAGGAGTTTAAATCCTAGCTTTTTGCTTAGTCCAGCCTTGCATTTAGCGATCACATCATCTCCCACTGAGTTCATTTCCCATTCAGAGCCTGCTGCTCTGTTCCCGGTTTTAACAAACCCACAAACACGTGAGCTCGGTATCCGTGACCCCTCACCAGGCTCAGGCCTCCCCGCTAACGAAGCGCATTTCTCACTCAGCTGTCCACAAGCTGACAAGTGAGCTTAACTTCGGGAAAACGAATTACACGTGTCCCCAGACACATGTAAATAAAACGAAGACATTTCAGATTTACAGCGCTGCCTTCAAACCCTCTTCCCCCAGCTCAGGGAGGATTAAAAAGGACTTCAAAGAAGCCCGAGTTCCAATTAAAACACTGTGACCACCCCGGGGATGCAAAAATATTCCTCTGATTAGTGAGATGCGCTCTTTGAACTGTTTAGCTAAAAAAAGCTTTCAGAACTTTAAACAAATGCAGTAGCTCTCATACTTTTTTTTTTTTTAAAGTTTCTAAAAATTTAATATTCAAAGTGAAGGACAAATAACATTTCAGACCGAAAGCTTTACGGAAGCCCATTAACATCAGCTCTTGGCATCTACTTACAAACATGAGACATATGAAAACCTAAACATTGCAGTCCCAGTACGAACCAGATGACACAAGTCATTGAAATAGAAGAAACCCAAGAGTGCCATTGTTGCTACAGTGGTGCTGGCACCCCAGTATTACAGAAAGACTGTGCAAAAATCCCCTCTCTCCCTCAAGGGCAGAGCACATCAATCCCATGTCATATTGAAATCCTGCTTTCTTTCCTTAACATCCAAGTCTCTCAAGCCACACATATAGAGCACCTCATATCCAAGCCCTTTGACACAGCGTGACAATAACAGTTGCCCTCAGCCTTGGCAATAAACACGGCTTTTAAATAAAAAAGCTCTTCTTATGCTTCCCACAGGGGAAAAAAAAAAAAGCCAACTCACCCCATCCCATCAGTCTCTCATTCCCCAAACCAGAGCTGGATTACATACTTTGAGAGTTTTAACATCAAGAAGAATGATGAACATTAGGAACAAATGCTGCAAAAATAACTGAGTCTTAGAGCATGCCAAAGCAGTCAGAGCTAAGTGGATATAACAAACCTGCCTGTGAAAGCCAAACCCCAATCGCCATCATCCATAAATAATGAATAATTCACGTCAGAAGGAAATAGAAGCAGACTTTAAGACTTGTTCATAGAAAGTGGAACTGCTATAGTGTAATCGCATTAAAGATGTAAACAGTGGCATTTCAGCAATTCCTGTTCTGTTGCCAGCTCACTCTCACAAACTGGTACATCAGCTCAGCGCCCGCAGCGAGTGCAGGGTTCAGAGCAGCCAAAAGCAATGACGAATTCCCAGTGTCTTTGCCATCGGCTCCTGTGACTGGGATTATAAGGACTGGACTGATGTCACAAGCACTTTGACACCATGTTGGCTTAACACTATCATCAGGTTTTAGTCTCGTTCAGTGCCTGAAGCTACAAGGGGAGGCACAAATTAGATGATAAACAGTTTCTAAAATTTGAAATGTATTGACAGAAGAGAAAAAGCTCCTATTCTCTGCATTAAAAGAAACAAACATCCCTTTTTCACCACACTTTTGCATCCTTCCTTGCATGCATATTTATCTCCAAGATCTTATTTCACCATGGAGAACAACACAGCATACAGGACCACCCACAACCAGTTACATTTTCTTTGGAGAATGGATGATAGGGAACCAACCAGACAACAATAAAGAGTTAAAAACAATTCTGCTAGAAGCCTTCACAATGTCTGCCTCACTGGAGATCTCCTCCAGGATCCGCAGCTTCTTGATTCTGCTCGTTGCATTGACTGCAGATTCGTACAACAGCTCCACGCTTGAGGAAAAGGTGCATCAGATACTCCAAACTCTTCAGATTCCACTTGAGTTTGACAGGGAAGATACTGCAAAGCATTTATAACCTAAATATAAAAGGGAGTCCTATTTATACAACGACTATTATATAACTCGGATGCTAAAGGTGGCTACTTTGGACAATAGTTTCAGTGAGCAAGCACAAATGAAAATCACAGCCAGAAAACCACAAAACATTTTGAAGTCTGGGGTGCAGAGCTACCTCAGCTCCCTTCCTCCTAAGCTCGCCTGAATTCCCAAGTTTTCCTGTTACGCTAGCAAAAAAAATTTTAATTTACTTCAACCATTCTGGTTTATAACTTGAGCATTTGCCAGCTAAAAGCACTCGCCCATCTCAGCTCAATCCTCCTTCCTCTGCTGAACCATAGCTCCCATCATGAAACTTCCCACTTCAGAGGCACCTCAAAGAAACAGCGCCAGAATTAAGCGTTTCTTGTAGAACTTGATACCTCCACTACGTTTCGTACTTAACCTTTTGCAAAGACAGGGTTAAAATAAAAAACACAAAGGCATATGGAAAACAAGTCCCTCTGCTCAAAAGTAGCTTTGCAAATGCAAATGCTTACAGAACGTTTGGCCACATGCTGAGCATTTACTCTTTGCAGAGTCATGTATCACGTCCAGGATTTCTGAATTGCCAAAATGCTTTTTTTCTACCACATCTACTATAATTTTTTAACAAGAAAAAAAAATATCTGCACACAGCATATGAGAGAGAGAAGACACTCTTAAAATTTTGTAACTAATGCTTATGCGTGCAAAGAGCTTTCTGTAACCCTGGGTAAGAGGATGACTGACGAAAAAAAAAAAATAAAGAAGCCGTATCTTTAAGTTCTACCTTTCATGTAAGGAAAAGAACTTTTCAATCAGTATGAGAAAGGTTCAACAGTATGAGCCTCCACGTGAAACCAATGCCTCCCTGCACAGGCATCTTGCTGCCCCTCTGTACCTGCTCCCAAAAGCTGAAGTCGGACAAGCAGACACATCCTCCACTTGCACTTCTTCCATAGAGAACCACTGTCAAAATCCTGAGGGAATGGGCACAGAGAGAGATTCAAATACATCCTACAAAGAAACTTTTTACTTCAAATCCAGGGAACGACATAAACAGTCACAAATCCCATGTGCACATTCACCACAGTCTGTAAAACTATCCAGTTTTTATCAGGCTTAAAATGAATGTTCACAGATCCAGCTTCTCGGGAAGGAGAAACGAGAGCTGCCTATTGATTTTGTATCAGGGCTACCTCGGAAAAAAGGGGAAGAACATAATAGTTGAAATAAATGTTGCCTCCCCATATCCTCCCTTTGGAAAGCACAAAGGCTTTAAATACATGAAACCAGCTCAACTGTATAGTTACCCTCTGAAAGGCCATCAATTACATAAATTGGGCTGTGTGGCAGAGAGGAATAAAAATTACACAGGGTCAAACCAGCTCTGGAATTAATTTGGGAGGGAGAGGGTATATTTCAAAAGAGGGAGGGTTTTTATTCTCGCCTTCCCTCCTACTCCCTCACTCTCCAGCAATTGTCATGGTCCAAGGAGACAGCAGAAGATGTCATTAATAAATTTATTTCAACTTTCTTTTCAATGGTGCTAAAAATGTATGCAAATCCATTCATAATTAGGTTTAAAAATTCCATTTCATGGGATAATCAGACTTCAAAAAACTCAATTTTAGTTTTAATCAGATTTTAACATGGATATTAAGTCCATTTCGTTCGGAAGAGGGAGAAACACTGAATTTAACACAAAATGTATTCAAGCTTAGCCCTGGGAGATAATTAAATAAAATTAATTTGGCAAGGGTTGTCTGTAAATGGAAACGCTCCAGACAGCAAAGCACGTTTCTGAAGGAAACAAAAGCAGTTCATTACTGTCCAAACAGATACAAAGCTTATTGTTCAGACAGAAGGGAATTGCAGCTCTTCCACAACAGCCAGACAACCTGAGCCCTCGAGCTGCCTCTGACAAACACAGCGGTTTGTGGAGGAGGAGAAGCTGGTTATTACCTTCTCGGTTCAGCTCAGTCCCTTAAACTCTTCTAGCACAGCAAGGATAGAAAATGCAGGACATAAGAACCTAATGATTCCAAATTACCAAGCACAGAAAAGGATAAGAAACAACCTAGTGAGAGACAGCTCTGTAAAACTATGAAAACCCACACGCAATTTGAGGCTGACAGCATCTAGATTCTTGTCAGATACAATTCCACCAAATTCCATGTAGTGACCTAGTCCCTACACCATAGATCTGAATCCCAGTTTAATGCCAAAAGCACCCTGTTCTCCCTGACAAAAGCCATGGACTGATATAGACACTAAAACTTCGGTAACTGTCCTTCTGATGTTTCAATTCTGAAGAGCCAAATATTTATTTTGTAGCCCTTACAGTCTTAGACACAAAAGTGCAGTTCTTATAATACCGTATATTACCAGATTTGCCTGACACTTAACTACTAACATTGTATGGTGCTAGAAACTGTCCATGAAAGCCTGTTCTGGCAAATATTTAACCAACTTACACCATGAAAACATTAAACAGAAGGGCTGACTCTAAAGCAAAGTTAAGGGTTTAATTTGTATCCTCCAAATTTTCCCCAGCATCAGGCACTTTGAAGATTCAGCTGGACAGGGTGCTGGGCCAGCTTGTCTAGACCGGGCTTTTACCAAAAAAGGTTGGACCAGCTGGTCCTTGAGGTCTCTTCCAACCTGGTATTCTATGATTCCATGAAACTCTACTGATGCAGGCACACCACCGTTAAAAGAATAGTACAGGGTACAAGAAACAGACAAATATTTTAGTTATTTTAAATATCTAAATACGGTCAAAAGACTGACATTGAAAAATAGCATGTTTAGATTTAGCAGCTATCATAAGCCACATAGACAGGAGCACAAATATTTTCCACAACCCATGTCTACCCAATTGGAAAAAAAAACTCACAAATGCAGAACACTTTTTCACTCTTCCTCTCTACCAGCCTTTCAAATCTATCAGTTATTACAAAGTGCCAATTGCATTTCCCCCTTGCCAGCCGCTTGCAGACAGGCGAGCCGATAGGTGTTTGTCACCTTGACAAGCGGGCCAGCTCTCCAGAAAGCAGATTATGTCTTTGCCAAAGTCACACTGGAAACCATCAGGCCTAAATGAAAGGTTTGTCACAAAATAGGCTTGATGCCATCAACATTGGCTGCTAAATTTGCAGAAAACCACCTGAAGCCACAAAGCTTTAACTCTGGGAATGAAAAGAGCATAGAGTCAGAAACGTTATTTGCAAATATACCCGCAAAACTGAGTAAAAATAATTCATAACTAGGTTAAATCATCTTCTGAACCGAATCAATAGCAGAGCTGTGAAGTATCACGGAAAACTGTCCAAGTGAACTAACTGATGAATAGCTGACTTCTCTAGTTGTGGATACTGATAACTGAACACATTCTCAAAGCCAGATACCCCACTTCTGTCCTTCTCAGAAAGTCACTGGGATTTCAAGCCCTCGCTGAACAGGTCCATGTGTACTACAGAAAGAGAATGATTGTTTCATCAGAACAGAAATCAACTCCGCAGAGTATAGCTCAGGAAAATCCAGAATTTCATATTTCTTCCTACTCAAAAGATTGACCTTCCTTTCCCTACGCTGTTCATAGTGGAGTATCTCTAGAAGAGAGGTTAAGCAAGTAATGAGAATTCAAAAGCAACTCCAGCAAGAACAACTTGTGCTAGAAAATGGTTCTTGCAACAGTCACCCATTACTTCCCACAAAGAGGCGCAGCAATTGTTAACTTTGCAGACAATAGAGTTGAGAATAACATAGAGAAAGGGAATTGGTAAGGATTGAGTCAAAGTAGTACTACAAAAGAAGAAATGCTCAAGATCTCAAGTAAATACATCTCTAGAAAAGCCAAATTTCCAACTACATTGGAAGGTCGGGCTCTCTGGCAGATCCTATTTCTGTTTATAGCAAGAGGCAGTAAAAGTTGAGAGCTGCTTCAATGTGCAGAGGTTTCTAACACACTACTCCAAAATGTATCATCCTCTTACAAGGATGACATTCAACAGCCACAACTTCATTAGAAGAAATATTTCGCTGTCAGGTGATGAGCAAAGTATGTGCAGAACACATTTTAGTGCATCAGCAGCCACCAGATGAATTTAGGAAAAAAAAAAAGAAAGAAAAGAAAAAGCAGCTTTGCCATGCATTCCCTGCATTTTACATTAGTGGCAGGGCAGGAAAGAAGGTTCCCCACACCTCCACCTCTTAACTGTGTGGCTACATGGAATAGTTGGGCATGTTTTATCATCTTTCTGCTGAAAAAGCCTGGCTCCATTTTCTACAAGCTATTCTAAACCCATGCAAAGCTTAATTTGAAAACAGGAGCCCTGAGCTCCTACTTCAGCTGTCCAGGTCGGCACTTTGAAAATAAGCTCTAGACACTGATTCCAGGCGTTCGCTAAACACAGGGATCCACTCAGCCCCCAGTGCCTCCCACCTTTGCTTTCAAAATGAGAATCTTTCCAGTTATCACAGGCCCAATTCTGCTCTCGCTTCGGGACGGTCGTTCCAGCTTGTAGTTCTTCCTCCTCAGGTCAGGGAGAACCCAGACACACACCTGAGAGCACAGCACACCAGGGAGGGAGCAGCCACGCAGCAAAATCAGATCACAAAGTTAAAGCGAAAAATACTTTTTGTTTTGTCCCAAAGAGAACCGCAAAAGGCACCATTTACATGAACAGCAGCAATTTAAGAAGCTCACTTCTCTCTAATACTTTACAACTTTATTGCATTTTGTTTCAAATAAGAAAGATTACAACTGAAAAAGTATCAAAGCAAAACATTTTTCTATCTATTCTATGCACATAATACCTAGTATCTCCTATCCGCAAGAGTTTTTACTTTTAAAAAGCTGGCAGGGAACAACAATTAAACATCTTTATGCTTAAGTAAATTCTATGCTGATGAAAGCTAACAGTTTTAGAATGAAATTCTGCTCCATGTCTTGCATGTTACTCTGTATTTTCTGATCTAGACCAGGAGACCATTGTTTCTGACACTGGACCAGAGATGGATTAGTAAATAATCCAATCCAACATGGCAATTTCTGTGCTGTAAGTTATTTTAAAATAACAAACAGCACTTACGTAATCACAGCTTGTTCAAGAGAACCTTGAGGCACTTATCACATTAATCTTTTAACTCTCTAACATTTCAAGTTCACTATGCCCTTTAAGAAAGGTTTGAAAATGTTGTGTAGTGGGTTTGCTACTACAAGCCACATCAATTTTTTCTCCCCATACAACGGATGCACAAAGGTATATTTACAAGCATATTCCCTTTAACAACGTAGCTTGTGAGGAAAAACAATATAGCCCAAGTAAAGATGTGCTTAGGTCAAAAATATTCACTGGCAGAGGACCCAAGGGAGGAAAGATAGAGGCTTAAGGACGAGGCTTACATAATAATAGCACCAGGCATTTAAACCAGTTTGTCGGAACCAGGAGCATTTTAAAGATGCTAAAAAATTGAAACAGTTTAATGTTCACGCACTTCCAATTTTCTCCCACCCCATCTTCATGTTGCTACACTTGGCAGCTTATTAAAACTGAAAATTAGACCTTTCCTGGCTGATCCAGCACAGAACTTCCCCCTGCACTGATGACAAACCAAAGACAATGAAAGTAGCACCTTCCCGGCTACCATGAAGCCTCGCTCTAAGCATTGATGAAGTTCAGCACTAAACCCAGGAGTTAATCATTTTCAAAACACCATCAAGATAACCTGCACCAAATACACTCAGGAAAGCTTCTCAGATGATACGAATCATATTTTGGTCTTATGTACACTGGCAGATAAACTCTCCTTAATAGTTCAGTGCATTTTTCAGCAAACTCAATGTGAACAAAGGTCAGCGGCTCTCACATGTCAGGTCCCTGTCCACAGTTGCTGTTTTCTGTAGGCAACAAGATGGACATGGTCTACTTTTATTCATTAAACCTCCCACCTTTTCCAACTGCAGTTTTCAGAACCTTGGTATTAAACAATGCCTGCAATTCCAAACTAAAATATACTGCTCCACAATTGCTGTTCTTGACCCCATTCCCTTGCTCACAGACTGGTAAATGCGAATTCACATAAAAGTGGGACAGAAAAGGATCTTTTAGTTCAGGTCCCATCTAGTCCTTTGCTATTAAGAACTCGAGTCATCTCTTCCATACCCTTGTGGAACTTCAACTCAGAAGCAGCAATTTGTGTACTTTTGACTCCACTGGAAGCTGCATTCAGAACTTAGACTTCGTAAAAGTTAGAACCTCCTTCTAGCTGTATTCATGGCAGGGTTACAGTGATTTGATTTGAATTCCAATGCTAGTCTTTAGTATACATGGTTCTTTTTCTCACTGGTATTGATCTCCTTTCCTTTTCCTCCCCTCCATCCATGTATTTCTTGGCAGTAATTACATCTCCTGCCAGCCTGTGCTAGAGGAGACCAGTCCTTCCACTCACCACTGGTTCGGAGGCTCTCAAGCTCCTACCAAAAGCCCTTTTCTGCATTTAGCTCCCACCATCCTCCTCCGCAGGTGACCAGAGCTCTGAGAAGTGTCTCCCAGGCCATCTACAAAGGCACTTGTACACTTTCACCCCCATGAAAGTTCTCCTGGTGCACCCTCTGTGTGAGAATTAACAGCCATTCTGTTGTAAACAAGTCCACAGCCCTTCTTCCAGTCCTTTCCACCGCATGTGCTACATCTTACAAAAGAAGTTTGTATTCAGCTCCCAATTCCATAGAGCCTTGTGTTTTGTTTCACTGAATTTTGTCCCACTTCTTTAATCCTTAGGGTCACTCAGTTCTGCATATCCAGCTCTTATGTATTTATGAATCCTCTGAACTTGGCATCATTAGTCAGGTTTTATCAGCACACACCAAATTTTTGCACCAAAACCATTAACAGAAATACTGAATAAAGCAGATCCTAAGGCTAATCACTGAGGAATTCTACTTATCCTCACATTTTCCTTTCAACAATGCTAAATCTATCCCTGTTCAAACAATTCCTTATACATGCTATGATTCTTCTATTAATTTCCATCTTCTCCCACATAGTTTATACTTTCCCAGGCGGCTCTCTTGATAAAATGTTTCAGGGAAATTCAAATAAATAAGATCTACTGTTTCCTTTGATAAGATAATCAATTCTCTAGACAAAGAAGGCTGTTACAGGAGTCTGCCACAAGGCACCTTGATCCTCCTTGATCCAATGAGGTGGATTCCTTGCCCTGTAGATAAAGGTCATGCCCACTAGTACAAGGGAGTAGCACAATACAAGAGTTTGAACACTTACTGAAAAATTTTGGTTTGCTTCTATTTGGAAAGGGCTTGCGCGTTTTGAGAAGGGTTTGGAAAAAAGCATTGCTACAGCAAAACAAAATCATCTTCAATAAGCATGCACAGGATTCATTTTTACATTTTTGTTTAAAAGTTTCCCTGTAAAAATAAAACATTGGGGACAAATGAGGTATAATACACTGCACATCTAAGGGAGAGGGAAGGCACAGCAGGTCAACAGCCCCAGCAGAAAATTTAAAACTGAAATACTGAAAACACTAAAATGGAAATGGAAAGGTAAAATTAAAAGGGAGCTAAATATTATAGTGGTTATTGGATTTGTGGAAATGATCAAATGAGAGGCTGAATAAAAATCAAGCAGGAGCATCTGAGCTCTCTGACAGTAGCAAACCAGCCCCTTGCTGATTAGTCTCTGCTATTTAAATGATAATTTCACTTTAAGGCAAACAGGATTGCTTAATGTAAGGAAAGTGCCTCTTTATAAAAGTGTTGGTATTTTTGAAAGCTTCTCCTTCACAGCAGAGTGAGCACCTAAGTTCAACCCATTTACACATAACACGGGTCACTACATGCTGGAAGAAAGCAAGCTGCTTTTATCCAGCCATTTTTCAGCAGCATCTCAAACACTACTTGCAAGAAACATGGCAGCAACACAAAATGAAGCGTCTGACTGGGGAGTTCCCCCCGGCAAACAAATCACCTGCTACGCAGAAGACAATGCAAGCACACGTTTCTAAGACCATGCCTGCTCCTAGTGGAAAAAGAACGTGAAGTTTACTGGTTTGGGAAACGCACCCTATGTTCAAGCCAGGACAATGCTCTGTATTCTGATAAAGACTGTCAACAGAAAAAGAAGTGATATTTTCCATTTTAAAAAAAAAAAAAGGTTCCATTGGCATCTTCACTACCAAAATAAAGTTCTTATTGCCCTAGTATGAATTGTCCGTCTTTTCTTTGATTTCATTATTCTCCATACAGTTCTTGTAGGCGAACTACCGAAGTTCCTCAAATTATTCTTCAACAAAGATGACAGATAATATGCTAAGCTATTGTTCAATAGTTTTCTCCATCTCCAGAATGCCAGACCTGTGATCCTGGAAAGGCAGTTTCTGTAACTGTTCCCAGAGCTTTGAAATGCAAAGCAAGGACAGACACATTTTTGATGTGAACTTGCTTACTTCTGACTCTGATTTTCTGATTCTACATTACGGCCTCAGCCTGCCTCGGTGTCAGGTGCTCATCCATTATGTTTTACACTATTCCTGTCTTTCCTTTAGCCTCCAGACTTATTACTCTGATCTATTCAAATGGAAATAAAAGCATTAAAGGCAAAGCAGAAAGAAGACTAATATTTTTGAACATGAGAGAGAAGTACAGCATTTTTGGAGAAAATTAATATCAGATAGGAAAATTCTATGGCAGGAAGCTTTGCCCAGCATTTCAGTGAAATATTGGCAGGAATAGACCTATGGTATTTTAAGAAATCTGTGAAAAGAGGTGCAGATGGTTGCCATATTAAGTGGATCAACATCATGAGAATGGCAGAAGATTAAACTGGCTAAAGCACAGATTTGACATCAGGCTCCGAAATATCACTATAAAATGTAGTATTGTGCATGTTCAGGACAAGAGCAGATAATCCTTGTGTGAGGTAAGGTGAGACCTCATAACCAGAGAAGTTGCTCTAGTAAGCATAGCTTCTTTTTCTGTTTCATTTGGGGTTGGTTTGTTTTTCGCTTGTTTGGGGTGTCTGTGGGGTTTTTTTTAATTAGTGTTTCCCCCTATGTAGTGTTTATCTCTCTTTTTGGTGCCCTGGGAATCCCCACTGTGATGAGACAGCTTGTTTTACACTGGGAATCTTGTCAACAGCAGTCATGCAATTGTCAGTATGTTCACAGATCATAAATTACAACTATTTACAGAAAACTTAGATGTACAAAATGAAGGTTCAATATTCTCATATTATGCTAATTCTAACTTTCTATTCCAGTTAGGGACTTACCTCTAAGGCAGGGGGCTACCACTAGCCAACCCAAACCTCCCACAAAACACTCAGAAATTAGCGCTGAAGTTCAGCTCGGTGGTACAGCTACAGACAGCAAACACTTTTAATTGGATCGATTTCTTGCTTGGTGACAAAAGATGAGTGGGCTACAATAGGCGACTCCAATAAAAATACTTGCTTCACTATGGAGCGATCATGCCAGAATCATGGCATTACTGGAACTAGCAACAGTAACCCCCAGTGTTGTCTTGATTGGTTGCAGTTAATTAAGTATCCAGAAATGCATATGAGCAATCGAAATTATTTCAACATGCACTGCTTTGTGTAGCTGTCAACAGATTTTTTTTTTAAACCAGTAACCACTTATTCATAATGGACATTCAGAGAAAGGTAAATTACTACCTTGTGAGAAAGGAGAAGATTATGAGCTTCATTCACTACTGCAAAGATATTCAATGCCTTGGATGGAAGAGAGTGCAGAGTAGCTAAGCATAGTTAATCAAGACTCAAAAAGGAACGTAGAGAACTCCAATATTCTCCCTTCTCTTCTATTCATTGAAAAAAAGAGCACTAATCCACCACTAAATGCAGAATCAAGAAATTTGATTCCCTTTTCCCTCCCTTTCTCCTCCCTTCCCCCCAGTTCCAAAAGCAGAATCTGCATAGAAGGACGTCCCGTACTGAGCGTAGCACCTGTGTAATTACAAATTACAACTGTGCTAACCACTGTACTAAATAGAGATGCTCACCACTTAATTAAACCCTTTCTTAGAGAGGAAATGCATACACATTCACACTATCTCCTCTTCTTAATTGGTCTCAGACACTGCAGGAAGCCAGTCCCCAAGATTTGTCAGCCAGCCAGCCCGCAGATGTTTCAGAAAGAAAACCAGGTCAGCATTAACAGGTTCACTTCTTTTGCTTCAGGCGACAGGTCAGCAGATCAGTGTCTGCTGTCTGCAGCTGGCAGGCTCCACGGAGGGAAAACGGTCCTTAAGCACTGGCCCGCAATCCTGTCAAATCTGCACTTCTCTGTACATGCCTGGACAGCACGCATGCAAAACAGCTGCACCAGCTTAATGCAATATCATCACTGAAGCCAACTAAATTTACCCTTGCAAGCTGAAGGACGACTGTAGGTACGCTCCAAACCTCAGCTTCATTAAAGCTCAGAGTACCCCCAGCTCAGCCTTACACGGCAGGTATCGGGGGCTGAGACCTGCCCTCTGGCATAACCACAATGAGATGGGACTCTGGAACATCCAAGACCACAACTGGAGTCTCTGAGCAACACAGAAGAGTCCAAGCATGTTGCTTTTTTTTTTTCCAATACATCAACTTCACCTTTAATTTCCACACTGTGTTCCACGGCCCTTCAGAAAAGGACAGCTGATCTCTCCATTGCTTCCCTGTGATGGGCATGGATAAAGGAGAGTGATTCTGAAAAGCAATACAAACAAAATCTTTTGCTTTGTCTTCTACACGCAAACACCAAGGCTGAACTGACAGTACTATTTGCAACAGAAAATGGCGCCCCAAGAAAGGAAAGACCTACTTAAATGGGTCATTATGGATATATTTTAATCGCCTTCCAATCCTTGATTACTCTAACATCAAAAATCTGTCACTGACATAAAATAGTTCTGCTGTGTATATAAAGATCTTAGAGCCCAGCAGGTGAACATAAAAACTTCATGTAGTCAGTACTTCCAATTAAAAACAAACAAAACCCCACCACAAACAAAAACCACAAAATTAAACCAATCAAACAAAGACACACACACACAAAATGACACATTACTATCTATTCTCTCTTTAAAAAAAATGCTTGGACTAAAACTCCTCGGAAGCTGATGCTTGTGGTCCACCTGTCTGCACAAATTTGCATAATTTTTCAGCAAAACTTCAGCCTTTCAAGACTTGCGATCTTCTGACCCTTATGGATAAATACAAAGACAAACTTAGCATTAACCCTTGTCAGCTGGTATCAAGGACCATCAGCATCTGACTTACTGCCTCATCTTTAAAACATACCTGATGCACATCATTTTGCATCATTCAGTGCTCCGGGATACACCAGTTTATGGTCAGCAAAAGTCACCTGACTAATTCATTAGAGGACAAAGGCAACACCAGCCAAATGCAGACAAGCAGCATTAAAAAAGCCTTATTTAGATTAAAAGCACACAGAACGTGAACCCTCGTTTTTCATTTAGGTATCTTCTACATGTCACAGAAGGGCAAGTCAGAACAATAACGATGCTGCCCTCAAGGATGCAATTGTAAGGCTTGGGCTGGGAGAAAAAAATAAAAAAAAAAAAAGAAAACCCCAACAGGCTTTGAAGAATTCCTATTAAACAAGACAAAATGAAGGATGCGTGATGCAGGTATGAAGTTTACAGCGCTGGTTGGAAAAACACACTACTCTGTATGCCATTAGAGAAATATGCACAAATCTTTTTCTTATCAAGTTACCACCCTAAGTATTGGACAAGGAGAAAGTGATTGCACACATGTAGCATTTAACAGATTTTAAAAGGTTTAATAGCAACAAAAAAGAGTTTTTCTTAGCCCAGCTGAGCCGGGCAGGCTGCAGCAGAAGCCCTGCACTCTCCCGCAGCAGGAGGCCGGATGCCACCTCGTGGATGGTTTTGCACATTGTCATCCACATAAACCATCCACCTTCTCTCGCACACAACCTTCCGCAAATATTTTTCCATTACAATACACGTCGTTTAATGGCAGACAAGAAAATACCTCGAAAATATCTCTAAGCTAATAGTCTAACTCTGAAAAAACAACCAAGTCTGTCATGACGAACGTGGTTCTTCAGTAAAGAGGGTAAACAACTCATTAACACAAATACTGTACTGTGAGGAAATACAAACTACATCTGCACATCCTGGAGAGACAGAGTACAAGACACTTGTTTTCTCAACAAAGTCCTACAATAGTCCTACATTACCATACTTCTCAAAGAGAGTAAACTCCAAAATAAATAAGATTTTCTACTCTCAAAACAAGAATTTCAAAATTGAGTGTTTTTTCTTTTTACGGTTGAAACCAAAACCTGCAGCAGGACTATCAAGTCAGAGCGACACATGACAAATGTATGAAAATCCCTGGCAGCATAACAATAACATACAAAAATACCTACAAGATAAAATCACATCCAAGACAAAAGTCAGAGCCAATTATATGAGAAAGCAGGCAGTAAGAAGATCAAGACATTGAAAGGACTTATAATTGAACACAAAAAAGATTATGTAGATTCATAGCGTGTATATATGAACCGCACATAACTATGGTGTGTATTATTGTATCATCTGGGTATAGTGCAGCTTACGAGTACATTATATACTATTTCTATAGGGCAGGTGCAATTCCAAAGGCACATTCAGGAAAGAACACTGCACAACAGCAACGTGAACACACCAACACACTCTAGAGCTAAAGCTGTCTTTGTTTCCATAGTTTGAGAACAAGAGGAAAACCCAGGAGCTTACAAATAGAATCCAGAACTAGCAAACATAAGATTAGCCTTCGAATAAACTGTTAATGAACTTGTTTTCCCCCAAAAGGTGAAGCATTATAAACACTTAGCGTTACCAAAAAGAAACCAGTACAAAAACAGTAGGATTACCGCTACACTCCTGAAAGCTGCACCTCCTTTCCAAGTGTTATTACGTAAAATTATACTCGAAATTACACTCATAGGTCTGATCATAAGCCAATCTGACAAAGTGCCTGCTGGGACCAGGCAATCAGTGAACAGAAACCACCGAGAGCAGACATAGAACAAGCCCTGTGGAAGTGCTGGAGGAAATGAAAAACCATCCTCTCCTAGAACACCACCCGCTGTACACACCTCCCTTACATTCTCTGTACCAATGAAGAATGTGATAAGAAAAGATGAGAAATCCTAATTCATTCCCTTTTTCCTTGCTTATCTAGTTATTAGCAATTAGCACATTGCTCTGGCTCTTCGGGACAACCATCCAAGTTGTTCCTATTTTCTTCTACGGTGAGATAAGCAATTAACTCTTCTCAAACTTCCACCAACAGCACACTCCACAAACCTGCCTAGGACAAGGATCTCTCATCATCTTCATATTCCTGACCAAAAATGAACGTAAATTCATGCTGTAAGAAGGCTGAGCAATGGGGAAAAAAAAAAAAAAAAAAAGAAAAGAAAAAAAAAGAAAAAGAGGGAGGAGGGAATCATCCAGTTCAACCTGCTACAATTGCATGCAAAAGATGATTTTTCTCAAGAGAAATTCGCTTTTCTGTATGAGAAGATGCCATTAATAGCACTAAACAATATGGCCCAATCAAAAACCTAACACTTTACAGCGAATATTCTGATTTTAAATGAAGGAGTTATTAGACTTCAACGGGCAGAATCACTTGGTTCCATTTCTCTCCCACTGTGAAATTACCTCATTAAACCTTTAACAGCTTGAGGTAAGTGAAAAGCTTTTACTCCGCATCTGATAGAACGGGTTTTGTGAAAAGGATTCATACTATTTCTGTCCATTCCTTGCCATAGGAGATTTAGCACAATTGTAACTTCATCTAAATGTATGTATCCTCAGCAGATGCAGCAGAGAATCTCAAGCATGCTGCCTACTAGCGTGCCTCTAGTAATGTTCATTATCCTCATTAAACAGAACACACTGAGAAAATGAAGGAGGCTTTCCCAGGTTGAACGCCAGTATTTTTCACATGAAGCGGTGATGTACCCAAACCACACGGGAATATCCAAACACTCCAACTTCCAAACAATCCCAGCAGTGTGTACACACAGCTCTGTTGTTAGGCACATGTAACAAGCGGAATAAAGAAACAACTGGTGAAATTATGTTCTGCAGTTCATGTTGCAGCTCAGGCCTTGATCCAATATGCAAGGCGAACTGTACTATAATGCTCATACCGAGACAGCATCTCTACTTCTGGGGTAACGACAATGTAAATATTTAGAGAAAATAAAGCAATGCCTCACAGCTACACAGAAAACCTTCTGCAGTGGAGGAAAACTATCATCAGATGCACCATTTCCAGCCCTAATTTTTACCACATACATCTTAGAGACCTTAAAAAAATCTGTTCAGTGCTCCAGATGTCAGAAAGAGTTAAGTAACAGTACACAAAGAGACTAGCCAGTGTCACAAAACACCATTTGAGAGGGTATTTTTCCTCCTAAGAAATTGAGTTTATTCCATTTCTCTTGTTAGATAAAATAACTAAATTAACAACTGTTCTTCAGCTGCTTTAGGGAAGAAAAGTCACAATAACAAGATCTGGCAGTTTATTTTGATATCCAGATTTCAAAGAAATCACATTTACAACCATTTGCTAGAGGTAACATAGATTCTCTTCTCTGGACATATCCTAAAGTTCTGAAAAGTTCACTTATTAAGCTAGCAGAATCTCTAACTAAACATGAATGTAGCTATATGAGTTCAAGGAACTCCATTTTGAACCTTGGCCTCAGACACATTGGTCAAGCTGACTTGGTGAAAAACATTTCTTAGTTCCCAAAGATACTGTGTAAGAATGCGTACCTTACAGTTCTCCTCATATGTAATCAAAGGTACTGGACAAGCTTTCACACGAAGAGGAAATAACAAGAATACATGACCACCACACTTCAGAGATGAGATGATTAAGAGGAAAGTGACTGAAGTTTTACCTCCCTCCAGAGCTGTGAGCACGTACCTGATATTCAAGCCAGTGCTCTGGTCCAGTTTCTCCCAGCTTTTTAATTTTCCCAGAAGTTTCTACAGTAGAGATCAAAAGAAGAGTTAGAGACACGGACAAACATTCTAACAGCTCATTTTCCACACCGTTTTCTCATAATTCTCCATTCAAACTCAGCGTCTTTCCTTTTCCTCCTATGGATTTCACTGTCTTCCTATCCAGCACTTCTTGGGTTGTCCTTCTCCAGCCCTGTCACCACAGCTCTGTGACACCCAGAACTCATGCTACACTTCAGCACTATCGATTAGCAAACCCTGTGAGTGACCATCGCTGTGCCAGACCTTGGCAGACCAGATTCTTGGCAGCAGAGAAGAAAAGTTGCACCCTCAACACTGGTTCTGTAGCTGCCAAAGTGCCCATTTCTCCTCTTCCAGTTCCTCCTATAGCTTTTTACTTTCAGTCAATACCAGACAGTATTACCTAAACCTGATTACGCAGCAGCAGAGTTCTGCAAATCAACAAGTTTACATGTTTAGGTGAATCTCTTGACAACTCACTGTATGCCCGATACAGATCGGGATGGAAGCAAGACAATTTCGTTCATTTGAGACCACATTCTGGCCCTGCTAGCACTGGCAGCAATCCAAGTGTATCAAGGTCTTTACCACACACCTGTTTGGCAACACCATGTCCAGGCAGAGCTTAATGCCAAAAAAAGTAGTCAGGGTTAGAGCTTAAATGCCAAAAATAGCATTTCCAGCAAAAGAAAGGTAAAAGAGACAGCAAGGCCAAAAAAGACACTATGATGAGATTGTCGTTTACACAAAATCTCCAGCTGAACAGCAGACATCATGTTGTCTTTTTCACCTTCATTGCCATAGCTTCCTTCATGCTGACATTTAAGTTTGGAAATGCCTAGTTCAAACCAGTTAATTAAAATAGGTATTATATCTCAATTAACACAATATAGAAGAGCCTAAAAGACAGGCCAGGTAACAAGGGAAACCCCCTATTCTGCTCATCCACCAAATATTTCCAGCACCTCACCTCATTTTCCAATTCAACAGTCACTAGCTGTGCTTGGACTTTCTCATAGCGTTCCAGCTTTCTTTGCAGACCTTCTACCTCCTCTTTAAGCAACCCATTGTTTTCTTTCATTTCCCTATGGTGAAAGGAGAGACAGTGATTGAAGAGCCAGGCAACTGAATTCACTCTCACAAACTTTCAGACACCATGGATTTACAAGAGAATCATATGACATTAAACAGACACTATGACATTCAACTGACTCACTTCTATAACCTTCACCACAAAGTTACTTCTACAAAAATAAATTTTAAAAAAAAATGCAGCTTTATTGAACTGATTTTTTTTTACTCTAAGTGCTGTCCTAATTATGTCCAAACAACTTGATGTTTTGTATTTGCTTTACTGATTGGCAAAACAGCAGGAGGGGTGGTGAGACTCCCAACTCTGATCTTCAGTCAGTCTGAGTGCAGGGTCGGAACGCAGCAAGCGGTGGACCCTCGGGCTTTGTGAGCACTCTGTGACACCTGAGCAAGCACCGAGACTGCTTGGTTTGACTTTAATAGAGGTGTGCAAGGGTGAGATAAAACTGTTTCAAAAGAATGACCTCTAATCTGTTGATATGTGTTTCTATGTACAAAAACAAGCATGAGAAAAGATTCCAAGATAAATAATTTAAAATCATAATGAAACACTAACAAGAACAAAACCAAGGCAGATTTAAGTTTAGAATAAGAAAAAGCTGGCAAGATCACTCAAGTAATTTTTTTTTCTTTTACAAAAAGTGTAAAAGATGCACCAAAAGATGGAAATTAAGTTTACTCTAAAAAAAAAAAAACCCACACCTTAAGGCAAGCTATTTCATAGTACAGAAGTTTAATTTTTCAAATTAATTGCCACTTCAGAAACCCAGAAAGTCTACTCTACTAAGGGCTATCTTAGAATTCTTTAGAAATTTAAACAGAAGACTTTCCAAACATTACGCTGGAACAACAAGCCTTTAAAATAGTGGTAACAATAACTAAGTAGAAACAGTTATTAGAGAAATGCTCAGCTGTCTCTTCTCTCTACAAGGATTTCTTTCCCAAACCTGTATAGAGTTCATCACTGTAGTTAAAGATTGGATTTTGTTTTAACAAATACGTATCAGCATCCAGAACAATCAATTTGCACTCACAGTGTTCAGGAAGATTTACCCACATCTTGTCACATCCCCTCACCTAGTAACCATCACAACACTGCTCAATTCCTACGCAGTATTTATATGAAATATTTAAACTTCCTTCTAAGGTTTTCCATATGGAAGCCCAATAGAGGGCTTTGAAAGTACCTATAGTGCAATTACAGCAGGTACAGAAGAAGAGAAGATAATCCTTCTCAACAACTGGACCGTTCTTTCACCTGAAATAGGCATTTTCCTCTCTGAGCTGGCGCAATTCCCGCTCCATTTTCGGGAAACGGGCCAATTCTGCTTTCATGTTCTTGACAATTACAGCATCATGTTCCTGCTGGGAGAGCTTCTGCTCCAGGTCCTGGAAAACACAGGATGACAAGAGGACAGCAATGATTAACGTGGAACTCATAAGAGCTACTTCTCCATTGTACTTTTTAAACTCAAATCAATGATTTGAATTAATTCAAAATGGAACTCAGTGGGTCATCTGATCCAATCCTTTGCTCAAAGCATGGATGACTCATTTCACTTGTAGCACCTGGGCTGGCCTCTTCTCCACACCTGATTACCCTAAGTTCATAACAAAAAAAGATCTCTGTTAATCATTAAAAGGACCTGCTACTGATTAAACCAAATCTGTGATTTTTCTTGTCCTCTATCCCTCTGTCAATGAAGTGCAGAGAGGGGTATTTGGATGGTCAGCAAGAAGTAGGAATGAAAAGAAACACAACTGTTTATTTTAGCATTATAGTAGATGTTGCAATTTCCTAAAAAAGAAAAAAACAAAAAACAAAACCACAAAACAAAACAAACAAACAAAAAAAAAACAACAAACAAAAAAAAAACCCACCACACAACCTGATTTAGAGCTGTATTGCAGTCTGATATCTTGTTTCCCAATCTTTCCTTTCTGGTTCTGACTGCCAGAGAAAGTCTCTTCTCGCAGTCACAGAACTGGCAATGAGGTTGTCTCTCAGTGGAGCTTTACTTGACACCAACCAAAGGCAATGCCACTGGCAGCATCTGCCCAAACCTCAGTAACTCCCCACATTTACCTCAGCTGGGATGATACGACAGTGAAAAATACACACTCCTACCAACCTACATGTTTGAAAGGACAGAAAGCATCTCTATACTCACATTTAAGTCAGTGTAGTTTCAAAAGTTTTGCAAGTACTTGCACTTCTTACAAGAGCTAAACCCAACTCCAGAGGAGGGATATTCTGGGAAGCAAAAAAGTAACCAGAGCTGCTAGGTTCATCCTCCACCACTTGTAAAAAAGATTGCTCTAGAATGCTGATGGACTGGGCTCTGGCACAGGATCAGACAGAGCATTCCTCCAGAGCTCTGTGTAAAGACATAAATCACTTCTCTACAGAGAAAGCGTGGGTGGATTGTTTTTCCAATCAGTTTATACAACAAAAGTGAAGTGTCATGTTTAAAGCCAATTGTAGGTAACCTGGCCCATCCAACTGAATTTAGCCAACTTCAGCTCTTGGTGGCTACCAGATCAGATTCTTATATGACAAACTAGCCTTTTATTTCTGCAACAGTCATTTTTTAAAAAACAGTTCTGTTCTTCCATGGAAGAAATTAAATGCTAAAGCTTTATACAGGCCACAGAGTTTCTTACCTTAATCTTTTGTTCATATTCTGCCAGGAGGGACTGGCTTGCTTGCAATGTCTGGATTTGCTGACTAGCCTCTTGCCATTTTCTATCAGATATAGACACATAAGACATTTAGCGCTCAGGAATCACATACAAGAAACAACCTATATGTAGAAGCATCTCTGACAAACATTTTCAAACACCACTAACAAGGTATATGGTACTGTTATAGAAGACTGCCTCTGAGTTTCACACTCATACCATCCCCTCTAATTCAGAGACAAAAATATTCATTTTAATAAAAAGATATATCTTAAGAAATACCCAAAAATGAAGTGACTTTCACTCTGAAACCAAATACACACTCACAGCAAATAATCGGCACCTCTGAAAGAGTTTAACTTAGTAAGCAAGGAAAAACACAACCGTATCTTTCAACTACCCCTCAACTATAATTTATGGCTTGATATTTTTGTTCTGTTCCATCTATAAAGTTCAGATAAGCCTTTCCCACCCACATGCCTTCTGTTAACTCTCCACCATGAACATGAGACATCGCTGAGATTTCAAGCTCAAGCATTTTTTTTTCTCAAGGTACAATTAAATTGCACCTCAGAGCTAGTTTCAAACAACGGTTATAACCTGCACATCCAGATCAAAGAACCCCTTTGAAGAGCAGAAATCAAACGCTGTTTAAAGTTTTCTGAGTGACAACAGCTGCAGAAGACTGAAGTTTTGTTTGCCTTTTCTCCCTACAGTCATTCATCCCCTGCTTACTTCTGTTGAACATCCAGCTGTTCCATCAGCTCCTGCTTCTGAGAGTCTTGGCTTGTCATCTGCATCTCTTGATTCATTATATTCCATTGCAGCTCTGATATTTTCCCTTTTAATATCGTGATTGTCTGAATTAATGGAAAGAAAGAATAAACACACAAGGCTACAAGTCTCCAAGCTGGACATTATGGATGGTGATAGACAGAAATCATATCCATCTAAAAAGTACAAACACTGAATCTAGAAACAACCCAAACTTGCAAACCTGCAGACCTGCTAATTCACCTCAAAAACAAAGGCAAGAAACAATCATTTAGTTGCTTTCATCTGTCACCCAAATTCTCGTTTCCATTACCTATTAAGTGGGTGACCTCAAACTAGCATGAAAAATATCAATCTTCAAAGCTAGATGATGATACAACACAAGTATATATATATATATTAAAGTAAAATAATTATCCCACAGCCATTCCAAATATATTTTGTCTGGGTTTCTCTCAACCAAATACCTGAAGTATTATGCTTTCCTTAAAAGTAGATGCCAGTGGTTTTAAAAATTTTGTTCCAAATGTCTTAGCTCTAAAGAAAAACTCAAGCGTTTGTTTCAAATAGCCATTACTCAGCTCCCTTTAACACAGAAAAAGAGCAAAATCTCAAAACATTGCATCCTTAGGGTGCTTTCTAGACAGAGACACATATAGGGTTCTCATCTTGATACTGATAGATATGGAAATAAAATGAACACAGAAATAGAACTGCCGCACGCATTTCATATGTGGGTTTAGTTTCTCTCACGTGCCATCACTGTCTCCCTGGTTTTAATCACCGATAACTGGCACATTGAATCTGTTGACCTGCTCCATCACATAGATACACTTCCAGTGACACCAAGGCAGGAGCAAGGCTGAAGGACTTAGTGGTTGTTGATCCACAACTGACACAGGAAACCAAATTAAACAGAAAAGTTACAAACTAGCTGAACTTAACTATAATGATTTCTGAAAAGGCTGAGGGTTGAGAAGATGATCTGTTCGTCCAAAAGAACTGAACGTCTTATCCAATCATTCACTCTACCCTGGAACACGTAGGCATTTAAGACACTTCGGCAAAACATGCTTTGTACATAACCTTGGTCTCATCCACTCTACAGTTCCTCTTACCTCCCTGAACATCTTCCCATCTTATCTCCTGCATCATTTCCCCTTTCTTTACTGTGTCATGTAACCTGATTTCTAAACCTAGATGCTCTATGTTGCCTTGCACTTTTTTAATCCTTCTCTATATCAACCTGTCCAAAAAATGTCTTCTCATTGTTAATTAATACAGTAACATCTCCTCACCTGCTCACTTGTGTCTAGACTTGGTTAAGTTCTTAATTTTCACAGAAAAGATGCACACCACCAGGGCTTATTCATTTCTAGATAATGAACACAGCGATTCCAATATTTTTTTTTAATCAAAGAGGGCATTTTCTGTTGACAAGAACTGCAAAGTCACTTGAAGCTATGAATGGATTAAAAATTACTGTTCTTACTTCATTAGCTTCAGCTAATTTGCTCTCCTTCTCTTGCAGCTTCTTACTCATCGTCTCCATGCTCTTCTTATAGGATTTGTTCATCTCCATTTGTTCTTTCAGTTTATTTTCAGCTTCTGTTTCCCTTTCCTGATATTGCTTTATGCGTGTGAGCAGCTCCTGGTTACGGTCAGCTTCTCGCTTGGAAAGAAAAAAAAATGCAAAGAGAAGTAAGAAGAAAGTAGCACAAAGGTGAAGCCATTTTTGTTCCTCCTGTCTCCACTCCTCATTACTGTGGCCACCGAGGCATCATCACAAAGCAGCACTACTCAGACCACGGCTTTAGCCTTTGCTAAAGGCAAAAATCTTACCAGTAGCAACTCGATGTCAAGGAACTACCCAGGGCAACAGAGCTGGAAAATTAAGAGACAGTCTTCCAAATCTCTTAGACTGACACATGAATATGAGAATGCAGACATGGCTGCACAGACTCCACTGCACACTCTCCAGCAGATCAAAGATGAAAACATTTGATGCTCCAATTTAAAGATGACCCATGCATAACAACTAGACTTTCAGAAACTCAGATCTCAATAATTGGGTTAATAAGACAAACTTCCCTCTGCAACTTCTGGAAATTGTATATGGCTATTTAATAGAAAAGAAACCGGCTTTAAATGCACAGTATGATCAATGAATACAATAAATATTTTTGCACTCTGACAACCTTTCATCCACTATTTCAGTTTATTCCTAGCACAAATTGATTAACATTTATTGAAAAAAAAGTGTAGTAAATTGCTTTGCTAATCAAAGCAAATCGAGACATGGATTTACATAGTAAGCAAGGATTATGCAAAGCGATGTGAGGTTCCTAAAACCTTTATCCACATGACTCAAAAAAACCACAGAATCTGAGCAGGGTGATTACCACAGTACTGGATTAGTGCTGCTCCTTTTTTTGTAGCAGTATTTCAAGGGTTTCTGTGACTGACTCAGCTACATTCCAGTTTGTTCTCCTCCTGGCTTAATCCCACACCACCTGACTTCACATGAACAAGGAATTTAGTCACTGACTTGCTATTTCATAACTACACACTAAATCCATCACCAAGCACCCTTGTAAAATACAAAACATGCTTAATATTTTTTAAAGATTTCTTTTTAAATAATCAGTCAGATATGAGACCTTTATTATTCCACAAAACCAACAGATCTACTACTTATTTCAGTAACGCAGTTAAGCAAACATATGCAGGCATAAAACCAGAAACCAATAAAAGATATTAGCCCCTGAGTGAGGCTCACTGTTTTATCAGTGCAAGCTCTCTTGTGTGACAGTGCAGGGTTGGCACTGCTGCCATTCCAATTAATTACAGTCACACAGACTAAGTGCTTGCAATTGTGCCAGCAGAAGTTTAAATTCATCCGGGAGAAAAAACACTTAAACACTTCTGGGAGAAACATAACAAATCCCTTTTGTTAATGCTACCCACAACAACTTCAGTGCTAAAATAACAGAATCCAGTAATCAGATCATCAGTTTGTCAACAAGGCTTTGAGGTTCACACACTCGTGTACATTAGCAAGTCAGTGCAATGCACAGCGAGGGGATCCATAGAGCGAAACAGCTGGTGCTGAGACTTGACACCCACACCTCCACCACACCTGCAGTCAGTGCAAACGCAGTAAATGCACAGCGGGAGCATCTACTACCGATTCGCTGGAGTCTGGCCCTGAAGACAGTGTCCCTTAGCAGCTAGAGAACACTAGGCTTGCTCCTGGACTGCATCTTTCAGTTTAGTTTCACCCAAAAAAACTTGACTATACACATTCTGGACACACAACTGCACATCAAAGCACGGCACGTGGGAAGTCAAGAGCACATCCCTGATCCAAGCCAAAACACCAGCGCGGCTGCACTACGTGTGTTGTGACTCAGGTCTACGACACCGAGCCATCTGCAACTGTCACACTTACCTCGTAGTTTCTGGCATTGGTGTTAGCTGCCTTCTCTAGCTCAATGCGAGCTCGTTTGTGGCTTAGCTCCATCTGCATCTTCTCTCGTTCCACCTGCAGGAGCTGGGATTTGGAGTGGATCTGCCCAGCTTGTTCTTCCAACTGGCCGGTTCATGTGTGAAAAGGGACGTTAAACACCATTAACAGCACTGCAATAATATCATTTTCTCCCACCCTGTACTCTTTGGATGATACTTGCATGCAATTTACAAATTACGAGGAAACTATCACCATGTTTGTGGTATTTCTCCCACTAGCTGCAGATGGGGAAATCAAGAGTTCAACGACACACCCAGAGACCCACATCAAATCAGTGTTAGCTGGAAAGAAATGAATTTCAAGCTCTTCATTCCATCTCTAGAGGCGCTCTGACAAACTATACTTCTCTATCTAAAAAAAGGTTAATTATGAAGTCCCCAAGCCTCATAAAAGTAACAGCGGCTAACCAAGAAGCAGAGATCACGCTCCCCATTAAATTCAACTACTGAGCAAAATAACTTTTTTCTACAACCTGCTACAACATCATACTTCATTTTTTCATTCAAGTTACCATAGAGCACAGACAATATTAATAGTATACCTCATGTCTTAGTAATGTACATTCAACATATATCTAATGAAGACTCCTTAACCAGAAAGAGCCTCATCTAACCATCCCCGTAACCAGAGATATACTACAGACAGAAATTCATCAATTTTTGTCAACATTCCAAATGAAAAGCAGATTTACATTACAAGGAAAACAAGTTTCTTTTACACTTAGAGACTGAAATAGAAATTATATTAAGATACAGAATACTGAAACTTCATCCCAGCCTAATAAACAGTCCTTATGATCCAAGATGTCAGCTTACTCCATGCTTTATGAGCATAAGGCATCTTACAGGAAAAAGTGAAAAGAAAAAACAAAATAAAAAAACCCAACACATGTGAATATGAACAGAAGCAGATAAGAAAGCACAACTGGTTAGCGCACCAACGCCATAGCACAATGCTAGCCTCCTGTATGTGTCCAGGCAAAGAAACTTTAAGGAAGATTGTGGAAAAAAAAGGTAAAAAATTACTTACTAGAAAAATATAAATAGATATAAAGCTCCTTTGTTCAGCAATATGAAAACTGCTTGCAATTTAATTTCCTGAGGTGGTATACTGATATAACAAGCAGAGAAGAAATTCAAAGGACCTTTCTTAAATTTTTACAAAACAAATAAATATGTCTGACCCTTTAAACAAATTTAAAGATTGTAGAATGTTCACCAAAAGCAAGCTTCCATTATTGAGCTTGCAGGAATATCAATTTTAGAAAGAATGGTCAGATCTTAATGAAATCAATCCTGATTCCTGGAATCAAAAGGAGTCTTCAAGCACACTGAAGTGATGCTGCGGGCATCGCCAAGCTGAGGACACCTCACCTGCACCCTCTGCTGGTACTGAATCTGCAAGGAGCTTTGAGATGATCCCGGTGTGGCCAGCCCGGACACCCCCTCCATGCGCTGTGAAATGAAGTTGTTGAGGGATCTCAGGGTGGAGAAGACAGTGGTATTATTTTCCAAGTCCTCCATGGCTCTGGAAATACACAGAAAGTAATCAGCAAAACATTCAGAGCAACCTACAGTATACTGGTTGCTTTGCTAAAGAGAGATACAACACCGCCCTGAGGGAACATCAAATGCAAGGTCTTCAGATTTACAGGGTACAAAACCTAATCTGCTAGTCACTACTGGGATCCACAGATTGCTGCTGGGATCAGCTTGAACCAGAAAACACTATCCAACCAAGGCTGAAGCTGTAGGGCTCTGAAATGAGAAACTGATGCAAGACGGCCTGTTCTTCCCTGAGCTTTCTACCTGAAATGGTTTTATTTTATTGAAATACATTCTCTCCTGAATCTCAGCCTATAAGCATGAGCTATCACAAGCTATACAAAATTGAATTCCTCTTTGCTATATAATCAAGATAGATTCTTGGATACAAGATAATATTGTAGGATGTGAAGTTCTACAACACAGAACACTAACAAACAGAATCCATTACTCTTGCTTCCAAACATTTCAGGCTGATGGCAGGGGGTAGAACTAATTCCCTACTAGCAGCAAACGCTACCTCCAACACAACACGATTCTGGTTCCCAAAACGCACTTTGGAACCTAACTTCCAGCAGTGAGACTTCCCAAGTTCACAGATCACTTCTATAACTAAAACTGCGTCTCCTCGTTCACAGTAAAGTTTTTGCAATTCTCCCTTCAAATCTGGAAGGGTACTAAACTAAAAGGCCAAAGACAAATAAAGCCTGGAGCTGAAGAAAGCCTGCAAGGTCTCGCTGGGGACTTGGGGAAGCCTCAAGTGAGGCCCACAAAGCCTCACAAGCATGGAAGAAAGCTCAGGACCAGGAGAGGCAACCCACAACATTCACATGGGCTCCTACCACAGACACAGATTTGAGGTGAACTTTCAGGGTCATGCACTCCCAGAGTAACACAGCGGTTATTCTTCGGATTTATGTAATTCACAAAGAGGAGACATAAGGGAAGCACACAGAAAACCAATCAGCCAAAACCCTGAAACGGAGAAATAAACTTAACAGCAGAGTAAGTTTTCCACACAAACCACTCCGCAGCATCTACAGTATACCTTTAAGGTGCTAGCAAGCTGGTATACGCTATCCTGTGTACGACTTATGGATAGTTCACAACCACCTGACCGATCTCACTTTTTTTTTTTTTTTTTTTTTTTTTTTTTTGAAAAGAACGCCTTCTTACCGGAGGTCCTTGTCTGTCCCCGCAGCGATCCAATTGAGACGAGGAGTCTCTCCAGAGAAATCTCCAGGGGTACCCAAGAGAATCCTTGACTCAATGGGTCCTGCAGCCAGGCAGAGTGGGGTCTCCTGGCTGGCTTGCCAACTTAAACAAAGAAATAAACTTAACAGCAGAGTCAATTATACTGTTAAGCCAAATTCTTTACTTTTTTCAGTGCTGGGGATCATCCTCCATGCGTGCTCCAAACACCGGATGCTCTTGTGTTGCTTATATTCACATAACTATTACATATGCATTACAATTTTTGAAAATTTTGACGTACAATACATCTATACTAAGAAATAGTTGGTGATGTTAGTTATAATTGTTTAGTTTCTTACTTACATCTATTAATTATTAGTTAAATATAAACTAAGCACTCTGCTTCTAAACAAAGTATCACTCAATCTTCCGTCTCCCTCTTGTCATGCAGAAGGATCTAAAACTTGAAAAATATCCCCTCGTTTTGCAGGTGGTCAGAAAACATTTATCACGTCAATTGGTTAACGATGGGTACCTCTTTTGTAACTTAATCACAGTAGACATTAATTTAGCAGCTTCTCTTCAACCCAACTGAAAACGTTTATTCGAAATAAGTACTTCGGTACCACATGCAAATAAATTCAAGAGAGAGCACTGACAACAGGTAACCGTGCTCCGGCAAAGCTGCTTTGAAACCAAGAGCAGCTCCAAGCGTTCCGAGGACGCGCACACGCCGCCCCCGCTGCGGACCGGCCCCCGGGCCAGGCTCCTGGAGGGGCACACGGGACCCCTCGCCCGCACAGCCCCGCGGCCGAGCCCCGAGAGCGGCCGCGCTGGGCACGGCGGGGTTTGCCCTCACAGACCCGCCCGGGGCGCCGGGAGGGAGCGCGGCCCCGCCTCGGGGGCGGCGAGCGGCCGCCCGGGGGTGGGAGGAACTGGGGCGCAGCCTCTCTGCCCCGCTCGCACGCCGCCGGGCTCGGCCGGGCGCGAACAGCCAAGCCGTGGGAGCGGGGTGGGAGCGCCGAGCGGAGCGGAACCGGCGGCCTCCCCGGCGGCCTCACACCCGCTCCCGCCCTCACTCACCCGCCGCCCCGCTTGGATCTCCCTCCTCGCCCCGGCGCCGAGATCTCACGGGAACTCGCGCGCAGCTCTCGCGATAACGGCGGCCCGAGCCGCCGTAACGACGGGACTAGGCGCGCCGCGCCGTACCGTAATGCACCGCCTCGGTGCGAAAGTGATTCGAGCTCAGCCTCTCCCCTCCAACCCACCCCCCCAAAACACCCTTGCGACACCCCCGCCCCAGCGCAGCTGGAGGAGCAGCAGGGATAAGCCTACGCTTGGCCAGCGCCCTGCTCGCCCCAGTCCCTGTTGCAAATTGCAGGTAATCGAATTTTTTGAAGAGCACAGTGACATCAGTGTTTTTCCTCCCCAAATGCACAAGAACACCCAGCTCCCCAGTTCAGGCAGCTGGGCTAACGCTTTAATGCACACCAGCATGGAGATCCGGATGGGGAAGTTTTGAAGTACTTAAAATTTGATAAATCTGTTGGCAATTCCGAATGAGATGTTTATGAGAAAGATCTGGAAGCCTTGGACAGTGCTACCAGCCACTCTTATAACTCATGCCACAGTCAGCCTGATAAAAGTGCTATTAAATGTAAAAGTTGTCACTTCCCGATAAGGCAGCAGCTAAATCTATTTTTGCAAACAGAATTCTAGCAATTCAATCAGTAATTCTGCCTGTCTGGGATCCAAGGAACATCTTGTCATTTCACCTAAGACATACCATTGGTCAAATATAAAACATTACCAAAAACACAGGGGAAATTATCTTTTCAGTAGCAATGACCCTGCCTTACTGTCATTTACTGGATTTATGAGTACAATGAAGCAGCAATTTCTAAATATAACCTGTGTCTTTAGAAAAGGCAGCAGAGCCATCAGGCTGAATATTCCAGAGCCACAGTCGTGTATCCTGAGCGGCCGATCGTACGTGACAATGCAGATCCTGACATGCACGAAGCCATTATCTGTTTTTACGTGTGCTAATAAATTGCATCAGCTTTTAGGAAAGATGAAGAGGCAATAAACTGGCTCAAACTCCCCTTGCTGTTTCCTCTCATTCTGACAATTTTCTTTATGGTTAGTCTCAAATACAACGCCATCAGTAGTGCGATGATTCTCAAGCACACATTAAAAACCTCATATAATCATGGCTTTATTTTCATTTCCATTACTGCAGCCCTAGAGGTTGCCTTTCAGATTACTCCTCTCCATTCCCAACTGTTTTCTCCACAGGTGAGAAGCCAGATTGGATGTCTCTGGTTGTATAATTAGTGGATAAACTCAGTAGGACACCACTCCGGTTTATTTTTGCATTTGAAAAGCATGATGTATTTTGAAAGAATCATAGCAGGTTTTCCCAAGTTGTTCTCAATAAAGAAATGGT
Organism: Caloenas nicobarica; assembly: GCF_036013445.1. NCBI lineage: Eukaryota > Metazoa > Chordata > Aves > Columbiformes > Columbidae > Caloenas > Caloenas nicobarica. The sequence goes on along the minus strand of NC_088258.1, from coordinate 5,099,249 downwards.
TCAAATTAGGGGTCTTAATGGTGGGATTTTTGTCTAAACACATGCCAAATTCAGATTTCCAATCAATGTCTGATCACCTGTTTGACCATCAGCGGTTCATTTCCCTTTGTACAGTCTTGCCAAATAATAAGATTCAGCTGAGTCCTTCCAACTGGCCTGAGGCTTTATAATTCTCACATCCTGGAACTGCTCCTTCAGTCTGTTTTGTAGAAGATGGGACTCACGTCCATCCCAGAATTTACAGAGCATTGTTCCTTTTGGCTTTAAAATACTTTGGGACAGTTTCAGAAGGCCTAAACAGAGATTGATCAGCTTCTGATGATCCAGTTCTTTAATGCCTGTTGCATTCGGTGCCATGTCGCTCAGGATAACGTCCACCTTCTCTGCAGGAAGCAGACTCTGAATCGTGCGCAGCGTGCTCGGGTCTGCAATGTCCGTCTCCGACAGGAAAACTGCTCCTTCCAGAGGAGAAATCCGCAGGAGGTCAACACCAAGGACGAAGCCAGTGGGGACAGCAGGATCTAGATTATAAGAATGAATGACACACTGAACACACATAATGGTTGCAAACAATGTGCATATGCATTAGCTCCATACCAGACAATAAACAAAAACATATCACCTGCCACGTCAGGTCTTCTTGCCCTTAGTTTGCTGTGTGCATCTGGATGAATGATTTGCTATAAGCTAATCCACTTGAGACATGAAAATCAGTTACTTTGGATAAGCAAGGAGTGTTTTTCTTGGTTTTTCTCCTGCTATTTGAAGGCTGACAGTCCAGAAATCCTGAATAGTACTGTAAATATCAATGGCTTGAAACACATAAACCCTACATAGTGGTTACTAATGTTTTTCAAGAAGGAAAATAAAAATACAGAAAAGCCAAATTATCTGCTGGAGGCCACACACATTTCAGAACTGGATGAAGGGATCCTCTCCACAACACAGTCCTTTGTTAAGCCTACAGTAGCACCTCATGGTAAGGTTTTATTTCACAAACGTTATTTCTCTGGACCATACGAAGATTTTCACTGTCATGTAGACACACGCCTCCACGCTTCTATCAGCGACCCTGGTGTTTCCGAGCACCCACGTCCCCTCCCCACACCGCCACCACCTCAGTTCAGTTTTCTCACATGCTTCAAGACGAGCAACATCCCCACCTTGCCTGCCGAAAACGTGCACTTACCGGTACCTAAGGCATTAACCCTCTCTACAGCAACCTGGCTCCAAGCACCAGGTGCAGCTCCACAGTCAAGAACACAAAGTCCTGGACGAAGAATACGAAGCTTGTCATCGATTTCCAGTAATTTGAAGGCGCTTCGGCAGCGGTAATGCTGCCGCTTCGCCGCCTTGACAAAGGGATCCTTCAAATGCCGCTGCAACCACCAGTGCTCAGTTCCAGTTTTCTTCAGAAACCCCGCCGTGCTGTGGAGACATCTGCTCACCAAACGCCGACAGCTGCCCAGGAAGACAGGCAAGTTATCAATTAGTGCATAATCACCACGCATTTCAGAATTCCCTACAGTGATTAACTCTAGCTTCGACTACAGCCCCTCCATGCATCACCGGGCCCAAAAAAAGCCTCCAGACTTGAGATTCTCTGGCACCTTCAGTTATCTGGTCCAACCCCAACGAAAAGGGATGTGTTTTGGACAGAGGCCTCACAGCGAAGGCAGGAACGGGTGTCCCACACGCACACAACTCCTCGCTCCCGCTCTGGCGCTGGCGTTTGAGGCCCGTGAGTGTCAGAGCGACCCGGCCGGGGCCTGGGCTGCCCCGGGGGGGCTGGAGCCTCCATGGGGAACACGAGGGGTTCGGCCCCCCTGCCCCCGCGCTCCCCTCAGAGGAAGGAGCTCCCAGAGGCTCCTGTGTCTCTGGGTGGGGGACACGCTGACAGCCACGGGCGCCGCCACCGTCTTCCACCCAACGAACCCCCGCGCCCCACTCCTGAGGAAAACTTAAGGCGCCGGGACACCCCCGCAGCACCCCGCGGCCCGGCACCGAGCTCTCCGCAGCGGCCTCGCCACCAACCTGCCCCCGGCGGCGGCAGCGCCCCCCGCCCACGCCATGATGCCGCCTCAGCCCGGCCCTCCCGCCGCCCCGCACGGCTACCGGGGGCGGGACCGGGAGCGGAACGGCGGCGGCGCGGGAGGAGCCGGGCCGGGCCGCTTCTGGCGGGGGACACAGCGGTGGGTGCCGGGATGTGGGCGGGAAAGCCGGGGGTTTGAGGCAGGGCCGTGCGGGCTGGCGCTAGGGGTGGGGGTCCTGGGGGGGATCAAGGGTTTGGGGAAGCGGTGCTGGGTTGCGAATTTGGAGAGGGAGGTGAGGGGATGGGGGGGTCAGGGTTCGGGGAGGGAGTGCGGAGGGGGCAGGGGAGCGAGGGTCAGTGGGGGGTGTTAGGGAAAGCTGCCTGGCAGAAAGGGATCTGGGGGTGTTGACTGACAGCCAGTGTGTGCCCAGGTGGCCAAAAAGGCCAACAGCATCCTGGCTTGTATCAGGAGTGTGGCCAGCGGGACTAGAGCAGTGATTGTGCCACTGTATTCGGTGCCGGTGAGACCCACCGTGAATCCTGTGTGCAGTTTTGGGCCCCTCGTCATAAGAAGGGCATTGAAATACTAGAGAGAGCGCAGAGGAGGTGACGAAGCTGCTGAGGGGCTGGAGCACAAGTGTGATGGGAGCGGCTGAGGGAGCTGGGGGTTCAGCTGGAGAACAGGAGCTGAGGGGAGACCTGATCACTGTCTGCAACTGCCTGAAAGGAGCTTGGAGCCAGGGGGGGTCGGGCTCTGCTCCCAAGTAGCAAGTGACAGGATGAGAGGAAACGGCCTCAAGTTGTGCCAGGGGAGGTTTAGATTGGGTATTAGGAAAAAATCCTTCAGGGAAAGGGCTGTCGGGCACTGGAACAGGCTGCCCAGAGCAGTGGTGGAGTCACCATCCCTGGAGAGGTTTAAAAGGTGTTTAGACGAGGTTCTTAGAGACATGGTTTAGCGCTAGAGTTGGGTTATGGTTGGACTGGATGATCCTGAGGGTCTCTTCCAACTGAAATGATTCTATGAGAAGTGGGCACTGGGGACTCAAGGGTTTGGGCTGGGGATGGCAGGACCAGGCATTCGGGGAGGGGGCCTGGGGGCATCAGGGCTGCCTGGGCCTGAGCAGCAAGTCCAGGTTTTGTCTCCCTGTCCCCCAGGCCGGGGAAGCAGCCTGGCCTCCCACCCGGGGGGTGCCGGGAGCCCCTGGTGCAGTGCGTCCTCCTCTTGCCCGCAGGAGCCATGTTCACAACCAGGCTCTTCACCCTGGTCCTGGTGGTGCAGCCGCCCCGTGTCCTCCTGGGCATGAAGAAACGCGGGTTTGGAGCCGGGCTGTGGAACGGCTTCGGGGGGAAGGTGCAGCCAGGGGAGAGCATCGAGGAGGCCGCTCACAGGTGAGGCCAAGGCAGGTGTCGGGGCGCAGGTTGGGCTGTGGGGGTGTCAGACCCTTTGTGGTGGGCTGCAGGTGGAGTTACCACAGCTCAGCTGATCAGGAATGCCCTCGGAACCGGTGTGTTACCCAGCAGTGCAGCCATGAGCCATCTCTGAGCAGAGAAAATCACCCGCTCCACAGGAGATGAGGCATTATCCACATGTACAAAGAAGCAGGATTGTTCCTCATTACCTGTCATCTGCAAATCTTTAACTGGCATCCAGTCTATGAGTAACTGGAAGTTACCGAGTTTCCTCCTTCCCATCTCTTGGACTCTGATCTAAACCAAGACTTAGTCTGCTAGTGGTGGACAGAAGTTCTTGCACTGTTCAGAAACACGCAGAGTTTAATTTTGGCTGTATAGCAGCATTGCAATTTATGCCATTGTACTGCTATTGTTTAAATTTTGAAGCTATTTTCCAGTAGCATTTTTAGTACTGCGTGAAAATGTAGTGACAAAATAGTAGAAATTGTCAGGGGTCCCTTATGAAAGGCGGTATGCAAATGTATTATTTGACTGCATGGTGGCATTTTTAAGCCCAAATGCTGAGCTAGGGAATTGAATTTCATCGGTACAGAGGTACAGTACAATTTTTGAAGCCATTAGTGCTGGTTTATTCACGTTAATTCTTCTGTCTAGTCATTGAAATGAAATAGCAGATCACAGCTGAGTTGCTAAACTCCTCTAAAAATTAGATACCTTATTCTTTACATGAATGTTACTGATACAAAGCCACTGTTTGCCACCTCCTCACTTTGACATATGCCCAAAATTGCCCTCGCACCTGCAGGAAGTGCTGTGTAGGTTTGTTCAACAGCCACCCAACAGCTTTTGCCCTGAACCATCTCCTCAGCTGTGCCAGCACAACCGCCCGGGTTCTGCGGTGAGATAATCCAGGAGACAGGAGGGTTCTCTATGCAGATGTGCACCCAGCAGTGCACAGCATTACCATACCTGCCGCTCACATCTTGGCTTTTTGTATGGTTCATCATCTCTGAGCAGGGGGAGGGAGATCAGTTTTGTTAGTTAGATCGGCCTCCGTTTGCCGGCTTATATTGCCACTGACTGTGGTGTAAATCCAATGATTTAATTTTGCATTTGGTTTCCTAGGTGTGTGTTTATCTGTGCTGGCCCGGCAGTCGCGTAAGGTGTGAAGTGTCCTCACGGCACACATAGTTAAATATTAAGCTGAAATGTGAACAAAAGTTTCCTGTATCAGTAAGATTTCCGTACTCCACTGGATACGCATTCCCTTGAGCACTTGGGCACCTACGGCTCTTCAGCGGCACATGTTGTAACAGGAGCATTTAGCTAGTTCGTTATTTCTAGTTTGCTACATGTAATGTTTCCCCATACTGCATACAGAGCCGAACAGCTGACAGATAAATTGCTTAGAGAACCATAGGAGTGTTGTGCTTTGTTGTTCAATTATCACAGCCTGTAAAATGAGGCTTTTAGCTTCGTTGCTGGAAGACTGCCTCTATTTTAGACATAGTTTCTCAGGAAGATAAACTAAAATTAACTAAGACATAAAGTTGGAATATAATTTTGAAGGATGGCATTCATGAAATTGATGCAAAGGGAAGCTGGAGCCTTAACGATCATTTCCATTACATTTTAAAATTAAGTTACTGCTAAATATGCAACTACATTAATTATTAACCTCAGCTGAAGATACACGGTTTCAAAGCATTCCTTATTTTTGTACATTAGAAAAACCATGGCTAACTTCAAGCTGTGCTGATTCCATTAGAGGCAGGTAAAAATTAAAAAAGCCCTAAGTGCATAGCACAAACAGAGCAAGTAATTGAATGTGCTTCAAGTAGCCATGCACGGTGATGCATGGAAAAGAGCTGCCTGGCAAGTCCCTCTAAGTGCTCTTAAAAGTCTTGCCTTCCAGCCTCTCGTTATGCTAAATGCACTTCCAAGGTGCAGAAGTGGAACATTTACACAATTGCTTTGTGTTTTTTATAAGGCATTTGACTGGGAGATGGTATTTCTAACGTACTGTGTGCAAATGATGTCCTGTGTGCAAATGATGTTACGTAGTGTTATTTAAATAAGCTTCACTTAGCCTCAGAACTTCTAGTATTTATTACCTGCTTCCCCACAATTCTAAAGGCTTTAGCTTGAAGTTGGCAAAGCCTTTTGCCTAAGTGTATCTCCAAGTTCTTAAACCACATCCAGCCACAGTCATATGTCAGCCCACTTCTAACTGATCACAGAAAAGATCACGTTGCAAGGAGTGTATATGAAATAATCAGTTTTCCTAAATCTTCCCCTGCCAACACAGACTATTTTCCTTTAGGAGCTTGAAATAACACACGAGCCAGTCTGACATGGCCCCACTGAACTCTGCTTTGCTGGCTGCGCCCTGCTCCGTTTTACAGGCACAGATTTCACCTTTGGTTCACTGGAAGTGTTTTGAGTGTGCAAGCAAAGCTAATGGCTGGGGTTTTTTTTCTTCAGCTCCTTGCTTTCTCATAAAGAAATCTCTTTCTGGTGCAGGGAGCTCCTGGAGGAGAGCGGACTGACTGTGGACACCTTGCAGAAGATGGGTCAGATCACATTTGAATTTGTAGGCAACTCTGAACTCATGGAAGTTCACATTTTCCGAGCGGATCATTTTCACGGAGAGCCAACAGAAAGCGATGGTAGGTAGCTAGTGGTGGGGGGGACAGAAGGAGGTACTTAAAGAAATGCAGAACTATTCGTGCCAAAATCCCTTTGAGGAGGGAGGCAGTGGGGCTGTAGAGGGAAACTGCTTGTTGACAGATACTCAAAGTCTAGGCAGCAAAACAAAAACACAAGGGAAAGTCTTATGCGAAGTTCTTTTGTTTTCTCCCACCAGAAATGCGTCCACAGTGGTTTCAGCTGGATGAGGTGCCATTCAATCACATGTGGGCAGACGATATCTATTGGTTTCCTCTGCTGCTTCAGAAAAAGTTGTTTCGTGGCTATTTTAAGTTCCAGGGACAAGACACTATCCTGGAGCACACCCTGAAAGAAGTGGAGGAAGTTTGAGGAAACAAAAAGCACTCAGCCCACGTGCTGCTGCCCACATTGGGCTACAACACCATCAGTGCTACTGAGAAGGGTCTACAGCTCTCCAGCAAAGGAGACTTATTTGCAAGGTCATGGGGAGGTGAGGAAAATAAGGGGTTTTCTTAGAGCAAAAATAAAAGTAACGAGATTTTTGCATGCCGTGCTTGGTCTCTGCCACTGGGTGACAGCTCTTGTGCAAACACAACCCTGTTGTGTTTACGCAAGAGCCGGCGCCCAGCGGCATGAGCTACAATTTTTGGCAAAATGCGGCTGCTTGCCGGAACTTTCTGAAGCCGGAGAAAAATTCTGCGGCTCATCTGGGGTGAGCAGCACGGCGTGGGTGCTGCTGGCTCTTGCACAAAGGCGACTTCGTTGTCTTTGCACGAGAGCTGGCAGCAGAGGCTGAGCAGAGTGGGTCACATTGCACACGAGGCGGAATGCTTGCCAGGCTTTCAAAAGAAGTCCCTGGCTGTGGTATAGTTTAGTAGTTAAATGATCTATTAAAAACAATTAAAACCTGAGTGTTGATCCTTCTCTTAGCAGGTGGCTAATTCTTTAGGCTTTTTCCTTGTAGCTGGAAATGTTTTCAAAGTATTAAAAATATTTTTTTTAGTAAAAGCATGTGTGGTTGTGTTGTAAACATCTCATTAGCTTCTAGGCTGTTTAATGGCCTTTCAGGAGTTGGCTTCCTTTCACAGAAACATTAAGTGGACTGTGATGCAGCACAATCCATTAAGTACCTTCTCAATGCCAGTTTCTATACAGTGTTACATCCTGGGACAAGGTGAGGCTTGACCAGCGCTGTGAAAGCCTTTTGAAATGTTTAGCTAGAGATCCCTTTAGAATTCTCCAGCTGAAGGCAGTGTAAGGTGATAGGAGTAAAGAAAACAAAAGTCAGAGGTAGGTGATGGCTCTGTTCGAGCCTTGCTTTCACTCTTGCGGCTCCTGCCATGAACTTGAACTGTTCTGAGCATTTCAAGTAAAAATATGCTGAACAAAATCAACTTTCAGCAAGTCCATGTTGCAGAGTGCAGTCACCTACAGCTGCAGGCTTTGCCGTTCAGGTCAGCCCAACTCAGCATGCTGGGCAGCAAAAACTTGATCGAACTGTGCTAGAAATAACACATCACATATGTAACTTCTTATGCAAGTTTTTTTTGTTGTTGTTGTTTTTAAACACTTGTACAAACACATATAACACTTACAGATAGAATCTTGGAATGTAATATAGGATCTGTAAACATTTCCAGTCTACCAGCTGTAGTAATAGTTCTTTAATTCCTGCATTTGAATAAAGTGCTTCATACATAAGGCTATTTGAGCAAAGCAAAGATACAGGATATTCCAGGCAGGCAAAATTCACACCCTCTGAACAAGATTGTTTCTTCTTGTCTCCCTCCAGCAGCTTTTAGTAATTAATACCACTCAAAATTGCCCTTTTTCATGTGCTCAGTAAGCCACATCTCAGGCAAGAGTTAACACCCTGGACTCCTAATTTTCCTTTTGTGCTGCACACTGACTGACTTATTCGGAGTTTTTGCTACTCACCTCTGCTGCTGACATGGCAGAGTTTCTCGCTGTTCTAACAGAATGGCTTGAGGCAAGTAGAGGAGAGAAAATAAGGACAAGGGGACAGGCAGCTTGTAACAGGAGGTAAGACCTTACTGCATGGTAGGAAATATGGTAGCCAATACCTGTTATGTTATCTTGATTTATTTCCTGATGGAAATTGTATGTTGTGTGGTGAGAGAGAGCAAATTACTCTCTGTTCCTCCAGGAGTTTAGGTAGGAAGAGAACAAGCGCAGCTCAGGTCTGCACTTCTATTTGCTATCCCCTCTTCTGCAGTCGGTTCAATCCTTTTACGAAGATGCTTTCACCAGCACTGACTTCTAGCTCATGACAAAGAGTAATGACATTATTGCTCCTGCTGCAGTTGCAGAGACTGACATGTTTTAAATAAGTTCTGTCCCCAGCTGGTGATCTTTGTCTTTTAGGAAGCAGAAGAAATTGAAGATTGTAAATTAGCCTGTTAAAGATCCCAGGAATTACACCCTTGCATGATCAAAGTAGAAGAGTAAAAGCATGGGAATGCAGCAAAGCACTGTTGAAAACATGTTACAACTTAGGAGGAGCAACTTCCAAGGAAGATGGAAAGAGAGGGAAAGAAGGATCAAAGATAAAGGTTGTATTGTCAATGTAGTTTGGAAAGCCTTTCAACACATTATACCAGTCAAAAAGCCTGTGTATCACCACTTCACAGCTTGAAGCAGAGACCTTAGGAGTGACAAAAACATATAGCCCTTTTGATAAAACATTTTTCAGGCAAAGTTCAGGTTCTCAGCTGTGTACTACCCTGGTACCTGCACAACAGATTTGACAGAAAGACTAGAAGCATTTTCTATCATCACTACTTTGAAGACGTGAAAAGTCCCCACGAGCTCAAGCAACACACAGAAAGCTTCCATTCAAGAAGGCACGTGGACTCTTTGGCGCGACATCTCAGAGGAGCATCAGTTCTTGGACAGGCAGCGCACGCTCCTCAATCACTCTCCTGGTTTATTTAGTGTTTATTGCAACCTACCCAGCTACCAGCAATGGAACCAACTTTGTTAAGTCTTGTTCTCACCCTTGGGCACAGCTCGGCTGTTCGCTGCAGAAGGCGAGAGCGTGGAGAACTGGTTCCCCTACATGGACTACCGTAGACAGACTGCTGCATTTCTCGAGAGGAAGCAAGCTGACCTTGATGCTGCTCTCCAAGCCTGACAGATCCCTAAGCTAAAACAACACAGCAAAGAAATCCCTCACATATTGAGGTAAACATAATAGTGCTATTTGCACACTGACCAGTCTCCCCAGAATAAGGTTTGCAAGCTAAGGGTTGTATGAAATAGTGTATGTGTGTGTTTAGGAACGAGACAGAAGCTTGACAGTCCAGTATGAAATAAATTCTGAAAGTGCCATTCGCTGTATCAGCTTTGAGAATACTAGGCTGCTGTTCTCAAAATACAGAGTAAAATCAAAACAAGAAAACCCCACCCCCAAAACCGCTCTCCTCAAAGAGGCAAGGGCTGATGATGGAGGGATGGGTGTTTTCCCAAAACAACATAATTCCAGTTTCTTCATAGGTCCTGTGGTCTGTGTTTATCATTATTGCAGTCTCTGCATTTGGACTGTAGAATTCTTGCTTTGAAGGAGAACAGGAAAGAGGAGTTAGTCTAAAGCCAAAACGTGGTTTTCTTGTGTTTGGTTTTGTTTTCAAATGAAGTCCAACATTGTAACTTTCTTCTAAATGTAAGAAGTGCAAAGTTCCATTCAGAAATACGGTTTGCAAGTGCTCCTGCAGAACAGAGCCCAGTCATCTACCCAGCCATACTAGTTACATAGATCCACCATATAGATATCAGACCTTGCCCCAGAACATACAGTATTTTCTCAGTTCGACCATTGACCACATCAGGCAAACAAGGCTAAATAAGGGAGGATGGGTACCAAGACCAAGCGAATTATAGCCAGCACCAGCTAAAGATGCCAGGAGTGAAAAGCATTTAAAAATATGGGAACATGCTTTCCACACTTGAACCACAAACTATCTTCCTAATCCAGACAAGGTCAAACAGAAAAAGCTTTTGTGCCATTCTCGAGATATTATCTATTATCATCTTTGTCGCTGTACTGTAGAAACATTTGCCTCCCCAGCCAGTTTGCTCTGACATGTGAGCAGAATCTCTTCTGCATCACTTTGGAAATCTTCAGGAGGAAGAATCAAATCTGTCACAGCCATTCGCAGTTAATCTGTCTCACTGGACAAGGCCAACATGCAGAAGAGAGTTAACATCTGAATTGCTACAAACAGCTCTGAATAATGCATTCTGAGCAAGGTTGTTCGAAAGACTCCTGACACACTGCTTAAGGCCCAGCACTCAAATTCACCCCCGTTAAGTGCACTTTACCACATTTTGAGGGGTGCATGTAATGGTTACGCCAGTCTCATGAAACTGGGCAAATAACTTCTCTTGCTCCTAGGGGAAGAAACTAACCCATAATTTCCGCCTGGACTAGGAAGAGCTTCATGTTGCATTGAATATTCTACATTTAAAAAAAAAAAAATTAAAAAAAGAAAAAAGCTTGCGTGATTGGAGGATTTAATTATATTTCCTGCTAATGGGGAAGTTCCCCAATGGCAAAATACTGTAACGGTTCCAGTATGACAGCAAGCACTCATCCTTGTTAACGTGCTTCCTTTTTACCCACTCAAAGAAAATGCCAAGTCTCAAATTCCCCTTTGGCAGCTATTTTGGCCCCAGAGAAGTTAGGTTCAGGGGAGTCCCGTTCACATAGAATTTTGCTGCATATGTTTGCAGTTTCTTCACTTATCAGTTTCTCTGGAGGATATGCACAATTTCCCCTAAAGCAACATGACATGCGAGTCTGCTCGCCCTACCCCTTGCCTCATGAGGGAAAGTCTCTAGATACACAAAATGAAACATGGAGAATGTTTAGCTCCTTTATCACAATCCCAAATCATTCAGAAAACCCCATTACTAAGGACTGTGCTATTTTTAGAGAGATGGGGAACTGTCAGTTGTCGTCTCTCCTTCACAAACATACTCCAATGCTACCCACAGCCAGAAAAATGACAGTAACATCTTGATAAATACTGATTTTTTGCTAATGCGTTTTATCAGCATTGTGTCCCAGCCTGCTGGTGTAACAGGATATTTCATCTGCTATTAGACCAACGAAAACACCAGCCTTCTGGTCAGCAGCTCTCCAATAGTCCTGAACAGCTACTCAACAGAATGTTGTCAGAACCTCCAGAACAAAATAAACAAGCTACGTTGTAGCTGTTTAGCTTGTACAGTATGAGAGGTTTACAATTAAGGAGTGTTTCATTCAATTATTTTCTCATTTAAGCCAGGCAAACTCCTCTTGAGTTCCTGAACCCAGTAATCTTTGGCCCCAAACTGAAAAATATGAGCAAGTCCCTAGGCTGGCCTGCAACCGTGAACTGAATCGCACGGACAATCCGGCCTGCCCGGCCTCCCGGGGAAAACTGCTGCCCAGCGCTGCCCCCGACCCAACTGCATTAGCGAATCCACCCCCCTCATACACCTATTCTGCACTAAGGTCTAGCAGTAAGAAATCAAATCCAGACACCCATCAGTGGGATGGCTTTCAGCTTTCCTTCAGAGATGTGTCAGCGTGTCTGCAGATAAACATTATTGGAGGACTGTTAGTACAAGATGCAGAGGCATCAGCAACAACACGGCACCAGGTCACACCCTGACCCCATGGAGAGTGTCTGCGGGATAACGAACATCAGCTCTGCCCCAGAGCATTTCGAAATTAAGAGATTGTCTTTGTATCTGTATATTCTGCCCCACATCCAGTCTGTCTAAATCAGAGAGCAGCTCAAAGCAGCAGTATTTAAAAAAAAAAAAAGCCGTTTGGAGGATTCATTCTAACATCTCGAGGTAGAGGTCCCACCCCTTCATTCATTGCACTTCTTGCTCCACACTAGATGCTCAGAGCATTAATTGGAGAAGAAGTTTCCCTCTGGAGGCGACAATGGTGGAGTTGGCATATTGCTAGATCCCACGAAGAGGCAGCTCAACTTCGGCTTCAGTTCATTCCAAACTTTACTCATCTGCGAGTGGAAAAGGAGAGATGACACAACAACACGACAGGTAATTGTCCCACCACACTATTTTAGCAGCAGTTTGAGTACTCAAAAACACAACACAAATTTGCTGAAGTACTTTGGGGAAGTTGAGTGGACACAGATTGTCGATTTTAGACTGGTGCTACAACACAGCTCTCTGAGCATTTTATTGAGCTTGTACGGAAAAGAGATTTCTTGTTCCTTGGTCAGGGGAGCTGACGGAGGAGAGACTTTTCTCATATAACAAATGCAAGAAAGTCAGTACATGAGGAATGCTGAAGGCCATACTCAGAGCTTAACAAAAGGGAGCTCTTGGATTTAGATCAAAAATAAGGAAATTGTCCCTTGTCATCTAATTTCTGTGTAGCACAACAATAATCAGATTCACCTAGCAAACACACATCAGTCATTACAGAATAGCGAGATATTTAATGGCTGGGTCTTCTTCAAGTACCTGTAGGGTAAGTAAGGCCATCTGTAGATGAGAGAAGAAGAAGAAAGAAAAATACAGCAACTGGCTGCAAGCAGACACAGTGTTTTAGAGGGGTTAGAAGCCAGTCTTGATCCTCACCCCAAATTGGAAAGACCTTAGGTGACTTCATAGGAAGTTATGCGACAGCCCAGCTGGACAGATGGTTAGAGGAGGAAGGCCCATGGGTAAAAACAAATACATTCAAATTCTTGTTCGTATTTTGGGAAAAAGGATACAATCCAGAAGAACTCACCTCTTTGTGACCCTGGATCTGGGAGTTGACAAAGGCCCCCAAAATGTGAGACGTGAGAGGCAGATAGATGTGGATGAGCTGTGTCTCCTGATGCAGGCAATACAGAGAGAAGTAATTCCGCAGCTCCATGGTTAGGATCGCGTTTTCTTGCTGAAAGAAGAGGACCTCTGTGAAACATGTTGCCAGGAAGAGGGTGCCAAGGAGGTTCACTTGCGGCAGGAGAAAACAGAATTCCTCACCATACTAGCAACTCAAACACATACCAAAAACCTAAAAAGACAGTTCCTGGACACATTTGATATGACAGCAACTGCACTTTCCATTGTGCAGATAGTTGCTTTCCACAGCTCCTGCAAATGATATGTTGCCAAAGAGCCAGTTATAAGTGTTGAGGAAAACAAGCGTGTTTTCCTTGCAGCACAGCAGGTAGCTCAAATTGCCCAAAGTCCAGGTACCCTTTCGGTCTAATGGCTTTCTGCAAATATGACTGACCTACACAGCAGCACCAGTATAGAGTCCAGTCCCACCCTTTGCTCTCCCAGGCACCTGCCCTACCTCCACAATCCGAGACTCCAACTGCTCCACAGATTCGGGTTCTTTGTTCTGCACAGTGGCACTCATCATCTGCCTCTTCATCATGCTGTACTTGTGCAACGCTCGCTGGTGCTTGTGCAACACCCCCTTCTCATGTCTTTCACACAGGTCCTTCATGGGAAAAGGAAAAACCAGGTGCTTAGTGGAAGCTAAGAGACAGCAAGCACACAAGCCAAGTACATCAAGAACACAAACACATGGTCACGCTTTATGTAGTTTCCTACGCTGCAGATTTTTGTTTTCAAGAGGGTCAAAAAAAGTTGGCAGCTTAAGAACTCAAGAAACAAAACTGCTTGGACTCAGACCAGTGAGCTTAAGAGGCAATCTGGAGCATCACTTCTGCCAACATTTTGGATCTTATCAGGCCTCTCATCTTTTGTGCTCTTCTCAATATCAAGTGCTGGCAATTAACTGTGGTTAAGAGTTTGCCAGTGTCCTTCTATTTCAGTCCAGGCCTGGGAATGTCAGGAGAGGCTGCCATGTACAGTTTCAGCAGGTGCTTCTGAAAAATAGTGCATTTGACCACAAGATTAGTATTAACAAAAATTATTTCATTCGGAACTGAACTCATGTCTCCATGATCGAACCAGTGATCTAATTCACTGCTTTGGCTCAAAAGCAGCCAAATCTGGAAAAAAGTCAGCTGATCCATATAGTTCAAGAAGTCATATTTTTAAATTCCTTGCAGGGTTTGCTGTTTGGCAAGTTCTCATCACAAGATGAGCTGACCAGTAAGGCTGTAGAGTGAGCTAAGGCCAACAGCCACTCCCCTCCCTCTGCCAGATGCCCAGTTTGCCTCTGAACTGGCCTCCCAGACAGTTTTCCAGCCAGTTGGCGTTTACACCCTTTAAAAAGCACAAGCTTGCTCTAAACAACTTGCTCATTGGCAGAAGAACAGCAGAACTCACTTTATAGGACTGGAGTAAATCCAGGAAGAGGTTCAGCTTCTCCACCACATCATTCTCTTCCTGTTTACCCTAGAAAACAAGGAAAAAGTACATTTTACTTAAGCCTGGCAAGAACCAACACCACAGTTTTCACATCCTTACACCATGCAGGCCCTCCGCCGTATTCTCCAGGGCACATCAACGCTTACACAACTCCATCAAAAAAATCTTTCAGATGGCACTGGAGTGTTTAGTCTTCAGTATGCAGAACAAAGATCTGACCGCAGCAGGAACAGCTTTTCCAACTGACTGATCATTGCAACAAGAGGAGTTGGGTTCACAGTCCTGTGCCTCAGTCCTTTCACCTCTCTCTGCCTGGAATTTCTTGCTCTTGCAGATTCCTCCAATCTTTCATCTTCTTTTCTTACAAGTTAACTAATCCATTAAAGCTATAAATACCTGCCTGCTCCCCACAATAATTCATGCATCAGAAGGCAGAGATAAGACACTAAGTCAAATTTCACTTTTTTTTTTTTTTTTAATTTTACTAAATACTGTCTTTTCTTCCTGTATCAATAGAGCTCTGTGGAGCATGAACTCTGGAGAAAAAGCCCAGGTCTGACTGATCTATAAAAGCATGCTGAGTATTTTAACACAATGAGATGAAAAGAATTGAAGACAAAACTATTATTTTTCCTTTCCAGACTGTCATGTTCCTACATTATTCTAACAGTCATTATCACACTGCACACTTACACAGGAATATAATGATTCTGTCTGAATGACTTTCATGTAATATTTAAGCACATGAATGTCAAAATTTGATTCAGGAGTAAATTATTCTGGATTTTCTGTAGCAGATTAATAAAACAGTATGCAGGACTTTTGGACAGCTCACTATAGTAGTACAACTTGTCCAATAACTATCTGAAATGAAAAAGGAAAGCAGGCTTTTCCCTCCTTTCCCCTGCCCATTATATTCTTTCCCATTTTAACACAGTCCAGGTTTTCCATTCAAGCTTGAACAAGCAGGCTGCTGTTGAGGATGTGAATTTGGACAACCACCTCCCTCTTCACTCTTTAAGTGACAACACCCACAGAGCTTGTGGTTCAAGATGAAACTTAAGGCAGCAATGCACCTCCTTCATTTTACAAAAAGAAAAAAAAAGAAAGAAAGAAAAAGGTAAAGAACTCACCTGCTGTACAGCTTTATCTGCCAGCAGTGCAAATTCAACAGACAGACCCTTCAAGGCTTGTTTCAGAGTCCCCCATGTGCTATCATTCAAAGCAGCCCAGGAAGGAAGCGGTGTAGTGTCTGAGCCCAAAGCACTAGGAGAAGAGAAGTAGTATTCAAATCTAGGAGACAAATTCGACTAGGTAGATACACCTATTTGCAGACAGCAGTTCAGAGGTTCACATGTGTCTAACTAGCTCGCAGTGCTGAGCTACTACTGCACAATCACAAATGCAGAGACGTGTATACACTGACGGGAAAAAATAATAAAACCAGTATTTGAATGTCAAGGTATGTGCATTTCCTTTTCTCTCGCTCTGTGGAACACCAGTGGAAAGCCTGCATTTTCTTCTTTCATAGCAGGAAAAATTTTATTATGACCTACAGCACGCATTGAAATACCTATTCTTACCAGACTATTTGCGCGTAAACCTTGCAACAGTTTTGAGCTCTGAAACAACAGAAAAATCCTCTTCCTCCCAACCTACCTTAGCTCCTTCCCAAATATGAGAAGATCCGAGGCATTATCAATGGCTCTAGAAGCTATTCTCTCCGCACGGTCCCGAAGCTTATAAAAGCTGTTATAAATATTTCTGATGAGCTCCCTGCTGGCAGCAAACTGGGCCTGTATGTCAGCTGGAAGGAAGTCCTGAAGAAGTGCAAGAGAGATTACTAGTGGATAAATCAAAGGCACATGGATATACATTAACTGTGGGCACACCATCCAGCCGACAGAGAGAGAGGCTTCCCTCTCGTGCTGTGCTGTAACAACCCTGAAGAAATTAGCTTCACAATTCAGGTGCCCAAGTCAGACGCCATACAAATACTCCTAATTTTCAGAGACAAAAAGAGGTTCAAATACCAGGTGCAGACAGAGTGGGCAAGATCTGCAATTCTACTACACAGTTAAAACAGGGTTGGTGAGGTTTCAAGCTCACAGGTTCTGATCGGATGCT
The DNA here is from genome assembly GCF_036013445.1 of Caloenas nicobarica. Taxonomy (NCBI): domain Eukaryota; kingdom Metazoa; phylum Chordata; class Aves; order Columbiformes; family Columbidae; genus Caloenas; species Caloenas nicobarica. Next base: position 5,082,685 of record NC_088258.1, on the reverse strand, counting down.
ACTAGTAACTGCCAGCCTGGCAAAGTCAAGCGTGTACGGAAAGTTCAGCTCTTTTTGACCTGTGTACCGCTGGTAAAAGCCTGAATTAAGCTCCAGTTGCAAAACTTTCTGCTAGCATTGCAGGAACTTGAACAACAACTTGCTTTCAAATTGCTCAATGAACACAGTGAATGTATATTTTAAACTTGCCGTAGCACTAATCACCGGGATAAACAGATGCATAGAAAAAGTGTAACTAACTTCTCTATAAGAGTCCAAATTACACCTCCACAGGGAGAGGACAACAGACAGAATGAGGACATGAACACACGGGGAAGACATAAATCTAGACATCAGCTTTCAAACTGTGCGGTATGTCCATTTTTTTGTTATGCAAGTACAAGTAATTACTGAGAAACGTTCTAAGCAGGATTCATTGTTTAATTTTATCATATTCACGAACGAGCATATAGCTAGAAATATCAAGCCCTTAAGAGTCAAATATTTATTTGATCTTTTTGATAAAATTGCAAGTTTAAAAGTCCTTCAAACTTTCGAAATAACTCTCTCCCACTTAAAGTCTCCATCACTTAAACGCCGCAACCGATCCATCTGGAGGAGAGCCATTTAAACAAGGATAATACGTTGCAAGAAATTCATATACGTACCTTGGCCTGGGTAGCTAATCTGCAGGTCATAAATTCATCTCCTACTCCCTGGACCAACTCTCTTAGCTTATTCTGTACATCCTGGAGAAGATACAGAATCAAATGAGTGTGAAAGAACTAAGTAACACACAGGAAGTTCACACAGGTCTCAGATTTATTGCAGTAGTAAGGCACAAGTAGGTGGACATAGCCTTGCCCAGGTTAGGTTTAATTTAAGTAGAAGTATAATATGTACCCTCTAAGAACAGTTATCATTTTCAAAACACTATACTCCTGGCATCGAGGAAAATTACCTTCCACTTTCCAGTTGTAGAAATACTTATTGAGAGAAAATTCTCCTTATCACAGGGAGCAACAATGTGTAGGTCAGAAGCAATTGTGAACTCTGTGCCCAACGAAGCAGTTCCAGGAAGATATGCAAACTCGAGACTATTGCTAACGAGTACTCACTGAGCCGCTGAATGACAGGAAGAGTTTCAAGAGCACATCTTCTGAGAAGGGGGGATGTCGAGCCACCAGGTTTATAAAACGCTTCAGCGCTCTCCTCCTAGATTCTATGAATTCTCGATCAGCTACAGGGAGAAACATTAAATTTCGATTAATGCACCACAGATTACAGGTGCTCAGAAAGACAGAAAAGAAAGCACTCAGTCCAATAATTTATTTGTACTTATAACCCTTGCTAAAGCATTGTAACAAAACCAAAGAATGATGGGTTACCAGTAATCTGTCTGCTGCCTAAAACAGAACAAATATTCCACCAGAACAAATAGTCCTTCAAGTGGTTCTTTACATCGTACTGAAATCCAGCATATATATCTCTGTGTGTTTATTTTCACAGAGTGGGCCAGATAAGCAGGATAAACAACAAAGTCTAAGACCTGAAGCCTCCACTTACAAGCTGTGGGTGTACAAAGGTGTTTTGTTTTGGGTTTTTTCCCCTGAATCAATTCCATAGCTGGTCCCCAAAGGGAATCTCACTTTGCTTGGGACTCCTGGGAAACGCACAATACCGCCGCTTGCCACTGCAAAGTGATCAGCCCACAAATAATTATGGGGCTTTTGCTCACTATTCTGAAGAACTCACTTCAGTGTGCTGTACCCATAAGAGTCCCTCTGCCACACTTTTAAGCATTTAGGGGCTAAAGGCACAATAAAGGTGTTTTTTGTTGTTTGTTCAAGATCAGTGCCCATATTTTTCACACAAGATGTGAGAAAGTACCCTGGGAAACCTGCACAGCCAACTGCAGGACATCCACCCAGAGTCCTTACTTGTCCAACTGAAAAGTTCTGCTTGTCTTCCTGAAAAAAGGCAGAGTTTCAGTTTGGTGATATTGCAGGAAGGCAGTAAATCAAAAAATCCTGGAGTTTTTCAGGAAAGGTGAAAAATTAAACTAAAATAAGTGTGAAGGAAAAGAAAGCAGTGCAGAACAAATTAAAGGAACGTTCTTATCCATGACAACACTCGTACCATGAAAGGGCATTACTCTTTTGCCTCAGTTTTAAGTTGGTAGTTTACTGGCTGCACAGATTCTCTATAATGATCCTTAGCACGGTATCACACGCCAAATGATTTTTCTGACATTAGTGTTGCAGATCTTCATTTTGCTTTGTTCGTATTTAGCCTACAAGGAGATTTCTGAAATCGTCTACATGCTTCCTACATGATCTGCCTCGGTTTGCTGCTGTTCCAAAACAAGCAGAGCACACTACCAGATTTTCTTCATCTGACAGATGGAAGCAAGTAGACCATCATGGAAATAAAAGTGTAACTCGGTAGATGAGTACACAGAGTATAAAAAGCACGTGGCTTTGCTCATCTGGCTCTGGGACTAAGGAGGCTGGAAGGGTCACACATCTACACTAATCCATCAAACCCCGCATCCTGCAATTCCATGTGTAGGTCCATTAACCTACCCAGAAACAAAAACTACTCATTCCATTTCTTTTTTTCCTGTTTGTAGTTTCTATTAAGTCCACTTACACAGCTTTGCTATATGGAGTCACTGGTCTAAAGACAATCATCCCTCTCTGCCTTAACACAGCTTTGGACTGGATTAGTACTGTACTCCTAGTGCATTTTGAGAGCTAATCTTATCAGTTTTTTCTTAAACGTATGATATCTGCAGGAAAAACTGCGCTGGGGAATGCACAGAAATATCAACACACCAGCAATGCAAGGAAATAACAGTGACTGACAAATTATATATATTGGCGGCTTCTTTCAAGCATCTCTGTCTGCTGAGATTAACCAGAGAAGGTCACTTTGCTAACAGGTGTTGCATGAAATGGAAATTCTGGCAATTCTGGCTGAGAACACGGAATCGGGTCAAATTCAACCAACGGGTTTTCACAACCTCAAAAGAACGGTCTTCACAATTTACATTCCATCATAAGAATATATGACCATTGAGGCTTTTTGGCACTACTATTTTGCTTTGTTCCGTTTCATTATACACCCTGCTCCGCTCACCGTTTCTCAGTTCTTCTTTACTGTAGCAATACATGGACTCCTTGAATGGAATAAATTATTTATTGAAACACGTTAAGCTCAGCAGCACGGGCAGGAGACAAGACAGTGAAAAGCTTGTTCCTTCACAGATAAAGTAGAAAACAAGGCAGGATTTTATACAGTTATGCAACATTTGAAATAATAAAAGTTTGAAACCAGTGCCAATATTTCAGAGCAGCAAAAATTGTACCTGAAGAAGCTTTGATATGCTTTCAGTCTTGGGATACTGTATTGATTTCTATTCTAACAGCTAAAAGGTAGTTGGATCCATGTCAGTCAGCTTTTAGTTTCTGGTTATCCTTTTTAGCTCCTTTTTAGAGCAGGATAAAAAAGGGTAATAGCTACTTCAAGGCAGCTGGTTCGCCTGCCAGAAAGACACCTTTTTGTACATAAACTGAACAAGTGTAATTACTATTGCCTGCATCATAAGGCTTCTGTGCAAGGTAACACTACAATATGCAATGCTGAAGCCCTTCATGTAACATCCGTGTGTTTGCCCGTCCCTTTTAGGTGGGAACGAGGTCGGGACCCTACACGAACTCTGCAGGATCAAGTGCGGTCTCGCCGGAGAAGCAATTATGTTTCATTCACACAATCAGCTCCTCTGCAGTTTTAAGCCTTTAAATACAGAGGTTTGTGGGTTTTTTTTGTTTGGTTGGTTGGGTTTTTTTTAATCTTTACTCTTCTCTTGCTATAGAAAAACACTGGTATTTCCACAAACCTTTTCTATCCTGAACACTTCACAAAACAACTCATGGCAATACATATTACAGCTGTTCAACAGTACGGTAGCAATTCTGCACTGGTAGCACCACAGCACTGATCATCATAACCTATTTTCCTAAAAACCACAGCCATAACTCTGCCACCCCTTCGTGTAGAATTACACCCCAAATCTTACCTGAAAAGTCATTAGATACCAAACACAAAATGCAAACATGAAAAAAAAAAAAAAAAAACAAACCCACAAAAAAAAACAAACAACAAAACACTGAAACTTTACATCGATATCTTACATATGGAGTATTTCTAGGATGGCAATAATCCACACCTCCCAATTGCGTATTACAGCATCCAAGCTGTTTTCTCAGCAAAGACCTTCTACCTTTTAAACATTTCTTTTCAACAGTATCATCTCGATCATACTCGCACCACGACCCCTGCACTCAACAGAAAGGCCCAGGTTTACCTCCCAGCACCCTCTTTGGTGGAAGCGCTGGCACCATCCGATACGGGAACTTCTGAAGCAGCATCTCATGGAACACCACAAAATCATTGTATCGCCTGTAGACCGAGCATTTGAATCTCTGCAATAGAAGAATTTGGGGGGAGAGGGGGGAACAAATCAATACACAGGCTGGACAATCACTAGGATTTCCTTCGGTTTTCTTTTTGCTACTGGCTGCACTAAAAAAGAAAAGGAAAAAGTGAAAGAAATCACACCCAGAGACAACAAAAATGACTTATTTCTTATCTTCAGAGGCCTTGTGCTGGGAAGTGGGGAGAAAAGACTCCAAACACCTTTCCATCATTAATAGAGATGGCATTCTTCTAACCACAGACATTTTAAGATTTTCAGTTTAAAATGTAAGTCATATTTCATTCAAACACAAGACAAAAGAGAGTAGAAAATGGAAAGCAAGAGGTTTCCCAGGAAATTACAAATATCCTTAAATCTGCCAGAGTTCTGTATCATTACTCTTTCAAACTCTCTCGTGTTCCAAACCAGACAGAACATTTAGAAATAGTGTCGACACTCTTAAAGCTCTAGAGACCTCTTTTCTTGATGTCCTGCAAGTCCCCGAGCTCCAGCTCTTGGGAACTTACTCTATATCAGTTTCAAATTCAGAGGTGGCAAAAGAGTCTTAGATCAAGTTAAGTGTTAGTCCAAATGACCGATGTTTTAAGTGAACCTCACAAGAGAGAGGCCTCTCACTGATGTTAGATCTATAAACAAAGACTGAAAGTTCCTTTAAAACCTTAGTCCTATCACTCTGCATTTCTTAGATCAATATGTAGAAGAGGCCAAAGAAATAGTTTTTTTCATTCCAGAAGGAGTTAGGTAGCAGCTAGAACAAGACTCTTTGGAGGCAGAAATCCTTTAAAAATAACAAATAAAACCCACACACACTATTACTACAGATTCAACTACTGGAGCAGTTAATAAGAAAGACTACACAACATTATATCCATTCTCGCATTGCACATTATCCACCACTTATTGTGGCACCACGCATTTTCAAAAATAAAGCAACGAGGTATAGAACTGGAGCACAACGGACACAGCCCCTGGGCCTCCCTCTGTCTGCTCTGCAATCTGATGTTGATTTGTGTTGCGTAGCTTAGATGAAGCTCCAGACCAAACTATGCTGCTTTTTGAGGAAGTTTCATTCTACAGCTACAACCATAGGGGAGATGACAGCAACTGAAAAGAGCCGGTAATGAGTTCCTAAATTCAAAACCTCGAGAGACCGCCAGCATCACTGAGTCCTGCGCCCTGAAATCACAGGAAAAAACAAACATTGAGTCCTAGCAAGCCCACAGAAACATTCACTGCGTCTGCCCTTTCCCTGTCAGACTCACAACAGTCTGACAAACTTACGGACGTCAATCGAAAACACCTAAAGCCCCAAATGTTGCTACAGAAAATGGATCCAAATGGTTCTCTCAATACGTACAACAGCGACTACAACGGTTTGCATGTTGCTCAATAACTGATGTTTTGGTGTCCTGGGAGATACAAATTGCTCATGGTGTACTTTGCAGAAGGTAGATTTCCTTCTTGAAGAAAAGCACACAGAAGCTACTGGAGAGCCATCTCACTGGCTGCTCTATAAATAGGAGAAGATACACCAATCTTCTCTTACACCAGGAGCAGAACCTACAGGCCAGGACTGGGGCAAGTAAACTGGAAGCGGCCCAGACTCTGCAGAAGCATTTGCAGAACCTTTTCTGGTTTTAAAGGATTTCAGCTTCCCACTGCCAACACCATTTCTTCACTAGCTCAAAACGGTTTGTAATACCTAGTCGCCTACACCAATTCATTATGAAAACATTCCGTTTTCAATGTCACACACCTGCTTTTGTACAGAGCTCAGTTTTCAAGCTCATAAACTAGCAGAACATCCATCAGACGTCAGTCAGGAGATGCTCCATACCGCAGAAGCCCAGGTCAAGAAAGCACAGTGCTAATGCATTTAAAGTAAGCCCATCCAAGTGGCCTACTCAAAAACCAGCATCACCCAACATCACTATCAAATTAGATAAGACTTGGCCAATAGCAACTGCACAGCCGTTCTTAAGAGGATACATTCTCACTAAGACCAAGATGTGTTCACATTACCTTGCTGGAAACCTCGTATTCCACATGTTTCAGAAAAAGGCCCTTCTTCTCAGGTATAAGCTCCACCTGCACGCTGTCCTTGCTCAATAGCTCTTGTAGGGTGTGGGAAAGCAGCAGTGGATTTCCCTGGGGCGCCTGCATCAGAAACTGTTCTGGCTCCCTCGGTTCATTTACGGGAGGCTTTGCCAAATCTAAAAGACAAAAAGGGAAAAAACAGTCCAGTAGACCTAATAAGATAAAGTGAAAGAGGTAGGTTTAAAATATTCTGCTCCCTCACTCAGTGCTCCCACGGTGGTGCAACACAACCAGAACCACCAGTCTCCGGGAGGCTGTGCTGCTCCGCACACGTTCAGGATGCTGGTACCTCCCTCTTCACAACACCCAGGAGCACCACCAATTACACTGGTCAGAAAGACATCCCTACGAAGCAAAAGAGGAATCACAGGCCAAATTTGCTCGGTGAATCAGCGAAGAGGCCCGTGTTTCCTGTCTGTCCGGCTCCCACCACAGCAGGATCTGCCAAAATGAGCAAAACTCCAGCTCAGCACTTTTGGATCCTGCCTAGAACAACTCGTGGAAGGAAAGAAAATGTGTTATTTTACTGCGCTGCAGAAATTTAATAGATTAATTTTCACATGTCATTACAAAGGAAGGAGACACTTAATTCAACATAATTTTATTAAACTCTATGACAATGTGCTAGAGTGGGCATGAATTACAATCATTTACTATGTCAATATCCTGAAGTCCAAGAGTAGGGGAAAATGTTTCCTAATACCGACTACCAACCCAACAATCCCTCAATCACAGTAAGCTCTGGCAAAATCCTTCAAACATACCTATTCCACTGCTTGTAGCTAAAAACCAGCCTTTTACGGCGAATTCAACCATAGCTGGACAGCTTTGGACAGAGGAATTCTAACTACTGTCCAGCCAGACGAAAAAGTGAAAAAAAGATCTTAATAATACGGGCCTGGAGGACAAACTATATCAAAGAAGGGGCAGAGATGAAGATGCAGAGTGCTATCCGGTCAAATGACTGACTGCAGCCCACTATCTCAACTTGACATCATAACTACACATTTCATGCAACTGTAAACTAAGCTTACATCGTTTTTCAAAGCAATCCCTTTTTTCTATCCATTTCACACATAAGAAACAGAGTGAAAAACATGCCTATAACCATGGAATCTATTCAACCTATACCCAAGTCCTGTTCTGCAGTCTGGAACAGATGTGTTGCTTCCTCTCCATGTATGTCTACTTAAGGGGGATACTATGAGCAAGCTCTTTTACAAAGCAATTTGAATCCACCGATGAAAAGTTACCCAGAAAATCTAGGCCATATTAATCGCCCCTTCCTTGGCATTGTGCAGAAGTTACACCCCTTCTTAAACATATCTAAAATTTTACGAACACAAAAAGACAGTAATGCCACAGAAGCAAGAACCATTTGTGTAAGCTTGAATACATAGTTCAAAAAGTTGATAACTGGGCAAGAAATTAACTCAGGGAAGATAAGAAGTCATATCCTTAACTTGAAAGCCCTGACCTCCTCCTGATAAGGATTTCCCATCTGTTCTTTCATGTGCTCTAAGGACCTGATAAATGGGGAAAACTGATAATCGCTGATTCCTCAGGTACAGGGCTTCAGAATAGACACTTCGTTCTCTGTTCCATAAAAGGAAACCAAACCAAATCCTGGACGAATGACCTTATCCCACACATTTCATCAGGTTTCAGATTCCTGGTAATGTGACTCAGGGAAGCAAGTCCTAACACCTCTGATTTAATAGACTAATGTATCACCTACTAACCCCACCTACACAGCAGCTTCTAAAAAGATCCAGCTACCTGCCAGAAATTTGTGGTAAGATAATGCGAGCTAATTCAATGTTAACATGGGAAATTGCTAGATAAAGTGATCACATATCTGTCAAGCCACTTTTCACATGGATGTTGAACTAGGGAGGAAAGAAAATTCAGAACACAGTAAGGCAAAAGCTTTTCTAGAGTAGAAAAATCTTTGCCCACCTGACCTTTCATGGCGCAGCAAGGTGTAACAAACCACACTAGCAAAAGGAAGCGTCAAAAACACACACAAAAAGAACTATGGAAAGCACAGGACAGCCCTGCTCTCCAGAGCAGCGGTTTTCTGCGTGCACACCCTTTTAATTCTCGCTTTTAATTGCTCAAGACACATCAGTGAAATGCGACATGACACAGGAGATTTTATTACTCCTCCAATGCACATACACCCACTCACACAGAATTCCACACTCCTCTGTGTTGCTGAACCGCAGGCTCACATTCCAGAGGCAGCCAGAGCAAGTGAAACCCCTGAAGAGGGGCCGGACAAAACGCAGCCCACCTGCTTCCCCAAGAACGGTGCCAGTCTGTACTAATACAACACTCGGCCTCCTGAATCACTCTCCCTGCTTTCTGTCTTCTGCTGGCCAACAAAGTGGGGCTTTCGTGGCACAAACAGTTCCCTAAACCAGGGCTCAGCACTGTCCGGTTACTCCCAGTGGCAAAAGACAAAAGATTTATAGGATGAATCGTGAATCCCTCGGTATTTCATCTGCAAGTCCTGGAACCTGCAACATTATCAGCCAAACTGATGCTGAGATGGGCTCTCAGATCCATCACAGTGATCTGAACCCACATTACCCTGTAAGGCCACTACAGAGTGAAGCCCAATAGAGAAATCCAGACAAGACTTGGTGTTCCTTTGACAATTCAGTCACGTTGCTCCTTTCTTTTGTAAAACTTTGCCAATTTTCATCAAGTTATTCTCTAAATTTCCTTTCTAAAATTCACCTACAGGAAATAGCTTCTCTTTATCAGCAGTTCACGCACTTGACTCTTCCTGAATATTCTGTAGCTTCTTTAGATCTCAACCTTGTCTAAATGTGTGAAATCATTACAAATCAGACAACCACACAAACAAGCTTGAATAATTACTGTTTAATTAATAATCTCAGCGTGTTCCATATCAACACGAAAGCTACTCAGGGTGAATTTACACTCTCAAGCGCTGGTCTGAGAACACAAAACGATGACTTTGGAACAGCTGGTAACCTGTTTTAGAAAACACCACAGTATTAACATTAACCCCGCAGAGCAAGATAGACTGAAGCTGTTCTTCAACCCATTTGTCATTCTGCTTACTGAAGAGTCAATTCAGGAACAGCCTCAAGAGCCCTGGCCAGGAATGGGGGATAATAGTGAGAACTCATTGGTATGAGCTCCTGTGTTCAACCAGTAAAAGGATTTACATCCATTGTGACAAAACACTTAACACTTCCCATCACGCACTCTTTGCTCGCTAATTTTGAAAATGTTGCCTTTGGTTTCAGCAGATCATTATCTAGTAAAGTTTATATACGTAGAGCAGGCAGTGAATACAGAAATGAGGTGAGGAATGGTCTCCTGGAACACAGAGAAGCAGGCAAAATAAAATCAGCTTTTTTGTGCAAGTTGGCCTTTTGCTGCAGCAGTTTCTCAATCTGTTGTCAATAAGATACCAGGAAATGCCCTGGTATAACTGAAAACAATTTGATATAAAAGTTAAAAATAATATATCTATGCATACATATGCAAACAAGCAGACAACAAGATGACAATAAACAAAAGTTTAAAGAAGCATTTAAAGCATAGCCTAATATTTGTTCAGTTGTAAAGGAAAAAAAAATATGAAAATACTGCATAATACTTTTTTTTTTTCTTCTGGTAATACGTCAGGTAGCCTTTGGACCAAAAGAATTGAGAAAGTTAACCCGAGAACAACTGAAATAGAAAGCTTCACTAGTCTATATCACACATTTTGCACCTTAGTTAGTGCCCAACGTTCACTACTCCCATTCACACAACCAGACAGCAACCTGACCTCTACAGAGTTACCAGTTTCCTCAATCAGGTTTTCTAAAATCATGCATTTACGAAACCCAAAGTAGAATTTCAAGTGTCTGACGAGCTGCACGTAGGTTTCAAATGAGTAAGCACATATAGAAGAGAAATGCAATGCAAGGGCTGGCAGCCCAGGTGGTAAATCACAATACAGATCTCCCTCCCTAGGTAAGTTCTGTCACCCAAATTCAGAGGCCTTATCTCCATTTTACAAACCGCTGCTACCAACAACTCTTTATCAAACCAGGGTGCCAATCAGCTAAATTTATTAGACACCCTTAAGTAGAAGGTGCCATAGAATTGTTATATTAGTAGCAGAATTTCTAGATGGAGTCTGAAAGGGAGCAAAGCCTTTAGGAAAAATAGCTGTGGTTTCTTCTCCACTATGAGAGGCCAGAGGTGATCCAATGCACAAGAAATTCAGAGGATTATTAGAATGAATAACTTTTGTGCACAGATACCTCTGATTTCACCCTGATAAAAATGAAGGCTCCACTACAAACTCCTGGGCCAGGAATCCTAAAGCAGCAATGTAAATATCATTCATCAGCATTTCCCTTTCCTTTCTGTCTTCCCATGAAAAGCCTCAGGAATTATGGAAATGCCTTTCCCCCTTATCGTATCAAATACATTCCTCCGTAAACCCAGAATTCAGTGTCCACGTCAATCTCTCAATGCCAGTGCAGATTTCAAGTACAACTCCAGACAGATTCCCTTCCTTGCTTTTTTTATAATTCTTACATAATTCAAAACCCCCTAAAAACAAGAAAAGAAAAACAGAAGTCCAAAAAACAAGAACCACACAACAACAAAACCTTTCTTCCTTTTAAGGGCTTTACATTTTTTGAGACAACTGTACACAACTTTTTTTGGTTTTTGGTTTCTTTTTAAGAAATTCAAACCCATGCAATATTTATTAGAAAGGAGCAATGCAAAGGAATCGGTCTATGTGATCTAACACAGCTGATACCAGATCTAGGTTCAACATGGAAGAGGGGTTTGTATTTCTTACCAGGTTCAAGAAAAAGAATCATATTCAGCTTCACTCTAAGAGATGTGTGAGAGTGTCCTTCCTTCTCCCTCCCAACAATTCATTTGTAAATACAAGCTATCCAGTGCCAAAACAACACCATATAAAATAACACACATACTATCATAATATTAGATGTTGGAGAACAGGCTTTAACATTTTGGTTTTCCCCTAAAAAAAAAAAAAAAAAAAAAGAAAAAAACAACCACAACCAGCTTTCTCAGTTCAGATGTCAAATACACACCCTGTACTGCCTGGTCTGGTTTTGGTTTGGGGGTTTTTTGTTTGCTTGGGGTTTTTGTCTTTGAGGTGTTGGAGATAGTTACGGTTTGGGTTGGGTTTTTTTTGGTGGTTGTTTGTTTTTCCAATAAGTTTCAGACTGCTATTCAGCACTTGGTGCTTTTCAAGATGAAGCAGAGAAGTAATGGCACAAGTCAAAAACAGTCAGGTGAGGTTATCTAAGCTTTATTTAATATTATTATTATTATTATTAAAGGCACTAGCATTTCTGCATTCCCCTACAGCTGTAGGCCCCTAACTGCTGCTCAAAATATCACAATCGCATCCTACAGCAGGAAAAAAAGCCCAACACCAAGTTACTGCTTTCCAATGTCACACAATAAACATGTGACAGAACAAAGAACTAACTTTAAGCCTAGTGCCTTATTCTTTTAACCATGCTGTTAGATCATCAATTGATTGATTAAGCAATTAGATCGTCAATTGATTAATTAAGCAATTTCCCTAGTCTGGGAATACAAGGAACATGCTCCATTTGCAAGTCAGCCAAGGACCTAGAGTCCCAAACTGTAGCAAACACAATAAAGTGAGATGGACCTACACACGCTGAAGAAATAATAGGATTAGGGAAGAAAAATCCATCAAAGAATGTTCTCAGAGAGGACAGAGACAAAAAGTCAAATCCTCACTAGGGCGGTTTCCCAGCTTACAATGGAAATTGCTAAACTACTGTTTTTCACACCCACCTCTAACAAAGAGTAGGAAGTGTAAAAAATTCAGGCCCAAAAAGGTAACCCAATGAGCAATAACACACACAACTATTCTCCAGGAAACTTTTATAAGGGCATTTTAGCTTAACTATAAAACTGCTGGGTTTCCATAATCATCTTTCCTTAGGCAGGTCAAGAAAACCTCAAAAGAAGAAACTGTTTATCATTTTGTTTTGCTTCTTGTATTCCTGGCATGTTTCTCATCCTCTTAATTATGCTAGGAGAAAATGCGATCTTAGCACCCAAACCTCAAAACCTGGTGTGCTTACAGTCTCTGGATGGTCTTTTTACATATTTTATAGTTAGAACAAGCTCATTCACATCTCAAATTCTGTTGAAAAGCAATCAAAGCTCCCCTCCCTTTATACCGGTTCCACGTGTCTGTAACTACTACATTTCTCTCCATCAGCCTGCATCAACCCACTAAAACTCCAAGATTGTGGGGGAAATCAGAGTGATTATGTTCGAATTCTACTGACTGCAACCGGTACAGCCCTCGCTACCGAGCCCTCCTGCCTGGGAGGCTGCACACACAGTTAAAGATTTACCACCCCAAGAAAACGAGACACCCCCCTCCCTCCCCAGCAAACACACCTGGATTAGTTCCCTGCCATCATTGAAAAATAAAATCAAATGGGAGCAAAAGAAAAAAAGAAAGTCAGTACAAACAACTTTGAACAACTGACTTTAATGTACTGAACGCTATCCTTTTCCTATTTTTTTTTCTCTTGATGGCATTAAAGTACATTTAACCCTGCAAAATAAAAGAGACAGCATTTGAGTGTGCTGTCAGAGCAGGACATCGACAGTCCTTTTCAGGACTCCCATTGCTCAGGAGATTTAGATTCTCCCAGAATATTCGCTGACAAGCTGCTGATCTCCATAAAAGTTACATATGGGTGTTAAACTTCCAAGATCACTGAACCCACATCACGATGCCAGAAATAAAAGCATTTCTGCTTTCGCAGCAATAATTTTCTTTTGCTAAGATCATTAGATACCTTCTCTCGGTGCTCACAATCTGAGCGTTGTCAAAGAAAGCCAAGTTTTTCTAAATAGGGCTGAGTAGATCAGACAGTTACCGAAGCATCATCACCAGCACAGAGGTTAATCAGGTCAAGAACACTCAGAGAGAACTTTTATCTCTATAAGGCTCCTGAAGCAGATGGTAAATCCATAAAAGACGTACCTGAACAAGCTCTCTCTTTGGTACAGTAGGACATTTTTTTCCACAAAGGCTGCTGTTCAATATCCCAATATCTTACATCAGTCCTGGACAGAAATATTCCAAAATAATTTATTTATAAGCATTATCCGCATCAGGAGCATCACAGGCCTATCAAAAGCACACTCTCACTTGGAGCCTGAATATAATCCAACCAAACCGTTTTTCCCTGCATAAAGCTTCCCACTTACCTCTACTAGCTTTTCTTTCCAAAGAGAGAGAAAAAAAAAATATTATGCATAGAGCAACTGCCAGTATGAAACTTTAGCCACTTTCACAGAACTTTAGAGAACTGCGTTATCCCGTTTCCCACTAAAAGTTTCCCCCAGTTTAACCGTTACGAGCCTAGCGCGTTATTTTCTTAATCCACCCAGGAGCTCCCTCCATTTCTCGTTTCACAACAAGTGCTGGCAGCATTTGGCTCCGAGTTTCCCGATCTCAGATTCAGCCGCACGATCCCGCGGCCCCAGCGCTCGGAGCCGCCGCCGCCTCTCCCCGCTGGATCCGCTCCTGGCGCGGTCAGCACGGAGACGTGGCCTCCGTGCGGGCCGGGCTGTGACACTGTCACTGCCCCGCTTCGGTTAATTGTCCCCGCACGCTTTAACGTGCCCTTGAGTCCACAAGGAGATGAACAAACCTCGTGTCAACACCCGCGAGACGCCTCTCCGGGGGCCCGTCCCCGCTCGCACACCCGCAGAGGGGCTCCCGGCCAAACCGACCGGCGGGCACCGGGACTCCGGGCTGGCGAACGCTGCCCGCCGGGGAGGCAAACCCCACCGCCCCGGGGCGCCCGCCAGCGCTCCCCCTTATTTATCACCACGGGGCAGAAGGGAAGGGAACCCTGGACACCGCGAAACGGGCACCGGCCGTAGCCTGGCGGCGGGGCAGCCCCTCCGCGGGCCGGGGGGAGAAGGGGATGGCGGCGCCTTTTTAGCTCAGGTTTGGGCGTGGGGAGCGGCCCCGACCCCACCCGAGGAACCCCGTCACCCTCCCCGAGCCGCCAGCGGGAGGGAAGCGCTACCGCGGCGGCGCCACTGGAGCCGGGGAGCGGCCGGCGCTGTCCCCCCCCGCCCGCGGGCACCCGCCGCCCCGTACCTGTGCCGGTGCCCCCGGGCGGCTCGCCGTCCATCGCGGCAGCAGTCATGTGAGGCCGGGGCCCGGCGGCCGCCCTCCCCTTCCTCCGCAGCGCCCGCCTGTCAGCGCGGGCGGAGCGAGGCCGCCTCCCGCGGGGCCGGGGCGTGGGGCGGCCGGGCGGGCACGGCCAGCGGCCGGGCACGGTACGGGGAGGGGGTTCGGCCAGGCCCTCCGAGTCGGGGACGTGTGAAGATACCATCGGTTGTGACAGCACTTCGAGATAATGTCCCTGATGAGGCGACACACGCTCCAGTGCTGTGGGCTCAAAGCAGGGGCTCAGAGAGGCAAAAAGCCAGCCCTCAGAGCCCTTCTAAACCCCTTCGAGATTAACAACAAACCTTTCAAACATCTTAAAGCATCGAAAAAGAAGTGATCGGCTCATGGGCTTAACACAAGCTTTATTCTTTTTTTTTCTTTTTCTCTTTTTTTTTCCAAAGGGTGGTTGTTTGGAATATGAACTTCATTGCACACTACAAAAAATAAATTGTTGGTAGTGATAATAAGATGGTTCTTCCAGTCAGGTGGTGATTGACGGGGGGGGGCTGTACCTTGTGTTTCAAGTTAGATGAGATACTCCAACAAAATTTTGATACATTTTCTTTCACTGAGTTCTCTTTTTCCACAGCATTTAATTTCCACTGCCCTCTAGTCAATGATGTCTTCTATACTCGATATTTTTGATATTTTGATGCATTTGGAGTCTTATGAAATATTTTTCATGATAAGTTAAAAGTCATTGTAGCATTTTATGCTGTGCACGAGAAGCAACGCACTAATAAAGGTAAGTATGGTAGAAATGAACATTAGCCTATTCAGGAAAGCACAGAAATATGAGCATTTGGAAACTGAAACTGCATGAAAGTAGGAATTTCAGGTATAAATGCCTCTCATTTTTAGTGGGTTTTTTTCCCACTTCCTGTACTTTATTAGTCAGGAATTATATGGTTGACACTGGTGAAAAATAAGGCATCTGTTTTGTACAGTAGTTTTCCTGAAAATACCATCAAACAAGCAAGACACAAAAATATGTATAGCTTCTGGACCTTCAGATTAAGGTGCTACAAGCCATAATGCTTTATGTTTTTAATATCCAAAGTATTGGATGCATTCACTAATTCATGTTCTTTATATTTATTAATCATGGGAAGATAAATAACTATCTACACTATATGCATAGAGAACTAAATCATAAAATTATAAAGTGAGAATTATTTCAGATGTAAGTAATTACGACCGTAACGCTCTCCCTCGAAACTTTTCATGCTGCTACAAAGATGTGAATGACTTGAGCAATTCTCCCTTTCCTGCTGCCTCTCGCCTCAGTGCTATTTCAGCCGTGATCCCACGAGCGTGGGCACGGACTAAAGCTGTGTATGAAATTTAAAAAGCACGGCATTATTTAAGCTGAGAGGCCCTTCAAATCATGTTTACACAGCAGCCGAGTGGAGAGTTTTGCAGGCTCAGCACTTCTGGAAACGAAGCGTTACACAATTTTTCGCCTATATAGCAATTTTGGAGAAAATGAATGGAGGAATCAACATGTTCTCATTTAGCTATAGATCTTTGATTGGCCCGTACTTAAGCTAATAGCATAACTATTTATTTGGTGTAAATATGACGTTCTCAACGGAAGATTGCTTTTGCAACCCATAGGAGGAGTCTTGAAGAAAAACACTGTGAAAAATATCTCAATTGCAGAAATAATTTCTGAACAGGGCCAAAAAGATCGTGCTTAAGTTATTGAATGTTTCCATATTTGCTGTAAACGCAGCAAAAGCTTCTGGAAAACCTATAGCATAAATAAACCAGAATTGCTAGAGAAAGAAAAGGCACGTGTCAGCAGGTTCCAGGTAACAAATGTGATGCAAAAGGACGCGACTACCTGAGGCCTCGGCCTTTCAACCTGTCATTCTGTGCACGTCCTATCGGTATTAGATAAAATTTTGTACAGACTACAAGAGCTTGCTTGCTCTTTCAGAATTCCATTTAGGAAACAGTGGTGTCAGCTCCATTCTTTTCAGATCACTTGCACTCAGTAAAATTTATAAGGCATTGAGAGTTGTGCCCCAAAAAGCCGCTCTTGCTGGACTTCTTTCCCAAAATTTCCCATTGATGAGGAGTTTTGCATGCGGAATACTTACAGGAACAGGCTACAGCTGCCAGTGACAAAACCTCTGGTTTTAAAAGTTGTTCCGCTCACCGTCAGATTGCTGAGCAAGGACTGGAAGAGAAAGAATAGCAGTGAGATGGTAGCACAGGGACTGAAGGGAAATGTCAACAGAAGAAAGGAAAAGGGGTTAGGAAGGAAGGAAGATAAATCAAAAGTTGCTGTAAAGTAAGGGGAAGTGCAAACAGCAGACCATGCAAAGATAGGAAAGGAGGATCCAGCATTTAGATTCCATGCTCAACCAAAGTGTTGTAAAAGTAGTAGTTAGCTTGCAAATGGGAAAAAATGCAATACGCAAAAATTGTGTATTCTAACAATGCAGACAACTGCGAGGGTGGTGAAACCCAGAGGAGAGAGACCACGCACATGCTCCTGGAAAAGCCGTGTAATCTTGAGAACCCAGCTGGGGCTCCAGATTGAAACGCAGCACGTCCTCCCTCCCATTTGGAGAAATAGATGGTTGTGATGGCAGGAGAGGTAACAGCATTTTCTTCACGCTTTAGCGTGTTGATGCTGCTGAGAACCAGGACGTCAAAGTCTGGTCAACTCCCATGATATAACGAGAGGGGAAAAAACACCACAACTGCACAAAGTCATCATTTCCACTCAGCAGCATTGCTCATGGCATAAATACAGAACCACCAGGCTCCACCAACTGGATTTGAATGGAGTTAGGATGCCACCTTGTGACTACCTGACAAATTACAGAATTGAGGTTTGGTTTAATTTCTTTAACACCTCCTCTCTAGGTTTTGTCAAAACATGAAAGATACTGCAATGTAAGAAAATATCTAAATTTAAAACACTAAGTACAATACCTGTTCTGCTCTTGTCATTAATTTTTTACACTGGCATTCTTATTCTGTATGTTTTTGCTGAGTTGGTTGAAAGCACTGGGCTAAAAAAAAAACCCTACACAAAATGCAAGTGTTAATCTTGGAAGCGAACACAGATGAGTTCTTCCTGAAGAACTGTTCTGATCTTTTTTTCCTCTAAAAATGGCACCAAAACCTCAAGATGGTATCCAAGACAAAGCCCTAGTTCCCTTTATGGAACATATCATATTAGCACACATGCTGAAAAAATGACACTCCACATATTTTTGCATCAGCCTGAGGTGCCAGAGACAGATGGTACTTGTTTAATTGATAGAGGTCGGCTCTCTCAGAAAGTTGGTCAGGTTGGTAGCCAGCAGGGGAGAGTTTTAGCAGTTTAAAACTCATACTAAGGTGTTAGGACTATGAAAGGTAACACTTCAGATCCCAGGGAAACACCAGAGAGGGATCCTCACCCTCCTGCCTGTACCACTGGAACCAAGATCACCAACCACGTCCAGCTGGGTTCACCACCCCCTTGGAAGGCTCCTCCTGCCACCCGGAGTGTCACAGCAGAGATGCCGGATCACAGAATCCCAGAAATCTCGAAAGCTCATCCAGTCCAATCCCCCCGCCGGAGCAGGAACACCCAGATGAGGATACACAGGAAGGTGTCCAGGCGGGTTGGAATGTCTGCAGAGAAGGAGACTCCACAACCTCCCTGGGCAGCCTGGGCCAGGCTCTGGCACCCTCACCGGAGAGAAGTTTCTTCTCATATTTAAGTGGAACCTCCTGTGTTCCAGTTTGTACCCATTGCCCCTTGTCCTATCACTGGTTGTCACCGAGCAGAGCCTGGCTCCATCCTCCTGACACTCCCCCTTTCCATATTGATCCCCATGAATGAGTCAGCCCTCAGTCTCCTCCAAGCTCCAGAGCCCCAGCTCCTCAGCCTTTCCTCACACGGGAGATGCTCCACTCCCTTCAGCATCTTCGTGGCTGCGCTGGACTCTCTCCAGCAGTTCCCTGTCCTTCCTGAACTGAGGGGCCCAGAACTGGACACAATATTCCAGATGCGGCCTCACCAGGGCAGAGTAGAGGGGAAGGAGACCGGCGGGCGTCACTTTTTACCTCACAGAAAACGTTATTTAAAAACCACGTAGGTCCTGCTGAGATCATTACCGACGCTTGGAGATGGCGTGGCGTATCTGCCCCCCAGCTGGCTTGGACGTGGCTCGCTGTGAGCTACCGAGCCGCTCCCGCCGCCTGAGGCCCCGCAGGCCCGGCTGCCCCCGCCCACCGCCACCCGAACCGCCATGTCACCGGCCCGGGCCCCCCGCGGGGCTGATGTGGCGGCTCCCGTCGGACCGTACCATGCTGCCCCACCGCCGTGAGGGGGTGCGGCTGTTACCCCGTGTGCTGGCCGCGCCCGAACACAAACGCGCCCGTGTCGGCGCAGCACGGCGCGCCTCCCCTTCTGTGCGAGTTTGGTAGCGCCCGCGACGGCATCGCGAGCCTTCGGGCGAGCCCATGGCAGAAGGTTTGTAGGGGGGGCAGTTTTCGAGTCAGTGTGTTGTCCTGTCGCCTTCCGCTTGGCGCTGGACGGGGAAATACACTGAGCTGCCGAAAACGCAGGAAGGTTTCACTCTACATCAACGCAGTTAAACGTCACAGAGCCTGCCGCTTTTCGGAAAAATGGTTCGGCCCAACCCCACCTCAGCGGACTGGAAAGAGGCGCCATCTTGGGCTCAACCACAGCGAGGCATGAAATGGGGGGAGCTCACGGCTACTGTGGGGTGGGAAGCGGAGAAAGCAGCTGCTGGCTGAGCGAGGAGCGGGCGACAAGGAGGACCGCAGCTGCCTCTGAGCGGAGAGGAGAGACAGCGCGGCGGTAGGCGCAAGCTGCGGCGGGGCGGAGTTTCCGCACCCCCCCCGCCCGCTCCGCGCCGGTTGGTAGGCGCCGCCGCGCGCGGCCCGCTGGGTCTGGCGCACATGGCCCGGCGGTAGGAGCCTCCCCGCCCCTCCCCCGCTCCTTTCCCGTCGCGCTCGAGCTGGGAGCGCGCGGCCGGCGCGGGCCCGCAGCGACCCCCATGCAGGACACCGAGGAGAGCCCGGCGGCCGCGCCGCCCGACGCGCAGGGGCCCGCGGAGGAGCCCGAGCAGACGGACGGGCCGCTGGAGCCGCCGCCGCAGCAGCAGCAGGAGGAGGGAGAGGGGCAGGAAGAAGAAGGCGAGTCCGAGGCACCGCCGGGGCCCCGCGAGCCGCCGCCGCCCGCCGCCGAGGAGCCCGTCGCCGCGCCGGAGCAGCCGCCGCCGCCTCAGCCGCCCTCGCCCCAGCCGCTGTCCGGCCGCGAAAGCCCCGAGAAGGCGGAGGCCGAGGCCGATTCGCCGGCTGAGGCCGAGCCCGAGGCTGAGGCAGCGGCGGAGGCCAACCCCGAGCAGCCGGCGGAGGCCGAGCCCGGGGCGGCGCAGGAGAACGGGGAGGCCGCGCCCGCCGCCCCGGCGGAGCCCGAGGACGAGATTTCCTTCAGCGACCCCGAGGACTTCGTGGACGACATCAGCGACGAAGGTGCGGGGGGGCCCGCGGCGGGGAGCGGGCGGCGGCGCCCGGGCCTGGCCGGGGAAAGGGAGGGAGGGAGGGGCCGCGGGCGGGCGGGAGAGCCCCGGGGAGCCCGGCCCTGCCCGCCGCCCAGCAGCGCTGGGGAGCCCGCGGCTGGAGCTGTGCGGTTCTCCCGGAGCCGAGTCGGGGGGCGCGGGCAGCCGGGTCTGGGCCGTGCCTGGTGTACGGGCGGTGCCTGGTCGCGCCGTCCCGGGTGGGTGCGTGGGGAACCGGGATCTCTGCTGGGAAGCGCTCCCCGAGTCCCCGTGCTGGCAGGCGGCTCTAACCCTGGGGGCCGTGGTGGCCGCTCCGGCGCGGTAGTGGGCTGCTCGTAATACCGACTGCACGTCTTCATGCTAGCAGTGTCTCTTAAATTAACGCGCTTTTGCTATATCTGTGAACTGTACAGTACCACTTAATTGCTGTTCTTAAATCTACTCTTAAACCTCGAGTGTTGATCTGTGGGCTGCCCTCACAAAGAAGAATCATCAGCTTGTGTGCTTTCCATTTGTCTCCATTAGTTGAACTTAACTGTAAAAACAAAAATTTTAACTTGTTGACCAGATGCTTGCCAACTAGATGTCATGGTTCTATTTTTTGCGCGCACCCAGAGTGAAATCCATAGATAGACAGTATGGCTTTGAGAAGAGTTACTGTTCATGAATATGTGACAATGGTGCTTTGTGACAAGAAAATATGGAAAAAATATTTTTGGTAGTTGAAAATTCAAACTGAGGCTCTTTTAAAAGTATTGGATATTGGCCGTCTTGAAATGGCCAAGCCATTGTGTAACTTCATAGCCCATCAAGGGAATACCTATTTTTGGCATATAGGAATTAGAACCCTGTTTTAGTATTTTTCAGATAAATCTTTCTAGATAAATCATCTCTGTTCTTGAATAGCAGGAGAACTTATTTTGCCAATACTTGTTATAGCATATGTGCTATTGTAGGGTGTTATGTACATGTATCCTACATGTCATAGGGTCTTATATTACACGTATCAATAATGGAAAGATGTTTCATAAAGCATGTGATTGTAAGTCAATCAGTTATTTCAATTGTTGGTATACAGGTGGTGTATGTGCCTTTTAGTGATGTTTAGCTTAACAAATCAGCAGAAAAATATCTTAGATTAAGAAAGTTTGTTATTCTCAATTTAATAGTCTTTGAACTTTTATGTTTGTTTCTTAAAGAGACTTTGGCACAATTGTCTGCAACCATGTAGTTGGATTCTTTTTGTCTAGTTAAGTGTTTGCTTGATATACTTTGTTTACATGTAGGATTATTCATTTCATTTCTTCAGAAACTGGACATATTTCCTATCCTTGTCTATTCTATTGTTGAGGATTAATTTGGTTAACTTCTCAGCTGTATGAATAATATGATGTTACTGGCTGAATTATAGCTCTTAAGTTTAGTCACTTGCTGGTCTGGCTTTCTATCTCTGTGTTACTTCTCGAGCTTCCTTATTCCTTTCACCTTATCCTGGTGGTTGCCCAAGGAGAGCAGCCCGTATTTCAATGCTTGTTTTAACATTTCATCTTCAGGAACACCTTTGAGCCAGACCAGCTTTAGGATTGGAGCATCTCAGTTGCGTTGCTTCATCTTTTCTTTCTAGAGCGGTGTTGGCACGGCAGAACAGCTGATCCAGGTTTGAGCAAGTGAAGGGGTGTGCAGCAAAGCTTTGGTTCGGATAATCATAGTGGTCCTTAAAATCCTGCCAGCTGAAGATAGCTGTGTACCCACCACACCCCGCTTTTCGTGTGGGTAGAGTAAGGGCTTGCTAAACCCGCTTCGTATGCTTTGAAGATTCCTTTGTTCACCATTTTGAATTTAAGGTAGAGGGAAGGGTACAATGTAGTTATTTGTCTTTAATCTGTTACAGCTTTGATTCAATACAGGGTATTGTGTTCTTGCACATTAGTCTACATATTCATTCCTTGGTTTGTCTGTAGGCCTGCAAAGTCTTTTGTGAGAAGTGGTTCTGAAAAAATTACTAATAGAGCAAAAAAATACCCTTTCGTGGGGTTTTTTTGTTTGGTGGGTTTTGGTTTTTTTTTTTTCTTGTAGGCTTCTGTGGAAATGTCCTTGTGGGGCGTGCTTTCATTTTATACGCAGGGAAAATCTAAAATATGGGACTATAGGGTAAATAAGAAATGTATGTGTTATTTTACTGTAATACCAGATTTTTTAATTCCTCCTTTCAATCCTTACCACTTTTTTAGGCACAGCAGATACTTCACTGCATGTGTCCGAAATCCTAGGCCAGTGATTACCTACCCACAATTTCAGTGTATTATCAGCTACCTGGAGGATGGCCTAATCCTGAAAGAATATCTTAAGATCCAGCATATACTGGGAAGTGAACTTGCCTGCAGTCCTCTGTGTTCTTCTCTTCTGGATCTGTAGTAACAGCTTGAGTCAGCTTTCAACTTTGTAGCAAAAAGCTAAAGAAAGAGGGGAAGCTGGTTCAAAATACCTTCCTTTGTAACTTAAAGCACTTTGTGTGTTGGAATTTGTCTATGGAATGATTCCCAATAGCCACTGCTGTACTTTTGAAAGCAGTCAGGGTTTTGCTGTATGTTCCATTTTTCTTCTTCTTTACCTACCTGTTTGTTCCAGATAGTGCTCTTGAAGTTGCCATCGTCTGTGATTGTTCTTATTTGAGACTGGTGCCTCTGTTTTCCTCTTGAGTTTTGTGATACAGTGATCTGTATGGTTTTGTGCTGTCTGAATATCTGGTTTTAACTCTGTGTTTTTATGAAGTCTTCCTGTGCTTGACTTTTTCTTATCCCAGTTTTTGGGATGCATATTCTTGGTGGTCATAGCATCCGTTTATGCATAAACTTTTGTGAAGCATATTGCCTTGAATCAATGGAAGGCTTCACATCTCTTGTGTGTAAAGGAAACTTCAATAATATTGTAAGCAATCTCTTCCCAGTAGAAAGAAGCTTGGAGCTGACAGTACAGGGACTGAACAAACCAACCCAACAGCAAGTAATCTCAAAATTTGTAAGATAGTATAGGAAAAGTGAATTAGTATGGTTGAAGAATATCCAGAGTGTGAAAAGGTGTGTTGCTTGTCTTCGCTTGCTGCGTGCTTAAATATGGCTTTAAGCGTCTTGTCTTAGACCTTCATTTTCGTGTTTAATTAAAGGTTTAGATGGAGCGTGAGTTCTCAAACATAATTATAGTGATGCTAAGACATGCAGAGCTTCCAGTATGGCAGATAGTTTTGAATTATGCTGAAACTCATGTAATTTGGAAGAGGGGTACACGTTACATTTCTTTTTATCAAAGTCACCCAATTATAATTTGAGCAAGGCTACTAATCAGAGCTCAGGTAGTAAATCTCTTATTTATCTGCTCTGTCATCAGTTTTGAGGACTTTGTGAGCCAGTTTTGACTCCTGAAACAAGCTATAGTGCAAGTGTTGATGCCCTCAATGTAAGGTATTTCTTTAAGAAAGTTCAAGATTTAGCTCCTTCAAGTTTGTCAAGGAACTGCGTAATCACACCTCTTAGCAAGGAAGTACTGTTGAAGTGTTGTGTATTCACTTCAGTTGTTTCTCTGATAGAATGTTCCTTCAATACCAAGTTTCTTATGGGATTCTTGAAATCTCCTGAAATTTGAAGTCTTCCTGTTCTCTTACTATTCTTTTCATCTTTCTGCATTCTCCCTTAATGATGTAGCCTGGTGTCTTAGTTTCTTGTGTGCTATGTCTTTGCAGAATTACTTGGTGATATACTGAAAGATCAG
The DNA here is from genome assembly GCF_036013445.1 of Caloenas nicobarica. Lineage (NCBI taxonomy): Eukaryota > Metazoa > Chordata > Aves > Columbiformes > Columbidae > Caloenas > Caloenas nicobarica. The sequence continues at coordinate 5,058,537 of NC_088258.1, read as the reverse complement.
CCGCAGGAAGCAGATGGAATTGACTCTGTAATCGTCGTCGATAATGTTCCCCAGGTTGGACCAGACAGACTTGAGAAACTGAAGAATGTCATCCACAAAATATTTTCCAAGTTTGGTAAAATTATCAATGAGTTTTATCCAGAAGCAGATGGGAAGACGAAAGGGTAAGTCATGAAATAGCATTGAAACACTGCTCTGATTTACCCTAGATTATTAGTGCCAATACTTTATGATGAATTTTTATGATGACCTCATAGCCATGGTCTTTCTTTTACATTATTCTGTACAATCCTGACATTTAGTCTCAGTGACAAACAGAAGTACCTGAGGGAGCTGAGAAGCTTAATAGCTCATTAAGCTACAGCGTGTGGGGGGATTAATTATAGAAACATTTTAGCTGGGTTTGGAAGACAAGTTTCTGTGCGGTACTAAATGAGGGGGGTTTTGTTAATTTTTTGTCATGGCTAATAAATAGGTTAAAGGTCTATTTTAGTTAAAATCTTAGTAACAGTGGATGTGCAGTTGATTGCAAAATGGACTGTCAATATTCTGTCTACCTGCAAGTGCTTATGCTTACGTTAGTGATTCCAACTTCTTTCAGTTCATTGAGCCCTTCCCAGGACCCTTTTCCCCTTTGCCAACTTCTGATCCCTGTTCCTGATTTATTGCAGCATCTGGAACCAGAAATGATCAAGCCCAAAGGGAGAGGGCAAGGGAAAGAGTTTTAGGGAGAGAAACCAGGCAAAAATCAATCTGATAAACATGAGGTTTTACTGAATCTTGTTACTATGGTTGGAGTAGCATATGTTCATGAGTTTAAGAGGAATCTATAGTTTAGAAAGTATAAATAGTGGATTTTGTGGGATGGAGAGATTGGTTCTGTAAAGTCAGCATGAGAAATTTATTCTTTCCCTGTGTTCATGCCTCTCTTTAAGGCAGTCTCTGACAGTCTTCAGAATACTGTTAATTTTAAGTCTGCTGGGCTACAAGCTAGATTGTATTAGTGATAAGACGGAAGCCGAATTATATTAAATGTAATTGAAAAACAAGAGTGATGCTTTGAGATGCCTATGAGAGCAGGGTTTACAATTTCTAAACATGATCTGTCATTGAGCTGGGAAGAGCTGCAAACTTAACTTGCCTGTTACCAGCTCTCGTTCTGTGTTGCACTGAACTTGCATTCATTCCTTCTAGCCCATTTACAGAGAGGATATCAGTTTGATTCAAGCCCATACAGGTAAAAAGTGTATATGTTTGCCTGTGGCCAAGATGAGGATTAATTGCTTTTGACCCTAATCGGTTAGGGGCAAGACAAGAAATTATTGTGTAGATGCTCCATACTGAGTTCTTAGTTCATCTTCGTTGTTTCTTTTTCTTTATTGTATTGCTCTTTTTTTTTTGATGAGCCTGTTACGTGGTCAGTGACGACTTCCTGCTTTCATCGTCCTTCATTGTAGGTACATCTTTCTGGAGTACATGTCTCCGTCTCATGCAGTGGATGCTGTGAAGAATGCCGATGGATACAAACTGGATAAGCAGCACACTTTCAGAGTCAACCTTTTCACAGACTTCGATAAGTGAGTGCAGCTATTGTGTGTATCTGTAGATTTGGGGATTCTAATCAAGAGTGCCTGCACAGAGTGTAACCAATCAAATTGCTCTTTCAGGTACATGACAATCAGTGATGAATGGGAAATCCCTGAGAAACAGCCTTTTAAGGATTTGGTAAGGATTTTATGGAAACGTGGAAAGAATATTCAGCCTAACATAAAATGATTACTTCATTGCTGGAGTGTTCATATGAAAATACAAACGATGTGTTAGGTGTGTGGTTATAAGTAGCAGTTGTGATCTTGTGCTCCTGTTCCTTCATTCTCACTGTTGTGAAGTGACAGGAAGAATTTAGTGGTTCTGCTTAGTAGTTACACATAGAGTAAAACTTGAGCAAACAGTGATTTTTGCACAGGTAATTTAAAAACAGAATTTTGAAAGCATATTCTTATATACTTAAATGTTCGAGGCACTCTTCTGTGTTTGTTACCGCTAGCTTTGTAAAAAAACAACGACAAAACCCAAAACCACCAAAAAATTCCTTAAGTAATTTAGGCAAGAAATGTTAGACATCGTCAAACCGCCTTGACGGTCCACCTTTTTATGATCTGTTCTCTTAGCCTCCAGTAACCAGTAGTTCGAATTATTTAATTTCACTTTAAAAACTTGTTTGCAGTTGTAGGACTCCAAAGTTGCACACTCTATGTAAGACCGGCTTCCACCTGCCAGGTAGATCGTGATTTGGGGAACTTGTCATCTTAGCCTTTGACTCACTAATAGTCTTTTTGCTTCTGTTTTCCTTAGGGGAATCTCCGATACTGGTTGGAAGATCCTGATTGTAGGGATCAGTACAGTGTGATCTTTGAGTCAGGAGACCGGACTTCCATTTTTTGGAATGATATCAAGGAACCTGTTCAAATTGAGGACAGAGCAGTGAGTGTCCTGGAAGTGCTGTACATTGCAGATACACTGTCAGTCTCATTCATTTTGTGACATTTCAGGTTTTTCATTTTTAAAAAAAAAGACACTTTTTCCCCCATTGCTGGAATACCTATTTTCTTCCTTTTGAAGAGTAGTGATGAAACTACATCCTTTAGAATTAGACTTAGCTGCTCAGGTGAAGCAAATGTGGAGTTAACTTGTCTGTGGTGTTCTTTTTTTAACTGCTCCATGATGCCTATTAGTTTCCTTCATCTCTATATTATAGGTGATTCAGAAAGACCTGAAAATACAAAGTCAGAGTTTGAGGAGTACTATTCATTAGAGCTGAGTATGTGCTTAAGTATGCTGCTTCTGATGACTTCTCGTTTTTTTTGCTGACCGCAAAGGTGCTAAAGAGGAATAGCTGGTTTGGTAATAGCATGTAAAGGGAGAGTTAATGTGTCTGCCTCCTGCAGGCAGTTGACTTGCTGAGAGCTGTTGGTACCCAGAAGCCTTTTTTTCAATAACCATTGTGCGTTACAGTAGAAGGAAGTTGGCTCTGGGATGATGAGTGATTTTGCTCATCATCATGGTCTATATTGTTGAAACCTTTCTATTTTAGCTGAAGGTCAGGAGCTGTATTGTTGTTAAGGAATTTGAAATACCCTTCTGAGGAGAATATGTTCTTACCAGGGCTGAAAGACAACAAGGAAACCCAAGCCTGTTCAGTAGGTTTAATTGTTACTATACAAAAGTTGTCACTGTACCTGCAAGATGTTTTTGGTGATCATCAGTAAATTGAAAAGGTCTCAAATAACAGTTTTCAACCTGAAGAATAAGTACTGTGCATGCAATTAAACTCCACAACTAGTCCAAGGTATCACTGCTTCTGAGATCTTTGCTTAGCAATGGATTTGCAAAATGTGATGCTACAAGCTACATGTTAATTCTTTCGCCTTTAGGAATCCAGCATGAAAATAAACCTTTGCCTATATTTTTTTTTATTTTAAACCCAGCGGTGGACAGAAACCTATGTGCGTTGGTCCCCAAAAGGTACCTACTTGGCTACGTTCCACCAGAGAGGCATTGCGCTTTGGGGCGGAGAGAAGTTCAAGCAGATTCAAAGGTTTAGTCACCAGGGAGTGCAGCTTATTGACTTCTCACCCTGTGAAAGGTACGGAGTATGACACTGGTTTGTGCTAAGAGATCAAAACCATGAAGGACACACATTCTGGCTGCTGTGCTTTCAAATCTCATTTGGTGGGGGTCTTCTGTTCTCCTTTGCCTTTAGAAGTACTCCTTTTCATGCATAAATCTGTCTTAGAATGAGTGAAATTCTGCTTGACTTTTCTTTGATTTCAGGAAAGATACTTAACATAATCTGGAGTAATCGATCTACAAAACTGAGCTGAGAAGTTTCCTCAAAGATGTTGTTATCCCAAGGGAGAAGACCATATTTTTCCTCTTTAATTGGGTGGGATATCTACAGTGTTAGATTTCTAATTCTCTGAGAAGTATCAGTTGAGTAGCATCCTCCAAATCGGTAGCACCGAAATTAATTACTTAAGATTTCTGTAATGTTAAAGAGTTGTTTAAGAAAGCTACAACAATTTCAAGACTGAGATGCAGCTTGTTTTGCTAGTTTTCAAGGAACGTATTTGGAAGCAATAAGGCTCTATGTTTTATTGTATTAAAGACAGAATATTCTTAAATGGAGAAGTCTAGCATACCTATAGTTCAGGTTAGCCAAGGTCAATGGATTTATATTTAGTTTAAAGCCAATGATGTTTGTGTGGTAAAATGATACAGTAGGTAACAGCGTATTTGCTGAGTTCCCTCTCTTGTGACCTCAATATGGGAAGAAGACTTGCAGATAAATCTACAGTCTTTCAGCCAGCAGGATGCCAGGGAAATACTGTGTCTTGGAAGCTTTCTTCCTGCTTATACTGTTCTTATTTTTCCCTCCTCTCCAAAAAATTCCATTGGAGAAACTGCTATTTGAAAGAGCATTGTATTTAAATAGTATTTGGATGAAAGCTTGCTTGTAGTAACATATTAGATGAAGTTTCAGTAGTGAAATCGATTATTTCTTTTGTAGGTATTTAGTGACCTTCAGCCCTTTGATGGACACACAGGATGACCCTCAGGCCATTATCATCTGGGATATTCTGACTGGGCAAAAGAAGCGAGGGTTCCACTGCGAAAACTCCGCTCACTGGCCTATTTTTAAGTAGGTTGAGAATCAAAATTAGAGCGGAGAGAAGTAGTCCCAAACTTCATTTAATAAAGAACCAGTTCCTATCTAATTTTCTTTTTTTTTTTTTTTAATTTGTCTTTGTTTAGATGGAGTCATGATGGTAAATTCTTTGCTCGAATGACTTCAGATACCCTCAGCATCTATGAAACACCTGTAAGTTCCTGTCGTCTTTATTTTTTTTTTACATAATGCTTCTTGCATTACAATGTCAGTCTTTCCCATGGTATCTGTTTTAAAGGATACATTTCAATAATACCCTGTAGAGCTGGGCTTAAAAGGTGAGAAATTAATTTGCCCTTGTCTTATTCTTTCCTGAGCAAAAAACTTTAGCTAAATCTGACTGTAAATTTCACACCACACTTCTAGAAGGACCAGACAGCTCAATATACTACTTACAAGAGTCAATAGGATCAAGGTTAAATGGTGCCTCCCAGCTCTCAGTAGCAGTTGAGTGCCCAAGTACCCAAAACTCAGTATAAATTGCAGCCTAATCTAGTCTGGTTTGCCTTTTAATTATAATTCAGGCTGCTGTACTCATTAATTCTGTACAGCATTTTTTTTTGTAATTGTGATATGCATATGTTCATAACAAAAATAGGGATACAGGATCTCTGAAAACTACACAATTTCCTAGTTTGTGTGCTCTAACAATAAGACTAGAAGGTGCATGTGTAAATCTAAGAATGTTACTAACTTGAAAATTCACACCTTTCTCTTTTAGTCTATGGGTTTGTTGGACAAAAAAAGCTTGAAAATCACTGGGATAAGGTGAGTCTATTCCTTTGTAAGGATAACTGCTTTCTTTAGTTGGAATCTTTATGTCTGAGGCTTTGTTATGGTGAGAGAGAACTTTAGACTGACCAGAGCAAATGGCCTTATATGCTGAAGTGGTTTCAAATCCGACAAACTGGCAAAAAGGAATGGAAAATTCTCCATTTACTGATGGCTGCAACTGAACAGCTCCTGTGCTTTGAAATCCTCTTTGTGGTACTGCTTAATCCAGGCTTGAGTTTGGGAGTCTCATTCCTTGTCTACAAAACCAAACTGGAATGCAGTTTATTAAGGAATATCTCCCCAACAAGATTTGTTCTCTGGCTTAGGACAGTGTGCTGTGAACTGCCAGCTGGCAAGGAACGGGTTTGGGTTTGTGAGTGTTTGCCCAATAGACACTGAGTCCTGTGAGAGTTTTTGAGGTGTCTCTCTGTAAAGCAATAAGAAATGCACCTCGATGCAATAAGACTGTCTCCAGTGTAACTTCATAGGATTTTTTTTTTTTTGCTCATTGGTTTAAGCAGCCGGTTTCTTAGATCTGTGGTGGTTACACTGGGTGTAACCCCTTCTTCTTAGTGAAATGTACTGTTTTGATAACCTCAGTCATATAGTGAGTTTAAATAGCAGCTTAAAAATCTGGTTTGGTATGATATGTGTAGGGTTATTAAATTGTCCTCAGTTGCTTGTATCTGTGTTTATTGAGTTGATATTTGTCTGCAATGTTTAGATACAATGATGAAAATTGTTCCTGCTTGTAGTATCTCTAACTGAAAATTAAAATGGTGTATTTTTAACCTTCTTCCTGTAGAGACTTCTCTTGGTCTCCAGGTGGTAACATAATTGCTTTCTGGGTGCCTGAGGACAAAGACATCCCCGCAAGAGTGACTTTGATGCAGCTGCCTTCTAGACAAGAAATTCGTGTGCGGAATTTGTTCAATGTCGTAGATTGTAAACTCCACTGGCAGAAGAACGGGGATTACCTGTGTGTGAAGGTAGACAGGACTCCCAAGGGCACACAGGTACGTGAATTCTGATTACGTTCATAACATTTAGTTCTATCTCATGCTGACACCTCATTTTCTTACAGTGCCGTCTTTTGGTGTAGACAGTGTAAATTATATCACATCAAAGCTATTTTTCCATTTGAATTTGAGACGTGTGGAGAGCAAAATCTATGTAATATTTTCATCCAGGGTTTGCTTCAACTTCAGTGGCATCTTGGGCTTGGGTGAGAGCTACATGCCTCACCTTTCCCTACTCACTGTTAAGTGGTTGTCGTGCTGCACAATGTGCCATACATTTATCTGTCTTAATTAAATTTCATAACAGCCTGAAAAAAATGCTTTTTTTCCCAATTCTTCAGTTATTCTTTATCAGAACAGGAAAAGTTAGAATGTGCTCAGTAATGAGGCATACTGTATTTATCTGCTCTCATTAAAGAAACCTTGACTCTTGTCTCTCATCTTGCATCCTGACAGGCTAATTATGTAGTTGTCCTTCTATGCCTAGTGATACAATTATTTGCTCTACTGCTTCTGTGCTGGATAATGAGCTAATCTTGGCCTTTACAGGGAGTAGTGACCAACTTTGAAATATTCCGAATGAGAGAGAAACAGGTGCCAGTGGATGTGGTGGAAATGAAAGGTAATGCCAAGTATTTCCTTACTTCTTATCTTTAACTTTTTTTGAGTAGACACTTGCGGGCTTTTTAGAAATTTTTGTCAACTTGTGATGTAATTAGGAAGTTAACTCCTTTTAATAGGAGCAACAGTATTTGTCGCAGGGTATCTCGTAAAAATGAGAAATCAAAACTTTTGGTGCTACTCATGCTTGGAACTGACTTGAAAAATAACAGAACTGAAGATCTGTTATTAATGAAGATGGAAGGGCTGATAATGAGTGTATTTTGTAGAAGATGGAAGATTCGTTATTGTTTGACTGAAACATTTCCCATAACTCCCTGCATTTGCCCTGTCAACCTGTGTTGTCTATATGGCAAAGTCTATTAACTGATGGGTTCCTTCTCTTCAGTGTCTTGGTTTTCTTTGGTAACTGCTTGAGATCAGAGCTTCGTATTGTCTTTTGACAGAGTTTTGACCCCTCTCTTTTTTTACAGAAAGCATCATAGCCTTTGCTTGGGAGCCAAATGGGAGCAAGTTTGCTGTGTTGCATGGAGAAACTCCACGAATTTCAGTTTCCTTTTACCATGTTAAAAACAATGGAAAAATAGAACTCATAAGTAAGTGACTGAAAAACAAGTGAAAACTGCAAATGCTAAGCATTTTGCATGGCAGTAGGTGCAGTAAACACAAAACTGGCTGTTTGAGGTGGAAAGAATGGCAATAGGTGCTATGCCTAACATTGTGTTCTAGAAATCCAACTTTTTGGTGACAGCTGTTTTCACTTTGAAAATCTGTCCAGGGTCTGGCAGTAAAAGGCCTACAAGCCAGGGTAATTTTTTGACCTTGGGAAGTTCACGTGAGGTGATAGCACAGGCTTGGATCGCTTCAGATAAAATTTAGTCCCAAGCTGGGCATTGGAGTCTTCTGATCTGCTTCTCTTCCTTCTGCTAGTTTGGGTGTTTGGTGCTACAGGGTTTTGTTTTTAGAAGCGTAGAGCTAAGGGCCGTTGTTAGCACTTGCGTGCAGGGTTCAGATATGTCTTCTGAGGAACGGATGGTATTCACTGCTTGTAAGCTCATTGATGGCATTGAATTGAGATATTTTTCTGAGTTACTCTTGTTTCTTTCCAGAAACGTTTGACAAGCAGCAAGCAAACACGATATTCTGGAGTCCTCAAGGGCAATTCGTAGTGCTGGCTGGCCTCAGAAGGTGAGTATTGTGCAGGTTACTGAACACAATTGTTTTAAGGAGGAAAAAGACTGGAGTATCTCATCAAGAAGTGTTTGGTATCTTCATGAATGTTGCATTGCTGTATAATCCTGATACAGCTTTGCAAAAGCAAAGGAAGAGCAGAGATGCAGTTTAATGCTGTAGCTTAGTTGTTTGTAACTTTTATTTGCTGTTTTTCCCACACGAAATGAAGAATCCTTTTTTTCAACAGAAAAGTGGATATTTAGAAATACTTTTCAGCTGATGAACTTGAATACTGACTCTCAACTAATCCAGTTTACATTGTGCATGTGGCTGTCAAAATGCATTTGTTGTTGTAGCCTTGTGCCTTGTCATGGGGCATACCTCTCAATGGCAAAGCTGTTTTGTGAAAGCGTTATCAGGAAAGTTTCACATTAGAGCGAGTGAAAATGACGTTTATTAACCAGTGGAGTAGTATTTGCCTTTACATGCTTTCAGAGAAGTGCTGCTTTTCATCTTGGAAATCTATTTTTTTTTTCATTAGTCTTGTCTTCACTATTTAAATATGTCTAAGCATATGATTGTTAAACTTTGGCTGTAACTTGCCTATAGTATGTTTTCACTGGGACTTTAAGAACAGAAATAAAATGGGTTAAGGGTCACTGAACACAGAAACAAAAGTGACATTCTTACTTGGATTCTTGTTTTTATTCATCACACTGCTTTCTAGCCACAGAGACTGGTATGAGCCTATCTCTTGGTTGCTGTGAAAATTTATCCTTATAGGGAGGAGTTGTAAACATGCAGCTTGTGAAAGGCTTTTTTTAAAAACAGGCTGTATTAGTGTGTAAAATAATCTGTCTTGTTTTGTCTTTGCAGCATGAATGGTGCCTTAGCATTTGTTGATACATCTGACTGCACCATGATGAATATTGCTGAACACTATACAGCTTCAGATGTGGAATGGGATCCTACCGGCAGATACATTGTGACTTCTGTGTCTTGGTGGAGCCACAAGGTACCAACACTTTCTGGTTTGGTTTTGTGGGTTTTTTTGGGTTTTTTTCTTTCTCTTCCAGAGGTATTGGAAAGGCATATTGGTTAGGAAGAGAAAATGGACACCTGTCACTGGTCATATGACTCAAAACCTGCACCATAGTTTTATACGTTTATACATTTCTGACCATCAGCATTTATTTGGGCCTTTAGCTTCACTGGTTGTGCAAAATAAGTTCTGGAAGGGAAGTTCATGAATGCAAACTGAGTGTCCTTTTTCTGAATTTTAATTATGTCTTCAGTGGTTTGAAACTTGACTCCTTGTGGTCCACGCAGAAGAGCACAATTTATTCTGCTTGTCATTACTTTTGCATGGTTCCAGCCACTGCACTGTAATACTGTCCTGTACAAGTATAGAATCTGAGACTTAAGAATATGATAGGAGGGCTGGCCTAGTTTCAAACTGTTCTGATCCTCCAGAACATAACTTCTTGCAAAGCTTCAGTGGAACAAATATTTTGCTGAGGAATTTGACTGGTGCAAGGAAGGTGCTGATGAAAAGATCACCATGATTCTGTTGATTAATGGTACTAATATTATAAAAAAGACCCTTAACACTGTAGTGTCCACTCTATGTCTTAAGTTATAGCTTATCTTGACTGAGATGGTGCACTGTTCTTCCAGGTGGACAATGCATATTGGTTATGGACCTTCCAAGGCCGTCTGCTTCAGAAAAACAATAAAGACAGGTTCTGTCAGCTTCTTTGGAGACCACGACCAGCGACCTTGCTCAGTGAGGATCAGATAAAGGTAGTGTATGCCACCAACTCTTTCTGCCGACGTTGATTTGGTGGATAAGCATATTTGCTTTAGTCCCTCTTCTTGAGGATGAGGCTTGAACTGTTACAGAGTTACACAACTGCCTTTCACTCCAAATTTGTGGAAAAAAAAAACCCAACATACTGCTCTAGGCGACCTCACTTCTGGGAATGACTGTAACCATTAACTGTTCTTTAAGCTTAGAATAGAAGTGGTTAACAGTTGTTCTTACAGTTAAGGTACTGTGACAGGGTATAAAGAATAACAAGATTGAATGTAGCTGTCCAGATTTCACTAATTGCATGTGTATAGAAACATTTACGTGATCTGTAAGCCAGGAAGAACAAAAAATAAATTATAGCAAAGGGAAATTGCCTAGAAGAGAGATGTTTTTAAAAAATGCATAGCCTGCTTAGGCCTACTGAAGGAATTCTTACAGAATATGATGGTTGTGACTGCTAGTCTGATATCCTAGTTGAAATAAAGTTCCCTGTTTTACAGCAAATTAAGAAGGACCTGAAGAAATACTCCAAGATATTTGAGCAGAAGGATCGTCTGAGCCAGTCCAAAGCTTCAAAGGCAAGACACTTTTGGAATAATGTAGATGAAACTCTTCTAACCTGGTCTTAGTTAGATTGTAATGGTGATATGTACATTGAATTTCTTTAAATTTCTGTGTTCATTTGAATCCAGATGGTTAAAGTTAGTTCCAAAAGGTAGTTCAGACAGATGCTACTAAACTGTCAGGTTAAACAGTAATGAATCTGGAGAGGCTCATTAAGCAAAGGTGGTAAAATTTTGGAGTTCTTAGTGAGTTGCTGCATTAGCCAGTCTTTAAATTAAGAAAAGCATGTTTAAAAAAAAAAACCAAAACCAGACCCAAAACAAACAAACAAAAAACAAAAACAAAACAAAAAACCAAACAAACCACCCTCACCAAAACAGCTTTTTGATTACATAAGAGAAATATCTTTTTTCTTTTAAGTCAGTAGAAAGTATGTTCACAAGAAAACGTTTGACTTGCTATAACAAATGCATTGCATGTGAATTTGATTGATTGGAGGTTTAACAGCCTCTTCCTGCCTCTGTAGGAGCTGGTGGAAAGGAGACGTACAATGATGGAAGAGTTCAGAAAGTACCGCAAGATGGCACAAGAGTTGTACATGGAGCAGAGGAACGAGCGTTTAGAGCTCCGAGGAGGTGAGCCACACAGCGTACTTGGAAAGACTTGCTGCTGGATAATTGCTGCATCTTACCAAATAACTACTCTGTTCTGGTGATTCATCCACTACTTCTCTCTCTCCATTTCCTGCCAAATATAATCCCCTTTCCTCTGAGGGTTATTAATGCTTTTTTTCCTCAGTTGCAACAGGGATTTTTTTTTTTTTAATAGGAGAAAGCTCAGATATTGCTGGCTGCCAGATTTTGGTATCTGTGTTTTACCTCACTACTTTATGCTTCAAGGCAAGCATTGGCTTGACCTTGGGATAAGACTGCGAAGAGATTTGGGTGTTGCTTTTAACCAGAAAATCCACAAAAGTCCTGTGGTGGGAACAGTAGTGCCTTGGTTGTCATTTAGTGAATTTAACATGTACTTGTTATGATTTAAAGCACCAAATAGTTCTTATTTCACTGCTGGTTTAAGGACTGTTTCTGCCAGGCCCATCAAATCTTTCTACTGCTGCCTTGTTTGATGCATTCAGTGTTAATGTTTCCTCCATTGCAGGGGTAGACACAGACGAGCTGGACAGCAATGTCGATGACTGGGAGGAGGAGACAGTTGAATTTTTTATCAATGAAGAAATTATTACCCTTGCAGAACCAGAGTAATTGATAAAACTGTGGTAAGACAGCACACTTCCTCTCAGCATAGAGAAACTTTCGGTCAGCTATTGCTATAGATTCAGTAATTTGCTCGAGAAGGTTAGGTGCGTTGCGTGAGCAAATGTGTTCTCTGAAGTGGTTTGTTTTCTCTGTGGATAGAGAGAACAAAAGTGTTTTTTAAAAGTAATCAGAGATAGTGAGATTTATGAGTTGTACTGAGCAGAATATTGCGCATGTCCTGTTTTGCCAGAGTGATCCAAGACACAACAGTGTCAGGGTCAACTTCTAAATACAGTGTATTGGAAACCGTAAGTTCTGTCAGTAGGAGGAATTGTAGTTAGTACAAGATCGACATTTTTCCTTTTGGAAGAACTGCATGTTAGTTCAAGACTGGACAGAGTTTAAATACTGTACTAACAATTATACAGCAAGTTGACTGTGGGCTGGTAAAACTTTAAGTAGATGTTTAAATATCCATGTGAACTTTGCTGTTATTTTCTAGAAATGTTGGGTAGAATTCAGGTAGTAGTAGATTGTGTACTGACTGTCACTGCTTGTTGCTGAATTCTTTTATTTAATCCAGTGCTTTTCCCAGTTCCTTTTTGTGAATTCATAGTATGTATATGTATGTTGAAAAGAGAGGCTGCTTGCAGCCCCTGTTGTAGGAAACGTCATTTAGGGAGCTTGACGTATTGACAAAGGAAAAGGTGTTTTGATAGTGAAGAGACTTAGACAGGACTTAAAACCTGGAATGGGTTCCTGCTCTGTCATGTTTAAGACTTCACTTAAGGAAGAGGGAGACTGGAAGTGTGCCCCTTGCAGCTGTAAGCCACCCCACAGCTCTTAAGCCTCCAGATAATTAAGGAGCTCAAGTGAAATGAGCAGTATATCTCCTGGAACTGTAGAAAAATTTAATAGCTTTGATACCCCTTTGACTATATCCGGATCTGGCTTATCTGTGTCCCATACATGGGAGATCCTTTTATGGAAGGAAGAAGGTGAGCAGCTGCTTAGTGTATGGACAGTTTAAGAACAGGTGGTTGAGCTGTTTGTATAAAAGCACAGTAACTAACTCACCTCTTTTTTTTTTTTTTTTTTTTTCTTTTTTTGCAGCACCACCACATCTTGTGCCGAAAAGAAGTTCGTTCATTTTCAGAAAGCCTACATAAACTTTGGAATTTTTAATCCATATTCTTGCACTCTGGAAGGGTGGATGCACCAGATTTTCTCTGTTCCTGACACATTGTAGTGCCTTGAAGTCTTGCTGCCTGCTGCAGTGGGATACTGGAAAGGCGCTGCTTTTAAATTTTTATTCTGTAGGGTTTGATTTTTTTTTTTTTTTTTTTTTTTTTTTTGCTTTTTAATCCACTACTACCAGTATTTACTTCCTGACTCCTGCGCAGTACTTACCAACTGGCAGTTTTTGACTGTTGCCAGTGAGGTGAGATTCATCAGTGCAACTCTGTCTTACACACACGCACGATGTTTCTGTTTCAGGACTATTTCTATGTCCCGAGTGCATGGACAGATGTTCATTTTGTTTGGGCAAAAGTCAACAGAACCATTTTTCGTATGATGTGTTTTAGTGTGCTGAAGCAGCACTACAGTGGGCTATATCCTCCTCCTTTCAGATTGTGAAAGGATGTCTCCCTCTAAAGAGCTGAATATGGAAATAAAAGCAGACCTATACTAAATCCAGGCTGGCTACGCGTTGTTTGTAGGGAATCTTTCCCTGAATGATGAAAATCAAACGTACCCACATTAGTAGGAGTGTGTTTGCTATATTGAGTATATGGTTCCTTCGACTCTTTATTAATCTCAGTTCCTCATGGCTCTTCTGGTTTTGTGTTGTGATGTTTTTTTACAGTGATGGTACGGCTCATTAATCTGACACGTTGACCTGTTCACTATAGTGGAGTGACTAGAAAATTGAGGGGATTTCTTCAACTATTTGCAAACTGATAGTAGCCTCAGGAATTACTGGATTAGTCTTAAGTCTTAGTAGTGAACATCACAAACTTTGAGGGAAGTGCTCTGTATACACATGCCTTACGCTCCGTCTTACAGTACCTCGTTTTGTTTCTAAAGCCATCTGTGCTCAGAGGGGAAATGTGCACTTAAAGCTGCTGGAGCAACTTCGTTGTATTGGTGAGCAGAAATTCTTTCTTGGATATTGTCAGAGCAGTGAGAGAGATGGGCCTGCTGCGTGCCCTTTGAGGGGCAGAGGAGGATGAGGATGTTCCTCTCTCTTCTCCTGGACCGGCAGTGGAATTGCCAACCTGAACAGTCCGGCTCTTTGTAAACCCTGAGCTGGCTTACCCAGCAGAGTCTGACAGGTCTGCGGCAGAACACAGAACGTACCCCTTGGGCACAGGGTAGCCCCGCTCAGCTGGAGGCAGCCAAGAGACAGCTCATATGTTCAGCACTCGCTGAAGATTGCCTTCCTGAACGTAAGGGCCACGAAATGCCACTGGGCGTGAAGTGACAATGAGATGGACGTTTGCACTTCACTCAGGGAGGGAGCAAACTCTTTCCTGACTCTCTCCATGACTGTTGTCAGTTCTTGTGCAAGGCTGGAGGGGCCAGGGTGCTGCTTGCTCAACGTTTGGTGGAGCGTGGACCCCTGTACCTGGTTGTGCCACATGTTTGATCTCAAGAGACAAAGGAGAGAAGAAATCTGGCATCCTGGAGGGCAGAAAATGAAGGCTGTGGCCCGCTCAGCAAGGGTGTGTGCAGACAGATTTGCACATAAAGAACCAATTTGGGCTTGGCAGGTGGGTTGTTTTGTGTATCCTGATACCTTTTGCCGTGTCCCACGCCAGGTGCGGTGGTGGCAGGCAGCGTCCTGCAGCCCCCCCTTGTCTTGAGCTCACTGTTTTGCTGCTGCCTCTCCTGTCCCTGCAGTCACCTCCCCTAGGGGAACGCAGGTGCTGCCTCTCCTGGGGTGATCGCTGCTGCCTCTGAACCAGTCTCCTGCCTCTGGACTCCAATTCGACACGCACCTCCCTGGGCTGATCGCCCAGCCCTGAGCTGGCATCATCACACAGCTCAGCCATGAAAGAGCAGCAACTCACGGTGAGTCCACTCGCTTAGGGGAGGACGTGGGATGGGGAGGAGGAGCTGGGTCACATGCAGCCCCAGTGTCCGTCCTGTCGTGTTTGCCAGCTGGCTGCTGGTCTTCCTGGGCTCTCTGCCTCAGTCAGAGGAAAAAACCCAGACCTGGTCTCTTTGTGTGATTTAAAGCAAAAGTTGAGTACAAGTGTCCTGCAGAGTAAAAAAAAAATACATAGTAGGGGAGGTGAGACTGGGTAACCTGGTAGGTGGTGGTTGGTTGTCTTCCTTGAACAGTGATTTTCAGTGTGTCTGTCTCTTATGAATCTGTCACTCAGAACCCAAATAAGCAGCTAAAAGCAGCTGGGATTATATTCCTGTCTGAGTCCTCACCATTGCTCCAGGACCTTGGCATCTCTATGTGTTGGTCAGAGTAAAAGGAATGCTTTGAAAATATAATCCTTTCCCAAGTTTCAACCTTCAACCCTGTGGCTCTCAGTTAAACTGAAGCATTACTCTCACAGTGTGCTGAAACATGGCTGGGGCAGACACAGAAACCTCTGCTCGAAATGGAATAGCTTAAAATAAAGTCAATAGTATCTAGAATGCTTTGCATTCCTCTCTAATGCAAGGAAAAGCCTTGGTACTTGGTGTGACCCGTCTCCACAGGCTGCTTATTTGGCTTTGTTTTCTTACCCTCAGTGGCCCGAGTTATCCAATACAGTGATTTAACTGGACTATTCTGGAGGTGAAGGTTGTCCAAGAGAGATTTGCCCTATGCCCTGCTCCTCCTGCAGGACCTGGGATTATGGTGTGCAAAATAATATTTTCAAATGCCTCTAAGATGAGTTCAGCCCATGGGAAAGAGATGCTCATAATGGTGTCACTCAGATGTGTTTAGGGAGATAATGAAGTTAATTGTTGCGTTCTTGTAAATATTAAAAGCTATCTAAAGCCAAGGAGCTCACCTCATATTCTGAGATATTCACAGTGAAGAAATGTTCCTTTGCTGTTGCTGGAACTACTCAAAAATGTCTATTACAGTGCTCCAGACCAGAGCTGTTCATGAAACCCTCATTAAATTGACAGGTAGCTTGACTTGTTATTGTGGAAATAAAACTGGTTCCTATAGAAACCAATTGCTTGTGACTAGTGGGGCTGCAGAACAAGTCTGTTTCAATAAGTGCACACCCTCCTGACGACGGCATCATTTATGTGCATTATGCGGTGTTCTATCAGCATCAGCTCTCTTGTCAGGAGCTGCTAAGGGCTTGCTGCTGTATTTTATAAAGGGGAAAATAGCTGTGGAAAGGTGAAAATAGAGTTTTTTTTCAAATCTCTGTTATTAACCGAGATGCCAAGGGCAGCTTTTAGGTGGGATTTTGAGTTGGTGGTCTTCTCTGGAGACCCTCCACAGGGTGCACAGGTTTGGGATCTGGGACTGTGCAACTTGCCCACAGCTGCAGTGAGTTGGGGCCGGAGCAAGACCCCAGCTTCAGGGGGCCCAATTAATTCCACAACTGATCCATGACACCACACTCTATTGCTTCACCCATAAACAGCCTGAAACATATTTGCTCTTGTACTTTATTAATACTGACAAATACAGACTGTGTGTTTTAAATCTTAGAGTCAAATTATCGCCTGTGTTTCAAAGTGGAGCGCAGGGTTTCTGACTGATTGAGTTGTAGCACGAGGCGCTGGCAGTTAATTGCTACTTTATAATTGCTGCAGTCCAGCCAGGAATTCCAGCTCCCGAGGAACCCCACGGGACCTGCAGAGATCAGGGCCAACTTGCTCTGATCTGGTAGAACAGGCTCATAATGATTGCTACCTGGGATTAAACAAAATGGGTACTTAGTGAAATGCAATTCCCTTTCTTTGTCACGGATAACTTTAATCAGTGTTTTGGGGAGCACAGGGAATTCTCTAAGCATGCTCAGTTCTATGCTATTGGTACCACGGTCCCAGACCTCTGGAGGTGGCAGCAGCAATGACACGGCTCAGTTCATTCTGCCGCCTTCTCTGTCAATCAATTGGAGCCTTGCTGGGTTAGAGACAGAAACACGGGAAGAGGGAGGAAGAATTTGTCAAGATAAAAGCATAAATCGTGGGAGAACTAACTGGTTTAAAACTTTATAAACTTCCTTAAACTCTCCAAGCCCTAAGCTTAAGGTTTTAAGATTGATCAGTGGAAGAGATGCAGCGAGAAGCCGTGGATGTCGCTGGTGCTTGCGCAGAGCTGAGCCCTGTTGCAGGTAAGGCTGGGTGGCCTCGGCACGCACAAGCCACGTGTGTGTTGTGCGTGCAGGTGGCCCTTCGCATCCGTCCGCTCAGCGAGGCCGAAGCGGAGGAGGGAGCTGCCCTCATCGCCTGCAAGGCGGGCGAGCAGGTGAGCTGGGGGGTCGTGCTGGGGCTGCAGGAGAGCCCCTGCAACAGGGGCCGGGGAGCCAGCCCTGCGGGCACCACACAGACCCTGCGAGGCTCTGGCCCCTCTGGTTCCCGTGCAAACACTCGCTTTCAAATCCCGCAAAGCTCCCGGCCTTGCTGTGGCACAGGGCAGGGACGCAGCTTCCCGTGCACGTGGCGCCGCTTTTCTCCAGTTCTGCATCTTTCAACTCTTGCTGCTGCTCTTAAGCGGCAGGGACTGCAGGAGGTCCCCACTCACCTTTTCTACATCTATTTATGTATTTTTATTATTTACCTTCTTTTCCAATGTAAATGCCATTATTTTCTATCATGCCTCAGTTGATCTTTCTCTGAACCCTTCCTGAATGCACGCTAATTCTGTAATTTATCTTGTCTCTATGCAATAGTCAAATGAGAGCAGCTCTCAGCAGCAAAGAGAGCATGAATCTTTCCTCTTTATGTGTTATCTTACAAATGTATTTTTTGCTTAGCTCCTTACTAGTGAACCATCCTTTTAAAATTTTCTTTTTTTTAAAAGCAGCCGTTGACCTTGCAAAGATATCAGCTTAATTTTTATACAGCTTATTCAGACTTGCATCATCTGCCCTGAGATCTGTTTTCTCTAATGGAAATCTGGGAAGGAAATGTGCATTACATTAGTCTGAGTAACTTCTAGCCGTAAGAATGAATTTCTCTTAATAATGCAAATAACTGTAATTATGAAAGCAAATTAATTGACAGGGCAGTTGAAGTACTTGGATTTCTTGATGTATTTTGATTTACATCATGTTCCCTGCTATTTTTACTCCCAGCCTAACTCATTTAGAGCTGCTTTTGTCGGTTTATTAATCCTAACTCATAACTGACTGTGTTAGTGTCTTGTTATGTTTTAATGCTTCCGTGCAATAGCAGAAGATTTATGCATTTAGAATACTGCTAGTCGACAAGGTGTTAGCCCCAGACCGAAGAGGAGGACTCTTTCGGGTGTGTTGGTACACTGTGAGCAAAATTTGGAGGTTGCAAGCACTCAGTAAAAGGCGCCTGGAAGTGTTACAGGGCAAATTTCTGAAGGAAACGTGCTGACCTCGTTCTCCAAGCTCTGCTCTCGGCTGTCACGCTTGCATGTGAACATGATTACACGTCGGCCCATCTTTTTCAGGCAAATGCCACCGCCGAGGATAAACCAGGAATTCCCTCTGGAGTTTGTTCTTGTGTTGCTTCAGGTTTTAAGGCCCGAGCCGGACCAGTGAAAACTAAAGGATTAAAAAAAAAAAAAATCTGGTAATTGAAAACTTGAAGATCAAAACTTGAGACACTTGTTAGAGACTTGGAATTTAGCAGGTAATGCAAAAGAAAAAGAAAACCCAAAATCTTGACGCTTCCTGAACACCCATAGGCACCTGTCCTCGATACTTATTCCTCTCCCAAGCCTGGCACCCCAATACAATTATTCTGTGTGTCAAGTGGTGTTTGATCTGTGCTCTAATTGCTTATCCAACGATCTGGTTACCTGAGAGAGGGTGCAAGCTGCTCTGGAGTAGGAGGCACAGGGTTCTCTGTCCCTTCCCTTGAGGCTTGAGCATCTCCTTATGAGCCATTTCAGTGGAGGAGAAAGAATACCGTTCTCTGCAGTAATTGTATACTGTAATAATTATGTACCAAAATAGATCCTAACAGACTGAAAAGAAACAGAACCTGTTCTGTAACCTGCTGCAACTCCTCTCCCACCTTTGTTTTTTCCTTAATAGAAGTCAGAAATTGAATTCAGTTTCTGTCCTTGAGCAATGTGGATCTTTCTATCAGTCCTTCTGCAGGAAAGGCTGTGGAAAGATGACTTTGGGTATTTTTGCTCCTGAGGAAGTTAAGTATTTTCTTTCACAGCTCCTCTGTCTGAGTCTTGGCTGAAAATTAAGGTAAGAGGTCCCATCCCCCTCCTGCTGGCATCGGGGCTGGTTGGATGTCACATCCCTGCAACCACTGCTATTACCCAATGCCAGCGGCTGTTTCACTGCACAACGGACCTTCAAAGCATTTTGCAGCAGCTGCTCGTTCTCCAAATTACAGAAGTTGTGACGTTGTTTGCAAAACCAAGCTTGTCAGCCTCAGCCTTGTGCACATAAGTGTGTTTTCCGCGCAAAGCTGTAGTGCAACATCCCTCTGGCCAAGAGGTGCGGTGGCAATAGGGCTGTAAGACTGTTAACCAATCCCAGACATAACGGTTCTTTTTCTGACTTTATCTTATAACAGAGGGTGGTCCTGATGGATCCAAGTGAAGATCCAGATGACATCTTGCGAGCTAACAGATCCCGAGAAAAAACATTTGTATTTGACACGGTTTTCGATCACAGAGCAACCCAGGTAACATCCTTCCCCTTTTTTACCAAAAGGCTTAACATTAGAACTGTTTTCCCTGCTTAGATGAATGTTTTTGGCAGGTGAGTAGACCCACACATCCCAGAGGCCGCATGTCACCCAGATAAAAGGTGACGGTGCTGAAGACGAGAGAACTGTGAGGGTTTTCCTTTGCCAGAGGAGCGGGGAGATGCGCAATGTTCAGTCTGCCTCTCCCTCCCGCTTCGGGACTCCCCAGATGCAACACACCCCAGCAGAGATGAAGAGCTTTGTCCCCGAGGTCTCCTGCGAATGAGATCATTGTCACGTTGTTTGGCTCTATTGCTCACACGCTTCCTCCCTGGGCCTCTGTTGTTTCACAGGCTCATAATTGAGCTCCAGTGCCCTAAACGAGCTGTGTTTTGCAGACAGATGTAAGGTGCAGTGCGAGGATTTCATCGGCACCTGCATTTTGTGATCACGGTGTGACTGCAGCCTTGCTTCTCACAAGCAATTCAGTCATCTGTGTTCTTTCACATGAAACTTCAGCCCAGAACTATGCTACCTAAGACATTTTTGGAGGCCCAGTGGCATTTCTCAATAAAGCATAAGGTGAGGGAGAGGATTTACTCCCTCCTTTAGCAGACATAAAGAAAAAACAAAGCATTCCATGTTCAGAGTCCAAGAAAAATAATCAAATGTCGGGATATTTATTTTAGTATGCTCCTGCATCTTGCCTGCCTTTAGAAAAATTCAATAAACCTCTGTGCCTTTCTGCTTATTTGGATGATGTGTCAAAATTCAACTGGTTCACAAATGGTTCCAAAGCCCAGGAAATTTGTAAAACATAGTGAGAAAATCACAGGGAATTAATGCAATTAGATACAGGTTATTTGGACAGCTGTTCTGCCTGACCATAAGTTTATGCTTTTTTTGACTGAATTAGGAGGAAGTATATGTGTCCACGACCAAAAGCCTGATAGGAGGAGTCATTTCTGGCTACAATGCAACTGTTTTTGCATATGGTCCAACAGGTAAAGTGGTCCCTGCAGCTGCACTGCTCCAGATGAATAAAACACCTCCGTACAAATCAGAGGTGAACTAAAATGCCAATTAATTGCTTTCTGTTGAGGACAAGACTGAAGTGTTAAAATACCGTTGTCATTGGGAAGTGTGGATCTCCCTTAAATGCTAAAGTAACAACAAAACTGGCCTATTTGAGGAGTTACTTAATTGGGATGGAATTCAGTGGAGACAAATGTTTCCATTAACGAGGAGGAGATGAGGGCGTCTGTGCAATGCTGGAGATTGATCTCAGGAGAATAGATGCAGCCATAGAAAGCACCTATAGACTACGGAATATATGAAAATATATTTCTACCCCAGCTCTGAACACCTTGGTGAGCAGTTAACCTGCCTTTCTGCCCACCTGCAAGTCCTCTTGCTACGCATTTTGGAGGCACGTGCCATGCCTTTCCTGACCAGTGTCATTGCGGGCTGAGAAACGAGAGTAACTGGGAGATGTTTGGGGAAAAAGGACAGAAATTGGGAGGAAACCAGGCTTTATTTGTTGTGGAAACTTGCTCAAGTGGAAGTTGGTCTTTGCTACTTTTCTTTGTATCTTTAATAGGCGCAGGAAAAACCTACACGATGCTGGGGACAGACTGCGAGCCGGGGATTTGCATCCGCGCTCTTGATGACCTCTTTAAAACCCTTGAAGGTACCACCGAGGAGATGGATTACAGAGTCTCCATGTCCTATGTTGAGGTGAAGTGTCTGTGTTGCCTTGGATCCAGGCTCTGTGGGAGCTCAGCAAGCCCCTGCGAGCAGGCGTGATGGGAAGCGGGGTGTCCAGGTCTCTCCATCGCACGACCTTCCCCTTGGGCTGCACAGTTTGGATCTTCCCTTCCTCCCTTCCACCCCAAAGAAACACAGGATTAATTCAACCCTCTTTGCAGATCTGAAGACCCAATGCTAGTCTCACACCAACCCCTCATTTCTTTCCCTCAGATCTACAACGAAGTGATCCGTGACCTCCTGAACCCATCCTCGGGGTTCTTAGACCTGAGAGAGGACCCCAGAGGCAGCATCCAGATAGCAGGAATTACAGAAGTCTCCACTACAAATGCTCAGGAGGTACCTGGGGCTATGGTCCATGGTGAGGAGAAAGGGAGGAGGATTGTGCTCGCATGCAACAGTGATTTAAAATTTCTTGACACTTCCCATTACCTGTGGCTTACTCGACAGCAAGGACCTTGTGTAGCAGGACCTTGGTGGAGCTGGATTAACGTGATGAATTGTATGGAAAGGGCTGATCATGGAGCTGTGTGAGTGGTAGAAGCCAGGGTTCAATCCCCAGCTGATCTCCTGCTAGCTCTGCTCCCCCAGGGTGCTTGCTGCTTTCCTGGAAGGACAAGAGCGCTTTGATTTGTGTACACATGTCAACAAACCATTTGGAGAGGGAGAAGAAATAATGAAACCTCCTTGAGCTACCCTGACATGCACTTCTACATGTGCTTTGGATAAGAGATAAATAGGCCTGTCAGGAAAACAGCCCCAAACCCAACAAGTTCACAAGCCAAAAGGGGAGATCTGGGGCAAATCAAGAGCAAAACCCCTGTTAGTGTGAGCGAGACCAGTTTGCCTGTGCCCTGGGTGAGGGGGTCAGTCAGCGGGGAACACCACGCTATGGCTCAGGCAGAGCTGCACATCTCTTTGTGCTTTTCTGCATCATTTAGGTCATGCAGCTGTTGATGAAAGGAAACAAGCAACGCACGCAGGAACCCACCGCTGCCAACGAGACGTCCTCCCGCTCGCACGCTGTGCTGCAGGTGACCGTGACACAGAAAAGCCGCAGGAAGGCGATGGGCAAGGAAGTGCGAATTGGAAAGCTTTTCATGGTCGACTTGGCCGGGTCGGAGAGAGCAGCCCAGGTACGGCTGGAGGTTGGCAGCTTTTGGTGGGACCAGGCTGGACTCACTGACCTGCTGTGCAGAGCCTGCAAGCCCTGGGGAGAGCAGCACTGTGTGTTTCCCTGTTGCTTTAGAGCAGTACTTTGTACCTGAGACAGCCTGAAATTAAAAAAAAAAAAAGTTTGAGGATATTGGTAGTATCTTTTATTAGACCAACTAGTATAATTGGAAAAATGTAAAATGGCTTTCGAGTGCAGCCTTTTCTCTGGTCTGAAAAAGGAGCAGCGAATTTCACATCTAACGAGAAGCTGGGGTCTGTTAGGCAGGGATCAGCTGGGCTGTCAGAGAAAGCTGGTACCAGTGGAGCAGAGGGAGGCTGGTGGGTGGAAAACAAGGCAGCTGGCTCCTCGGGGAAGGAGGCAACGTTGGAACTCAGGGAGGTGATTTGAGGCAGAGAGATTTTACATAACCAGTATTTCTACTGAGACCAGGAATTTTTGAGTGATGTAATTATGCATCTTGATTTCTGAAACAATTTTTAGAAGATAATTAATAGCTATCTTTTAAGAACCAAGAGGTCAGAGCTGGGTCGTCTTTTCCAATAAACGTACTCCTACCAGGACCTCTGTGCCTCTGAGTGGGGTTTAACCCTGCACTTTCAAGTTGATTTTGCAAGAGGTGTTGCTTTGCCATCCAAACCTTGACCCTGGTGATGCTGCACATCTTCCCCAGGCACAGACCCACCATTCTGAAGCGTGTGCTTTGTCTGTCTGTCCTGCCTCCCAACAGACTCAGAACCGGGGCAAGAGGATGAAGGAAGGAGCCCACATCAACCGCTCGCTGTTGGCTTTGGGCAACTGCATCAACGCTTTGAGCGAGAAAAAGGGGAGCCGGGCCCAGTTTGTCAATTTTCGAGACAGCAAACTCACGCGCCTGCTGAAGGTACCGCACACTGCGGGGCGGTGAGGAGCTCCACGTGTTTGCTGGTATCACCACTCAAATCAGACAGGCCTGAGAGCTGATCCTGGAATATCTCTGTGCATTGTCTTTATCCAGCTTGGAACACTCCTCTGGGATCTTGCATGAGCTTTGCAATGCAATCAGGGCCTGACTCGGGCAGTTTTGTCTCTATAATAAACATGCTGACCTCCTACAAGGTTAAGGAACTCCTATTGCTTTTGGTCATATGTCTCTAAGTTTGCAGGTGATAAGTGATTTTTTTTTTTTTTTTTAAATGATCTTACTGCCTTTGAATGCTTCATCCCTCCTATAAGATTTGGGTGAAATTGGCCAATAAATTTGGATGTTGTTGGGGCAGGAGGAAGAGAAACTGAGAGTGACTATGCGTTATCATATGTCGCCTCTCCCTTAGGAAGTCAGAAAGGTCACAGACAGGCTCTTTGCTACACTGGTTATTTTATGGATCCTTTAAAACTTCATTTATGAACCTCACCTCAAGCTTTAGTGCTGAGCTACCACTGCGACTGCCTGACAGATGTGTTTTCTGGAGGACGGCGAGGAGGAAAAGGGTAGAGAAAAAGGCAAGAGTCTGTTGTGAGCAGCATTGAGAAGCTGCCAGTATATTTGTAGAAACTGTAATTTTCTTGCAAAAAATCTTGTTTTGTAGAAAGTTAATTACTTATTGATTTTGCTTTTGATGGAGAGAGGCCCTGATGAACTTTTAACAGCACTTCCTTCACTCCTAATTGGGATTCTCCACCAGAATCTCAATGAACCGCATGGTTACCCAGCTACAGTGGTTACCACTGAGCAGCAAGTCCCTGTCGTGTCCATACTAACCACATCAACGTTGCATCCCTCCAGGACTCATTAGGGGGCAACAGCAGGACTGTTATGATTGCACATATCAGCCCAGCCAGTACCTCCTTTGAAGAATCTCGAATGACCTTGATCTACGCCTATCGAGCAAAAAACATCAAGACACAGGTAAATGAGCAAACAAATCGCAAAGAGGTGGGAGTTACAGACTAAAAGCTTGTGAAGTGGAAATAGAAAATGTAGTGGATGAAGGGAGAACAGACTCTAGGACGGGCATTGCAGGATGGTGTAGAGGCTCAGTGTGAATGACAGAAGAGAAGCAGATGAAGGGAACAGCAGAAAACAAGTTGTGTGGGTCACGAATGAGAAGAATACAAGGGTCAGAACAAGGGAGCAGAATAACGAAGAGGCAGAGGATGATGTGCCTGGGATAGACCTGGGTGCAGCACATAAGAAATGATGGATGGAAGACAACTATTGGGAGGACAATGTATGAGGAATGTCCTGGTGAGGATGCTGGACCTGGAAGAGGAACTGAGGTACTGCAGAAAGGAGGAATAAAATGGGGAGAGGCTTGTGGGGTGGAGGAAGATGCAACAGAGTTTTCACTCTTTGTGGATCTCTGTTTTCCCTGTGGCCACAGTGTCCCTGGCTTTTCTCTGTTACCTTTAGGGAATCTTCCAGAATAAGGGAAACCCACTATTTTACAGTTTCCCAACTCATAAGGGAAAATTCTCCCCCGTCACAGGATTCGGTGCCCCTCCAACTGAAAGCGTAGCTTTGTTTGCAGCTGTTTTACAAATAACAGACTGTGGGACAAATGCTCATTTATTCTGGTTCACTAGGTAAAATGTAACCTGCAGAATGTCTCCTACCCCATTGACCAATACACCAGCATCATCGCAGACCTCCACAGGGACATCGAGCATCTGAAGGCGAGGGTCGAAAATCAGGAGAAGGAGCAAAGCGCAGTCAGCTCCGAGCTTGGGGATCTGCAAGGTAGAGCCAGGAGCAAGAACTGTTCTGGGGTATTTGGAGGGAAGAGAGCGGGCAGAGGAGCTGTGTGGACAGGTTGTGGTGGCGTTTGGTGGGACCCCATGTGGGTGTGAGCCTGCCTCTGAGGTGCTGTGTCCTGCTAGACAACACGTTCAACCTTCTCAGCATCTTCTTCAACATTAAAATCCTGTTAAATTTCACAAACCTGCCCTTGAAAAGAGCTTTGAAATCAAGTGGTGGCGTTTGCTGTGGGAAGTCCTGACTCCGACAGAGAGGGGACTGAGTCCGCAGCCTGCATCACTGCGGGCTCTGAGGCTGCGTCAGGACACAGAGCTCTGTCGTATGGTTCATTGCACTTAATTAAAAAAAAAATAAAATAGAGAGGGGGGCAGGGCGAAGCTTTTGAAACATTGATTGTTCCGCCCTGGGGACTGTTCCTTTTGTCAGTGAATCTGGCAAGGAATGAAATAAAAATAGTCAAGTTCTCTGACAGAGAAGATAGGAGGTATAATAGGCCTCTGCTACCAATACCCAAGGTCATTTCTAGATAACAAGCACAGAAAACTGATACCTTTTTCCTTTTGGCAGGTGGAAAGGGGGAAGAGATGTCCCTGCAATGCAGTATTCTCTTAACATTCACAAAAGCACTAGCAATGAGACCTATTTATTGCTAATAATACAATCATAAAGGGATATATCAGGTTTCTTAAGCACATCATTAACTTCAAGGGACTGCAGAATGAAGCAGAGTCCTACAAGCGAATGCCTCGTAACACACGGACCGAGTGGCTTGGTCCCAGAGTAGTTCTGTGGGGACTTGGCAGAAGTTTACTGGGCTTAACATCAGATCAGAAATGTCTTCTCCTGCAGCAGAGAGGCACCAGGGCTCTGAGGCACACAGTGGCCAAGTCATGGACGCCTTGCGGGCGCAGCTGCTGGGGGCTTTCAGGGAGCAAATGGAGATGTGTCACAGCCTGATGGAGCTGGAGAACACCAACATTGAGCTGCACGTTGATACCTGCAGGCACCTCCTAACAATCACAGAGTGAGTAGCTCCTCAGCTTTGAGCTTCATAAGTGGACCTACAAACTCACCATGAGAAATGCTAACACCCCGTGGTCCCTTCCAATAAAAATGACAAAAGGATGTTGTTAAAAAGATTATTTAATTGTGTAAGTGGAAAGATCAAGTGTAGGTTTGAGATTTACCTATGTGACAAGGAAAAAATTGGGAGGGTGGTGGTCTGTGAAAGGTACCCAGGGATTTAAGGTAGCTTAAGTCCATGCAACTCTGAGCCTTAGATTAAGGTGCTATATTTGCAACAAGTGATTTCTGCTATTGAGAAACACAACCCGAATCCCTCCTGGTGCTTGTGAGGAGACTGCAGCTTGCACGGGGTGTTGCACTGCAGTGCAATCGCCTGATGTGGCTCTGTAAGGCAACCAGCTACCTCTAGCATCAAGTTTAAGCTCAAGACTGAAAGTATAAACCTCACCGCTATTTGGACCTTATTCTGAACTTGTGTTTTAATGGAAAAATTGGATGCCAACACAGACTGGGATTGTTGGTCCTTCCAGGGTCCAGTCACTCTGTCTTCAGGACATTAAACATATTCAACAAGTACCTGTGAATAGGCAGCAATTTGTGATGAGGTGGGGAAAAGTACTGTTCTCCTTGCCGTGGAATGATCAAAGAGGAGGCCCATCTTTTAGACTTCCAAACAGGAGGAAGCTAATTGCACTCTTCTGCATGGTTTGTCCAGCTCCAGAGCAGCCCGGACTAATTAGTTCTGCTGTTGTCATGCAAGAAGAAATTGGACAGATACAATGAAGGGCTATGCACGCATCATTAGAGTTATGTCACCATGTCCCAGAGGTTCCTTTCTTTTTCCTGACAGCTGGGAACGAGAGAAGGCTCAGGGTGCAGCCAAGGAAAAGAAAGATGAAAGCACAGAGGAGGAAGACAGAGAAGGGAATATCATAGATTCACCTGAACCTCACGAAGTTACAGTAGCAAGAGAAGAGATCAACCTGCTGCTGGCAGAACACCGCAAGGTGGTGGCCCTGAAGGTGAGGAGGTGAAGGTGCCCTTGTGGTCACAACTCTGACCTCTGCCCGGCAGGCTTTAGGGGCAGGATGGCAGCAGCGTAACTCGGAGAGGTTCCTGTGGCTTGGGGCTAGCACTGCAAAAGCAGCATGAGACCTGTATTGCAGCTGGACACATAAATGCCTTGGGCTGCTGAAGGAAGCAGCATGGGAACATTGATGTTTGCATCCTG
The DNA here is from genome assembly GCF_036013445.1 of Caloenas nicobarica. Classification (NCBI taxonomy): domain Eukaryota; kingdom Metazoa; phylum Chordata; class Aves; order Columbiformes; family Columbidae; genus Caloenas; species Caloenas nicobarica. The sequence continues at coordinate 5,030,829 of NC_088258.1, read as the reverse complement.
CCTCTGTCCCTGAGTTTTTTAGGATGAGGGAAAAGCACCCACTGAGCTGGCACACCCATAAGTGAGCTAATTCTTCCCATTTCCCCTTTCAGGAACACTTTGAGGGGTTTTCACTCACTGGTTGTTCAATGTTTTGGTAATCGCTTTTGGTTATTATTTTTTTTGGTAGCTAACGTTAACATTTGTGAGTCCCTCTAGGCAAGGACTGTGCATCTGGTCATATCTGCCATGACTGAAACATGGTTGCTGCCAGGAGAATAAGCAAAATACTTTTTGTAGATGTTACTTTAATCTCAGCGTGAAGGACATAGCAGAGATTTGCTCCGATGCCTTTATTATCCTGAGAAGCCAAACTCCCTTGAGAATGCCCTATCTTTTTCAGGCAGAGCTGGAGCAGCACTTAGCAAATGCCAAGGAAAAAGCTTCCCAGATGGAGGAGTTTTTCCACAGACAAATCACCAGTGATGATCAGCAGGAGGTTCTAAGGCTCCTCTGCAGAGCCCATGAGCTTGAGCTTGGCAACATAGAGCTGCAGGTGAAAACACCGTACAAGGAGAATCTATTATGCCAGAAGGATTTTGTGATCCAGCAACTGCAGCAGCACACGCTACTCTGTGAAGAAATAATTCAGCAGCAGCAGGCGCTGATAAAAGGTAAAGCATCACCTTTGCTCCTGCTCTGCTGTTATCTCTGAGCTTTGTTTTCTGATGCTAAAGGGGAGAGCAATCCACCCAGAAAACCTTGTCTTGGATATCATGGCTTCACAGTTCTCAGTTGTTCCTCCAGGAGTAATCTTTAGCTCTTCCTGCCCATCTCTGCTCCAGCCCAGAACATTCCTGTCCCAGAGACACTGACGAGGTTACACCAGCTGCACCTCTCTGAGTTGGAGGAGGGGACGCTGAACCGCCTCCTTGTGCTGCATTCAGTGATGTCCAGTATGCTCAGGGTAAGGCAGAGCAGACCTTTGTGCTGGAGCACACTGTCCAACGATCTTGTGTCATGGCCATAGATTCATATACACCCAAAGCCTGGCTGGGTCCTGGTGCCAGTCAGCAGCTGTACAGAGCCTTGTTTTACGAACGTGTTGTCTCCCTGGAGCTTTGCCCTACTTCCCTTTGACTCAGAGAATTAACAAGGCTTTTAGTGACAGAAAATGACCCAGGCATGGCTGCATATGAGCCAGTGTGTCCATCCTCCCAGTTGCTGTTGTGTCAGATTTGAGAGAGAGAGAACTGGCTTTTGGTGGCAAGCAGAAAAGCCAAGGTTAGGTGGCCAAACATGCAACTCTCCAAGTGACTGCTGAAGGAGGTTATCATATCTGGAGGCCTCTGCTCGCTCATGGCACCGTTGTTATTGAGGTCCTCAGGTCTGTCCTGCAGGAAAGGGAAGGCGCTGCTGGCCTCTGTCTTTGGAAAACTTGTGTGTGTTTTGAAACAGTAAAGGGCTGCCAGGAAATCGGCAGTCTTCAGCAGGGAGTCCAAGCAGCAGCATCACCTATTTATTATGATCGCCTAGAATGAACAGGGCAAGGAGTTGGGTTTCACCTTGAATAATAAACTTAATGCTAGTTGTGTTGTTACATGAGAGATTAAATTACTTCGGGTGCCCTTCCACTGCGGGGGAGCAAATTACAGGTGGCTGGAACTATGGAAAAGTACATGAGGTATCAAGAGTGTCTTTGTGACCACAGGCTGAGAGCCTGGGGTAGCGGAGGGGCTTTACAGTGAGAAAAATCTGCTGGAGAACTCATTCTTCCCTCTTCTTGCAGCCCCACAACAGTCCTCCTCTGGACGTAAGTCAGCATCTAGATCCTAATAAAGACGAGATCAGAAAGGGTCTACCTGTGAACATGAAGCATCTTCCCTGGGGGGTGAAGTCTGACATTCCATCCATCACCCTTGAGTCAGACAGGTAATGTGAATCTTTCTCATTATGAGACTTATTCTCTAGAGCATGGGGACCTGGTGGCTCCCAGCTATGTCCCCAAAGCTGGAAGATATCAAACTAGAAGAACCTCTAGAAACTGGAATCTGTTAGAAAAGAGTTTAGTGGTATAATGTTCTTCCAAAGTAGCTCTTCCTCTGCAGAAAGGGCTATGGGAGATGGCTGGATTTGCCTCTGATGACTGGCAAGCATTTAAACCAAATAAAAATAGCAGAGTTGGTTAGGATCACGGGACAAAAATCCCCGTCCTTCATGAATCCTGATGTCCTCCCTTGCTGTGTTCTTTATTACCATTTTTACCAGGCTTCTGGCTTTTTCCACAGCTTGAGAGCTTCATCTAGACATGTTTCATCTCTCGCTGTTGATAAAGGGCCTGTGCTTTCATCTGTTAACCTCTTGGCATATTCTTTTAACAGTGGTGGCTGCAGATCATCTAAACCCACACCCTGTAGGAAGGAGGGGTCTCTGGATACCCATCTCAGCCCAACTTTGTTTGGTTCGCCAAAAAGCCTAGTTCAGCAGGTCAGTGTGGCAGGAACTGAATTCAAGGCACATTTGTTGTGGACAGCACCTTCCTCTTGTGATGGTAGAACATGCACAGCAGCTGAATCTACTGTATGAGAGGAAGGTAAACCTTGGGAGACAATACAGTCACGCCTAGAGCACTGGCCTTGGCTTTAAGGCCTGGGATTCACTTAAGAGGGGTTTAAGGCCTGGGATTTACTGAAGAGGCCAAGCTGTAGCTGCCACCTTTCACTCAGCACCCTGGAACAGGAGGGAGAGGTAGGAGCTCATCGGTCCCTTGCTCACTGGATGACTCATTTTGTAACCATGAGAAAAGTATAAGTTTTTAATCAGAAAGCAAATCATGCTAAAATTGCCGTTTTGTTTTGTTGTTTTTTGTTTGGTTGGTTGATTTTGTTTAAGCAGAAACCAACAGGTGTTGCTGTAGGAAAGATGACTCCCAGGCTGCATTCCCCCATCTCCCCAGACTTGCATGGGAAAAAGTTGTCTGTGGACATCGCTGCTGTTCCGCCGAGTCTGGAGACGTTGAAGGAAATTGCTGCCAACACCAAAAGCATCTCCCTCATTGCAGCCAGTCGCCGTTCCAGAGCCCAGTGTAGAGATCCTGGGAGCGAAGTCTCCTCAGCCCACTTCTCTGAGGAGGATATGCCTGAGCTGAAGGACCTGGAGGCCAGTTCCACCCCAGACTGTCAGACAAGCATTGGGGGGGTGCTGTCAGAGCCTGCAGCTGGGAGCCAGCTGTGCTCCCCGGCCAGGGGAGCACTGAGGAACTGGAGAGACCAGGAGATGTCTGCCCAGAGGACAGACAGAATGAAAAGATCTCGCTCTCTCGAACCAAACTTCCACAGGGTAGGTCCTTTATGTTTCTTTCTAAAGGGGATGCGTTGAGCAGAAGGCATAGACCCAGTGGAGCTAGGGTGTTTTTTAAGTTCAGTAAGAGAAACGTAGTTCAAACTGCATGAGGAAATGAGTTAAATATCTTTATTCTTCCATAATGCACTTGACCTCCTGCCTTAACAGCAAGCTAAGCCAGTGAGGCGCGAAGGGATTCTTTTCGGTACAACATAGCAACAATCAGAGGTGAGAGACATCACCACTGAGGTCAATGCAACTTGGTGTCTTTCAGACCTTGAAAGCTAAGCATTGGACTCCCTCAAGCCCCAATACAGACAAAGCTTGTGAGAGCCACCTGTGCCAAGCCAGGCTCTTCCATCAGTCAAAAGCCGCGAGTAGCACATCTATTGCCGCAAAGGTCAAGGTTCCTATCGGCCACCACTCAGGTAGGGGCCAAAGAGCCGCTGGTGACATCCTGCATCAGCTCTGGTGGAAAAGATGGATTATCATGTGAGAAATAAGCCAGACTAAAGGCTAATGATCAAAACTATTGGCAATCTGATCAAGACCAAGACATAACAGGCTGCACTGACCATCTGTCAGCTTCAGTTGTTTTGCTTAGTACAGACATACAAGGCCAGGATGAGTTTAGGGGAACTGGATACTCAAATCCTATTGAAATGTAGCCAGAACCCTTCCCCATTCTGGCAAGGGGTGCTTACTGATGCTAATTAGTTTTTTCTTTTTTTTTTTTTAAACTAAAAAATGTTAGCTTTTGATTTACAGTGGTATAATTTTTTTTTTGCTAGCTATTAGCACATCATGCATTGCAAAACGCTATTAAACCCTGCTCTGCTCTCCCTGTGTTTGATAGAGGGGACTCCACTAGAGGTGCTGCCAAAAGACAACAGTCCTGCAAGCACCAGCCAGCAGAACAACCCTGATCGCATCCAAGGACGGGTCCTACAGAAGCAAGTCAAGGGTGAGTACACGAAATATCAGGCTGGCTAGCTCAGGAGGCACCACTATATTCTTCATCACTGAATTTAGAGAGCTGTAAATGCAACACAAACAGTCCAGTTGGGAACACAGTCACATGGGTAGGGGTTTTACAGCCAAGTTTTAAGCTCTTTTTTTTTTTTTTTTTTAAAAAAAAACAGATGACATGAGCAGTGTTCCAGAATGAGTTAACCTCCATGTCTCTCTTAGCCAAAAATAGCCGCTCAGGAAGAGAAAATAACATTTTCAGAGGTGTTCATGATCCTAGTCTAATCCATATGTGAAGTACAAAGTTTAATCTGGGTTAGCTGTGTGACAACATACTGCTGCCACTTAAAGTGTCGCCTTGGGATTTTCTTGAAGCAACGATGTGCAGATCCTAGTGCTTTTGCCAAACTCTCCCCTCCACAGCCTGTGACAATCTGTCTCTTCCCCATTTTGACTGGCAGTGAGACTCAAGTTAGAGCCTGAGAAACTTGACCGAGTGCTTCATCATCCCTCGCTTGCAGGGCCTGCAGATGGTGCCAGCAGTCGGCAAAAGCAGCAGGCGGTCACCCGCTGGGGGAACCAGCTGAAGATTAAATAGAAGTTACTGGGGGAGCAGAACTCTCCATGGCCCCAAGGGACTGCGATTTTGAGACTACTTGAAGTCAGGGAAATGGGTGCAGGGGGAATGTGCCTTAAAATGTATGTTTGCTTCTGTGTTGTGATGCTGAGAAGCAGAGGGAAGGCTAGCAGGGGAGAGAGGGACCTTATACTTTGTGTATTTTTCCATACCCCTACTGCAAGTCTTTCCCCTCTGCACTGTGCGCTCTAGCTGCTGGCTTCAGTTTCAGACAAATAGGGTGTTAACAGAGTCCAGGAGAAGAGGAAAACCTCATTTTCCCAGCAGTCTTCTCCTCACAGAAGATGTCAGCATGGAGCCCGAGCTGCCTTTTTTCCTGGGACAAAAGTGTGAATACCACCCACGCATCCAAAAGGCACTCTGGCTATTAAAACCAAATGTAAATGCCTGAGAAATAGTTTCCCCTTCCTTCCCTGCTGTCCCTGTGTGCTGTTGTGAAGCTGGGGGTGTAACGCTCGCCTGGAATGCTGTTTGGGTGAGCAGATGTTTGGCTGTGAGAGCAGCTAGAGATGATTGCTCTCAGCTCTGTTCCATCTGCAGAGCATTTCAGATCTGACTGCAGCCAGGAGAAGGAGCACAGTGATATGTGAAGACCCTGGTAAGAGCTAGCCTGAGGTAAACCGCAGGAATGCGTTTTTGGGTTTGGAACAAACATCTCCAGCCTGGAAGTATTTTCCCTGTTTTTTAAATAGGCTGCAAATAAAGAGGTTCTGATCATTCCATGGAATAACTAGTGACTCCATGCCTCCTCCTAGGTCTGCTGAAGCATCTGAGATGACAGTCTCAGGTGTATTTATGCATTTTTCAAGTGGATGAAAAACCTTTTTCTACAGCAGCAGCACTTGCAAAGCATTCTCCTGTGTGCTCATTCTGACACTGAGCACACTGCCTGTCCCTCTGTGCCTATTGCTTTGCTACCTGTCAAGAAGATGACGGTAGCTCACTCCAGGGATGAGAAAGCTGAAGTTACTTGTATTTATAAAATGTGTTTTAGACTCTGAGCTGGGGATGCAACACAAGTGCATAAGCTGGGAGAAGCAAGCGGCCAATCTTCCTTATGAAAGAAACGGGAAGGAGTGCGATTGCAAAGTAGGAAGGTCAGGAAAACCTGTTCCCCAGTGCTAACACTTTCACATAAACAAAGATATAAAAAAAAGGAGGCACAGACAAAATAAGAACAGACCGTTGTGTAAAACAAACCTATGCCAGCAGATCTTGAGCCAAGCCTCTATTTACAAAACTTCACGTGATCTGCAAGCACTGAAAGACCAAAAGTAAGAGAAAACTGAGTTTTTCCAAGTGTGTGCATCTCTACTAAATACCTTTGGGCTGAATCACTGTGAAAAGATGCAGCGTTTGGATCTATTTCATACAAAGAGTGTGGGATATTTGAGCCGAATGCATCAGTTTGTGGTTGTATCTCAGGAGGGAGGTTGTGTAACAAAGAATTTGATAATTTGCCATGGCTGTTGTGAAGAGCATGGAGCTGTGTGATGTGCTAATTTCCGTGTTTGTAAAACCTACATTTTAAGTCTGCTAATAAATGTAAAAGTTGGGGATTGAGAGCTTGGAGGTGGAATCTGTAAATTATCATTTGTAGCTTTGATAATTGCTGGAGGTGAGGCTGCAGCCCCTCTCCTGGGCAAAGTGGGACTGTGCTCATGTTCAGCGCTGGGCTAATGGCTTTTGCTTTGAGTCTTCTTGATCATAAATGATAGGAGTAGCAAAAAGAGCTTAAACTCTTCTGGGCTTTTCAAGCAGCATTTTCTAGCCTTGCTGTCTCCAGTTATCCATACTTTGCTTCTAATAAAGGCTGCTGAGCTAGAACCCAAAAGGCTGGGGTTTATTCCACAAAACAGCTTGAGACTGGCTGTATCTAACTGTGTGTTCCAGCAATCAGCTCTGTTGGGTCTCGGGATGCTGTGCTTGTCTCAGGACAAGGACTGTCACCACCTCATCCACCGCTGGCTCCTTCTATTCCCTGTCCTGTCCCTGGGACAGGGCAGGTGCTGAGGGGGGTTTCTCACCTCTGCAGCCCCTGAGCCCTCAATCTGCAGGGAAATCGAAAGGCTGAGGGAGCTGGGGCTCTTTAGTTTGGAGGAGACTGAGGGCTGACCTCATTCATGGGGATCAATATGTAAAGGGTGAGTGTCAGGAGGATGGCGCCAGGCTCTGCTCGGTGACAACCAGTGATAGGACAAGAGGCAATGGGTACAAACTGGAGCACAGGAGGTTCCACTTAAATTTGAGAAGAAACTTCTCTCCGGCGAGGGTGCCAGAGCCTGGCCCAGGCTGCCCAGGGAGGTTGTGGAGTCTCCTTCTCTGCAGACATTCCAACCCGCCTGAACACCTTCTGTGTAACCTCATCTGGGGGTTCCTGCTCCGGCGGGGGGATTGCACTGGGTGAGCTTTCGAGGTCCCTTCCAACCCCTGACATTCTGGGATTAAACACCCCCACAGGATTACGGTGCGCCACGAGTCCTCCACAGAACCTGTATCCAATTTCAGAGTTTCATCTTAAACTTCCCTCGTGTAACTGCTCAGAGAGCTCTGAGGAGAGAGCCACCGCTTCAGCATTTGCCGCCCCCGGTTTTCTACCGCTCCGGCTGCGGGAAGGAGCCGCGGGCCCTCCTGCCAGGCCGGACCGCCCCTCCAGGGCGCGGAGTGCCGCCCGGGCCGCGCAGCAGCGGCCAGGCCGCGGGAGCGGGCAGGGCGGGCCGGGGCCTCCCGCCGGCGGGCGGAACGGCGCCTGCGCCGCGGCCCCGCAGGGACCCCCGTGCCCGGCGTCTCGCGAGAGGCGGCAGCGGCGCCCGGGTAGCGGCGGGACGGGGCCGGGCAGCGGGAGGAGGAGAAGCAGCCGCTGCCCGGGCGGGAGGTGAGCGCGGCGGGGCGGGGATGGGCTCTGCCCGCGGGCAGGGCAGGGCAGGGCAGGGCAGGGCCCGGCGGTCGGGGCCTGAGGGGACGGGTTGGGCGGCGGCGCTGCCCGGGTGGGGCGGTCCCGGCGGCGGGTGCCGCCCGCGGCGGGGCCGGCCGGGCTTTAGTCGTGGGGCTGCGGGCGGGACGCGGGGTCTCCTCCGCTCTCCCTCCGCCGTCCCCGGCGGGCCAGGTAGGGCGCGGGTCCTGCCCGCACGGCCGGCGGTGCGGGGAGGCGGCGGGTCTGCGGGATCCGGGGGATGTGGGTGGCTCTGCGGGCTGTTCCTCTTCTGCGAACCGCTGGGTTTCCCCGCTCCTGGGCAGTGCTGGGCCCGAGGCTTGAAAGCAGCTGGTTGGTGCGGTTGTGGTGTGTTGTTCTGCAGCCCGTGTTGCTCCTGGACTCGGGAGCGTCTGCAGTCCCAGCAGCTCCAAAAGCAAACCCAGGGAACAGCCTCCTCGGCGGAGCGTTTCTATCGATGGTAGAGCGTGCCTTTTAACCTTGCTTCACAGGGATGCCCATTAATGCGATTAATCCTGCTTGAACTTCACGTGGAGGACTTCAGAGCTGACCTACAAACAGCAGAAAACCGCTGAAATCGGGTGTTTGCAAGGCAAAGGCAGGTGGTGTGAGTGGAAGGGTCTGATTTCTGGCCCCTGTGTTGCTATTCAACAAATGTTCTGGCGTTTTGTTGGGCCAAGCTGTAGGCACCGAGGCTTGCTGAGGCTATTCCTGCGTTTGTAAGGCCAGGAGCAATGGGTGTTCTTGAAGCCTGCGACAAAAGTAATGAACGAACAGGACATGCTGCGTTTTTGAAGTTTCCTGTTGGAAGTCTTAGAAATGTTGTTATTGAGACAACTTCCAAGTATGGATATTTTAAGAGAGGTGACGGGGGCTGCCAAGCCTGTGCAAACCAGAGGGGGGAAGGCACTTGGATAGTGAGGTAGATTAGGATGTTCTTTTGCTGGTCTCTAGTATATATGTGCTAAGTTGGGGTAAAACATGCAAGACAAGCCCTATTTTTTGCTTACACTGTGAATTTATACTAACGTAACTGCCAATGTTGTTATATGGGTTAAAACTTCCCTGCTCTGTGAAGGGTGCTAGATTTTTGGAAAGCTGGGGAGAAGCAATTCGTTGAGCGATGGCCAAATGCATGAAATTTGTTTCTGGGTATTGGTACACTGTCCATCTGCTCTGGCTGACGGGAGCTCGTTCTCCTACACCTGCAGGAGGTTAAATTGGTTCCACTTCTTTAGAGCCTGCTTATTCCCTAAGTGTAACAAGTGGCAGGTGTGTACCCTGATACTTGGGTAAAGAAGGCTGCATGGGTCAAGCGATTGCCGGTGAATGTAGGTGCCCCAAGGGAAAGTATTCCTGTAAATTTGGGGTTTTGTATGTTAATAAAAGTTCTCATTCTAACTCTTTCTGTTTTCAGAAGCAGGCAAAGCCCAAGCAAGCTACCTGAAATCCTGTATCTTCTGGCGTTAGAACCAGTGGGCACTGGAGGAGGTGAGCTGGTGCTCACTGCCTGACCTGAGCTCTGCGCTTCCCTGCAGGGGGTTGGGAGCAACAGGAGAGGGAAGCAGAGCAAGGAGAGATGGAATCTGCACCTAAGCCTTTGGAGGCAGTCCCTTTGACAGAGAGAGGAGTTATTGTCCCTTGTCTCCAGTACATACCTGTGTGTAAGCTCCTTTATTTTCTGTAGGTCTTTGTGCTGCTGTAAGTGAGCTGGAATTACTTTATTTTTGCAAAGAGGGGCTGTGAGAGAATGTAGTCATTGCACAAAGCTGAGTGGAGAGGAAGAAGGAGACAGGAATTACTTAAGCTGCTGTTTGCTCTGAGAACAGTTACAATCGGGCTGTGAAGTGCAAATATGGTTTCCAAATCCCTGAGGAGTTGCATCTGCAACAGCTTTTGCAATAAGAGCGCTGTGGACACGTATCCCCCCTTTCTGGTTTTAAATGAGAGTTTGCAAGGTGGTTATTTGACATGGCAGCTTATGATAGGAGAGAATGGGACCAGTGACCTCAGGGTCTTTCTTGTGCCTGGAATGGGGAGGAGAGTCCTTGATTCACGCCCAGCCAAGGTTCAAAGTTGGAGATGATCATGGGATGGCTGCTCAGGGAACTTTGTAGGATGATTATAGTACTTGGTCTGTTTCCCGGTTTGCCAGCGTCATGTCACAGAAGCAGCTTTGTGCGGATCCTGGTGCACGTTCTTGTTGGCTGGTGACTTTGGGTTAAACTTGAATGTAAATTCTTGGCTCCTGGAGGCTTTTCCTTTTGATTCTGGCAAGGAGAGGATGGAGGCGCGTTCCCTCTGATGTGCACAGAGGCCTCTAATTTGTGCTTTCAGTCTGGCGTCTTCTATGAAGTGCTCAGGAAGAGGATGTATCCTAGTCAATAGAGTAACTCTGTTTGTGCAGCATTTTTCTCATGAGGGGAATTAAGCTATGTTATTGCTTTTTTCCAGGGTTCCTCTCTGGCACTGATAGAGTTAATAGAAGTGGAGTCATTTCGATTCTGTGCTGCTTGCTGCTGTGTGTCTTGGAAAAGCCAAACACTCTGGCAGGCCTGCGTGCTGTGTCCTGGAAAGCAGGCTCAAGCCCTTGGGCTGAGCTCGGTAAAGCTCCGTTGTGGTGGTGGCTTTGATGAAGAGCCCTTCTTCCGTTCGCCCGAGGGATGCATGTGCCACACACAGTGTCTCATTTTGCTTCTGTTGCTGCTGCCGAGCGGGTGATCTGTCCGTGGCCGGGTGGGACAGCTTTGCAGAAATGCTGGCAGGCTGCCGTGCTACCCAAAGCTGCGTCGGGGTGGCAGAAAGGGATGCTCCCTGCAGCTTCCTGGGCTTGCTGCATTCCAGACAGCCTAAAGGTCTCAAGCAGCGTTGGAAACCCAGTGTGCTAGGAATTATATGCACAGTGGGCACCCTATTCATCCCAAATAGGAAGCAGTCCCTGCCCTGAACAGCTAACCGGCTCGAAAGCAAGAACAGACTCGGGCAAATCGCAGACCCAGAAGTGTGCCAAGCAGTAGGCTTGGCAGCGTCGCTCCATTATCTTCTGCTGCTGGGCTGAGATGCTTGGCCTGAAGTGCTGACGCACATATGTAATTTGCACCTTCTTTAGCTCCATGCTTTTCTCTCTCGGTGTTTCTCCTTAGATCTGCTCCATCCTCAATCTTGACTAGCTAAACGCAGAGAATTACTGCTGAGTAATACCTGCTCCTTGCTCTGCAGAGTGCAAAGTGTGATGTCTGCAGTTTCTCCAGCTCCTCTCCACGTGCCTGGCTCCAGGGAACACGGCGTTTGGTGTTGCAGTGCAAAGCTGTGTGTCAGGCTACAGCTACACTGAATTTCTGGCTCTCCATACTGCTTAAGTATAAATAATACACCAGGGTGGAAAAACCCTAAACCTTTGGTTCTGCATTTTATGTCTTTTGGGACATGCTGAGCTAATACTTTGATACATAATATCTGGTATTGTTCCTGTTTGTTACTAAATTCTCATCTATTGCTTTCGGTCTAGTTTTTGAAACCAGGACTGGAATTGTTAAAACCTGGCATTCCTGAGGCGTCAGCACAGCCACACAGATGGTTCTTTAGACCAGTGGTTCAGTGTAAGGCTGCTGTGAGCTTCAAAGGTGCTGAGTGCGTTTTCCTCAGGAATGACAGAGCTCAGCACTTTTGCATATCTCGACTCTCATGTTCTTTGCATCCTTGTACAGAGTGGGGCTGGTGCCATTCAAGATTGGTGTGTGAACTGGCTGGGGAGCACCCTTTGTGTTTGGGGAGGAAGAGACACCCAGTCTTAGTTTTGAAAAGCTTTTCAGGGCACGTTGCCCTGAAGTGGTTTTGTTTTTTGGAGTTGGCATTTGTAGGGTTTGTTCTGAAGTTGTTCCAAAGAATGGGGATGTCTGCAGAAAGGGCAGCTCTTGTTTTTTGTCTGTAGGTGCTGTTCTGTGTTTAGGATTAGGGGTTGGACACTGCTTGGCGGAGAGGATGAGTTTGGAGTGACTGCTTTTTGCTTGTCCTTTGATGTTAAACCCTGCAAAGTGGGACTATAAAACAGCAAACCATGGGATCTCTCAAAATCTCAGGTAGCTGCTCCTCGCTTTACTATGTTGTTCTTCCCCGGCCGTAGGCACTGGCTCCTTGATCGCTTGGGGAGAGAAGAAGGCTGCTTTGCCAGCCTGCCTTCGTGTGGAGCCTGGGACCAGAAAACATGCAGCAGGGTGGGGAGATGGGTCTCCCCCAGGGAAATTGCTGGTGGAAAGGGGCTGGGAGTCAGCAGGGAAGAAGGTAGGAGTGAAAAGATGGGACTGGTTGAAGTAAAAAAACCCTAAACTGCTGCATCCTCTAGAAAAGATCTGAGCTGGCCTGTTAACGTTGATTTCTCACCTGTCTTTGGTGATCAAGAGTTGTTAGGGATGAGTGTGATAGAGATATAAATATACATTAAATCAGGAAAAGAAAACCTGACTCAACAGAGTCCAGACATGGGCAGAGATTTACCAAAGCATCCTTAATCTCAGAAGCCATTCAGTTAAAAGTAATCATTCCTTTAGATTTTTATTGATGCGTGGCTCTTATCGGGTCTGTCTCCCTTTGGAGGTTTTTGTAGGAAAACTGTTTGTATAATCTCTGTTCTTGACAAAATGAAGTAGCTGCTGAGAAAGGTCGTGGATGTGATGTCTACTGGGTGTCTTCACACAGATAAGATGGTGTGTTCAGGTCTATGATGTTCTCTCAACAGGGACTTGCTTTAGTTGCTGAGGCAATGGCATCTTCAGCTATGTGTTTATAACTGATAAGGCCTTTTTTTTTGGCACAGTGGTACGGAGCATCTTCATGAGGAGATGAGACCACAGTGCGATACCACAAGCTAAAATAATGGATTGAGCCCTCTTCCTGTTGTGTGTTAGATATGTTTAAAAATCAAGGAGGTTTGGAAGGTATTTGGCTCCGCATACTTTCTGTATATAGTTGTATTTTTTTAATACTCTCAAACTTCCCTCTGTAAACTCTAGGCCTAAAATCTTAATGGAGTGTCTTTTGAAATCACTGAACTCCAGAAGCTTGAGATCGGTAAACAAACCATGACTGCTATGGAAACTGGTAAAATCGCAACACGTTATTCCTCCTTTTGGCCAGAGTCAGCACTTCTCCTTGGGGTCTCTGTGGGTACCCGAGACTCGCACAGCTCTCCCCATGCAGAAACGGATGGTCAGCCCCGTGACAAGTCTTGATTGTTCAAGGTGGTTCTCTCCAAACCAGAGTGATTAAGGGATTGACTAACTTTTTTTCTGGTACCTTTCCAGGCTCCTGGTCTGCAGCACCATGCTGGGTCCCAAGCCTCACTCTGCAAGCCGGAGGTGAATCCCGGAAAAAGCCATATATTGCAGTAGGTGTCAGGATGACCAAAGCACGGCTCCTCCGTCTCTCTGTGGTGCTGGTCTCCATCTTCATGATCCTCCTGATCATTGTGTACTGGGACAACGTGGGAACAGCTCACTTCTACCTGCATACGTCCTTCTCCAGACCTCACTCCCCAGGAGCCATCCCTGGTATTACGGCAGGTGAAGACTGGGAAGCCTTGCCAGATGTGGATGAATTTTTAGCAAAGCTGCTTAGTTCGAGCCTGAAACAGAACAGTTCCGTCTCCCAAAAGACAGAGCAGCTACTCGTCCAGAGCTCCGGCAAGCCTGTGGTGAGTAATTTAGAGGAGAACGTGCGGGGCTATGACTGGTCTACGCACAATGCCAGAAACAGCTTGGACCAAGAGAAACTGCAGATAGAGAGGCAGAGAACGTTGCGGGAGTTTTGTGCCAATTCCAGCTTCACCTTCCCTACCAAGGAGCGCTCCTTTGATGACATCCCAAACTATGAGCTCAACCACCTGATTGTGGATGACCGCCACGGCATCATCTACTGTTACGTCCCCAAGGTGGCCTGCACCAACTGGAAACGGGTGATGATTGTGCTGAGTGAGAGCCTGCTGGACCAGGGGGTCCCGTACCGAAACCCTCTGGATATCCCCCGGGAACACGTCCACAACACCAGCACCCACTTGACCTTCAACAAATTCTGGCGCCGTTACGGGAAGTTCTCCCGGCACCTCATGAAGATCAAGCTGAAGAAGTACACGAAGTTCCTCTTTGTACGGGACCCTTTCGTCCGCCTCATCTCTGCCTTTCGCAGCAAATTTGAGCTGGAGAATGAGGAGTTCTACCGGCGTTTTGCCATCCCCATGCTAAAGCTGTACTCCAACCACACCAACCTCCCCACCTCCGTTAGTGAGGCCTTCGGGGCAGGCCTCAAAGTCTCCTTTTCTGACTTCATCCAGTACTTACTGGATCCCAGGACAGAGAAGATGGCCCCCTTCAATGAGCACTGGAGGCAGGTTTACCGTTTGTGCCATCCGTGCCAGATAGACTACGATTTTATCGGGAAGCTGGAGACACTGGATGAGGATGCTGCTTATCTATTGCAGCTCCTCAAAGTGGACAGGCTGCTTCGCTTCCCCCCCAGCTACCGCAACAGGACTGCCAGCAGCTGGGAAGATGACTGGTTTGCCAAAATCCCGCTGGCTTGGAGGCAGCAGCTCTACAAGCTTTATGAAGCTGATTTTGTACTCTTTGGCTACCCCAAGCCAGAAAACTTGCTGAAAGACTAAAAGTGATTGGGCGGTGGGTGTGGGAGGGAACATCTGAAATACCAAAAATGTTTAAAGCCTCCTCATTTTTGCCCTTAACTCCCTTCTCCATACAGATTGGTACAATGGAAATATATTTTTTCTACTGCTCCCCCTTCCGTTTTTGCAGTAATGCCAGAGTCCAGGGTATTCCAGCCAGCTGTGCATATGCAAAAAAATGCCTTTTTTTGGTTATCATTTGTTTTCTGGGTTTTCTTGTTCTGAAATGTCCCCATGTTTTGCAGTGGGTCACTGCCCTTGGTCACTCTGTCAGCTATGTCCTTCGGTAGCTTTTTATTAATACTTTTTAAAAATTAATATATTTAAGATATTTAATACAAAGTGTGTGTCATGGCAAAGGAAGGGAAGGAATTAAAAAAAAAAAAAAAAGTAAAAGAAAAACCCAAGAAATGTTGCACCTGCCTCTGTGTGTTGTCTCCGGGCTGCTGTTTTGGAGGTCCGAGGTTTGCAGAGCGCTCCAATCCCTTTGGGATCTGCGTTTGTCGGTGGTGCCTTTGCCAGCCACATCTGCTGGTGGTGGTGGTGAGCTGGGTGGAAGGCAGGTGGGATGGGGTTGTACCTAGCTCTGCCAAGCAGCCCTGGAAGAAACACTAGTGCTCCGGTGATGCACGCTGCTCGCAGCTGGTGAGCGTGACAGCAGGGTGACACAAGGAAATGGCTGTCGGGAGCAGTGACACCGAGCCCCATGGGGTGTTTCAGGACATGCAGGTGGCCAACATGGTACCTCTGCACCATGTCACCTTTTGGCAAAGTGGTGGGGGGGCTTTTCTTTCCAAAAAGCTGAGGCTCCTCAGCCCCTGTTAGTGTGGAGCATCTCCCATTCCAGGATGGTGCCTGAAGTTGTTGGGGGTTGTGACCAATCTGGATGGGCAAGAACGTGCTCTTGGATGAATGTCCTGTCCAGAAATTGGCATTCAGGTTTTGCGCTGCAGCAGCTTAGGCAGAAACACAGGTCAACGGTGGCAGCTGGTGACAGGGCAGAGGCGCATTGTGCTGTGGCCTGGTCACCGCCGCGTTTGGTGCAGGTCCCTTGAAACTGTGCTGTGTCCTCATTCCTGTGCACGCTTTATGGGGACATGGCAGGGATGCAGATGCTTATCCCTGGAAGAAGAAGATCCGAAAGGTTTCTTTCAATTAGCAGGTGTCAAGGTGAGCTCGAAGTTTGTTTGCAGGGTTCTAGCCACTGCTCATGATGCCGCATCCTCTTCTGCTGCCTGTCTGTTTATACCAAATGACTGATGCAGATTTAATCCCTTGCTGGGACCTGCTGCAGTAGTGCTGGTTGCCTACTGTGCTGGGAGCATGTGGGCTGCTTCCCAAAGGAAATTAATGCTTTTGGAGAGATTTTTTGGTGTCTCATCAGCTGAGTCTGCTTCTCTTTTTTCTCTCTGATTGCTCTGCGAAAACTGTCTGCTTAGCATATTGTGAAGGCAACTCTTCAAATGCTTAATTATTTCCCTGGGCTGTGAGTGGTATCAGTGACTAAGGTCCAGGGTCAGGCCTTGCGAGACAGCCTTGTGTTTTGGGCTTTATATTGGCCTTTTACTCAGTTTCTCTCCAAGGCCACCAGCAGGTGGGATTTTTCCCCTCTCCCTCCTCGCTTTCCCAGCCTCTGTAAACACGCGTCTTCTTGGCATTGCACGTTCTCCCTAGCGAATGTGCTGTATCGAGCTTTTTAACCTGTAAATGAAAGGTAATTGCTAGTAGTTATGCTTGAAGCAAAGGGTTTGTTTCTGATTGTATTCACACCACTCTCCTGTAATTTCTGCAGAGAGATTTGCAGTTTGAATGAGCCTGAAGGTCAGGGTCTTGGTGCTTAGTTCCTCACAGCTTGGGGAAAAAGGAAGTGCTGTTTCTGAGTCATTATTTAAAACTAATAATAGAAGAGTGTTGATCTATTCAATTTTTTTCCAGTTACCAGCTAATTGCTGCAAAACAGAAAGATGTTTAGAATCTCATCTCCTGTAATGAGTAATCCCGGGAGTCTCTTGGTTCCTGCTACATCTACATTTCTTCAGGGTGGGTTCATCTCGCTCTTCAAAGATACAGCATGGATGATTTAATCTCTTGTCTTTACAAAGTGTTTATTTTTTTCTCTTTTAATTTAAATTTAATTGATGTTTAGTGTGCACAGAGGTGGGCGGCTGGGACCATAGTGCAGATGCTGTGCAAACATCCTTCCAGCTGCTTCCCCTGCACCTCTTGATCCAGTTCTGTCTCTTCCTGCCTCTCCAACTGGCGCTTGGCCATTGTGCCCCCGAAAACCAGCTGCTGCCTCCTCAGCCGCAGTTGTCCTGTGATTTATGGCCGTGGCTTGTCCCAGGCAAGAGCCTGGGAGCATCTTTCCAAGGTCCCCGGCTGCCAGCCGGTCACCCGGGTCTGAGGACCAATGGGTTTCAGTGTAACCATCACTTTCGGCAGCAGGGTCCTGGTTGTGCGATTGGTAGAGCAGGTGCAAAATGGCTGCGAATCCTGCACAGCAGCTGCTCCTTGTGATGGGAGAGCGTATCCTGTTTTTACAGCCGCCTTATGATTTAACAGCAATAGAAGAAAAAGCCTTTGCTTCCCTTGCGGACATTGGGCAGAGAGGGGAGGCTTTGAATGCACTGACTTCTATCTTCCCCACACAAGGTTGGATAAAGGGGGCAAATTGCAGCATTATGCGTTAACACCACCCTGTGTCATGCTAAGGTCCAAAACACCCCATGTGCAAGGTTCAGCGAGCTGCCTGCACCCCTGCCTGCATCCCAACGGCTTCACCAGCCTCCCTAAGAGCTGCGGTCAGGATGGATGGATGCTGTAAGGCCACTGAGGGCTCTGTCTTCTGTGCTTTCCCTCTTTCACCCCGCCAAGTCCAGCCTTCTCTGACATTTAAGACATTTTAATGTTTGTACAGCCATACCCGGCCAACACACTGGGTGCTGCTGGCTCTCATTTTTCATTGCCACGCTTCAAAGCGCTTGCTGGGAGGAGCAGTAAAGCTCAGATGGAGAGGGTTTGCATTGCAGTGGGTGGCTTCTGGGTTCAAAATAGCTAATTCCTTGCTGCTCTTTTTCTTTTGAAGCCCTCCCTCCCCACCCTTCCACCACTGTGAATGTATTGTTAGGGAGTCAAAGGGGATCCAGGCTGCGCTGAGCTTTGTGCTGAGACCACTGGGTTGCCAGAACTGGGATGGAGCCTCCAGCTTTGGGAATGTGCATTTTTTGTGGGTTTCTTGTTCTGTTCTGATGATGTAAAAGTGTGTAGGGGGGCAGAGAAGGACAAAGAGTTCAGCCAGCCATGCTTCCTTCCCTCCTGGTTTCCTAAAGCAGCTGGAATTTGGTATTTGACAAATAATGGTAGAATGATTGGAAAGGGCAGGCGGTAAGCATCCGTGCTGGCCTGCAGTCAGGAGAGGGCTAAAAATCCTGGAGTGTAGATGGTGATGGTGCTAGTACTGATTTTACAGGGGGGGAAAAATGCTTTGAAGCAGCCTATTTGTGTCTGAATAAACCTGGCTTTGTCATTTCATGCTCAGCCTGCAAAATTACATCCTTTTCGCCTCCTGGCTGGCTTTTCGCTGGGGTTGACCACTTGGCCAAAGTCAGCATGGAGTCTCTAACCAGGCAGAACTGATGTGCAGATGTAAAAATAGCCTGAGGGTTGACCAAGATGTTTCCAGCCGAGTAGAACTGAGACCAGCTTTAGTGCTCGCCCAGTGTTGAAGCCAAGGTCTTTACACAACCATTGAACAGATTCGGTCCCTTGCTGTTTGATGCTGGATTCACCGCTATGATGGGATGTGTGTGACCTGGCCCTGCAGCCCCCGCATCCTCCAAGGAAGGACTGACAGGCCTCAGAGCTCTTTGCTTTTTGAGTGGTGACATGGCTTGGCAAGGGCACAGAGTGTCCTTAACACATGGGTACCCTTGCATCTCAGTAGTTTTTGACTTAACCCTTTAACTCACTTGTGGTTTAGGGGGACGAAATTGTAGACCTGTTACCCTTGGACAACAAAAAGTTGCCATGGGGCAGCATGTGAGATGAAGCATTTTGGCTGTTTGTTTTGCATCCCTCAAGGTGGCACAGAGAGGGTGAAGGGCGGCGGATGAATGGCACCATTGAAAGTGTGGCGAGCAAAAGCCAGTTTGTTCCTTCTTATGTAAGCTGGACCTTCTCTGCAGCCCACGGGGAAAGCCAGTGACTTGGCAGGGTGCTGTGTGGCTGTGGAGCAAAACGCTGCCAGGGAGGGTGCGGGGTGTGGTGACTTAAAAGCGAGTCATGTTGCCTGAATTTAAGGGCTTGTCCGTGTTGGTCTTGCTTGTAAAACCTCTAGCCAAGAACAGCAGCGGGGGGGTGGGGGGACGAAAAAAAAAAAAGGCAGGATTTAATAAAGCTATTGATACCTGGCTGTTTGGGGAAGAGAGGTGGAGGGTGGGTGGCGCTGGGGCTGGAGCAAGTGTAATGCAGCTCTTCTGCTCTCTCCTTGATTAAATCAAATTGGGGATGTAGCTTGGACCGTGGAGGGTGAAATCCATCCTTGCAGCAGCCGGGTAGCGTTTGGCCTGGGTTCTGCGGGAGAGCCCAGTGCTGGGACGGGAGGATGCTCGGTCAGGAATTGGGGTTGGCTGAGCCTTTCGCTGCAGTCGCCGTGTCTGTGCGAGGCTCTGCGGGAGCCGGGGCCGTGTGGCTGCTCCGCAGTCACTCATCTGAAACCCATTTTCTGTTCCTGGGCTCTGACAAATGCCGCTGCTGCTGCTGCTCCCCAGCCTGGCTCCCGCGGCAGCGGGGTTCCGTCTCTGTCACCCGCTGTCAGCAGCAATTCCCATCACGGGTGCCCTGGGAAACAATCCAGCAAAGTACAACCAAAACCTGCGGCCAGGCAGTTGCTCTCAGCAGCTTTTATTTGTGCAACCTGTGTTGCAGGTAGTGCCCAGCCTTTGGTTTGCAAAGGGCTGGAGTATGGAGGGTGTGAATACACTTAAAAAATGAGTGACCCCCTCTTCCTCCTGCTTGCTGGCTTGATGTTGGAGCTGGGAATCAGGCCCTGCTGCCTGTTGCCTGCAAGACATGAAGCTCCTTTCGCGTCGTCCCTTCTCAGTGTCCCTCATTTCTAGCACCGCCACCAATGTCCCCTCAAATGTCCCGACGTGTCACATTGCCTTCCCGTGGGGCTGGCTGCACTGGCCTGAGGTCCCTGCAGCCCCACTTCATCTTTGCTTTTTGTGATTTTGCCTCTTTCAGGGATGGCTTAAAAGAAAATATTTAAAAAAAAAAAAAAAAAAGTGTAGAAGTTGCAGCAGCTGGTTCCTGTTGGGAGGGTGGTGTGAGATCACAGCCTGACCCTTGACAAGGAGGGATGGAAGTTTCCACACCAAAACCCTCTGGCTGTGGGTTTGGACACCTTGTGCACAAACCTCTTTTTTGCTCTTTAATGCTCAGAAAGCCCAGCTGTGTCCCACCTGAAGATGGGGATTCCTTGCTTGGCAGACTTTTGGTCACAGCCTCAGCTTCTTTTTTTGTGCCACGTTTCTGCCCGGGGGCAGCACCTGCCAGCAGTGAGGGGTTGATGTGAATGTTTGCCAGTGGCGGGGTGCAAGGATTTGGGCTGGCACCATCAACAGGCCAACAAAATGTGGCGAATTCAGGAGCAAACCTGACACTTGAGGTGCCAGAGGCCCCTTGAGAAAGCCGTTGTGAAATTCAATGGAGAGCGATCGCCTTTCTGCAGGCTTTTTGTTTCTTTGTGAGCCTTTCTTTGAGACTGGAAAATTAATTGCTACTGCAGAATACTAAAGGCTCGGCAAAGCCACGCAGAAGGAGGCAATATAAAAATAATCTATAGGTACTAAAGGAGAATGGCACAGACTGCCCCAGAGGGGAAGCGGGGCAGGTGAACGGGCTGTTCGTCAGGCTTTGCCCACCATTTTCAACTTGAGACTATTGCTTTTGGTTTATTTGACTTTTCAGATGTTGGTGTCCTTGCCATCTGGGCCAGGAGGCTGCAGGTAGATCCATTGTGTTTGGAGAGAGACGGTGACCCCCAGGTGTGGTGGGATGGGGGGCAGCAGGATTTTCCCATGCAGGGGGTTATGTGAATTCAGACGTTACAAACCCAAGGACTCATGAAGTGCACCGTGTTCTCCTCTTCAAACCACACAGAAGAGATGAGGAGCATGCTTTTAATTAGCAGCATTGCTAATTGTTTGCTGTAAGCCCTTCGGTGAGTTAACTCAAGCTGTCTTCTCTCTGTCCCCCATAAAGGGGATGTGGGAGATGCCTGTTTTCTGGAGGATTCCTGGGTATGAGCTGTGTCCATGAAGGTTTTGAGGTCTCCAGGAGCTGCAGTGCCTTGGGTTGGAGTGTTGGGAGAGAGGGCTGCAGCATTTGGCAATGAAAGCCATGCAAAACTGCCTCAATCCAGACTTCTCTTACAACAGGGTGAGTCTGGAAGCTGTTGGCGTGAAAACTGTCTGTATTGATTCAAGAAGTACTTACTCTTTGGAGAGCTCAAGGGCTTGTACGGGTCCATGGACAAAGCTCAGCTGGGGAAAAGCAGGGAGGTCACAGCTCGGCGTCCCACTCCATCCCTGGCTGGTGTCCAGGCAGCTCGGGATGCAGGGGAGGTACAGAACGTGCCATCCCTCCGAACAAAATGTCTTTCTTTATCATGAAAAAATGCTGGGCATCCTGGAGCAGAAGGGGCTCAGCCAGCTGAGATGGCAGTAGCATTAACGAGGCTGTTACTTTTCACCTGATGAAGGGGTTTGCAATTTTGTCTCTGGTTCTTACTCTCAGACTGTGCCAAATCTGGGTGTCAGACTGGACCAGTATCAAAATACTCCCAGCCCTGCCCAGACCATGTGTTAAAACAAGCAAGAGACACTTTTCCTGATACACCGGGCAGTGCCTTCACGAATCCCATGTTTTATCCCCCGGGCAGATGGATCACATGCAGCTTTGGCAAAGCCACATTTTGTGGCAGAAAAGCTGCAGTTTCGGTGTTTATTTCTCTGTCATTGCAGGAATTCAAAATGGATGGAAAAAAAAATGCCATCAGGATTGACTCTTGTTTTGTTTGGACCCTGGACAGGTCTCTGCGGAAAACATGGGAGGAGCACAGGGGACAGAGAAGAGGCAAGAAGATGTGTCAAAAAGACAGCAGCAGCCAAAAGAGTGGTCAGCAGGGAGCGGAGCAGGGCTGGGGATGCTTTTCTGAAGGATAAAACGGGTGGGGGGAGTTGGGAACATCTATAAACAAAACAGAGATGCTACAGAGTGGGTGAATGCTGAGATGAGCAAGAGGTGCTGCTGAGAAACCCAGTGCCATCTGCTGCAGCACGGAGAGCTGCCCTGTTCACTTTTCCAGAGGTGGGAGCGGGGGCTGAGGTCGAGAAGAAATAATTGAATCATTAAGTGGTGAAACCTTATCAGAATACGCGGGAAAAATCCAAGGGGTTCTGATATACAATATGTGGTCACATTATCTGAAGTAGATGTGGCTTCACAAATGGAAGTGGGATTTGTAGGCTTGGACTGAACAAGCAGTCATTAGGGGCAAACTAAAACTAAGGTGGACTAAGGTGCTTCTTGCCTCTGTTGCAGCTTCCCCAGCTGTTGGGCTCTGCGAGCAGGACAACATCTGCATGGGGGATGGAAGTGCAGGAGAGATGGTGCCAATGCCCTTTCATGTGGTATTGGGCACCTCTATCTGTCTCCAGTTTTTCTCTCTCTCAACCTTTGCACGCCTTATTGATTTCACACTGTATACATTTTTGGCTCTGGAGTCAATCAGAAGTATTTGTCACCTAGAATTATCATGCTGAGAGTATAAAGCTGTTTACAAAGCCTTCAGTGACCTTTAGCTAATGGGAAATCAATGAGCTGAGTGTATATAAGCATTTCGCAAGTGCGGGGTAATGCTGTGCACGGTGGGGACCCGCCTTGGCATAACACGGCTACCCAACAGTGGTCTGGGCATGCAGGTCTTCTGGATATAGGTTCTTGCATCAGGTCAGGATGTCCTAGACTTGTGTTTCTTGATTATTACATATTGTGAGCATGTATGTAAAGTCAGGTGTCAGAATCAATCCACAATCCTGTGCAGATGAAAACATTAGAAATGTTTAAACGAACAAATAAGTTTTTGATAGGGTGAAATATATACAAGTTATGGCCTTCTGTCTTCTATAAGCAGAGGATCCTTTTTGGGCTTACAATTAGTATGTTGCAATGGTTTATCATTTCTAGGATGGTCAGTCCTCCCTATTAACGCCGTTTTGTTCTTCAGTTCTCCCAAGCAAGTCCCCGTTGTGTCCTGGGGATGCTTGTGTTGTGCAACCACTGTGCAAAAGCGGGTGTTGCGTTGGGTGTGGGACAGTCGGGCTCTAAGAGCGGCTGTGGACATCGCTCTGGCTGTACGTCCCTCAGCCTGCTGACTGTGCTCCTGTTCCAGGTGCCGTTAGCATCCAAAGAGTGAAGCCAGCACACGCAGACACGGCTGCTGTGAGCACTGGCCGGTTTCCACTGTGTGGATCCAGGGTTTATAGCAAGTCCCTGGTTAGTGGGGCTGGGAGCTAATTCCTGCTTCAGAATGATGGAATCAGGATCGTGTTGGTTTTTCCTCTTCACGTTTAAATGCCTCAAATCTGAGCTTTCTGGATTTCTTGGATTCTCAAAATAGCATCAGGTTTCCTTCTAAGAGCTGCCAGCTGCAACAGGAGAAAGCGTGTAGTGTATGGTGGGCGATAAAACTCATAGCGTTGTTCCACAGGTACTACCGAATCAAGGTGATTCTCAGGTTGATTTTGCATTATACACACAGATTTTCCTGGGGAAAACGAGGGTGCAAGGAGCTAGCCTGAAAACAAAAGCCCTTTGTAATACCAGGATGAACCGTGTTTCTGTTCCACCCCATAGCACCAGGTCGGGTCAGAGCAGCGAGATGAAGCTGCTGCGTGATGAGGTCCCTGTCACCCACCAAAAGTGGGTCAGGCTGGGACCAGGTCCCCCAGCACAGCCACAGCTCCAGGCTACGCCAGGATTCCTGGGAGCAAACCTGTTTAAAATAAGATGCAAAGCGTCTTTCATCAGCAAGTGAGAATGTGAATTCAAGATTTTGGGGCAGGTTCCAGATACTGTTGCACTTTGCATTTATTACATTTTTTAGAGCTTAGTGAAAGGTCAGTGTGCTTGGATGCAGTTCCTGGCTTTTGGAAAGTCTGCAAATTCGAGAGTAATGCTTTTCATTTTATTTGTAATAGGAAAACAGTCTGTTTGCAAAGTTTGCCTTTGGAATTGAGATGCTTGCTGAAATCTAGCTCTTTAGTGCATCAGTTTAGGCTAAAAAGACAACTAGGGACA
Source organism: Caloenas nicobarica (assembly GCF_036013445.1). NCBI lineage: Eukaryota > Metazoa > Chordata > Aves > Columbiformes > Columbidae > Caloenas > Caloenas nicobarica. The sequence goes on along the minus strand of NC_088258.1, from coordinate 5,006,934 downwards.
AGTTGGTGGTTTTGGTTTTTGTTTGGTTGGGTTTGGTTTGGTTTTCTTCTTTCTTTTTATTTTTTTTCCCCTCCAATACACAGGAAGGAGCTTTCAGTATAGATTAGGTTGCTGTTAGCTTAGCTTTTTTTTTTTTCCTGGCCATGTTGATTGGAAGGAAATTTCCAATACAGCATAGTTGCCAGAAACAGATTCTTTGCTGGAACATTTGGATTAAAATATTCTGACTTCTTCCTTGCAGCAATGCTGTTTAGTGTGACAACACATGGCAATTGGCTGCTTTGTCCTTAACTCTGAGCTTGATGTTTTCTTTTTTTTTTTTTTTTGGGGGGGGGATGTTTTTCCTGGTGTTTGCTTTGGACAAGCCTATTATCACACTACAGAGACCGTGCTGCCACTTGGATGTCCACAAACAAAGTCTTTTTGCAGGATCCCTTCTTGGCCTGTGTAGTATGGGGAGTCAAGAGCAATGGCAGGAGGAATCCCATCAGGATGGAGTTAATATTCTGGTGAAGGACCAACATGTGCGTAAGGTGTTGGAGACAACCTGGTTTTAGTCTCGTCTTCTGATCTGCTTTCTTTTGTGAGTTAGACGCTACGTATTTTCCTCCAGGATGTCACTTGGTGTCTTCCCAGTAAAAATGGGGAAACTATGCATATTTATCTTGATCTGCCTGCCCCTGGCAAGGCGTTTCTGAGGCCATGGTGCTGCTGCAGCTCAAGGCTTGACAGTGTGGTGTTGAGACATTGCTCTTCTCAGCCTTTGTTAGACAGTTACCCAAAGACAGCGTGAGCTGGATTTGGATTTGTTTTTCTTCTGTTCTTGTTTGGTCAAAAGCAACAGGGGATGTTTCTCCACTGAAAGAACAGCAGTGTTTGGTTTGAGAAAGGATGAGGTCAAGACAAGGCAGGAAAAGGCTGTCTCATTGTGTTTTTGGTTGCTCGATTGCTTTTTTGCACCTGCACCAGACTTCCACTGGTGAGAACTGGGGCTTTGCTGTGCTCCCAGGACAGTGCTGTCGGAGAGGAAACGTCTTCCACTCCCCAGTCGTGTCCTGTGTTTTCCTTCTCACTCTGTCATCACCTTGTAGAGCAAAATCCCGAGCTCATGTCAATCCCTCCAAGGTCTCTGGAGCAGCTCCAAGCGGGCAGCTGTGTCTGCAGAGCCCAGCACAGCGCCGGGCAGGCACCAGCTCCATCCCCAAAGTGATGGAGCTGAAATTAGCTCTTCAGAAGGATTTTTCTGGCTCAGAGTTGTATCACAGCCACACCATTTCCACTTCTGCAGTTAACCTGGAGATGGTTTCGCCTTGTCTGCTGGAAAACTGCTTTTAGGTTCAGGCTATTGACACAAGCAACTGGAGTTGAACTTACAGGAAGGTAAAGCTGTGTCTTCTCCAGCAAGCGCAACCACCACCTGCCACGTAACTTCTGTGCCCTCCTAATCACTGTGGCACGGAAGGGGAAGAAAAATCCAGGAGTGGCTGCATCGAATCTTTGCGTGTCTTGGCTCATGTCCATGGAACTTAATTTCCCCTGTCTGGGCAAAAGCTAGTTTTTCTGCTTTTTGTTTCTTAACACAAGCAGAAGATAAAAGAGCTGGGGTGAGGGATGATGAGTGCTTTCCCGGCCAGGGCTGTGGAGGAGATGAGCCCACGTGCACGGTCTCTGGCCAGGCTGTGGAGGAGCTCAGCTCCGGGATTTGTGCCCCCACATCAGCCCTGTCCCCTGCAGACGGCAGCTGCTTTCCGACAGACAGGCCGGGCAGTCGGATGCTGTAACAGCATCGAGTTTTTCCTGCTGTGCAGCACAGGCTTATCAGCAGTCTGGGCTGCGAGGCTGCAAGGCTTTTAACGCTTTGACATTTACACAGCCATCCACCCTTGTGTTCCCGCCTGCTGTCAGGCTGGGAGAGTGGAAATCGCCAGCTGCGAAGGGGTTAATGAGTAGGGGATTTTAAGGGCTCCCTTCTCACTAGGGACGTATCTCATATTTTTCTCTAGTGGAGTTTTCTGCAAATAGAGACTTGGCAAAACGAGAAATTTAAGAATAAAAAAGAAGGAAGAATAAAATAATTTTAAGTATAAAATAGTCGTTTTAAGAAAAGAACGAAAATGTTAAGAATAAAAAAGAAGGAAGGGGAAAAAGAACTTGTAGGTCACGTTTCTAGGCTGTTTCAGTAGCAGTTTAACAGAAACAAATTCTGTGTGTGTAAATGTCTTGGAGCTGCTTTTGCTTTGCCTTTCCCAAGAGCAGAGAGCACCAGGACCGTGGCTGTGTCCAAGGACCGGGATATATGAGTAAGAGGTCAAGGTGAAGGGTTTTCCATTCTTAGTTCTGCAACTGAGTCACGCTCTGATCTTCAGTGAGTCACTTATCTGCTTGATGCCTCCAGTTTTCCTGAGGTTACAACTACTAACGTGTTTCTAAGGATTCAGAGACGCTTTGGGCCAGGCAGATGCAGAGGATTACAGAAAATGTGTTTTAGGTGAATGGCTGCGGCAACGAAATGGTTTCAGTTATTTCCTACCCCGGGCTGTGGTTCCATGGCAAGTTAAGCGAACAATTAGGTTGCTGCTGCGGCACCTGCAGGGAGGTACTGACCCATTAAAAATCTTATTTTGCTGGACACCTTGTACAGAGGTTTTAGTTTATGCTAGTTATCCTTAACCTAAATCTATTTGATAGTTTCATGTGCTGCAGTTGGATCCTTTCCTGTTGTGTTTTCCAGGGATGTGCGGTACGTGCCTTGTATTAGCTCCAGAGCACTGTACACAAGATTTTCTGCAGGCAATAGTCTCTGGATTTTAATAGCTTACTGGGCAGGTTGGTGGTAAGTTGACATCTGTCTAGTCCTATTGGCACCTCCTTGGTTTTATTTTGACTTAGGAAACTGCTGTGTGAAGCAGGCTTTTTTACTGCCAAATAATTGTTTTCCTAGGGATTTTTTTCTTTTAATTTTCCAATTCCTGCTTTAACTTTGCCTGCTCTGCCTATTTTAAAGGATGAAGTAGGCTACTCCCTGTTCTCCTTCTCTGCTCCCACACAGGCATCTTTTGAAGAGTACCATAGTCTCAATTTTGCAGTCTGAGCAGTTTGAGTGTGTTAGATACTCTGGTCTCTAACACCAGCTATTAGGTCTGTGTTTAGTCTAGCAGTATTTGAGATTATATTTGAGCTGGTGGGGCTGGGAGAGGACTTTAGAGACACTGGAGAAGAAAAGTTGTTCCAAGAAACCGATATACTCAGGAGCCTCAGGGGCAGCAAGAGAGAGAATAGAGATAGGTTATCTAAAGCCCAGGCAAATAAAATATTCTTATTATAACTCCATGGGCTCTATGCCAGCTCTCTGTAAGCAATATTTCTCTTTGCATCTCACTTTGCCAGTTAATTGGACATCTATTATTTCATGATTTCAGCAGGAAACGTAGCCTGAGTGATGACTTTGGTACCCAGCCCAGTGCTACTGTGCACTTTGTGAGCCTTGAATTGTGGAAACGCTTCCAGTCGGTCTCTGCTTCTTCTCCAAACGTGCGTGTGAATTGTCAGTGCTGCTTGGTGACTTTTTCTGCGGCACGCTCCCCCAGCAGACAGCTCTTTCTGTGACGTTCAGGGCCCTGCGAGGATGGAGGGTGGAGGCAGCTCCTGCCTCCCCATCACCTGCTCCTCTCCTTGCCTTGCCCGGGGACATTCGTTGCTGCCCCTTTGGGGACGTCGGGGCAGCTGGAGGACAGAATCACACACCAGGGATGTGGCAGCCCAGTGCCCCGTTCTCTTTGCCATGCTATTTCAGCCACAGTTACGTCTAGAAGCGTCAGTGGAAGCAGCTCATTTTAAGCTGATTTTTTTTTTTTTTTCCCCAAGATCTTTATTTTGTAAACAACTTTATTTACCCTTCCCACCTAACTCTGGCGTTATGCACACACAGCCAGGGAATGCAGACTGGAGTCTGAGCACAGTTATAGCTGCCTGCCTGGATGCTCCTAATGAATTGTTTGCAGACAAGCTTCAGACCTGCAATTACTCACAGAAATTATTCAGCAAATAGTTTTGAATAATGAATCCCTTTGAGAAATATGAGTTGTTCTGCAGGCAGATTCCAGACAGAGAACATGCTCAGAAAGCTGGAGCTTTTAACGCATTTTCCCCTCTGTTTGCCAAGCTGTGGATTTGGCAAAAGATCCGTTTCCGATACCTTCACGTAGGATTAAACTCCTCCACCAGACGCGTGTAGTGCAGGCTGAAAGTACCGACTCGAGAGTCTTCTGCTCTAATAGAGCTACAGGCACCCTGTGCCCCCAGGTCCCCCCACATCTCCTCCTTGATGTCTCAGTTGATGTTTTTCCAGTCCAGCTTACCTGGGGGGAGGCAGAGGGGATATCTTCACCCATAGATGCTATCATCAGCGCAGAGCATCAAGGATTGGAGAGCTGGACCATGCCCGGTGTTACCCCTTTTGGCCAATATTGTCTCTATGGTCTGCAAAATCTGCACCTTAAATTGCCGCAGGGCCTTTGAACAAAGGGGCTGAAGAAATACAAAGAGTCAGGAGAGGTCTGGGTGAGAATTTGACATCCTGAGAGCTAAAAGAGGAGGAAAAAGCAGCTTGTGAGGTCAAGTTTCTGTGAGTTTCATCCAGCTCCTGCCCGCCAGACAGCGAAACATGGTGCGTGATGCTTTATAGCTGGGGGATGGAGAGCTTTTGGCAGGGAAGGCAGAAATAACTGACACCACTTTGCAAGCTGAGGCTGCTCGGTCCCTGGGTGCCATTGAGGGGCTGATTACTGTGGAATAAGAAGATGGCACTTGCCAGCAAGGAACTGCGAGGGCAAGGAGCTGAGGACCTGGCGCTTTTTTGTGCAGCTTTCAGTCACTTGCTCTGGCCCCTGCAACTGGCCAAAGCGGTGGATGCTATAGGAGGGACAGGGCAGAACCTGGTAAGTGCGCTGGTAAGTGAAGGACACAGATCCTGGGGTGAAGAGGAGAGTTCAGCCTGGTGGCACAATAACCTAATGGTTAAATATTGGGGACTGTCACTCACAAGGCCCTAAATCTTCTGTATCTGGTTTTACAGAGCAGGGAAAGGCTCTGGCACCAAAGGAAAGAGGAGAGGTGATTCCCACCGAGATCTGCTTGAGCCTGGTTGGGAGATGCGTTTGGAGTAAGTCTCAGGGTGTCGTTCGGGTAACCCCCTGCACATACAATGAGCTGCAGGAATCTCCCCTTCATGAGACAAACCCTGCAGGGTCAGGCTGCATCTGTGGGGCTGGAGACCCTCCAGATTGAAGGACAAAGTTCTGGGAGGTTGTGATGGGTCTCCTCTCCTCCACACGTGGTCCTGTCCCGCCGCAGTCAAGGGATGGGGGTCCATAAAATCAGAGGTGGCATTGCCATATCAACAGGGCTTGTGAATCCTTGCTCAGTGCCCTGCAGGACAGATCTCCAGGTTATGCTCCACTTACCTACGAGCTCCCATTGAACCAGGGCTGGTTTCCAGCCCCCAGGGATTTGCCTTAGTGACCACAGCAGCGGCACCTTTTCTGCCCCAAAGGGGATGTGTGAGGAGGAGAGGGGAAAGTCACAGATGGTGTGGAGAGGCATGGGGCAACCATGCTGCCAAAACAGTCCATTCCTCATTTTGGAGCTGCTAAAGGGAGAGGCCAGTGGTGCTGCCCATGCAAAAGGCTTGCAGACATCCACAGACCACGTGCCGCATGTTCACTTGTCCCATGCCCGTCACAAGGAGCCAGCATATCTTTGTAAATAGACGGGCTCTGCTCTAACCAGACACTGTTGTTTGCATATTTGAAGCACCATGGCCACAATCTGTCAGCCGGAGAACGGCGGTGAAGGAAAACAGCTTTAGACGCTCATACGCAAATACCTCTGCCTGAAGGTAAGACTAGAATACAAATTAACCTGTGACCCTGTTGGGCTCTACGCATTTAGATTTGCAAATTCTGCATTTGAAAACATTCTACAGTTCCCACAGCCCCTTCTGGAGGCGCGGAGAGGGAAATTCCCTTCCCCGGGACGTTTTGCCACCTAGTGCCCAGCTGGGAAATCTCAGCCAGCTGTGGGCAAAGCTGGGGCTCTGAGGGGGCAAAAGCACCAAGGAGGACTTTTTATAGGAGATCTTAAATATTTTAGGACGACAAAGTGACCCAGGAGTCTAGATTTAGGGACTTCTGTGGGTGAGACTCATTGATAATCCACAGTGCTTATTGCACCTCATTTCAGATAGTAGACCTCAATCTTAAATTGTTCCACTGCTGTCATTCCTGTTGAATCTCTGAAAAGGCAGTGGTGGAAAGAGTGGAGAGAAGCAAAGGTCTGCACACCTAGGGGATGAGTATCACAAAGGGCCGTAGAGCTGGATGTGAAGAGAAATGACAGAAAGGACAGGGATGACCTGGGAGAACATCAGGCAAGAAAACAAGTTGCACCAGTTGCTGGTCTGGGTCTGTCTTGGTTCCCTCATCCTTCAAATGGCAGCTCAATCCTGCTGTCCAAGTGCTTTTTAAGTCTGGAGCTGATGATGAGGCTGAAACTCTGAAGAGGAATCCCTCTGCCTTGTTTTTGACTGGCCAAGGGTACCTCTTATTGCTGTTCCTCTGCTGCTCAGGAAGTGCTTGAAGAGAGGCTGGTGATGGACAAGACCTGCTTGTGTCTCCTGCAGGCAGGAGGTTTGTCAGGTAGCAAGGAAGAAAAACAGCACTACTGACCCAGACAGACCCGATACCTGAGCAAACTCCCTCTCTGCATGGAAGGCAAACAACATCAGCCAGGAAATCAGATCTGTGATGGTGGCAAAGCACTTGCATTATTGTGACAGTTTGCAGATGATGGAGAAATGCCCTATGGGTGGGGAAGGGTGAGAAGGCAGAAGATAGAGATGGAGCTGAAGAAGCACAGGTAAGCAAAACCTGCCAGAGCATCCTGCTTTTCCTTTAGTTGGTGTCAGCTCTCTCACTTGCTGTGTCTCCTATAGACAGGGCACGAGCAGCACATACAGTCATTTCTGGTACGTGGATTTGGCTTCTCTCTCCATCATCAGGTTTCAATGGGAAAGGGGGATTTGGAGAGCCAGCGTCAGAGTCAATTCCTGCTGCTATGAGATGCAGCCTTAAAATGACACTTGGAAACTGCTGAGGGACAAACATCACAGTGCCTGGGAAATGGCTTGTGTGCTTTTCCTAGCCAGAAGCTGACTTTGGACAGAAAGTCCTGTTCTAAAGAGGCCTCCCATGAGCATCTCGCCTGCATCTGGAGGATGCTCTTGGAGACAGGGCATGTGCTTTGCCATCTGGGGGACCAGTCTGCCCAATGCTGGCATTAGCAGCACTGTGGCTGGTTCAAGAGCAAGGATGGGCAATTGCGTGCGTGTCCTTCTGGCACTTTCTTTGTGCTGCCAAGTAATCTGGTGCTGCATGCATCTGATATCAAACACTTTGTGCTCACAAGGATCAGATGTTCAAAGCTATTCGCATCCTAAATATGCCAATAGGTGACTAATGGCTTCTAAGTGGACTGTGCTCTAACAAACCCGAGACATATAAAGGGACTCAGAAAAGATAGGAGAAGGCTCAGGGCTTTGTATCATTTTTAAAAAACCTGCAACTCTCAAGTGTTTTGAAAGAATAATGTCTAATATTCGTGTCTAATGAAAAGAAAAACCTGAAAGAAGTACCTGAAATATTTCAGTTACTTTATCGATTGGTAATATGAGTATATGTTGCTAAACTGTGTTCTGTTGTGGTTCTGCTGCAGCTGATAAACAGCATCCTTGGCAAGTGTTTTCACAAGCCCCTTGTTTATATTCCTCTAGTTTTCAAAATGGAGCTCCATGGAATTCAGCTTACCCCTATCTATTTATCTTAAAAGCAAAGTACTAAGGTATCACTGTAGCAGATACATGGATCATTTCAAGTAGTATCCTTCTGACAGTCTTATAAATGGAAATAAAAAATTGCAAAGCATAGTCATCATCAATGGCTGGAACAAAAATAGAACCATTGCTACATGCATTTTATTGTTATTATTTTGCAAGTTTTAAGGTCATACAAAGTCCAATTTTGTTGTTTGCTTTAAAAGCTCAGCTGTTGGAGGAGTCCAGATCAGAGCAGAGATAAGGCGTTTCTCCCCATAAATGAAAGCTGATGTAAATAACAGAATCCATGTCTCTGGCCTGTGAGAGACATCAAGCTGGTTCACGGGGGAAGAAGCTACAGTTCAAAATCACCATGAAGTCATCAGAAAATCTTTTCAAAATTGTTTTTATCTCCAGCTGTGAAATATGGTGAGATCTGGAGTTTCCTCATGCCTCACAAAAATTGGTGGGTGAAGTAACTCGTCTATAAATAAGTTCCACTTATATGGAATGAAGATTCCAGTATGTCGTCATAAAGACAATCAACAGCTTGTATCCTGTTTCATCACAAACCCCTGTGGAAATCTTTATTGTCCTTGAGCTGTGATGCTGTAGTCTTAAAGCGAGCAGGCATGGAATGCAGGGCAGTGATTCTGCTGAAGCATCAACTAGATTTCAAAACTGAATTCTAAAAAAAACAAACTCCAAACCCTCTCAATTTGTCTGTCTGATATATGTTACAGAAGCATGGGAATTAAATTTAATGGTCTTTCTTTGTAGAGTCCAGAGACCCAGTAATTTTAATGCTGGATTGTTTTCAAGCTGATTTTTAATTTGACATTACTTTTTAAATCGAGCTACTTACAGAATGGCTGCATGGTACAAGTGAGGGATGGGCCAGGAGCCCTGGGCTGTTTTCTATGGAGCTGGAACTGACAAAATACAATGAACCACCATTTCAGATATCCCACAATTTGCTCTCAGGACACTGGGGTATCTCTAGGGCACAGTGACATGCCCAACCATCATGGAGAACTGGGTCATAAAAGTACTGATAGCTTCTCAGTAGGTCTAATGGGGTATTGTATTGCAGCAGCAGACCTAGGAAAATGTGTGACTTTATATTCATTTCGTATCATCTTAAGGATCTCTGCACCAACTACGTCATGGAGAAGTTTTATTACTTCTTCAAGAGCCATAGAATCTGTGATGGTGGAGATAAATCCAGATATCAAATGTTCCAGGCATATACCTGAAAGCAGTCTTGTGAAAAGCTTGTATTAGTGTCAAGCAATTTAACAGAGGACAATACCAAACTGGAATCTTCTTGTTACGATTGCTTATAATTTTATCTTACTTGGCGACTAGAACAGCACATAATTCTTTAGGAACAAGGTGCGAATGTTTGGGAAATCTTCATACGGTCTGTGAAACCTGAAAGGAAAAGACTAAGGATGCGGATTCTTTATAAGAATACCGTGAGGTCTGCTCCTGTTGAAGGAAGCTGCCTTTGAAGAGAGCAGAGGTGAACTCCACGAGCTGCAGAGCTGGAGCGCCTGGGAGCTCAGGGCTCGGGAGGAGGACTTTTGTTGGAAATCCACGCTGACCTTGGGGATGTGGGCAGCAGGGGCATGGGAGGGAGGTGCTGGGTGCTTTCGTGCATGCCAAAGATGAGGCCTGGAGCCACCAAAGAACACAAGGATTAGGCAGGTTGGAAGCCAAACACATCAACTGAGGGCAAGTCCAGCAGGTAGGCTTTTATGAAGGTGTGTATACCATATGCTTTAATTTAAACCCTTCTTCTGCTGTGGTGGACTGAAAGAGCGCTAGTTCAAAAGCAGTTACTAAATATTCCTGTTGGATATCCTCTTAGGTTTATATTTCTTGGATGCAGGAGGAGAAACGTGCACATAGCATTTCCTAGTTAAAAGCTAGCATGTGGTTCATGTGTTCTCACCAGAAAGAGAATACATGTATCCCGCTTTGCTATTTTCTTTCAAGACTACAGAAAGAAAGAGCCCGTGGAAGAGGGTCTCTCGCCCATTTGCACGATGCTAGGGAAGACTCTGTGAGATGGAGCCTGTAGCTCTTCTGGATTTTGGAGGTGCTCTTGTGTACCCTGCACATCGACAGTCCCATGTTACAGCCTGACTCTGTTCTGCGTTTCCCCGGACATCACTCACATGTGTCTTGGATACAACAAAAGACTCAGGTTTCAATTCCTCCATTTCTCAGCTGTTTCTCTTGACACCCAGTAGATGGTGCCACCACTTAGTGCATTTATTTGAGGGGTTTCTTATCGGAGGCTTTTTATGTTTCCTTCAAGGACTGCACATATCCAACAGAATTCCTTCCTTTGCCCTCTAGAAAGACTTTTTGTCCGCCCAGTTCTGGGATATTACCCCAGAAAGCATTTATACCTTTAAATTTTCCCAATTTTTGTCATACCATCTATTTAGCATCATTTTTTACAGTAAATATATTTAGAAAAAAAAGCCCAAATTACGATCATTTATATTTAAATTTATATAATTTCCTTGGCTTTTCATGTTCTTTGAGTAAAACTCAGTGCTCAGATTTTTGTATTGGGCCAGAACCTGGTGTTAGAAAAGCCCTACAAAGCAAGTGGCTCTGGAGAAGTGTTGCAAGTGGGTGCTCAGCATCCTTGGTCACATCTTGAGGAGAGTCTTAGCTCTCTGTTTTGAGGGACCTTGGCAGCATGTTTGCAATTACTCAGAGATCCACCATTAGTTTTACCTCTGGCCAGGCTGGAAGTCATAGTAGCTAATTTCTTGTAACCAGAGCTGACAGCAAAGAGACAAATGGTGACCTCCATTTCTGGCTTAGATGTCTTCTGCTGCATCAGCCCCCAAATGAGAATACCTTCTGTGTAACACAAATGCTTTGATAATTCAGGCTGTCAACTTGTCTGCAAAAGGCAGAAAAAAAGGATATGGGAGAAGGCTTCCGTGTGGCCAAAATGCAATACTTCATTCCTGACCCTTTGTTGGAGGTTTCACCCGTGGAGCATTTGGGTTTCTGCGTCTCAAAGCATGGCTTTCCTTTAGCAGGCTGTTTAAATATTTACCTTCTCTGCCCTTCCCATCCCACTATACTCCAAACTGGAAAAGGGAACATTTATCCACGTGCAGACTGGAGGATGCTTTGTCTGAGCGAGTAACAAATATTTGCAGGTTAATAAAGACTGGAGCTTTCAGTCTTTGGGAACATGTATTTCAGCCTTAGTTTGGAATAGGTGATGAGGTGATTACTAAACGCTGGTTGCCATGGGAAAGGGAGGAGGGTGATTGCTTTTTGATTGACGAAACCGAGAGGTACCTACAGTAACTTATTGCTAATATACACTCAAGGTGCACTTGGCATCAGTGCATCTTACGGGGAGCAGCAGTCAGTCTCGCTAACGTCTAAGGAGTCAGCTTTAGCAATGTTAGTTATTGATGCTGAAGGTCAGTTTTTCATGACTGGCCATTCCTTGTAACATCCTTCGAATTTTGTGTGGCTGTGGGAGTGATTCCCACAAGGACGGTTGATTGAATTTGTGAGCAGTTCAAGGGTACTCGCAAATCAAGCAGACAGCTGGCCACCTACAAACTGGCACTTTGGCAGCACAAAGCATTGGTACAAAATGGAAACTGGAGGCTGAGGGCTTCTTAATAAGTCAGATTATCGAGCTGGTGTGCTGGAGAGCAACTCCTGCCTCAGAATTTAAAGATCTTAGAAGAAAAGCTGTGCTGCGTGGGGGCTGTTCATGGGGTTGTAAAGATGCTCCAGCTGAGCGGTACGTGTTGCAGCATGTGTCTGTGTTTTGGTGCTTGGAGCACAAGGCAGAGGCTGGGTCCTGGATTAGATGCACCAGGCATGACTCTTCCCTCCCTGGGATAAAGCTGCAGCAACCCCTACCCAGAAAAACGAGAAAGGCGAGGGGAGTATGAGAAGGGAGCAAGAGTTGCGCATAGCAGAGGTCATTTACCATCACTTTGGCGATTGTTTAGAGGGAGACCCCACAGGCTCCACAGCTGCTGGAGGCTGTGAGATGGTTTGCAATCATCTCATGACTCTTGGGGAGGCATCTAGACACCAGCACCTTGCCAGAGCACAGCTTGGTCTGTGGCAGCAGCACCAAACTGTGGGCGGGATGGGGTTGAGCACATCTTCAGGAGCTCGAGAGTAATGGAGGGACTGGAGCAGGTCGTGGCAGCCCTATCTGCTGGTGCTGAGAAGCACTGAGCACCTTCATCCTTTCCTACCCACCCTTTGTGCAGAGCATGGCTGAGGACTGCTCTTGATGCCATTTCTCTCTGGAAATGGGAAGTATTTTGGGTGCAACCATTGAAAATATGGGCTAATTCCTGCTGCCTTTACTCGTTGTCCCTCTGGCATTTCTTTGTACACACAGGTAACAAGCCACCTGGGTCACTGTGGGTTTTCCGCCTTGCCCTTTTTCTCTGTTTAGTGCTTCTCATGTTGGAAACAGTCCCCAGGTAGCCAGAGTCTTCGGAATGACACTTAATTCTCTTATTGCTGTCCTTAATGATCAGACAGCGATGGAGGCACATCATTGTAATTGTGTTTGTCTTCTTCACTGGCTTTTCCTTGTAAATTTGTTTCTTGCATTTCTTTCTGGATGGCAGATGTGTTAATGGATGGGCAGTTTCAATGTGTTTCTCTTTTGTGTGCTGTAAATTTTGGACATATAAGCACTGACAAGAGATAAGTGCGTAGAAACCACTTCTGCATTAATGCCAGTAATTCAGAGATTATAAATATATATGAGACAGTTTCTGTGATTATGAGTATATTTTAATGTTTTGTTTAATGCGCTGACTCTCTGAGGACGAGACCAGAAAAAAAACCCCTCATTTGAATAATTTAAACAGCTAGCAATAAAAATAGGAGCAAAGAAGGGACAAATTAAATAACTCTGCTTTCAAATGTATGCAGATAGCATTTCACTTAAGGACCTGGTCCTTGCAATGGAGGCTTCAGCCTGTTGTTTCAGGGACCAAAGCCTTGGGCGGCAGAGCCTGTGGGACCAAGGTCCCGGCATTTCCTCGGGGATGGCAGGACCGAGGGAAGTCGAGTCCCAGCCCATGCGGTGGTACGAGGGAGGCATGAGTTGAGTCTCGTGGCATTTTCCATTTGAGGGGGCCATGGAAGGGACAGCAGGGACTGCCAAAGCCAGTTGTCATCCCCTTCTCCTGGGTGGATGGCAAACGATCATGTACTGAGGGGAGAGGCACATAGGATAAGACAAGTTCATGTAGTCCCCAAGTTGACTTTCTTGTTTTTGGAGCAGCTCCTCCTAGCAGAGTAGGTACATATGTGTACTTACCAAAGGATACTTCATTTATTAATATGTTCTTTCTTGCTGCTTCACAATCTAAGCTGTTTTCAACTCTGTATGTGTCCAGCTTTTTGTTAAGGGTCACTCTCCATCATCTCACCCCTTTATTTGTAGATTTTCCTTGTTCCAGCACAGCATGCCAAGGAATAATAATAACAATTTAAAAAAGCTTAACTTTTCTCACAGTTGAGAAAGGACTTGGGAAAACAACAACAACAACAAAACAACAATAGTCTATCAAAATATTTCCCATAGGCAAAGGCTGCTTGACCGAACATGCTCAGGCTTATCAGCAAAAACGAAACACTACTTTTCTCTTTCTCACTCCTTTCGAGTCCTTCTCACCAGCAGAGCACCTCTCTGTGCCCACAGGGCAGGACATGGACCTTCATCAGAAGGTGCCGTGCCCTGAGGATTTCCTCCAGTCAACTTCCAATCGCCAAGGTGAGAAGAGGCTTTGGGTTATTGGCCATACTCTTGTGCTACAAAAGCAGGCAGCAAAGAATCCCTCTGGTTGTCTGTCTGTTTAGTGCTCTGTTTAACAGCTTCAAGTCTGCACATAAGAAATTTGAGGTCTTGCTGTCCGGTTGCATTGTACCCTTGCAGTCGACTGAATGTGGAGTGAGGAGCTTTCCCCGAGTCCCAGCGGTGTCCCTCTTGGCTTCCCTTGGGGACGGGCACGGAGGAAGGGGAGGCAGTATCCAGACCCCTGCATCCATCACTGCCCCCCATTTTCCCAGGTTTCACTTATTGCTTGATGGAGCAAAAGACTCGGGAAAGAGTTGTTTACTGTTGCTGGGAGTTCTGGCTTCCAGTTCTGGCATTGTGCCTTGCAGAAAAGCTTTGCTGTTTCCATGACAATTTTGGCAGCTTTCTGGCTTCTGGGCTGTCCTGCCTTGAGATCAGGAAGAGTATTTTGTTATTTTGCTGGAGAACAAAGACTTTCCCACCGTACAGAGTCTTCCTGCACTGTGCTTGCAGATGCGGACATGTGGCTGCTGTGAATGTGTTTCTCTTCTGGGACACGTGTCTCTCTAGATCCATTTCTCTCTCCTGCAGTCAGTCCTGTGTGATGTGATGTTGGTTAAGCAATGAATTTCCATTCACAGCCTATGGTCACACTGGTATTCACTGACTTCTGGAGGGATGAGAGTGTTTTGAATTTGATATACCTACACCATTATGGGCTGGGAATTGTACTTATATGTAAGTATTCTTTATTTCTGAAGTAGGCAAGAAAACTCCATATAGCTGGAAACCTATTTTTTCTTCACTATCTTAATTTTCACTGCAAGAGGCTTCACATCATCAGGCTGCTGCATTGTTCTCGGCAAATTGCTGGAGGATTCCCTAAAGGATACAATTGCCTATATTGGCCCCTGAGAGTCTGTGTGGAACAAGCAGATGGCTGAAAAATATCCAACCTTGAGACTTGAAGGGAACCTGAAAACATTAGTGAGAATTTCACCTTTCTGCTGGGAGAAAAATGAATACATTGCAGCTCAGACCTCTTGGAAAGATCTAATGTGGTATTTATTTCAGATATAAATTTGACTATATAAAAATGACACCTTTGTGCTCAGCCTCTGGTGCGGCATCCAGCTCTGACTTGTAAATTAGGAGCAGATCCATTAAGTCGACGGAATTACCGCAGCTGATGTGACAGCAGCCTCACCTTGACAGTGTTTCATTCACTGGGGGCTTCACTAATCTCCTGCAGGTATAAATCAGAAGAAACTCTGACAAATTCACCAGCAGTGGAGAGGGAATGAAAGAGAAGCAGGATCTGCATGGTTTTGGGCAGCATTTTTTTGCACACTCTCCGGCGACAGAGGAGGCAGCATCCCTACCGCCTCTCCAGGCACTTGGGAACTGCGCTGGAGCAATAGCATCAAAAACATTTTTGCACGGACTTTTGAGCATCCTTTCGTGTTGCTGCATGAATGCACCTCTGTACCCCCTCCCTGATGTGCCCTGGTCACCACGCGGACCTCACGAAGCTGCTCATCCCACCCCAGCCTGTTTCTCCTCCTGCTCACAGAGGAGCAGGCTGCAATGAGGATTTAGGAGGAGGATTTTTGGTACTTCTGCTACTGCATATCCTTTTCTTGAAGCATTTCTGCCAGAGGCTGTGTTGCATTGTTAGCTTTTGAAGGAGAACATCCCAGCCTTTGTGGAAACTTTGAGTCAACCCACTCCCAATACTCATCCGTAATGCAAGGCTGTGCAGGAACTTCTTGATTTCTCCTGTGCTACCCAGAGCCCAGAAGAACAGTCTGAATAAGCAGAAGAGTTGGATGGAGTCTTAGGAAATCTGTGTTTGGTTCTCAGCTGAGGGAGGCAATTAGGGAGGTTACTGAGTCACAGCCGCTCAGCAATTACGCTGACATCTCAGGTGCAGGTGCCGCTTACCCGCTGCTAGTTGTGCACATTCATGCTGGAAATGGTCTTTCTCCACGCACATCCTTGGGCTGCCTCTGGTAATGACTACTGCAGATTTAATAGCATTATAACGTTAGCCAGTCAGACCTTTATCAGAAGAGATTAGCGGGCGCGTGAGAGTTTTAATATCCTTGGTAGCTCTATTTCTTCACATGTAATTGCCTTAAGATGGTTTTATTTCACTGCCTGGCTTTTCTTCCATTCTCCTTTTTATTCTTTCACTTGTTTCCTGAATGTTTTGCCACATTTTCCTTCCTCAGACTGAGAAATAACAGGTCAAAACTTGTGAGCACTAGGTAATGGGATACATCTGCCTAAAGACCTGTTCATACAGCTCTAAAATTCAGCAGCTCCATTCTCGTGGTGAATGGCTGAGAAGAGGAAAGCGAGGGTTGACTAAGAACACCTTAAGTGGAAAATTAAGAAAGATAAAGCCTATGTGGCACCTGAGGTAGCAGCTGCCCAGAGATGCTGGAGCATCACTGGTCCGTGGTGGACAGGTCCTCATGGCCACCCAGGCAAGCTCAGTCTTGCTGCGGTGATTAGAAATGAGAATAGTTCAGTCTCCCCAACCTGCACCGGCCAAGTACAACAGGTGCCCAGGCTGTGGGGCATGGGAACCAGCCTGGAAATCCTCCCTGGCAGCTCTGCTGAGGACGTGGTCCTCGGCGTTGGGAGGTGTGGAGCGAGGGACTCAGCTTGGCCAGGCACTGACAAACCACCACCTGCAGGGGCAGGGACAGGCCAAGCTGCCAGGGAATGGGACAGCGAGAGCCTGGCCCGCAGCGGTGCTGCCTGCTCCCTTCTCTGCAAATTGAACCCGGAGAGCCTGGCAGAGACCAGTGGCTGTGAAAAGCCTGCCTGGTTAAGGAATGATTAAAGTTTGGTGATTTTATCCTGTGATGCACACAGCATTTTGTGGTATCTGTTATCATAACAGCTCACAGACACAGGGGTAAGGCATACAGGGATGAGCTGTTAATTCCTGGATCTTTCAGGTGCAGAAATATTTCATAGACATTTTTAAAATTTAAGCCTCCTTGGATAATTTCCCTCCCAGTTTGCAACATAAACCAGCTGTCTTAGTAAGGGTGCAATGAGGCAAGAACAAAAAGGTTGGGCATAGAAAACTTTTAAAATCAAAGGTCACATTGCAGCTCCATAAGACTCCTTCTTCCCAATGCGGTGAGGATAATCACAAGCTAATCAGTGCCCTGGGCTCTGACAGTCCTGAGCCAGCTCTTTACTGGTGTGCTCCAGGCACTGATTTCTTCAGGGAGTTTCTTGCAATCAGCAAGAGACACCAAATAGGAAGACTCAGGTGTAGATTCCTCACTTCAAAAAAATCTTTTCTGCAAGTATTGAATCCATCTTTATTGCTGAAATATTTTAAATTTTTTATTTGAATAAAATATTAATGTAATAATTGAATTATATGACTGCCTCACAACCTTTAGTGAGTGGGTACCCTTGTAAGATGGAAAGCAGCATTGTTTTTCCCTCTCCAGATTGGGCACTTATCCTAGTGTGGCTCCTCCTCTGTCCCAGACAAGTTTTTCCCAGTCGATTCAAGCTAAGAATGAAAAAATCCCTAAATCAGGACAGCCAGGAGCCTCATGAGATGAGCTGACAGAGAAACTTGGAGGTAGGCAGTTGCATGAGGCTGCGTTGACTTTCCAGCTGTGTTTTGTCAGCTCTGAGTCCTGGGACTTTGCCTAAAGATGTTTTGCAGGCGGAGAAAGCAACTGCTGCAATTCCTGTGCCCCTGGGGCTGACCTAAGCAGCCGTCATTCATTCCCAGAAAGTTTGGGAAAGTCTTATACAATCCCCATAGGTGCCAGGTGAGCAGTACTTGCCTGGAGGCTGACCGTTCCCTGGAGGGCTCCAGCGATTGCTTTGGTAGTACCTGCTCATAGCTGCTCTTTCATTTGTTCTTCTAGCAGCCTCCGGTGATTTATTTTCATGCTGAATATAATCACAAAGGTAAACTGAGCTACACTGATTTTTTTCCTAGAAAATTCATGCTGATAGTTCTCTGGTTCTTTACAACAAGGGCGTCACAGCACACTAGAAACTGAGGCAACTCTTGTGCTCTCCCCATTCATTTAGTCATTTCAAGTCAGGAGAGCTCAAGTGTTTGTGTATGAG
The DNA here is from genome assembly GCF_036013445.1 of Caloenas nicobarica. Taxonomy (NCBI): domain Eukaryota; kingdom Metazoa; phylum Chordata; class Aves; order Columbiformes; family Columbidae; genus Caloenas; species Caloenas nicobarica. Next base: position 4,989,109 of record NC_088258.1, on the reverse strand, counting down.
ATGTGCTGCGGTGGGGGGAGTGTGGGAGGAGATGCAGGAGTCGTGCTGGGGGCTGCTGGTGCTGCAGATAACTCACCAGCCAGCTTCCATCCTAGTTTGAATCCCAGCATCAATAAGCATAACACGTAAAATACTAACAGGCAGGAGTGTCCCTTTGGAGGACGTTCTTTCTGGGATGCTCAGGGTTGTTGCAGTGAAGGTGCTGGCCCACCGAGAGGGCTGATGAATAATAGAAGGGGGACAGATCTGTTATTTCTGTTGTGGTGCACTGGAGTGGGCACCGGGCACCATCCGCTGGGACTCAGCTCTTGCTGCTGAGGGAGCATTTCTCAGCCTGTGTTATGTCAGTGTTAACGTGTCCTACCACCAGATGACTGTGTCCTGCAAAGTTTTACTGTCGATCAAATTATGCCAGGTCTAAAATCATCCCCTGCTCTCCTTCCACTTCTTATAATAAGACTCCGGTTAATGTGGAGCTTTTTTTGCATAGGAAGGTAAGAACAAGGGTGCCGAACAGACCAAACAATGCTCAGCCCAGCATCCTGCTCCCAATGGTGGTCAGTAGTCCATGTCCTGGGAAGAAGCAAAAGTGACAATTATAGCTTTTATATCAAATGCTCTCTAAGCCAGAAGTTGCATCGTCATTTTTAACAGCCCTTGATGGCCCTTTCTGCTGTGAACAGTCCAGTCTTGTCTTGCACCCTTGTTATTCCTTTCAGCCCTCGCCCCCTCCTCTGCCCGTGAGCTCAGCTGCTGCTCACGGTCTGAGAAAAGGTGCTGTCTTGCCCCTACACATGCTGTCTAATCATTTCACTGGCTTCCCCTGAGTATTTTATTATACAAAACAGTGATTCATCATTCTCTGTACAAGGGCTATGTACCAGTCGTGATTGTATGTACGTCTATGATACCTCATATGAAAGATTATCTCTTTTTTCCTTACTCCGGTGGTTCACAGGCAGAAAATAAACCTGTAGCATCTTTGAGACAAAACTGACAGTACAGGAATGGATCATGGGATATTCCCAAAGAGAGTTACCAAACAGGAACTCTCTGTGTGTCCTTACTGCAGCAAAGGGATTCAGGTAAAGCTGTTTTTGGTTTGGTAATGTGGTAAAATGCCCATATCGATTCTGATGGCAAAGCAGAGAAGAAAGTCCCATGGGGGGAAAAGTGGGACTGAGATGCATTAGCGGCATTGCTGCAGGAAAAACTTGTCCTCAAGACATCTAAAATTCCCATTTGCAGTCTGCCTGGGTGCATTTAGAGAGAAACACGTTTCCTCAACCACACACCAAGTGTGAGACATTCGGCTTCAGCTCCTTTGAGGAAACCATCTGTGTTCATCAGCCGGAGCTGTGCCTGCTCCTGATTCCTCGAAGGGCCATGAGTCCCTTCAATGCCTGTCAAAATGCCTGGCATCTGAAACGAGGAGCTTGGGTGGCCTGAAGGACCCTCAGATGTCTTCTCAGTGCTAAATATAAAGAAACATTTTATCAGGTAGGAGGGGAAAAAGCCACCTTCCCAAATGCCGAGGTTTCACCTCGCTCAGAGCCAGCGTGAGTCACCCAGGCACTGCTGCGTTACACAGACCTGTTCAGGTTAATAAAATCACTGCCCGAGCCCGGGCAGCTCGCCGAATGCTGTGTGGCTTTCATATTGACGTCACTGCTTCTCATTTACCCTTGGGTGATAGTGACCGAAATTCATTACTACCTGGCAGCTGTCGGGTAAGCCGTGCAAAATAAATCAGTGTTCTCCGTAGCAAACAGGTGTCTGCAGCACAAAAGGAGCCACTCAAATCAGCAGGGCAGGGAGGGATTTTTCATCAGAGGAGTGAAGGCGTGAATGAGTCGTCAGAGTGAGGGGAATTTGCAGGCAAAGAGTGATAACGGTGAGAGGCAGGGGGAGATTTTGCTGTAGAAATAGCGGAGAAGAGGTTGGAGCATGGGGGGTAGGGAAAGAGTGACCAAGGGAGACAAAAAGGAGTTAAAGTGAGCAATTTGACTTTATTACAGGAAAACAGGAACACTGAATGAAACTGGAAAATACATTTAAAAGTGTGAAGAGGCGATGACCTTGCCCAGTGGAAGTGACCCTTGCCACAGTGTGTCTTGGTGGTCAGGAGCTCCGTGGGGCTGGAGAAAAGCAGGGGCACATTCAGGAGAACACACAGTCCCTGGTTTTTCTGCTTCCATGGAAAGTACAGAGACTTTCAGGGTAGGAGCCTGGCAACAGCTCATGAGCTGAGAGAAAACTTTAAAAATCTCCTCTGGGATACTTTAAAATGTGGATTTCTTGCACCTTTGATTGCATCATTTGATGCTGGCCATTCTCAGAGCCAAGTCACCACATGGCACAGAGCTGGTCTGGCATCTCCAAGGTCCTTTCACTGCGGTTTATTCAGGGCAGGATTAAATACGTAGGTTGGGGCAACGTGGGGAATTTTCAGTATTGTTTTACGTCTGGTCTGGGGGTGGAGGACATCTATTTCCAGGACCTGGAGTCAGTGGGCATTCAGAAAAAGCTTTTAATGCTCCTCAGCCTGATGCAATTTGTCAGCCCTAAAAATATGCCTTGAAAGAGGAAATAAAATGTTCATAGGCTTTTCTCCACAGCTACTAAAAGATCAAGCAGTACGTACACTCCTGTATCACCTGCAAAAATGCAGATGTTCTAATCTCCCAGCACATATAAAACCCATTTCTCACCCAAAGTAAATCTGGGTAGTTGTAATTTCTTTGTTGTTCACACAAAAAGAGAATACAAATTGCAGATGCCACTGCCTGTTAAGGAGGAATCTTTTGTTTTCTGGTTAGCTCATTAGTAACACAAAATGTTATTGTGCAATCATTACAAAAGTGGGAATCTTTTTGAGTTGAATGACTATTTTTCATGTCTTTTTTTGTGAGCAAAAGGCTCCCTAGAAGGCAAGACAATATTATTTGAAACCTAGATTTCCCAGAATATCTTTGCCTTGTTCAGTAATAAAAAAAAGCCCTCAGTCATCAAAAAGTCCATTAAAGGCAAACTTCTCTCCCAGGAAAGCTGCTGCATTCGTCCTGGGACTTGCCAAGAGCAGAGCCCGGGTGCTGGTACCCAAGTAGCGGGGACACGAGCTCCTCCGGCATCGGGGACAATGTGCATCCCCTCACACTCAGCATTGGACACGCACAGGGAAGGGGCAGATCCCTGTTTTCTTTGCAGCCTCTTGGGTCTTTGTTGTAATTATTGGTTTGGTTGGTTTGTTGGTTTGTTTGTTTGTTTTTTCTCCCACTTCTTGCCTGGTCTGATGTATTTTCACTTTGAGCTCTTTGGGAGAAAGGTTTTTTTTCCTTATGAATATAGATCCATTCTCAGTGCGATAGAATTCTCAAGCTTTAGTGAGGCGCTTCGATGCTAACATAATAAAAATACACAATTTATTTATCAAAGCCTCCTTTAAAGAACATGATGGAAGAAATAGGTTTTAACCTACTTCAGATCCTCAGGAAAGGCAAGTACTTTGATTCTCTCCTTCCCAGACGAATAGCATTGCCTTAGTTGATTCTGATTTTATTAGCTATAAGCCACTTTCTATTTTTATTTTCACATGCCATTGACTTGGTTTGGTACAGACACAGCTGAACAAGGGCTGGTTTTTCAAGTGCAAATCATGTTAATAGATGTCCAGCTCTTTCCACTCCACTGCAGGAACATAGCTGTAAGAAAGAGAGCTGATGCCCGAAGAATATTTTCCTATTGCATTTCCTAAATCACCTCTGAGGCCACATTATCCCTTCTGAATTCCCAAATGTGAAGTGGTGACGGTTGCTTTAGTGCTTCTGGCACTTTCTCTTCACATCAGGAGACTTTATTTGCATGGAGGAGTGAAACAATATGATCAGACAATGAAATCTCAAGTGGTAAAGTGTGTGAAATTCTCCATTACTATTCCTTTTTATGATGCTGTTTCTAGCATTTCTTCACTGCTTGTAACTACAACTGATGGATTTGGAGCAGAGAGTGCCTCTTATCACTGCTCTTATCAGCACAGGGTGCGCAGCAGCAAACAGTCAAATCGTTGCTGTACCCAAATGGCATGTCTGCATCCAGAGATGGAGCTGTGGGGAGGGCCCACTCGTTGGGAAGTTGATCTATCTAATTATGTGACTGTTGACTGGGCAACAGGCTACACTTCTAGTTGTCCCTGGTGAAAATACTTTGTCTAAAGACTTGATCTGAGTTAAAATATGTCATCTTTTTCTCTTATTATTTGCTTCTTCCCCTGTCTCAGTATTTTTGAACTGGTGGTAGGCGTGATTAGAAGAAAGTTTTTTTTCCATCATTAAAATATCTGTTTCAGAAAGACCTGTAAAAAGTCATTAAATGCAGATGAGGGTGTAAGGTGCACTTCCTGAGCAGAATTACAAGGAAGTGTTCTCACTGGAGACAGTGTTCAGAGATGGATGCTGGCAGGAGTTCAAGTGTCCACACTTGTTCTTATGGCCATGACCTCCCTGATATCTGCCCATGGTGGGGGTGGTGGAATGGCCTTTCCTCGCAGGGTCCATTGAACTCCGGTAAGAGAGCAGCTCTGGGACCGAGGAATGGGTTGTCCCTTCGGACAGAGAGAAGTTAAAGAGAGATACCATTCTTTGGTGGTATTTGTTCTTCATTTCCTTGGCTGACCTGTAGAGGTTCCCAACAAAGCAATAGCATATAGGGTTGAGGCTGGAATTGGTGAGGCCAAGCCACTGGGCAAAAGGTCTGAGCTGCAGGATCCAAGGAGAAGGAGTCACATCCTGCAAAGATTTGGGGATGTTGAAATCAATCCAGATGTCCATCAGGTAGACGGGCAACCAGGATATTGCGAACAGCAGGACCAGGGCCACCACCATCTGCGCTACCTTCTTCCGGATCTTCAGCCTGGAGGCTGGCAGAGATCGGTTCAGGGCAGTGCTCTCCTTCAGCTGGCTGCTGCGGCTCCACAACCGGCGCACCGTGAGGAAGCAGATGACCATGTTGAACAGGACCGGCAGGCAGTAGAGGGCACAGAAAAGCAGAAAGTTGTAGGCTTGCTTGAGCCTCTCCTGAGGCCAAATCTCCCTGCAGATGGAAAACACCAGAGGCAAACCCTCCACCACCCCAATCTCATCCCGTTTGTTCATGAAGATGAGGGGCATGCATATCCCTGAGGACAGCAACCACACCACCAGGATGGTGCTGAGGATCCTCTTCTGGGTGAAGAAAGACCGGGCGTTGAGTGGATTGTGCACACTGTAGTAGCGGTTCACGCTGATGACGGTCAGGCTGAGGACACTGGCAGAGACAGAAACCGCCTGGATGAAGGGCACTGCTCGGCAGAGGAAGTCCCCATACACCCAGGCTTTGTAGATGAGGTTGCCCACGGTGATGGGCATGCAGACACACACCACCATGAGGTCACACACCGCCAGGTTGATGAGGAGGCTGCGGGTGGCGCTCAGGCTGGACATCCGACTCCGGCGCTTCCGGGTGAGCACCCTGATGGACATGATGTTGCCCACGAAGCCCACCACAAAGGACACGAGGTACATTGCTGTGAGGCTGATGGTGATGGGCTCCTTCACAAAGAGGAAGAGCATCTTCTCCAGCTCTTCCCAGCCCAGCTCCTGGCTCCCATTCCAGAGCCCGCCTTGTGTCTGGTTCTCCTCCTGCCAGAGCTGCAGAGGGCCGGGGGCGAGCCCGGGGGCGGGAAGGGAGGAATTCATGGCCGAGCCCCCCCCGGGCACCCCAGGCTAACAGGGCAGAGCCTGCAGCGCTGCCCCAAGCGCTCTTAGCATGTTTAGCTGGGACCAACCATGCCTGCAAAAGAGGGTGCAGAGAGAAGGGATGAGCGCGGGCTCCTGGCAATGTTTTCCCTTCCCGGGGAAGGTGTCGGGTCAGAAATGGCTTCTCAGCAACTTAGTTGAGAGGTGGCCGTCGGCACTGGGGAGGGCGGGCTGGGCAGCGCTGCGCAGCTCCGCGGGCACCGACCGGGCAAGGGCGGCGGAGCCGGCGGGGAGCTCGGTGCCCGGCCGCGGGGAGACGGCGCCTTCGGGGAGGGGTCGGAAAGACGAAAGAGGACCCCGTCCTCCCTGTACCCCGGGTGAGCAGCCCCGGCCGCGATCTGCCGCGACTCCCGTCCCTCCCGGGAAAGTTGGGTGCCCCGCAGCCGCGCTGCCGAACCCCGGTCCCGGGCTGCCCCCGCACCCCCGGTTCCTACCCCCGGTTCCTCGGTTCTCCCCGGTCCCGCGGCGCGGTGCGGCGGCACTCACCGTGTGGAGGGCGGGCAGCGCCGGGCCGGGCTCCTCCCGCGGGCAGGTCTGCCGTGTGCCGGCAGCGCGGGGCCCCTGGTACACGAACACCCCCACACCCTCGAATACTTCCAACACACCCGCACTCCCAGCCCGGCGCCCACCCTGCGAGCGCGGCTGCCACCCGCGCGGCCCCCGCGCTCACACGCACACCCAGAGCGCTGCACACGCACACGGTCCTGCACACACACGCCCAGCCCTCTTCACAGACCTGTCCTACAACACACGCACACACTCCTGCTTAGTTGCCCGCAGCTCTGCATGGAGACCCCGACAGAATCCCCGTCCCTACACAGCATCCCCCAGAACACACGCACGCTTATAGACCCCCCCACACGCACCCACGCACTCTGTGCAGGTTCCCCTTGCAAACACTTGGCTGCATGCACCTTTCTACAGGTGCCCTGCACACCCCTCCCACCCTTGCACACCGCACCTCTGCACACACACACACAAGCACCCCGCGAATGCACGCACCACCCTCCTCTGTACCCCCTTCGTGTCCCCCCACCCTCTCTCACATCTCTGCATGTTCGCACCCGCTTTGTACTCCCCCCACCCCTCCCGCTCACATCCTCCTTGTGCACGCAGGTACAGCTCAAACTTTGCACCCCTACACGCACACCCTGTCCACACACACACGTACTTTGCACATCCATACGCCCCCCACTCCTGCTCTGCCCTGCAGAGAAGCGCCTCCTCATCCCCTTCGCCGGGAGTACTGGCTGGGACTGGTCCCTGCCTGGGCCGGGCCGTGCCAAGCCGAGCCGAGCTGAGCCGAGCCGAGCCGAGCCGAGCCGAGCCTAGCCGACCATGGTGCTGAAGGGACAGCTCCGCCCGGGCCGGCAGGGGCGGGCAGGGAACGGGCAGAGAACGGGCAGGGTTGGGAAGGAACGGGCAAGGATGGGCAGGACCAGGCAGGGACCGGCCAGTGACTGGGCAGGACCAGGCAGGACCGGGTAGGGACCAGACAGGCAGGGACGTGCGTGCGTCCCACCGGACTCTTTCTGATGTTCCCTTCTCTCCTGGGGGTTCCCTGGGCTCAGCTACAGCAGGGCAGGGAGGTATCCTGGCACTTCAGTGCTTACTTCAATTCTAACATCAAATCCACCCTCCTTCTCTGCTCTTCACCAGAGGCCGGTACGCCAATGGTTAACACCATAGCAGGTATTGGTGGGAACCCACTCAAACAAGGAGTGCTCAAATAAGAAACACAACTTTTTGTCTTCTCTCTTAAACTGAAGGGATGGGGAAAACAGATCATGGAAAAAAGTCACTTGCGAAAGTTGAAGGGCTTGGTTGAGAAACAAGGTTGGTTTGTAAAATGAAGCTTTTGACTGGAGGTGCTCAGATGATGCCAGCGAATCACAGGGGGGAATATTTGACAAGAAGAACTGATACCTCTGCCTGAGGTTTATTTTTTATTTTCTTTCTTTGCGTTCTCTGAGAGCGAGGTAACTAATCCAGCGCCGGCGAAGGCTGTTTGTCACTGAATAGTGAATGCCCTTGATTTCAGCAGGAATTTCTCCATCCATTTTAGTCTATTTAGGTGAAAGAAGAAAGTAAATATTTTTGGTCAGCCTTACGTGAAATGAAAGAAAGATCAGCAGTGAAACAACATTTGCGGGGTAGGAAATGTGATCAGTGTATAAAGCTCTTCTGCATTAGAATGCATTTGCTTTAAGCATGTGACCGCTTATTCCCTTTTAGTTTTATGTATGTGTATTTATAGATCTTCAGAGACAAACATCTTCTACAAACTAATTATAATGTGTTGCCCAGAGCACAAGGTACACATTATTCTATGCAGTGAAATGCACAGATACTCTCATGGATACCTAAAATCTGCTGCAATTTCACAGCTGCTCCACAAGCAAATAGATCTGTTGCAAACAGGCAACTACACAGCCCGGGGTCGAAGCTGTCAATTGGAAATCTCCATGCACCCAAACCCTTGCCAGCCACTGCCCAGCCTCCCTAAAGCAGACCTGTCATTACACACAGAAAACAACAAAACGGAGGTGTTTAAGTCAACAGTTTTAGTAGGGCATTAACAGAATACAAGAGAAAAGAGTGAAGAATTGTGCCAGGGCTCTTTGAACATATTTCGTCTGGGTAGTCACCTTCCAAAGGTTCAAGCTAATAAATACAGTCGTGTTCTTTTTTTTTTTTTTCTTTTTCTCCTCATGCACTTTATTTGTAACCTGCATGATTTACTGCTAATGAACCTTTAGACCTTAAAATATTAGGCTAGACTATTAAGTTCATCAGTGGTTCAATATAACTAGGATGAATCTGCTTTTGTATCCATTGACACAACTCACAAATGCCAAGTCATCTCTAACAACAAATGACAAATCTGTATGCTGTGTACAGCTGAGAGAGAGGACAAGGGCATTGATTATAATGAGTTAATTGATTCTAACGAGTTCAAAGTTACCAAATAACTCAAGATGGGGAACCTCCAACAAAAAGAAATGCCATATCCTTTTCACATTGGTTCCCCTCTTATGGAACATCTTTGGCATGGAAGCTAAATAAATCCCACTGGAGACAGGAGCCATCCTTCACCAGCAAGGGTAATGAAGTGGACTCTGCTTGTACAGCAATGTACATCAGAAATAACCCACTGGTCTCACCGGAGTTATAGCTGTGAAGAACTGACCTGAGAGGAGTGAGTCAGCCACTTTGGGACTCTGCCAGAATCTCAGAAAAACTCACAACATCTCCCAAGCCTGCTACAGCTGCCCAATCCCACTCTGCCCACTGCACATCAGAGTCCCAGGACAGGGTAAATTTAGCATAGCTGTCTCAGCACATCTCCCTGCTCCTGCTGCACCACGAGCTGGGTGTTGCACAGCTGCAGCCATGCTCTGACTGTCCCAGACCCAAGATCTGGTGCAATTTAAAGAAACCCCAAGGCTTTTCCAGCTTATGGTGGTGACCAGATGGACCAGCTCCTGGAGAGTGTGAAGGTGGAGCAATTCCTCTGGTTGTGCATCTACTTACAGCAGCCCATTCTCCCTGCTGAGTACACAGGGCACGGTTTAGTGGCTGGGCTCTGGGAGGGGTATTCCCCCCTGCCAGTTCCTCCCCACAGGGAACGCACACTCTTGGGTGGACCCACCAGAGCTGTGTCCTTGACATGCTGTTTCCTGGCTAGCACCTAACCAAAGGACATTTTTGTTTCTTAGCTTGCTTTCAGTTTGTATCCCAACATGCCTGATGTGTCTTATCTGCTGCAGTTTGATCAGTAAGCCTGTTTTGAGACAGTGAGATTAGAGGACGCAGCTGCTTTTCCCCACACTGGGCTTGCCCAGCAGATTTGTGGGGTGGGGTCTGCGCACTTCACAGAGATAAAACAGAATTAAGGCATGTCTCAGTCAAGCGGGGGATCTATTGGTGCTACTGGGATGGACTGTCCAGGGGCTGTTTGTGTTTGGGAAGAGATGGTGAGCTGGGAGTGCACCCCAGGTTGATATGGGAGGGCAACACTGGCACCAGTGAAATAATTTCTCACTGGTTTTGCTGGGAGGTGCTGGTTGGACCGCCCTTGAAAAGCACTGGCTAAACCCCAACCTGGTTGCCACTTAACCCTTCTGCCTTTCACAAGTTTTTGACTGATGGCATGGAGATGGGAGGACCTTGGGGTCAGGGAGGCTCTCTGAGCCCTCACACCTGCCCTATGCTGTGCCCACTCTGCCCCCCTACCAGGGACCTGGCTGCTGCTGCAGCCTGAGGGGTCTGTGTGAGCATTTCTGGTGCTTGATATAAACAGGAGTAATATGGAACTTGTGTCTCTGCATCTCTCTTGCATCAGGAGAAAGTAACGGCATCATTGTTTGCTAACTTGTATGGAACAAAAAACGGTGCCCATTCTTCTATGGGCTGTTTTCTCACAAATCTCTAATGCAGCAACAAAACTCCCCAAATCCCGGGTGCCACCGGTTTGGGGGATCTCTGAGCAGCTTTGCCGCTCCCTCTGCTGGTGGCTGCTCTGTCCCTGTGCCACCGTTGCTCCGGCACCACGGTTTCGATGGGGACACGAGTTATTTCTGGCACCGTGGTCCGTGTCCTCAGCATAGCTCTGATGTTACGTTCGCTGATGTCAGCGCATTGACAGGGCTGTGAATCCAGCAGGAGATAAGAGGCCAATGCTGCACACAAAGACAATACACAGAAGATGCCAAGTGCACTTCAGATTATTTGAAAATAAAATCATAAAACAAATGAAAAACATCTGGGAATCGATGTTTGTTGTTTGTAATTACTTTTATGAGAGTGAAAACCTTTCTTTTCCCACTATTCTTCCTTCTTAATCAAAGAATGAAACATTTAAACTATTTCAAGTGTCCTTTGGAGGATTTCAGATGGAGAATGTATGCATTTTTATGCCTGAGAAAATGCACCAAAGTCTGTTTTCACAAACAGATACGTGCCAAACTCCTTATCTTCTGTGCTTTTTATTGGAAGCCTCTTAGATTGAGTGCTACAGAAATGTAGTGGCTGAAATAAAAAGATAATTTTGTACAGAAGAATTTGTCTGACATGGTGTTCACTCGCTCAAGAACAATGAAACACTGTTTTGGCATTAGTGTGATTGAAAAATCCGTCTTACAGATATCTTTGCTTTTGATTTGTGCAGAAGTGCACGCAAGTAGCAGGCTGGGGAATGTAGGGCTGAACACGCTCCTGCAGGGACCTTGCTTAAAAACAGGACCACACCAAGTGAATTTAACTCTGTCTCTTTAAAAGGAGGGTCACTAAATGGAGATGTACTGCAAAACAAAGCGGTGGGTTGTTTGTTGTTTATTTGTTTTTTAATGAGACATCAGTGCTGTGGATCCCTAATTCATTGCACAAATTTACAGACAAGATTTTGAAGTGATACTGAGCACTAAGTCAAGTCTTCCAGAAGTTAAGAGAAGCCAGGACTTAGCTGACGTGGAAGCTGACATACAAAACAACCATCTAACAGCTGCATCCAGCCCTTCTCTCCTCTGAGCTGTCATCCAGGATCGGTTGAAGCAATGGTGGGATTTCCTCCGTGTTCGTGTTTCGTGTGGTGGTCTCGCCCTCTCGATTAATACAGATGCCATCAACCCCAGGGAGAAATAATTAGACTGAAAGTAAAGCCTAAATCAAGCAGATGTGGTAACTGAGGAAAACTGGTGGTCTGACCAGGTTTGTGGAGCTCCATTTCATCCTGTTATAACCAGCAGTCTATGCAGTTTTCCACTGATACAACTGAGAAGGGAGTAAAACAATATTAAGAGCGGGGGCTGCCAAGGCAGTCAGTCCTCTATCCTTCTGCCAAATTTGCATAACAATATTGCTTCCCTGGTGCTCTGTACCCAGGTGCAACAGGCTAATAAAGAGCTTTTTAGATGACAAAGCTCTTAGGGCTCCATCAGCTGATTGCCATCTGGGGGAAGTCTCTGACAAAGGCTTTAAATTGGCCACTGTTTGCTTCTTCCCAGCTGCAGAGGCTTGTGGAGGGGACATGCAGGAAGGGTGGGCTCTGAGAAAAGCCCTCTCAGGGCCCGGATCTGCTAGTGTCAGGGAGGAGATGAGGAATTTAGAAAATACAATAGGAGGGAATTTGTCTTTCTGAGCAAGATTATTTACTCTCAGCCTAGGTGATGCTTTGCAGATAGCTGTCACAAGACAGATGCACCTGGGATGAGGTTGCAATAAGAATTACTATTATTATTGTTAGAACTTAAGTACATTTGCTTGGTGAGCCAGTGTTGCGTGTTTAAAAATAAGCTTTCCTCTATTTTGTACTCCTAATCAGGAAATCCTTAGGATTTCTGCTGGGTGGATTCAAGAGGGCATCAGCTGGGAGGCAGGGAGAGATGTGATCCTGGGTCTGAATGCTCTCCAGCAGCCTGCTCTAGTGTTCTGACAAGGTAAGGGGAAAAAAACCCAACCCACTCTGTGAGCTGTTATTTATTTTGTGCAGCTTTTTAGGAGGAATCTCCACAACTAGTCATAGAAAATCAGGCAGGCAGAGATCTTGAGGGGTTGTTGAAGTCTGTCAGGATCATTTGCAAACTTTTTCTCTCTACTAATAATGCCTCGTCTCTCTCCGTGTGGTGACTCATCTAGAAAGACTTGGGTAATTTACTGGAACTACAATCACTGCCCTCTCATCACCACTGACCGTGTCTGTCTTTCTGCTTCCAATGTGTGTTCACAGCACCTTCAAGAAATGACAGCTGACAGTAGCTGGTGTTTAGCACAAAGGTGGGGGTTAGAAGGTGAAATAGCTGCATCTCACTTTTACTCCCAATTTTTGAAACCAGAAAGCTTTTTGTGCGATAAATCACACAGCAATTGCTAAGCCTTTCTTTGGACAGATGGTGTATCAAGGAAGGGGAAGAAAATGAAGGGATGTTGGTGGCTCTTTGATCATTGTTTGGGCTGGAGCATAAAAGAAGCTAGAAAAATGCTGATTAGTAGCTGAGATCACAGCAATGATACCTGTGTACAGATGAATGGAAAACCCTTGGGCTAATGAGCTGCTCAGCAGCCCTGGCCCCTCATTTCAGACACAGGGCTGGCTCATCTGTGTGACCTGGGCTGTGCAGGGGTTCAACATGGAGCCTGTTGGCTCATTAAGGCTCTGGGCAACACTTGATGGATCACAAAAAGTCCCAGCCAAACATACTCACTGGCTACATGGCCACGAGCTGCAGGGTCAGAGCAGGAGACTGGAGGCAGAAGTGTCTGGTTCCCTCCTTCCCTTGCTGCTCTGCTCCTTTTCTCCATGTGCCTTTGTTTCCCCACCTGCATGGCTGGTTTGTCATACTTCTTTCTTTTTATAGTTTTTTCTTACAGTATCCCCATAGTTTTAAAGTGCTTTATCGGGCCCAGACAGCCTTACAATGGTGTGACGGTGCAGACAAAGCATCCTCATATCCATAGGCTGTTGCCTTGTGCTCTGGTAATGTTAGAGATTTGGCCGGCTATGTTGGTATAGCTTGAAGGAATAACACGAGAGGTTGCATCTAGCTTTGGCAAGAGGGTCTTGAACAGACTGTGGAACTGGAGGGCCAGAAAAATTGTACATCAGGCTAATTTCTGTCGCCATTTCCTTAAGCAGCAGTGATATAGAGTCACACAGCTGCCACATAAAGTGATACCACCAGCTTTCAATTCTTCAACCTTTAGACCAGATCCTTTCTTTCAGAAAATAATCCCTCTCCAGCCTGCATTTAATGTCTGCAGCTGGTACCTGCCACCACACATGCAAGATCAGGGCTGGGATTTCCTATCTGAGCTGGCTCTGGATGGAGATGCTGTGAGTGAAAATGGTTTTACGAAGCTCTTTTAAAGGCAATAAAAGAAACACCCCTCTGCTTTCCAGCAGAGACTCCTTTCTAGCTGCAATCTGAGGCTGCCTAGTGCCTCAGAAATGCCTCTTCCCAGATAAAACTGAGAGTTACTCCTTTCCACTTGTTTTGCTCATACTCTTCAGAAAAATGCTGAATGTTTGCCCTTTGTGTTCCTCAGTCCTGTCAGCTAACACTTGTGACTCCCGAGCATTTAATGAGTTTGACAGCCCACGTTGTTGAATAAGCAGCCTCTTGGGTAAGGGCTCAGAGGTCTAAGGAAGAAAGTCACTGCTGATAAGCTCTGTGCTTCTGGCAGATATTTCTGTGGCAAAGTGTTGGGAAAACTGAGGCCTTGGAGGGCCTGGGAAGTTAGAGATGCCATAGACTTGAGTCCATGATTACTGAGCTGCACCACAACACGGTGATCAATGGAGAGGTGAAGCGCTCTGCTGCAGCCCAGCTATTGCCCATCAGGAGATGCTCATGGGGGCGTTGAAATGGGAGGAGAAAGGAAATTGCTAGTTAAATGCTTAACAATTGCCCTCCTCCTGCCCTTCATCACCAGAGCTGCTGTCTAGCCATGAGTAAGTAGCTAAACCTCCAGCATCAAAATTTGGTGGGTTTGTTTGGCTTGTGGGGGTTTATTTGTTGGTTTATGTGTGTGTGGGGTTTTTGTTTTGTTTGCCCTTTTTTTCTTTTTAAGGGGATGGTCATGTGAAAAAAAGAATTAATCAAGTCAGAAAGTATGAGGCAGATGCAACCTGCATGACTTTCTCCTTTTTTGTGCTTTCCTAGAAGTCTTTCCCACTGCATTGGTGACAAGTCCTTGCCCTTTCTCACGCAGCCTTTCCTATCTCGAAGCATCACCCTGTGTCTGATATTCAACTGTCCCTTGCTAAGGCTCTCACAGACAGTGTCACTCAGTCTGATGTCTCCAAGCTGTTGCTCTGCTGATGAGATGTGACTGTTGCTGACGTGGGAGCCGTTTGCTCACCAACTCGTGAGGAAATTGCTGGTGTTTTGCTGCTGGGGTACGTGATGATCGCCAGCAGTGTCAGCGACACCAAGGAGCGCTCTCTGGTCAAGCATCAGCAGATGCTCTGCAGGAGATCTGCACCTCTATGACACTGCCAGAGGGGACGTCGGCCCTGGGAATCCTGGCACAGCTCAAGCACGAAGGATTGTGAGCCTGATTTTTCCCCTCATTGACCTGGGGACAAGCCAGAGCATTTCACTGAGCTCTGCAGATCCAGCCCAAATGAGGAGAATCAGTGGGAAAGGGAGAGCCCACGTGGGAGATCACCACCTCTCCTGGCTTTGCCTCCGGAGGGACATCTCTCAGGTGTCCCCCACCAGCTCGCATGAGCTTTAAGGGCTTTATAAGCAGATCTTGCCTAGGACAGTCCTAATCCTGTCACACAATAATTGCTCTCTGGAAGCTTTTCAGCCCAGCTCCTGTGCTGCACTTGCACAGCAAAAATATTGAGCTTGGTCTTTAGTTTGGCCAGTGAAATGCTGGTCCCTCCCAGAGCTGCATCACCAGCTGCCTCTGCTCCTTCCCCTTCAAAAGGCCTCCAGCTCTTCAAAAATACCCCTGGGCAGGAGATTGTTTCCTTCAGTTCCCTCCCCAGTTTCAAACCCCAGGTCTTGAATCGGAAGGTTGGTTAAAATTTGGAAAAAGGACTGATTTGTTCCTTTTGATCACCTCCAATACCAGCAGGCAATGCCTCTGTGCAAGTCTGATGTGTCGTTCCTCTCCTGAGAATTTAATTAACCATCATAATTGTGGGTCTTCATTTTTCTCTGGAGTTCCTCCTCAAGGGACAAATGAGGGTCACACACTTGGAGGGCGTCTCTCATTCCCCATAAAACTGTGCAAAACAGCTATAAACAGCCAGCCCTGGAGTCTTCCTCCCAGAAATACTCTGTAGTTCCCCAGACCTCTCTTGCTCTGAAGACCCCTTCCCCCTGGGGAGTGTTTTGGCTGGAGGACGCAGCAGATAAAATCCTGAAGCCAGCAGCAATTCTGTGGGTGTGTCAGGAGGGACTGGGATCTCTTGGTGCAGATGGTAACAGAGTGAGATCAGCCGCTGGCAGGAGCCGGGGGGAATATGTTCAGGAGTCAGGGCATAACCTCTGCTGCTGCCTGATTTTTTTTTTTTTTTTTTGTAGTATCTATTTATTTACACTTCAAATATTGTTTTTTCCTTGTTTGTCTGTGGTCCTTTGTGCTTGTTTCTGGAAAACAATGAAATTGTGGTATGTTTCTTCAGCAGTGACTATTGATGGAGTTTGCAGACATGTAAGTACAAAGTATTACCCTTATAAATAATTTCATCACTTTCCCTCCACGAAAAATGATCCGTCTCTATCATCCCCTGAAGCAGCCCAAATAAAAAGAACAATTTATTTCAAATGCAGTTCAGCATCATCAGATGTATGACACAGAGATCCCAGCAGGCCTGATTTTGTGTTTGTGCCTGTTTTACTGAAGAGAGAACTATAAGAATGAAGTTTGTTGAACCCCTGAGTTACATCATGACAACCAGAATTTGAGCTGACCCTCTAGTCCTGGAGGTGATGGATTTATTCCAGGTCAGAGGAAGCCGCACCAACTTCAACCTTCTTGACTTGCAAACAAGACTGTGGCCATTTCTAAAATGTATTTTCTGTTCTGTTTGGAGGAAGGATGTACCATTCTGGGACCATTTTGTGTTCCTATTGTGTGCTTTGCCATATGAACAGGATGATTTCCAGTTGGTTTTCTTTATGGTCTGGAAAAACATTATAAGCTTTTTAGCAGGCTCATAGATGTCAAATTTGGGGCATACTGTGCTGTGGCTGGCTACGTGGTCACCTCTTCCTCATGAGCCCTTGAGACTATAAATAGAGGAAAGAGTTTGGAATGGCCAATTTAAGCAGTGAGAAAGGCTGGAGCAAAGCTGTGACCTTCAGAGATCCCACCCAAAGGCACGGACTGACTTCTTACCAAGTGATTTCTCCTTGATGGAAAGGGCTGGCAAGGCAGGATCGTCTTTTCCTTTTGCATCAGGAATGTGGTCTGTCCTATGTCTGAGGAACAAAGGAGTGATTTGGGGGCAGCTGTAATTGCATTTTTGGAGTGAGTTCCTGTTCAGATTTAACACTGTGACATTATGCTTCTTATGATGCGTGTAATTAAAACAAAGTAAAAATAACATCTTTTAGCCTGCTGTGGCCTGGTCAAGGAGTTAGAGATATTTGTGCTACAAGGAAGAGGGTGGAAAAGAGAACAGGGTGCAAGAGACAAGTGGACTGCTTTGAGAAACAACTAAAAAGGAGGAGAAAAGAAAACAAGAGAGCAGAGCAAAGAGAAAAACTGGAGGCTATCCACAGGAATAATGGCACTTCGTTCATTCCAAACTTTTATCATAATTTCTAACCCCTGATTTACTCAGATCTCTTTGTTTGTAGTCCAGCTGCATTTCTGGTGCATGATGAAGGGATCACATACTTTTATGTGTTTCTTTAAGCTTTTACCCTTTTCTGACTCACTACATCACTCTTGGAGTCTAAGAAGCCTGGAGTTGGCAGGACTCAGGCTGAGCAAACATCTCTCAATTGGTGAAAGGAATTTCTGGAAATATCTTCCAAGATGAATCTTATCACCCTGGTCTGCCTACACAGAACCTTCATTTCATGTTAGCCCTCAAAGCAAAATGGCAGCATTTTCCCAGCTGCAAACAAGCAACCCTCAGCCTGTGTCCTCCTGTCCAGCCACCAGCCCTTGTTCATGCCAGGTGTCTGGAGATTTGCAGGGAATAAAAAATCTCAGTTGATCTACCCAGTGAGGGACACTTCAGCAGCGTTTTCTGTATTTGATTTTATTGGCAAATATGGCAGCATTTTTACACAGCTCCTGGAAAGATAAGTGTCTTTCCATCCCTAACACCCATACCCATTACATCCTTCACCACATGGCCAGCTGAGGGCTAGTGCTGATACACATCTTACTCTTGGGCAAACTCTAGGGTAGCATTCAGGTGTCCAAACTACTCAAGGTGTTTAAAAGGCATTTAGATGAGGTTCTTAGGGACATGGTTTAGTGCTAGAGTTAGGTTAGGTTATGATTGGACTCGATGATCCTGAGGGTCCCTTCTAACCAAAATGATTCTATGATCTGTTAGGTTGTCCAAAAGCAAAGACCAGACCTACAAAGCCCATTGTGCACCTTAAGGCATAGTAGGGGCAGAAGGTCTTTGCTGATCTGGGCTGCAGTTAGCGACATGCATTGGTGGCGTGTGATGGGAATGACCATCGCTTCCCTTACAAGGACATATGCATCGCTATCTCCCTGACTGGTGATGGTATGTGTTGGGTAGGAAAGGGGAGAACATGGTCTCCAGCTGGATCAGGAGCTTAAGGGGGAATGGTCTGTGAGACTGTCCCAACTTGTGTCTCTAGTAAAGGCCTCGTTTGGTGATTTCCACTGAAGAAATGGCAATATCATTGAGAATCTGCAGCTTGGTGATGGATGAAAGCTGCTTCTGGCGATGCTTGTACTGTAGTATTTTGTTTTCATTGATGAAAATGTGGAAGTAGTCTTGGTCAGAGTAGATTTCAACCTGAAAGAGAGATTGTGCTAGGTTCATTATGTGGCCACATGTCCTCACCGGACCTTGCTGCCATCATGTCAGTGAGTGCCCAGATCTGGGCACATACATCCTGCCAGAGCTGACACACACGCTGCTCCTCCCTTCTTTGGGCAAAAGGAGGGACTAACTGAGTTTCTGCTTTGTGATAGCAGAAATTGGTGATAATTCAAAGTTTAAACTGAAAACAAATACAGCATCCAGGGTTTAGTGCTGAGGCTCTGCATGTCCATGCCAAAGATGGGTGTAAATCAGCAGCAAAATCAGGGGACAACAGAGATGTTAAGAGGGGACAGAGCCAGAGAGGGGGTGACACTGGGTGTGGTGCTGGCAGGGAAGGCAGGGCTAGAGCCAGGAGGAGGACCCTGGAATTGGCTGGATCACCCTTGTCCCACCCAAGGAGACCGGTGGGATGACACAGAGTTACCTGGAATGGCTCCATTGCTTCAAAGGGGAAGGTGTTATTAACCTCTTCCTTCCCCCAGTGGTTGGCGAGAAAGGAGTTGCAGATGATTCTGGAGCTGGAGAAGCGGGGGTTAAAATGGAGAGCGATTTGGTCCCCGGGCTCACAGAGCAAGTTAATTTCAAACCTAAGATGGTGAAAGAAAGAAGGGATGGAGAGCCATGGAGCGATGCTGCTGGCTTTCACGAGACAGGAGAGCTGTGAGCGGAGTGTGTCCTTACATGCTCGTACTGGAACTGGTCTCGCCCTTGACCACGATGCTCCAGCCAGGACACATCCCCTCTGGGTACAGGGCCTCGAACTGTTGGTCAGGAGGTGACAGTGAGGTGTGGCAAGGTGGGAGAGATTCACAGCCCTGCTCATTTCTTACACTTCTCCATATTTCTCACCCGCTCATTATAGTCTCAATTCTCCCCATTTCCCATGCAGGCACACTCTCTGCCGCCTTCTCACTCCTCAATAATCTCAGGGGCTCTAAATTGATAAGAAATGAAGCTACAACATCCAGTTGATGAGGTGGGATTTGCTGCCCCCAAGGTCTTTTGTAAAGAGCTGGGTGGAATCAGGGAGCAAAAATTAAAGATGGACCTGAATGCCTTCATTGTCAGCAGGACAAAAAGATGCTCTGCTCCTCTTCCTGCCTGAGCAATACAAAATCTAAAGCAGAAAACTTTGTGATGCTTTGAAGCAGGGTGCGAAAGACAAGAACTGATCAAAGAATGGGTGTAATGTGGCATCCAGCCTGTCCTCATCTAGTGTTACAGGGGTAACTCTTCCCATGAGCTGCTGCCTTATTCCCTGTTCCACCTGCTACCCACATCTCCAAGGTTAAACTTGCAAAAAGTGAGCTGGAAAATGTTCCTTTTTGAATAATTAATAGTTTTATTAAATAACTCATTTTAATAAGAACTGCTTGCCATTTCAGCGCACTGGTTTTTTTTAGGACTTTAATGATCTTGCATTTCTGAGCATCCTCCTTTCCCAAACTTATTGCTCACACCGGAAAAATCTCTCCAGCCTTGGCATCTCCACTGCCAGCTGCATGCCTGCCTCTCTCTCCCTATAGCTCAGGACTTTCACTCCCCTGTTTCTCTCTCTGCCATGATTTCCCATTTCCAAGGCATTTTTGGGGTATGCACATTTTGGGGCAGGAGCTGAGACATGGCAATGGCCCATCTCATACCCTCGTGCCTGGCTAATTTTGGAGGGTGGTTTTAGGAACCTGTGTGTGGTCATCGAAGGCTCTGACCACACCAGTGTTCACCCCTGTGAAGCACAGAGGGCTAGTGGAGCTGACAGTATGCTTTCAAACAGCGAATGGTGACGGCAGCACCCAGGTTAGCCTTGCCTTGATCCTTAGCTTGTCATCATTACACACCTCCCCAGCAAAAGCCACACCACACACACAGAAAACAGCAATTCCCTCTTTGCTGCCAGCTGTCCCAGCAGAGATGGATGGCAAAGCACAGATCTCCTCTGTTAAAGCGCTGGTCTTATTTAAGTCTCAGCTTAAACTCAGAAGTGCTGCCATCAGGGCAGCATTACTCCAGACCAGCCCTGGCATAACTGAGATGAAAAATCTGTGCTATGACTTTTCCTAGAAAGCCACAAAGCTCCGAGCTTTGCAATAGCCTGGACTGCACTGAAATAAGAGCGGCCGCACCACAGGTAGCATCCCCACATCTTTCAGGATTTCTGCCTTTCTTGTGCTCATCTGTGCTGCTTTCCTTTATCCACCGCCTGACCCTGTGCTGTCGCCCATCAGACAGACCAAGCTGTGCCGGACCCTGTCCCCACCGCTTACCCGCAGTGCCATCCCGCTCGCCTGCCCCTGTGCTGCAGACCCAGCTGGGTGTGCGGCCAGAGGGGTCTATATAGGGACCACCGGCCAGCAGCCCGCGTGTGCGGGGATTAGCAGCGACAGCGGGCTGCGGGCACGGCTGGGAGATGGGGAGCAGCAAATCCCACCGCTTGCCCAGCGGGGCCAGCCTGCTCATGCGTGCAGGGCTAATCCAGCCCCGCTGCTGCTCGCACAAAGGCAGTGACGGCCTTGCAGTCCTGAGCCGTGACGTGATGGAGCTGGTGTGGGGCAGCGACAGGGCGGAGGGGCATCAGGCTGTAATCTAGGGGGGCAGATGTGTTTAATGCATGAAGAAAGGATGATGACTTCCAAAGCTGGGGGAGATACTAGGAGTAAAGTCTGCTGCAAGGTTCAGAGAGAAAGGAGGTAGCAAAGGAGAAATGGTGGCTCCTACAGGGACTCAGCTTCACCCTGATCAACAGAGATTTCTTTTTCTCCCTGTTTTCCTTTTTGCTGACTCTTTGTGGGGCAGAGCCTGGCCTGAAATGAGCTGATGCAGCTTTGTCACAGCCGCGTTTCCACCTCGCGATGCCCTGGGGCCAGCGGGGCTCGGGATGCTGCTGTGCTGAGCTCAGCACCACCCGGCTCTGCGTTTCCCTTCCCTGCTGGGGACAATACAGGGATTTGGGAGCAGGGCAAGGGAGCCTTTGTCTGATATTTCCTGTCATGGAAAGGCACCAAGAAATGCATAGTGATGAAACTAATTTCAGTGATGGGGGTTTTCATTCTGACAGTCAGCATGTGCTAATGTACAGCTGCGCATCCCCCCATCCTTTATGGGGTAAATGCATTAAAAACAGATGCTGGCCACATCTCTGTGTGCATGGGAGGCTGCGATGCTCCCTGGCTGGTCCTACAGGAATTCATGGCTTTCATGGTTAAAACCTCCTCACTGTAGGGACCACAGTGCTAATGTTATTTAATGTGTTTATTATATTTCCAGCAGATAAGAATGAGAGCTACTATCCCAGGCTCTGGTGCCCTTGACAGATGACTAAAAATACAATCCAGTGGACGCAGAAGCCAACAGCCTCTCTCAGGGCTGAAAAAGCCAAGTCCCAGGCTGGGATTTGCCCGTTTGGACTCCAACAAAACCAAACCATGTGAAGCCGAGCTCTGCCGTGGTCTCCTTGCTCAGCTCCCTGCTCTCCAGACACGATGCTGGGGAGCAAGGTGGCAGCACCGGGATGTGCAAAGGAGCCACAAGCCAGCAGCAGAGGTGCCGAGGTGGTGGTGGCAGGGCCAGGGACATCCCACCCATCCCGCCTTGGGC
Source organism: Caloenas nicobarica (assembly GCF_036013445.1). NCBI lineage: Eukaryota > Metazoa > Chordata > Aves > Columbiformes > Columbidae > Caloenas > Caloenas nicobarica. The sequence goes on along the minus strand of NC_088258.1, from coordinate 4,967,224 downwards.
TGCTGTAGAATGCTGGACATTGGCCTCTCCGATCTGTCCAGCTGCATGTCTCCTCTACTTGTGACCTGAACCCAAAATTGTGTTTTCATCCCCTAAATCATCCCGCCCTTCTTGTGTCTCCCACCAGCCAAGCAAGGGACTATGGGGAGAAGGGGTTGCTTCTGAGATACGCACCACAGTGGTAGGCAAAACCAGACAGCGGTGCAGTCCCGCATGTAGGAAAGGAGTGACTTGCAAGCTAAATAATCGTGCCAAGTTTATTATAATTATGCTAATGAAACCAGGGGACTGGGGAAAGCTTGGGCAATGCAGTGCAGGTCAGGATGCAGTGGGAAAGGGTTGTCAGCCATTGGAACAGGCTGCCCAAGGATGTGGTTGCATCACCATCCCTGAAGGGGTTTAAAAGACACGTAGATGAGGTTCTTAGGGCCGTGGTTTAGTGATGGGCTTGACAGTGTTGTGTTAACCATTGGACCTGATGATCTTAAAGGTCTTTTCATATCAAAATGATTCTATGACAGCAGAGGACTTTGCCCAGCAAGTGGTCGTGGCACAAATCCTGGCTCCTTTCTGTTCCCAGGGGCTGCACCTCACCCACGTGGTGCAGGAAAAAAGCGTGAGTCAAAACCTCTAGAGAAGCTGTTGTAGCTTTTTATTTTGTCTAGTAAAACCAAGCCCTTGCCACAAAGCTGTGCACACAGCCTGTCCTGGCAGGGTGATGTCCAGACCACATTGAGTCTCATTCTGGCTCCTGCCACAGCCTCTGCTGGTGCCACCACCAGCAACAGGCATGGAATTTGCTCCCTTGCTGCCAAGCAACACTGGGAGTCACAGGGCTGCCCTGTGGGAGAGCAAAAAAGGCAGTGATGGCAGGTCTGGAGAGATAGGAAAGCTCTTGAGGAAAGAGAGGGAATTTAGTTTGCTCCAGATTTGGGGGCAGCAACTTGTAAGATGCTCAGCACTTCCCGAAATTCAAGTCTTTGCTTCCTGTTAACACTTCAACAAGAACAAGAATAGTTGCTGGGGAAAGATGCAAACATGTTTCACCAGTAAATGGTGCCCAAACACCGACTGTTTTACAGGTGCACCTTTATTTGCCTTCTACCTGTTGTGCCACTGCTCAGAAGACATTGTAGCGTCTGTCTGTTTAGCAAGGAGGAAGGGACTTAAAATATGTTTAAAATCTCAGATGTGGAGGCAGGTGGTTAGCTCTTAATGCCATAACTTTTCTCTCTCTGGTGATGGATGGGAAAAAAACAAGCAAACAAACACACTGATTGTGAGCCACTGGGATACAGAAAAGACAGACAGAGTCAAGGTGGAGGCAGCCTGGTGTAGGAAAGGAGGCAATAACCTGATGGCTTGGTGAATTGCCGGGGATGCATTAGCAGACCTGCTTGTGCATTTGCCAGCCATTTGGTCATACAGCCATCAGAGTTTGCACCTTTCCTTAAGCTGTTATTATCCGTGTCCTGCTCTTGGTTGTTCGTCCCAAAGTCGTCTTCCTGCTGCTCACAAAGTGGCAGAAACACTCAGTGAGGATCTTGGCACTGCACTTCCCATGGGATTGTTTTCATGCAAAGCTCCCCTGTGCCACAGCGGGTGCATTTCTGGACGTGTGATTATTTCCATTAGTCTCTAGAGGTCTCCAAACACACAGCTTGGACTTTCAGAACCTGAACACGGTGCTTGCCTCTGCACCACACACCATACATTGCTTTTCTCCTTGTTGCACTGCCTGGCTCTGCAGTTCACCCACAGCATGATGCTCCAGTTTCTGACAACTACTTGGGTTTTACTGTCAGGTCTTGTAGGAAAGAGGCGTCCATCCCATGATTAACTCAGTCGAGCCCTGACGTGAACGATGCCATTGGATATTGCCTCAGGTGTACTCTCCACATGTGTTGATCCATATCTACCTTGTCCTGTCAGCCAGAAATGTCAGCCCACAGCCCTAGCTGTGCCCACACCTGTGCTATAGAAGTCCTCAGACATTATTGCACAGCCCTGTCTCCTATTAATATTTACCTATATATGTACTCACATATATATAGCAGCCACTGAACCTCAGCAATATATGCCCACTGGAGGCCTGTGATCACAAATCAGCCCACATTCCTTAAATACAGCCATGCAAACAAGCCAGCCCAGTGCTCCTGGCCCACAGCCCTGTGTGGCTGGTGGACTCGGATGTGCAAAGCTGCTTTAGCGGCTGGAACGAGGTGGCTGTGGCCACAGGGATGCAGGCAGAGTCGAGCTCCTCTTGGAATCACCCTTGGCCAACTCTCCTGGGACTAGTCCAGGCACCTCCAGACCTGCAGCATTACGGAATAATCTAAGATTAAGCTGAGAAATTATGTATTTTTAGTGGTGGGCTCTAATCACCAGCTAGCCTGGGCACAGCAGTGAGGCTGCAAATGGTGCCATCGCAAAATACCTCACTTTTTCTTTCTTTGAACATCCTTATCCAGGCACCAGCCATCACTTGTCTGGGGAGAGCACCATGACTCCCTCCTCCAGCCCAAAGACTCGGGGCTTTTCCTCCACTTCTGCAGCCAGAGTGACTCACTGGCTTTCCTAAAACCCCATGCTCTTTGTTTTAGGACAATAGCTTTGCAGGAAAAAAACATACCATAAAACAATAGTCTGGGTGCAAGCAGAGCCCCACGGGCGTTGCCCTCCGGCTGTGCTCCAGGCGGGCTCAGCTCCTTCTTGGAGGGTGGATCGGGGTTACCCCAAATCCAGATGGGTCTACCAGAGGCTTCCCCACCAGATGAAATCAGGGGCCGCGATTTCCCCAGCACATGCCTCTGTGTGAGGCTTCTCCAGACTTGCTTATCTGCCACTTGACAGTATTTGTACCTCCTCCGCAGCCATCTCAGTTCCTCCAGGGAATTTCTAAAACTCTCCCGTGCAATTGGGAGTCAGCCTTCTGCTCCAGCCGCGCCGCCTCGGGAATGTGTTACCCCGGGAAGGGTTTTGGCACGTGGCTTTGCCAGCTCATCCCGGTTCCCTTTCCCCCAGACCTACAGCTCAGTGTTAACTCTCTGCTCCTTGGTGCTCTGCTTGGGACATCTCTCCAGCGCTGCTGTCTACAAGCAGCATCCAGGGACTGGCCATCTCGGTGCCACGTCAGGACTGGATGGTGCAAATGCTCCTCCAGGCTTAGTGCTGGAGAGGAGAAAAGCTATATATGGATGCAACTCTTTTGAGTTAAACCTCAGTGCGACAGGCTGTGTTATATTTATATTTCTGCAATCTCACACTGCTGTGCTTTATGGTACTGGCCAGAAGAGGGCTGGAGACTCCAGGCAAATCCCTGAGACAAATGATAATCATAAGAAAAATCACACAAGGGTCTAACTCTAGAGGAGCCTGATGCAACACTCGCTGCTGCTCTGGGATAGGGTCAGCCTGTAGCCTGCACCCCACCTTTAAAGAGAATTCAGCCCCTCTCAATGTGCATTGCAGAAGGAGCCCCTTGCAGCTGCCCAGCCTGAACACCCTGAGGCAGCTCGCTACAGAGCAAAGGGAGAAAAACATCACACCCTGAAAGGTGGCAAGAGAAACAGAGAGAAGGTAACACACCCTGGCACATGCTGCCAGGTGTCGGACTGGTGTTGACTGAGCTTCATGTACCTCCTTGGAGTGTCAGCTCTACTAATGAGCCACTGAGCTGCTGGGAACAGCCTCAGTGCTGGCGGCTTGTGGGGCTGTTGTATTTGTCAGATTTTCCATTCTTTGCCTGCTTGTTATCATGTCCTGTCATCCTCCCAGCTAGGCACTGGTGCTGCTGAAGGGGAGGCCATGTCCTCCCCATGGCATTCATCTGGGCAGCTGCCGGTGTGAAATTCTGCTTTTACACCTGTTGGCTGGCAAGTGAGAAAAGGAGCCTGCTTCGGTCCTGGGCAGTGCTGTGAATGTGAATTTCTGCAAGCAAAATCTCTGCCTCTCATTGCACTATTCCCCCATGCTGGCGAAAGGGCAAGGCGATCCCAGCCCCACCGGCGCCGTGAAACAGCACAAGTGCAACTGAGGCCAAGCCGGGAGCCGCTGCTGTTCCCTGCTCGCTGCTCAGGATTTCCCTTTCACGCGGCTTTGAGGAGCAGGGATGAAAGGCAAGGCAATGGAAACACAAAGCACGTCTGGTTTATTTTATTTATGACTAGCCTCCGCTTAAAAGGAAACCAGCATTATCAGCTCCAGCACCCCCAGGTCAGATGAGTAAATGAAGGAGGAGGGTTTCGTTTATGATCTGGAGCTCAAGTTTGCTCTTATATGGGTATCCCCACCAGGCATTGCTTGCTGCCACCTTGCTACTACTCATGTCACAGGGACGGCAAGGCTCCAGCTGAGCCAGGGTCCTCCAGAGGTGAAAGGCACAAGGCGGAGAAAGTGGTTGAGCTCATGTTGGATCTACCCCTATTTCCTTGGCTCAGGGCAGCTACACGTGCTGCAACACAAACATTGCTGCAGCCAGCACATCCCAGCCAGTCAGTGCTCATAGTCGCTGCGTAGTTATCCAGCCAGGCTTTGTGAACCGTGACTTCATCGTTTCTTGCTCGGTTCCCCAGGGAGAAGGTGGTAAAGCTATGTCAAAGCAGGTCCCGTTGCCCTCACCAGTGGCTCCAGCTGGAAAGGGGTGCTGGGTTTGGGGCATGGCTGGTGCTGGTCCTCACCCACCATCCCTGCTCTGTGCTGCAAGGTGTAGGCACAAGGTAAACCCATGACCTGGCACGGGCCGTTGTTTATTGCCTGAGCCAATATTTGATCATCCGTAAATAATCGCTCTGTTGTATATGCAAGGACCTGATTTATCCTGCTCCTCGGTGATACCTTCCAAACTCCCTGGGGAGACATCTGTCTCCCTCTTCCTTGTGATTAATGGTGAAGGAGGAGAGCTGGCACTGGGCCTCGCTGTGCTCCTCAGAGTCAGCGTGTGGGTGTACTGTGTGTCCTTCCATGGTGGTCTCTGGCTCAGAGCTGAAGCAATGACAGATCCTCAGGGGGAGGGGGGGATACACGTGAACTCTCCTTGCTCAGTTTTATGTTGAATTCCTGGTTTCTGGGGAATGACGTCAGCATCGCTGAAGGCCCTTATATCCTGCATCACCTCACTGCTAACTCTTGCCAATTCAGAAGCATTTCCCAGAGGTTAACCAGGTGAGGTTAGCCTCCGAGGGCCAGTTTTCCTTGATCTGAGCAGTTCTGATTCTGTGTCAAATAATTTACTGCCCCAAAACGCAAGGGGAGGAGGAGAAGGCACATCATTAGAGGGGCTGCAACTTGGCGCTGTGCTCTGCTATGCACACAAGTAACAGCACGACCATGTCTTGCGGATGCTCTGCTCTGCAAGCTTCGTGCCGGCTGCTTGGCCAGGGAGACCACACGGCAACAGGTCTGAGCATGGCGCGGGCTGGCCACGCTCTGTGTATCAAAGCGTGGATTCCTCCCCTGGGGACCAGCGCGTGGGTTGGAGCTGCAGTCGTGTGCCCACAGGTGGGCTTGGAGAAGATGTGGAGGAGAGGGAAGCCTGGAGCTGCAAGGAAGGAGGGTGACAACCTGTGAGGTTTGAGGAATGCTCTGAGGTTCAGGGAGCTGCCAGATGCAGGTGCATCCCACGCACTGGAGCTCTGATGGCTCTCAGCAGTTTTCACGAGGATGCTTAGGGTCTGGAGACATCAGGATTTGTGTAGCCCTCCTTTTCAGGATTATTAACATAAGAAGTCATAGTCAGATGCTGGAATCATATGAACCTTCCCATACCCATGTTGGAAATCCATATAAACCCTGAAAACAGCTGTCCTATATGCTGAGTAGTAGAGAAGGTCCAGGTTGGGGTCAGATCGCAACTGGCACCAAAGGAGGGAGAAAAAGCTCAAAAGAGGAGAAAATGATGAGACCATCAGTATCACAAACCTTCCAGCTGCTGTTCAGCCCAGCCCTAGGTGACCTTTCCTAAGCACACAAAGGTGCAAACAATATTTACCCAGGAGGAAGACATACTGAGCCCAGGGACAGCACTGCCCCTTCCCCGCAGGCAGCCAGCCTGGGAAGCTCTGCCCAGAGAGCTGCCGTCCTTCGGGGCTGGCGAGACGTGACAGACACACGTCCATCAAGACCCCGTACATATCTGCCTCGGGTCACCAAGCCAATAAACCCCTGAGCTTGGAGACTTGGTCCTTTCCACGTGGGCTCTGACCTTTGCTACACAGGGCTGGTGGCTGAGAAGTGCCGGGTGTTGCAGCAGCCTATGAGAGGCAGCTGGGGAGGAGGATGCAGCTTTCTGCTATTTTGGGGAGCAGGGAGGAAGAGGAAGGGCTGCTGACAAAGACTGAAACTAGAAAAATGACGACGATGACAAAAAACCTCCTCCCATTTAGGGAACCAAATGCATTTGTTTTCTGATGTGACCGGGATAGCTCAAACCGAGAGATGCAAGTTCAAGTTACTAAATTTTCATCGTCCCAGGGCGACTGTGCCCCTTTTTCACTTTGAAAGAACCAAATGCCCTACCAGACCCCTCAGTCCCTGACCTGCTCAGGGGCTGAAAGGTGTCTTTACCCGAATGTCTAACATCTCCTTCACCTGAGTCCCCTCCCTCCTCTTCCCTGGCCACTGTGCAGGGCTGGCTACCAGGAGCAGCTGCCTTGTGGTTACATCCCAGAGCCCAGGGCTACACCAGAGAAAGCCAAGGAGGTGGCAGCCAATGGCACCATACTTTTAGGAGATTTTGAGGCACATGGTGGTGCTGGGTGATGAAGAAGGGGAATAGTAGCCTTCCCTATAGCCGTGTTTGTTTCTGCTCATCCTCCTGCCCAGCTCCCCCTTGGGAGGTCTGCTCCTCTTTCTGACCCAGCTCCAGCTTCTCATTTGCAGACAGTAAAGTTGTTCTTTCTTGAGACACACAAAAAGACAGTCACTGCCCCAGGGAGCCTGTGGTCAAGGCAAGGAGATGTCATGTTATTTGGTTTCTTCTTTATTTTCATTTTGGCTTTTGTAGTTGCAGATGGGCTCCAGCCACAAAGTCTGGAGGCAGGTCCTGCATCCACTGTCTCCTGACTTGGGTGGAGGCTGAATCCACGCTGCTAATTCAGACCTTTTCTATTGCTGGGGCTGGATTTATATATGATTTTATTCTATATAGTTATGGATATAGCTAGACGTGAGAATTTCAGTGGGCAAGTGAAGGGATGCTTTATAAATGAAGCATTTGGTTTTCAAAGATTTCAGCAAAAGGAAGGGATATAAATTGGCAGTGAGAGCATGGTGTGGGGGGATCTTGCCCTCGAAAGGTTTAACCCAGACCCATCTACACCTCGACTGCAATTTTCCTGCTCGTAAAGCATATCTGGGAAGTGGGATTGAAGCCCCATCTGCATCTCAGCAGCAGCTCAGGATAAGCCGAAACACACTCAGGACCTGAGGACAGAGCTGCAACTCCAGAATGTGCTGTATCCATCTTCCCCATTGTATACATCTACCCCACCATGGCTGATGGTGAGCTTCCAACCCCTCAGGTTTGGGGAGCAGGCACAGAGGGAGATGCCCATCTGATGCAGTGAGGGGCAAAGCTCCCACGGATGGGAAGGAGGATGGGCTGCAGGGTTTCAGCCTCCATCTCCAAGGGTGATCTGGGGTAGCTCTGACCTGCCTCTGCACTTCATCAGTCCTGTTTTGTACTTGATGTGGATTGTAGCCTGGGGGAGAGGTTATCCGACCATGGCTCTGCTCCTCACATCCTCTGCTTCTCCTTCTCCTCCTATTTTAGATCTGGCTGCTGGGAGAAATGCTCTTTTTTTTCTGGAGCTTTTACCAAACTGCAAGGGGGTTTCCAAAACATCTGGAACAGCTCATGGAGCTGGAGTGGAGTGTAACGCTGAGGGTGGAAATAGGGTCATGGAAACGGAGGCACCCTGTTGGATTAATGCTTGAGAGCGGCACTTGGGAAGGACGGAGTTCAAATCCTCACCCCACTCGCAAAGAAAAAGAGCTGGAAAAATCCCAATGAGACCCTGTCCACACCACCATGTGCCTCTGGGTCCTGCTCCTCAGGGCCATGTCTGGAGGAGGTCCCACCAGTCCTCATTGATGCCCATGACCTTCAGGCGCAGACATGGCACTGTGCTGTGAAGGGCGGCGTGGGCATTTTGGTCTCCCAGACCCTAAATCTGTTCCTATGTCTGGGGATGGGAGGAGGTCTAGAAAGAAGCCAGTATTTCAGAAAGGGCAATGAGGCCCCTCGGGTTTTTCAGAGGCTGCCAGCTTGACATCCATCATAGCTGAAATAGTGAGATGGCTTTTACACAAAGCAACATGTAGTTAATTAAAGGAAGGGTGCAACTGAATGCCAATCCCAGAAAATGATGAAAATAGATCTCTGCTAAATTCCTCATTTCTACAGGGCCAGATTTGGGCTGATAAAAATGATCTTCTCAATGTAACGGCCTTAGTTGTGTGGTTTGACTTGGCATCAGCCATGGTACAAATGGGGCTGGAGTGGATTCTGCTGCTTAGATAGATTGATAAATGCTAATGATACAAAACCATCAGGGCTCAGCTGATGGGAGGGCAAACAGGGCTGGTTACGGGCTGGGAGATGCAGCTGCCCTGGGGAACTGCAGTCACACAGCCGCCTCCCAGCTTTTACCTGGTCAGTGAAAAAAAAGAAACCCTTGTAACCACCTGTAAATAACATTTATAATAACCCTTGATAACATTTGTAAACGGCTGTTACAGAATAAGCCAGATCACTCATCCTGGTGCGAGCTAAAACTGCCTCTTTTAGCACAGCCACATAAAGAGTCTAGGAACAAAAAGGGAAAGTGGTATTTATAGGATGGGACAACCTCTCTGTCTTGGGAAATAAAGCATGTGAAAGCCATGGTGGAAGCATGGGTTTTAGCCTTTTTTTAGTGGGACAACCTCTAAAAAAGTTTGTGTGGTCCTTTGGGCTGATCCAGACTCCCAGGGCCCTCAGATTTGTGACTCTGATCATGCCCTCAGTGCAACGCAGCAGCCGCGAGGGCAATCACCCTCCTCGGATGTGGTGGGGCGAGGATGGAGGTTTTATTTGCTATGGCCGTGGCAGCCGGGTAAGAGCAAGGAGAGCAGTGTCCCCAGCTCCACTGTCCCCTTGCCAAGGAAGAGGGTGGCACATTGGGAGTATCCAAGAAAAAAAGCCCCAGAAATGATTCAGAGGCTGGAAATGTTATCTACTGGAAATGTTGCCTACTCAGACAAGGTGAGGAAGCTCACTTTATTTATTGAGTGTTATTTGTTTTAGCATTATACATAGAAGATTTTTAGCTCGTGGATCGTGGTATCCCTAAATGTCAGGGTTGAGATGGGAGAGGTTTCCCGGGTCAACAGGAAAAGAGCAGGATAAGATCAAATGCATGAGTACCAAAAGGCACAACCTTGGGCTGGAATGGACAGTCAGATCATCTGAAATATTGAAATGGAGACTGGGACACCCTGTCCCCCTGCACCAGCTGCCATGAAATCCTTATTTTCTTCAGAGAGCATTTGGGAGACAGGTTGAGGGACTCTCCCATGCTGCAGTGGGTGCCTCCACCTGCCAGCCAGCAGCAGGCTGGCAGGATTTAAACCCTGCTGATGGCCTCAGGCTTTCCCATCCAGGCAAGAAAACAAGCCGTGAAAAAAGTAAACATGTCACTGAGGTATTTTCCTTTCAGATGGGTTGATCTTTCCAAGCTCAGAGAAAGGACACAAGGAAGCTGCTGTCAGACATGAACCCACCAGCCCTGACTTCACAAATATTTGAATAACATTTACCGAGCTTTATACGCTATTCCACAAAAAATTTTTAAAAATGAAAAAAAAAAAAGAAGAAGGTTTTACTGGACCCTGTCAGATGTGATTCTCTCAGGTAATCCTCCCTACCTTGCTCAGCCCCATGCTCAGCAGCCACTGTCACCACCTGCTGAACTCACCTTGACATCCCTGGTCCGAATCCGTGTGGCATCAAGAGCTCAAATGGAGATGCTGGACCCAAGCGTACCACCCATGGGACAACATGCCTGGAACAGCACCAGAAGAGAGCCTGCCCTGTCTCCATCCCTGCAGACACACGTGCAATGCCACTGTAGGGGTAGGTATGGTCCACCCCATCCCTTATTTACCCTACAGCTGGACTGTCATTTACGTAGGACCTGCCTGAAGTGCCTTTGGTGTTGAGCTCTCTCTGTGTTTCCTGTATTGGAACCCCTTATCACAGCCTTGCCCTGAGAATACGCACTCAGGAAGGTGCGTTTTATGGGTTGATAAGTTTTTATTGCAGCCAGCCTTATTGACAGGACATCTCAAATAAAGAGATGGGGACCCTGCCTCTGCATGGGGGGCAGAGGATGTCTAAGCAGCTCTGCTTTCCAGTAAACTTAAAAGTTTGGACAAAGGTTTTAAACAAAACTCAGGCAGGTCCATGTCAGGGAACTTCAGAAGTGGCTGTATTTTGTACCGGGGAATTTGATTTCGTTGAAATATTTATTTCCATTCCCTGCAAGATGAAGCAGCACACAGGGATGTGGTGTCCCCTGTGCCCCATCCACACGTTGGCCCCATAATGTGTCCCAGGAGCCCCCCAGCACAGCGAGGGCTCTCTGCTGCACCCCACCAGGCCACCACACTTGCTTATGGAGTGGTTTGCACTCTCTCCTGCCTCAGTTTCCCTCTCCACTCTGCACACCTCCCTCGCAGCCTTTCCTCCCACGTGGGCTGAGTTCTTCTCTTGGAGACAGTTTGGATTTCACTGTTGTGTTTTTTTTTTTTTAAGCATCAGATTAGAATTAAATTAAAGTGTCCAGTAATGACTTTGCCAGGTGCTGGCTCCCTCTGCACTTCAGCTCTGAGCATGTCTTTGTGTGCGTGTGTGTGTACAAGTGATGAACAATGATTAAAGAGGCTTTATTAGTCCCATGACTAAGCTATAATAGGAAAAACCTGTGTCCTTCCTGCCAGCAACCAGTGCAAGGGGAACAGCTTGCTACAAATGCTCTGCTGCAGCTCCCTGCTCTGGCACAGAGGACGGCACAATGGCCACACTAGAGGGTTTTCTCAAGTCATTCACGCCAGCAGATGCCTGAGGAACATGATGTCGGACATGAAGATGGTTGTATGTGGTCTCTTCTAAGCTGCTAATGATCTCACATGTCTGCTCCCAGCAGACGTGACTGCTCCTGGGGTGCCACAGGGCAGCAGGAGCTCTTGCCATGCAGCTCTCTTCCACCAGCTGATGGTTTAACCTGCCCCTGCTCATGGAGATGGTGATGTCTGTCCAGGGACATGGGGCAATGCTGAGGCTCCATTTCTCAGGAATGGATTTCTCCACAGGGACCCGAATCAGTCTTTCCTGAAATCAGTGCTGCAACCTGAGCTGCAGAGAGAGGTTGCACAAACATCTATAAAGTGCTGCCAGGGAGCCTGGTCTTCCTGATTTATCCATCTATCTAATTCAAGATAATACCTGTTTTTAAATTTTACCTTGCTTTTACTCAGCCAAATATACCAGACCTCACAGGTGTCCCTTTCCAGGAACACATTTTCTGTTTCTGAGGTGGCAGATACCAGGACATTTCCCTGGCTGCTGTTTAAATTGCAGGGGACAGGAAAATATCTTCAGGAGTGACACTGTCTGATGCCGGTTCTGTTGTTGGCATCCCCAGGTCCCTGGGGTGTGTGACAGCTTTGGACCTGGCACCATGTGCAGGAATTAGCAGCTTCCACCGCCCAGGATGTGCTGTGAGATGGGACACGCGAGCTTCGCTGAGATCAGCATGTCAGGAAAACAAAGCAGCCTCAAGTTGCAGTTGCTTTCTCTGTAAGAAGGGGCTGATTATTCAGACCTTGTAAAGCCTTCTGCAAATGTCCCCCTAGGCCAGCCAGCCCATCCCACTCTCCTGCAGAAGCCATCGTTAACATCCCCACTTGCATACAAAGGAGGTTGCATCATAACTGCTTTTTAAACTCTGGGGCTTTTGAAGTCAAAGCCAAAGTTTGTTTTTATGCCTGCATTGCGCCAAGTCCCTTGTTCTGGTGTTTACAAGAGTCTCTTCAGTTAGCAGGAGCTCAGCTCACCTTTTATAACAGTGGGGTTATCTCAGTGGTGTTTGTCCAGACTGCCAAGAATCTGGGCTCTTGAAGGACCGAAAATCAACGTCATGAGAGAAACCAAACTGCAGCTCTACTGGAAGACTTCCAGCTCTCTCTTCAGCTGGAAGATAATCAGAGTTGGTGTTAGGGAATAGACTGCCTTATAATCGGAATTACCTAGCGAGGAAGAGACAGATTTTCAAAAGATGGACATCCTCTAGGAGCAACAGGAAGAGCCTCAAAAACAGGACCTCGAAATCCACAGGATAGGGATGGAAGCAGTTGCGCCATCTCTCACCCCACCATCTGCACTGCAGGAAGAAGATGCTCCAAACCGGGCGAGACGGACCCCCAGCATCTCTGGGACCAGCAGGTTTGCACAAGCAGGGACTTTTTCCACAATTTCTGGGCTCATTTCGGGGTTGCAGAGCTACCATGCGAGCTCCATCCACAGTACCTTGCTCACTGGCAGGAGCGGGACTTCCCTAGGAGCCTATGTCTACGTGGGATGGCTCGTTGCATGTTCCTCCCTGCATATTTACAGGGCAGATGTTTGCAGACACCAGTCTGGCTGCTCACAGCATCCAAGTTTTCCCCAAAATCAACCAGTCAGGCTGTCTGCTTGGCATAAACATCCTGACCGATGTGCTGGAGCAGAGCTGGCATCGGCTGGAACCACCCCTGCCAACAGGAGAGCAGGGACTGGGCTGAACATCCCCGACCCAAATATTTCACCCTGAGCATGGAGCAAAGAGGGTGTTCTGGGAAAATCTGGGCTGATGGATGAAAGCTGAGCAGTTAATGCCTCTTCTGCTCTGGCTTTCCAGTCGCGGCTTGCACGGGCTTCCTTGCGGACATCTGGCAGATGGGCTGAGCGAGGAATGTAATGAGTTGTGCAGATGGGAGGTGCTGCGCTCAGGTTGCAGCCTGTGGGGCAGGGAGTCAGTGTTTTGTTTATAAACACAGGCGGGATGATTAAGATAAGAAGGGGATGGTAATTAAATTTAATTAAGGCTCTGGAAGTCATTAGATGAGCCTGAAAGCATTGCCAGTCACTTTTAATTCCTAGCTCTGAAAAACAGGGGCTCACTATGTTGAAGTATCAGAAGGTGATGGCAGGGGAGGACCGTGAGGGTCTTTCATCAGCTGAGTGGGGAAAAGATGCACACAATTATATCCAAACAGGGAACATGAGACGAAGTCAGGTAAAAGGAAAGCACCAGGGCATCAAGGAAGGGCGAAAAATGTCCACAAATGTTCTCCCCATGTCTCTGGAAACAGTGGTCTTGGTGCACGAATGGGGAACTGAGGCACAGTGGGATAAAGGGCCAAAGGTTTCCACTGGGATTTCGGTGCCAATAGCGCAACAAACAATGTTTGCAGAAGTTGGTTCGGTTCTAAATGCCCCTCACACACAGAGCATCTCCACAGACACCTGGGAAACCCTGCAAGGGCCACAGGGAATGCCTGGATGAGCGGGGATGGCAGGAACAGTGAAGGCAGCCCCAGCCCAAACTACCTGGGAGGCACTTCTCAGCCAAGGGGGTGGCAAAGCTGGTTGCCCACTGGGTGCAGGGTAGGACAACAAGTTCAGAGAAAAATGGGTTAGGAAGTATAACAGCTGATGTGTAGATTTCAGATGTGTTTCTGTCTCTGGCACAGAGGCTGCAGCTGTGACTGTACCATCTCAGAGCAAATGACAGCAAAGATACCCAGAGCCCGACAAACCCACCCACTCGGGGTGCCAGGAGATGCTGGTTCCTCTTCTCATGGCTGCCAGTTTGCCCAGAGATCCTGTGCCTGTTTATTTTTCTTCCTTGCTTGCAGTGGCCCTGATACACCTCCAAGCTTTAAATGCTTTCCCTGATGCACAGATGGGGTAAATTGGTCCTAGGAGCTTTCATACCTCTTTGGGAAGAGAGAATGGGCTGAGAAGGTCCGGATGCTGCAGGGCAGGCAGGATGGGGGGTTGGAGCAGCTTAAGCTTTGGTGAAGGATGCTTCATCGACTGCCTGTGACCCAGAGACTTAGATCTGCTGTTGTCACAGCTTGGGAACCTGGCCCCGGAGTGCATGATGTAGAAACGTGCTTTTTAGCTTAGGAGGTCGTCAGCCTGGTTTTCTGGTGCCAGCCCTTTGCAAAGGGCTGTTGGGAAGCCCAGAGTAAATATCAACAACTTTTAAAGCAGCAATCATGGCAAGGATGGCGAATGCAAATAAAAGGCCCCTTAGCCAGATGCTTGGAGAAGGGGAGAGAGCCTTTCACCACCAGGTGTTTGCAGGGTGGTGGTTGATTGTCCACCCCAGGGTTGGGCTGAGGGAAAGGTCTCTCTTGTGCAGGTGTCAAGGGGAGAGCAGGTAATTGGTGGTTGTATGTTTCTAATTAGTGCAACTATAAAAGCCAGCAGACAGAGCACCCAGCTGATGGTTCTGAAGCCAGGGCTGGGATCACTCTCTAGTCTCAGTCTGAAACCCTGGAAAACCACTATCTCACACCTGTTTTAGAGCCTGGCTGGACACTGGGGACTACAGGAAGGTGACAACTTTGTGGGATGCTGATGGAGCAGGAGGAACGACACTGGTGAAGAGGCCGGTACAGCTTGAAGGATGTGTAACGGGTTTTTAGGGATGGGGCTGCTGCTGTACCCCTGTCGGTGTGGGTAGGTACATCCTACATGGCAGCTAACACATTTCCAAGGTGGGTTTGTCAGTGCCTCTTAAACATGGCAGCTGGCTTGTTCGCACTGACAAATTCTCTCCTCTTTGCCCACCAGCCCCCACAAAGCCTTTTTCCTTCCCGTGGGGCTGGAGGGAGCGGGCTGGCGGCTGGGAGGGGACGGGAGCTGCTGGCCCTGCAGCGTGCCGGGCTCGGGGCCAGCATTCCTGCTGCCGCTCTGCAAACAGTCCGCGTTTGTTCAGGCTGCTCGCAGCGATGAGGCACAAGCGTGCCAGGGCTTAAGGCTGTGGGGCTGAGGTCTGAATTTGGCACCTGGCATGGACTGGGAATGTTGTGGGAGCTCAGTATCCCCGGAGGAGCAGGGGACACAGATCTGTGGCTCTGGGCGTGCACTGAGCTGCAACAGCTGGTCCCCATCACCCTGTCCTGGCTGATGGGACACCCTGAAGGAGGTTTCACCCGCCAAGGTCTGTCCTGGACTGTGGTCTCAGGAACAGGCTGAGCTCCCCATGCAGCTGCCTTGACGGGAGGGGGGAGCCCAAGTGCTGGCTGGTGCTTCTAGGAGGCAGAGTACATGCTGGCCTTGCTCCTGCTGATCTCCCCAATTAGTCTCCCATCTCTTTTTTCTCCTTTTCAAAGCACTGCGCGTCATTAATCTGCTAGGCGTACTAATGCCAGGCTGAGCTGGAGGGGATGATGTCTCCCCAGCCCTCGCACACAGACAAGCACACTAATAATTTTTTGCTGCGCTGTCACGGTTGTTAAGGTCACAAAAGCCTTGAGTAATGTGATCTTCTGGGGCCCTTGTCCACCCAGGCCTGGGCACCCGAGGCCCTTTTGAAGGCAGGAATATGGCCAAGCATGATGAAGTTTGTCCCAGTGATGGCACTGTGCTTTCCTCCTTGACTATCTGGGGGGAGTTAACAACACGTGAAGAATTGGAGCAGCCGGTGGGATTGCAGCCAATGGTGTCCAACCCATCCACCGTCCCAGCTCCTGCCACCACAGAGGGTCTCAAGGTCAGGAGTAGGTGGCCCGAGACACAGGAGGGTGTGCTGGAGGAACTGGCAGGCATAAAAGGATTTAAGCCTGATTTAGGACAATAAGCTTGGCATAAGTGTAACTATCCCAGACCTTTGCCCACGATTGCGCTCTCTCAGGAGACAACAGGTTGGTATGAGCCGTGCAAAAGGGACCAGGCTGCACGAGAGCGCAAGAAAGCAGCCTTGTGCATCTCTAGCCAGGACCCAGCATCTTCTCTGGGGGCTTAAGAGAGATGAATGACAGCCAGGCACGATGTAGGAGGGTGCTTGTTGCTCTGGGGGGGCTGTGAGAGCCCCTCTCCAGATCTGAGTGCACTTTTCCCTTACCCCCAAGCCCATGGTCCCCTCCGTGGTACCAGGGGCCACGATGCTGTGTCCCATGGGGAGGGACCCCAGCTGTTGTTTTAAGCACTGCCTGCTGGAGACACTCCAGTCTAGATTTCAAAGCAGCCGCCGGCTCTTTCCTTGGATCGGAGGTGGCTCGGTGGGATCGCGGCAGCTTTGTAATTCGAAACAGTGGGGTTAGCAGGGACTGTGCTGTCGGTGGCCCCAGCCATACAAGGGAAGAGGATCCAAATGCCTGCACTGCCCTGCATTCCCCATCCTCTCCCTGCCCCAGCCTGGGACGAGCAGCACCCAGGGGTGCTCCAAAGCACCTGACAGCAGGGGCCAGACAATGCTGTGATGGAGGCCGGGCACAAGCTGGATCCTGTCCCTCTCCACACTGCCACAGGTTGGGTTTGCGTTTCTCTCCCTCTTGTTTTCTACTCCAGGTTGAAATTCTACTCCGAGACGGGAGACGCTCGGGGGAATTTGCGACAGCAGATGGTGGGGAAAAGAGAAAAGGATGGAGCTTGCTGCCTGCGGGCACGGGAACACAACACCCTGGGAGGGAGCACAGTGTGAACAGCCAAAGGTGACCAGTCTGCAATGCTTTTAATGTCAAAAAAAGTACATTGCTGCCCTGCCTTCCCTGCACACACACCTGCAGACTAGGAACAATCCTACTCCGGATGCTTTTTTCCTCTCTCTCTCTTTCTTCCTCTTGCTCTCTTACCCCTCTAAAACAAAGATGTTTCCCCAGATGTACTGGTCCCCATCCAACTGATCCCTTTGTCTTGTCTCTTTGAATTATTCTTTCTTTGTGTGCATTTGCTGTCCTCCCAGCCTCGGCAGTGGTTGCCTCATTATAAGGGAGATACTGGTTAGTGGTGCCAAAACTCCTCACAATGGTAACACAGAGGGATCCTTACTAGATTGAAGACGCTAAAAGCTAAATCTCAGCCAAGGGAAGACTAGCATGAAGTCAGAGAGATACCCAAAGGGGATTAACTTTGGAGTGATTTTAGATTTTATAAATAGTAAAAGGGATAAAGAGAAATGGCAGTGGCAGGGCCAGAAGACCCACCCCAAGCGTATCATTTCCCACGCCAAACACATCACTGTCCCCCAGCTTTCATCCGTCTCCAGCCATGCTCATGCTGCCCCGTGCTGGTGAATGTTCAGGCTCCTTTTATTTCCTGATGCTTTACCTCAGACCTAAAAGGGCACTTGGGTTCTCCAGCCCAGACCTATTTCTCTCAGCTGGCTCAAGCTGGTCTAGGAAAAGAAATCAGCTCTCCCCACAGCCCTGCCCTCACTTAACTTTGCGAGAGGAAATTTTCTCCCGAGCTGCAGGGATTGCAGGACATTTTTGATGCGAGGGAGATATGGAAAGCAAACCTGACCTTTTCAACCAGAGAACGGCTGTTTCCCCACAAGCCTGTGTTGCAAAAAATGTTGGGTTTTATTTTCCTTCCAACACAGCACTGAAAACAAACATCCAAACCTCAGACTTTGCTACAAAGCACAATTGTCTCTCCAAACCAGCTCTTATATGTTTCTATCCGGTCCTGCCTCCCCGTGCTGCTCCCCACCTCTCTGCAGGCTCGAGGAGTGTGGTGGGATCAGCCTGGGAAGTTATTTTGTTCCCACCAAACACCTTGGCCAGCAGCGGAGTCCTTTTATTGCTGGGATGTCATTCACACTGTGCTTGTTTAACACACATACCAGCTGCCTCTTTTCATGCTACTGCTCTGAGGACAGAGATTCGCAAGGACTGAGCTCATCTGAAGTTCACAGGAAGAGGGGCTCAGATGGGAACGTGGGATGTGAATCCCCTTGAACACTACATATATTTGCATCTGCATCTGAATTTACATCCTCTCTCCCATCGCAAGATTCCTCCGTCATGGCCTGCTGGGGAAATGCAAGACATCCTATACAGGTTGTTTGGGATTTTTATCTATTTTTTTTTTTTCTGTTGATGTCTAGTTTACCTTGCACTGACTTTTAGGGTAATACAGTGACCAAAACAGGACTCTTTTCCACCAAGTGACTGCTCCTCAGCCACCACGTGGCTTCCAAATCTGCAGCATGCACTGTCACCATCTCCTTGGGCAGGCGCAACGTGGCACATGCATGGAGCAAGCTCTTCCTCGGTCACTGTGACTGTTTTCCCACTTTAGGACATAACAGAAAATCCTTTCAACAACATTTCCTTTGAAAAATAACCCATCTAATTCTGGTTTTGGAAAGTGCTTCATACTCTGCACAGGAAGAAGTTAATTACTGTCCAGGGGGTGAGGGCGTGTGTTCTCAAATGTTTTAAATGTTTAATTTTCTTGAAAGAAAAACCATCTCTGATCTCTGTTGGATCCTCTCCCTGTTTATACAGAGGGTTTCTATTAGCAGGGCCAACAGTACATCCCTGACTGCCACATCCATGTCCTTTTCTTCTTCCCTCAAAACAGGAACCCCTCCCAAGGGGTGTGTGTCCCACTTCTCTGTGCACCTCTCTCCAGGGAGCAGGGGTGGCCCAAGCCTTCCTGACGGTGTCTGCCTCCAAGGGCTGCTCCATCCAAACCCTGAGCTGAGGTGATGCTATCTCTGATTGTCGCAACTTTTCCTTTTCTGCCTGTTTTCCAGGAAGGTGAGAAAGGAGGGGTGGGTTACCCGCTTCACACCCCATCCCGGTGAGAGGATCTGAGCAAAACGTCACTGAGACCTTTGCTGGTGCATTCGAGCCAAGTCCTGCTCACATCAGCTGGGGATGGGCCATGATGATGAAGTTTCCAGGCAGAGGGTGTCCTGCAGACGTTCCTGTCATGGAGAAGAATGCTTGCTGTAAGGGCACCATCAGCTTTGCTTAGTCCCAACTTCCTCTAATGGGAACTGGGATCTCTTCTCCATTCCATTTGCACCATGGGGGTGGCACAGACTCCCAGGCTCACCCGGGGGACCCGGTTGCTGGCCCCCAGCTTGATGAGTTCCTTTACAGAGTGCTGAGGGTCGCTGGTGTGGAGGCCATGGGGAGATGGGTTCTTTGGTGGGACAGCCCTGAATACCTGGCTGTGCATCGCCTGCCAGGACACCCCAAGCCCCACGGACTGCCATGAAGAACTGATTTCCTTTTATTATTGCTGCTTATCTCAGCCCTGCTAGTGCCTCTATCAGGACATTGTTGAGGTTGCTAATTTAATGCTGATGAGAGGATAATGAGGATGGCCATCGATGCCATAATACTAATTTGATTTTTAATTTATTATGGTAAGGAAGAGGTGACTAAGAGGAAGGGCTGGGGAACAGCGTTCAGGGTGAGCCGAGTGTGCTGGCTACATGCTGTGGCATTTCCAGATTGTGCTGGAGACTGAGGTGGGCAAACTCTGTGGGGCCTCCTGATTTCAGAGGTTGCTCCACAAAGATTTCAGGGCTGGGGCTGTCATCTTCCAGGGACCCTTGTATGACACCATTGCATCGGATTGGATGATGGTTTCAGGATCCTATTCACTTCCAGGATCTCTAGGACAGCACGTGCTAGTGTTAAATAAGTGGGGCCCCATGGGAAAGCTTGCTCTTCATCCTTGTGTGTGGAGATGGTGGGGATTGGCTGTGGTGCTACCGAGTGGTGGAGATGGGCTTTGGCACTTGGCTGGGGGTCTGGAACAGGGGCAAAGTTGGACAGGTTGAGGTGAACAAGGGGGACTTTGAAGGCTCCGCAGGCTGGGTCTCATGGCTCTATCTCCCAGGGTGTCTTCAAACCTCTCCCACCTTTAATTTTCAACTATAAATTTCCTCTGGAGCCCTCTCCCAGAACAACTAGTATCTCACACCCGTGGCCTGAGTGCCCAGAAGTGTCCTACTTCCCCCAGTGACCAAAGCCCACAGACCCCTTCCTCCAGCTGGGTATACTGTGTAGCACTGTGAGCTGAGGAACAGGTTCAAAACTGACCTCTGAGCTGCCCTTCTACAAAGCCTGATGTATTTTGGGCACAAAACGTCCATCCTGTGCCCAGGCTGAGCTGAGCTCAGTTTGCAGTGAGTAAACAAGGGTGGTGCACAGATCACATCCATGTCCCATCTTGCGTGTGTGGATGTACCCAGAGAGGAAAGCAGCAATTCTGGGAGGAGAAATGGGAGATGCAGAGGACGAGAGGGAGGGGAGATGGGCTGTTGGGCGATGCTTGAGCGTTGGAGAGGCCGTGGAGGCTGTGGGTGCCTCTGGCTGAGCCCATGTTCTGCTCTTTGCACTGAAAACTGCCGTGGCTGGAGGAAGGGGCTGCCTGGGGAGCACTCCAATGCGCCTCCACCGGGTCAGGGCTTCTCACAGCTTTATTTTGGCCGTGGGGGCGGCAGCGATGCTTTGCAGCAGGCTGTCGGGTGGCTGGCGGTGCTGGAGGAACACCAGAATGACTTTATTTTGGAAATATGTCCCTGTGGAGCACTCAGTGTCCCTCGGCCATCCCGGCCCAGAGCCAGCTGAGCTGCTGGGACCTGCTCTGCTCACGATTGTGCTCGCCCCGTCTCTTATCGCTCTGCTGGGAAAAGAGCTGGCGAGAAAGTGAGCCAACCCCGCGTGAGCTGTCGCTCCCTTCAGCACGCTTGAGCCAAAGGCTGGTCTCCTTCTTCCATTCGTTTTCCTTTCTTTCTTATTTCTTTCCCAGGCATGTTTTTTGGGTGGATAACGTGACGGGGAGGGTGATAACGTGGTGGGGTTTTGGCTGGGAGCGAGAGGTGGGGAGCAGTGTCGTGGCACGTCTCTGCCATCGGGCCAGCTGGGTGCCAGGCAGGAAAGGGCGTCCCCAGCCCCGCGCAGAGCGGGATGGGGAGGAAAGGAAAGGGACGGGGACAGGAAGGGCAGAGCGGCACCCGGGGGGGTCACGCCAGGCTGGAAGAGCACCCGGCTCCCCCCGGGCAGGTTGTGCCCTTCAGCCTCCCCACGGGCCAGGGATCAGGGTAGGGGGAGATGATGTGCTGCTGAATCTGGCCCAGAATAAACAGCCTTCTGTCGCTGGAGAAAACAGCCGGCTTGTTTTCCAGGCGGACAGGGAAATGGTGGAGCCTTTTTCCTCTGGCTCCATTCCAGATGGGAGATACAGCAGTGTTAACCCGCTCAGCCCAGGTGGGAGTGAGAGCTTGTCCCAGGGCTGCTGCCAGCTCCCCCAGCGATGGGGCTTCTCCCATTTGGCTTGTGCTTCACAGAGCAGCGAGGTTTGGCATTGCCAAGGGGTTTTCTGTTCTTACTGTTGTCTGTGGGTCCACTTGGATGCTGAGGGACTTGCTGCCTCAAAACCTGCTGCTCTGCCAGCCGTGGTGGTGACCTGCTGGGAGGATGGAGGGAGCTGGAGCTGGGTCAGGCTGTATGTTCTCACACGGGTTCCAGCACACTAGGGGTGAATTGGCATCATAAACCATGGGGGAAAGGACAGCAGAAAGCAACCCACACCTTCCTGAAGGACTTGATCTTTAAGGAAGACACCTGAGGAACCATCAAGTCGATCACCTAATTGTGTTATTGGTGCCAAAACCAGGGCCTTCCCCTCCCTGCGGGGCATGGCAGCCACATGAAGTCCCAGCATGTTTGCACTCTGGAGCAGAACCGAGCTGAGCACAGGCACGTGAGCGAGTTGGCTGTACACCCCCGGGAGCCGGCGATAGGATGCCTCCCTGAGGGAGGAGCAGCTTAGCATAAATATTTAATAGCTACAGTAAATATTTAACTTCTCTGACATGAGTGAGGATGGAAAAAATAGACCCTGGCGGGCAACCTCACAAAGCCCCTGGGTGAGGTGCTTCTGAGCGCTCTTCCCAACAGCCTGTTGCACTGGCTTCCAGGCAAGACCTGGCTTTCATTAGGTGTATGTGCAGAGCCTAACATAAGGAGGCTGTGATCTGAAATCAGCTCATTATAAAAATAGCATGCCCTTTGCATGAGTCAAAAAAACACCCGCTCCTAATTAAACAGGAACGTCATCCATCTGAAGTTTAGACCGGCACTTCAGCTGGCTCGTGCTCGGCATTGAAATCATCTCCTTGGGCATTTCTAGCTTGAGAGGGTGCTCCTGGGAGGATACATTTTTAGAGGATGGGCACAAACTATGCAGCAGAGGAAATTCTTCTTTGCTATTGAGGCTGCTTAAGGCAGATATTAACTTTACAGAAGGGTTTCTGCTATGGACAGCGTATGGTGGATTGCAGTCAATCCAAAACACCTCCTCTCTGCTGGAGGATCAAGGTACACCCAAAGCAACAGGAGACACACACGCACCCCCTTGTCTGACACATCGAACCTCAAAATTTGATTGCCAGCATAATTTCCTCTATTTTTAGATGAAATGCCGCTTGCTGAGGCGATGTCCCACATGTGCAAGGTGCTAGAAAAGCCCTTGTCCCTTGTGTCCTGCTGCCTTGATGCAGCGGTCTGGGATCTCGGGGAGTGGTGGACGATCCCAGATCTCCATCCCAGCCTGTTTTATTCTGAAGAGCCAGTTTTGCACAGCAAGACCTAGAAACATCGCCATCTGGTTGAATGTTCCTGTGCTAATAATAGTGTGGCTAAATATTTGTGTGAGGGCCTCTTTTAGCAGTGGGGCTCCCAGAGGAATATGGGCTGCATCTCTGGGGTTTTTAATAGAAAGCAAGCAAGGCCAGGAGGTCAAAGGAAGAAAAGGTGTCAGAAAACACCGGGTCAATGGGACAGGGCAATGGGAGGACTCCAGCATGGAGAAGAGTCCTCCAAAGGCTTTGCATGACCAGCTCCGAATGATGGTATGTGAGTGGTGTGGTGCCACGTGGGTCCGGGCTTGGGTGAAGCTCTGCCTCGTGCGAAGGAGGAAGCCTGACAGGTCAGTGAGCTAAAAGCACTCAGACTCATCCTTCCCGAGACACGTCGCCTGATACTGGTTCTCTGAACTGTGGTTTCCTGATGCAGCCGTTTGATAAATATTTATCTCTGCTCTATTGCAAAGCAATTAGGACAGCCTCAGAAGTGGGTTTACTCAAGAGGCACCACAAAAATAAGACAATTCGGATAATGAATGTATCTATTTATTTTCCACTCATAAGGACTCTCCTGAAAGCTCCTGCGGAAGCAGGCATTTCCCAAAACTTCGTCTAAGTGTCCAGTGCCGCACAAAGGTTAAAACTCACATCTCTGTTCTCACTCGCCTCATACTGGTTTTACACCAGTGTCCAGCCACCAAAGCTGCCAGCTCGCTCCAGTATAAGGGAACGCTGGACGGACTTCAATCAGGCCACTGGCTGCAATTTGAGAAGCTTATGCTTTAGTGTCCACATGTGCTCCCACCTTCAGCCTGAGAAGGGCGGACCTTCTGCCAGTGCAGGCTGTTGGGTATCAGTTGTAGATAAACACCCAGTAACAGCAATTAGGCTGTGAGGGCTTAGTCTGCAGAACACAGACGTGGTCTTTCACTAAGGTAAGATCTGGGGCTCTCATACGAGGTGCTTGGTCATAGAGAAGACAGTGGAGCCTTCAAGCTGTGAACTGATGAGAGAGTTGGTTTTTAGTTTTCTGCTTTAAGCTGTTTTTTAGCTGTCTACTTTTCACTTTGCCCAGGACAGAGAAGGCGCTGGGCCATTCCCAGGCTGCAAACCCACACGGTACAGAGTGAGTGCAGGCAGGTTACGCTGACCACTGTGGGGTTAGCCCAGGGGTCAAGCCCCAGCTTCCTGCTCATGTCCATGAGCAGCCTGATCTCATGGTGTTCCTCACGTCTAGCAGTGGTTCTGGTGTCAAATACAGATGGATTGCACTCATTCCTGGAGCTCAGCCCCGATGGCCTGTCCATCAAGGACATGTGGAGGGACTGAAGGACTTGCATACCCTTCCTGGAGGGACCGAAGGGTTTGCATAGCCTTTGTGGAGGGACCAAAGGGCTTGCACGTCCTTCATGGAATACTCGAAGGTGCTGCATGCAGAAAAAGGAGCTCTTTTTACACACTTTTAGCACAATCCAAGTGAATCCTCCATGTGTCATGGCCAGAAGGTTAACTGGGGCCCATCCCTGGGAGCTGACAAAGGGAAAGCAGAGTTTTCTTTGTTGGATTTGGGAAGAGGTAGCCCCTGCACTCTCCTTCGTGGGATTGCTGCCTCTTGCACTGCTTTCTTCCCCCCTCCCTTCAGCCTGTTGCTTGACACAAGCCTCCCTGGCATTTGGGGCCATCCCACCCCCTCCCCAGCGCCCATCACCATCTGCTCGCCACAACCCCACACAGCTCGGCCCCGGTCCCTTGTCCACCGCAGATCCACAGCCCTTTGTGCCATTTTATCCCCTGGGCTGTAACTCTGCCGCTTGCCCCTCGCTCCCTTCTCCTCTCCCGGAAAGGCGAGAGGTGGGGAAGGGAAAGGTTTCCCCAGCTCTGTGCAGAAACGTTCAAGTGTGTCAAAAGACAAAGCCTGTCCCCTTTGCAACCCACCAGCTGCTGCTGCCACAAAAGCGGGGAGAGGAGGGGGGCTGGGAGCACGGGGGGCACTTTGTGACCCGAAAGGAAAAACCTTGAGAAAAGAACAGAATAAATATCCCCTCCTTCCGCCCCTTCTTAACAAGAGGGGACAGAATTAAACACTTTTGTTAAGTGAGGGGCTGTCCCCCACACCAGTTAACACGGCTCCTGCGCCCTGTCCTGGTGTCGGACTTTAACTCACTCTGTGTCATGTCTTTCTCTCCGTGGGCAGAAAATTCAATTAGTCTCGAGCAAATGCCTTCCTAAAGGACACAGAAAACGAAAATAAAGAGGAGAAATCTGCTTTCATCATGTACAGAAAGAGGCTTTGAGGGGGAAATACAGATTAGGGAGATGAAGAGGCAGGTTTAAGGCTTTCGAAAGGGGTTCTCTTCTTTTCTTTTCTTTTCTTTTCTTTTCTTTTCTTTTCTTTTCTTTTCTTTTCTTTTCTTTTCTTTTCTCTTTTTTCTCTTCTTTCTGTTTTTTTCTCTTTTTTTTTTCTTTTTTTTCTTTTCCCTCTCCTCTCCTCTCCCTTTTTTATTTTTCCTTCCTTTTTCTTTCTCTTTTCTTTTGGTTTGCTTGCTTTCTCTTTCTGTATTCCTCTCCCCCTCCTCTCTTTCTCTCTCTCATGCTCTTTCTCTCCCTACACCCATCTGATGACCCAAGCCTGTTCCCACACACACCACCGCTGAATCAATCCAAACCTCAATGTACGCAGAGCTGTGTTCGTCTTGCTGTGACTAAGACTCCAAACCAGCCCTGGGTTTTTGCCTGTCTATACAGCTCCTTCATCCAGGTACAACAATAACCCACTGCCAGGGAAAGGGCAGGATTGATGTTGGGAACACTCCCCTGCTGGGACACCCCTCCAGCAAACGCATGGGCATGGAGATTTCTATAAGAGCCTTCTGGCCATTAGCGGCCACTGGAAATCAGGGGAAACACTGCTGATGGCTCAGCGGTGAGGAGCACAGTTTGGGCACTGCGCCGGGGACACGGAAGGGCTGGGTGCCTCCTCCGTGGGGCACTCAGCAGCTTATCGCAAACGGTAAGAGAGGCGAGCATTTCCCGGCAATCACGCTTCCTGCCCCTTGATTGCAGATGCTGGTGTCTAATCACCACTTCCTTCCCTGTCTCTCGCTCTGCGCTGGTGCTCAGGGCTCCTCTGCAGCCCAGGGCAGGTTGGCATCATCTCATCCTCCACGTTCACCTCCCACAACTGTTTTTTCCCCATGTCGTTTACCTCCTCCTCTTCCAACAAGTTCATCTTTGGATTCTGGGCTTGGTCCTCAGCTGCCAACACTCTGGAGTGAGGGCTGGCTCCTGATACTGCTGCCTGCCAGAGATAAGAGCTAATCTCTGCTTTATGGCCGCAAATACAACTTGCAGATCAGAATCTCTGTGCGGAAATCAGGACTGTACAAACAGGGAGGGAGGAGGGAGGGGGGCTGGCAGCACATCCCTTTTACTGAAGCTGTTTGTTGTTTTCTTGTGGGCTTGCCCCTACAAAGTGCCAGGCTTTATTAGGAGGAAGGTAGAGAGGTACAACTCCAGCAAGCATTGGGTGAGAGGGACCTAACATGTTGGTGGGGCAGAAGACTTCACTTTTTGACTCATCAGAGGCTGGGCATGGGGAGTTCACTCATGAGCTTTCCTTGAACACAAGCTTCTCAAAGGTATGAGGGAGAGAAGGGAAGAGAGGCACTGTACTAAATGATAATCTGATTGCATGACGAACTAGCTCACAACAGTCCTGCACTGACATTTTAAGGCATTTCTGGTGTCTTTCAAAGTCAAGCCTTGGGAGGGAAACAATGTAGGAATTGCCTGGAAAAGAGAAAATCTGGCTGTCCTTCCTTCCAGTACCAGCCACTGCCATCTCTTTAGGTGCACTCAACATCTGGTAGGAGACTTCGGGTTTTTAGCTTGTATTCTTCTCCCTCAAGGTCTCTATCTCATGAGCTCCCTGACACACAAGCAATGGATATGCTTGACTCTTTCTGCTGCCACTGTTTCCATTGCCAAGACCACAGCGACAATGGACTGGACCATTTTCAGGTTGCTTTTGGAGACAAATGTGTAGCTGTGGCCTCCCAACATTTGCCAGTTGGCAAGAGGATGAGTCAAGTCTCTGAAGTGCCCAAAGACAAGACCACACGGGATGGAGTAAGGAGACAGCTGAGTCCCAGAGCAAAAGGGTGGAAGACTAGGAAAAGAGCAGGAAAAAAAGACAGACTGCAGAATGAGAGGGAGAAAATCAGCTTGGACACAGAGGTTTGTGTCTTGGCTTTTCCCTATGTTCAGGTCCTCTCAATCTCAGCTCGCTCTGGCCAAAAGCCTGAGCGGAACCATTGAAGGAACTGTGCAAAAACAGTACAGCAGCTCTTGCAGCGTCTGCAGAGACGGGTGGCTGCAGCACTGGTTAATCAGTTACTAGCTCATAGCCCCGAGCTCCTGCAAACTGCTTTCATCTCTGAGCCAAAGGAAAGGATGGATCATTCCTCAGCAGCTTCCTCTGCAACATCTGGGCTCCGCAAGAGCCGGCTCTGCCTCGCCAGGAGCTGCGCAGTGACCGCAGCCACCCCGGCACGGGATGTTCCCTCTGTCCGGCGCTGTGGATGCATCCAAGGGGGTTCTCAATCCTGGCTGTAGTCTCGGTGCCACCAACAGCTGTCATTCTGGCCCTGATTCAAGCTGTGGGTCTTTCCAATGTGGACAACCCAGCGCACTCCAGCCTCCTGCCCCACTGCTGAGGTCTGAGGCTGTGCAATACCTGAGGCTTAAATAACCTAAAGAGAGGGATGGCAAGCACTACCTCACACCAAACCCCTTGTGGTCATTGTGGCCTCCTTAACCATTGTTCTCCTGAGGTCCTTGTTTTCCCTCCCTTTAAATAACACTTTTTCTTTCCTGCTCTCCATCCCATAAACAGAGCTACAAGGATTCACGCTCCAAGGAAAAATTCCCACTCCTGTTCCCCTCACAGTCTGATGAGACAAAGTAGAAGAAATGTTCAGAGGGGAGAAAAAAGGAGCTGGTTTTGAAATGAATAGAAGCTGCTGGTCAGGCTGCCACCGAACAGACAAAGGCTTTCCAGCATGTAACTGCTTGTCTATGCAGGGAAATTAATTGGAACAGCTTTTCCAAATTAGCTGCATGTGATAATGATAAAAATAATAAAAACAAATAGTGGATTAAGTTAAATTAGGAAAAAGCAGCTTTATTCTGGAATAGGCGTGTCCACATTCCAGCATATTTTATTCCA
Organism: Caloenas nicobarica; assembly: GCF_036013445.1. Lineage (NCBI taxonomy): Eukaryota > Metazoa > Chordata > Aves > Columbiformes > Columbidae > Caloenas > Caloenas nicobarica. The sequence continues at coordinate 4,939,348 of NC_088258.1, read as the reverse complement.
CTATAGCAGCTTTGCTTGGCTCCTCTGTGCCGACAAGCCCTGACACCAGCCCTGCGCTCGCTCCCTCTCCTCCTCTGCAGGGCAATCCTGCCTGCTTGTGCTCCCCTCCTGCTGCCTGAGGCTCCTCCAGACTTTTTCCTTCAGGCTGCCATTTTCCAGCACTTCTCCCTGCCTGAAAGTCCTCTGGGAACCTGGCCCAGACTGTCTTGTGGACTTTTGGTGTTTCTCATCCCAGTGAAGGCTGCTCCCAGCCCTTTCCAAGTGTGCAAATGACCCTGCTCTCCTGCTGTCCCTGCTCCCTGCAACAGCCTCTCGGCCAAATTTGGCATCATTCCCACTTTGAAAATTCATTTGGGTCCTTGGTTTAGCATTCAATCCCTTCTGCATTGCCTGCAGCCCTGAAAGCTGGCTCCCCTATCGCACAGGCAGCTTGTCTGCCTTCAGCTTAGCTCCTAAGTGACATTTGCACACACATAGAAAAATCCTGGATTTATTTTGGATGGGGAAAGATGAGAATTTGGCACGCACAACCAAGTAGCGACCTCTCTGACCACGCTACATTCGCAGAGCCTGGTTGCTGGATCCCATTTCATTGCTGCCAATTCCATGGGCTGTCTCCATTGGGGTGAGCAAGAGTGACTCCACTGACCGTACGGAGCTACAACAGTTTGCATCAGATGAAAATCTTGCCCTTTGTGTTAGAAGAAAGACATAATTTTAATTATCTTGACATGTTTATCACTGTGAGCCTGGGCCTGTTATCTCCACGGGTTCATTTTCAAATGTGCAGAGCCACGAGAACACGATTGCCTTTTATTAAAATCCTGCTTGAGGTATTCCTGCAGCTGCACTTTGTGTCAAAGGATAAAAAATGTGCAGAGTGACTTTCCTCGCATTGTTAACCGGGAGTAGCTGTTGTGTGCTGCGAGCCATTGCCTGCACAATGGGGCTTTAGCTATTACAGCTAATTTATGGGTCTGCATGTGTTTGCCCTGTCAAACCTTCTTGCAGGGAGGGTTTAAAGCCATTAAAAAATGGTTTGTGTTAGTTTCCCTAAAAGTTTCTTTGCTGCGTGGACTGAAATGTAAGAGCTACTGTTCTGCTGTGCATCATATTGAATCTCGGTCCCTCCTGATCCACACAGCAAAACTGGGACACATCCCAGGGGCCTGGATCTGCCCTGTGAGAAAGGCAGCATCACTGTTACCCCGTCCACCCATGGGATCACATGTGGTTTAATGAGTTGCCTATCATCACTCAAACCCAGTTACCCCATTGCTGTCTCCAGCGTGCCCAGAGAAAGACCCTATTGACTCTTCTTCTTTGACCCTCATTTCATTTCCATAAAGGGCTGGGTTTTTTCTTTTTCATTGACATAGTCCATACATATTTGGAAAAGACTTCAAACATCTGCCTTGTTGTCTGATGTGTGACCTGCCCAATTCTGCATCCATCTCACTCTTAGATTGACCCAAGTCATCCCTGCAGATTTCCTTCTCCCCATTTGAACAGCTGGGTAGTTTGTATCAGATATAGTAAATCCTTGGTGAATCATTATTGTATCAGATATAGTAAATCCTTGGTGAATCATTATTTATATTTATTATTAGCCGCACCAAAGTGCTCAGGCATCCTAGGCATGGGGTCCTTGACCAATGCACAGAAATTATTCTCTCTCTCCCACCAAGTTTTACGATCGAAGGACAAAACACAAGATAACTGGGGCTTGTCAAAGAGCCCCAGACCATAGTGTCAGCCAGACTCTAAATAGCCTCAGCATCATCAGCAGGGCTAAAAATAAGTCTAGTTAGGTTTATTTTCATTATTATTCTGCCAGAATATGCCTTCTCTAGCTCATGGACTCACACCAGCCCTGCTCTCAAAGCTTCCAGGAGCAGCTTTCCCTCCTCCTCCTCTTCCTCATCCGTGTCCTGTCATCCTCATCCCCTCCGGGACACCCATACGCAGCCTCCCGCCAGCCCGGAGGGACCCGCAGGTTTCAGTAGCAGATGGCAGCCGCGGGGGCCAGGTGACCTGTTAAACCACCACCGTTCACTGCCCACGAGCCCCCGCCAGCCCGGGGCTCTGTGTTTATTTGTCTAACACGACCGAAAGGGCTGGTCCCTGCTGGCCCCACTCAGCTGGCAGCCTTCATCCCGGCGATGCTCGTGCTTTCCCACCTGGATCATGGTGTCGATCCCCAGGGCCAGAAGCATGTTTTCCCCAGACAGCAGCTTTCTCTGCATTTTTTTTCCCAGGGTCTATATAGTGCAATGCGGGGCTGTCAAGGCAGAGCCCAGTCAAAACCAGCTCCAGCAACACGGGAAGGAATAAAGCAGCAAGAATCAACCCAGGATAATAGTTCTGCACCTTGGCAAGCCCAGGAGACCATCATGTGGGGATGGCTTTGTCCCTTCCATAGCTGCACTCAGTTATTTAGGGCAACATTTAGGGCAACATCTGCCGCTGCCTCATGCTGGTCCATGGGGACCCGTCTTGGCCTCCCAGTCCAGTGCTGGGTGATGAGGGACCCTTGCTCAGGCGGGTGGGGAAAGTACTGCTGGCAAACGGCAGAGTGAAGAGAGAGGCTGGCAATAAGAAAGAGCCAATGGTCACAGGGAATATGCAGGACGGTAAAAGCACACTGTGATGTGTGATTATCAGGAGGAGGTTGGGGAATCAAATACAGCAAGTGGGTTATGAGAAGGTGAAAAACAACAATGTGGCCAACAATTCTTAATTATTCCTACAACAATAAGGGGAAACTAATCTCCAGGCTGAGGGTGAAAATTTAATTTTCCCCTTCAGTCCCCTTCCCATCATTCAGCTGAGTACAATGGCACAGATGCAGCCTAGGATGTTTGTCCTTCTCCCGAGGGATGCCTGTCTGCTCTGGTGTGGCAGAGCCCATATCCTGGGGTAAATGCCCTAATCCCAGGGCCAGAAGAGGAGATTCCCTTGGTGGGCTCCCATCTCATGTGCCTTTCAGCTCATTGTCATGATATATTTAAGTAGGAGCATTGCAAGTCTCACTAGCACACTATGGTGCAAGGCACTGTACAGAGCTGCTCTGCCAAAAAAACGTTTAGAGTTTATAGAGCAGGCAAAAAGCAGAGGGGAAACTAAGGCATGAAGCAGGGACATGACATGCCCAAGTCTGCTTGGCAAGGAGCTGACGGAGTCTTGGTCTTGGCTATAACTCACTCTGCTGCACTGACAACCCCTATGGCAGCGCTGAAGCCGAGCTCAGCTCCGCTCACATCATCAGGCATGATCATCAGAGGGAATGTGGGGATGCCATGGGGGCTCATCCCATGGCCAATGCAAAGCATGACACCATGTGAGAGTAAGTCTTTAAGATGTAAACCCTTTTTCCCGCTGGAGCAGAATTGTTTTCATAGCCACTTCCTAGCACATCTCAGCCCTCAGCCTCTCTGTCCTTTGCTTAATTAACTCCAGAGCTTGTATGCTTTTCTTTTTCTGGAGAAAAAAAAAAAAAAAAAACAAAAACAGAAAGAAAAGCAGAGAAGAATGTAATTTTTAAAAACATCCCCCGCCTCCGCGGGGTAGTGTGGGTCTGCAGCCCCGCGGCTGACTTCCTCTGCTGTCCGCCCCCGCAGGACACCGGCGCTGGCCCAGCTCCCCCACACACAGATGTGGGCTTCCCCCGGGCCCCCGGCGCTGTGCTGGGAAAGGCTAAACCTGCCACGGTCCTTTCACAGCTCTGCTGAGGATGTCACCCCCCACCGGGGCATCCCCCGCACTTTGCATCATCCCTGGAGTGGCAGCTCCCAGGGAGTGGGAAGTGCTTCATCCCCTGCTCCATCCTCCCTCGGTAGGAAGGATCCTGGGTAAATAAACAGCAGCTGCTAGTGAATTAGATCCGATGGCTTTTTCCCATTCTCTGGCCGGCTCTGTGATTGCACCCAGGTGTGGGGAGCTGAGGCTGGAGGCTGAGCGCTGAGATGCTGGGACAGATTTGGCATCATTCTGCTTGAACAGCATTGGCTGCAGCAAGATGACTCCGGGCTGACCCTTGGTACAGACGGCGAAAGACAAGACCCCTCGGGGCGAGAGTGACCGTGCCTCGAGCCCACAGGCTGTCTGCACTAGGGAGGCAATTTTGGGGGAGCTCATGAGGCTGGTCACCATCCCCAGCGCCCTCTCCTCCCATCAACCCAACTCTTGTGCCCCACTCCACAGAAGGTGGTCCCTATCACATCAGGCTGTGCTGAAGCCAGCAGTAGCCTTCGAGCTCAGTGCAAAGTTGGTTTAAGACACAGGAAACCAAACTCAGTTTCACTTTGGGCTGTTGTTTTTATTTTGAATGCTGAGCTAGACCTACAGATCTGAGAGCAACTCAGGTTCAAGGGCTTTTGTGGTGTGGTCTCCATCCCTGCCTGGGGAGCCCTGGGGGGATTCTTGGTGTTGCCCCCTGGTGCGGATGGCAGCCCTGGCCCCTCTGGCAGCACATCGGAGCAGCAGGGATTCTGACTGAAACGAGGAGTGAAAGAGTCATCGTAAGTCACCCTGCACGCAGCAGCTCTATGCTCTCGCATGGGGACCCATAGCACCCACCGGTGAAAGCGCAAAGTTGCATTTTCGCTCACCGGCATGGGGGCTTAATCACAGGTGAAAGGAGTCAGGGTGGCCCATGAGACACGTGTCCCATGGCTACACCCAATGCCACCTCCTCTCCTGACACCCATGAACTGCCCTATCTTGCTGCCTTTGTCACACCGACTCCTCCGGCAGGGACACTCCCACACTGGGTTGCAAACCAAAACTGTTCTCCCTCTGCAATGCCAGTGTTCTCACTGAACCCTGACAAAACCCAACATGTCCCAAGGCCCACTGTCCTCCCGCCATCCAGGAGACACTTTTCAGCCTGCAATTTGTGTCCACCCTGGCAATGGCATGGCACTGCTCTGCAATGAATCACTGTCTGGTGCAGACAGCATCCCTCTCCATACCACACCTGCCACGCTTTGGTTAGCCCTTCCCCTGGACAAGCTTTTCCCCCTCCCTTTGAGAGTGGCTCTTTTCAGCTTCCCATGAAAGGAGCCTGTTCACCCCGTGATGGATTGCACCTGATTTCAATATCAATGAGGGCATCGGCTCTGCCTGTACAGCCCCAAGCAGCCTGTTTAGCTGAGGTTTGTTAACAGGGTCGCCCTCCTCCTCCTCTGCACCGAGGAGCCAAGGCAGTGGCTGATCCCATCCTTGGGAATGGATTGTCTTGCCAGCGGTGCAGGCAGCACTGGTGATGGGTATGTGATGCACGGGGCAACAGAGACAGGGATGGCCTTGCAGAGGGGTTTGCTGAGGGCTGTGTTGGAGAAGGGTGGTTAGCACAGGCCCTCCACCACTGAGCATCCCGCCCGATAAGCCTGGCGTTGCCATGGTGCCTCCTTCCCTTCTGCTGATTTAAAAAATAAATAAATAAATAAATAAAGAAAGAAAGAAAGAAAGAAAGAAAGGAAGGAAGAAAGAAAGAGGAGAAAAAATATGATCCTTGCTTTTCTCCCAGCCTTTTATCTCCCTCTGTAAGGCTGTTGCTTTGAGTTCTATGTCGAAAGCATCCATTGCTAAAGGAGCCAGAGGGTGCCATAAATTCAAGCGGCCCCAAGCAATGCCTCTTGCCCCCCACCCCATCCAACCAGGCATCTTTGTTGTTCCCACTGGCTATGATTTATGGTCCTCAAGCCAAGGGCTGTTCCCAAGAATGCTGTCGCCCTTGTCCCCAGCCTGGCGGACGAGTCACTGAGGAAGCACTGGGTACGTTTTGGCAGTGCAATACCTGCCCCAAAACCAGCAGCCTTGCTACACAACGAATGTAGCCTGAACAGATGCCTGCTGCTCCGCATGTTGCTTGTCCCGCAGGGATTGGAATCGTGATGACAGCCCCCTGCTAACCAGCTTTTTAAAGCTATCGCGTGTTTCAGAGATCCTGAGCTTAATTCCCATCACATGGGCCAAAAGGGTGTCAGCTTCCCAGCAAGGTGCAGCATGGCCGGCAGCCTGGCGAGGCTGTGAGCAGCTTCCTAACTGCCAAGCTGCTGTTCACTGAGAGCATCGTATGGGTTTCTTCAGCAATAAAAATCCCCTGCTGTACCAATATCTTATCCGAGAGAGCAGAAAGGGCAGAAACTCTATTGATACCAACCTCCTGCACTGAGAAAGCACAAATGAAACCATCCCAGAAAAACACATCCTTCCAAGCCATCCTGGCTGCTGTGTGTGGTCAGACCAGAGCCCAGATGAAGCGACCGGAAAGTCCCATGGAAAAGGTGAAGAACAGCGATGTGAATTACTCAGCCAGCTCTGGCTGGCCCAAAGGGCAGTCCCCTGCTTTTCCTCTGCCTGCAGCCTGCAGAGTGCTTAAAACCATGTCTCTGTCTCTGGGACTCTAACACAAATGTTGAGACAGAGTTAGCGTCTTGTTCCCTCCTCTCCCCTCCCTGGGGTTTAGTTAAGCTTTGAGTTGTGGAGAAGAGAAGGAAAACAGAGGGAGAGGGGAAGCAATGCAAATTCTTAAAACAGTGAAGGACTCCTCCAGTGCCCTGGGGAGCTGGGAATGGGAATGAGGGTATAATTTTCCAATGGAAAAACATAAACCCTCCCGATGAGCCAGAGATATGAGTCCCTCCACACGAGGTCAAGGCAATCTGAAAGTTTGGAGCAGCCAGATGGCTCATCCTCCTCTGCAGTCTCCTGGCTGTGTCCCTTCAGCGCCCAGGCTTCTGTCTCACATGTCCCTGGCTGAGTTTTGGGTTTCTGTGCTAATGCTGCTCCCAGGGATGCAGGCCAGAGCCTGCGGTGATGCCAGTGTAGCTTCTGCAGACTCTGTTGCTGGGCTAGCAGCAGAGCTATCCTGCACCAGCTCTCACCAAGACGTGGTTAGTAAAACCTGACACCCTGCCTGTTACCCTCCTTTTATTTATTAACTGCCATCTGTTGTCACACACAACATAAAGTGACAGCACAGTTGATTGTGCTGCCTCCAAGCCCTGTAGTGACACGCTGTGACAGCACCCTACGTGACGAGGGCACATCTCAATCTCCCACCATGCAGCACCTTCACCACGGTCTCCATGCAAGAGCTGGGGTGGCCATCCAGGCTCGGTGTCACCCTGCTGACAGCAGGTGGGATGAGTTTTCCACTTCTCCCTGACACACGTGGTGACAGCGGCTGCGAGGGCACGGGGATGGGTCTTTTGTATTGCTCATCCCTCCTTTTCTCATCTGACCAAGTCGAGCCTTTACCCCTGGACTTCTCTCCCTGAAGCAAGAGAAGGCTTTTTCTGGCTTTTGTTGAAATTAACTTTCAAGGCTGGTGTTAGGCAAACAACTGGGAAGGTGCCAAAGCTCTTATTTTGGAGACCCGGTCTCCGGCGGAGCCGCGGGGGCTGTTGGCAGCGAGGCGAGCAGCTGCGCAGCAAGACGTTGCATCACGGAGGTGGATATAGGTGCGGCCCCTATGGCGGGCTGTTCGTGCCTTGGGGCTACTCTTTACTGTGGTGTCTGACAGATGCTGGCAGGTAAGGGCTGGCCAGCAGGATCAATGCTTGTCTGAAACACAAATGCACACCAGAAAAAGGTGCCGGGAGGCAGGGATGGGTAAGCACGCTGGAGTCTTCTTGACAGCTGGATTTCCTGTGCTTGTGCCAGCTCCCCACCACAGGTCTCTCCCCAGTCCCTGTGCAGCTCCTGGGGGCCGCTGCACCCCTGGAGACGATGAGTTGGAGAAATCCAGGGTACAGCGAGGGGTCTGCAAACCTCCCGCCACGCAGGCAGCGTTCCCAACAGATTCGCCCTGGTGCTCCCCACCAGGGAGCGACTGCGAGGGGGTGGAGGCTTAGAGCAGAGCAGCTTCAGCCCTCAACTAGAAACTGCGATGGAAATATCCCAGTAGGTCTCCAGCAGGAAGGTAAAAGCCCTTCTAAGCCCAGCTCCTTGCAAAGGTTGCCCCGGGGTCTGGCTGGAGGCTGCCTCAGGAGCTAACCTTGCATGGGTGAGATGTGCAGGCGCCTTCTGCACCCACTCCATGGCCTCCTGCCAAGCCGCAGTCCACAAAACAGAAGTAGATGAGATCGCACGAGCCGTATCTCTGTGGGTTTTCCAAGTGAAGTCCTTGGAAGACTAAATAGGGTTGATCTCTCCCCTTTCTTCTCTGGAAATTCCCTATGTGTTTGTGTTTTTCCATCCAACCTGCACATCGTAGCAAGGAATCTGGTTTCGGTAGCTCCTGCCCTCCCGGTCTGTCCCTTGTGGGAACCGCGATCATGGCTTGTACGACGATGACGCCAGGTTGCACCACGTGCCCATCGAGTACTTTTGGCAAGTTCTGGAAGTGAGTAAAATTGAGAAGTAAACACAGGACTGACGTATAGAGACAACCCTAATGTTTTCCCGGGCAGCTTTGTGGTGTGCAGGGCATCAGCGTTGTGGTTAATTAAACTGTTGTCTCCATAGCAACCAGGCAGGAATAAGAGGAATTAAACACTTACTTTCATTTCTAGTGGCAGCCTTCATCCTGAGATGAAATGGGAACCAGCCCCTCTCCCTGCACACACGGCATCTCCGGGGCAGCTTCTGCAGCGGGAGAGGGAAGAAAAGACTGCTTGTTTCTCGAGATGCCCTTTACTACTCAAGCTCCCTCTACGTGGTTTTATTCAGCTGCATCTTACACCAGGCATCAAACAAGCCCCAGACCATTATGTGCTGAAAGCTTTCCCCGTGGATAAAGCTGCTTGGATCTGCCTTGTGTTTTCCAGTCCATCTCCCCAGTGAGACAAACAGACAAGTTAAAACAAGCAGATTTCGACAGGGCCCAGAAAGAGAACGGTGGAGGATCTGCCAGGCATAGAAGAGCTGCCTCCCCTCGCTCCCCGCCCTTCCCAGTGGAAATCAGGGAAGGTCGCTGCTTTCCCAGCTCCAGGCATGGGGATTTTCTTTCCCATCGGCACCCACCGACCCCGATGCGAAAGAACCGGTCCACAGCAAGGAGGAAGAAACTCATCCCACTGGTGGCAGGGTGGGGAGGTGATGGGGAGCTGCACGATGGAGCTCCAAGCGAGGGTGGGGACTTTGCTACTAATGCGAGCTGAAGGGTCATTAGGCGAGGGCTGCACGCTGCCCTGGCATCCCTGCGTGTGCAAGCACATCCCCCCTGCTGTTCCCTCACACCCAGCCCCGAGGCATCCCCAAGGCTTGGGAAAGGGGGGCAGGGTTGGAGCGTCTCTTTCCTAGAGGGAGGTTTCCCCTTATCCAGGGCTGGAGAGTTTCTCCTTTGGCTTACAATGGTCCCCAAGAGGGGATTGCCCCATCATGGAGTTGAGCTTTATGGTTTTGGGCTCTCCAGGGCTCGAAGAATTGCATCCAAGCCTGGCAGCAGCATTTACTCACTAAATGACCCAAAAAATGGAGTTTGCAGAAGAAAGAGTATTAGGTGAGAGGTTGGTCTAAGCGTGGAGGCAAAAAGAGAAGAGACAGCACAGAAAAAGGGGGAACAGGAAAGGGGAACTCCGCGGGGCAAAAAGGCGCATTTTAAGGTCCTTTGGAGAAGACGGTCTTCACCTTTATCCAGACCAACCACTTAGTCCATAGTTCTGAAAAATTCTGCTTACAAAGCTTGGCCCTGGAGCTGAGCTGCTTGTTGGAGAACAGGCCTGAGTTCAACGAAAAATGTGCCCTTTTGTGGGGAACCAACAATGTGCAAATCCAGGTCAAATGCAAATGCAGGGCTTCAGCCAAAACAAGTGAGGGAGATCATTTGGAAGATGTTGAAATATCTTGTTTCAACATTTTTTCAAAACAAAACTTTTTTTTGGCTTCTTTATTTCAAAACAGCTTTTCCTATTTGAACAGTGCTGTGAGCCAAAAGGAGAAGAAGGGTTAAAAAGGTGCAAAAAAAGGCCCCCCAAAGGGAAGAAAACATTGTGGGTTTGGTTGGAGGGATGTTTCAGGTTGAGCTGAACTGACTATTTTTTTACATCTTGCCAACTTTTCTCCCCTTGGTATTTTTTTGGTGCGGAGAGCGAGTGGAGAAACCTCATCCAGCAGGGCACCCCTGTGAACCGGGGATGGAATTTGCTATGCAGCCACCCCAGATACCCCTCTGCTGCTTAGAAAACCTCATTTTTCCCTTCTCTCTGCCAAATTTTAGGGGCTGAGAACACAGCATTGCACGGTCCTGTCTGTCTGATGGGGCACTGGGCGAAGAGCAAACATTTCCCGAGGTCAGAAATCCCCCCGGGTCCCCGAGGGGATCCAGCTGCTCCATCTCAACGGTCTCCCCTCTTCCCTCACCCCTGGCATCACTCTGTTTTTCCACTCGAGCATGTGAAGCCCAAGCAGGGTGAGGAAGAATATGGCCCTTTGTGTGAGCTGAATATGGGCCATGTGTTGCGCTAATGCTGCCGACGAGCCTACCCCAAGCTGCACATTCAGCCCTAGATTAGCGCAGCTATCAGGACGCATTTAGATATGGACGATTTCCTCCGCCGTTGCCGACGAGCGGGGACAGAGTGTGGGAAAGCTCTTCTCCAGGCGTGGGGCCCTTCTCTCACCCATCGTTGCCCAATCCCAGGGCCGGGGGCCGGTTGTTAATCGGATTCCCACTGCGCCGGGCAAGATACAGCAGCGGCGTGTGACCTTCCCAGAGGTGTGGGGCGGCTGAGGAGCCCTGTGGGAACCAGGGCGAGGAAGGCTCTGGTAGAAAGGAGGAGATTTTTCAGGGTTCAATAGTCAAGGTCTTTTCCAGCAGGCCACCATGCCTTGCAAGCTCGAATCCCACCTGTGATGTCCCCAGTTCCTGACCCCCCCCACTTAGACAGCCCACCTGTTAACCCTTGGTGGCCTGGGTGACTGGAAATGAATTTAGAGGGACAGAAAATGCATAGGGGAGGTAGGAGAGAGGCACATGTGGTGCTGCCGTAGAAACTGCATCGCCCTGTGGCTGTTAATAGGTGGGAAGCCTCCCTGTCCAGGCAGGAGGGCTGGATCCAGCCTGGATCAGCAGTTGCTCACCTGCTATGTTGTGGGCTTCATAGCACTGAGCAGCACACAGGTGGCTCATCCCCATAGTCCAGATGCTTGCCAGCCCTGCCCAAAACTGAGGTGCTACGTGGGAGCACCCTGCCAAATGGGACTGATACTTTCTTTCTGTCACTGGCAGGAGTAGGGGCAATAGAGAAGTTATGTGGCTTCTTCCCAAGGACTACCCGGCAGGTCCCTGTCCCCACTAAAATGTTGCTGTTTTGTGCAAACGTATGTCGTATGCTGTTGCAAAGGTATACTATCGCTAGCAACACTGTGCAGGCAGGACGTTAGCTGTGACCGGTGGGGCAGACCCCTGCAGACCCCAGCACACCCCAGACTGTGTCCCCCTCTCCCAACAGCAAGCTGGGGGGTGACCAGTGCAGGGATGGGCTGTGATGTGGACCACAGCCACAGCGACCTGGCAGCAGCCGCGATGCCTCCTCTCCACCACACCCAATGTGCCTGGAGCAAGCACTGGGTGCTTTTGCCGCTGCCTTAAGGATGGGGACCATCAGGATGGTTCATGGAAACCTTGGTTGGGGGATGGGGCTTGGTCAGCTCATGGGAATCAGCAGTGAGGGAAAGCAAATCTCTGCAGGGACACTTCCAAAGCAAGTGCCAATCCCGCCACCTTATCCTTCCATCCCTGCGGTGTCTCCGCACCCAGTCCCGTGCTGCCTGCAGCTTCCCTGCCGGGAAGGGGTTCTCACTCCTCACCTTCCCAAAGTGGGAAGGAAGGATGGCAAACTTCACACCACCATGTCAGGCAAGCTCCCAGCACACCTCCGCAGCATCCTGCCTCTCCGCCCCCGTGCCTTCTCACCCACCACCTTCTCCTCCCTCAGATGTTGCTATAAAGACATCAGTGGCAGTAAAGAGGTTAATGTGTGTGGGAGGAGGAGGCGGGGGAGAGTGAAGCGGTTCCCATGAACCGGGTCCAAGGTTTTTACAGCCTCCTTAGCAAAGCAGAGCATCTGGCCACGGGGTTCATTTGCCTTGGAGCAGATGGTCCTGTCCTCCATCCGTGCGGCCGGGCAGGCGGGCGATGAGCTGTGGCTGATGCTGAGCCCCAAAGAGCCTTTTGTCATTTGGAGATTGCGCAGGAGACAGGGCTGAGCTGCTCGGAGGGGGAGGGAGAGGGGCAGGAAAGAGGTGCCTGGGAGAGCTCTGAGATGCTCAGTCTAAACAGGCTTCTGTAGGTGGTTTGTTTTTTCTTAAAGCCTCCAGACCTCTGTGCTGAGCCCTTCACCCAGAGTCCTTAGCTCACAGGTTGTCACCCAGCACTGCTCTGCCAGGGGACCACTCTCCCAGCTACAGAGCGGCACTGGGACCTCCTGGCTGTCATGACACTGAGTGCACAGGCACCAGTGCAGGGAGGAGAGGCCACTGTGACTTTGGTCAACCTGCCTGGGCATGTCACCTCACTTGAAGGAAGGTGGGCACATTCAGAGCCATGCGTTTGGTTCTGCCTGCCTCGTCATCCTGCCCAGGGATGCTCAGCTGGAAAAGGCTGGGACATCCTTCTAGATGAGGCCTTGAGGAGGCTGGAAAAGTCACATCTTTTGTCGCCTTCCCAGGGCCACAATGCTGGGCTCCCAAGCATGCCCTGAGGGCTGTTCCGGGGCTGCACTTCCCACAGCAGAGAGATATACCCCCAAATACAGCTGCCACATTTGCCACGCTGCTGAGCAAGGTGTTTGGTGGAGAACACCCTTGCTAAAGATACCACAAAAAAGATTTATGACCCGATGGTTTAAGGCTGTAACCAGAGCTGAACTTAACAAGCTCCTGGTTTCCTAAGAGGAGTCTTCTTCCAGTACGCAGAAGGTTTCCATGCCTGGGGCTGCTGGGCAAGACTGGAGCACAGTCCTGGAGCGGAGCGGAACCTCAGCATCACATTTGATGTACCATGAATCATGCCTCTGGTTCATTTTCTCTCACGTGTGGCATCTATCTGTGGTACCTGGAGGGAATGCAGGGCTTCACATCTGTCTATGCTGGAGAACAACCTCCTTGCCTATCCCCCTCTGAAGAGAGAGTTAAGCTTCCCTATTTATCTGTATCTGGGCTTGCAATCTCTAACAAAATTTCTCTGCGCTGTCTCCTCAGCAGCTGTGACATAATTATTGTTACCAGAGATTTAAGCAAACCCTGCTTTTTGCTCTCCAAGCACTACAGCACTTTCTCATCACTTCTCCCTGAAACAGATCTTTCCTCTCCCAAATTTCTGCCCTGCAGTTGAGGACCTGAGGTCCTTCTCTTGGATCCTTTCCCCTCCTTGGAGAACTTCAGACCATGACACCACTTTTTTTCTCCCCAGCCTCCTAAAACAAGAACCCACCCTCAGTGATTCAGGATGTTATATGATGATTTTTAAAGATCCCGCATTGCTGAGGGTTCCTGAGACATCCTCTGCTCAGGGGGAGGAGGATCAGCTGTACTGGTTCCTCCAGGCTTTCTCCTGAGCCTGGCCTGGAGACCCCCCTGCACTGCCATTCCTCTGGGTCCCTGGAGGTGGGAGAAAAGTCTAAAGTCACCAGGGACTCCAGATGGACCCACATCATCCCTGCTGTCCTGTGGAAACTGTGTCTTCCCCTGGCCCTTTTACAAGAATACTGATGAAATCTGTGACTTTGCCAACACGCTCCTCAGCCCTTCAGGTCTCCAAGCTTCCAGGACAGCTGTGAGTTATTCTAGGAGAGCCTATATCCTCCCATCCCACCGGATTGTCCTACCTTGGCTCCACCACGTCCCAAAGGGAGGACAATGCTAGCACAGATCTTCCTCTGCAAGCCTGTTTACTAGAGGATGGGAGCGATTTTCCAGATGTGCTGGAGGGAAGTGGCTTCATCCAGGGACCTGCCCATCGTGTGCTTTGTATCCTTGCTAAGACATCTTTTCCTTGCACGGAGGATGCATGTGTTCGGCAGCCGTCCCGACTCGCGTAAGCCTGGACCTGCTCCCAGACACCTCAGTCAGGGCCACGTCTGATGGGCTGCAGGCTCATGTGTGCCGAGGCGGCTCGGGAGAGACCAGCCTTTCGCCATCCTCACTGCTGTGCTCCCCAGCTGCTGCACGGACATTCCTACACATCCAAGAACATCCCTCCCTGTCCAGGGACACAGCAGCAGGTCACATCCCCATCCTGGATGGCAGCCACCCTAGCAGCATCTCCCAGCTGTGTGTCCCATCATCTCCAGAAATGCTCGTGGTTTCCTGCCAAACTCAAGGTGCTCAATCACACCGAGCCGTGAAGGGCTACCTCACAACCTGGCAGAGGATTTCTCTTCCCAGAAGACATAGAAAGGAGCCAGCTTGGTTTAGAGAACTGAGATTAATAAAAAAGAAACGCAATGAGCAGAAGTGCAATAGGAAGCGAGTGTCTGGGTGCTAAAGACAACAGGCGAAAGTCAATGGCAAACAGCTGTAGTGCAGATGCTGAGCAGAACAGAAAGCCTCGGCTCCGAGGGCAGACTGTGACTTACCAGCAGATGCAGCTGGGATGAGTAAATTGGTTTATCACTAAGGGAGGAGGTCATTTGTCACCTTAGGCAAAACCAAAGCGTCACAAATGAGAAACTGCAAATTCTCCATGACATTGCACCGTAGCAGAGAGAAACCACAGATGATGCCGAGGAGAGCAGCCAGGACACTGGAAGAGGAAACATTGGGCAGGAAGAGAAAGGTCTTGATCCAACTACATCCCATGTTTAGGTTTAAGCAAGTAAACAGTCCCATTCATGTTCAAGTGCTTTAATGTTTTATTGGGCCAGGATTTTAGAAGTCATGAAAGTCCGTATGAATCCAGAGCAGAGGCTCAGCTGAGAGAAGAAGGAGGAACCGATCAGTCAGCACGAGAAGGCTGGAGATAAGGGATCAGTCAATGGCTGGTTTATATCAGCGAGGCTTCACCAGGGTTACGCAGCTCCTCAGCAGATAGGAGCCAAAAGTGGCTTTACATGGAATAAACGCCATTAGCAACTGTACTAAATCAGGCATTTTAATGGGACTGGGGAGGGGCGGGTGTTGATTTCTTTGAGGAGAAGAGACACAGCAGGCTCCTTGGACTTGCCAGTGCTCTAGATGTCATCCCATCCCAGACGGGCAGGGTCATGGAGCAGCCAGGCTCTGTCAAGGCTGGATAGGGCTGGGCATCCTTGGACGGGACACCCAACAGCAGAGACTGAGGACAGATATCCCTTCCTATGTCTCTGGGAAGCATTTAGCATCACACTCCTGCAAATTCCAAAGTGGAAAAGATAGCTGGAGTCAGATAAGCAAGTGTCTCCCACTTTTTGCGAGAGGCTGTGGGTGCTCTGCGCGCAGGGCCAGCTCTTTCAGGCCATGCCAAAAGGTGCATGGGAGGAAACAGAGAGAGCCCTGGGCTTCCTTTTGAATATCCCCATTCGTTGCTGAGTTTTTGAGGTTGTTGCTGCTCGCCCAGTGCCCTGGCAGAGCCAGGGATGGTGGCATGATTTCCTTGTGTTGCCTCCTTCTTGCACATGCAAGGCACAAACTCATATTTGTTTGTATAATAGTGTGCCAGTCACCATCCATTCCCCAGCTGTGCATATATATGTGTGTATCTCACCCTCTACATCTCCATGCACAGGCTCAGGGACGCTTGCCAAGGGCACAGGGCTTCCATCCATACCTGCTCTTTTGAAGACATCTGAGTAGAGAAGAGAAAGCGCCGGGAAGCAGATGTCAACACAATCTCCTCATTAGAGATCGGTCCCTCTGGACTGCAGGAAGAGCCGCCCATCAGATAGGTCAGGAGCACCGGTGCCTTTCGGCATTGTCCTACCGCTCCGGTGCTGAGCCATGCCGCGGGTTCCCACAGCTGCGCTACAATGGACGCACAACAGGCTCCTCTGGGGACAGAACCTAATCTGAGAGATACCGAGGCTGAGAAAGCTCTTCCTAAAAAAGACACAGTCAAAAGCTCTCGGATGCCCTGTGTCCACGGATACCCGATATGCC
This sequence comes from Caloenas nicobarica, assembly GCF_036013445.1. NCBI lineage: Eukaryota > Metazoa > Chordata > Aves > Columbiformes > Columbidae > Caloenas > Caloenas nicobarica. Next base: position 4,923,322 of record NC_088258.1, on the reverse strand, counting down.
CGCCTGTGGTATGATTACCTCCAGGCAGGCTTTGTCCTCTCCAGCTCCCCTGAATGTCACACTTGTTCCCAAATACCAATGCGGAACAATGTGGGGGCACACAAGGAAAAGCCTCCTCTGTCCCTCCCAGCCTGAAAGTAAATATCAAATACCGGTGCCAAAGGGGAGGGAGGGGAATGGTGAGAGAGGAGACAAAAAGGAAAAAGCCCAGAGTTGAGAAATGCCTCAGTGAAACTGGGTCATGGCTATAGGGTGACAGGCAGAGGAAGGGTCCCTGTTTTTGGGGAGGGTGAGCAGACACTTCTGCCCACCTCCTCACTGCTGGTGGCCTCGCAAGTAGACAGGGCTGGAGGGTGCCTGAAGGAGAAGGAGAAATGTGCCGTCATTTCTCCATGTCTCTTCAACTACCATTCATGATATTTCATACGAGGTGAGGTGCTTGATGCTCCCCATAAAATAATTTCTTGGCACGGAGAACGGCAACTGCAATGAGATCCAGCAGAGGTTGGAGGGCAACGGGTGGTGATGGAGCATACCATGCTCAGATCCTTCTCATGTCACTGTCACTGTCACTGTCACATCACCTTCCTGGCTTCACAGGGTCTCCTGAAAGGAAGCCCTCCCAAATTACCCCAATTTCCAGCCCCTTCACAGCACACGTGGATCCAATACCCCCTTCCCCAAGGACTGCCCAGACATGAGCTGGAAACAATCTGATTTTCCATCCTTATCTTCCCTCCTCACTGCCGGTGAAGTCAAGCCCTCTTCAGCCCCCTCCTTCCTGTAGGCCACACATGGATTCTTCCTCTCTCAACGAGTCCCTTTGTCCCTGGAAGGGGATGTGTGTCCAGCTGAACGTGCCGCTGGGCCAGTGGGCTGGCCACTGGCTCTCCTGTGTCCTCTCACAGATGGGGAGATGGTCCTCCCAGCGTTCCCATGGTCCTTGGAGTTTAGGCAGCACAGGCAGGAGTCGGGTTTTATCAAAAGCTTGCTGGAAATGCAAATAAACACTGTCACAAATGCAAATCCTATCAGCTGTGCGTTGGCTTCAAACAGCCACAGAATGTCCCCATCCTCTTCCCCGCCCGAGGGTGGAAGGAAAAATTGTCTAAAACCACATGTTTGTGTCAGCACAGCCGTCCTCGCCCCGGCACCCCAGGGCCACTGGCCTCAGCAGCACATCCATGTCTGGGCCAACGCAGCCAGGGCAATGGGGCAGAAAAACAGGTTTTTCTACAAGTTCAAGCTCAAGGTCTGACCCAAACTCATTGGTATTACAAGCAGTTTTTGTCAGACTTTGGTGCAATCTTTTAAAAAGACACAGGGAACATGGGAGGAGACAGAGCAGCAGGACCAGAGGGCTGATGAGTTTGAGAAACGAATCTGACCAAACACAATGGACTGTAATCATGGCTTCCTCCTGAAAGACATCCCTCGTTCTATAGTTAAGTAAAAAAATAGTAATATTTCAAAGAAACTGGAGAAGTTACTCAATACCACATAGGATCCTAATGGGAGATCCCCTGTGAAATCCTGAGGGCAAGGATGGAGGCATGTCCATAGTGTCCTTGGAGCAGGACAAATTGGTAGGGTGGACCATAATGGGAAGTCCTCTGCTTTAAGCAGTGACCCACCAAACAAGCCAGAGCAGGGCCAACTGCTGAAACTGCGTTTTGGAGACATATAGAGGTTCATACATTGCAAGAGTTGATGGAAGACTTCCTGCAAAGAGAAGACAACCCAAGGAGTAGCCCCATCTGTTGCCAGACGGCCACACAGGGAGTGTGGCGTTGTCTCACAAGATAATGAGATTTATTCTCCTTTTTTTGATCGGACATCGGTTAAGGCTTCCATGCTTGTGAGGGCACCAGGGGTTCAAAGGGCTGAGGGGACAGCATGGAGCAATGGCTTCACCCAGAGATTTATGCATGCTGTTTGTCTTAGAGCAAGATCAGTATGAACATCCAGCTGCTTGTGACCAGACCAGAAGGGCAGAATCCATCAAAACTGCCAAACTGAGATGAACTCAAAATAAGCTTCAAGACCCCTGGCATATCAGGAACCCAAACAAACGGTGCTGCCAGCGCTGGCGGGGCCGCAGGTCAGCTGGCTGCTCTCCCAGCAGTGTGCCTCGCAGTCCAGAAGATATGAGCTCACCATGCAATGGGGCTGGAGATCAAACCCAAGCCAGGAGGGCAGTTTGTCTGTCTCGTGCTTGCTCTGACAGCGAACTGGGGCCAGTTTTGATACTCGTTCAAGAAAAATGGTTGTTTTGAGTGGATGCAGCTGCTCATTCCTCATGCTTTTTGGGTGACGGCCTCAGTCAGGACAACCCAATGGGACTTTGCCAATGGCGCTGCGTGAATCTAGCAGTACTCCCTTGGAAATAAAGCTCAGCTGTAGGTGCTGTGAAGTGGGATTTGCAGCTTAGGAGCCTTCGATGGACTGAACTCACCGCTACTGAGTGATTTCAACCCAATATCAGGCTAGTAAGCCTTTGCCACCTGTATATGTAAGGCAGGAGGAGGAGCAGGGACACGCGCTTGGCCGGCTCGCTGCCTCCAGGAAGCCTTCACGCACTATTTTTGCAATGCTGACCTCATTGCTCGTATCAGACTGCCCTTTTCCAGCTTCCTCTCCCTGATATCTGGCTTTTGCCCCGTATTTCCTCGCGCGTTGAGCAATCACCTTAAGCCTCTCTCCACATTTCTAGGATTCTTGTTTACCTCCCCGTGCGGTGCGGGGCTCTGATGGGGCCCTGCCTTCCTGTCCTGCCTGGCCAGTTCCTCTGTTTACCTATAACACAAATTATATTTGTTTGCCTTTTTTTTTTTTTTTTAATCAAGAGCAAAAACTCGTTACTAGGGGGGAGACGTTTTCTCCTCTCCTTTCTACTCATTTCTCCATGGTCCCAGCCCTCTTCTCCAGTTCTTACCACCTGCAAAGAGCTTTTCTTCTGCCTTCACTGTGGGCACCGTCTAAAATTTCTACTGACAACAGAAATTCCCAGCTCAGGAGAGCCTGGAGTCTCCCAAAGCTTCTAACTGGTCCCATACTGGCCGCTATTGTTTATGGGGAGGTAAAAACTTCAATCCCAATGGGACACAGAGGGGAAATGAAAATCTCTTTGCCACCCCCATCTCCCTGCACTCCCCCATTGACCTCTCTCCCCTCCGTGATCCCACACTCTTCCCTCACAAAGCGAATTCTTCCTGGATTATATTTTAATATCTGCAAAGCCTCAAGTTTGAAAGAAAAACAAATGTGAAACCAGCTCATGAATTTTCTCAATGTGAAAAAAAGAGAAACTACCTCCGTCACTCCTGAGAGCCTGTATAGGAGCCACATGAATGGATTAGGGTGGGCAGAGCTGACAGCCGGGCACTCTGTTAGACCTGGGATTGAGATGTCAGGAGCTTAAACTGAAAAGAAACGGGACAGTTGCACAGAGCAAGGGGAGAGCACGACATCAACCATCTCGGGAGCTTAATCTCTCTTTCTCCACACATTTCTGATCCATACCCCTGGCATTATATGATGTGGGCAAAAATGATTAGATGGCACTGCAGGGTTTCAAGGCTGGGGAGGGTGCACGAGCAGGAGCATGGTCCTGCAGCCTGGAGAAAACCTGTCTGCAACAGCATCCCACCCTGCAGAGGCTGGAATGGAGCTGGGAAACAAAGTCTTGCTGTTCCCTGAGCTTTTCTCTTTTGCATTTGACCCAGTTTGGGGAAATGGCAGCTTGTCTGTGCACAGCCCTTGGTTAGGGAAGTTCCAGCCCTGGCTGGCCCCAGCTCAGTGCATGGGTTCCCTGCAAAGCCCTGGTGTGTTTTTCTGTTTTTCAAAGGGATGGGGTTGTTACAAAAGGGAAGCAAGGTGAGAGATAACGATATAATACGGTTTCCTCTTCCCTCTCAGCTGCCAGTTTGAATCCAGCCCAGGTCGGTAGTGGAGGATGCCGTTGCCACTGGGTCCAGCAGCGTGTGCAAACCGCACAGTCTGGCTGTGGTCCCGCTTCCTATGGGGCAGGTGGACACTTTCCCTCTGTGGGCTTGGCACGCTCCCTGCACCCTGTTCCAGATGAGCAGCCAGCGACCAGCTTATTCCAGAATAAAAGTCATGTTATTCTGAGTGTAAAAACCAGGGTAACTATTCTTGAATAAGTCCTTTCTCCACCAGAGTAGAAAACCCACACCCAGGGCGCTGTTTCTAAATGTGGCTTGCAACACCAGAAATACACCCAAAAGAAATGTCCTTGTCATCCTTAGATCCTTCAAGGTCAGGGAACGGGGAAAAAGAGGTCCCTCACAGCACAAAGGACAGAGGTTGTTCTGCAGCAATGAGAGGAGCGATCACTTTGTCGAGGACACCTAGTCCCTTCCAAGAGTACAAAATGCGTCGCCTCCACCCTTCCTGACACAAACCTTTCTGAGCCATGGGGAACAGGAATAAGGAGTTTCCTCATTTTTTGCTACCAGGTTTTGATGACGGTCACTGACCTAAGTTTTTACGAGGTGACAGGGAGTATGCAGAGATACGGCAAGGTTCTCCATCACATCTTGGTTTCCCAGCCTACGGTATGCTTGCTTTGCTTCTTGGATCACCTTGTTACAGCAGGATAACGGTTGACACAGGCTGTCCTTGAGTCCCAGGGTACCTCACAAACTGGGACATCTGCTCCCAGAGCACCCAGTGCAGTGGCCAGGCTGGATTATTATCTCCCCTCCCAGATGGGAAAATCAATTCTCAGTATTTTGACCCTGTTTCCTTTTTTTGTGCAAACCAGTCTAGGTCTGAAGAAAAGCTCTTGGCCATTCTGGGTGTTGGGAGCATCTTTCCATATCCCTTGGCTGGGGACTTCTCCATTGGGCTCCATGTGTGGGACAGACCTAGGGGACTGAGGCAGGGACACTGGCTTGCGGTACACTTGGGCTCTGCCTTGCCAGCAAGTCCCAATGTCACCTGGGTGTCTCAGGCACCCTGTCACACATACGCGGCAGTAACTTCAAGGAAACTGCTCAAAACCCCAAATAAGTGACCAGTGCTGGGCATCTTGGGGGTTGGGCTAGAGCACCTTTGAAGGTCCCTTCCAACCCAAACTTTTCTATGATTCTATGATCTTGGGGTGAGGTTCCAGTGCATGGGAGGAGCTGGAAACATGTGTGTTTGGGGGGGGGGGGGCGGGGTTAGTCCTGCAATAAATATCATCTGGGGTTTTCTCTATGACTGACTGATCTGGGAAGAAATATTCTCAACTCCCTTACTGCCGCAAGGATTTGTTCTGACTTGTCTGTGCTTTGGGCTTTAAAATGTTCTCTTCCCAAAGGGATCATCTGTTCTTGGTTAGCTACCCGCAGGCCACCCCACGGTGCCAGTGGATTTCAATGGCTAGAAGTATTTGTCATAAAAGGCTCGTAACTCCCCAAAGGCTTTAAAACAACACATTTTAAGTGAAGTTTAAGAAGTGGGTCCGAGTGCTTCTGAACAATTCAATCCTGGAGCAGCTGGGCTGAAACTTATTCATGTTGGAAAAGCATTTCTGCATGTGCTAATATTGCAAGAGCAAATATTGACTTGCAAGTATGGCATTTGCATCTATGAAGAATTCTCTCTCTTTTTAAAGTTTTAGTCCTTTTCATCTGGAGCCTTTCTTCTGAATAAATCGCTGTTGTAAATTCCAGTGTTTGTTAACATCCTTGTCCTCAGGGTGTGGGTGTGCCCTGATGGGCTTTCAAGGAAACACACAGAGAAGATCACCCTTGTTATACTGGGACAGAGAATCGCACATTTTCTGGGGAATGCTGGAAGTTTGGGTTTCTCATTTTCAGCGTTTTTTTGTATGTGCTCATGATTGAGCTTTATGTGGCTAATTCCTCTTTCATTTGCAGTTGTTGCAAAATGTTCCCTATTTTCAAGAAATCTGAAAGGTAAAGGTAAGAGCCTTGGGTTGGGAGGGAAGCAGAGCCCAAGCACATCCCTCATCTCCAGGACAGCTGGAAGAAAACGCCTCTTGCATGATCTAGGCGGGTGGCTTCTTGCTGATTGCTCTCACGGGGGGAAGGGGTGTAGTTGGGCAATGGAGGAATCCCTGGCGATTTGCGTTCACAGGGAGATGAAATGCCTCCAGGAGCTATGGATCAGCTCCATCAGGATCCACTCTATAAGATGCCGCACTTCAGTGTCAGGTTAATATAAATTAAGTGGCTTTCTCTGCCTATGAAAACACACAGCCAGGATTAAGGCTTCTCAGAGGATTCTATGGAGTAAGGGACACTCTGTAAAATGGATGGGGAGAAAGGGAAGGAAGTGCTAATATGAAGCTCTGCGCACCCACCCCTGTTTACAACACGGGGAGTGGCATCACCTGCAGCCCAGCGGCGAGGTGAGAGGGGCAGAAATGCTGTGTTGAGCCTTGGAGGAGACAGTGGCACCTGTAAGCAAACCCTTTTCCCCCGGAGGGGCTGTGCTGGGGCCCTGCTGTGTTCCTGAGTTTGCAGTCTCAGAGGAGCTATTCAAGGGAAAAACCACATGCACATTCCTCAGCACAATGGAGCCCAGTGCCAGAGGATGCTGTGGTCCAGGCGCATCGTCCCAGGACCAAGCTGTAAAAGAATACCTGAAAGAGGAAGACTATAGTTAAACTTCCAGTTCCCCTGGAAGGTGGAAGACAATAAGCAGCCACCAAAAGGCATTTCCTGTCCATCTATTGTTTCCCTCTCTGAGTCTTGATCAAACTTTGCACATGCTTTGCAAATGCACAGACCTTCTAATTACGGCACCAGGTGAAGACCTATGCACATCCTTGTGTCCATGAGCTTTGGAGCAGTCACCGAGCAGCTGGATGAAGGTGTTTCTTGCAAATGTTTTCTGCTGGCGGCATTTCTCCATCTCACAGTTGTCCTCAGCAGCCTCAAGAGCTGTCCCAGTCTCTCACTCCTATTCCAGGTGCCTGCACAGCATCAAACCCACTGGCACAGAGCAGGGACTGTTCCCTGCCTGCTCTCCCATCAGAGCACACGTAGCACACGTGTCCTCTCCAGGACAGGGCACCCAACCTGTCCTCCATCTCTGCCTGCCTTTATCTCATCCCATTTCCTGGCCCCAGCTTTTCTCCCCTAATTAAATGGTAAAAACACGTGGGATGCAGGCCAGGCACGAATGGTTTCAGCAAAGCAATTTCAGCGAAGCAATTAACCCGACGTGAGTGAGGAACAATTAGCGCTGCTCTCTGGAATTCGGCCATTGTGCGGCTCATTGTATATTTTTGCCTTAAAAGGGGGCCAGCGTGTTGGGAGGAGGGCGAGGGCCCCCATTCGCAGAGCCGGGCTGACATTTGCACTATGTTAGTCATGCTACATGTCAACATTTTTGTGAGCTTTCCAAAAACAGAAATTCTAATGGGATGTTTTAATCCTGTCTTCACCCCCGCATGTCCCCCCGCTCCCTTTCCCTGGTTCAGCTCCCACCTCCCTCCTCCTCCTCCCTGCCTTGCACAGCACTAATACCACCCTCTCTCGGCTTCAGCTCCCGGAAACCAGGCAAAGCCAAAGCAGTGAAATTCCTATTTAAACTAACATCACATGAAAAATGAACTGCTGCTTTTAATCCCTTTTGCAGAGGGAATGGGAAAGGAGCAAACAATTTCCCAGGGGTGCGGTGGGGAAGGGGCTTTTGGAGACCACCAAGGCAAGCTGGGGAAACTGGTGGGTGAATATTGACTCACTGATCTATCTTTGAAAAACCACTCAGCAACTTCATCAGGACACTCGAGGGGCAAGGAAGAAGCCGAGAAGCTGTGGGGGCCCAGAGAGAAGCCAAGTTCCCTGGAGACAGACAGCATTTGGAAATATCCTTGAGGAGTCTATCGCGGCTGGAGTGACACACGTATCTGATATGGATTGGATGTAGAGGGTGAGATATCGCTGCTCCTGGGTGAGCTGTGGGCACTGAGATGCTCAGGTCCGGGCAGAGAGTTAAAATGCATCCCTGATCCTCTTCCTGACTCCCTGTACCCAGGAGGTTTTGGAGACCTGAAGCCGTGGGCAGGAAAAGAGTGCCCAACGTACCAGTTAAATCTAAGCAGTGAGTGCTAGCAAGCCTCCAGCCCGGGCCAGCTCTCAAGCTCCATTTGCTCTCATGGTCAATACCAAATGAGAGACCCGCAGCTGGAGACACCCTGCACCCAGCCCAGCATCCCTGGCCAGCAGCAGTTCCCCCCTCCATGGCCTTGCAAAGAAGGGGGGCTCCTGCCCACCAGCCAGGGAATTTTGGGGTGCAAGAGCCAGGTCTGTGAGGCCAGGAGCTGCTGTTGGAAGGAGATGCACAGGATGCAGGCAAGCAGACAGGTATCCAGCTGATTTCACTAGCTCAGGTTCCCTTTCCCTCCTGTTTTTACCTTAATTCCATGGTTTTAGCGTTAAAAATCCACTCCCCAAAGGAAGGAATGGCAAGGTCCCTTTGCACCCCTCATGCTGCCAAAACTCCCTCGAGATCTACCTCGACTGCAAAGCCCCAAGAGAGACATTAAATCAGCGGGGGCCACCACACCACCCCCCTCCCCACTTCTACCTCCCCTCTCCTGGGCTGAATAGGGAGCATGAGAAACCAGGCCGGGTGGGGACGGCCCCGTGCCCCTCGCTTTCTTTCAGGATCAGCGTGTCTACGGGGCCACTTGTGTTCCCCAAGCCCATCTCCCCCCGCAACACCGGGGGCTGTAATCTGGGGGCAGGGGGCTTGGAGATGGAGAAGAATGCGGGAGCAGGGAGGAGGGGGACAGGGACTGTCCCCTCCCGTCACCGCCAAAGCCCCAAATTCTTAGAGCTGAAGGAGTCACCACCAGATTCCATTCAACTGACAGAAAAGAAATCAAATCCTTTTAAAGAGAGCCCACTTTCCCCGCAAGAATGCTCCCTCGGCCTTTTGTTGCAGGGCTTTGCTCGCTCCCGGCAGCCCAGAGGAAGCTGCTCCAATACATTAACCAGTTTAACTTGCTCGTGACCCCCTCAGCCCAGCGCACAATGAAGCTCTTCGCCCGCTTTTTTCCCTGGCTCCTTTTCAGGAGCTAAATCCCCCGCTGTTCCCTGCTCGCTGCCTCTCTCCCTCAACCTTTCTCAGGCCTCTGCTTCAGCCCCAGGAAAATAATAATGTTTTGCATTTGTATAGCCCCCCTGGCCCCGCGGGATCTCGAAGTGCCCTGCATGGATCGCATCATGTCCCCCCACCTCACTGAGGGGACCTGCAGTCCTCTGAGATGGAGGGAGAAAGCAATGCAGCGTCTGAGGCCACGGACGGTGGATGGGGTTTGCAGCGGGTCCCGGTGTAGAGCAGTGCCAGAGCTGGAGCACATCGGGTGACGATGGGGATGGGGACAGTTTAGCATCAGGAGATGGATCATGAGAACCCATTGCGGGAGGATGGAGCGGTACTGACGTGCTCCATTCTCTGCAGCCACCCCGATGGCACCGCTGGACCCTCTCTTATGAACGCAGGAAGGTTTTATTTTCCCGGGATGGCTAAAAAACCTAATAGATGAAAAAAATGAGCCTTCACACTGGTCCTGAATAGCAGAGCCCATCAGACAATGGGAAGTTAACCAAACCCAGGCCGGGAGCGCAGGAGTCTGCCGCGGGGCACTGCCGCTTTCCTACCAGTAATTGATGCAAAGTCTCTTTTGTGCTCTCAGAAAATCCCAGAAAGAAAAAGCGGAGAGTGAGAGAGGGACCATGGGCAGGATCCAGCTCCCCAGCCACCCTCCTCTGATGTCTCCCTCGCACACCTCAGCCGTGCAGTTGGAGCAGCAGCCACCTGGCAGCTTGTCGGGGCCGAACCCCGTTAAATACCCATGACAATATGATGACGGCAAAGTCGGTGCCTGACAGAGCTTTTAACCCCTGTCCAACGAAGCGCATAAATTGTTCCAGGCGGACAATGCAGCTTTGCAGCCTGAGCACGGCGTTTCTCTCCAATGACCTGAACACTTTATTACTGGGGATTTATTAACCATTTTCAGCAACCCTGAGAACCTGGGAGCCTCTTAAGGACCACCTATCGAGGACTAGGGTCAGGCTGTGAGCGGAGGGTTTAAACCAATTTAAACTGACCTAATACCACAGTACATCTGTAAGGGAGATGCCCCACATGCAGCCCTGGCTCTGGGTTGGTGCAGGGCTGAATCCAGACAACTCCAGTGGAAAACCAGTATGGGATTTCTGTGAGGTTAATTTGCAGTGGGGTGGGGTTCCTCTGCAAAGGGCATATCCCTGAGATCCGGGGGACTCAGGCAGCAGATTCTGGCTCAGAACCATGCCGGTGGGGCTGGGCAGAGTGGGGAGCACTTCACCACCCCACAGCCACAGCCAGACTCACCCTACAACATCTCAGTGGGGTGAGTTATGGTCTGCATCCAAAATGGGATCCTTTTTGAGGGAGGAAGTGAGATGCTCCTCAGGGTCCGGACCTGGCACCCCTCCTGCAGAGTAGACGTGACCATCCCTCTCCTTTAGCTCTTGTATTTATGGGGCACCCAAACTTTTCTGGCACTGGGGCCACCTTGGTTAGGGTTAAGCTCTTCACACCCAGAAGAGTGGCTGAATGGCAACGAACAGTGCACAGGGCATTCCTGAGAGCATCCTCCCCATGGCAGCATCCTACTCCCTGCCCCTTGGGAACCATCCTGTGCCCACCAAGGGGTAAGCAGGGCAACTGCTTACCCCATCACCATTTCCCCAAGGGGGATGGTGCCTCACTGGGGATGTCCATGTGACAGGCAAGGGCTGAGCCAGGAGGCCAGGTACCTGGAGAGGAAGCCTGCAGGGATGCAGCTAGCAGCAGGGCAGTCCCCGGGGAGTCTCGCTCCGAATGTCTTCCCCTCACTGCCACAGCCCACTGACCCTGGCTGGCTGGGCTGAGCCGAGGGCCAGCCCTGGAAGGGGGCTTACGGGCAGCACCGGGGGCCAGGAGAGCCCTTGTGCCAGTGCTGGTGGCAGCACGGCAGCTCCGCAGACCCCATCGCATCGCTCAGGGGCTGGCAGCACACAGAGCCCGTATTGTCACTTGCCCTGGAGCACCAGCCAGGACCCCAACATGTGGCTGTGGCGTGTGTCCCTGGCCAGCACCAAGGCTGTAGAAGCAGGAGAGCAGCTGGTCGGGGGGAAAGTGCCTTTCCTCTGCTTTTGGTTCCTGGAGAAAGAGCCTCTTTCTTCATTCAGGGCTTTACCGACCAGGCTTTTCAGCTGCCTCTCGAGCCGTGGTTGCTGTGCCATTGGGTTGGAGACAAAAGGCGTCAGAAAAAAAAAAAAATTGAGACTGGAAGGCTAGGTTCTGCAGCAACAGTGGGAAATGGGGAGTGTGGGATTCGGTTCCTGTGTTTGTACAGTCTAACTGCTTTTTTTTTCTTTTATTATGGGAGGCTTCTTTGGCAGCACAGGTCTCTCCCCAGACATGAGCAGTGATGTGCAAAACCAAATGCCACAGCCTCCCTGAGCATTTCTAGCCTGGGGCCATGGTTCAAGGGCTGACCAGGGGAATGTATAGCCTAAAATCAGGAGAAGGCAAACGCTGGGGCTTGCCTGAGGAAGCAGCCTCCCTGCTTCGTCCTGCCTGGTATTATGGTATTGTTTATCCAGTGCCAGAGATGAATGGAGCACGTGACAGTAGGAAAAATGCAAGTTGGACAAGGTCCCTGCCCAAAAATGCAGCAGCCCATGATTATGGCATTACATTGCAGCCCAGGCCCAAACCCAAATCCGCCTCCCTGTAGCAGCACGCACGCTGGGAGAGAAAACCCCAAGAGCTCCCTGCCTGCAGAGAGGGGGGATCAGTGGGAAAAGAGGCCCTGGGCTTTGGCGTCAGTAAAATAGCAGGTTGGTGGCACATCCAGGACCAGATTTCAACCCAGTTTTCCTTCCCAGTCACCACTTCTCCCACTATCTGGCTGGAAAAAGTGTCTCATTTAGTGCTCATTATCTTGGTTAGCAATCACTGCACGGGGAGGGCCTTGCTTGGCATCCAAATAGTATTTACTTTCAGACACCCCTGCACTGTGGGGCTTCCCATCAGCCCTGGCTCCAAATCATGGTGCTGCACCCGGAACAAGGTTAGCCAGGTCCGGGAGCATCTTCAGGTCTCCCCGAGCAGGGGTGGGAACAGACGCCCAAGCACCCTGTCCCCAGATTCACCCACCAGGCTGGAGCTTGGCGGAAGTGAGAGGAGCGCTGTGTTTTTTTGGGGTTTGGTTGTTTTGGGGTTTTGTTTTTTAATTATACTCGGTCTCAGAAGAGACTGCTGGGAATCTGCCTGGAGTTTGGTCAGGCTGGTCGACTTTCTGGTAACCTCTTGGACACGGCTGTGAGAAAACCTCGCTGCAGCGCTCTGGGAAATGGCAGCTCAGGACACGCGGGTTGAGGGAGTGCACCCATTGCTGACGATGAAGCACCGAGCGATGCTCCCGGCACGCTGGGGGCTGCAGGGACCGGGGTACCCCCATCCTGCACCCTGCCCACCATCCCCCGGGCCTCGGTGGGATGGCAGGAGGAGCAGGCAGCCTGCCTTGGGCAGGGCACATGGGCACGGGCAGGGGATGAGCGGGGGCCAGGCGGGACGGGGCCGAGGGGCGGGCGGGACGCGCGTAGGGGGCTGGCAGGGCAGACGCGGGGGGAACGGAGCGGGCAGGCTGCGGGCAGGGCCGGGCGCGCTGCCCACGCCCCGCGTGGGGGCGGCCCCGGGTGCGTCCCTCCCCGGGCGGGGCGGGGGCGGTTTAAAGGCGGCGGCGCGGCGGGGGCCGGCGGTGGCGCGGGCGGAGCGCGGCCGGTGGCGGCGGCGGCGCGGCGAGGAGCGGCGCGGCGGGAGGGAGGATGCTGAAGAGCTGCGGGAGGAAACTGCTCCTGTCCCTCGTGGGCTCCATGTTCACCTGCCTGCTGGTGCTCATGGTGGAGCCGCCGGGGAGGCCGGGGCTGGCCCGGGGGGAGGCCGGCGGGGCACAGCGGGCGCTGCAGAGCCTGGGGGTGGCGGTGGCTCCCCCGGCGGCGCAGGGTCCACCCGGTCTCCGCAGCTTTGCCGATTACTTCGGGCGGCTGAGCCGAGCCCGGCGGGAGCTGCCCGCCGCCCCGCCGAGCCCCCCGCGGCCGCCGGCCGAGGACATCACCCCCCGCGATGTCTTCATCGCCGTCAAGACCACCAAGAAGTTTCACAAGGCGCGGCTGGAGCTGCTGCTCGACACCTGGATCTCCCGCAACCGCGACATGGTAAGAGGGTGGGGAAGGTCCCTGCGCCAGCCGGATGGAGCGGCACGGGCCGGGCTGCCGTCCCGGCCTTTCACCGTGCGGGGTCCGTGGATGCTGTGCCCCGGCAAATGCCGCTTCCTCTCTCTGCTCCCCCTGTATCGCTGGGTAGAAGTGTGATTTGGAGGCTGTCCGGGCTGTTCTGCAGCCAGCAGTGTTTTTGGGAGGGTGAAATGCAGCGTTGCAGGGTGAGTTTGGGATGGATGAGTGATGGACGGAGCCTGACCCGAGTTCCTTGCACCCAGCAGCTCCCCAAAACACACTGCTCTCAGGTCCATCCTGCTGAGTGGCTCCCACTGCAGATCTTGCCCCGAGCTGCTTTCCACTAGGGAAACTGAGGCACAGTGTAGGTATGCAATCCAATCCACTGGTGCCCGATGTGGGGTCAGGTCCCTGTGGGTGCTCTCCTGGGCTGCAAGGCCTGGCTGTGGGTGGCGTTTGTCAGAGCCTCACGAGGTGCCTGCAGTTGGGCTGCCCAAAGGGCAACTGGTTTAGCAGCCCGGGGCTGGTAGAGCACTGGGATGTGCTGAGACTCTTGGTTCTGCTGCCAGGAACTGGGCAGGACTGGAGTGGCCGGGGGCTCTTGCAGGTCTGCTCTGGCTCACCCGCACTGGGACAGTTGTGACTAGTTCAATTCTCGATCTACTGATGTCCTGCCCTGAGCTGTGGCCGTCACTCTGTCCTTCAAATACTGAAGCAAAATTAAAAAGGAAAAAAAAAAACTGTTTCCTTAGGAAATGTGCTTTGCTATCTGCTCTTAAGACACTTTTTCTGACCTTAGACAGTTTCCCAAGTGAGTTATGCCTGGTCCGAACTTTTCCATCCTACTGTCTTCATGTGTTTCCTCCTGGTGTGGAATTGTTTCTTGCTTGCTTGCAAACTGTCTTTTTTTCTTTTTTCTTTCTTCTTTTTTTTTTTTTAATCTGAATTGGCTGGGGAGGGAGGTGGGGGAGATCGACCTTCCTGTGCCTCCTTCACCCAGATCTGTTGGACCCTGCGAGGGGCTCGGCTCTTGCAGCTTACTCCGAGCATTATCTTACTGGATTTTTTCCCATGTGAATCTTGTCCCTTTTTTTTGCTCAGGTCTCCTGGGCTTGGCAGTGGCTCTGCCGTCTCTCCCTGGTACAGTTATTTAATGGAAACCTCTTTTATGCTGTGCTGTCACTGCAAGGGGGTGGTGAGTGGTGGTGGTGGGGAAACGCTCTTTGAGCACCTACAGATGATCCTGGGAATGGCTGCTCTTTTTTTTTCCCTCCCTCTTGTGAGCTCCGTCTTTCTTTTAGGTTTTTTGTTGTTGTGCTTCGTTTGTCCGTTTGGATTCCCAGAGACCCAAGGCTCGGCTCTCACGCTGTCCCCCTGGGCAAGCTAACAAAGCCCCTTTTCTCCCGGCGCAGAGAAAAGGCTTCGCAGCCTCTTGTGTGGCACTTTCCATGGGAACGGGGGAGCCGAAGCCGGCCGTGTCCAGGTCAGGTTGCCTAGAGATGAGGGCCATGAAGCCAGGGGGGCCACAGCCCGGCGAGGTGCCCGCCTGACAAGCCAAACCGCTGAGTGACGGCTCTTGTACAACACTTGAGGACAAGGAGCTGCCGAGAGAGCTGGAGGTGGCGCAAACTCCCGCAGAGCGAAGCGAGGGCTGGAGGGGGACACGTGGAGGCAGAGGGGATGAACCCGAGCTGCTGGTGGCTACTGGCTCTAGTCTTCCCATGCTGACCTGGCTGCTGTCTCTGGGAAGCTTTGGGGCACCCTGGACTCCCCCAAACTTGGCATAAAATTGGCAGGTTTTTTATTTGTTTGGGGTTTTTTTTTGCCTGCAGAGTGCAGGATTGGCACCATGGGTCTTCTCTCCATTGTTTTCCTGTCCTGGAGGGCTGTGTGGTTCCTGCATCCCCTCCTTGCCTGGCCCTGTGGTTTCTGCCCCGGGAGGGTGGTGACAGTGGGGCGCTGCCTCTGCTCAAACGTCTCTCTTGGTCTGAGTCAGGCCTGTCTCTGCTCATCCTGCCTCTCTCTTGCTCTTGTTTCACTAACAGTGCTCTGGCGCTTGTGCCGCCTCGCCAATGCTGGGAAGTTCCTGCCCAAGGCCTGAGAATTCCCCCATGCCCAATGCCACATTTCTCCTTCCTCTGACCCTCCTCTCTTATCAAACCCCATACTTCTTCCTTCTTGGCTGTTCGTGAGCCAGTCAGGAGCAATGCAAGTGCTGGCAAGGGGTTAAATCCAGCAGGTAGCTCTAGACTGGACCCTGGCTGATAGGGGGAACAGCTATTGTGTCCTTCCTTGGCTGCTCATTGTTCTGCCCACAATAGTCCCTGTTTCCTGCCCTCTGTCCCCTCCAAGACCATGCAATGGGTACCCCCTTCTCCTTCCTGCTTCTTTCTGCATGTGGAGGGCAGATCCCTTCTAAAGGTCCTTCTAAAGGTTAACTCTTCCCTTCTAAATCTGCTCCCCCAGTTGCACAACCCAGGCTGGACAGGGCAAGCTGCTGTTGGAGGGGAGCTATGGGTTTTCCTCTCCTTGCTTTGGGGAGAGTTTCCAGCTGTCTCTGTGTCATTAGGATGCTGGAGTGCAGTCTGGGGAAACTTTGCGCTTGAAAGAAAAGAGAGGGGGGGAGGAAAACGGCCATTAGGCAGAAATCCTGGAAAGGAGCGAGTCCAAACCCACTGGTTTCCTGCTGAGTCGGGTGATTTGCAGTGCCCGAGTTGCGTAAGACAAATCCCCTGTCCCTGGGGCACCCTGAGGGCGGCCGGGCGGCTCGGCACACGCCGCAGTGCCTGCGAGGGGTCCGGGCTCGGCTGCCGTCCCACCAGCGTGGGATCCGCTGGCTTCCTCCAGCTCGGCATGATAATTGCAGGCTTTGAAAAATTCCTGCTCTCGGGGCAGAGGGAATGGGTTTGCCTTCCGGAGAGCACGTTCCACTGATGGCAGCGCCCACATTTCTCTAGCACCTTGGCCAGGGTTCCCATCCTCGGGGTGGCCGTGGCAGAGTGTGCCGGCATGTGCGTCCCTCTTGGGCTCCTACCGGAGCAGCCGGGACCATGGGGGCTGCTCATCCCAAACCAGCTCCTGGTACAGCCAGCTCCCTCCAGCTCGGGCTGTGCGCCACGGGCTGCTGGGCACTGCTGAACTCGGCTCATGCGTGAGGGTCTCTCTCTGCTGGCCCCTTGGGCAGCCTGTGTGGTTTTGGGGGGTGGGGGGCCTCTTAATTGCCCGCCCAAAATGATGCCACTGTCCTCATCCATAAAAGCCCTGGAGCCGGCAAGTGGCGCGCGTGGAGCGCCAGGCGGGAGGGTGGGGGACCCTCCCCACACAATGAGCTCATTGTTTGCAAGGAGGTTATTAAAAAATTATAGCATTTAAAATTACAGTGGAGGATTCTTCCTCTTACCAAAAGGAGCAGGGGGAGGAAGGGCCCGCAGCCCTGCAAGCCCCTTCCCTGCCTCTGCGGGTCCCATCCCCTGCACCAGCACAGACCCACCCAGTCCTGGGGAAAGCCACTGCCAGTGGGGACACTGCCGTCACGGGGACACCGCCATCGTGCTGCTCCCAGCGCGTTGAAGCGGAGGGGGGATTTTCCCTCCCAACTCCTGTGGGCTGGAGGTAAAATATCTGCTGTGGGGGACACAAAGCTGGGCAGGGATCTGCTCTGGCAGCACCCTTGCCTCTCCCTGCAGCCTTTTGCTCAGCTGGAGACTGAGCCACCCATTGCCCAGCACCTCTTCACTGCCTCTTGCACCCAAGCAGAGTGGTCGTTTCTTCCTTATCCTTGGGTGGAAGGGGGTGCACACCCCCCAGGTGCCGTGTAGGTGGGCACCGGGCTGCTCCATCCTCTCCCAGAATGGGGAAGTGAGACATGGTGCAGGGGCAGGATTTGTGCACCGCAGGGTCACGGGGGTGCCTGCCCATCTGAGGTTCCCCTTTTCAGTGAGTGTGCTGCTGCGGAAGATAGGGACTGTGACGGGCGCAGGGTCTGCTGAGTGTGTGTCACCCCAGGAAGCCAGCTAGACCATTCGGCCAGGCAGCGCAGAGGGGACAGGATGACCCCAGGGTGGCCTCAGCTGGTGGGATGCCTTTTGCACAGCACCCAGCCGTGGGTGACCCATGAGCTCGGTTGGTGGGGAGAGAAATGAGTCACTGTGAAAGGAGAAATGAAGAGGAGGGAGGAAAAAAAAAAAAGAGTGCCCTCCCCAGGGGTGAGGAGGAGGTTTGGGGGCTGCTGGTGTCTGCCTGGCTCCTTGCAGGCAGCTGGGGGGGCTGACCCCATCCTGGCCATAGGGACCCCGGGTGCCTCTCGGTCCCCGTACGCCGAGGCTGCACATTGTGCGGGGCTGTATGGAGCAGTGGCAGCTATTGTTCGGGAGGGATTTGGCATCCTGTGTTTCTTGAAGCTGCAGTTTTGAGAACAATGAGGTTTCCTGCAGGGGCTGGGGGGGGCAGCGGGCCCTTCCTTTCCTACACCCTGCAGGAAAAGTTATTGCAGGGATGGCCAAGAGGTCCTGGCACCCCTCAGTGCCACGGCTGGCATGGGTGCCAAGTGGGGGAGAGGTGGAGGGGGGTGTAAGGACTTGGGGTGCTTTCTGGGAGGGAGTGTTGGGGAGGCTGCCCTTGCTGCTCTTGGATCTGGAGATGGTGGCTTGCTAGGTGACAGCTCAGTAACCATGTCCCATCCCATTCACCTCACCGTGAACCAGACACTGCTCTGATGCCCAGCGTTGGAGATGCTGAAGGTTGATCCCTGGTTTTTCCCTAGCACAGGATGGTTTTTTGTCCCCTTCCTTTCCTGACCTGTCCCCTCACAGGCTTGGCTGGCACCTCTGTTCCTTTCCCCTGCAGCCCCAGGTGAGGTGACTGAGCAGGAAGGGCACACACCCTATTCCCCCCACTCCATCCCAAAGAAATGTAGACAAATTAATTTAAAAATAGAGGCTTTAATTTCTTTTGTTGTTTTAATTAAATATCATGGTGGGGCTGGGAGGGAGATGAGGAATCCCTGAGGGCCCGATAGCCCCTGCAAGGTGACTTGCAGGGCTCTGTACCCCTGTACTGGTCCCCAAGGTGCCACCTAGTACACCCACACCAGGAGAATTACGGGGATGGACTTGAGGAGAGGCCAGAGGGAAGATGCCTCATTAGGATGAAGCCTTTTGGTGCGGGCAAGTATTAAAACAATTGTCCCTGTGGTCTATTTATAGTGGCTGAGCTGGAGGATTAGTTGTGGGGTTATTTTTGGAGTGGCTGAAGGCGCAGTTGCTGGACGGTGTTTCTGAGCTAATCAAGCAAACATTTTCTGTCTCGCCTGTGCGGAGGCTGCGTGTCCCCCGCCTTCCCCGTCCGCCTGCAGTGGGGCTGGAGCCAGGGGGTTGATGTACCAAGGTACCACTTCTCTCAGGCTGGATGAGGAAGTGCTTGTCGTGGGGTCATCTTGGAGCATCCTTGGATGGTTTCCCCCTGCCCTGGGTCAGCTCGTACCCCCAGTAGCCGCCTGACCTGTCCCTGAGCACCTGAGGGAAATGGGGACCAGCAGCGAGGTGCTGGCTGAAGGTGACCATGCACAGCACTGACCCTGTCGCACCCCAGTAGTGACATGTTCCATGGCTTCAATGAACACGGCACCCTTGGCCCTGCAGCTGATGAGCCGGTGTCCCCAGCCCCAGCTGTCCCCTCCTCATCAGCGGGTCCCCCATCCCACAACCCTTTGCTCACAGCCTTCCTGACCCCTTGGGGGGCTGACCTCTGTCCCTCCCCAAAAGCCAGGCTGTGTATTTATGAGAACTTACCTTCCCACCTCCTCTATCCATTTTTTTTTTTTTATTTCTCCCTTTCAAGCCCTAAAGGTCACTTGTAGCCTTGTCCCCAGGAACGCGCCCTCCTCCCCTCCCCTCCCATTCAGCCTTCCTCCAGCTCTGGGCTCTCCCTGCTCAGGACCTGAGCAAACACGGGCCGGCCGGGTTAACCAGCGCAGCTGTATGCTAATGGCCACTGCTGCCCGCTTAACTCTCCTTCGCTGAGTAAAGTCAACCCCGCTATTGTACCCACCTCCTCAAACAAACCACAAAACCCCAGCGTGTTCCCGGGGCCAGCCGGCTGCGGGGTGGCACTCAATTTCTAGCTCACTTGTAATTCATCATCCCCAAGGCTCAGGCTCCATCGTCGTCGTCCACCCCCCCCCCGCCCCAGCCCTTTTGTCTTTCTTCCTTTGCCCTTTTGTGCACGTCTGGTTTTTAATAGCGCTTGGCAGCTGGTTGTGGTTTCTCTCCTCCGGCTTTGTTTGCTGCCCGCTGATTGATGGCGATGCCTTTCCCAGCCCCTGTTCTCTCCTCCTGCTTCTCGCCCTTCCCCAGATCCCAGGCCAACAAGCAGCTCCCCCCGAGTCCCCCGTCCTGAGTGGCATATGCCAGCAATTAGCTGTGTAAATAGTGGAGTGCAGCTGGGAGTGCAGCTTGTGTCCCCGGGGAAGAGGCAGGGTGCTGCCTGCCACCGCGGGGGCTGTGCTGGGGTGGGCAGTGAGGGACTGTCCCCTCCTCGGGGCTGGCGAGAGGCACCCGCTGGCACCAGCTCAGCCACCCTGGGCAGGAACGGGGAGCGGAAAGGAGCTGTGGGGGTGTTGTGCAAGTGGCTGGGGATGGCCACGTGCTGTTGACACAGGTGGGGACACGGTTGGCAGCCGGCGCTGTGGGCAAACACACCTGCCTGGGCCGGGAGAGCTGCCGGGCGGCTGCTTTGGCATCCCCAGCCGCATATGCCGACCGCGCCGGCTAAAGTCTGAAGACTCTGCTCAGATCGAGCCACACTCTGCACCCGCTCTCCATCACCTGCTCCTCTCCGCACACTCACCTTGTGCTGGGGACAGCCCTTGCATCACCCCAAATCCTCCTGCCACGTGGAAAAGATGAGAGGTTGGGGATGCTCAGCATGTGTGCTGGATGGGGCTGGGGTTTGCACCCCAGCAAGGTGTGGTGGTGCATGCCACATCCTGCCAGGGCAGCTTTGCACTCTTCTCTGGCTGAGGCTGTGTTGCAGGGATGCCCAGCTCTCTGGTGCTGCTTTGAGTTTTAGTGAGGAGGAAGAAGTCAACACCAAGGACCAGGGAGAACCAAGCCCCAGTGCTGCCCAGGGATGATGGATGGCATCCAAAGGTGCATGGCCTTGGTCCTCAAAGGTGCCTTGTCTTCTGTTTCAGACCTTCATCTTCACAGATGGGGAGGATGAGGAGCTGAAGAAACAAGCACGTGAGTGTGTGGCCCTTTTCCCTATGAGTGTGTGACCTGGTTAGGTGCCCTGGGGAACACGGCTGGTGTGGAGCCTGCCCTGGGGAACTCTGAAAAAATGGTCAAAATGCCACCGGTTAGATGCTAATCTTTGGAATCCTCACCATAGGGACCTGGACTGAGAACAAGGCAACTTGTTTCATTGATGATGCATAAAGCACCCTCTGCCTGGGAGCCCCACCTGGGGACAGGTTTCCTTCCCAGCCCATCTCCTGCAAGATGTTGCTGGGGAGCACATTATTAGGGTTGCCTTTGTACCAGTTTGTTCCTGGGGTGAGCTGGGATTGATGGGAATGTGGCTGGGGTTTCATGAGAGCATTTTCCTGGCAGCCGCTCCCTGGGGCCAGGGTCAGCTCAGTCTATTCTCCCCATGCAAATGACTCCTTTTCAGGCCGGGAAGCACTTGCCTTTGAGCTGGGCAAGCAAATAACAGGTGGCCACTGTGAGAAAAAGCAGCAGGAATAGGACAGGATTTTGGGTATCCCGTCTCGGGTGAAGAAGCTGGTGCACGGACACCCCCTTGTCTCCTCCTCCCAGGGTAGCTGGTGCACGACCCCATGACGCACAAGGTAGTGTAGGGTGGCAGCATGAGTAGCCTTGTGATGTGGCTTAACCCTGCTGCATCCACTGCATCCACATCCCTTGCTCGTTCCTTCCCTTATCTCACATGGACTCAAAAGCCATTCCCCCAAAAATTCATTCTTTGCCCAAAATGATGTGGCGTGGAGACCACCGAGTGACAGGGTTTCCATTCCCCCTGGTACCCTTGGAATGCGTGTGGTGAAGCATCACCGTTCAAGCGTGGGGGAAGGTGTGGGATGCCCTGGCACTGGGCTTTGACCCCCATCTCTTCTTGCAGGAAATGTCATCAACACCAACTGCTCGGCCGCCCACAGCCGCCAGGCTCTGTCCTGCAAGATGGCCGTGGAGTACGACAAGTTCATCGAGTCTGGCAGAAAGTAAGCAACACCTGGGGCGGACGAGGGGGCTGCGAGGAGGGGGATGGTGCAGGCAGAGGCTGTTTGCATTTTTGGGGCCAAATCTCAGCATGGGGTGTGGGGAATTGCCCCAGCCTGGCGTGACACTGCTGTCACCGCAGGTGGTTCTGCCACGTGGACGATGACAACTATGTGAATGTGCGGATGCTGGTGAAGCTGCTGTCCAGCTACCCCCACACGCAGGACATCTACATTGGGAAACCCAGCCTGGACCGGCCCATCCAGGCTACAGAGAGGATCAGCGAGAACAAGATGGTGAGGCGGGGGGGAATGAGAGGTTGAGGCTGGCTTAATTTGGGCTGGGGTTTGCTCCCTGGTTGGCAGGAGCGGGTCTCAATGCTGCTGCTTCGTCTCTCTCACAGCACCCTGTGCATTTCTGGTTTGCCACGGGCGGAGCGGGGTTTTGTATCAGCCGGGGGCTGGCGCTGAAGATGAGCCCGTGGGCCAGGTAAGAGCATTGGCATTGCTCTCCAATGGGGACTCATCATGGTCCCAGCAGGGCACGGAGCAGTGATATCTTTGGGGATGGATACTGGACCATATCCCACCACCTTGCTTTCCTTGCTGGGGGTGTCTGCAGGGGGCTTGAGAAGGACAAGCTGAGAAGGACTTTGGTTCCCCCGATTGACTTTCAATTAGGGCTGGTCACCCACTGGCCAAGCCCAGATCTCGCAAGGTGTCCAGGTCCCCTGGGCTTTGCTCCCCTGCAGCTCCTCTCTGTCTCCCCGCAGCGGGGGCCACTTCATGAGCACCGCGGAGAAGATCCGCCTGCCCGACGACTGCACCATCGGCTACATCATCGAGTCTGTGCTGGGGGTGAAGCTCATCCGGAGCAACCTCTTCCACTCGCACCTGGAGAACCTCCACCAGGTGCCCAAGACAGAGATCCACAAACAGGTATCCCTGTCCTGATGCCCTGGGTCGATGGAAGGGTTGGGGTGGATGATACCATCGTCTGGTTTTGTGTTGTCACATAAAAATAGAGCATCATGGCTAAGATATTGATTGACATGCCACCAAAATGTCAGTGGTGGGGGAAAGACCCCTCAGACCATCCCTGTGGGGTGATGCAGAGTGTTAACTGGAGGCTTTGGGAAATGGGGTGAATTTTCCAGCCCACCCCGCAATGCCCCTCCTTGATCCTCGTAGCTGTGTCGGCCACTTGATCCCCCTGTGCTTCCCCCCAGGTGACACTAAGCTACGGCATGTTCGAAAACAAGCGCAACTCCATCCACATGAAGGGAGCCTTCTCCGTCGAGGAGGACCCATCCAGGTGAGATGGGGAGACCCTGTCCCCCTCAAGCCAGGGTGCCTTGAGGCCACCACCACCCCGTGCTCAGCATCGCTCCTCTCCTCCGCAGGTTCCGCTCCGTGCACTGCTTGCTGTACCCCGACACGCCGTGGTGCCCCGCCAATGTGGTTTACTAGGAGGCACGTGTCCCCTCCAACCTCGTCCCAAATTTCCCCGGTATCCGACGGGTGTGCGGGACCTGTGTGCGGGTGTGTGTCGGTCCAGCCTCGCCGCAAGGCGGATGGACAGACGGATGTCGTTGCTGTGGTATTGCACAGTGTGTGTGTACTGAAGGCTGCTGTGCGGCCCCTTGTCCCCTGCCCTGCCAGCCCGGCTGCCCGTGCCCGCTGCCCGCTCCGGCCAGGACGGTGTGGAGGGGACGGGTCCTGAGCACTTAACCTCGGGCACCCCCGTGGCGCTGGCGGGCCCCACGCCATGCGTGGGGACGGACCGCAGGCACTGCGGGGCTCTGCCTCCCCGGGCTTGCTTCTCCGTTTTTTTTGTTGTTGGGTTTTTTTTGTGGTTTTTTTTTTTTTCTTCTTGCCAATGTTAAGTTTTTTTGGTGTGTGCCTCCCTCCCTTGATTCTACCCCCAGCCCTGCTCCCTTAACCCCTCACCCTCCCCATCCTCTTTCCCAGTCCCAAAAATCTCAGCAGCGAAGCTC
The DNA here is from genome assembly GCF_036013445.1 of Caloenas nicobarica. Lineage (NCBI taxonomy): Eukaryota > Metazoa > Chordata > Aves > Columbiformes > Columbidae > Caloenas > Caloenas nicobarica. Next base: position 4,899,830 of record NC_088258.1, on the reverse strand, counting down.
TGGCTCCCGTTGCGGATGAAAGGTTTTGCTCCCCGGCTCAGTGGGCGGGCAGGGAAGGCTCCTGGCTATGGCAAACACTGCTCCAGGGTGCTGTAGAGCTGCTGGGTGCTTGATGGCTGCACTGGAGGGAGACGCTGGGGTGGGCTGCGAGCCGGTGTTGGTGTTAGCTCCATTTCCCGGAGCTCCCCCCGCCTGGCTGGAGTGTTGCCGGCAGCTTCGATCTACGCATTATTTATAGAGAGTAACATAAAAACTTTCTATAAATACGGGGGGTGGGAGAAGGGCTTTTCCAGAGCTGCTGGTGCAGCGTGGGTGCTGTTTGCACAGAGTCTCCCTTCAGTGCTGCCTCCCTGCTTGCTCGCTGGCTGGGTGCAGCCAGCGGGTGCGGGCAGCCCCACACCTTTGCAATAAAGCAGTTCACAGGGGTTGCATGGGTGTCCCCCACCCTGCTGGGGGGCTGGAGCATCCTCCAGCTCTGGCCTGGCTGTGGGTGCTGCTGGGGTGGCCAGAGCACCCGAGAGGTTCAGCTGGCCGGGCACCACCTGCAGCGCCCAGCCCAGCCATCGCTCTCTCCCTGCCCAGGAGGGATTTAGCTGGGGAGGGAGAGCGACCCTGCACCCCCTGCCAGCCCCCCTGCCTGCCACTGCCAGCCCTGGGGTAAGAGGGCCCAGCCAGAGCTGAACATTTCCAACCTGAAGCTGAGTGAAAATAGCCCATAATGGGTGTGTTGTAAATATGTTATTGAGCCAGTATTTTTTTTACTGTGCCTTTTTTTTAAAAAAAAAAGAAAAAACCCACACATTGAGAAATATGTAGATTTTTAAAATGCTTTTTATACATTTTCTGTGGATCGGAAAAAAACCAAAACAAAACAACAACCCAAACCCCAACCTTCTGATAACCTGTTTAAGAAAGAAAAAAAAAAAATTGTGATGCCTTATAACTATCACTTACCTTAATTTATATGTTCCGGTATCTGGAACATCACTCTGTGCTTTTTGTAACTAGAATGTGTTTAAAGCAATAGATGTGGGATGGGGAACCAGCATGAACAGTGTGTTCTCAGGGACTTGAACCCGATTGCTGCCACGGGGTTCCCGTGGGAGCCGTCAACAATAAAGCAGCTTTTTTTGCTGACCACAGTCACCTGGTCCTGGGCTCCGGTGTCTCTTTATGGATGGGCTGTGCTGAACACCCCTTGTTCCCCCACGGATGTTATCGCCTGTAATGAAGTTCCCAGGGATGCACTGAGGATGGATTGTGCCTGCATCCCTCTTTTTTTCCCACGGGTACCGAGATCCGCCGACCATTTGCATCCCAGGGTGTGAGGGTCCTCCACTCCTTCCCCTCCCCAAAAGGCTCGGGTAGGGCTTGGCACTTCGGGGCTGGAGTTTCCCAGGCTCGGGAGGGTGGGAGCGGGGGCGAGGTGAGAGCTGGGGGGTGAGGTGAGAGCCGGTTGTTAGCAGGGTGCTGTTAACAGCCAGTGGGCAGGCGTGTGCGTGGGAAGGTTGGGGGCTGTGTGAGACCCTTGCCCTCTCTTCACCCCCTCCACCCCCATTTTAGCCAATACCAAACACCCACCTGCCAGAGACAAGCCCCAACTTTCATGGGCTGTGGCAACAGCATAAGATCTGCCCCCCCTGCTTCTTAAAACCAGCCCTGTTTGTGCTGTAGTGGTACCAGCTTTTGCCTGCGCCATTCTCTCCTTCCCCCACCTTCTTCCACACTCAGCATCTTTTGGGTTTTTTTTCTCTTACTTTACAGTTTCACTTGAATCTCTCAGTTTTCAGGGGTTGGCCTTGCTAAAAATACAGCCTAGCAGGAAGTCAGCGTGTGCTAAAGCAACAACCAGCTCTCAACACCCACTCACCCTTCAGACAGCCCCAAAAAATCTAAAGTTCCCCCAAGCGCTGCAGACCTTAGGATGCTGTAGGTGGGGGCAACTCCACATCCTGCCCTGGGGAGCTGAGCATCCCCCTGACCTCTGAACCCCAAAAAACCCCTACAGGTACCCAAAAATCTCCCCGGAGAAAGGACAGGTTAGACAGCAAGCCCTGCAAAGCACCCGGGGGCAGGGGCCAGGGACTCTGCAGCAGGTACAGGATTTGGTGCCCCTCAGCCCCACGCTGTGTGGGGTCAGCGAAGGCGAACTGCGTCAAGCGCAGGAAGCTGTGCCACCGCCGCTCACCCACGGATTTTCCTATTGCTCACGGGGCCGTGGTTTCGGCAGCGGGGGCACTTCCCGGCAGCGGTGCCGTCACCCTTTGGGCAGGGTAGCCCTCCCTCAGTTCCACCCCCGCCAGGCAGGATGGCAAGATGCAACCAGGACAGGGCAGCACCCGTCTCGCCCCAGGCAGGGCTGGGTGCTGGGGACCTGTTTACTGCAAAACAGCCCAAATCTTGTGCCAAGTGTCCACCAAGGCACTGGGCTGGGATGTTGATGCAAGGACCACGAGCCCCTTGGCAAGGGTTAAGCCTGGGGGTTTGCTGGGCATGGTGCAACACCTAGAGGGGGCTTAAAAAAAATATATATATAATAGAAGAGAATAGAAGAAAATAAAATAATAAAAAATAACTACACCAAGCCTTCAGGAGCGGGGGCAGGCAGCACACCAGCCCTCTGGTTTGTCCCACCCCAGGCTCCCAGCCTCTCCCTCCTCCCTCCCTACTTGTGGGCTGAAAAGTAAATAAATACACGCATTAATAAACAAAAGGAAAACAAAAGCAAAGCCTGCTGCTCTCATATACTTGGCGGGTGCGTCAGGCCAGTCTGCTTTCATCTGCGCCTGGTGCTGTTGTGGGACGTCCTGTTTACTCTCACCAACTTGCAGCAGCTGATAAGGCTGCACCTTTTGGAGGTGCTGGTGTGTGGCGGTGGGATGAGGACAAGCCTGGCTTGATGGGGACACCGCCATTACGTAGGGACCGCTGCTGTTGACACCATTGTGCCCAAGCGATGCTCCAGCACCGTGCGCAGCCGAAGGCTTTCCCTGTCCCTGGGTGGCTGCAGCATTCAGGGCAGAGAGTAACACACTGGTTTAGTCATTTTTGCTGCTCCCTCTGTATTTTTTTTTGTTGTTGTTTTAATTTGCATTTACTCACTATCCTGGACTTTGTGTGAATCACGGCGTTCCCAGCCCTGCTGCGGCATGGGGACTTCTCACTGGGGAGCTGTGTGATAGGACGAACACCCGTCCTGGCACCCACGGCAGTGAGAAATATTTGAGACTTGGGGTGGGAGGGGGGGTGTCGGGAGATGATGAAACACGTGTGAATTGAGTCCAAGCACCACTTCCAGCCTCGCTGGCCCAGCAAACTGGAATATTTGTGGGAAATGAACACAAAAGTGGCCAAATCGTGGGGCCTGAGCAATGCACGCAGTGTTCCAGATGCAGCTTTGGGAGTCACCCATCCCAGTGCTGGGAGGGAGGGGGGCTGGGTCCTCATGGGGGCATGAGCTGCACCCCAGCAGCTCCGTGCAGCTGGAGGACACTAAATCCCCCACTAGCATCGTTTGGTTTGGAGCACAGGGTTGCAAAACCCTGCAACAGACAGTGATGGCTGCAGGACAACCAAGACACAGCTCTGGGGTGTGCAGGGCAGGCCCCCCCAGACAGTTCCCAGCCATCACCCACCTCGCCTTTTTTTTTCTTCTTCCTCCCATTTCCCACCCCTGCATGACCTGAAGGTGGTTAAAGTAAATACCTCGCAAGCCGTCCAAAGTTTATTTTTCTCTTTCTGACTCTTAAGATCAGCCTTGAATCGATCAAAACCAATTCCCTCCCCACAGCCTCAGCCACACAGCAGGGCCAGCTCTGCTCCTGTAGCTGTTGGGAAGCCAAGAGCGGAGGAGGAGATGAATTCAGCAGCTTAAAAGCAGCTGGAAACGCTTCCCACGATGCTGCCAGACGAGACCCCATGAAGCTGCAGCACTGTTGTAGAGCTCTGTTCCCATCCCTTCCATCCTCATCCTCAGCAGATGTGTCCCCCTCTGTTCCCCCCCACCCCCAAAAAAAAAAAACCAACAACGGGGTAGCTTCCCTGGGGGGACAGTGCCAGGTTTGTGCCTGTCCCTGCAGAGAGCAGGGGAATGAAAGCAGCAGGGACACCGCACAGCAAAGCAGTGGCACCGTGGCAGTCAGCGCTGGGTGATGCTCCAGCTGTGTCCACCTCAGCCAGGGGAGCATCCCCTTACCTAGGGGGGCACGGGATGGGCTGTTGGGTTAGAAGTGGGGGGGCCATGCTGGCTCCCTGCCCGAGCAGCCCATCCCCTGGCCCCAGAGCAGCCGTGTTTGCAGTGGATCATGAGTGACCGAGTGATTTACGGGGTGCAAGCACCAGGTCCCACGGTGTTTGGCTGGTGGGAAGAGGAAGCGAGAGAAAGGCTGCAGCACCAACATCTGCAAGACCTCTCAGTGAGAAGGGAGCTGTGCTTCCTCCCACTCCCCTCCATGGACCAATGCAGGATTAAAAAAATCCCTGAGCAGGGATTTTTGATGAGGTCATGGTGAGAAATGCAACCTGCTCCAGGCAGAGACCTTCCTGTCTGCAGAATCAAGGCAAATGGTCCTGTGGTCCCACCTGCAGCAACAGGGACATCAGCCACGGTCCTTCTGTTCTTGCCACCATCCGTCCCCTTGCTACCACACAAGGGCACAGCAACGTGACCAGCTGCTCCATCACGGTGGCTGGACCTGTGACCTGTGGTGGCCGCAGCCAGGCCACCTGTGCTGGTGAAGGCTGACGGTAAATGTGCCAGGTGGTCACGTCCCTCTGCACCGTGGTGTTGTGACCCGCGGAGCTGGTCCAGGCTGGGCTGCAAACACAACCCGGGGTGCAGAGGAGCCCTGCTGAGCCCGGGGGCTGCTGCAGCATTGGTCCCCTCGCCCCTCCTGTGGCTGCCTCTGCTTGCAAACTCTTCCAGCTGCCAAGAGCAGGACTTCAGCATCCCCATGTGGTCAGACTGATTGGAGTATCCTCGTTCAGGCTTTTCTTTCAAGCTGAGTGGTCAGCGGGTGCTCAGCGATCAGTCCTGGCCTTCCCCACAACACGAGGAGCGGCCAGGACCTCCTCAAAGCAGATGTGGTCCAGCAAAGTGGGACAGGGAGACGGGATCATTCCTTGGGGACGAGGTGCTTCAGAAGGGGTTAAAGGAGAGGAGATGCCATTCAGCTGCCTTCCTCGGACACATGGGGAGGCAAAGTCCTGACGAGACCCTAGCGAAAAAGCTGTGGCTCCAGCTCTCAAGTGCATCTGATGAAAGAAGCTGGGCACACCCAGGCTTCAGCAGCAGCAGCAGATACTGCATGCACGGTGCCACGTTCAGCAGAAAGCATGTACTATTTCCCACCCCAAGAGGTTACAGGAGCTGGGAACATGAAGTTAGTAACCGTGTCCCAGTGAGCACACCGTGGCCACCAGCTTCTCCCAGAGAAAATGCTCCTGTTAGCAGAGCTCTACACACCACAGGAACGAATATGTTTGAAAGCATCTCCCCAGGGCATCCCTCCCTGCCTTATCTTCGAGTACAGAGATCTAACAGACCACTACTGAAGGCTGATCAGAAGACAAGGTTTACTCAAACACATACTTCACCCTCCCCCATTTTCTCCCAGCTCTGCATCATTTAAGATGCTGGGACAGGGAGCGGGGCAGCCGGGCGAGCGAAGCCTGTGGCTGCTGGGGACAGCTGGCTGGAAAGCACTGGGGAGGGTCACCGGGCAGGTGGCCTTCACATGTTCCCATCCCTGGTGGGACTCCATAAACCTGGTAAAATATTTACATGCTGACACTGATGGGGGCTTTATTTTCCCTCACACCATCAGATTCCCTTGACTGCTCCAAGCCCTTTGCACCAAAAAGCAGGTTTAATCATCTCTCATCAGGAATAAGGAAGGAAAAATGGATTCTTCCTTTATAAAAATTAAAAAAATGGGGAGGCAGATCTGTCAGTCATCAGTGAAGGGAGCAAAACTGGTGTCTGTTGAGATTCACAGCCATGAGGGTGAAAAGCAGCAAAAAGCTCTCTGTGATTCTGCACTGTACCGATGGGCAGGACTTGAGAGCAAGGCTGTGGGTTTCAGCCATACGAACACGCACAGTGCTTAAAAAAATACAGCATTAACTAAGCCAGAGTTAAATCCTGGCTTAGAGCAGTCCAGCCTTCCAAGTAAACAGTACACACGCTCCCACAGGGAGCGGGACAGGACCAGCAGCACCCAGGAGGAGGGTGCCTGGGATCCCAGCTCACGACGCAGGGCTGCAGGATTCTGTCCCCTCCCAGTGGCTTTCAGACTGGCTCTGCCCCTTAGTGGTGACATCCAGGACCGCCACCCTGGTCCTTAGAGCATCACTGCGTAGCTTGGGAGCTTTCTGCTTTAACCCACAGTCAGATCAAGAGTAGTCAGCATAGACAGAGCTACCTGCTGTCACCAAATCCTGCCAAAGGGATTTTCTGTGCCCCTTTCCACCCCACAGGTGTATCCTCTCCCCGCAAAAGACCTGCGCTCCTGCGTGAGGGGCTGCTCTGCTCCCCCCGCTCCTCGTCCTGGGGGCTGAGTTTAGGCAGCAGGAGATGCTGTTCGGCTTTACCGCAGTTTGGTGGTGGGGAGTTCCCCCAAGACCCACAGTCAGTAAGCGATGGGCTGAGACTGGGGTAAGAACAGCACAGGACGGAGCCAGGAGCCCAATCCCTCGATTTGACTGATAGGATCAGGCAGAAAACAGATCAAGAGAATTACGAGAAGGCAAAGGTTTCAATTCACTACTTGATAGGGATGCAGGAGAATGGGCCTGCGATCAGAGAACAGTACAAATGAAGAACTAAAAAGAAACCCAAACAGCCTGGGGCAGGGCAGAGAAAGACGAGCCCACGCTGAGCTGCTCCAGCTCCTCATGCGATGCTACCCAAGGCACGTACATACGTGTATCTCCTGCAGACGGATGCCATCGCAGCGGCTGAGCTGTTGGTGTCCCGCCTTGTCCCCCCACACCGTATTTCCACACTACTTGCACTTCTGCTGGTGAACACGAACCGCTTGCGTCCACTGCTGCTCCCGTGCGGCATAAGCAAAGCAGCAGAGGGGCCTGGGGGTTGGCGTCCCATGCCCAGGCACCCTGCGCAGGGCGAACGTCTCCGCAGCTTGATGGCCGCGTCCCCCAGCTGCTCCAGCATCTGCTGCAGCGGCTCCTGTAGCCCCAGAGGCACCGGTACAAGGACAGCCCCGCGGCGGCACCCACCCGGGCTCCCCCCCAAACCTCCACGAGGTACAAGCCACCTCATTGTAAAGCAGGGTTAGTGCAGCTTCCCCTGGAGGAAACGTCCATCTCGATCATCTTTTCTTCAGACATTCTTCTGAAGCTGTCCAATTCAATCGTAACAGTCCAGTCTTCAAGTTGGATTAGAAATCACAAAGTCTATGATTTCTAACAGCAAGCAGATCAGGCTGAGACCTAGAAGCAAAGGAAGAAAGTAGCCCTGCTCACACATGTGCACACACTTCATCTCACACACATATCAGCACGTGTGACACTAATAATTTGATTTCTGTAGTCCAGGGCACTCACATTCCTATTCCTTCCATCCTCTACCAGCTATTAGACTTCATTGCTCTGCTGCCCATCCCCACTTCATGGATCTACCACAGTGTATCAAAGGTAACAAAAATTCAGGCAGGTTTACGAACAACAACAAAAAAAAAGGGAAAAGAAGAATCAGTAAAGAGGAATAGTGGTTTTAAATTGTTTATTTTTAAAACATGAAACCCAAGCTGAATAGAAACCACAGAAATTACATTTAGGTTTTTTTGTTTAGTATTTGCAAACCAAAAAGTTACAGTAAAAAATAGCTACATTACAATCAATAGAACTACAGAATTAAAAGTAAAGATACAAAAATGGGCTCAATCCTCTTTAACCCTCACAATTTAAAAACATTTTGGGTAAGTGCAGGAACACTTGAAAGAAACTAGCAGGTCCAAAGTTTTTAAAAAAATTATATATATTTATATATTATATATGTATATAAAGTGGTATGATATACAACCATTATGGTTAAGAAGAAAAAACAGAAAAGTTACAAAAAGGCCAGGTACATGTTCACCATTAGGTTTCTGTGCACAGTGTCCAAGAAAAAAAAACTTCCCTCTGAATGATGTGGATAAAACTCACGGGGCCTCCCGTTACCAAGGGACCTGAGGCACGCGACGCGACGGCTGGGCACCTGGACCCAGTGCAGAGGACAATGAAAGAAATGACGCTTTTCTGGGACTTCAGTGGCCTCCTGGGCAGCAGCCACTGGAGAAGTCTTGGTGTGAGATCAGAGGAGGAAGAGGAAGGAAGGAGGTGGGAATTGCATAGTGAGGAGCAATGTGGTATCAAATATGCAGAGCACCTAAGAGCTTCATGCTACAGTTATCCCTCTTGAGGAAAGGAATTTTTTGAACTTTCTGGTTGTACGTCAGTTTATGTTCCACTTTGTTGACACATGCAGCCACAGGGGCTGGGTGAGCACCCAGGAGCTCCAGGCCACCACTGACCTGTCCCTTCTCTCCCCCAGCTGGGCAACACACTCACCATCCCAGCTCAGCAGGAGATCCGAAAGCACAGATCACTGGCTAGTCCTCTAGGAACTGCTACCAAAACATCCCACGCTTCTGCTGGGCCTCCTGGAATGACTAGGGAAGCCATCTATAGCATGCACACAAACCATTTATAGAAAATGAGAGTAGGCTGTGATGAAAGAAGCCACCCGGTTAAAGGTACAGACTAAGTCTTGTTGGGTCTCTTCTCTCAAGGTATTAGATCTAACTCCATAGTATCTGCCTGGAGGGCTTTTCTCCTCCCACCCGAGATGTTCACTCGTTGTTGAGTTGGGGAAGGCTCTGGCTTCTCCTTGGTCCCCAGGTAGGAAGTACTTCAAAGACACCTCCCCTTCATAGCCAGAGGAAAACCCACCCACCTCATCTACTGGATCAGGTGGGGTGGCTAGAATCAACAAGCCAAGACACCTCTCTTTTCTTCAAAGGGCTCGGCAGGGTATTCCAGTTGCTGCTAGAAGGAAGGAGAAGGTGGGACCAGAAGCAATGGATTTATCCACACAGGTACCTGTACCTTGCTCTTACGGGTATCCACCCACTCCTGTCTGCTGCCACCCTGCAGCACTCAAAGCTCTCATGAGCGATGGCTAAGCAGCCCCCCTGAGAAATAGTTTACTCTCAGAAAGGCCAAACTTTTCATGTATTTTCAGGGAACTGCTATGGAAATCCTAACTTAGGATCACTTAAAACCCCATGCACTGTGTCCCCCTCAAAGCACTCAAATGAGCATCCTTGCATCTTGGCTGAGATGACTGTACACGGAAAATTAACACCTATCAAATGGAGAAAACTTAAAAAGGACAGGAGGGAAAGGGAGCACTCCATCCTTCACATTTGGATACATGGATGCACGCTAAAAATCTTATCTTGAACCCTTTTATCAGCACATAAAATGAAATCAGTTTAATAATACATACAGGATACAAACACTACAGTTATATTCCCAAGACAGCACAAAAAATTCACAGCCAAGTCTCGATTCGATTTCCTTTACAATTACAATGCAGTCTTGAACACTGGACACAAGAGTCCAACATGCTATTTACATTTCACATTGTGGAGATGTTTGTGTGCTTGGAAGAGTTCTCAGTTCCAAAAGAAAGTGTCACTCACACATGATGATGCAGTGGAAATAAACCAAGCCAACCAGACAAGCCAATGACCACATTTGTGCTTCTGAAAAAGTAACATGAAGCGACTTCACCAATGCAGTCACCTTCAACCAGACAAGCTGCCTTTCATCTGGAGGTGTCCAGAGGCCAATCGCATCTCCCCTGAATTCTGGACCCTTTTGCTAGCAACCAGTAAGATGAGTAATGTTCCAATAAGGTCAGCTGGGACACACCAAGTGATATGGCCTTGGCATTTGTCACATTAAAAACAGAGAGACAGTGGAAGAGAGAGAAGTCTCTACAGCTTTACCTCCTACAGCTTGAAGAGTTTGGACTCCCTCAACCATGAATGTCATCTAGAACAGATGAGTCTTCGCCAGATAGCACCTGCTGTTCACCCGAGAGGGAGGCACAGAGTCTGGGAGATCTTGGCTTTTGAAAGTCCACTCCTCAGACAAAATGTGACCATATGGATGAGACTGATTATGTCGCAGCCATAAGAATAGGCAAAGGCCATCTGTTCTTCAGCAGATCCACTCAGACCAGCCTGCAGAAATGCCACACTGTTGCTCAAGCTTCCAGTAAAATAAAATAAAAAAACCAAAAAAAGTAATAATAAACCAAAAGAAACTCATTTGTCTGTGTTTCCTATCCAGCGCTCTGCACAGCATGCAGTGGGGCAGCAGAGTTCCAGGATGCTTTACAAAAGTGCAATATCCATGTCAAGTAAAGGAAGTGCTGGCTGGACAAAGGTACACAGCTCACACTGCAGTCACGTTATGCTGGCCTCCAGAGAGCAAAATGTTATCTCCGTAACATTCTTTCCAGTTATAGTTTGAAGTCACAGAGCACATATCTCCACATCTGTGCCTTGTTGCAAGCCCCAAATATTCCCAGAAGTTGTTCTGGGTGTTATGAGTGGCTACGTCAAACCTTGGAAGGAAGCAGGTCAAAGTGGCCGCTCCGTCGGATGCTGCAAACAAAAAAGGCAAACACTCGCTCCCTCGTTATCCCCGCTGGCACAGACAACATCACCGTGACAATTCAGATCTGACCCAAAGTGCAGTCACACACATGCTCAGGATGCATTCTGTATACAGAAAAGTCAATATACAGAAGAACTTGTTTCCACAGGGTTCCCCACACCCTCCAGCCTTCAAAACACTTGCCTTCAATGAGTAGGACCAGGCCACAGACTTTAGGGCAGCTCCCCTGAAATTGGTAGTCTACGTAGCAATCTGAGCACATCCTTGCAAGGAGAGATGACGGCAGAACAACTCAGTCTTAATAAGGATTATATGGCTCTTGCTTCTTCAAAGCGAGGGGAAGGTCCAGTTGCCCCCAGATATCTGCTGCATGCCCTGCAAGCTGATCACGCCACGTGCTTGCACACCCCGGTCTCCTGATAGGCTTTAAGACAAGGTGGAAAACCTGGTGCCCTTGAACCACAACGTCCCTCCATACCACCTGTGACTGCGATTCCCTGCCCTTGTTATTTGATAATGCAGAGGTATGTTTCAGTGTGAAGCCCATCAGACATGTTTGAAAGGGCGTACTCAGTCCTGAGCAAGAAAATCCTGCTTCCAGAGATTTATGGTGAAGTGTGAAGTTGTCTCCAAAACCTTCTCGTCCTGTTTGCACGGTGGTGCCTCCTCCCTGTCTCCCTCACTCCTTTGAATGGTAAGAGCTGGCCTACAGGTTTCACAGTCCATTAGTGGTTTCTATCTTAAGAGGAGTCCCAAAGCTTGCTCTTCCACAGAGCTGGTATGATTTTACAGCACATACCATCATCCTAGTTAGCTACCTGCTAGGAGCAATTCCAACCTCACTACAAGAAGGCAACTGACTTGAGTAAAGGCAGATTGGTAGATTCTGTGCCCCGTACAGCAAATGTGGTTAAACAGACACTGAGTCTGAACATCACTGAGCTGAAGACTAACTGCCTCTGCCAATGGCTCAACTCCAGTTTGAGAGACGTTTCCCACTTTGTTTCTTTTGCCGGTTATTTAATATAATGCTCAGCAGCTACACTAAGATGCCCCTGCTCAGAGGTAAAAAAGACAAAAAGGAATATCATAGTTACCCTACTGAAAGGGCAATACTTGACAGCACCTCGCAGGAGACAGTCTCCTCTTCCAGTGGGAAGCCGTCAGCGCCTCAGAGCATGGCTCTTCAGTGGAAAGTACAGCACCAATGGAGGATGTTGCCTTCTGCAGGCACCCAGCTGCCCCTTCGCAAGCCTTGTTCTGCCTCACGTCTAGAAAGATGCCTTACATGTGCCTTAGTATGGTCAGATAGTGGTTAGCAATGTGCCTTGAGAAACAAAATGAAATAGAATAAAATCAAAAACGCATTCTGACAGTCACAATATTCTCCAGATGTCATTTGGGTTTCTGAATCTGGAACACAGAAAGAGATACGCTGACGATCTTGTGAGCTTTAGGACTGAGGCTCCGAAAACCTCCATTAATGTCAGTTCAGCAACCCTGTGCTGTAAATTATGATTAAAAAAAAAAAAAGTCCAGCAGGTCACTCCTGCAGAGAGAGTCTGCATATGCTATAAATCCATTGGTGCTTCCAGTCTCTCTTGCTTTTGCAAGCTGACTGTCCCATAAGATCTAGCATCAAAGAGCTGAAACTCTTTAGTGCAAAAATACCCCCCATAAAGTCTTACAAGTCTTTTTCTGGAAAAATTTGGCACCAAGTGGGTTGCTGGCTCCTGTTTGATCTGCGTGTCGGCCTCGTAGAGGCAGCACCCAGAACGCCATCTGCAAGTACCTGGGCTTCCCTGGTGGAGCAGAGGTCAGTTCAGAGCCATGGACAGTGTACCCGACTGGTGCCGGGACCCCCTGCTCCTCCTCAAGAATTCACATGCTAGATAGAGTGGGAAAGAAAAAGGCATTTTCCTAATGGATTGGTTGTTTGTTTGGTTTTTTTAAAGTTAACCAGGATAGTGGAATGGTTTGCTCTAGAAGAGCCTCAGGCTCCCAAATTACAGTGGATATGCAGTGACACCATGAGGTAGGAGTTTCCCTCCTTCCTCACACAGGGCACCAGACCAGAGGACTCCCCAGAAAATGCTGCATCGTGCATTGACTCGGCATTCCCTCCTTGTACACTAGTCACAGGCACCGGACCTCTGCTTCCTCAGCATTTGACACACCGCTGATCCCACTGTGGAAGATGATCTATCACCATCTTTCACCGAGCTCCTCTGGGGAACAGAAGTGGAAAAAAGGGGGCAGAAGAGATTCTTCAACTTTTTCTGATAGGATACTCTAATAAGTTGACCCCCAGTCAGGTGGACCCAGTTTCTTGCCTGGGTGCTCTCAGTTGCTTGCCCGCACGTGCTTGCTCTCTCTCACACATCAGGTACAACAAGCTGAAGGCTTAAATTCAAAAGGGGCTTCCACTCCAGTGGGCAGGTACCAGGTTGGAGGGCGGTCTGGACTGGAGAAACAGAAGGAGCTGCACTGGATTTTGGGCAGAACTGCAGGATTGTTCTACGAGGACAGCACAGGGGCACAGCAGTTGGCACATTGTTTAGTTTGACTGCATGTGTGGGTTTTGTGTTTTGTTTGTTTGCTTTTTTGCTTTTGCTTTTTTCATTTTAATGCACACTGCCAGCATCTGGACGAGGTTGGTTGGTGGCGAGGTATTTGGCTCTCATGCTGGAGGTGTACTGGAGGAAGACAAGACAAAAGAAAACAAAACAAACAGAAAAGTAAGCCAGAATGACTAATGCAAACACGGAACCACAGATTACGACCACCTCCCAGCATAAAATGGTCTGTATTTACAGCACGTGTATCAAAGAGCTGCTGGATCTGACAAGGAAAGTCTCACAAGTCACTGCACAGTCCAGTCTGAGTGACATATTGCCAGCCTGCTGCAAGGATGCTGGCCAGGTCAGTGCAGATGGGCTAACGGTTTATCCAGGCTCTCTACATAGAAGGAAATCCAGCAGTCATTGAGTCAAAACACGCCGTACTTCGCTTGGGAGAAGAGAGGGAAATCGAAATGATGAAGATATAAAGACCCACCTCACACCTTCATCCTCTCTCAGTCATGTTGTTGCTTTCAACCATGCCAGAAAAGGAGGTTGAAAAGAAAATGGGTGTCCACTGCATTTTCACGTTGCATTTTGCAGTAATGAGGGCATCGGAAGACGGCATGCATCACAGATGGGCCGTTTGAAAGAAAAGTGTGGAAGAATGAATCTCTGAACAATCTACGCCCAAGAAAGAACGGACTCTGTCAGGTTGGAAACAGGCTGCCGTTAAACCAGACGATATTAGCTATGGTTATCGGATGGGCAATAATCCACTGGGGGTTGGGATCCAACCTGCGTACCACGCAGCAGTAGACAAGACTCCAGCTTGGGGGTGAGAAGAAAGTCAGAAAGATGAGAGGTTGCTTTGGTTTGAGGGGGTTTGTTTTTCATATCTTCTGTTTTATTCTAAGCAAGGTAATCCAAAACAGCTCCCAGAAGCTACTGAGGTAACATACGCCATTCAGCTTTGAATAGCAAGCTGAAAAGCATGTAAATAATAGTCGGCAGTAAGAACAAAAGACTTTGCCTCTTTATGCCAATGTGTTCAATGCCTTCATCATGACCACATTACTGCTTCTGGGATTCTGCTGCTATGATACTAACAACCAACCAACAAGAACAGACATTTTTTTCCCCTCTTTTTATACCAGCTGGAGCTTGAATAATTCTGTAATACCCACATCTTAATTCCCAAGAGTGCTCTTCAGCATACTGACTTTTTATCACCTCTAAAACTGAACCACATAAAATAGCCAGTTAAACTGGCAAAGAGATGACCAAAAGGCAGCTCCACACCAGGAGGTACGATTTATCTTGTCCACTGGGAAAGAACATTATGAGGCATCTTTAGGCTCTCAAAAGCTCAGCTATCCAAAGAGGTTTTCAGAGAATTAATAGTATTTTATCAGTTTCCCCTTCAAAGACTGACCCAGGCTGAACCTCTGCACAATAGAAGAGAGAAGCTGCTCCTTTGGCAGAGCTGACCCCATCAGCACAAGATGAAGACACCTGTGGCTTATTTGCACACTCATCTTTTAGTGTCTTCCATAATTGGAAAATTTTCTGCAGAACATGGATCTTAATATAAAACTCTGGCCCAGAAATGGCATCTATATTTAGAAGACAAAGGGTACATCTGTTCTTTCTCTTTTTAAGATGTATTTTTTGCCAGTGAGAAGGAAAGAGGTAGAAAAATACCAGGCTGGGCCAATTTAAGGATTATATTCTATACGGTTTATTAAATGGGACTACTGCTTCAGAAATAAAGTTTAGGGCATTATTAAAGCATATAAGACTAACTCAATGGGCTCAGAGAGGCTTAGAAGTCAAAGAACTTTCTCATAGAGTAACTAGGGCACATTTCAGACAGTGCAATGCTGAAACTACCAGCCAAGTATCATGCCAAGAAGAAGGTCTTAGAAGGAAAAATGCTTTTGATTGCTCATTTTTTGTTTGTATTCTATACGTGACATGTAATAGGAAATAAGTATGAACAGAGAACTTCCAGGTACTAAGGTTTGGTAAGAAGTATATAGAAAAAATATCTGATCATTGAAGGTTATCATGCATCTTCTTGGACAAGTCATGTAGGTTCAGTACACAACATGCAACATCAACATTCTTTAGAGCATTAAAATCAAGAAAGGCCACTTGATGAACTGCATTGCAAGGATGTATAAATTACACCCATCATGGAGGGAGAAGTCAAAAAGAATTTACTCCACAGTTGTTTAAGTGTCATTAAAATGAAGTAATCAGGAACATGAGATTTGGACAGTCAAGCAGAGGGCATTTTACATTCAAACCTACCTGCAATCCAACATAAGGAACAAATCAAGACTCAGAGTAGTCAGAGTTAGGGCTGACGTTCTCTCCTTAACTCAGAATTTTTGCGCCTTTGTACCTTTTCCCATTACAGCTTGAACCAGGTACTCCTGTTAAAGCGTGTTGCTAATGACCGTGATAACTATGACTGAAACCTGAAGTAGAGAGCTAACACTTCATTGTGCACCTCTCATAACCAGCACAGCTCTATCAGTGTGAGCTGGATCTTCAATCACTGCATTTGTCTCCATGTATGACCACTTTGCTCCACATGCTGTTGATCATAGTCCCTCACCCACGTCCTCAGCGCATCCTCTGCTGGGAAGTAGAGGAAAGATGCTGTGGAATACACAGATCCAATACCTGGACAGGCGAGCAGATGTAGATGTATCAGCAGACACCTGCCAGTCACATGGATATGAAACTAAACTATATTTTCCATAGTTAAATTAACTAAGTCTTTAGCTCCTTTAAAAAGTATTTCTAAAGGCTTAAAGTCTGAGCACAATTCAGAGCTGAGGAGGTCTTGGACTCTACTTGGAGGTAACTGGGATAGAGAGCCTGATGCAGCTATGAGGTATACAGTTGCATTTAGTTTCCTTAAAAGAGGAGCTTTCATAGAAGGTTAAAGAACACGCACAATGCAGTCATTCTTCCCGTACTCTCACTGGAAGTACTCACGTGCCCATACACCCTTCATTTACCCTTTCAAAAACAGCACAGAGGACGAGTTTCAACCCATACCTCCATCACACCGTCAGCTACCCTAAAAAGAGTACCTAAAAGATTTCTTGTGACCCTTTCTCCTGGCGGCTTGTGCTATTCACCACAGCACACTTCTCAGTCACTTACCGGTCAGCTAGGACAAACACAGCAGATTGCACACAAATTTATTTTTGTATTCCTCCAAAGAAAAAAAAAACCCAAAGTCCCTCCCTCACATTCAGCCTTGTTGAGGGTATAAACTTTCATAGGTATGATTTGCCAGCACATACTAGTTAGGTGCTTAACATGTATAGCCTGCGTACAAAGGAATCATTGCTTGCAAAAAAAAAAAAAAAAAAAAAAAAAAAAAAAAAAAACACACCCCACCCAACTAATGGGAATAATCAGCAGTTAATTTTAGAGATGATAAATTCTACCAAGCCCTGTGCAGACCACGAGTATTTCACAGCTAACTGAGCTATGCTGTAAGATTACTTTCTATATGAAAACATGACTCCAAGTATAAACTATTTACTATTTGTGGTTAAAAAACCCACATATATCTCTGTTCAGCTACCCTGACTTTGATTTCCTGCCAGAGCTATTCAGGTAATCCAATAGAGACCAAAGCTTCTGGATTGAAGTTCTTAAAGGTTGATCCACCTCTCAAATAGCTGAGCTGGAGCACAGTAAACACCCAGGGTTTGGTATCATTATGTATGGGAGGTGCAAGATGCAGGGAGACAGCCAATTCCAGCCAGTGGGATATGAATTCAAAGGGACTTAAGTTTTCAAAGTCAAAAGAACAGAGCTTCTGTTTGTTTTTAAAGTCTTGGAAAGAATGCAATGCCTTTTTCTCAGCCCTGCAGCCAGCCACATTAAGTTCTGGGTGTGACCTTAGGTAAACAGAAGACAGTGCAGATTGAGATCAGGTCGTGTTTCAGCCCAGAGGAGGTTTTAAGTCCAGAATGAAGACACTAGAATTCCCCCCGGCTACAAGCAGTATTTTATTTCATGGAACACACCATTTTATTTCATGGAACAGACCCATCTTAACACCACTACAACACTACCTGCAGGAACCAAAAAGCAGAAAACCCACCATAAGCTGACACCCGGGAGCAGTCTTTGCAAGATTTAAGAAAGCTGTGGCCCTCTCAAGGGTGCTAGCACCATGCTTCAAGACAAGTTCGTGTTCATGCACCACGGCAGAGGGCACCAAGACACTCGATGTAGACGGCACCTTCCCAGCACGTCACAAGGCAGGCAGACAAACGGCAAGAGGCAGCAAGAGCGCAGACCAAGCAGCAACATGACAGAAAGGAATCCGATGGGAGGCTGACAAGAGTCCCAACAGGAATGGCAGGGAAGAAGGAACAGCAGCTTTATGGACATGTATTTCTGGGAACAGAATGTCAGATACAGGTCATTGACTGCATGAGCCAAAAGCAACAGGCCCTCTGTTCCAACTGGACCCAACACCTTCCAGTTACTGAGTGACCGCAGTTCCCTTGAGGGAGCACTGTCCTTCACACCAGGCAGCTCTAATTATACCCTATATTCAACCAAGCTAAAAACTACACGGCCTAATGCAGACAACCTACTCTTTCTGTAGGTACGTGGCTTTATCATGGACCACTGTAAAAGAAACACTGGATATCTTGGAGGACATCAGCCACTACAGCCCATTGGGAATTCAGACGGTGAAATGGTACTAGGAAGGCCCCATTCACAGAGCCGGTGGGACATGGATGGGATGATTCGGACACACAGAGAACAAACAAAACAGTAAAAGGTTTTGAAACAGAATGAAATAGATCTTAGTGCTTATGTCTGGACCTTTAGGGAAGTATTCTTTAAACTCGCTCCTTTCTGACTTTAAATGCAAGGATAAAAGGAGAAGCTGCACACAGATCTAACAGGCAATGAAGTAACTTTTCAGGACAGGCCACCATTACCAGTCAGGATCTTTCAACAAATGAAAAATCGCGCTGAGGAGCTTAAAGCATGTGGCAGGGAAGTCGTTTTGGGCACATGCTGTTATGACCAATCAAGACAAACAGAACAGCAGCAAGTCTCAAGGGAAGCCAAAAAGCTGAATTAAGACAAGCCAGTCCCGACTGAAAAGCTGCTAGATTAGTTCTCTTTACTTCTAAAAAAGGGCTTCTTGTGATGGGAGAACTTGTGTTCTGCATTTGAAGGTTAGTTCTACATCCAAGCATCACCCAGTACTAAGCGTTCGAGCTGTTCTCAAGGGTGGACTCTGAGTTGAAGCTGCTGGGAGTTAGCTTTTGTGAGGCACGAGAGCCTAAAACCCTCGCAACGTGCACCAGAAGCCTTTACAAGGTTGCTACTGCTCCTTGAGTCTGCACCAGAGCAAAAACTGATTTTAATTTTAACCCTTGGCAGGAGGGAACGGGGTGGGAGGTGCAGAGGGAAGGAATGCGAAGAAATAAAAGGCACTGGCCTGGGATAAACAGTGCAGGGATGAAGGGAGTGGTTGGGAGTGGAGAAGGGGTTGAGCAAGAAGGACCTTTTTTCCAGTACCTGTTCCATTTGCGGGCGCTGTTACCAGTATGTCCGTGCACTGTCCGAGGGCTTAAGCTGCCAGCTCATATGGCTGCTACTGTCCATGGCAGCCAAATACAACTGTGATGACGCAAGAAAGAGAGAGAAAAAGAGAGTGCAGCCTCAACGTGCATGAAAAACACAGTGCAAGCAAGTGAAATGCTGTGGTGTGTGTCAGTGACAAGGTGGGCTCTACAACCCTACGGGAATAGTCCTGTGGCAAGAAGGAGAAAACAGAAGGAATGAGAGAAGGGAAAAAACAAACAAACAAACAAACAAACAAACAAAAAGCCAGGAAAAGTAACGGACAAACAATGCAGCAGGATCATCACATCTTAGTTTTCACCATCTGTTCACAGAAAGCTAAACGGAATATATCAGCTCTGTCCACCCACTGGACATAACCTATTTGAGTGGTTATCACCCTTTGCTCTCTCCCCAAAAAGGGCAGGGACATGTGCATTGGTATTGCCTTTTCATTTCTCTCCTCCCACAGATTATTTGCTATGAAAAGTTACAATTTCTTTTGCCTCAGTATAGTCTCAGCCAGCTGCTATGGAGAGCTGCAAATACAAAAATCCCAGAAAAGCCTCCTTCCCCGCTGCCTGCCAATTTGAGAGTAGACAGTATTTTTCTTCTCTCCACTACCCATCTATGTCCCTCTAGAAAACACATTTATGCTATAGCCTGGTCCTTGCCTCATCTAGAGAGAAGCTCCCCATGTCTATAGGTGCAGCGCCACACTCTCCTCCTTCCCCAGATCCTGCACGTCCCTATAGGCCATCCTGAATGGCTGTCAGGTCAAGTTACTCTGGAAAAAAAACCACAAACCCTCATCTTTATCTACACTCAGAAACCAGCCTAAGGCACCAGAACTCAGATTACCCCTCAGGGTATTAACGCAAACAGCCACTGAAGAACCCGGGAACTTCTTGCATAACTAGAGCCCCTGCAGAAAGGAATGTGCTTTCTCTGAAGCAGAAGAGCTGGAGGGGAAGGGGAAGCAGGACCTTGGCCTACAGACACTGAAGGAACACGTGCCCTGGCAGCAGCAGAGGGACAGTGTCCTTCCTACAACAGGGAACGCCAGTGGGAAAGCATCTGCCACACTGTTCTATGTGCAGCACATCAGCTCTTCTTCTGAGGACCATCTTCTTGCTGAGAGCAGATAACATTACCCGAGCTCGCAAGAGTGCCACCAGGAATCAGGAAAAAACCCTTTTTGAAGCCTGAAAGATGCCTGGCCAAGTAGACTTTCCGCTTTCTCTACAGCAAGATGAACTGGTCCTTTTGACGTGAAAACATAGCATCATAGAACATCATAGAATAATTTTGCTTGGAAGAGACCAGCCACAACCTAACTAAACCATGTCCCTAAACGGTTTGAGGCAGTAATGGGTTTTTTTTTTTTACACCTTTAACCTTGGTCCCAGCAAGGCAGCACTTTTCCTCAGAAGGAATGAGGGGTGAAGTGGGTCATACCTCCTGTTCCCTTTAAAAAGGTGTCTCCTGCAACTTTTTTTTTTTTAATTTAACTCCTTTTTTTTTTTGCTTTGAGTTTCCTGCAACTTTTTTTTCTTTTTTTTTGCTTTGACTCCTTTTTTTGTTCTTGCTTTGCAGGAACTGTTTTTGATGGAGGATACACAGTGACCAAGTCACCTCTTACCACCTCCATGTTGTACTTTGGTTCTGCTATTCGGTAGGTTCGGTCCAATCCATTCCCAACTAGGAACGGGCCAGGCTGAGCAGCAAGGTGCTGCCATTGCCTCCTGTTCCTCAAGTCACTGCGTTCCCCATCCAGGGCCTCACACCTGTTGAACAAAGGCACCTGCTGGAAGGGTGCTGAACCTATGATCCCCAGCTCAGCAGCCCAGTGCCTTACCCATTAGGCCACTGGGGCTCTAGTGACTGTGCTGTCCTCTCTTCCACCACAACTCCTATTCCTTCATCCTCCCCTTCCCATGAATTTGAACCACACATCACAGAGTGTATTTTCTTTATACTTATTCCTAATAAGACTGGTTGATTATGAAGCATGCTACTACTCATCCTCTGGAATCACACCACCAAGTTGGTGAGCACTGCGATGCCACGTTCTCCAAGTTCTGATGTAAGTCAGGCTTACAGGATCCAGTGAAGGAGGGCAAGATTCATCTAGTTCTTACACAGACATGTAGGCAAGCCCGTGTTTTATCCAGCGTACAGAAATGGCTATCAGGCCACTCCAAATACCAAAACCTTCCATGAAAGTTTTTTTCTTCCTCCATAGGAAATTAAATACAAAAATAGATTCTAAAGAAAGTAAAACAGTTGTGAAAGAAAGATTAAACAAAAAAATCTCAACAAAAAAAAGGATACGGGTTTCATTCTACCATCTCTTTAGGGCAAATTAAGGAGAGAGTTTCAGCAATAACTCTGAAATTACTGTTTTAACAAGTTTCTTTTTAAACTTGAGGAACCAATGCCACAGATAGCAAGTACAATGCATGCAAGTGAATCATCCTGCTGAAGTCACCCACCAAGATACTCATGCACTTCAGTGGTGGCAGGACTGGGCCCATAGCATTGCAAGTGTTAATAGATGGAGTTTTATTCTTTTTATGTGCAACGTCCAAAGTAGAATAGCAAGGTTTCATCCTCCATGGGAGGTGAGACATGCTTTGTCTGTTCAAATTTCTGCCTTTTATGGGCCAGATCCTGCATTTGGCTGCACAATCAGCTCTCTTGAGAACATACAGGAGTGGTAAACGTGTATTGCCCAAAGTTGCCGAAGCAGAGAGGAGCAGTAAAGAGAGACTTACTGAGGGAGGTGGGGACTCCCGGCCAATGAGCGGGGTATTCTCGCAACGGGGGTTCTGGAAATTTGCATTCTGGCTCCTAGGAAAGGAAGACACACATGATAACAGGGGGCACGTGCCATGCTTCTCTCAGGAAGGTCTCCGATGGTGACACGGGACGGAGCATATGCACCCCCAGAACTACCGTGTCAGGCCAGTCTCCCTCAAAACTTTTCTTGCAGGCCAGGTGGATCCCTTTTTTTCAGATAGGGGCACAAAACTAGCATTATTTTCCTCAGATCAAGCACTATCTTTACACTCTTACTCAGAAGGGCCCACACTGAATCACGTCAAGTGATTTAAAAATAGGTCCATGCGAAAAATCTGCCTCCCTACAGCATCAGAACTGCCAAGCTGCAGAAATAGAGATAAAATGAGGACAAAGTCTAAGGGGAAGAACAAAATTATGTGTCGGCCTAAAAAAGATGGGCCCTGAAGGCAGTACAAGTGTGATCAGGTTTAGGCACTTCTGGACAAAGCTCTGAAGATCTCATCTGGACTAGGTAGCTCTGGACTGCAACAGATGTCGGAGCTGACTGAAATTTTGTAGGAGGACAGAGTCTGCAGGTCTTGTCTTGGCTCTCAGTCTCTCAGGAGGCTTAAAATCTTCTGGCAAGACTGCTCTGTCCGAAGAATTCAGTCTTCTGGTGATCAGAATCACCATGTAATAAGGAGCCCAGACAATACTTTCCTACTTCTTTTCTCTAGACAGTTTTCTAAATCCTGCAGGGCAAAGCTGTTCACATTTTGGATTGTGCTGTCTAATACAACTCCTTCTACTGCAGCGCTTTTAAGCTATTCCCTTCTCCCATTAGATGCCAATCAGAAAACCTGCCTTTTGACGCTTTGGACAAAATCTTTCATCACTTTCTACTGCTTGGTTGAAAGTGCCAGCCTCACAGCACTCAGTGACAACAGGAATCAGAGTGAAGCAACCTGGACAAGCCACAAAACATCCTTCTTGTTGGGATACTCACATGTACTCTGTGACGGGAGCATTGCTGACAGTGTGTGCTGCTGCTGGAATGCTGGTCTCACTGCCATAACTACTCCCACAGCTATAGAGGCTGGGCATGTGCACTCTGTAAAGATTATCGTGTGTTTGTCTGCTCCCTTGAGCAGCTGATTCTTCTTCCCCATCATCATCTGAGCTTCTGCAAGAAGGAGAAAAAGTTCCTCCTAGAACCCCTACAATTACCCCACATGTGGGGTTTGCAGGAAACCATGGTAATCCTAGGAGCCTCCCAACCATCTTCCACACCTCCACATTGATACCCGTTTGGGATGGCTCGGGTGGCAGTGTCAAACACAGCCTACGCCACAGTGACTCAGGCCTCCCACAGACACCATCTGGACTTTTACACCGCATGATGCCCTACAGTCTCCCTGTGGTCTTCTTTCAGGGCTTGGCAGGCAGCACAGCTCTGCAACTGCCCAGTCACACAACCTAAGGACGGACACACATCCTGAAACACAGAGCACTTAAAACAAATAAAAAAATAATTTAAAAAAAAAAAAAAAAAGAGGTAGTGGGGATGTAGTGCCATGCGCCCCACAGAAAGCATCCTTCAAAACTGTAATCTGTGTCCTTCCATTTCTTGTAGCCATGTCCAAAGAGCTTTTAAGGATAAGTCTCCATGGACTTCTGTAGACTCCTGCTCTGGTTACACAGGGTCTGCTTCAGCTCCTAACAAAATTTCAGAAGTCTTTACAGAGACTAAGTTGCAACACTCATGTCTGAAGGTTTTATTTTATTAAAAATGCCAGGATTTTAAATCAATTTAATGCAGAGCAGAGCCAATTTGCCAGCTGGTTCCTTCCCCCCTTCCCATGGTATTCTCTTGTCTCTACGCTACTATTTTATCTCCCTAATTATGGGATGAAGCACCAAGATTTGAAATCTATTTTAGCGACACTTGACAAAGCTAGCAAAGTGTTCTCCAGGAAACACTTTGTTGCTGGGGGAGACAGCATGGGCACCGCTGGAACACCCCCCAACATCACCCACAGCTTCTGAACCACAAGGTGGCACTGAAGATTTATTCAGGGAATCGCAGCCGGCAGAGTCCCTTACAAGCAATGAAGTATGGCATCCTCCACCTCCTGGAGGAAGGCAGAGGGAAAAACGGTGCTCCAGGGAATGCAAGAGGGAATCCTGCAGTTCACAGCCGCAGCATGAGCCTGGCTGGGCTCGGCAGGACAGGCAGCAGCCCACAGGGAAAGCAGCACAAGACACCGCTGTGTCAACCTTTCTCCTGCAAACAGGCAGACTGCCATTCTCTTCTTGGTAGCACCTCTGCAGCTGCATGTGGAAGAGGTAAGGAAATGAGCTATTTTTTTTTAAGTGCTATCCTGACGCATTTCCCAAGGTTTTCTCTGTGGGCACTGCAGGCCTGGAGGGCTCTGGCTTCCTGCTATTGTTTAGGATGTTCCATTTTACTTTGAACCTTGAGCCTGGGCTTAGACCACAAAAATCATGTTTCAGGACCACAGAAGAGAATTTGTTGCACAGCCTACTGCTCTTCTGCAAGAAAAGAAAACTCAAAGCTATTTTAATAGCTGCATGTGGTGCAGCAGCCAGTCAGTGAAGCCCTGCCAAGGTTTGCTCAAGACTTACTGATCAACACGATTATTACCATCATTAATACTAGTTCCAGATAACTCTGCTGTTAGATGATCGTCACCAGTTTGCAAGTATCTCATCTGCCCATGTTATTGCCAGCAAGACAGCTCCCAGTTTGTAGCAGCTATGCTAGCCAGTCACCCCAGTGCGAGCAAAGCCAAGAAAGGCAAGTGTGAACTGCTTCTTGTTCCAGTTCTCTTCCCTATACTAGAACAAATGCCTCAAAGCAATGCAAGAGAATAGGTACTTTACAGAGATGGCACAGAGTTCAAGCATTACTTCTCTCTACAGCTGTAATCATTCATCTCTGACTTGACTCATAATCCTACAGCATACTGAATACTCTGCACACATAGTATCCCGGTGCAATAAAGTTCAGATGTAAATATTAACCACAGCCAGAGTAAAAGCCAATCTTTTTTTTTTTTTTTTTCCTCTTGGACCTGTGCTTATAAAGCCTCATCCCTCACACTCCTGGGATACGGGAAAGAGCTCCATACGCTCATGGGCACAAATCCAATAGCCAGTCTTCTTAGGAAAGAACTCTACAATGCTGCAGGATCTAAAACCTCTCTGTACCTCTTTTGCTGCCAAGTGTGTGGGACGCTGCACACAATGGAACTGAACATGAGGGCTGTGACAAAGGAGAAGAGAACCAGGTAGATGAGGCCTTCCACTCCATCGTAGCAAAAGCCCGTCAAAGCCTGGACGTAATCCTGGAGAGAGAAATGAGCAGAGTTTCCTGATCACTAGGGAGTTAACATAGAGCTCCAATTCAAAAGCCTTTCCTCGGGATTACATTCTCTGAAACAACTTAAGGGATCGTAGTTTCTTTTCCAGAGCATATTTCTATTTTAATTTCAGGGACCTCAAGTGTTTTTCATAACTGATCTAACCTTTCTTTCTCCTCACAAAGCCCAACTTGGATTTAGACGTGGAAAGATTTTTCAACTCCACACAATAAGACTTTAAGAGGGGGAAAAAAAAGCCAAAGCAGTCTTATCCATCCAATTTAAGATACCACATTTTTCATTAAGCCTCTCAGCTCCTTCACTATGACCCACTGCACAAGAACACAAGCACGGACTATCTGTTTCTCTACCTTTGGACACGCAGGTAGTGCAAGTTAGGCCAGACTATACTGCAGCTATAAGGCATTCCATGAGAGAGGCAACAAGCTATGAACTACAGAAAAAAAAACCCAAAAAAACAGAAGGTCCCTGAAAGCCTAGGGCTGCTGTTTGCAGATGTATAAAAAGCATATTATCCAGTTTCCTATGCTGATCTTTAAACAGAAGGCTAACTTGATCCAAATTCCCATTCTCCTTTCTGCTGAAGACAATCAGTAAAAGCTGCTGTAAAATGTTATGGCACAGCAGAGATTTAAAACGCAAAAATAATCAGTACGCTACAGGCTCTACACTCCCTTTGTTCTTTTTTAGCTGAAGCCCAGTTACTGAGTACTCACCAAATGCAGGCTCCGACAGTCTACTAAAGCTGTCAGTTGCTGCAAGTTGATCTCTGTTGAATTTAAAACCTCCTGGATCCGAGTAAGATACTCCTGTAAGCAACAAGCTAGTGATTATGGCAAGGAAATGGCTCAGCAGGAGCTGATCCTGGGCTTTGTGCGAGGGCAAGGGATGTCAGAAGGCAAGGGGAGAGCAAACTTGAGGAGAGTTACCTTGGAGGTGGGGTGCTCTCTGCTTGCTGACCTCATGAGTTCCGCAACATCATCCTGCATTTCCACCAAAGCCTTATGACTTCCTGACAGCTTCTGCTCAACACAAAACAAGCGCTGTTTCAGCAATTCAGGTCATACGCACCAACAGAACTCCTGGGAAATAAGACTTAAATCCTGTTCCTAAATATTGAAGCATTATCTTTATGAATGGCACAAGTTAAGGAGTTCTAAACTGACATGGGGGCAGCCGCGATAGGGTTAAGTTTGACTTTTACCAACCTGGAAGAAGAACAGACAGAAAGAAGAGGGGAAGGGAAGAATCAAAAGAAAAAAAAAAAGAAATTAAAATAAAAAGAACCACAAGATATACACATATGCACAAAAACCATACACACAGCTGGGGCCGGCTCCAGGACAGAGGGGAAGGAGAAAGAAAAGACACAAAGCACTCATGTTCTCACCACAGAGCACAGCTGGATTTTGCTGCTAAATCAGATGGCTGAGAAAGACAATGTTAACACTAGAAGTTGTTTGTATTAGGGTGCAGTCTTCACATCCCATTAGAGCATCCCTGGGAATTTCACATGCAATAGCTTGTTGGAAAGTATACTGAGCAACCAGAAATGCAACAGATGGCAACGGTGCATCATACCACAGCTTGAAGGGTTCTTACCACACCCTTTAGAACAGAGGAAGACAAGACCCAAAAAATCCTAAATATAAATGGTGAAGCAGCTGGTGTCTGCCAAATGGTAGGTGGTGTGGGTTCATTCTGGCCTCTGATACATAAGACACAGTTTGGGATGGGCCCAGGTGCTGTTCCTCAGCCCCCACACAGAAGAATAATGACTCACATTTATACTTCAGGATACAAACCCTTCAACATCCAAGGGATTTGAGAGGCATATGTGAGAATAACTCCCTCACCCACAGAAGTGGCTGCATTTTGGGAGTGTAGCGTTGCCACTGCTTAACCTAAAGAACCTGCGAGAAGAGATTTAAAGCACGACATATGTAGTTTCTCACCCTGGCGTTCATTGTGGGTGCTCTGTCTCCAAGTTGCTGCTCTTAGAAGAGTGCCACATAAACAGAGGTACCACGAACAAAGCCATGGTCCTCACCACATCACACACGGGCTGCTCTAAGAGGGTATCCTGGACCTGAAGCTATCCAGGCTGTGATGAAGCTGGAAAAAGCTGCTCGCTAATCACAGTGCCACCTCTTGCACAGCTGGAAAGTAGCTACCAAAGCTTCACCAACAGGTGGAGTGCTCCCTAAGGCTAAACACCTTGCAATGTGCTGCATGCTGGCATCAAAAGCCCTTCACGGATACCCTGCAGGATGCTGAAAAGGGGTGAAGGGAGCCAGGAGGACGCTTGCACTCACCTGCTGGAAAGGGTTGGGGTATCCAGCACTACAGGTCATGTAATAGCGGAGAGTATCTACAAAGACAAAAGACAAGAAAGTCACGCTAGACACATTGTTCCAGCTTTGCAGTATTTTAGGACTGCCACAAGGGAGGTGTTAAGTTCTGAAAGCAATACACAAAATGAAAACGCAATATAAATGGAATCACTTCCCTCTCTCCAGGTAGGATTACAGTGCGCAGATGGCAGTAGAGAAAGGAATGCCTTTGGGGAGAAAAGAAAGACTTGGTTGTTTTGGTGGGTTTTTTTTCTATGGTTTGTTTGTTTTGTTGAACAGTGAAAGGCACGGAGCTGCCTCACTTTATAATATACTTAGGTGAACTATCAAAAAAGTTTTATTCAGAAGTCAGCACTACCCACAGTATAACTGTAAGACAAGACCTTAGCCTACAGGCCATCCAACTGCATGTTAAATTTCTGCAGCTTCCAAGTGTCAGAATACCATTCCACGGTCACTGGAAGCAACCAGAGGTAGAGACTGCTGCCCAGAGCACACAGCAAAGAGACAGCTCAACTTTCAGCCAATTCAGTTCATCAGCCACAAAACATTAGCGCAGGAGAGGTGATATAAATGGTGGTGATATAAATACAGGCTGCTATCAAAAATACCTGTGGAAGCACACCACTGGGTCAAAGACACTGCAAATAAATATCCCTATGCTACTGCAAAGCTGAATGTACAGCTAAGTGTACAAGTTCAAGTGCTTAATTAAAAAAAAAGACCTCTTCTTCTATCACGTTCAGGGAAAGACTGGTTTTAGGCAGTGTTCTGTAGCAGAACATAAGAAAGGCCTCTTCCTTCAGGAAAATCATCACTTTCAGTAATATTTCATAAAAATGATACCACTTTGAAAGCAAGTGAGGAAATATATGGAAAACAAGTTCTTCTGACATGCATTAGGGATGAACAAGTAAATAGTCTGTTTTCTGATGGATGTCACTTGCACGCAATTAGATTTTAATGAGATGCTTTAATTAGACTTTAACTAAGAGAGTGTATGCCATTTGTTTTACATCCTTCTTTTGACTTATGCAAAAAAAAGTTCTTTTTGGTATTGAGTCAATACTGCAGACTTCAACAGGAAAGAAAGCTCTTACCATGTATGAGGATACCAGCAACACATTATCTGCTAAATAGACCTCAGATCATTTGTTGGTAACATCCCAGAAGTTAGTCTTAATACTGAGTAGCCCTATCAGTAATCACAGTACAGTGAAGATGTACTTGTAAACTTCCAGATAAGACTGCTAAAGTGTTCTGCTAGCAGCATCAACATTTCCAGACTTGAAGACACAGTTTTATTTCTCCTTATTCCGATGCGTACGAAACCAGCCCGGTGGCTTCATGAGCCCACTATAATACTACACCAACTGCCAGCACGCACAAGTTATTATACAAATATCAGGCTTTCCCCTGCCATTCTCAATAATGCTATTGAGGGAGGAAGGTCTGAAAGACTTGATCGTCCCAATACCTTTGGATTCTTTCTCAAACATTTACAGTTCTTCTTCAGATGAATGGGAGCATGTCAGCTCAGCAAAATCAAAGGTGAAGTTGGGTTGGTAAAGACAACAAAAGCCCCAAAATACACATACACTCTGCATTTCCCTCCCCACTGGCATCCTTTTCATCTGCTGTCTGTGACTCTCAGTAACACATATTCCAGCCTGCAAAGCTATTCTAATCGCTCCCAGCTCAGAAAGCGGTAAAACGCAGAACCACAAGTGAGCAGAGCTGTGAAGGAAGCAGACCTGACTGTATACTGACTCTGCCGCGATTCCCATAAATATTGGATGCACCTTTCGGCAAAGGCAACATGCTGGAGACCAAGTGGTACAACACAGACTGGCAATGCAGCCTGACAGCTGTTATTTATAATTCATTAGCCTACTTTGGGGTAGCTTCTGCCAGCTGCTCCATCTCCCCTCCACCAACTCTTTCTTTGGGATGTCTTACATCCCCCCAGCCGAGCCTCTAAACAGCAATTAGCAAAATCTGAGCCGATAGGAGGGCAGCAAGAACTGCTTTCTGTGCCTCACTTTGGGCAGAGCACACAAATGACTGTCCCCAACTACAGAGCCAAGGAAAGAACTCATAGATCACACTCAATGGCTACAGAAAAATGGATTAAAATCCACCTGCGCTGAAAGAACAGCATCGCAACAGCAATCCACAGCATCACACATGGTGACCTAAAAGAGCTGTGATCTTGTCACGTATTTATTTTAAACCAACAAACCACTAAAGGTTTCTCTTAGGCTTCCACAATGCTACGAAGTTTACATCACCTTTGTAGGTGCATTAAGTTGCACGACATACTGCTAACACACACCTTCAGAAACATTTCTTCAAGGCCTTCTGGATCATCCCTGGTGGGCAGATTACAGGTGAGAATTCCTGATATCATAATCGTTTGCAGCCTGTAAGCCTAGGCTAAAGATTGCTGGTTACAAGTGAAGCGAAAAGCAGTACAGTGCAATAAGTGTTTCCCTTGCCTCACCCTGGAAAGCAGGATCGGCAAGGCTTCGCTGCGGTAGCGCTGGCTTTGCAGCTGACAAGTGTGACACTCTGTACATAAAATGTGCTTTCCAAAACGGCAAAGCCAGAAGGAGCAGCTTTTCCCTGCACTGAACCCAGCGTGCTAATAGCTGTGGTGCTTTAAAACCAAAGCTACAATAGGCAGCGAAGCTGCCTCAAAGTGATCCTGTGCTGCAAAGCCTGGAATTTAAAAGGAATCTGATCTCTGCCTCTATACCACTGGGATGGGAAAGAGAAAAGAGCAGAAGGCGTCTTCACCAGTTTTAAACCAGACGGAGGCTATCCTGTACACCACCAAATCTCTCATTTCTGTCCAGAAAACAGCTATACTAACCCATCGTTCGCACTCTGCTAACAGCTCTGGGCAATTTCTTTCTGTAATTATTTTTATGATGCATTTTTCTCTCAAGGAAAATTCCTGAAGTTTAGATCTGATATTTGAATCCAGCCTTTAGGCGCTGTAGTTTATAGGAGAAGGGTTAGGCAGGGTCACATTTGCAGCTGCAGCCATCCTCCTCTTGGTGCACACGCAGTATGGGAGCAGAAGGCAAGGAAGGAAACTACCCAAAATGCTTTATTTTTGCAAAGTCTGTTTTTCCTAGAAAGGAAAGCAGAACTGCCTACTAAAGGCAGCTTCAGCTGCTAGAACTCCTTATTGCTTCTGCAACCATGGAGACTTACTATTCACTTCAAAGCTCAGCTGAAATGCAAAAATGGCATTATGCACCCGCCGAAAGGCAGTGATAAGGTCTGTAGGGTAGAGAGCAATCAGAAAAAAGATCCTCGTTTAAAAAAAATTATCCCCACACCTAGAACAGATTTCCCCAGCCCTTCTTCATCACTACTTGAGCATTCTCTAAGCAGCTTGCATTTTACATATCCATCCAGATGAGACTGTCTCTGTGGGTTCAGTCAGAGAAAGCTGAAGTATATTGCCTGTGATGGCAAAGGAAGATGACTCTTTCAGCCAGATTTTCTTGCCCAGGTAACATTCTCCACCAGGAGTTTCGTTTCCCTAAGGCAACAGTCTGACAGCAAAGGGAGGTATCTGCATAACATTTATATTTCTCTCATATATGCCACTCTTTACCGCTGAAATCAGTCACCGTGAGCCTTCAGCAAAGAGCTCATAGCCATCCCAAGTGCCCTCCACACAAAGCTTTCTGTTAATCAGGAGTCTAAGCCAACCACGCAGCAAAATAGAACTTCTCAACGCTGACATCAGCTCAGCAGGATTCTCAAGAGGGCTTCTTTGGGCAAACTCTTTTCTGCAGTGCCCACTGAGCCCAAGCAGTAACTGTGCAACCACCACACGCCCTATGTGAAGTTTTGTCCTGACCTTACTTCTAGAGAGGAAAGGGCAGTGGTGGGGCTGTCAGTCCTCTGGTTCATTCAGCTCCAGGCTTCTAAGATGGGAGTGAATCAGTGAGAAGCCAATTAGGAGGCTGTTCCGCTTCCATCTGAGCAGCCAAGTCTCAGCATCCAGCCCAACCAACCTGGCTGAACCAGAGGTAAAAAGGTCCATGATCCATCCCCTGAGGTTTGCAGTTGCTTTGGATGAAGTGAATGTCTGTCCACCATGCAGATTTCTAGTAAGAGAATCTGCAGAAAGCTCTTCCTGTTGTGTAAACAGATTGCGCCTTTTTATTTAATTTTATGCCACTAGTCATCTGATAATAACATAATATCCATGAAAAAGAATGAGACTAGAAGATGGCCTCCTGCTTTGAAAATAAACATCTTGACTGCACCAAGTATTTTTACTAGCAGCAGGAGCCGATTATACAGCCACTGTTCAACTCCATTGGCTTTGTCTCAATTAATGAATACTGGGTGAGATAGGCACATATATCAGCCTCTTCTGCAAAATGATTTAAGTCTCTCCTTCTCCAGGAAACCTGCATTAAGACTCTTTGCCCCGCATTCCCCCTCCTTTTTTTAATGCAGCACATTTTATCTACAAAACAAGGACATCTCCTCTCCAGCTAAAAACATGACAACAATAACAATACACTTAATCAGATTATTCTCAGCTCCATTAATCCTATTTAGATTTGCAAACAGCAATTAATACACAAACAGAAACATTAACATACTAGTTGCCCAGTATCCACAGTTATTTTTCTGTGACAACTACTATAACCACGACCACAGCATTACAAATATGCAAATCTAGATGACTCAGTCCTAGTCTAAATGCCAGAGCATAGGACGGGGAATATTACAACACATATTTAAAAACAACTACTAAAAGCAGTGATTAAAGGCAAAAATTGGCCCAGCACTACAAAGCTTCTGAAGATTACTTGTTGGTTCTTACATCATGGCAGCATCTAGCCCAGTATGCCGCACCCCAGCGCTGGCCACAAGCAGACGTCCAGGCAAGACTGAAAACACGAGCATCTTCTCAGCCCGACTTCAGCTCAAGCAATTCCCAAGGTTAACGTGATTCCTACATACACAGTAACTCCCAATGGGTTCTTCTTCCATGGACTCACATCGTCTCAGTCATCTCCTTTCTGAGCTGAAAAATCCCTGGTTGGGTACACTCTGGTGAAACTAGCTGGACCAATCTTATAAATGTTTCTGCCCCATCTGTCTGTGCTGCTGTTCATGTTGGAGAGCATCACCCTCAGAGCAGATGCAGCAAACCAGAGAGTGTGAACAGTCCCTGCGCTAGAACTGGGAGCCTTCGAACAGGACATCTTCCACAAGAGGACAGCGTCGATGCTGCCTTCCAGCTGTCTGCCATGTCTCCTCAAGCTCATCGCTCTCGTATAAATGGCTCAACTGATCACGAAGCAGCTGCTACAATTTACAGCCAGTGTATTAAGGGATACTGACACTTATTTCAGATTTTTCAAGGTATTTCTGAAGAGCTATTATTGGGATTAAAGTGTGATGGAACAGTTCCACACTGCAGTCCTCGCATCGTGATTTTCCTTCCTGCTCAGCTGCACGAGACAGTCCCAACATTGGGGACCAAGAACTATTTCTGTAGCTTCCTGATCATAAACTATGACAGAGCAGTGACAAATCCACATGGGAAGGCAGATCACCTCCCAACCAGCTGCCTCGTGCGATGGCAGGCACAGAAGTTAGACTGATTTCCTTCTGAAAAAAGGAAAAGGCACTCACGAACACTCCATGGCTGCCTAACAGCAGGGAGCTGACACATCAGCAACCCACGGAAGGGGCCACCCTTCCAACTCAAGCCTGTGACAACACCTGCTCTTCCTCCTCTTCAGAGCTTCGCTTAGACCCATTCACTGTTATTTATGGAGCCTTAACAACTGTTAGAGCTGTGCTGCCAGAACAGAGCCTGATTTCACCCGGGGGAGCTGACTGTCCCTGCGGGGGAAGCAGAAGGAGGGACAGGAATGTCAGCCCTGCACTTGCCGTTAGCCTCTAAATGAATGATGCTGATTAATGAAAAACTGCAGGAGCCAAGCGGACAAGGATGACTGAAATGGAGAAGTAGCACAAAGGGGCACTTCTTCAGCTTCCCAGGGTCAATCTAATTGTTCCTAAGCATGCTCCAGAGCTGATTTGGGTTACCAGATTATTACAGCACATAGCTGGCGTTAGCATCAGGTATTTCCCCCTGGCCTCACTGACCCGTTTGCCCCCTCCAACAACTAGGAGACCAGTTTGGTACCTGAAGCCACATCTTCGTCACCTTCACAGATAAGAATTTTCATTTTGTGTGGTGTTAAACATTCTTTCTCTTCCCTTATTGCATTTATTTGTTACAAAGAGCTGGCGGGCTCTATCTTCTTCCCAGGAAATCAACAAATAAGGCATTCCAAAAATAAGCTGTAGGGTGGTAATATCAACCTGTATATACTGTTTTATACTACATTCTGCCTCCAGACATAAACATTTCTTATTGCTTCCAGTCCCTGCATCCTCAGCCATAGCTATATAACCTAAATCCCCTATCAGTTTGTTGCACAGTAAGAGGCAGTATTTGGTTAAGCACATGGCCATACATTAGGGCTTCTGTACACAAGGCCAAGATTCTCTGATTCCAGCAAGTAAGAACAAAGGAAAACAAGTGGCTCCTTTTGCAAACCAGTGTCATCGCTTATTGATGTTTTACCACACACAGAACTATACAGAGGAACTTTCAGGGGGTGAGAGAAAAGAAAAATTAACTTTGTTACTCAGTACCCAGCCCTGAAAAATATCTTTCCCTTTTAACATTTACAGTATCTCTGCTGGCAAGTTCTGAAAGCCACTTTTGTCTCCCTAAGGTCCAAACAGGAGGTACCTCTCCTCTCACCAATCCAGAATCCAACAGAGCTTCAGCTGGATGCCACTGTGATGCACGCATATTGCTTTAAATGGAACAGGGTAACAAAGCAAAATACTGCATTTATAATGGAAAGGGAAATTCACACTTCTCTTTGTAGCTGTTTCCATTTATTTTACCCTTTAAATTAGCTTTAAAGAGACTCCTATTTATAATCAACATTAAGAGAAAAATATATGTATATAATTTGTTGATAACGGATATAAAAATAAGCATTCTAGATTGAGGAATACAGACCCAAGAGTAAGTTTTTAAAATGACAATTCAAACTGCACACTGTTATTGCCACAGTTCTGTCACTTAGACAAGAGAACAAGATTCAAGATTGCTACATTTCAAGCAAAATAATACAAGGACTTCTGTTTTTCTGTCTTATCAGTTATTTCCACCTAAGGGTCAACATAGAAGTAAGGTTCTCAAGGCTCTTCTGGCACAAAAAAAAAAAAAAAAAAAGCTTACATGTGCACTTCTGACTGGTGTATAAATGCTTCTTTGGGAAGAACATTGGTTTTTCCAGAGCTCCACACACATATGCTTCTCCCACTGTATGCAAGCTCCTCTGTTCCAAACACAGCCTTAAATTCTCAGCCGCTGCCACGCTCCTGTGTGACAGCTGGGGCCACAGTGCCCTGTGCCAAAGCCATCCCAGCACTTACCAGCACTAAGCACTGCATTCTCTTCAACCACTTTGGAGACATAAGCATCGGGGTTAATACAGAAGTCACTGGAGCCCTAGACAGAAGAAAGGCAAAAGGGAAAAAAGGAATCTCAAAGAACATCAATATCAAAGAGCAGTTGAGCCAGGTTAACATCAGGGAAACCTCGACTATAGGGATGTTTCGGATGCTGAAGTCTCATCATCATCCCCACTAGCGGTGCCTTACACAACCGCAGCAGTGCTGGAGCACCAGCACGGAGGAAGCCGGAGCTCCTTACCTTTCGTAAATGAAAACTGCTAAGGCAGCTACTTAAAACAAGACGCGCTATAAAACAAGCAGAGCGTAACATTAATCCCCTATCTGATAAACCTGCAGCAAAGAGTGAAGGGGACCTGGATCAGAGCCACTTACCACAGCGACAGCCAACTCCAGACCCAAGGATCCCCAGCTGACAATCAGGGCAAACACCCCAAGCAAGCAGACCCTGTGGGAGACAGACAGATGGCAGATGTAGAAGCTCTGATTTCAAGCAGATCCTGTCACAAGATGTGTTATTTGGAGTCCAAAGAAATTATCAAAACCAATACATTATCAACCACTGTTATCTTCAGACAAATCATCCCATTTTACATGTTGTGGACAGCAGCAACCAGAGAAGTTTATGTCCAGTTTTTGGCTCCCTTGGCCCTGGGTCTGCAAGGGAAGGAAGAAGAGGATGGAAGCAAAGTCTTACCCTGCTTCTAGCAGGGAAGCCAAAAGCACAAAGACACAGGGGTGGCTGTAGGGGAGGCAGATTAAGAGATGGATAACTACAATCTCATCACTTCCACTGTTCCCATTCTGGAGTTTACTTTCCTAGTCCAGAGATATTCAAAGAAAAATATGCCATATCAAAAAAAACCCACAAAAACATACTGATCCAAACAAAATTCAACAAATCCCTCCTGTTTCTGCGATAAATGAGGCTGTCAGGTATAAGCACTGCCTGGCTACAGACAGTGGGAGGGAACACCGAGTACCTGGTAGGACACCATCCAAGCTGCACGCATCGGAAGAACACCTAAGCATCCCACACAGCCCCAGGAGGAGGACAGTCACCTGCAGGCAAACAGCTCAGAGCAACCGTTTAGGCACCTACCACTGCCCTGTGAGTCCATCTCTGCATGGATTTACAAGTTCTGTTCTGACAGCTGGACCTCATTATCGACAGAAATAGTGGGAAGCGTCTGTTCTCAAGCAGACAGAAGGCAGAGGGGTGACAGAGCGGTGGCCTCGGTGACATTCAGCCAGCACACACCAGCAGAAAAGGCTTTTGCGCTTCTCCAACCAGCACATTAGCTCTTCACCTTTGCTGTCAGTAAGAGTGCTAGAGATAAAAAGGCAAAAGTGCTCCTTGGCTCCCTCAGGTATGGGGATGCAGACTAATAAGCTGTTTTATGTATCCCTGTCTTCAAAGTAAAGGGATACTGGCTTGCTCTCTCAGGGATGCTTTTTCCTTCAGGCTGTGAAACACAAGCAGGTTCCTCCCAACCACCCCCCCGAATAAAACAAAACAAAAACCTGTTCATAACCAAGGTATTCTTTATTCAAACTTAGTGCAAGCATCTCTGTGAGGAAGCGACATATTTTTTTTTCTGCTACATTTGTCTTATTGAAGACTAGAGCTTAAAAAAAAACTTATGGGCCTGCATTTAAAAAAATCTATCCCTCCGTTTACAAATTTATTTTAGTTCTGAGTAATCCCTATTCTGTGAATAGATCTGTGGGTCACCTTGCAGAAGTAATGGAGCTTCATCAGACTGAACGCTGTGCAGCACTCTGAAATAAGATGGCTAAATACTTTACTATGCTTTTTCCAACTGGATGCAAAAATTATCAGTCATGGATCAGCAAGGTTCTGTGGTTTTATGACATAAGGACAACATGGCTTGGTGCCTCCAGCTGAGCCTGGTAATCAATTCAATAAGACACATTTGTTGTTTTACTTTAAATGAAGATGGCTGGCTCAGTAACTGATTGCTTGGCTAAAAGATCTAAAACTGGCATTTCACCATCTTGCTTGGCTGTGATACCCTTGCTTCTTTATGCCATGTGCCCTTTGGGGAATGCCTTAATGCAAACTTCTGGCCAACAGGGAATGAGATTCTAATTTAAACCCTGGGTTTACCATCTGTACATACACTTGGACTTTTGTCTGTATAACCTGCCAGGTATGGAGTCATCTGGCAAATAATAAATTTGAATACACATTTCAGTTATTAATGGCATCACCATGTACCAGGATAAACTCTTGGCGATGTCAGTTGTCAAACTGTCACTGTGTTTATGATACCAGTGTCTTTGCCAAATACACCAATCTAAACCAAGCCATAAGACAGGGAAAATAATTTTTTTTTTCTTGTAATGGGGCATGAGCATGGCAGCATTTGCAGTGCTTTTTAGAAATAGACACACATTAATACTGCAGTACCATGGCAACAAGACTCCTCCTCATAACTGTACAAACCATTGCTTGTTCTCAGTTTAACATCTCTTCAGGTGTGACA
The DNA here is from genome assembly GCF_036013445.1 of Caloenas nicobarica. Taxonomy (NCBI): domain Eukaryota; kingdom Metazoa; phylum Chordata; class Aves; order Columbiformes; family Columbidae; genus Caloenas; species Caloenas nicobarica. The sequence continues at coordinate 4,862,343 of NC_088258.1, read as the reverse complement.
GCCAAAGGTAAACAAGAGCAGATCGTGACACGAGATGCATGTTACCAGGTTGTGTAGACACATGCAAAGCTTATCACTCGTTAACAAATGCCTTTGCAACGGGGAAGATTTTTAGAGAGATTTTTAAAGCCTGTAAATTCAAGGGAGGATGCTCACATTGCTATCTCCCAGCAAACAGAGGCTGCCGGTGCCACCCAGCAGAAGGCAGACTGGTCAGGTGAGTTCCTTGTCTTTGATGTGAAAGGAATGGACACCATGGACACCAGTACCATCGCGTTTGATAGTTCAAGAGCCTTCCTGTGAACATCTGGCAGCTGACAACAGTCTAGAGGTTTAAAGTAGCAGGCACTTGCATTCAGCTAACTTTGTTGTGCGCTGCGCCTGGGTCAGGACTTACCCCATAAGAATGGCCCTGGAGTTTCTAATGAGCCCAAAGAGCACCAGCAAACAAATCAGGACATTGAACAGGAGCAGGCCCAGGTATCCCAGCCACCTGCAGCAAAGAAAAACAGAGTCTGCAAAGGAAAACTGGTGCATAGAAGTCACCGATCAAGAAGGTAATATGACTTGCAGGAAAAACATAGCCCTTCTTTCCTTCAGGTAAAAGCCACCACTGATTAATAATCCCCAGAGAGCTCTGGATATTTGCTGCATCTGGAATCAAGGCAAGTAAAAGCATTTGCACAACACGCCTAGCATACACAGCTGTTGAGAAATGAAATGGCTAATCTTGTTCTAGTGTAAAGTTATACGAAACTGGACACCACCAGGTGAAGAAGAGGCATTGCAGCTTCTTGAAATTCCTAGACGTTTGTTAGAAAATGCTTCGGTTATTTATTTTGTGTGTGTGGATAAAAGTTTTCTTTGTGGAATACAGTCGATGTAATCTTTTATTAAATATGTTTAATACAAAGGAATGTTAGGGTGCAATGTTAAATTACGGAACTAGTGCTGTTTTCTATTCTATTTAGTTAATGTGTCATACAACTACAATGCACTTATCGGGACAGGAGAGCAGCTATCTCTGTGGCTGGTTTTCCCCCCCGCAGAGTGTTAGAACACAAGCTACAGATTTTGTACGATGAGAATAAGTTTCCCTTCAGCTGGCAGTAAACACAGTTAAGAAAACAGAGTTGTTGTCATGCATTTTGATTTAAACCGAATGTAATTTTGCTGTAAGAAACAAATCAGCTGGGTGAGCCAAGAGCCACCTGCAGTAACATATACAGCCTTCGGATCAGCCACCCAGAACATGCACATCATTGTTGTGAAACAGGCCAAAACAGATGCTACAACCACTACACCACAGCATGCTACACACCTGTACCAGTCATAGAGGTCAATCTGAATGGCCAGCTCCTCCAGAGACACCTCTTCATTCTTCCAAAAGGGGATCTCAGTTGTTTGCCTGACCAGATCATCCAAGAGACTTTGCAGTTTCTGGACAACATGCAGGTAGTCTGTCTGCTTTGAGAACATCTCCTCCAGGACAACCAAGTTTGGTTCCACTGTTTGGTTCAGGGCCACTGCAGTATCTAGTACCTATAGTACAGGAAAGGAAGGAGAAAAAAAAAAAAAAAAAGGGAGAAGAAAAAATAATGAAAGGACAGGAAATCAAGGAAATAAAAGAGGATGCATTCTTACTAGCAAGTCATGGACAGCTTCCAGATTACCAGTCTTCTATCTTAGGAGGCTCAGACTGCTTACCCTTCAAAAGCAACTTATAAACATCTATAAAATAGATTGTTTGCACGTAGTCCAGTGATGGCATCTCAGCTGAGCCTTTAGCCATCAGGGTTGCAGTATGGTACCATGGAATTAGAGGTAGCACAGGAATAACTGACTGTACTAAAATGATAGATTTTACTAACAGACTTGTATGCTTTGGCCTGCCTCCGCTTCGGGTGTGGAAGAGAGCTGATCAGAGGCCGTTTTTAAACCTTGCAAAGAGAAGACTTCATTTAACGAGGTGTGCTTCCTTCGATATTTTTAGAAGAGCTGAAGAAAGCACCACTCCATTAAACAGAAATTTTAGCACATTTCTATAGTCCAAAGACTAACAAAAAAGACAATGAGATACAGGCCCAGCCAGATTCAAGAGAAGAGGTGCTGAGCAAGTCTGCCCATTACCACACTCCCCATTTGCTCGCATGTCTCCCCCAGTGCTCACCCGGTCCTGGACACCGGCCACAGTGCGGTTCGCATGGCGCAGAGAGTACGTCAGCCGGTGGATGCCGTCACTGGTCTCCCCATTCCCATAGAAGCCAACAGCTATTCCAGCACTGCAGAGAAAGAAAGCAAGAAAGGGTAGAGTTAAAGCTAAAAGGCCAGCTATGCATGTACAGCTTACCTCGACTGCACCCTTCACAGCCACATCGGCACTTTTGACAGAGATGGAAGCCGTGTGCCTCCACAAAGGGTAGCTGGGGTAGTCACGCTCCTCAGTGACCACTAAAAAAATTCACCTGTAAACATTCGCCTGTTTTTTCCACACAGCCACCAATTCTCTGTATAGCATCCATGTGATGAACAGTGGAACACCATCCCTTCTCAGTATGTGTGTTTTATTTATGGTACAGCAATGAAAATCTGCTAGAGAACTGTTAGAGAGTTCAGATCTCACCACAGGCAACCAGAAATACAGGCAGCCAAGCAGCTCTCCAGTGGCTCCTGCAATAGCTACCATTGCTACATCAGGAGACACATGTCTTCTCTGGACATGAAATACAGATTGGTTTATTGTATTTTTTTTTTTTACAAGCAGGACACAAAGAGCTTGCATTAACTACACGCTTGTGGTTCCTCTAGATGCATTATCCATGCCCTCTTCTCTACACAGTGAAATATCTATGAACTTCATCTATCTTGATTTATCTTCCCATTAGAAGCATTTGTGTTGCACTGATTTACAGTACTGGGAAGGAAGGCTTACTAACTTACTGGGACAAAAGGCTTATTTATTTTTAAAGCAAGTGAGTTTCAAGCTTGCAGACACAATTCAACTCCAGCTGCTTAGCAAATTACCACCTATCAGCTGATTTGCCATAACTGTCCACACATATCAGTCTGCCCCAATTATGAAGTAAACCGTATTAGCTTAAACCTGACTTAAAGGAGATGCTTTAGATGCTGTAGACGAGTTGCAACCTGGAGATTATCTCAGGCAAGTCAGCGATATCTCTTCTATTAAGACATCATTGTAGGATCTCACAGCTCCTCCTACCAAGCCCATTTCTTTCCAATAATAGAGGAGGAAAAAACTTGTGAAGGGGTCACACAACTAAACTCAGGGTAAACAAACCTTACGAAGATACAAATTTCTTATTCTCAATTCATATTTTGCTTCAGAGCACCCAGAATCTTTTCCACGAAGGTTCTCAAGACATCAAGGTTGTGTTTGTGGTAGTGGAAAGGAAGGTGGTGGTTCTGGTGTAAATCTAAAGTTATTCTGGATTAAACATTTAGTTTCTTCACAACAACTTTGCACTTGGGTTATAGCACTGCCCTCCCAAGGGTTGGTTTAGAGGAGGAATAAAAGAGGAAGGAAACAAGGCAAACAACAGCTTTCAGGACAAGTAAGCACAGTGCCTTTGTTTAACTGGAAGGGTCACTACAGGACATCAGGCATTCTTCACCATCACCACCCGGCTGGGAAAGGAACCCAAGCAGGCAGGCCAGAGTGGACTTTGTCTAGATAACCGACCCTTGCACAGATTGGCTCTGGGACATACATCAACCTGCAGTCCAAACGACTGTTTCTGCCCTCGCTCCTCTCCTGCAGGAAGGTGGGATCTGTCCTTCCTTTCCTGGGCTCATCCCCTCCCGAAAGAGTGAGCAGAACGATAGAGTTCACCTGGTTGCATTCCTGCTTTCTCCTCATACATACAAGAAAGGGAAACAAAGATCAGGCACTGGAAGCAGATCCACTATGAAGAAAATCTGTGTCAGCCTCATGCTTTTTCCAACAATTGAATCTCCATAAATTATAGAGAACTTGGCCCATAAAAGCCTCAGCTGAAGTCTTCCAGGGACAGCAGGCAGCCTACATCATATACAGAAAGAGAGGCAGCAGGTACGTACCTCTTAATATTTAGTGCTAATACAGAAAATCGGCCTCTTTCTTCATTAATACCATTCCTCAAACATTTTCCTCATGCAAACGATGCTAATAATTCAAGAGAGAAAAAGCCCTCTGCATTCCTCCCTGGTTGCAGCTATTATCAGAGCTTGATAACGCACGCCTAGGATGCATGGGGGTGGAAGGGATAAAAAAGACACATGCACGCCTCCCTCTGAACTAAAGAGATTACAGATCCAGAGCCATGCCCAGGATAAGACAACTCAGCATCCCATTGCAGCTATTACAAACCTTTGGCTTGAATTTCCTCTTGTCTTATCAGAGCAAACAAATTTAGACAGACCCTTTCACTCTCCTGAGCAGCAGAAAACTTCAACAGTTGTTTCTACTGTAGACACCAAATAAATTCCAGAACATTCTTGACATTGAAATGCAGATCTGACCCCTTTAATTGGTGAGCAATTTTTACTCAGCCTGTTACAGCTACTAGAAGCCTATTCTTTCAGCAAAGGCTTGGTAAGTGCCCAAACCCTGCTGCTTGGCTCTCAGTATTCCCAGCACAGTAGCGCTGTTTTGGTGGAAAAGTCTCAGAAACAGCACTCTGAAGTAGCAGCAGTCATCTTGTCCTTAAAGATGCAGCACAGCTAGGTGCATTAGCCAGTTTACTCAAAGGTACTCTTTATGAAGTGCTAACAACTACAGGCAAGTGATTTTAAACTTGTTTCCCCGTTCAAGGCAGTCGTGCTCAGAGGCTTCTGATCCAGCCCTGCGTGACCCACGGCTTCAGCTGCCCTTAACCCTCCAGGCGCAGCCCCTGCTCCTGAAAGAAATCACTAGAGGGACAGGAATTGGGATAAAAGCCATTTAATTCAATTAATTCCTTTAGACATGCGTATCACACATTCACTGAAACGGCACATAAAGCATTAATTATTCCATCGCTGCCCAGCAAAAGCCAGCTCCGCATTCACACCCTGTGCTAGCAAGAGCCACTTACACAGCCATTCCTCCTCCTCGGAGCAAGCTGTACAGTTTGGTGGTAGTTCCCCCTTCTGTTATGTTGGAGAGGGAAGGAAACCATCCCCAAAACCCAGGCTGGGGGCAGCTGCCCAGACCCACTGTGCCTGCAGAGGGGCAGAGCTGAAGTAGGGGAACTGCCGTGGGGGAAGAGTAGAGAAGCACGGCTGTTTAGTTTTCTGTTTGCATTTGGCTTTGTCTAAATCCAACAGTTGTTTCAAATCCCTGCCTACACACAGTGGTATAAGTTGCTATTGTTTAAAGCAGATTTAAGGATTTGCACTAGTTTTTAAACTATCTTTTATCTGGTTAAAGGGAAACAGAGGGGCTCATTCTATTTAAGCGCATTCTTTTAAAGTAAAAATAGATCAACTCATCTTAACCCAACAGTGTAAGGTCCTTGAGGTCAGGACAGATCATATGGCTCCTTGCACAAACCCCGAGAGGCTCTGTAGCAGATCTACCTCCCAGTACAGGATGACGAAAACCAGCCCCCAGTGGGGACGCCTGCCTTTCCGTCATGCCGTGCAGACACAAGAACAGCACTCCTGAACGACACAGCTTTCTTCCACCCTAGCACCCTCTGGAAGATACTCCAACGCATTTTCAGCACTTCTATAGGAAAGTCATCTCCACTTCTGCTATTTTTGCTTCTGTCGCACTCCCTAGCACAGACCCACCTCTCTCCTCCTGAATCCACACCGTCCCATCCCCAGTTCTTCCTCCCAAACCCACCTTTGTCAGTCTCCTGTCCCCTCCACTACCCCCATCTCTCCCTTGCCTTCCTTCTCACTCGCATTTTTGAATAAAAACCTTGAAGAAATTGATCTTCCAAGCTCTTCGGGCCAGGTTTGGTCCCTGCTTTACAAAGAAGTTGTGGACAGGCTGGAGAGGGTCCAGAGAAGGGCCACAGAAATGATCAAAGGACTGGGAAGCCACCATGCAAGAAAAGGGCTGAGAGAACTGGGCTTGTCCTGCCTTCAGAAAAGAATGCTGAGGGTAGACCTCATCACCATGTTCCAGTATTTGTAGCCGGGTGGCTACAAAGAAGATGGAGACTCCCTTTGTACAAGGGGTCACATGGAAAAAAACAAGCGGTAATGGGTACAAGTTACTGCTGAGGAGATTCTGATTGGACACAAGAGAGAAATTTTTCATTACGAGAACAATCAGCTGCTGGAATAATCTCCCCTGGGAAGTGGTGGATTCCCAAACATTGGACACTCTGAAGATTCAGCTAGACAGGATGTTGGGCCATCTTGTCTAAACTGTCCTTTTGCCAAGAAAGGATGGACCAGATGATCCTTGTGGTCCCTTCTAACCTGGTATTCAATGATTCTATGAATTAAAAAGTTGCTCCTGCTGTTCAATACTCCATTTAAAACACCACTTGGGTACACAGTCATTTTGGTAAGTTTTGGAAACTCACTTAAGTAAAGAAAACGCTGCGCTCCTGAGATTAACACTATCATCACCGGTGCACACCCACAGAAACACAGCAGAGACAGTACACTATACCAGCTCTTTGAAGAATTATATGAGACGGAAGAGCAGCATGCCATGATTTCTATGTATTCCTACAGGTACGACAGTAGGATTTAAAGTACTGCAGGTTGCATACACACTCTTCAGTATCACTCTTCAGCAAGACTCAAGAAGTTCAAGTCCGGAGCATAGCTTTCCTGGTGTGCCTATGAAAGGGTCATGTGGGCTTAGGACATCCCTTGATAAACAAACAAAAAAAAAAAACCACCAAACAAATGACAAAACAAATCAACCACGACAAAAACAAATCAACCACGACAAAAACACCACACACAGAAAAGAAAAATCAAGTGTAATTCCAAATTATCTTGCAATGTGACCTGCAAAAAATAATGTTTTCTGGATTATACAAGGTATACATGAATAGCAGAGTGTTAATCTGATACAGAGAGCATATACATGCCTTCTGGTGGAGAGATCCTCCTGTTGTAATACCCACACAGACAGTGAAAACCCCTCCGGGTATCCAGTCACCAGTCTGAAAAGATGAACACTAGCCATTCACATCACATCCTTAGAAATGAATAATCTAACTACACCGAGTCATCTTTAATTACAGGAACTTCATAAGGAGAGCCCTTTTTAGACTTCGTGTTCTCAGGAGGAATGTTAATTTGTCTGTCTAATTACCACCTTGCACTTTCGCACTAAGGGAAAGTGCTATTACTGGCACTTAAGAAAGCAAGTTTTCACCATCTACTTGTACCCTTTTTTCTCCAGGTACCTTCTTCATGAAGCCTCCTACCCACCTTCGGAGCTGAGCTCCCTTCTGGGAGAGTCAGGGTCATCTAACTGGTGGATGAAATGATGAAAAAGACTAGAAACGAACTAAGTATTCAAGGAATAATCTAGGCAAATCACTCCTGCAGCTTTGTGGCTAGAGAGACCGGGAAGACTCATTAGAGAGACATTTTGCTGGAGAGCTCCTGCTAACCTGTTATGCCTTCTGCTGGCTCAGCAGGAAATATCAAGTCATTAGGAAACAGGGACCCATAGCACTCAGCAGGATTCACAGCACAAACAGCCCTCTGGGATTAAGTCTACCTAGATAACCATCTACTAGACACAGCTGGACTTAACCAGAGCCAACTAGTTCTCAGCGAGGAAGACAACAGTCCACTTCATGGTACTCGGACAGACCAGCTGCTATTTGGAACCTCTCGCTGCTCCACCACCCCAAGCTCCTTCTCTCCCCTGCAGAGAATGGTGCAAACCACCTCCCGGGTCAGCCTGCTGGACACAGACATTCAGAACAGCCCTATTCCCCATCGCTCTGAAACCTAACAGCATCAGTCTGGCACTTCTGTTATGTGTAATGCACAGCCAGGACAGGATAAATACCAACAGTTAAAGATTAGTCCACTGAATATAAGCGGGACCTCCTGCCAGCACTGATTAGATTCCTTGCTTTTCAGAAGCCGTGTCTGCATTCTCAGCCGGATGCTGAGCACAGAGTGCGAAGAGGCACCAGTTTGAGCGCACATTTGTGTCCATCTGCTCCAAGATGGGCCACAAAACTGACCGTGGCTTTGCAGGAGAGTGGCAGCGCTTGGGCAGCACCTTCCCTCATCACGATGGTACCAACCTGCTCAAGCACACCAACTTCACAGTGCAAATTTAAAACTTAATTTAAAAGGTCAAGACAAATGCTCATCCAGTACTACTGTAGATTGAGGCAGAATCTTAGTTTTAAGGATACTCCTGCATTTAATATTTGCAAAAACGAATGGTACATCAGGGGTGAAAACCAATGGTTCAGACTTTGAGGAGGCCTAAGCGGTTTTCCAGCTTGCAGACTTGACTGGTAGTCACATCAAGTTTTCTGGAGTTCATATGCTGACCTTCCAACTTTAAATTATCTCACGCATGCTGTGGAAGATGTGCAGAGTACCTCCTTCTCACCCTACAATTAAAACGAAACACAAGCACCATGCTCTGCAGCAGCTGCCTTGGACACATATGCTGTGTAACAATAGCCTGTAGCAGCAGCACAACTATAAATAGCATCAGCTAGAGCTTCTGTAAGAAAGGGTTAGGACCACAGCACTTCCAGTGGATCGGAATGGATGCAGCTGAAGCTCTTGAGGTCACTAAAAAGAGAGGTGACTGATGCTGAGATTTCTTGTTTGCAAGTTGTTTTCTAGTTTGCCTTTCCATTCCTGGCACCTATTTGCATTCAGCAAAGCACGGACGAGCTCCCTGCAAAGACAGCAGCATTTGCTAGTGCACTAGCTCTCCTCTTCAACACCGGGCCCCTGCCTCTACAAGCAAATCCATCCCCAGCTGCTAAACTCACAACATAATGCCTGCTCTGCAGTGTTTGTTCCAGTACTTCAGGGGTTTTCTGTTCTCTTAAGTATACATCTCAAAAAAGCAAATACACAAATGCATTAGAAGCACGATCTAGCCCTTGAACAGCTAAGCCTGGCCTTCAAGGAACACACTGGCCTCCGAGAAGATCACATACCAGATCCACCACCCATCAGCAGGTCAATACAAAAAGTGAGCCACGAGACACCGCAATATACAATTGTCTCATCATCACCTTTCTGAAGAGGGGACTGCTCCCAGACCTGCCGAGGGGCAACTAAGACCACCTGGAGCCCAAGGGATGAGTAGATGATGCTTGAAATTGGTAAGAAATGTAGTGCTCAACCTCAGGGCACACATCCATAGAGCTCAGAGTAGTCATTGTGCCCAAGTCAAAACAAACTCAGTACATGGCTCCTTCCAGAGGTTTGCAAATATGTCTCTGCTTTCAGATGCCCCATCGTTAGCTTCCTAGGAAAGGAGATCCTCATCTGAGTTGACAGGGGGTGGGGGCAGAAAATAGAAAACAAAATGTAAATTCTTTCCTTTCAACTTCTTCTGCCCATATTCCACAAATTACTTATTTTTTTCTTGTTTTTCAGTAGCCCTTCTTTTCACCTCACCTCCAAAAGCTTTCTATTGCTCAGTCATAACACAAAGTGTTGCTGACACCAGCAGCATTACTAGCAACCCTTGGAGATGGCACATTAGTAGATAATGAAATGCAGCAGTGTCTTACACAGGCTGCAAAATCTGAACATCCACTCCAGTCAAATACCAATACCTCCAAACCCAAAAGAACAATCTGTGCCTCTTTCTTCCTAATCTGCTCACCCACGTAGTCATTCTTTTTGGACACCAGATTCTAAGAAATCTCCATCTAGACCCAACAAATATTTCAACTGTATCCATCCTATTTAAGTTATAAGCTTCCGAGGACGCAGTGTCCTTGATTTACCACTTGCAAAGTATCTAAGAGCGGGACATTAGCTATTCCTTTTCCCATTGCTCAAACCATCAGGCAGTTCAGCAAGTGGCAGAAAGAAAATACATTACCAATATTCAAAACATACACATACCAAGCAGAAAGAGGGATTACTACCAACATCGGCTACCTACAGGCACAGCGCATCAAGTGTGAAAACGCACACACAGGATACACCACCCCAAGCATTAATAAAAGCGAGGATCCCTTTGAGGCATCGGCCGTACCTGCACACCAGGGTTGCGATGATGACACACCACGCCGTACAGCAGCAGTCAGCATTGAGGTGTTCTTCGCTCTTCCGATGGCGGCAACACAGCCAGAAGGAGTAGAACAGGAGGAAGAGCAGGTCCAGAGCGAGGCAGGAGAGCGCGATGCCGCCCAGCAGCAACAGGGCCTGCAGGAAACACAGACGGCGTCACGTCCGACCAGGGCACGGCCGTAGCACGGGACGTGAATCGGGGCCCAGGTGTCTGAGGGCTCTGCAATAAGACAGCACTGAAGGCATACCTTGAAAACAAGATGGTTTGTGGGTTTATATATATATATATTTTTTAATATAAACAGGAGATTTTTAGCCCCACTTTCTCCCCTCTCTGCATCCAACTCGATGAAACCACATTCTGTACCTAAGCTGAGCCATTTTGTCTGTTTCCTCTTTACTCCCGATCAGAGGTCAGCAGATTTAAACGAAAAAAAAAAAAAATTAAAAAAACCCAGTTCAGCCAGCTGCCTCTATCCGTGCAGTTCTTTAATCTTCATGAATAAATATGCAGGCTTATTCATTAGAAATCCAAGTGCATGAGTGGGTTTGAAAGGGGGTGGAATTTATTATACATGCATGAGATTGATTTTTAAAAAATGAATCCCCATGCAATACTTCTGTTCAAGGTAGACCTAGAATAAGCGCTAAACCCCTCCATATACCATCCACGTATATAGGTACAACAAAAGTGGATGGTACAGACACACCGGCTTGAAACCGTCACACGCTGAATTCTTGTGTTATACCTGTTTCTAGTCAGATGTTCCTGAGAGAAAAGGGAAGCAATGCTTAACTCCATTCTAATTTACTTTTATTCAGAAAGTCCTGGCCAAAACCCAAAAATGCAAATGAATTTTGTTAAATAAAATAAAAAATAATTTAAAACTCCATTCTAACACCAAATCCAGCCACACTTTCCCACATGAATGAATGAAGTATTTTATCCATAAAATGGTTTGTATAAACCCTTGGCAGTGGTGACAAATGCCAACTTATTAGAAATTACTTAAATATCTGGAAAGAGCCTAAGTCACCTACTGCTGCTCCAGTATTGAAAAGGCAGACATAGATCTGTATCAGCAAACCTAAAACAAGGGTTTGGGGCTTGGGTTTTTCTTTAAATCAGTATCTCTTTTCCTCCCCATGCAGAAATTCCTTAAAGAACATTTATATACTTCCTCCTGATTGAAACAATAATTTCCTCCCGAACAAAAACACAACACAAAGAATGCTGTGATTAAAGTACAATTCTCAACAAAACTGGCAACTATTTCTAACAGGGTCTGGTAGTAACTTGCTCTTCGTAGACTTTTCTTCCCATTCTTTCCCCACATCTGCTCCCCAGGTACTCCCAGCTGAGGAGTTGTCCTGGCAAACTATACGAACGACACAATGCACTTTCCAGCCAAGCAAACGTCAGTGTGTATGGAGCGTAGGGCCCATCGGCCATACGTATCGAGATTCACGCCAGTTAAACCAAACGGCAGCGTCGCAGAGACTCCACGTCGCCACACGCCGTTTGCTTTCCCAGCCTTCGGAAACGCACCCAGCGCACCGCGATGCGGGGACGTTGCAGGCGCTGCCTTCCCAAAATAAACAGCCAAAACCCAGGCCTGTTGTAGAAAATGAATTTGGGGATCTTTGACAGAGCAGAGTCAGGGTAGAAGGGAAAAAGCCCTCTCCTCCTTTCCCAGGATTGCACCAGATGTTGTGCACACAGTTTGAGTTCCTGAGCAGAAAGAGGCCTTCGAGAGGGAAGCTGCGCTCGGAGCCCCACATTCTCCCACTTCTGAAGGCTTGCCATCTACCAACACTCAATACTAATTTAACTAACACACTCGGCGTACCAAAGCTCCTCGGGGATATCCTTTATTTTTTAAACACGTCAGGCTGCTGTAATGCAAAGCTTTCCTGCGCCGCTTGCCTGCATTTCTTTCTTCACACCTTCAGCCTTCCACTGGAAAGATGAAACCAGCTGAAAACATCCTCCCAGTAACTCTTTTTTACCAAAAAAATTCACACTGCAGCTCCAGATGTAGGGAAACAGCCTCCATTAAAAGGAAAAAAAAAAAAGGCAAATACTAAAAAGAGAAAAAAAATAAAGACTGCCATGCAGCAAGCAACCTAAAGTTCGACGCTTAATATATGCTTTAATTTATGCATCTGGCCAAAAGGACTTGGCTGGCCACTACACCACAATCTGCGTTTCATTTTTCCAGAGAATATTTGTTTTCCATTAATGGATATGTGCCATGACAACAAGTGAAATCATCCAGCAGAGCAGTTATTAATCTTTCTGACTGATGAGTCAGTTTAGGACCCAGAAACTGGCAGGCAGTGAAAGCCTGGTCACAACCAAAGATATGCCTGTGCCTGCTCATCAGGATTAAATGACTGTATTTAAAAAAAGAGGGGGGGGTTGAGGCTAGATAAACCCTCAGACACTCTATCCTGCAACATTTAATCTGGGACTCGGTTATCCAAGGCCACGTTATCCCGAGTAAATGTAAAATTATGCACTGGGCCTCTTGCCATAAAAGAGCATCAATTCGTCTTTGAACATTTGCTGAGCTATCAGAACCTTTAGAGCAAATGATGCATGAACTGCCCTTACGGGAAAATGGAGACAACTTCGAGGAGCAACATTTTACCACTGTGCTGACACTAATGGCAGAAATGGAGACAGAGCAGTCCCTGAAAATGAGTGTAAATCCAGGCGGTACCAGACAGACTGGCAGGAGACAAAGCTTCAGTGTTAAGATGCACTTTCAAAATAAAAGTTAATAGCAGCACACAGGGAAGTAACCACAAGCAGCATCACTAGCTTGGAAAGGCACCATGAAACCTGAATACACTCAGTCTTGTACAGCCTGCTGCAGTGTTAACAGCCTTTCTGAACTCCAGCATTGTCGCTGGCATCCATGGTATTTACTCCCTCAATGGGATTAAAGAGCCAAAAAATGGGCAGGAAATATCTAAGTCCCCATACACAGAGAGGAGCACCATCACAATAAGAAACACAGGGCACAGCAAAAACATTTCCTGCAAAAACACTGGGGGCTGGTTAGCTCGGTATAAGGGTACCCATAGGTGCTGATGTTACACCTAAGGACAAATGTGTAGATCAGCCTTCAGTTAGCACAACCCCTGGTCTCCAAGACCATGCCTTTTGTTACTGTGGATGGATTCAACCAATACACTTGGTCTACTGGATGAAAAACTTCCATAGGAGACGGCTGGTTTCAGCTCTCAGACTGCAAGTTCCAAACTGCGATCCACAGCATTAGTTACCTGAACGCATCTCTGATCACCGTGCTCCTGGAAGGCTAATTTTAGCTGCTGAAACTGCATTTAAGGGGATGTATATTTCCCCTTGTCTTACATATGCAGTCACAAAGAGAAGTGATCTATGTAACATAAGAAAAGGATACAGAAGATACATTTGAGTATGTTCTCTTAGAAGGGAAAGCCTAAATAAAGCCACAAAGCTTTGTAACACAGGAGGTAAATGTCAGGTTGCATTCACTGAAGTGTCAAGGTTTAGCGCTGCCTTAGGTGCTGTTTGTTCATCACTGGACCGTAGAGGGGAGTGTTGGCTTAGGGACCCACAGCTCCTCACACCACCACCCTCGTCTGCCACAGAGGTTACTTGGCACAAGAAATCCCGGCAGCAGAACAGGTTGAGAAAGTTAATTCTGAATATACTCAGGCTCAAAATAATCCCTGTGTTTATTAAGTACAAGTTTTACCAATCTCAACCCATCCAATTTGTAATTACCACATTCTTCAGACCTCAACTGTACTAGCAGCAGCACAGTGTAGTGAGCAGCTCTTTGCATGGAACAGATGACAGATATTTCTGGATAGCACTACTATTCTACTACTAGTTAGAAAGTCCACTAAAGCCTCACTAAGGAAATCGAGAGCAAAGCTGAAGCCTTCAGGTGGTTCCTGGAAAGCATGCAGTTCTGCTTTTAACTTCAAAATTATTGATGGAAGATTATTTCATCATAAAACTTCATAATTTCAACCCACAGGACAGAATAGCTACAGCTTTTGAGCATCTCAACAACACAGCTGCCTTAATCATTGCCAGATTGAGCACTGTTTGTAGTTTTACCTTAAAGTTAGCTTTTGCCAAAAGCAAGCTTTCCACTGAATCTGCAACTAATATTCCTTCTGGATTTCCATGAAGTGACTTGAGATTGTGATACTAAAACAGAGAGAAGAGGTTAAAGGAGTGTGGGAAGAGAAAAACGTTCACCCAGAAGAATAAATGAAGCAAACTGGGCTGCTGCCAACAGAGCACTCATGTCTATTTATTCCATGAAGGACGGAAGCCTTCTTAGCGAGAAAAGAAACTGCTGTGGGATAGTGTCATGCCTACACTACTTCCTACACCATTTTTTTGCAGACTTCAAGACATCTCTAAGCAGCTTATGTACTAATAGATGATAAGTAACTATGTCCTACTAAACTGGGGGTTTTTTGTAATGCTGGCAACACTCTGACCCCCTCATCGACTTGTTCTGAACACACTGTGTGTTCAGAGACTTGATTTTCATTTCTGAAAAATGCTGTATATGGTGTTTGTTGAGATACTTAGTGTCTCAGGATGTCATTCATCCCACAGCCCCTACAGAAGGATGCAGGCTTTGGTAGGGAATGCAGCCAACCACGTATTGGCAAACGCAATGTGGGGGGAGGATGTGGAAACCACTGCTGATCTCAGCACTAAACCATCCCTATCTCCTCTGCCCGGGGGGACAGGCCTTCCCAAGCCAATTCCTGTGCTCAGCACAGCAGAGGAGCGAGGCTGGGCAGGAAACGTGCTCTGGAAGAGGCTTTTCCCACGGTCCCAAGATGTGTTCTCCTTGTGAGGGATCCCTCAGCAGTGGGGAAGAGCACCATGGAAACACAGGACAGGTTCCACCGTCTCATCTCCTTATACAGACATCTCCCAGATAAGGACGCTGTTAAGGGAGCGCAGTAAATTATATATATATATATATATATTTAGGGCAACTCCACACTGGAGCAAGCAATACAGGCCAACACTTTGCCTTTAGCTTTTTTGGCTATTGGCTTTCCTTTCTGGAAAATACCAAGGATTGTGTCACTTTTTTCTTTTACTTTTTTCTTTTTTTTTAATCACCTTAATACAATACAGCAGACACATTAGAACAAAACTGATCTGCAGTTGAAACATCTCCTAGCATGACTAGATAGCTCAAGTCTATTTAACCAAGTTGGTTAAACAAACAGGCTCGCTTCCTCAAAGCTGACAAGCTATCTACACAGGCAATGCCATTCCATAGTTAATTGGTATTATTAGAGCTGTGAACTAAAGCCACTTTAATTACAAATGAGAGTTCACACAGGGTTTTAAAGTAGTTTAACTAGAATGGCCTTAATTCAGTGTAGTTTAATTCACTTTAGTGCATTTGAAGTGGTTTGACTAATCTGCTTTGAATTTATTCCTCCAGTTAATTCAGATTAATTTCTCAAGTGCCCTTGTGCAGGCAATGACTGAGAATAAGGCAAGGTTGATTGAAGATTCATCATCACTTCCTCCATACTAACATTCTGACCCCTTATTTCATAATTAAAGACTTTCAACACTGCCTTTATATTTGGTCTGATTCACAGAAGTCACCAGTGCAGAGGCTGAGAAGACACAACCTTGCTGATACTCAGTTTATTGCAGTAACCAACACGCAATACAATCCTCGCCAGAGTTTTGAGTTTTATTTTTGGCTAAACAATATATAGTGCAGATACGTCTGCACACCTCAGCTTCCACAAGTTACACTGGGCAGGTGTTGGAATTCATCAGAGCATCTCACAACACAAATCAAAGAGAGATGGAAAGCCCTGAGTAGAAAGGATTTGCTTAGCAATTGGGTTGGATTTTTTTTTCCTGCCCACAAATACAGATCTAAGCCGTGCTAATCAGCGATGAACACTGGAGTCCTATTGGGTTGAAGTCAAATAACAATCCATTTATTCCTTAGCTGTTACCAACTCAGCAATCTCCACTTTACACAGCAAGGAAACGTTCCCAGAGGTAAAGGGGTCCTCTAAACTGGATGTCCTTATCCCTAGTTTCTCCATAATGCTGGCTGAAAGCCTCTATGCACTACAGCGATGAAAAGAATGAGACACTCTCACCAAATTCAGTTTCCACTGACAGGTCCCCACAGACTAAATCTTTATTAAATGAGGCTTAGCTCAGAACTGGCAGCTTGTCAAATGAGCATTCTCGCTGAAAAGGCGGATTTCCTTTCTGGGGATTCTGCAAATTCTCTTGCCGGACTCTAAAAAAATAAAAAACCACCATAGATGCATCAGTGTTCATGCAGGTCTCTGCCTGAAATCCCAGACCAGCAAAATGCGTAAGGAATCCTCTTGAGAACACGCCTTCAGCTTTAGAAGTTTATTCTTTCCTAGTAGTCCCAGTTGCACAAAGTTAAAACCATTAATTAACCTTGTTTAAAGGCAAGAATCAGAGGAATATTTGGAATATTGAGGCGAACGGCACCGACACGACAGCTGGAAGAATTCGGTGAGTCGCTGGCACTGATCAGCTTGCCCAAGCTCACCCATGGCAGATCTGCATAATTTCACCAAACATTCTTTTCCCACAACTGATAAGCTCACACATTCCCACCCGGCAGTGATTCTGCTACTCGAGGTCTTTTAGAACCAGCTTCATTTCCTTGGTTAGAAAACTCTATCATCCATTGAAGTCTTAAAACAGTCTCCTCACAAGGTGATTTTCCAGCAAACCGGATAATGGAAAGAAACCCCGTGCTGTAAAGAAAGTATGAATTTAATGCTCCTACAGCTCCAGGATAAGCGAGCACTGCCTGCGTTACCCGGCTCCAGCTCAAGTACTGTATAAATTCTCATGCCAAGACAATTCCCCAGCCCCAGCTCTGCCGCGGGAGCTCAGCTTTGCTCCTGCAGGCCTAGAGCTCCCTGAAGACAAAACGTGGAGCTGCCAAGCTGCCTGTTGCACGCAGGCAAGAACCAGGGCACACTTGCACAGCCCAGCACATGAGTTAGGCAGCACTGATGTATTAAAAAAAAAAAAAAAAAAGAAAAAAAAAGAAAAAAAAAAGGCAGGAAATGCTTAGGCTTGAAGCCCAGTGACTTAATCCAATTTCCATCCTTTTTCCCTTCCCCCTCCTACAACATGGGCTCTTGGAGACAATGCACTTCATTTAGAGGCAGGAAAAAAAAAAAACCAAAACCCCTGTGTGCCTATCTTTGCACGCTATCAAGCAAAGCACTGGGACACCACATTTTTTTTATCTATTAGTGCTGACCATGCATGCTCCAGAGTGGATGCCAACCTTGAGAATCCTCTTTCAAGACTCCAGCTGCAAGGAGTCTGTGTTTTACTGCAGGCTACCAGCTCTCTTTAGCTGCTGCTGTTTCTTATTAGATATGGTTTGAAACCCAAGTATTCATACTGCTCCTGTGAATTTCAAGAGTTCTCCGCAAAGATAGGATCTTTCAGTAGAGATGATTACACGCATCGTTTACAAGCCTCATGTTCCTCTGTAGCACCTAAACCCTGTCCTTCCCAGGACTGGATAGGTTAAGATTAAATGCTGTATTTAGGCTTGAGGCATTCTTGATCTTTTCTTGATTATCTCCTCTTAAACCACCCACCCAAACCACAGAGTTTAAAGACACCACCTTAGCAGGCAGCCATGGGTCTGCTTTGAGAGAGGCTTTCACATACCACTTCTGTTTGGAAGAGGATGCACAAGG
This sequence comes from Caloenas nicobarica, assembly GCF_036013445.1. NCBI lineage: Eukaryota > Metazoa > Chordata > Aves > Columbiformes > Columbidae > Caloenas > Caloenas nicobarica. The sequence goes on along the minus strand of NC_088258.1, from coordinate 4,844,361 downwards.
CACCGGGGAGGAAGAGCAGAAATGAGTGGAGCCACCCCTAAGTGGAACAGAAAACAAAAACTTGTCCCAGTTGTGGAAACTTCGCCCAAAAGAACATCAACCCATCAACAGGGTTAGCCTGTCTCATCATCAGGGACCATAGTGTTTCCATAAGCATGACCGCTATAGACAATGTGGTTCTGCTCACTTCTGCCATTATTTTTAACTTGCTGCGTTAGTTAAGAAGTTTTGCTGGGCAAACATTTGTCCAAATATCTCGGCAGTGTATGCGTTCAGTTGCATAGGATGCAAGTGCAGACATCCAGCACAAGCATTCTTCCTCTCACTGTACTTTTCTGGCATCTCCTCCGTGCGGCTCGTGACTTGCAGGCATATCAAAGCAGCTGAGAGGAAAACAGTTCAAGTATGGCCACTTCCCGTCTGCCTCGAGTGATAAAAAACCCACACTGAGCTTCCAAATTTGTCTCCAAGATTTCCATATGAAAAAAGTTCATTTTAAGAGAAGATATTTTTAACCACCACACTTGGACTGAAGCGATTCTGGAAAGCCAGTGCAGGCTGACTTCGTGGGTTTCCACAATGAGATCTTGCACGGCGCCTCATTCCCTTTGCAACATCACTGCAACCTTCACCTCCGAGTAATTTTGGTGGGATTGTAACCAGAATTCAGCAGGGGTCACTGATCGGGCCCAAAACAGAACAAGATGACTAACAGAGAAGCAGCCACTGTGTGCAAATAACGTTATTTCCAATGCCTACTCAGACCTACCAAGCTCATTTTTATGAGACTATTCAGAGTAGAGCAATGATTTATGGCAAGACCCATAACTGATCTGCAAAGAACATGAAACTTTTTTTTTTAATCAGTTATACCTGAAAACATGGAATGATTACTCCTTGCAATCAGAAGGATTATGAAAGTGTACTGGCTGTACCACAGCAACACAAACTATGAAGAAATCTAAGAGAGATTAAAAAATTCAAGACAAACGTAGAAAACCTGAACATTGCAGGGCCAATGGGGTTGTGTTTGTGAACCACTTGTAGAACGATGTCTTGCACAGAAAATTCTCAATGGCAGCATCTCTGCAGGCACCGTTTTAATCCTATTTATGTCTTAGGAGGTTTTGTGCCATGCATCTATTGCTGCACACTATAAACTCAAGCACAACATTTTCTGCATTGAAGCACAAAAGGAATGCAGAATAATTTGAGAGAGAGTCCAAATTGGAATGGAAACTCCAACATCAAATTGTTACTAATGTTAGACTTGAAATGCAAATTAAGGTGCCTGCTAACATTTATACAACTTGCTTCATATCATTAGCACCATGAAGAGGTCTTTTTCTAAACAGCAGCTATTAGGAAAATGTTTAACCCACAGTAAGAAGCTCTAGCATACACCTTGGCATTTGGAAGCACCTGAGTTTAAAAAAAAAAAAAACAAAACATGTATGTCTAATTAGGAAGAAAATGGGTATTTTCTGGCCAAGATAACAAATCCACTGCAAATGGCTTCATAAACTGCTTCTATCAGCACTGAATGGATAGGAAGGTAAATTGCTGTAATTTGGCTTCTGCATTTATACGTCACTGATGGGAATGGGCTAGAGTGGTGTTAATTCAGGAGACTAACATGGAGATCCGCGTCCAGTTTGTGCTCAGCTTGCAATCTGAAGTCAATCTTCGGAATCAAAAGCGAGAAGTTTGGAACATTAGGAAAAAAAAAAGGGACACTGCATTTCCATTTATATTTTTGCCTCATTCAGCTTCACTGGCATTTGTCTACACAACTGAGGCAGCAAAAACTTAGTGTAGTTCATAATACACAAATACACATTAAGCCTACTACAAGGTGAGAGAAATGGCACACTCGGTCGCATTAGCAGATGACACTGGTCTCGCTGACCTCTGGGAGGAGATAAAAAGCAAAATCAAAGGCAAAGTGCCCCACATCTTTAAAAAGTCACAGTTCTACAGCTAGCAGTCCATATGACATCTTCCTCAAAATAATTCGTATTTGAAGTCAGCTTTAATGCAGCGTGTCAGTCATGTGGAGAGGCCGTGAAGAACCGGGAAGGGGCAACGTCCCTCAGGGATGTGTTTTGTGAGCCGGGGAAGGAAGAACACAGACCTCTGACCCACCTATTGACTGTGGGCCTGAACTGACCTCCGTGCACAAACAACGCCACTTAACTGCCAGAGACAAACGAGTGCCACACTTCTCACCATAAATCCACTCCAAACTTCCTCGTTGAAGACTACTACAGTTGGGGTTAAAAAAAAAAAAGGGGGTGGGGGGTTAAAAATAGGAGGGAATCTCTTCCTTCAACTTCAGCTGTACTTCACCCTCCACCAAAAGAGGCTCATTCACGTGCAGGAAACACTTCCACATCAAGTCTTCCCTGGTTTTATTTTGAGGTTTATTGAGTTGTGGGTTGCTTGTTTTTTGTGGTTGTTTGTTTTTTTGTTTTGTCTTGTTTTTTTGGTTCTTTTCTTTCTTTAAAGAAGAAAAAAATTAAGCTCTCAAAAAAACCCCCTCAAGGACAAAGACAACCAATATTCACTATTGAGAACCTTCAGAAAAAAAAACCGAAACACAACACACACACCATAGAGAGACTAATAGAGAAAGCAGATCAAAAAAACTACCCAAGCCAGCCAAGACCCACCACAGTCGCAGCTGGAGCCCGTGTTTCCGCGCCACTGCCGCGACTGGGAGCGTCATTAACCGCTTTGCTCGGCGCTGCGGCCCGCGCGAGGGAGGCTCCCGAGCTAAGAAAGGCCTCGCGCAGGCTCCTCGCCAAGCGCCGCGAACGGACGAGGGCCTCCGGCAGCTCTACCGAAGGGAAACGCAATTTGAATAGAGATGGTTTCTTTACAGCTTCCCCATTAAGCGATGCAGAGCTGCAGATGGGCCTCTCAGCAACCAGGAGAAAGGCAGATGCTGTTCCCTCCGGAGCAGCATTCGGCAAGGGCTCGCAGCCCTGCCCCTCCAATTCTGCTGCCCAGGCCTTGTGCTGATAAAAAGGGGAGCACATGCTTTTTAAATTGACCTCCTGAATGCCATTCATGAGAATAGCGGAAGAGCTAACAGTAGATGGGCATACAGGTTAAAAACCAACAAAACCCACCCCAGCCAACACCACCACCACACACACAAAAAAACCCCAAACAAACAAACAAACACAACGAAAAAAACCCAAACACAAAAAACCAAACCAAACAAAATAAAAATAAAACTAAAAAAACCCAACAAACAAAACCAACACTGCAGTTACAAGTCACATATGGTGCCACAGTATGTATTTTCAGAGGGCACCCCGCTTTGCAGCTTTGGGTCTGAGCATCTCTTCTCACAGTTTCTTCATTTCCCCACGGAGCCGGAGGAAGAGGAGAAACTTTCTCCTTTCAACCAAGCAAAGCTGTTCGATTCTCTTAGGGTTTGTCTACCTGCAAAGCTGAAAGTCGTTATGGACCACTGGCCTAGAAAAAATTAAAGTACTGGGTTCATACCAGCTATTTAGGGACAAATATACCTCACTTCTAGCTTCTTTTACCACCAGATTTTGGGAATACATAGGACATGGGACTCCTTCGCTGTAATAGCAGTTTTGTCAGTTAAAAGAAGGAAGTGCTTACCCCACTGTGTCCTAACAGGATTTTTTGTTAGCTGCTCTGCTTTCCCAAGACAGATGCATCATTTCCACTAGAAATCAATGCACTTTATAGGTAAACTAATATGCACACAGCCGTCCTTCAGGGATTCTTGTATCCTGCTCACAAGATCAGTGCTGGCAGGATTTCTCCAGCTCCTGCGCAGGCATTCACTCATTGATTCATTCATCAATTCTTCTGAACTGCATCTTGAGATTGATTTTACAGAAAAGTTCCCAGAGCTCTCTTAGAGGTTCTGCCTACACTGATGCCACAGCTATATTTAAAGAAAGAATCCCACTAATGTGGTTTATAACATGCTCTGGCAGGACAGTATAGACAGAGTTAAGTCCTATTAAGCTGCTTAAGTTGCTTTCCCCCTCTAAAGTCACCTGTCAAATGCTGGCCCTACACATCACAGCCAACCATCAAACCAGCTTTATCAAGAGTCACGCTTAAAACACCGAACAAAACAAAGAAATTCAGTCATCACACACATGAGAAACTGGGGCACTGTGCTGCTCCACTAACCTCCTGGGATCGCAGGGGGTGGAGAAGGCTGGTGATTAGCTTTTCATTACAGTTAGATTGTAACCCACTTGCACAGCACTTGACTTTATTAGGTAAAGATAAAATAAGAATGACTATTTCTTTACATGCTACTCTTGACATAGAGTCGATATATTTTGAAAAGTCTATATGGAGAATATGTGAAAGTAAGGTTTACCTTTTAAATAGAGATCACACTAATGGGGGGGGATGGGGGCAACTGGGAAAACAGAGTTCAGCCTTAACTCAGCATCCTATGGAGAAGACGGAAAGCACCATTCATAGTCATCTCATCTCCTTTCCCAGTAACTTCAAAATAGGCACCCCAGAGTCTTGAAAGATTCATTCCCATAAATGTTAAATGGGCACACTTAAAGCTCCAGTTTTATGTAGCATCCACTTCACCAAGTCAATGTGTTACTGTTATGAGTTCTCAGACAAACCTTGATTCCACAGATCCCATAAAATAATAGAAGACAATAGGCTGGAAAAGACCTCTGGAGGTCACTGTAGTCCAACCTGCTGCTAAAACTAGGGCTAATTTAATACATGAGGAAGCTAAGAGCCTTGCCCGGGCACGTTTCAAGTGTCTCTAAGGCTAGGGTTTCCAAAACTTCCCTCAGCCCCCGCTCCACCACTACAAAGAAAAATGTTCATAAATGATTGCACTCAAGTGCCATTTCCCACTGCACTTGTGGTTGTTGTTGCTTGTTCTTTTGCTGGGCACCTCTGAGAAGACCCTGGTGCTGTTTTCTCCAAGTCCACCCTTCAGGTACACGAAGGCTGCTCACGGATCTGTCCTCTCGTTGTCTCCTCTCCAGGCTGAAGGGTCCCAAGCCTCCCAGCCACTCATCACAGGTCAGGCTCTGACCATCTCATTGACCTTCCCCAGGCACGCTTCAGTTACTCAGCATCTCTCCTGCACCAGGGAACTCAAATCATTATACAGTTAAACAGCATTTGTGCTGGCACATAGAACTGGAGGAAAGCCCATGCACACGAAATGGCTGACGACCCCATTTTAGGGCTATTTTTGGCTTGCTTAGAGGGTTAGGCAAAGCACAAGCCTTCAGAGCTTGGGTTTGCCTCCAGCTGCATGACCTACCCCACCTGATATGGTCACGAAGCACCAAAAGGTGACAGATCTCCCACCACACCGAACAGCACAGACAGTCGCTCTGTGGGCGTGAGAAATGCAGCAAGTACCATTCAAGATCGAGCGAGAGACTCAACAGCATGGATGTTATTCCTCAAAACAACAAAACGAGACAACCAAGGGAGGAGAAAAGCAGAGGTAGGTAAGGAAGAAAAAAAGAAAAGCAGCAATAGTGAAGTTACACGTTTCAGACTTAAAACAAGGCACCTCGGGAGGTATTCGGTGAGCCCAACTGCATGGATGCTCGTGCAGCCCATTGGCTGCCGCCTTCCAGCGCTGCACAGCAACGAGCCGGGAGGTGGGATGCTGCGGGGAGGTGGGATGGAGGCTGCCAGCACAGCATGGATGAGAGCTCCCGGCTCAACCCCTCCTCCGCATCCCCACAGCCCAGCCTGACGCGCACCGCGACTGCTCCAGCTCTCCGGCTGACTGCAATATTGATCGCTCTTCCCTCACCAGAGGTCAGCCAGGGAGAGACAGCCAAAGGAGGCAGGACCGCGGTTAAATGAATGACGGGGTCGATGCAGAGCAGCCGCACCGGGTTATTTCAACAAAAGCAGCATAGGACAATCCCGTGTTCTGCCTCAGTCCACGGCTCAGGTTTTCCTTGGTGAGCGGGAAGACAGTACTGTAGAAATAAGGATGGGGTGGATGGGAAGGGCTAAGATGTGCAGTTGTGCTTTTATCTGACACAGGTCAGAGAAGTGCTGACACCCAAAAGGTATTAATACTCCTCAAAGGCAGTGCTGCACAGCACGAGTGCTGCTCTTGTAGGTGTTTGACTCCATTAATTTGGGAAAGCGAGGCAAGAAATGGTCACAAGAGAGAAAGCTACCCAGCCTCAGCTTCCTTACAAAAGGGGCTCCAATCCCGGGCTCCTAGACCACACAGACATCTACAAAAGAAGATCCGAGCTTCTTGCAGAAGGACAAGCAGGAAAGCCCACAGGAACTGGCATAATGTGGAAAACTTATCCAGCTGTTGGGCTTACCCCCACAGCCACAAAACAGATCTTGAAGTGTGCTATGGATGTGGAGTGGGAAAGCTAGTTCTAGTGCCTGAGCACGACAGCTCACAGCAGGAGAGCTGGTTATAGCTTCCCTCTAGCACAACCACCTAAACCAAACCACCATTAAATGCCAGCAAAAATTAATTCAAGACAAAAAAAAAAAAGTTGCAATTGGACAAAGAACTCAGATGCACGGATTTACAGACTCTAGCATAAGAAAGGTCTGGAATTCTTTCCATCCAGACCCAAAATCATTATCTCCCAGAAGCACTCAGAGTTAGAACAAGCAAAGGATACCCTGAGCTCTTCTGCCTCACTTCCCAGTACGTGTGGGAGTCCATCTCCTGAGCAGTGATTACTGATCGGGCCATGTTCGCAGACAGCGCCTGGCCACAGGGCTGACTCTCAGCTTGGAAAAGCAGAACTAACAGAAGGAAGAAGGCTCAAAATTGAGCAGCAAAACAAACAGCCCAACTTCTACCATTTTTGAAAGAAAGCAAATCAAAGTTCTCTGTAGTTACATTCCCGAGTTGGCCACTGAAAACAAAACCAAAGGCCAGACAACAGAATTTTGGGACAGAGAGAAAGTATTTTAGAACGTAGGCACATACAACTCCTCTAGCTTTTTTTTCAATGGTCCAGCTGCTACAAACCCCAGGAGTCCCGTCACAAACAGTCACCTTCACCTTTTCACTGGCAAAGAAAAGTGTGTTAGAGGGTGGAGAAGCATTAGCATCTCTCCCTTCAGCCATCACACAACCGTAATTACAGCAGTTGTTTATGCAGCCTATAACAGCTACCTGCTTCCCACTATTTATAAACCAAAAGTCAAACCACTGCAGAAAGAACCGTAGTTTATGCCACTGCATCCCCCAAACTGCCTGCTCCTCAGCTGATCAAACCGCACTGAAGCAGATGAGAAGCACGGAGTCAAACAGATAAGCTTGGCTCCTGACGACCAAGCTCCGCACTGAAATGGGAGGCCCTGAAGCAATGTGCGCTGCCAGCTCTGTTGGGGATACAGCAAAGAGCAGATTTAGTATCTTAAAAGACAAAAACCACAGATTCCCCGCATGCACACATACACAAGCCCATTTCTGCTATGGTTGTCTCAAATGGAGAAAAATCTCCAAGAAATACAACACCTGCCCCATACACTTTCTTCTAAGAGAGAAGTGGTAGATCCTGCCAGCATACCCAGTACAGAAACATTTTTAAAGTTTTTAGGGACTAAGAATACAAATTCATTTGAAAACCTGTCACATCTTTTGTTAGTTGTAAAGACATTTGATAGGCAGACAGCTAAGGATTAGATTTCTTCATTATTTGGCAGTAGCCAAAAAGGTTCATAATCACTATATGAGCATAGTTCTCAAGCTTAAAATTACTGTTATTTCTGCATCAACTTGCTTTTACTTCAACAAAAAAATAAAGAAGTAAAAGGCATAGTTTAAACAAGTGAGATCTCTCCAGTACTGACAAAGCACTACTTTCCCCATTAACAGCTGCCGCTATATATATGAAGGCGTCAGAGATCTTTTTCTTTCTCTTCTCCAGCATCACCGCTGAACATTTAGCAACAGGAGAAAAACAAGAACACCAACGTGAAAAGGTTGTGACAATTCAGCACGGAGACGGGTGGGCTGGCTCTCACTGGGCTCCAGCAATCACTCAGCATGCCACTGGTGGGGTCTCTGAGCCGTAGACAATACCAAAAAACAATACCAACACCACCACCATCTCACTAAAACAGAGCCAGGAAAAGAAGGAAACAGTTGGCAGCATGGCTGCTTCTAGAACTTGTCATTTACCCCATCCACAGGGTGAAGATATCGACGTTTTCCTCCATTTTCCTTTCATCTTATAAAAACGCTACAAATTCCTATGTCCTCAAATGAGAGTCTGACTTTGATATCCACTACGCAAATATTAAGAAGTGTTGTTGAAGTCAGCTACCCAGAGGTCATCATCCATCCCAACTGACCTGCTGGAGCAACGAACCGCAGCGGACACAACTCCACCCTAACAAGCAAGGCTATTTTTGCTGCTGCGCTTGAGGATCAAAGCTTTTCCCTAAAAAGCTCTGATCCCAGGGGCTAAGATCACTTTGGTAACAGCTAAGATGGGAAGAAAAACCTCCACTTTCAGAATACTTAAGACTCAAGGAAACACCAAGCTCAGGGTAAGAAGCACCACACAATCTAGGTGTTAAACTATTATCATTGATGGCACAGCAGCAAGAATGCCCTATTAGAACCCGTAACTAAATCAAGGAATTCTAATATTCATAACTGAACTAAAAAGCACTACCCTCTGGGATACGAGAGAATTTCCCCTCAGACTGCTCACCTCATTGACAGTCATGTTGCTTTTCATAATCTTGTCCACAAATTCAATCAAGCTCCAGATAAAATCTAATCAAGTTGGACAAGCTGAATTGCAAGGACTGTATTTTCAAGTCCTTTAACGAGAGGTCAGTACAAAATAAGCCTCTGATGTCCCAGGACTTGCGCAGGCTTATTTCATCTAGTGCATTGCTGTAGGCGCCAAAGACTATCTTAGCTCCCCAAATTATTTTTAATACTCCAGTGCAGCATTTGATCTCTAGACAAAATAGGTTTATTCTTCTGTCCTTTTTGTTCATATCCTTAGTGATTTCTCCAGGCACAAAAATGGCTCTCCTAGGTATAGGAAAGACCTGCTACTCACAGAACGCCATAACTATAACCATTTCTCAACTTAAGTTTGTCCCTCTGGAAAACACGATCATCCCTGAGAACTACTGCTAGTCTGAATACAGTGACCATCCTAAAGCAAATATAAAAGCACCCACAGATTGTCAGGGCAAGCATTTGCATTTAGGAAGACCTCATCATTCATATTTAAGACATACTGGTCACTTCAGTCTGTCATTCAGGGACACCCTTTTTCTTCTCCCCCCAACTGAAAAGACAAACTTTAAGTCATAGGCAAGATCTGGGTACTCCCTAGCAAACAGGCATTAGGAAAAATTTACTCCCACAACAATTAAATAAGAGAAGAAGCCTTATTATATTTACCACTTCAGACTAAAGCATTCGAAACTACCAACTCATGATCTAAAGTTAACTTACAATTTCATCCATGGAGCCCGGGAAAAACAGCATAACATTTAAATACCATACGTGACCAATGTGACATTGCAAACCTATGTGACTGGGGTTAAAGCCTGTCCAGCCATATCCCACGTGTGGCTACTATCTGCCTGTTCTATCCACCAAGCATGTAGAAACCTTTATTCAGACTTATAGTTCTGCTGCAGAGTCAAGGCAACTCTATGAAAGTGGTGTTAAGGGTGGAAAAAAAGTTTTGTAACCATATTAGTCACAAATTTTACTGTAACTAAAATCTTACAAGGAGAAAACCACTTCTTCCTGGCATCATATTTCCATAGATAACAAGACAGTGAATGCTCCCACTAGCCAAATTCCTAACATTTCAAAAGTAATCATTTCTAAGCTACCCAACAGATAAACAGAACTAACAAGGCTTTAGCCAACAAGCCACTCCCATCTTCCTCTTGTTCAGCATGTGCAGCTCAGGTCATTTCCGACTTCGATTCCAGCAGGAAGAGCTATTTCAACCAGAACACAGAAATAAGATGCCCAGAAGCCCAGACTCAACTGACTCTGCACTGTGTTAAAAAAGCACTTGGAAAAAAGGCTACTGATTAAAGGAAGGGTGCTGTTATCTCCAACATACCAAACATCTGAAAGGATGTTCCCTCCCAGACACTTCAATGTATGAAGTTCAGTTCTCCCTTCCTTTTTTTTTTTTTTTTTGGTTAAATGAAGTCTTTATAAAACAAAAGAAAGTGTTTGTTCATTTGACTGTTTATCCAACCAGCTTCAAAATTAAAATATTCCTGCCCTGTCTCCACTCCAGGTTGGTCCCTGGTGAGTATCTCCAATATTTTACATATCAATATTTCTTTCTAGAAACCAAGCTCTAGGGAGAATGAGGAAGTGAAGAAGCTCGAGCATATTTATCACTTGACACTTCCTATCAGTATGCAGCATTAGAAAACAATTTCCCTGATAAATGGATGGGCCCGAACTACTCACACAGCCCTGTATCTCGCTTTCAACCTCATTACTCTTTTAAAGAGGTACAACTCTGCAAAGGGCTCCAAAATGCAGAGAAACTTGCAGCAGAGGAACCTGCAGGGAAGGTGGGGACTGTGGGTACGTTACAGACACGCAGCTGAACTGCAGAGGTCTGGGGAAGGAACATCTGTGTTACTGCTCGTGCCTCTGTGAAGAGGCTTTACAGCCCACCTTGGGCACCGAACATCAACACAACCAGGCTGTGCGTGACTTCACGGGTCACGTCCAAAGCTCTAGCACACTTTGCTGAGGAGATGCACGCACACAACCCAACGAGAGTATCAAATCACACCATCCACTGCTGCAGAAGTGCCAAATTGATCCACTGCTCGTGTGGCAACAAGAGCAGCTCAAGACTGTTAAAGTGATGGAGAGCGTGGTCTTCAAGGCAGAGAGAAACAAAGAACAAGCTCTGAAGGATGCATTCATGGTAGCACTTTAACAGGAATATTCCCTGCTCAGCTACAATTCTGCAGGTCACAAAGTAACCAGAAATGAAATGCTATTACAGACCCCTTTCACTAGTGGTACAGTGGTTTGTTCTATCAGCTTTCAGCATCGTTTCCAACCACAAACCAGAAAGAAGCCATAAAGGGCAGGAAACAGCTAATCTATAGGCCAAACCCAAAAGCATGTTTTTTCCATGATGATGAGGGAAAAAAAAAAAGCTATGGTTTAGAAAGCCCTGTGAAGACAGAAGTCAGCCAGGAACTTTTTATTTGGCTCCTGAATTTTGCTTATTGATTCAACACCTCAAAATATTCCAAAAGGGAGATTCAACACCAAATCTTGTGCATTCCACACTTTTCTACCCAACTTTCTTGGTGCTGAAGCACAGGTACTTTGTTTCTGCCCCAGGTTTACACCAGACCAAGGTTACAACAACTCATCCAACAAGAACAGTGTTTCAGGTCTGGAGGATCAGGTGCTCAACCTGGTTCACTGGGCAGCCGTTCAAATACCCTGGCCTCCGGTTAGCAGGACTGCTTTATTTTGCACCAGGGCTAGTTACACTATAACTTGAATCAGTGATACCTCTGCGTTCAAACCTGTTTTCAGCCAGGTCAGTTCCCTAATTTAATCACCGAGCTGCTCGAGAGTGCCAAATGTTGCAGCTGCCTTCCTGGACCACAAACTTCCACTTCAGACAGGTACAATTACAGGGTCTGAAGCTGCAAACTTTATTAAGGATGGAAGAGTCACATCAATTTTAGGATTCCCCATGCAGGCACTCAGGTTTAAGTCCCAAAGGCGCAACACTGAAACCACAGTTTTGCGCTATTTCTCCACTGAGGTCTTGCCTGAAGAGCCCTGGCACATACAAACATACATGTTCAGAGCCCAAATCTAATTTTAAATCACGCTCAATGTTAGAATATAGCACTATCATTTTTTTTTTCCTCGTTGTACAGAAATAGTGTCCAACAAGGAATATACATGAGAGATATTTCTGCCACATATTTATTCCAAACGGGTGCTGGAAGCTGTTTTGCCGGCACACACAGGTCTCAGCACTGCAGCAGTGATACAGCAGTGCCATTCCACCTGAGGTCAGGAGCAAAAAAAAAAAAAAGTCTTTGATGCCATTAAAAAATAATCCAACCTTTCAAGGCTGCAGCTCAATGCTAAATTTGTGCAAAAGACTTTCTACAGAGAAATCTAATAAGGACACTTTGAGCACACAGATAATGCCAGAAAGTGCTAGTTAGAACCTTGCTCCTCCAAATCACAGCTCCCTGTAAACACAGCTCAGCACAGCATCCACCTCAACCTTCTTTGGAGATCTGTACTAACTTATTTACTTTTTACTTATAATTTCACTGACAAGTAATTCAGTATATACCACCTTAGACTTCTGGGCGGTTTAGGAATTGCCAGCCATAGCACAGTCCACCTTTGCTGTTTGCAGCACAGCCCGTTGCAGAACCCAGAGACCCAGCGCAGCCGCAAGCAGAGGTTACCAGTGCACAGCACATCATCACTTTCTCCTCTGCGTTATGCAAATGCCATTTCCAGCATGCATTTCAAAAATCAGTCACGGCCTGCCTAGCAGAAGCAATTTGTGGATGTTTAAATAAATACCTGCCACTCTGTAGACAAATAGACTCATTCTTCAAACATTCTGATAGCAAATACAAACCATGCAGCAAAGTTTGGACTGCATGTAACTGGTTTTTCAATGTGCTAACATGCAAACCTGAAGTCAATTTGTTTGCATGGACTTCTACAATTTAATGGTGGGGGGGGGGTTGTTGTTTTTAAACAACTTTAAACTTTTGTGCAACTTGTAAAGAAAGTGACAATGGTCTTCTCTTAGACCCCTCGAGCATATCCAAGCACTTGCATGTTGAAAAAAAACAACAAAAAATAATTTTAAAAAACCCTCAACAAACCACACAGGACTTGAGAACAGCCTGTTTTTCTGGGTTATTAGAAAGAACAGTCTTTCCAAACACAGCACAAGGGAGGAAACATTTTGTAATGCTTCACAGTTCCCAGAACAAAGAGTGACCTCTTCTAGCACTAACCCCGTCTGCAGGTTGCAGGCTCGGACACCATCAAATCCCTCTGCAATTCACAGATGCACAAGAGGAAATGGTGACACTTCAGGCGGTCAAAGCTTCCCTGTTAAGTCCGGGATTGAAAAGTGTGCAAGATAACAGAATTAGAAGTCACCCGGTCGTAATTTTAGCAGGAAATGCTCTGCTCTTATCAGCATTACTTCAAGCCACCCCTATTATACTAATCAAGTAACTTGCGAACACCAAAGCGCCCTTGATAGAGAGGGCCATTGTCGAGAAATAAGAAGTCCTTCAACATTTGTTTTTGCAGCAGCTACATCTGGGGAAGACATTACTGCAAAGCATCTACCTCTCAGCAGAGCCCAACTTGGATCAGTTTGAGAGGCAGAAATGCAAACACCATATGCTTTGCTGAAGCTTTAGCTGCTCGGAGCTTCACAGACCCGTGTCTCATCAATATGTGCCACGCCAGACCTCTGTGCTAACCGAACCGCGTGTGTCACTTGGACACAGCCATCGAGCAAGCTTCATTACCTGGGACTGCTGCTTCAAAGCTGGGCCTAGGGTACTGGTGTTAGCACTGAGATAACAGCAAACAGCTCCCCTGTTGTTATTGTCACACCTGATAAGCGCAGAGAGGCGAGCCATCATCCCGACAGGCCTTCCTCTGGCATCGCTGTGCTTTTAGGACCATTCAATGCATGATTTACATACTGCTACTAATGCAGAGGTGCACTAAATGCCAGCTTTTGTGTAGGAAAAAAGGTGACCCCCACCAGCTAAAAGCATAATTTGTGCCTTTTATAAAGGCGCTGACTGCAAATTGGTTGCCCCACTTGTGATCAGCTTACCCTTTGCAATCTTTCACCTTGTATTTCATTGGGAAATTTAAGCTACTTTGGACACTTGCTGTTGACACAAGGACTTTCCCCATTTCTCCACCGACTAAAAGGGTATTCATCTCACCACTGCGCTTCTGCATTTTGAAAGCATCACATCCACCAAAGGACAGTCTCACCAGTCAGCAGCCCTGTGCCTTTGACCTTGAAAACCCTGAACACTGAAGCCTTCCTTCAGACAGCAGCAGCAACCCTATTCACTGAGGACAAAATTATAAAGAACTAGAAGAAGGAAGTATCTTCTCTTTCACATCCTAAATTGGCTGGTAGTTCTCCCCTCACAGCGTAATCCTGAGCTATGCTTCCCACCGACCACTTCTTTTTTGTCTCTAGCTAGGCATACTGTAATTACTGTATATACTGCATATTTATGTGTCTTCTCAATGCTACCTTTACATTAATAACCAGTACTGGAGATGAATCCTTTCTATCCATGGAGAATTACACCAAGCCAGCAGCACTACAGCTGAAGAGCTTAACAGGTCAAGTCCAAGGTGTTGCACAGCCACTCAATAAACCTCAAGGGAAAGGCTTCTTCACTCAGAACAGCTGCTGTGAACACACCACCATCATGACATCTGCATCTGGCACAAGAGCAGTGCCGGAGCAGGACCCAACAAGCAGCAGCACCAGCTGGAGACCCAGGCTGCAGCGCCCCTGCTCCCCAGGTCCTCACGTGCTGTGCGAGGGGCTTTAACTTCTAACCACAAACCAGGCTCTTTTCCTCCAACATCTTTACAAGTACTGACTGGCAGAAGAGCGGCAGATTTTGGATTACAGTGTGTTTCAGAAAGAATACCCGGGAGTGCAGACTCTTCACTCTGCTGCTTAATTTTTCATCTCACACTTGGGAAGAGAAACACAGCCCCCTGACACTCGAAATATAAGGAGGGATCCAGCAAAAATGAAGAAATACAATGGACAACCACCACCAGCTGCCTCGTCCACTATTACGCACTCACGTACCGTGGCACTTTGAGGCGACACAGAGTCAGGACAGATTTCTGGGCTGTCGGCTCTTGGAAAGGACTATTTAATCCAGGCCACAGCAGAGCAGTGGGCAACTCCTGCTATGAACCATCCTTGTGGTTTCTCTGACCTTTGTCTTGGCAAGCCACCCAACACACACCTCATGGTGCTTCCTAATGGCTTCAGTGCGCTGTTCGCCATGTCACCAAGGTTGGCCACTTCCACTAAACAAAACAACAACCAAACAAAACAACCAACACGCACAAACAAAACAAAACAACCCCACTCCAGCACAGCCCTCCAGAGAGTGTTTACAGAAACTTTTAAATAAATAAATAAATAAATAAATAAATAAATAAAATGAGCTATTTAAAAACAGCTGGTACCACTGCCACCAGATCAGCATCCTGAAGACAGAGGTTCCCCAATGCTGGATGCAGAAATACATGATCTCACGTCTTTTGGCTGTTGTGGCTCCTGAAACAATTCTCAGCAGATCTACACCAGGAACTGGTGCTTAGTTACTTATTTGCTGTTTGCCAGCCATCGCCTGCTTTGTTCATTTTTAAGTCGGTGTCTTTCAGTTCACTGCTGCAGCTGGGTGAACCTCCAGGCAGCTCTCTCGACTGGTGAATCACACTCCTTAGCTTTGTAACAACCTTCGGCGTTAATACCCACATTTATCTTCATAGTTAACTTTGCATTTGAAAATAGCCCTTCTGAAGCACCAAGTATGTTGTTAGCTGAACAGATCTGCAGTTAGCCTATTTGGAACATTATCACAAAGTGGGATTCACCAATTCATAAGTAGAAATCCCCCAGGCTGTTTATGAACTCTCCTGTAAGAGATGCCACAGAGGGGAGCCAGGTAGATCTTTTTGTATTTGAGTAGTTTTATACATATTTTTCAGCCAGGTTGCACCAGACATTCAGCTTGCACTTGAAATCTCAAACTTGAGATCCATTCTTCTCTACACACAATTCTTCTTTGTACTCTTTATAGACAGGTATTTTAAGCCACATTTGTGAACTTAGTTTCAGAGAGTATCCTAATCGGGAACAAAGAGAAGTGAAAACTATAAGCTCCAGTATAGGACTCATAATACCTCTTACCGAAGCTTATTCTCTAATCAAGTGAGGCTGGCAGACCTCACCAAGTACAGGACCAGCAGTATAAATACATGCACTGCAATTCTCTGAAGCTAGAAAGAAGAGAGCCATGCTCCATCATATCCTTTGTATCACCACTAGTGATCACAATCCCTTCCTACAAACTCAGCTCGCTAAAAGCACCATCAACAAGAAAAGTAGTTTGGGCAGCAATACAGAATTAGATCCGCTCCAACCAACCACATTAGATTAGTGGGGAACATTATCTGACTCCCAGCCTATACACAAAACTGGATCCTTGACAAGAGACTTTTCACAGCACTTAGGGGCTGGCAGCAGTTGCCTGGAATTCTTCACCCTTTTAGCAGGTGTTAAAGCTCCTGGGAAAAAGCCAAGCAGTACTTTGACTCACTGAAGCAATCGAACCATTCGTTACATCACCCAAACACTGTAAAAAAGTGAGCGCGTTTCACTAGAAAGAAGTTTTGAGCAGCCCCAAGACAAGATACCCTGAAGCCACAAAGTAAATATCTGCAATAACTCTCGTGTCTTCATGTTGCTTTTTATTGAATGAAAGCAAGTGGTGCATAAACTGCGGAACAAAGTAGAGCAGGGCATCTGCTCAAACACTCTTATAAAGCATTCAGTAACTGTTCTCACTTAACTCTATGCAGCATAAAACCCACCACGATACCTCTGGCAGTAACTGCGTGCAAGTAAAGTAGCTCTCTTTCCTTTATGGGTCTGCAGAAGAATGCCACAAGACACCGTTAGTCTTCATTGCAGAAGGAACGAAAGAGAGAAGCTTTTGATTTTGCTGGTTCTTCCCATCATCTTTAACAATAAAACAGACAGCTCAAGTTTCTACTAAAAAGAGAAAGCAACCTTGAATGCATATTGAGAGAGCATTTTAATTTAACTCTACAAACAGTACTAGTGGGGAAAAAATGCAGTACTTTGTAGCAGACAAACCTTACTCTCTCCAGGCTGGGGGGTAAGGGTGCTCTTGACAGAGGAGTGGAAAGAAGGAAGGTGGGAAGAGAGATGGCTAGAATACATCCCTGGTGCCCTTTGGGTTTAATCACGCCACCTGAGACACGGCAGCCAGCCACACTTGCACCTTGGGATTGGCAACAGGCTCTCTGAAAGGTTTAGCTTGGTTTACTGACACCACAGATTCACCTTCTTAAGGCCTCACTGCATTAGTTTAAGGACACAAGTCATGCTACACACATGCCTGTGTGCCCTTCCTCCTCCTGTCCTCCTGGTGACACAGCCCCAAGGTGCCATGCAGCAGCCAAGAAGGACACTGCTCTCTGCACAGATGTCACTGAATTTACCCTTTTTCGCCCCATGTTAATGAGGGTATTTACATGAGGGGATACTTCCTAAATTCTTTGTGCCCTCCATCCTTATTAGGCACCATAATCCCATTTATGACATGCTGGTTGCTATGGAAGCGATTATACTGTCACTGCATTGTACCTACAGGCGGAAAATGTGTAAGTGAAGGAACAGGAGCAGGTTTTTGCATGCATTTGAAGACATGATAGTGCAATCCCCATGTAATGACTAGGAGCTTTAACAGTGGCTTCTGGAGGCAGACTCTGACCACAAGGAATAGCATGGCATCAAGTTTTCATTTGGTTTTCTCCTAAAAAATCAGGTGTTTCATTTTCCTGTCACTGGCTCCCACTATTTAATTCTAGACAGTGCCCTACGGCTGAACAGTACAGTCCCAGCCACTTTCCCAGGACCTTGAAATTTTTTCGGCACTCAAAACACTATCTCCTTAGTCCAAAGATCACAGCGAAAGAAGTGACAAGATCATATAACCAAGCTCCACAACTCTAACTGCCCTTTAGTTGATTACTGTCTCTTACAGAGCAAGGATTCAGAGAGCAGAGGCAAGAGAGACAGCCCGTCTCAGATCTGACACACTCGGTGAGACGCATGACTAACCCAGCTCGAGCTCGCCGAGCAGGACAGCGTACGTGCCTGGAATGAGTAACCTCACTTTTTACCAGGGGCACAAGGATAGGGAGCTATCTGGGTGCTGCCTGGAAGTTAAACACAGGACAGCTAAGAGTGCAGCATAAATAGCCTAAAACCCCCGTTCCTTGCTAGCAGCTGGGAATCAAACAAGATGCTTTACTACCTACCAAGACCCCACTCAGTGACACTGGAAGGGGTTTAGATCTTTAAAGCCAGGGTTGTACAGGGAGACAGCAACCCAAGTACAGCACTGATGCTCACATGCAGTGGCTAGCACCGCCACAGCTGATGTATGGATGGATGCATCCCTCTGAACTCTTGCTGACCTATAGCACAGCTTCAGCCACCAGGACACCTATCTAGATCAGGCAATACAGGAATACTGCAGGAGAACCCAAAGAGCCATTGAACAACCCAAACCACAGCTGCACCAAGAACAAGATTCTTATCTCAGCATAGTTAATGCTGTGACTACAAGAAGAATACAAGGCTTGCAGTTAACATCAAACTTTGCACCATATAATGCTTCCTTACTGTAGCATGTGAACGATGCTGCAGTTCTGTTTCACGTGTCCCATTCTAACAGAAAAAAATATTTCTCAATGAGAATAAATCTGAGGACTACATTGTAGTTTCCAGAAGCTCTCAGCCCTGTTTACAGTTAACCTGTGCTCATAGCGTATGGGAGAAACCACACACTGATCAACATCCAAGTGCAGCTCAGGATCTCTGTTTTACCAAGAGAAGTGACTTGTCAAAAGGCAACAGCACGTCAAAGGCTAGTCAAATACATCCCCAAGGACAAAAGCCTTGTAGGACTCGTTTTAGCATCAAAGAAGTGGTGATGTATCTGTTTGCGAGAAGGAAGTAAAGAACCAAATTGCTGGTGGATCCCATCTGAAGGCACAGGTGTTGGAAAGGAAGCTCAGCGTTCACTGCATCAGACATCAAGCAGCAAATTTCACTTCAGAAGGCAAAAGAAACACAGGCACGCCTGGTTTGAACTCAAACCTTGATAAGCATTCAAATACTGTCCTTGAAACTGGTTCTTTCTTAGGAACCTTATATTTAATTTGCTGTATCAAGTAATCAAGATCATTCTTACTGAAGCCAGCACAAGTAAACCAAACCTAATAATTACATTAGTGCTGAAAGTCCTGCTCATAGGTTATACCTGCAGAACTACATAGCACCTGTTGGATATGCCACTGGTGTGGTACAAGAGGTACATCTCCTCCCAGTCCCAACCGCAGCTGAGATCAGCAGAAGATTCAGATGTACCCACCAAACAGTGATCTGCAGTCCTCGTCAGCCCTGGGAACATGTTAACAGGTGGGTCAATCACAGGCAGAAGACGCAAAAGTGAGTAAACAGCTATTAAATGTATTTAGGTGCAGTAATAAGACAAGCAGCAGTCTCACGGAGCAACATTTTCTTGAGAACAAAATTAACGGCAATGAAATACTATAGCAGACAATTGAATTTTAACAGCTGCAAAAATGTCCACACAAACACTACAAATGTCAAAAGGGCGCTGAAGTGAGACACACATGACCCAGAAAGCAGCTGGCTCAGTATTTCAGACTTAAGATAGGAGTACACAGACAAAAAGAATTAACACACCAAGGAGGGATTAGGGTAACAAGATCCCCACACCTTCTCATCATCATCTGCTGGCAGAGGAGGAGAGTTCACAGCTTGTCCCTTCCTCCTTCTCCCACAACCTCCACATCGCCCGAGGTGAAAGCTAAGCTGCACTAATAAAAACAGCAGAGCTAGTGTAAACTGTCCAACCTTGTTATTTACACCTCAGCAGAATGCTCCCAGCATCTACTATCACTCACACGGCTTCTCCAAGACCCGCCTGCTAACACACAGGCATTGGAAGCACATCCCAGAGTACTGCTCGTCCACATGGAGAATCTTGTCAACAAGACTGGACATATTCTTTATACATCGCCTTTAGTTTACCCTTTAGTATTAAAGCATTTTAAATGGTTTTGAGGAACTTGTGTTTGAAGAGATTTTAACTTGCAGCAGGTCAAGCTGCAAAAGCTGGAAAAAACCCATGTAGTGCTCAAGAGGCTCCCTGGTCAGCCTGTTAGAGCCTCAACCTGCCTCAGAACGCGGTCTCCAAGACCAACCAAGAACTTTACTTGGCTGTACTTATCAGAATGAAAGGCTGTTTTAACCTTGTAAATTTGTTGCATCCACTAATTTGTCTACTCAGGTTGATTCAACATCTGTTGTCTAACCTATAAGAATTTATATACATATATAAGGAATGACCAGTGATACAACATATTTGACCTCACTGACCAGGGATGAAACCCTGTCCTACTCAAGCTCTATGCACTACTCTGTCTTGTAAACCGACGATAACCCAGACTGCGTGGGGGTAGGACGAGAAGGACAAACAAAAAAACATTGGTCACATTTTGAAATACTAAAAGGCACACAGGAAGCATTGTACAGTGTTTTTAAAATAGCACTCTCATGCAAAGTGAAGACTTCTGTTTAGCTACAGGAGAAGTGTCAAGCAAATCATTCCATTGTCACTGGATGTGCTATCTGTGCTTTCCACTAAATCTAGACAGAAAAAGGCCCAAAATACAGCTGATCCATTTTTTCCTGCCACCTACTACAACTGAAACGGTTTCCCTCTTAAGGAAGCATGAACATTAATACTTGCCATTGACTAGAAGTACCTCTAATCTAGTCTTGTGCAATAGCTCCCATTTACTCAAGTCCAAGGTGTTCAGTCCAACCTTAACTCAAGTCTAAATCCTAAGAAAAAAAAACAACCTGTCCTTTTAATCATATCTGTCCAAGCCCAGTGACAGAAAACTAATCTCCATCCCCAGTCTTTCCCTAGGTCTGTGCCTTTCAGTATTGCTTGCACTTGACCGCCTGTCAGTCCAAAGTTAAATGGAGATCATGTTTTCAGGGTCTACCATTGCATTCACAGCGATTGTAACTACAAGTAGAGTTGCAATGGGGTAGAAATAACAAGTCCTTCCCTGAAGTCCTCTCAGCCTTCCCTCTAGTTCTCCTTCTGAGGGAAAAAAAAAAAAAAAAGAAAGAAAAAGCACAAGTATTTCAAAGATATCAGAAGGAATACTGACTTCTCCTAAGACCTTAGTCATCTGTTGCCAGAGGTCAGCCACACAAATCAGTTCTGTAACTTACCCTCTTTCTTATTTAAGAAACAAGAAGAGACTACAAAATAGTGGAAGTTTACTATCTATTTTCTTCCCCAGAAGACTCAAGAAAAAAAAAAGTACCTGGTACTTTTTGTTGTAAAACACTTGGCCATGCCCTAATGCCTAAACAGCAAAACCAGCACTGTTTGCAAAGCCTTCAGCTGCTCCTGTTACACTCTTATTTCAAAATTCCCCCAGGTGCTAAAGTTTTAAGAAAATATGTTTGCATAAGTTTTCATTAGATTGTACTTCCTCCTGCCTCTTCTTGAAAGTTACATTATTACACCTCCCAAGGAAAAAAAGAAAAAAAAAACCAAACATTTTTAAGCAGGACAACTCCACCCTTCCTCTTAGTTCAACACCAGGAGGGAAGATTAGCCTGAGATCAGCCCCTACACATTCACAGCTCCTTCCTTCATTTCTCTGCCCTTACACGTTCCTCACCAAAAAACAAACCAAATCAGAGCTCACCACATCTGCATTTGCCAAAAATCCATCATTTCTGCAACTGATGCAGCACAGCTTATTACAGCTGCAAATGTTCCTAGGCTCTGATAATTATAAGCCCATGGCTGGGTGTCTAATTAAAGGAGGAATGAATTAATGAGTTTTATCAAAGGCTTTTGAGTCACCATTATAATTCTCACCCTTAATTGGCAGCAGGACATTCAAAGGACAGCGTGAGCAGGATCAGGAGCAGAGAGGGGGAATAAACCACCCCCAGCCGACGCTTCCCCCATCACGTCACTGTCATTCAGACCCCAACAGCCAGATCGAACCCAGCGGGAAAACGCCTTTTGGGCAGCTGAATACAAAAAAAACGCTTCCTGAGGCGGCCACAAAGCACACACCGGCCTTTGAATGCCGAGAAGCGGCGAGATGCCGGCGAGGGGCTGTGCAGAGCGCTGACTCCACCGCTCTCATTCATCCCCGGCCCCAGCCCCCACCCAGCGCCGACAATTACAGTTCAGTCTCAGGCTCCCGAGGAGGCAGAAATTGAAAACACGTTTTCATTGAAGCACAGCTTGAATTTCATGAATTCCATTACTCTCGACTTTCTCAGCATTTCCTGGAGTGAACACTGTAAAACAAGGGAGAAAGGCAACACTCGCATGCCATCCCTCTGATCATGACTGTTCGAGGAGATACTACAGAGGCACCTGCAGCAAGGAAGCAACATGAGGAAGGACTGTTCCTAAAGTGAAGAAAATAAGTATATCCTAAACATATTTTTATGGAGGAAAGAAAGTAACTGCCAGAGGCCTCAGAACAGTAACATCATCCATTACGACCAGCACTTAAATAGCAAGGCTACAGGCACGGCCCAGATGCGAAGCATCGCAATTTCAGCAATGCAACAGAATGAGTCTCTTCAGCAGACTGAAGAAATCTTACCTACTATAGCGAGTATCAAAATTACCAGTTTATCAGCTACAGGAACCTGAGCACAGTGTCAAACTGCAAGGAAGCTTATCCAAAGAAAAGAGCATGAAGTACCGCGAGGTCATTCTCTGCCCACCGCGTTATTCAGAAATCTACTATTCAACACTACAGCAATTAGAACTATCGGAGAAAACACACAGCACCAAGCAGTGCTTCATTTTTTCCACATGTACAGTCGTAACTCGATCAACTTTGGGATTATTCAGGTTTGCTAATGAAGACCCCATGGACAGTTTTGCTGCCATTACCAATATTCTTAATGGTTCCTTCACTGACATTCTCTTTCCCCTCTCTTCTCCCCCAGCTTGGGCCTTATCTGAAGGAGCATTACATCATCTGCCGCACTGAATCCTCCTTGTAACAGACACTATTATGCATCTGAAGTGCCTCCATTTGGATTTTGGTGTTATTTTGAATCTCAGTGTTGAATAGAAGGCTTGTTTAAATTCTCTGCATGAACAGCAGCATTTTATAGACTGAAAAGGGTGTCCATGCACAGACACCAACACTGGCATAACAACATGGCTGGATGTGTTATACGTTTGTGAAACATCCATTCCCCACATTCCCATTTCCCCTTGTCCAGGAATAAGTCCAGCATTGTTAGGACTGACTAGCAATATCTTTCATCCCTAATTTCACACTACAAAAGACTTTCATGCATATGCACGTGTGGCACCATTCTGAGATATATCAGCCAGAAAAAGCATTTAGCAGTGACTGAGGAAATCACAATCTGAGGGTGCAACTCCAGTTTGAGTGAGGGTGAAGGGGGTGTCAGCCCTTTCCCCTGGCTGCTTTCAATGCTGCTCTTACTATTGACCAAAAAAATGTTCATTTGTTAAAATAATAACTTAAAAGAAGTTTCGCACATTACATGGCTGTAGCAAGCAACTTGATAACCATGTGAAAGCACAATTATAAATGTTACCCTCATATCCAAGCGCTTAGAGATGGGAATTGGTACAAGTATCGTGACTGAGTTACACCAACTGCTGTGACCATGTATTGCATGCTAACCTACTTTTTTTTTTTTCTTTTTGGCAAGAGAGAAGCCTTGCAGCCTGAAGCACACAAATTACTCCTTTGCAAGAACACGCACATTTGTGGCTTACCAAACCTTAAAGCTCACAATTATAAGATCAGACTCAAAAACGACAAGTGGTTCATTACCCAGAAATCTTAAAAAAAAAAAAAAAAAAGGACACATTTAAGATTAAAGCATTAGCATGGAAGTGCACTGCGTTTTGCTCTTTCCTAATTCATCTAATATGAAATAAAATAAAAAAAAGAAATAGCACCAGCATGGCACTGCCCCATAGTGACTACTCACTAGATACCCAAGACCCTTTCACCACGCAGCAAAGTTATTTCTGGTCTGGGGATAAACATAACCAATTCCTACTTTTTCACCACTGCAATAAAACCCACAGTCTCAGCTACTCATTGAAGTGGAGGAAAGGGAAAGATTTCTAACAATAATGGCTTTTTTGCCTTTTTTTTTTTTTTTTAGACTGTCATTGGAGTGCATCCCCAGAACTAAAAACCTTGCACGAACTTGATCCTCCTTAATTTTAGCTCGCCTACGTTGTTAATCACCACCATCAGCTAAAACAAAGAACTGGTAGGATGACATACCCAGAAAGTACAGAGAAGCCTTGCTGAGAGAGGAGCAGGGTTACTAGGTGTTGGGCTTGGGGTTTTTTTAATTATTATTAGAGAGAACTCTCCAGCATACATCAATACGTTCCCAAGCATTTGGAGTCTTCCCCATGTCTCAAAAGTGAGACTTAAAGTTTAGTACAGAAGGTAATCCTGAGTTACTCAAGTCTAGTCTGAATCTCAGAGCAAATAAATTCCCAGACACCATGTCCCTTCTCCCAGCTATGGGAATTACAGTCAGTTGAAACCAAGCCAAGTTCTCCTGCCCACTCAAGGGGAATGGGAAATCTCAACTTAAGTGGTGGAAAGTTTACTACCAAAAGATAAAACAGAAACAAAAGGAGAACTGCCAGTCATCAAGAGGCTAGCTGCAAACGAGATGCTGACTCTCCTCCACCTCACGGAAATTAAGAGTGAGCACCATCTTACTCAGTGCTTGCTTGCAGCCACCCAAGCATATTCACTTCACATCAAAGAACGTCAAAGAATGACTTCAGAAGAAACATTTACCATTGCTTAGTCTTCAGCATACTGATCCTTATGGGTACAGAAGAGTCCTCAGAAAGGAGTCAGAGAGCTGACCAGGCAAAGCTCTGTCACAATAGTGTCTTACACCATGAATACAAACAGCACAAACCATTGATTCGGGACTTCAGCATGTCAACCAGTAAGTGTGCTGGTGGGGGGAATGGGTGGTGGAAAAGAGATGTAAAATTATTCTTGTCCTAGAAGAGGAAAAAATATATATATGCCAAGGGATTGGAGGGTGCTTGTCCCTCCAACTGTCTGTTCTAAACAGCCCTGTGTCAAGAAACCTGATGTGACAAAGACTTTGTCTATAACTTTTGTCTATCTCATTCTCAATAGACGGATTTTTGTTTACAGGTTCAAAAATAAATCTAATCCCCCAAATAAAAGTAAGAGATCAAGAAGACTTGTGGCACAGCTCCTTAATCCACATTCAAAGCCTTGGGATTAAGTCAGAGGAAAGCACCTGACTTCCCACCCTTAATCTCCAGAGTCATCCCTAATGGGATATGTTCTTCTGCGTGAGAATTTCTCACTTTCCCTAATAATGAAAAATAAGGAACACTAAAAATCCACATCAACATCTGCTTGAAGCAATGCTTGTTTTATTGCATCAACATTTAAACAAAGGCTTTTTGTTAACCTGAAGAGTACGGATTTTCCTCTGTTCAAAAGGGTATTAAGAACTGAGGAAGGAAAAAAAAAAAAAAAAAAAAAGAAGAGATGGTAAAACTGAACTGATTTTGACTAGTCCTTTCTCCAGAACACTAGTGATCAGCTTTGCAGCTGGACACCGAGATAAGCCTCCTAAGTAGCTACAGCCTTTTGGTGGCAAACTGAAGGTTACAGACCCTCATCTGCATTTGCAGTTCCTGTTTAGACTCCCTTTTTCTAAAGCAAATCCAAAATACAAGATCCTTGGATGTCAGCTCCTCCCAACCAATAAATACTTGTGTGCATACAGGCAATTGCAATATATAGGCAGCGCTCAGAGGAAGTGGATGCATTACTCAAGATTTACTTCATAAGTACTTAAATCCAGACCGAGAGACATAAGCTGTTATGCTCATGTAGGAAAAGAAAATACAGCATTTTCAAGAGGACAAATGTTGTCTTGGTGCAGAAGCACCAAGGTGCCAGCAGCTGGCCACCACCTGCCCAGACTAACGCTTTTAAGTCTGGTTCTAGGCTTCCAGCTACGACCAGCATGATACCTTCAGAGCACCATGTGCTGCACAGAGGTCTCCTACGACTGGGAAGCTCACCAGGCCTGGCAAAGGATTAACACTTCTAGGATTCTGCCTAGAAGGAGCAAGCCTGGTTTACAGGTTCGCACACTCGCTATCTCCTTCCCTCCTCCCCCCACAACGTGTTTCACGTTTCTCCAAGTCACCTTTTACCCCTCTGTGTGTACTTAGGTCTGCTGAAACCATACATTCAGAACAGTCACTGTTTTTAACTCAAGTAATCTACAGTCAGGGTTTCCAAAACTGTCAGTTCTCCGGAGACCATCTGAAAACGTAGCAGCACAGCACGGGTCAGCAAAAAAGTAAGGCTGCAGACAGAAAGCTGGCAAAAGTTGACTTTTTTTCTTGTCTGTATACCATAAGCTGCAGCACGACTGGATGTTTCGTCAGCAGAAACCGTTGTATGTCTACCTTTGGTAAAAATCAGCCATCAAAGATTGTCCTGATTCTACATTTTTCATTATGCTGCAGTTCCCTAGTAAAGGCTCTTCCAGACCAAGGAGGAATCAGACTACAGCAACAATTTGCTGGTAAGAGATATTACTGCATGGTTACTCATGCAACTGAGACTGATGAGTAAAGGGAAGAAGGAATTTACCATCAGTTGTTAAACACCTAAATGCAACTTTATTTTAATCAGAAAACATTGGATTCTACTAACCTCGGTCAACTAACCTTTCTGGAAATACAAGCAAACCCGTGCTACAGCAGGAGAGCTGATCAGATCTTGGAAGTGGTCTATCTATTCTTGAAAGAAACCTTCAGTCTAACCCCCTTAAAAAAAGGCACATTACCCTCTGACTTTAAGCCAACTAGACAAAAAACACGCCATCCAACTTTACTAATACACATGTTTCCAATTTATGGAAAGGCTCTTGCTTTCAGAATTGAAATAAGACGCCAGTACAGTAGAGGAAGTTCTAAAACAATCTCTCTAATCCAAGTTTTTTGGCAGTTTAGGCTCCAGCCAAGAAATACTTCCAAAGATGACATTAACTGTTATGTGTAGGGAAACAGCCTCACAGAGCCAGAAAGTACCTGACTGAATTAATTCCCTGCTGAACCCTTGCCTACAGGTTCAAGCACACATGCCTGGAGTTTGCAAGCCAAGAAAAGGGAAACATTGTTAGGCTTACAGAGCACCTTCCACTGCTGGATTCCCCCTCAATGCCCTTACATTAGTAGAAAAAGAATATTACAGCACAAAGCCACTGACAGATGTATGAAAGGAAACTCCTGGGTGACAACACTAGAGACCATCTCAAAACCAAGGACCAGAGCGTACCCCTGTTCTTATCAATGCGTCCTTTAGTGAGGTTCTGCATCTTAACTGGTGTGAATCGATCATCCAGCCTTTTTCCAAAGCACATACAGTCACCGTTGCACCTACTACCTGTGCATTTGCAGTTCCGACTCTTGCAGAAACAGCACAAGAGCGGTGCAAGGAACAAGTTCCAAAGACACTGGAGAATTTTTATTCCAGCCTGATTCACACATAACCCATGCATTTACACAGATTCAGGTCAACGTCGTCATTTCCAGCAATTAAGAAAAAGCAGAAATTCAAGTCAAAGTAATCCGCAGCTTGGCTTTTATAGCCTCTTTTCTTCTTCACTGTTTATAGTACACTTCTCAGCACACAGGGAGACTCTAGAGCTACAATAAAGTGGAGTAGGCTACTTTTCTGTCAGTACCAAAGACACACTGTCTCTATCATATATCCCATCACCTGTTGTTGTACTGCATTAAAAAGCTATTCAGCTTTTCTACTTCTTTCCAGCATGTCACGTCCACGCTACCTCAAGGCTCTTAACCAAATCTACCCTGAAAAACAGAGTGAATT
Source organism: Caloenas nicobarica (assembly GCF_036013445.1). Taxonomy (NCBI): domain Eukaryota; kingdom Metazoa; phylum Chordata; class Aves; order Columbiformes; family Columbidae; genus Caloenas; species Caloenas nicobarica. The sequence continues at coordinate 4,816,424 of NC_088258.1, read as the reverse complement.
CAATGCCATGCAACTAACTAAATCACAAATAGAAATACTTACATTACTAAATAGCTTAAACTAGTGACAACGTCAGTCTCAGGACCCTTTTACAGGCTGATTAACTGAACCAGAAAGTAAGTGGACAGTACTAGCAAGACCATCATCATTTATTCAGCAGCAAATGATGCAGTGACCAGAACTGGAATTAGTGTGATGCTGTGAGAAGGAACACGAGCTTTGCTCCATTTTTACATTCCCTTCACTCTGGAGTTTGTGACTCACTACACAATGAAAAGGCTTTGCAGAGCACTGCAGTATGACTCAGATGAGCATACAGCCAGAACAAAACTGATCATATCAAGATATCTTCAAACCCCAATGATTCATGGGAGGATTAGGGAAAGAACTGGTCTGATAAGATCCTCTACAGGGATGACTTTATGGAGCAAGTCCTGCAAGCAGCACACGAAGGCAGCTCTGGCAGGACTCACCAGCACACCAAACCCCTGCGGAAAGGGGATCACAACCCCAGCTCGTTCTACATTGCAGCTCACCGACATTCCCCTAGAAAAAGGAAACAACCAGTTGTACTGATGTCCACAGCTTGTCATGGCAGAAGCGAAGCATCTGAAGGACATACATACATTTTTAAACAAGCTAGTCCAGAGAGAAAGGATCTGTTCCGCTCTTTCACGTTCACAGACACTGTTCTACTCTCACGCAACAAGATACACTGTGGGAGAAGATAAATCGTAAGTAATACCGAGAGAGAGTGTCTTAGAGACCGACTCAGGTGAAGGAGGTACGCAGCCAAAACCTGCAGCTGCATTGATCTCAGGCCTTGGCAACAACATTGCCGTGTTTCTCATGCTCTCAGACAAAGGGAGGAAGCCCCTGTAAGTTGGTACACAATGGAAACGGCCGCCTTGAGACAGCCCGGTGCACAGCGGGTGTCCCTCCTGCTCCGTAGAAAGGGACCTGCATGGGACAGAACAGCATAACTAGCCATTAGATCAACGTCCTTCTAGATATTCCCCATCAACCAGGGTCCCAGAAGACACGACAAAGACCAAGACTTCAAAAACTGGCAGTATTTGCTCATCTACGAGCTAGACGTGCTTCAGAGGGGTTTTGGGGGACAATAGCTTGTCTGCTGCTTCAGTGGAATAGTGGCTTGTGCATTACGGTAATCCTCGCTGGGCAGAGGTGGAAAGCCTGTTAGATCAGCAGCCTCCTCACCTGCAGGCGCACGTGGCCCTGCAACCAGCGACACGGCGACACTCGAATCCAAGCCACCGTGTTCCACCTTTGGTTCGAGTGCGACGTTCACTAGACGCGCAGGTTCAAAGCCGATCATCAAAACACAAGAGCAAAACACAGGTAGCTCTTCACTAAGAGGTTACTAAAGAAAACCGTTTTATAAGGAAAGCACTGTTTTCCCTTGGGCATGGGTTGGGAAATCTTTTCTAGAGAAGCAGTGAAGTATCAGAAAGGACACGTTGCTTCCTTCCTTTTAACAAATCAGAATGAGCATGGACACTGAGCCCTGTTGTATGTCTGTTGATGACAGTCTAGCTGCCTGATGAGTTGAAGTCATGGAAACTTAGAGGTATTTTCAGTTTAGTAAAGGTAATCCTTCCTTACTCCAGCTAGGGACACTCTGTCCTTTCCCATCCCCATGAAATCCCAGCCAACATCCCCCACCGACCTCTCTTCAGCCACTGGAGAACTCAAATGCAACATGCAGTTTAACAGTTCATACTTAGGAATCAGGATATCAACCACTAATGGAATAGAAAACAAAAATACATACAATTTGTGCCAATGAGACCTACAAAGAAAATAAAACTATGTGGAATTTAAATTTTAAAAATGGACTTTCCTGTTTTCAGGATGTATATGATCTCAAGCTAAATACAAATGTTCTTAAAGAAAAGGGAAGACTATGCCAGCACAGGCTGCAAACAGAGCAAGGGATGCAAGTTCATAACAAACCTATCAGAAAAAGCTAGAATTCAAACCAAAAAAACCTTCAGAACAATTTAAAGCATGAGAGAGCATTTAGCACTACAGTTCCCACTCCTGGATTAAGTTACCTTGTTTCATTGCATTAGAATTAATCGGCTTGGCTGCGAACTCCACAGTCAACTTGCAGAGCCACAGCAGCTTCATTATATAACCAGTGACACCGATAACAGGGGCTGCGGTACCGGAGCCCGTTTGCTGCCCCTCACCAGTGCCAAAACCAGCAAAGCTGCTGCTACTCCAATCATTCTCTTGACAACAGATGCTTCAGTAATCCAGACACTCAGTTTTTGGATTTGATAAGACGTTTTCTTGCAAGCTGATGTTAAAAGGCTATCTACTACTGTGCAAGAAATCCTTAATATCACCAAAGGAGGTGAGGCAGCTACACAGGAGAACACCAGAAGGCTTTAAATTAGAATATGATTACCATAGAAAAATTATGTGACAAATGAACACAACCCCAGATTGTTGCAAGGAATGCTTTTAAGCAATTTAAGCGAAAAATGGTACATCTGCTGTCTATTCAGAGGTCAATGAGTGCTTGTTTCATGATAACGCGGTCTCAAGAACATCCTTCCGTGAACTCTTAACTTCTGATCTTCAGCATCTCATATGCCTTGTTTTAAAGGCAGCTGCCCTCTGAGGTCATGGAAATGCAGTTAAGCTGCTGTGCAGCGTTACATCTGTGTGTGGCCATCTTGAACTCTGCTAAGCCAAGGGAACTAAAACAAATTAACAAATTGAAGCCCCAAATACCAAAGTTAGGTCAAAAGTCTGGTTTGTTTACTGATTTAAGGATGTTTCTTTGTATCTACCCATTGCTCTTAAATTACATTTCTCACATTTTGCTCTAGTTTCAGCCCACAAATCTGTTCATCTGTTTAAAACAAAACCACAAAACATACTACTTTCTAAAGTATTTGTAATACCTTTTATTTCTGAGATAAACAAGAACCATTTAGATGCCCTAGCCTTTCTGCCTGTGTGCATGATAGGATGCTGCATATATAGGACACCGCAAGTATGTTCAGAAAAGCAAAATGGTGTTTTCAAAACCAGAGATCGTGGCAAAACGAGGCAGCAGAGTCACTGCAGCTCTGTTCCAAGATGACAACAGAGAACACAGATGTTAGAGCACACAGATCCACTCCACAATCATTTTAATTACATGCCTAGCCAACCGAGCCCAGGATACAAGCTAAGCAGCATTAAAAAAAAAAAAAAAAAAAAGTGACACACAAGCATCCTGTGAGCATCTTCCCGTGCACTTGATGCTAACCCTGCTCTCACGCGTTAAGTCATCTGTTTTCCAGCAGGCAGTTAGCTGGTTTCGGAAAGGCACTGCTGGGCTCTCTGCAGGCCGTGGTGATGCGGGGCTGGCGGGTGGACGAGCAGCGGTCCAGGGCAGTGCGGTTATCCCAGCGACGGGCAGCGCAGGGACCCGGCGACGGCACTTGGCCAGGGCTGCCTCCTGCCTCCCCTCCCAGGGGACCACGTTACCTTCTCCCAAGAACTTGGGCTTCCACCAAGCCAGAAGCAGCCCGGGGTTCCTGCTCGCCCTCCCGGGGGGGGATGACCTCCTGGCCCAAGCCAGCAAGCCCCCGATCTGCCCCGACCCAGCGCCCCACCTGCCCCTCGCGGGGCGGACACACACCACACAGCACAGGGAAGGCACGTCCCCCACAGACACCCACCCGAGGAGCCCCAGCCGGCTGGGTGTCCCCGCCTCTTCCCCCTCACCCCCGGGCGGGCTGAGCCCCCAGCCCCGCACAACCTGCGGGGGCACAAACACCCCACGCAGGACACAGCCCCCACCCCCCACACACAGACCCCCTGCGGGGACCCACCTGCTGGTACTCGGCGTCGTGCGGTCGGAAGTCGGCGGCGGTGAGCTCCCAGCGCAGGCTGAGGTGCGGCAGGCGGTGCAGCAGGCTCACCCACCAGGGCGGCGAGTAGCTGACACCCGCCATGGCCGCCGCGCCGCCTCGCCTCACCCCGACCCGCCGGCCATGGAGCGCTCCGCTGCCTCCCTCCCTTCTCACCCGCTCCCCGGCTGGCGGCCCCGCATGGCCGGCAAGCCCCCGCCTCCTCCCGCCGCGCCGCCCGCTCCCTCTTTGTTCGCCGAGAGGCTCCACCGCCTCCGCGCCCGGCACCGCCCGCCCGCTCCCATTGGCGCCGCCGCGCTCCGCCCCGGCCCCCCCGGGCTGCCCCCCGGTTCAGGTGGGCTCCGGAGCGGGACGGCGGCGGCCCCGCGCTGCCGGGTGGTGCTTCGTCCCCCCCCGTGCCTCACCAGCACCAGCACCACTCGTGCTGTAACGTGGCGCCTCGGCACATGGTGGGTGTCGCAGAGGGTGGGCGTCCCTACACCCAGCGTCAAAAGACGCCCCCCAGCACCTTTCCCTCCAAAATAACCCCAAAACGCACCCAGCGCTTCGCTTTCCTGGCTGCCACTGAGGAAAGCACGGTTCCCAGGTCTTCAAGCATCGACACACCAGCCACCCCAGCCAAGAAACGCACCTTGTGCAACACACCTCTGCCCGCAGCACTGGCTCCCTGTTCCTTTCTGCAGCCTATCTTGGCATTTCCAAACACCAGCAGGAAATTTCTAGAAGTACTGGAGTGTCCAAAGGTGCAGATGGGACCCTTGTGCGATTTTTCGGGTGTGCCCAGTCTTCACCTGTTTCATGGAGACATGAAACGCTCTGGTTGAGCTTCCACCATTCTCTCTGCAGCCAAAGGTTTGGCCTCGTACCCTGACCCAAAGCCAATTACAGTGGTTCATTAACTTCAGTGGACTTGGAAGTGTCAGCTTGTTTTGATGACTATGTAAATCAGAGCTGTGAGTTCAACACCTCAGTATTTAGGCAGTAACAGCCTCTCACTGCATAACACAACCAAGGTGTACATAACATTAACAGATCATGTGCTGAGTTCTCTGCAGAGCCCCTCAGACACAACAGCTTTCCCTAGGATTATACTCCGACTCAGTGGGAAAGGCTTTTCATTTCTTTTTAAACAGAACAAAACAATTTTTAGTCTTAAAGGTAAAAAATATGACCATACCCTCTTGGGATGACATCTCAGAAACGAGTAAGTACATAAATACTCTGGATAACAGGTCACTAGATATTATACAGACATCTCTTTTGCAAGTAGTATTTTATTACTTTCCCCAAACTCAGCTAGAACTTTACACTGTCCTCACTAATGCATTTTATAAATAAAGAGAGAAAAAATGATAAAATTGACTATTTAACACATCAGGACCAAATAAGCATATTTCTGCTGATGTTCTGAAATATAACATCAACCTTAACAGCTTTTGACTAGGACAGGATTTTCATATGAGTATTATCAACATAGCTAAAAAGAAATCTTATCATTTGCAAGTAGCATTAAGACACACGTCAGAGAGTTCACAGCCACAGAGTACGTGAACAAGTACAAGATGTACAAGGGTACAAGATATAAGACCTCAACTCCCTCCAGCCTTCTCCAAGAAAAGTTCCTATTTTTCTGCAGGACAACAGCAGAACAACAGCCAATTTTGTTTTCTTCCTTTTTTTCCACCCCCCCCCTCTCCTTTTTCCCAGTACCAGCAAGGATGAGGAGGAAATTGTTTTGAAACCCAGTGATCCAACATACTTCACCTCCAGTTCAAACAACCCAAAGACGAGGCGCTGAGAGACCTCGCTGGGGGCAGGAGATCTCTCTGCACAAGCCACTTATACCACAGACTTTATGCAATTTGGCATTAAAACACTCGTGGCTGGAATCTGTCCTGCAGATGTTACTGCTGCCATGGGCATCTGCAGAGACAGAAAAACCCCACCAGGCTGCAAATCCAAGTACCTTTGTCAGCAAAGTGACGGACACAGAATAGAAGCAGATGCAGCAAGCACTCCACACCGAGATCTTCTTTGACAGCGTTGATGTAAATCGAACTGAACAAAACGTTTTGGAACAAATGACAGAAGTATCTGGATGCTATTAAATGGGGGTGTAAGCACCGGAGCAGCGGTTTGAGGCACCGTGATGGGGGGTAAGTGGGAGAGGGAGCAGGCTCAGCACTGTGTGCATGGTCCTCTCACAGCCACGTGCTGCAGAGACAACTGGATTAAATTACAGCAGAATGAGGATTTGGGATTACGGAGAAACAGAGGCATCAACAGTTTTAATTTCTCCCCTGCATTTATTTATAATGATGTGGGAAAATATGAATATGAAGAGTAAAATTAATTCAGCAAACTAGGAATAAGAGACAAACTGCAGGATGTAGCACTAGCCATATTTTCCATGGTAGGGCACTTGAGCCTGTTGTACCACATCACGAAGCAGTGTTTGCATTTCTTAGATGTCTAGCACCTCTCATTTGATCCTATTCAGGTAATTCTTGATTACATGACAACAAGACAGTTATCAAGGCTCTCATGTTTAGATTAGAGCAGCTTTTTTCCCTCCACACACAAATAGGTACTCTCTGTTTTGGCGAAGCAAAATGAACAAACACACCACTGCTGTGACATCCCAGGAATAAAAACTAACAGTAAATCACCCTTGCATGGAAAGCAGTTCTACGATAACCAAAGCAAACTGCAAATGTCAGCTTGTTAGCTGGTAATCCTGCTAAAAAGTAACCCTGAGAGCCATATTAGTGTTCACTAACTGGCTTTGACATTGGCTTTGCTAAAGAATCACTGGACAAAACAGGCAAACGAGAGATGTTCCAAATTAAAGACAGCAAAGATAAGACTAGTTTAAACCTCCAAAATAAAGCAGCTAGTGCTGTCCCCTCTGCCCTTGAGACCATCGGACAGTCTGCAAAAGCACTCGCAGAAATGCACCATTTTTCACTCTTTGCAAGCTTCTCTCTGACTCCAGACATCCCTACTGCTGACATGATTTCCGCAATGAGAACACCTTTTAGAGCAGCAATCCCATACCCCTGGCTGTTTTTATTCACTATGAAATGAAATAATCCAGCTTTTAATATACTGCGAAGCGAGGAGTCTTCTTCCCCTGACTGACACACCTAATATGCATTATGAAAGGTTTTAGCCAACAATACGGATTAAAAAAAAGAAAAAAGGAAAAAAGAAAAAAAGGAGAGAAAAAGTGCCAGCAGATGGATGAGTTACCCTCTTGAGACAAGGGAGTAAATTACGGGTGGTCAAAGGGAGGTCAGCGAGACACCCGTGTCTCAGCGCTCAGCTGCATCATCTCCGCCCCGCTCGCCTCTGCCGCTCCATCAACTCTGCTCTTCAGGCCATGCTACCTTCTCTCTCAGCCGGACTGGGCCTCTATGAACATTCCCTTTCCTCTCCTCCCAGGGCTGCCTCTGTAATTTTCAGCTGAACGTCAAAGGAAATAACAAAGCCAGGACTACCCTCCAGTCCCCCAGATTCCACTGCCCCCTCCTTGAACAGCCACAACTAGGGCCAGCATAAAAAAGTTCAAGCAAAGTCAAAGAAATCATAAGAAAAGGTTAATTCTGGCGTTTTCAATCCTGAGGCAATACTCTCTCATGTTCTACTGGTCTTTTTATACTTGGTGAGTTCCAGGGAAATGGGTGGAAGAGGTGGAAATCCTATTGCAAAAGCACCTGCCCGCTCCTTTCCTTTCCCCAGAGAGCAATACACAGAACATTCTATTATTTAGTTAATTGCAAAGAAACAATTACAAAGGAACTCGGCAAAAACTCTCTAATCACAGCAAGACCCATTGCAGTTCAGTAAATTAGCAAATAAGTGAATACAAAAAGGAAAGAATAACACAGCTCAGATTGCACTTTGTTCGTTTGTTTTGTTTCTCATAGTTACTGTTTAATTATTTAAGATACCTCTTCATAACATTCAAGTACATTTTGTATAATAATGAAGGTTTACTAGCATAGAAATGCAATATGTGGCTATTAAATATCTGCTGAGAGATGGAAGAAAACTGCCAATTCTGTGTGCAAATTATAGAGGGCCTGTTCAGAAAAAGAGTCCAGGTTAGATAAACAGAAGGTTCTGCCACAATTTGTGTAAGATACAAATAAGGATTATTGCTGGATAATGACAATGCTAAGTAATGTTTGTGCAGAACATTATAAAGGGTACTACAGGCATTCACGGTCCATCCCCTGTTTATTAAAAGCTATTCTTATTTTCTGTGCATATAACTAGAGGCCATTTAAACATAGCCTTTTTTTACAGCAGCACTGTAATCATATGACAGATTTGACGGTACTTCCATTCTAAATTCACGTTACAGGAAAGACTCTCAAGCTCTGTTACATTACCAAAGCAGAGCCTCATCTCTGCAGAGCCGATGGACTGAGGAACGAGATCCAGGCGTGACATTATCTGCCTGACAGTGCGGGGAGGTCAGACAGCCCTTTACAAACAGGCACGATGTCCCTCCTGGTTCTTCCCAGACCATTTTGAGCACCGAGATTTAAGGACACATCTGTTCGTACTACCAAGAGAAGCCCTAAAGGGGCTTATGCAACACCCAACGCAAAGCGTCTTTGAGGCATGCTGGCAAAAACCCTGCCAAACAGAACGGGAGCTGCTATAGTCTGAGCAACATCTTGAGAGGGGAGTATTGTTTATACCCAGCTCCAGTGAGGGGAACACCGCTTTCCTGCAGACCAGAAAAGATGTATGAATGCATACACTCTCAGATCTGAAAAAGGTAATTAGGGCAGCCAGGCAGCAGCAGGGGCAAGAGGAGCAGGGTACAACTTAATCAGTAGACTACAACAGGGTATAGTTAATAGGAACGTAGCAACAATCACCAGTCAAGGCTGTTCCTTTGAGCACAGCGAGGGCAGAATGAGTGCTAAAGGCCACGTGTAAGCAGGAGCCGATGTGCCTTACACGCATCTGAAAATAGGGCAAACATTCAGAAACTGATGTCAGTGCTGTCTCTACCAGGCAAAGAACCACATCAGCAGATGTTTGAAAGAAATGTCAGAGGAACCGACGCAGCACCAGCCCACCCACCATGCCTGAAAATCCTCCCCTAATAACCTAGAGTCCACCACAGATATTTTGCTCTTTGCAGGTCTTAATGATGCCCATAGAACAAATAAAACTTTTTTTTTCCCCTTAGAAGTTCACGTGGGGAAGGCAATTAGTTAGCTGACAAACCTACCATAAGCAGATGCTGCAAATCTTGCGAGAGTCAAGGGCACTCTGACTTCAGATGAAGCCAAAGTATGGCTTAACACAACTAGTGTGAACACTTAATTGTTTTCAACTGAATTCAAGACCAGTCTGCTCCAAGAAATCATATAAAACTTTTCTGTTCATGCTGCATGGCTTACCTCCAGCGTAAGATTTAAAACTGAAGTTTCTGCTGAGACATTCAGAGCATATGTCAATGGAGCAGAGAAGAACAAAACCCTGAAATTTAGATAATATATTACTATATATTATTATATATCAATTATATACATTATTATATATTTATTCTATATTAAGATATATTAATTATATATTAATATATTACTGTATAATTATATATTATCTATTATATATTATAAACATATCATATTAAAATAATATATAATAATAACAACACAGATTGTTTCACCTTGTACTCTCACAGTTGTTTTAGTCCTACAACCAGGACTCCGCTTGATAGAAAGATGACTACAGGATTCCCACGTCTTCACATCAGTTTGCAGGTCTTCTGTGTACATAAAGCAGCACGAGGCTTGCTCTTCCTGGGAGTCCCTAAAGGCTTTTTCAGCGGACCTGGAAAGCAATGCATACACGCATCCCAGTTCCTTCCACCAGAGCTTCATCAACAGCGACAATAACCCAGGTAAGAGGTTGCACTTTAAACTGTAAGCAAACTGCAGACTCCCCTTCTCCCCGCAGCTGACAGCAGACCAGTGTCACCCCATCCTTTGCACATCTACAGCACCACGAAACCCCAGACAGGGAGAGCTCTGTGGCCTTAGCGAGTTCAAACACGGGTTATCTGTTCTGCAGCCCTCCTACCACACGTTTCTGATAAGCATCCATCAATAACATATTTAGGCATGAAAAGTCACCACAATGACTTCTTTTGAATCTTTTATCTGAATTTCACTGGTTTGATGGCTGGTCAGCATGACTGTTGCCACCAGCAAGCAAGAAGCACAACAATAGATGAAAAGGCATAAACGAAACTTGCTGTACTCAGCACAGAGCCAGATACGTTTGAGGCAGCTGCATGGCTTTTAGTTACAGAACCACTTGACAGGATTTCTTTTTTGAATAAAATGAAGAAACGAAGACTGAAAGCTAAAGCCCATCACCTCTGTCAGTTCCACTAGGCTTTGCTCAAGAACACTGCAATCCTGATAGGACAATCTGGAATGTGCACTGAAGAAGAAATTTCACACCCTACATGTTTAAGAGTTCTCCTTACTATCGGCTCTGCAAAAGAGCCAGAGGTAAAAGGTCAACCTTGGTGCAAAGTAAAAACAACAGAACACGCAGCAGTGGCCAGAGGAGCAACGCGGATATGGCAACGGCAGCAGAAATGCACAAACAATTAATTTAAAAACTTTTCACTTTATTTGAAAGTTCAACAATTAAGAGAAAATACATTGCAATTGTTTTAGCTTTTAGAAGATCCCAAAATAAATTACATAAAAGACTTGCACAGTTCTAAATATTAAAAAGATCATAGAAATTAATGGCTCTCTTATATGCCAAGATTAATCCTTTTCCATTTAGACTATATTTAAAGTTGCCTGTGCAGGGATTATTTTTATAGCTACACAGAAAAAAAAAATATGTTTTTCAGGTCTTGATGCCTCAGTGAAGATGTACAGGCATAGGCACTTATGGGCAAAAAGAGATCAAGAGATAACATCCCATGAAAGTCAGAACTCTGTGGTCACACATGATCTCTAACACTACTGTAAATTGCAAAAGGTTTTAAGTAGGCAACATTATCCCATATCAGTAGAACGGAAAGTGTGCTGTTAGATTACACAGGTTACAGTGGAGTTTAATTTTAATTCAAGACCTTGACGCCCCCACAAGGTTATCAGTGCTTTCTACAGAAGATGTTATTTTTCAGAAACTGAATATGTTTGTATTGGGCCATGCCAATTTTTACTGTCCTCAGATCCCTGTTAAGGGAAAACATCATTTATTTGAAAAATTAACTTTTTCTTCCTTCATTGTTCCTCACTTCTTCCCAGATTTACAGGTGCTGGCATTCAGACAAATAACCACAGTATGAAACCTAATGTCAATTACTACTCCTTTCAACACATTCCATTACAGTATATAACAAAACAACATTAAAGGCTACTAATACAGTGGAGGTTTCTCTTTCTACTCTACCACACCAAACTTTTGATGTGCAGTGACCACATAGTTATCTTCCAAACTAAGACAGGAGTTTGAAGTCCGACTGCAGTTATCAGATTTTTGATGGCTATGAGAGAGCAGACTCAAATTTAGGAAGCTGTAGACACATTTTCATTCATCCCAGAAAACATCTGCTCTTTTTCACCCTGATTTCTGTCTGTGCCTTTGGGTCACACCAAGATACCATCTCTGCTTTATCCCAGAACTTGTCTGCTGACAGCACTACTGCTCAGTTAAAATGCCAGTCTTTCTACTCTGTATCTACTTCCTAATAATTTCATATTGCTTATTATAGCACAGTAAAGTAAAAGAACGTAATCTTAATTATATTTGCTGCCCACATATTTCCCTATAGGATAACAGCTAGGTAGGTATTTTCTATCAGTCTTGGTCCTGACGCACCACAGCTCCAGTTACTGTCTGGAGGTATCGGTGACAGAGGCACAGTTACAGACCTGAAATATTATACATAAGCAACTCAATATAGCCCTGCTTCTATTTAGGAAAATGACTCTTTTTCATAACATGACTTCCATAAAAAGGAGAGCAACAGATCGCAGCTTCTACCAAGAGGATTCTATCCCTCTTATTCATTTATATATATATATTTTTTAATCTTTTCTGCAGATGACAGTCATGTGACTGAAGCAGAAGCAGGAAAAATTTACCCAACAGGAGAATGACATTTTTCAGACTGCTTTGGGTATGGAGAGCTCCCAAAACTGCCTTTGGAAATAGCACAGGCAGCATTTCCACTGATGGGATTAAATGAAATCAGCTGCATTGTGCTGCACCCATCCAGTTTCCTCTTTGGCTGCAAGTACTGGCATGAACTGTGATAAGCCTCAGATAGTGTTTCATTGAAATCAAAGAACCGAGACAGCTTTGACTTATTAGTATTCTGCAAAACAGCGGTGACTGATTTTTAATTTAAAAAAGAAGAGGGAAAAGGAGATAAAAATCTTAACATTTAAAAGTGTGCTTTCTGTTTACAGGACGCTTTATTACTCCTTGATGACAAAGACACCATTCGGGTCTCCACAAAAACTTCACTGTGTGTTGTAAAATTAAATTCTCCTTCTAGTAAATCTCATATAATTTATCTAGTTCACCTAAAAAAAAAAAAAACCACCACATACCACACTACACGTACATTTTAATGCCTATGAAAGATGTTGGCATGATAGTAGGAACTATAAGGTCCTCCTTCCAGTCAAGAAGTACAGTCTGCATAAAGGATCTGGAAAGACACCTCTGACCATATTCTCCACAGCCCATAATGTCTTTGGTCCTTCCACAGACAACAATATTGTCAAATAGTGTTATTTCTGGATGCAGTCTTAATTTCTATCGTAATCCAACTGACCGCTTCTGTTCCTAAACCAAACTGCATGGGTTAGGTTTTGCATATTATGCTCATCCTAATCTGCACCCCTCAGAACAGAGCATTTTCCAGCGGTCAGCCTCGCAGCTTTACCTGATGGCAGAAGGTGCTGGATATCGTGATCCCTCTCCCAGCATGTGATTGGACTCACTGTGCACTTGCAGTACAAACATATATATATATATTTATAATGCACACGTGCAAAACACGTGCAAAATAGTACTGAGAAGACATATCAACAACAGCAAAGCAACATTGGACTTAAAACCCCTCAGTGCTCAGAGTATGAGCAATCTAGTTAGGTGAAAGTGTCAGACAGTTAAGTGACGTAAGCTCAAAATAGGACATAAAGCGACTTATCTCCTACGTCGAATGTTTTCATGATTAGAGATGTCTCTGCATAATCCACTTATTTGTGATAGGGAAGCAGAGAAAGGAGTTACAGGGGCATCCTTCACAGAACGCTCCTGCTATTACACACCTTCTCTGACAAATACAAAGATTTATGACATGATTGGACATTTCTGATACAAAATGGTACTATACAGATCATAGCAAGCACACTTGGAAAAAGCAATAAATAAGAAAACCCTGCTGATACAGTAGGCCTAGAATAGCCCTATGACAAGGAAATGGCTTTCTAAAAAGCCTTTACAAGGTCTGCACAGACTGTAAGTGTTCAGTATAAAAATAAACAAAGATATTAAAATATGATACAGTAAATTTTTTAAATAGAGAGGACCTGGTAAGAAACACAAGCTATTCCCCTTCATGTGGACAGGCTGAAAATTGAAGCCATGTCATTAACAACTTTCCAATTAAATGAATTATTTTAGTCGACCTGAAACAAAACTTTGTTTGACAGGAAATAGCTTAAGGCTTTATTGCTTTCATTTAAATTTGGCAATTGAATTTATAATCCTCATTGTGAGACAAAACATTAAAGTGTTCTGTTTTAGTTTTCAAATGCAAACTCTCTGCATACCAGGTTAACAGTCAGTGGCTTTTAGCCATAAAGTCTGCAGAGACAACATATCAAAAAATTACCGATTTATAGCTGAAATAATAACAACTGTCATTAAAAAGGGGCTGATATTCCCCCTTTGATCATCTTTGATATGCTTTATCTCGGTACAAATAATTTTGTTTGTGAATCAAATAACTCAAGATCACCAGAGTCTGTTACCAAGACTTAAAAGTGGGTGTAATTTTTCTTCATCTGCAACAACGGCGAGACAATAACAATATCATCTGAATCGTCTGAGTGAGCTTCGTCCGCAGACAGAGGAGTGGGCTGCGACTGCTGCTCAGAGGACCTGGCTGAAATAATTACAAAGGAAACAAGGTCATCAATAAACAACATTGACAAAAAACAAGCCCTTGTGGGAAGTGTAATATTCTTTGAGCCATTAAGTTTCCAGAATTACCTACAGTCATGAATAACTCTGATCTATCTTTTTCTGCATATGACTATTCCCGTCCCTCTTTAACGAAAGAGCACGCGTGGCAAGCGTTAAGTTGACATACTGACCACGCATGATTTGTCTTATTGTCTTTAAATCTTTGCCAGTGGTTACACACCACAACGTAAAGCAATTTGATACTGAAGCCATCTCAGGTCATAAAAAGAAATATTTATTAGATGGCCAGAAAAGGAAAAAATGACTCAAGCAAGCTTAAGCTAAGCAGAAAGGTCATAATGAGAACTTCAGTCAGATACAAATAGAGAAAATGGAAATCAGTGAGGAAAAAAAAAGGATTGAAGCTCTCTGACTGTCTTTCATCCTTTTAACTGTAAAATATATTATTCACATGCTGGACAACCTTATTTAATGACAAGAAAAATGGTGACAACATGATTTTGGTTTGTTGTTGTTGTTGTTGTTGTGGAGGGGTTTTGTTGTGTTTTGTTTGTTTGTTGGTTGTTCCTTAGTTGTTTTTTTTTGTTTGTTTTCTTTTGCTTCTTGCCTGTTTTTCTGGATGCATGGTTCCATGCATCTCATTGATTCCAACATTTGAAGAAATGTTCAGGGCATGAAAGTATAGAACCCTAACAACTTCAGTAAATACTGGAAAATCAGAAAGCTAAAACCATTACATCCAAGGCCCCTAACACCTGATGAGCAGAAGCAGCAGCATGTATCCCTCCTCTGCAAGAGATCTATGAACTAAACGATGACAGCTATTAATACCTTCTAGCCCAATATCCTCCCTTCAGCTCCACCTATTTTTCAGTTTAAAAATAACAATTCTCTGAAAACACTGTCTCCCAGAGAAGAAAACAAATCGAGACAACCCAGGGCAGAAAGAAGAAGCAGACAAGTAAGAAGCCGTACACCGAGATTGACACTGAAATGGAAAGGAAAACGGACAGCACGCCGAAAATATTACTTGGGGAGAAGAACATCCATGCCATGGGTCTCATAGGGACATAAGAGGTTCCCAACTCAGAAAAAAACCTCGTGGTATGGAAGAGAAGGCATAGACGGCAGCTGGAATGTGGAATAAAGAAAGGGGACCGCAGCCAGCCCAGAAATAGAAAAAGAGTGACAGACAGAGAGCCTGTGAATGGAAAGGAGGAATGCAGGGAGGCCATGACATTGACCTCGATCTACAGAGGCAAAGAAACACGACTTTCTAGTTAAGTGAAATTCTTCTCTGCATCAGTCACCAAATAACGTAAAGAGTTTTCCAGGAAGATTTATGAGCCAGTAATACTGGTGATAAGGATGAGCAAAGAGAACTTCCAGAAGCAGGCATGACAACTAGAAGATGCAACTCCAACTATAAGCAGATATTGTACATGAAATAGCTTAATATTGTCTAAGTCACTCTTGATTATATCCTGCTCTTGATGTCAGAGATTTTCTTGTCCTCATCTTCAGTTTAATATACTTCAATTTGTTCTTGTGAAGGGGCAAGCACTGATTAGAGTTATGGGTTGTATATAAATTCATTATGATTTCAAAAAAGCGTCAAATGAAGTTAACAGTTGTATCCAGAGTGGCTAGTGATATGCAGAGAGAAATGTGGCCCTTATTCAAGGTTGCTTTGCATGTACAGAACATATTCTTCCTTCCTACCACTTCCATGGCAGAAAGAAACAAAATCCCAAGTTTCACAGACTGAATTGTTATTATCTGTTCAATTTTGTGGGAAGCAGCAGAAATGGCTTTACAAATCTCCAAGTACTGTCCACATTCTGAAGACAAGCAAAGCAGCATTGAATGCTACACCACTAAAAAAAAAAAAACCACATAACAAAACAAAAAACAAAACAAAAAACACCACCACAAACAACAAAACACAAACCACCACAACAAACAACAACAAAAACAAACAAACAAAACCCCAAAAGAAAACAAAACAAAACAAACAAAAACCAAAGAGACATCTAACCTGATGCAAAGTATGAATTAAAAGGCTGCAATGCTAGACCGGGATTACATAAATTTACTCTGGCAGATATATAAGGTTCTTTAAAAAACATTCTAATCTTTCCCATTACTCTCAAAATCATGCTGAAAGGCCAGGGAAATTAAATGACTTATTGCAATATATACTTTCAGTGAAAGTTTAAGATCACTGCAAGATATAAAGGTCATGAAATGCAAGTTTGGACTTGGGAGAAATGAAGCAAAAGCTTGTTCAACAGCTGCATGATTTAAAGCTAAAGGAATTTGATTGCTTTAAATCACTCAGCTGTTAAACAAGCTCCTTGTCTCATATACTTTCCAAGCTGCAGGATGACCAGTGAAATACATTACATCAAAAACCAATTTTGGTAGTGGATTTTTATATCAGTCATGAGCTAGGAATGACAGATGTTGGACTTTTAGTTAACTTTAACCTGTTTAAGCTACCTGAATTCAAATGGCAAGAAATCTGCTCTAACCAAACAGATTGCCAAGGGGTCACATTTCTTCATAGAGGTGGCATTTACACCAGAATACTCTGCTTCCTTTAGCAGGTTTTTCTTGATTTGTCTTTCGTGGGAGTTCAGTTAAACCCTCCAATGCACCAAAAGCTAATACTTCACAGAGCTCCTTAGTGCCGGACAGTGGTTTATTTTGGCAGTTGTGCAGTTACAGAAGCACGTATCCAGTTTGTCTCTTCACAAGCTACCTAGATACATTCTATCCTCCTCCCAGATTTTGAAGATGTCTCCCATAATCTTAAAATCAGCAGCAAATATAACCTGGTTGTAACCTCTTTTTTGATATTCACCAGAAGAGGACTGCAAGGAAGAAAGTTTGAATACTTATCGTGTCCTCTCTATCCTTTCCAATATAAATTCTTCCCAGAACTTCTTCACTCATCACTTCGTCATCATAATCTGCGACAAAATTTAGCTTTGAAGATTTCATAGCTAGACAGTGACTGTGCTCTATTAGCATTCATACTATTGTGTTTACTAGACCAGCTTCACATTACATCCTTCTTCGGGTCTTAAAAGCACTTCAGAAGCACAAAGCATTCTCTTTTTTAAGTGATTCTTTCTCTTTGGGTGGAATTTCACAACAGATTTTCTCTGGGTTTAGACTGACCATACCAAAAATGACTACTGCAGTAGAGCCCAGGCAAAACAGGGTGCTGCAGCACTTTTTTTTCCCAGATACTGTCACTAGACCTAACTAAAAATCACTCAAAACAGTAACATCTTCAGAAGTGAGTGTCACCTACTTGTTCACAAAGTAGAATACACTCCTGAATATGGAATACAGCAAAGTTTCTTAAACACATTTTCCTTCACTGAAGGGTAATTCTGTATTCACAACCCTTGCAAATCTGGCTTATTCCCCATCTCATATCTTAGCGGAACAGCCTCAGCTGCTTACAGCGTGCTGCTTCTGAGCAACTCTGCAGAGACTGTCAGCTTTTCACTGACAAAAAACAAGTCAGTGTTCCTCAGGTCACCCTCAAAGTTGCTCTTTTTTTTCTCCAGCTAGTCCATAAAAGCCTAAAACTCCCACTCTGGTTAGAATCAACCTTTTTCAGTTTGTTTTTAACTCCTTTTAGCCTGCATGTCTAAGGCTGTCTTATCTGCATCACTGTTTTGCCTTTCCTACTCGGTACTTCTAACATCCTCTTAAAAGCCTCTTTGGCTTTCACTCCTCACAAGCAGCGATGAAGAATTCAAGGACGAAACCAAACAGCCTAAGAGCCATAAAAAAAGAAAGACATTTTCCCAGTTTGTATTATAGTAACACTAGTTGGCAAGGTTATCTGGGACTTCATTTTTCCTCTTACTGAAGCAACTGAAGACTTCAGAAAAAAAAGGGACTAAATACACATGGCTGACTAGGATGGTTCTTTTTATCAGATGTCTGTCTCCCTCAGGAACTAAGTCAGGATGGTGAAAACACTCTTGGCTTGTCTATGGCTTTGGGCCCAAAACATAGTGGAAAGTACCGTACTACAGCTACAGGGCTGGGGGATTGAAAAGGAGTAGAGAGGCAATACAGGGGAATACCACGTTCCTCAAATAATTACTACTCGCACCAGAGACAGACCTTCCAAAACCATGGTTGTGATGGATAGGCAAAGCACTGTGGGGAGGTTGGTACTGATACTGTCAAAGCTTTTATTTTTTATTTAAGGGACTGCATTTGCCAGCATAAGCAACACAACATCAAATTAAAAGAAAACACACAGAGTACTAGTATGCATTTGCATGTGTGCGTGCATGCACAGATGTTCTCTATAAAATTGCATGCGTACCCACACAAAACTGACGTTTGAATACAGAGGGAAATGAGATTACCAGGAAGATATGACGTGAAGATTGAAGGAGGTCTCTGGAGTGCTGCTGAGACCAGTTTCTTCTCGGTAATGTAAACTGCAGAATCTGCTTTCTCACTTGGTGCGCCGGACACAGAAGAGGGCCTGCAAAAAGACACACTGCAGAGCGTGAGGCACAGACCAGGAATGCAGTCTGTCTTCAGAGGGCATGCAGAAAAGTTTGTGTTGCTAGCCTCCAAGAGGTAAAAGCTTATCACTGCAGAAGTGAACTGGGACACTGAAGAGAGGTGACAACTATGTAACTCTCCTTGTAACCGTGCCAGCCAATATTACAGACTTTTGGAGCAGTAAACCCTGGAGACAAAGGAAGTATTTTTCAAGACACAGCCACCATAAACCTAAGCAGTAAGGAAATCACTGCATTCCTCCTGAGCTAAGTCACTAGCCTGTATGCAAGACAGTATTCTAGCTTTTCTCTGCTCTTCCTCCACACGACCTCTCTCTTTTCCATGTCAGGGCTTCAGATTCACTCATATTAAGTGAGCGTACTAGCAATCAGTTTGATAGCAACTTTTTTTTGGCAATTAGTAATTATTTTACTTTACTTTTCCCTCATTGCTACAGAAGAGAACATGCAACAGGATATGGGAAGACTACTGCTGCAACAAGAAACCCTTTTAGTTGCATACTCTTTGCATTTTCTCAAGAGCAAGCTCTCCCTTGTTTTTGTTGGAACAACGGCCTTGTTCTCCTTCTCTGCCAAGGAATCCACACTAAAATTCTATAAAATATGACCCCTCTCCTGAATGAAAACAATTTTGCTACTGCATATTGTAGAAATATCTATTTTTCACTTACCTCTCCTCAAGCAGCACTGTTCGTGCTAAGTGAGCCCTGAAAATGGACTGGATGAATGTCACAATCTCATCTTTCTCTTCACAATCAGAAGACAAGCTCGAGGAGCTCGACACAGGAGACATGTAGGAGATCTGCAAAGCAATCAGATTAAAGAAAACTGACCTTTTATAGATTGTACAGAAGCTTTCACAACTTTGTTCCTGATCGTGAAAGTGGTAGTAGAGCAAATATTCCCATCTTTTGGTATGCCATCTTCAAGGTTCTATAAGACTAAATCAGCAGGAAATACAAATCTGATCATCATACAAGCTCGGAAGCATCTGTATTCAATTAATGAAAGAGCAGACACCTGCAAGGAAAGTTCATTTATTTTCCAGGAAGGAAACCTTTTCAGGTCAAAGGAGGTAAGGGAACCTTCACGATGGATATATCTTCCGCTTGTATCAAGCAGAAGTATTCAGTCCTACTACATTGGGCCAATTTGCTGAAATGGAAGTGCACGTAAAGGACAACCTGGATGGAGAATTACAAATTAACTCCAGCTTGCTAAAGGTCCAAAGGACGTTCATATAAGTTGGCAAATGATTTATAGAAACTAAATGTATAGTTGGTAAGGGATTTTTTTCATATTCAGAACTGAGCAATCTGGAGTGAGTTTGACATGACAGAGGACACTAAGTCTTTGGTTGAGCATGCCACACGCAAGACTCCTTTACTTTTCAATCCAATGGAAGATGCCTTCCAAACTTTTACTTCTGAACTTCAGTGACAAAGGTTTGTCTATTACTACAGCTATTCGTGAACACTTGAGAGCAAGTAGTTTTCAATAGCATTCTGAATTAAAGAGTTAAAGGGTACATTATTAGCTGATGAGAGAACCAGAAAAAAAGAGGAGACTTAGTTACAGTCCATAACATAGAGAAGTTACATCTTTACATCTGAGGAAAAACTAAAAGCGAAAGAAGATGGAAAGGGAGACCAGAGAACAAGTTCAGTATCTTTATGCAATTACAGTGGTGCTGCCAACCAGTGCATTAAAACAACATCACTGGGTGATTCAGAGAATTAAATCTGGAATTACAGTACTTTACACAGTAAACATCATGAGATTCCTGGATACCCATTTGCCCCAACAATTACCTTGTTGTGAGATTTTGCATCATGCGTCCTGTTATTCAGTAACAGCTTCTGTCGAGCTAAATGTCCTCTGAAAGCTGCCTGAAGCATAACAACTGCCTAGCATGGAAAGAAATAAGTAGATGTTAGCTCCTTTGAAAGATGGCAGTTCTGAATTAAAACAGGACTCTAGAGGGAAGAGGCACATGGGGGAAACGAACTTTTCCCTGCGCAATGGAAACTCTTTGATGTCTTGCCATTTTGTTATGTTTAAAGGATACAAACACATCCCCATTACTTCACTGGAACTCTGCTGCAACCCAGAGAATGCACAGCCCATGACAACCAATAGCCATACACCTCTCCATGGTTTAAATTCAATTTGGGAGGTGTTCATGATGGATCCTATCAAATTCAGTTAAGTTCTAGCTGCCAACACTAGCCTGTATTTCACAAATAGAGCAACATGGTCCCATTCCCATATTAGATTCTGGCTACCCAGCAGACTCTGTGATGCTCTGGTACAATCAGAAATCAAGCCAGGTCTGGCAGACCATTGTGATTACACTGACTATAAGTCTTTCCTCTCTACTCTGCGATTTTCCTGGATTCTACTCAACAAAAAGCACCTAGATGTAAAACACCACATTTGCATTATATAGTTAGAATTTGTTCTATTTTCTGAAAGTAAAATTGTTGATGTTCTGGAAGAAACTAATGTAAGATGCTACATTATGCTATTTGAAAAACAGTTTAATAAAAAGATCTTTTGTGCAAAACATTTATTGAAAAGTGAAAACAAGTTTGTCAATTTCTTCACAATACTCAGAGATGTTTCTCCCAAGTAAAAGCTTCAAATTCCTACTTCAAATCTTTCTGAACACTCATCCTAGTGAAAATGAAAGCATTATTAAAATTATCCAATATAGAAAAACCTTCCTGTCTGTTTGTAATATATTTTATTCAAAATTTTCAGAAGCATTCATCTTGCAGAAGGTACCAAGTATAGAAAATCTGAGACCAAAAGGGGAACACTTGGGCAAGATATATCAAACAAAACCAGGATGTCAGAAGGAAGATCACAAGCCAGCCTGGAGAACAAACATGATCTTGGTACAACAGCTCATATTATGATAAAACCTCTTGAAAAATAAAAGTTATTTGTTTGTGCTTTGATACAAAGTAAATGTTTTACTGTTTTGTTAGGTGTCATAAAACACGCTCACCTCATCCAGAGCAATTTCTTCTTTCTGAAATGAAAAATGCCTAAGTTAATGCCACAAATATATACAAGTTCTATCTAATAAAGATTTTCCAAATTTTCCCCAACAATTAAAACACACAGAAAATACCTGTCCCACCTCCCTCTGAAAACTCAAACAACAAACTTAAGGAAAAAAAAGCTTTTCATCTTCGAAAGATGTGTGGATAGTCCTTTTGTCTTTAGTTTTCCAAGAAGCAATTCCAAGGCCCACCTCACACTAGATGTCGTATACACAGAAAAATCAGCTTTATGCTGTTGCCTATAGAACAAAATTTAAGGTTAACGCATTTTTTCTAGATCATTTTATCTTAGCTGAGTAACTCAATACACAAAACTTCCTTCATTGTTTGGAGGATTTCTGCAAGAGGAATTTAACTTCTCAGTCATACTCCAAGGGGAAAAAGCAGCAGCGCTGCTTCAAGCACTGCAACGCTTCCTTGGTTTCTCTGCTCACCCAGACTCCCCCATTCAGAAACTGGCTTTCCTGCAGCAGAAACAACACGGTACTAAGCAGCAAAGGCAAAAGCAGCAGCAGGGAGAACTTCAAAACAAGTAGCGGAAGAGAAGATGGTGGTAAGGAACCATACTGGGAAGCACTGCCGCAGTTCCTGGAGCCCGGCAGCAGATTACTGAGATGCTAGAACAAGAGCAGGATTCAGAGGAGGATTCCTCGCTGTTCCCTGACAGGAGAATCTCACCTTGTTTCGATACATCTTCCACTGTCTCTGGATGATTTTGGCTGCTTGTTCCTTCCTGTGATCATTTTTGCCTTTAACCGTGCAGACTGGTAAAGACTGCAAAGGAAAATCTTTAACTTAGCACACTAAAGACACAAGTTGGAATTCTGTGAGGGGAACAGGTTACAAATGACTCAGAAAAATCAACACCAGAGTTGTTAAACGTTCATCCTGCTTGCAGAGTGGAAGTTAAAGAGGAAACTTAGTTCTGAATATTGCTCATGTTCAAATTCATCATCTAGATGAGCATTAAAGTGAAACACATTCCTGCCCCCATTTTAGTTGTTAGCAGAGCATGGGAATGGAAATGTTTTCATTTACACATAATCCTCTTTTTCTATGTATCGCAAGAGCAATAGGAGCTCCAACAGTGGAACCCACTGCTTTGTTGATCACAAATGTTTTGTGTGTTATTGACAGACTGAGAACAAATGTCAGGATAACGGATTTTGCAGCTCCTCTCCAGGAAAGACTGGGGAGCTCGCTCATGTCTTATCCTGGCAAATGTAGCCCCACAATCATCTGTTTAAGCTTACTGATGAGTTGGTCATCATATGACAAGAAGACAGACAGCTTGTGTAAATTGGCGCGATTCTACTCTTCCATCTTGAAGAAATTAATTAGAGGAAAAAGAAAGAAACCAAGAACAAAACAAGATTTTGTTCAAGTTACTTCTTCTGAGGTATGGTTGCATATTCCACCTCTCGCCATCTGATCCTTTTGATCTCTAATTATCCTTTACGAATTGTCATACCTCACTTGCCAAACAAAAGTTAACTGCAATTTTAAAAGACTAATTTAATTTGTTGGTGTAAAATTCTAAGTAGAGGAACAAGAGACTTTATAGACTCTGAAAAAAAAAACAACCCTCTTGATTCTGTGAAAAGGATTTATTTATAACCTAAAAACACTGAGTTACAGGCTTAAGCTTAGCAAATGGATCATGTTATATTAAAAATGAAAACCTACTATTAAAATGAAAAATTGGTAGGAACTTAGTGATAATTACAAAGAATTGGAACATTTCAATAAATGGGTGGTTACTGGCCAAGAATATATATAGTCTGCAGAGAAAAAAAAGGAGCTGTTTTCTGGCTGGTTTTAAAGACTTGAGTTGTTTGGTATTCAAAACATCATCTAGCATCCATCAGCCTATAAGACAAAATAAAGAATCTAAACAATCGCACAGTATATTAAAACCCAGCATCCTCTTAAGCTAGTG
This sequence comes from Caloenas nicobarica, assembly GCF_036013445.1. Lineage (NCBI taxonomy): Eukaryota > Metazoa > Chordata > Aves > Columbiformes > Columbidae > Caloenas > Caloenas nicobarica. The sequence continues at coordinate 4,792,729 of NC_088258.1, read as the reverse complement.
GACATTTTTATTCATATTTTTTACTACCTGTATTTCATGGTCTATTTATTTTTAAGTACAAATGATGAAAATCCCCAGTAATAATTTTCAACTAATTTTTAGTGAAATGAGATTAACACAACCACGCTGCATCTGAAAGCATATCTGTCAGTGCCCATTCCTCTCTACTGGGCAGTTACAACATTTGGCAGAAGGATGGAAGATTGCAAAGATATCAAATTCAGTCATATTTCATGAAAAACTGATTACAGAGCCCATTTAAGACTGTCCAGGATTAAGAGACGCACAAATATATTTATTGGATATCGGAAAATCCAGAAAGAAGTAGTTACGAATACCTCAACTTTAGAAAAGCTTCATTTCAAAGGGGGTAAAGGTTTATTTTATTGTATTGACATGTTCCCTAATTCTTTACTCAGATATTGTGTCCCATCAGCAGTGGAATAGTGCTCTACATCCTGTAAATCTTCCCATGAAAAAGTACCCAGCTTCCATCCTCCAAACAGAAAGGCTAAGGAGTATTTTCAGACCAGACAGCACGTGCCCTGATTACCTGACCAGCACAAAAACCATTGAGAAAGGTTTTTTGTCTTTTGCCAGTGAGCACACTTACCTGTGTCTCTATCCTTTATCTAACTGTCAACTCCTACAACACCTCCCTAGCTGTGCAAAACTGGACTGAAATTAGTTAGTGGGTTTAGATGTTATAAGAAGGTATCTTTTTTTTTACCTCTTCAAAAGGCAAAAAGCCCTAAACACTTAAAAGTGTAAGCTTTCTGCAACGTTCCACTTAATAAGAAAAAAACCCACAATGGTGGGGCAGATAATCACTAAGAGAGCAGCTGCAAAAAAACCTCCGCGTTGCAGTGGTAATTATTGAAACAATTTATCAAAAAACGCTGGGAACTAACCGTCACGCAAAATCTCTGACGAGATTTAACGCCTCCTTGAAAAGACAGAGCTAGTAGCTATTTACACTATTAGCTCAATTTGCAATATATTATTTAGATTCAAGGGGAAAACAAAACACAACACACCATAAGTTACCAACCAAACACAAACATATGTCTGTACCTTATTAAGCTTTTCCATTGCATCTTCTGCCATTTGTCTCTTCCCTTCCTCTAATTTTGACTCCAACTTCTCTACGTTTTGTATCGGGTTCTGGATTTCCTCACGATGTCTGGAAAAGCAAACATATTTATAACTAGAAATTTTCTGTTGCTCCTGCTTTGAATGTACCAGACCTATGTGCTTTGGTTTTTTAAAGGCCAAAATGGGAAACTTCAAGATAACACGTTACATGTTCTCATAGTAACAGACATGGAACATCAGTTCTTAAGTTGTGATAGCACAGCTGTATGTTACCATTTGGAGGGGGAAAGGAAAAAAAAAAAGCCCAAGGTTACAGTGGCACCCTTGATACTATTAAAAATGCATCTAGATCTGATGACTGACAAATATGAAACTGTAGCAGAGTCCTTTCTGACAAAGCAATAATTAAATCATATCACTTTTTTTCTTTTTGCCACCCTTGCACAGGATTATCATCAATCATACAGAATACATGAAGTAAATGGACTGATATATCAGCAGTGGTCTAGAAGTTCAGGCTAAGGTAAGGTAGAGATACTACATTTTTTTCTTAGAGGAAAAAAATGTCTCTGAGCCCAACATGGTAACTTTCTTTTTCCATTTATCTTATTAATTTTTATTATAATCTATACTACTTGGTCTTCCACTTCCTCTAAAACCAGTCTATAGAATTCTTCTCTTAGTAACTTACTCCATCCCTCCGAAACAGTTCTGCTTAAATGAATTCCCAGCTTCCTGCCGCTCAGATGAGCTTCTATGGATTTTGAGCCACTTCAAGAGAATTATACTTCAACAGATTATTTTTTTTTTTTGGTTCTGAAAGGATCTACTAATACAAAATCCGATACCTTAAAGTCTGCTCTTCTGTAGTCTTTTCTTCCCTCTTATTCTGACACTTCTGCAGCTCCAGCTCCAATTCAGCCTTAGCCTGCAGTAACTGCTTGATATCTAATCTATACAGGTATAAGGAAATAAAGCAATACTTAAGACATGCATACTTCAAAGTAGTTATTTTTTTTTTCAACTTCTAAATAAAACAGGTTCTCAAATTTGTAAAGTAACTGAAAGTTTACTTTTGCCTTTTAAACAAAGCAAAAAGCAAGCAGATGTTGTTCAGAAGGAAAAGGCCTCTTCGCGTGCTCTCGCTACGCATTTTTCTTCAGAGGTGAGTTGACGCAGGAGGCAGAGCGTCTTCTCAACAGCACATAGTGCTGTGTGCATCTCTGCTCATCATCAGATTAACCTGCCGGCCCTCATGCACTGACACACCAAACAAGTCCAAGCAACACAAATTGCAAATCAATTGCTTACTGGAGAGAAAAGAAGTCGCAGTGCGTCACACAGCAGAAGGCAGGCTTAAATGGAGGAAGGGGTAGATTGGCACAAAACATGTTGAAAGAATAGGACAAAATATTTGCAAGAAGTGCTGCGTAAAGTGACATATAACCCTTCAAAGGCTTTTCAGTGTGGCTGGCAAAAAATTATGCCTTGAAAAATGTGTTAAAAACAAGCAGAAATTCTCATTTTCCATCCTCTCATCGATTTTTTCCTGCAATGTAAATTTACAGCACTAGTAGGACTAAAAGCAGCTTTTGAAATGAAAGCTGAAAGGACCCTCAAAATTAATTTTCTTGCTGAAAGTGTGAAGGACTTATCACGTTGTTTCATGAAGTGATAGGACATAATTAAATAATTAACCCCTGCAAAAGAACATCACCTCGGACAAAAGTCGCACTTACTCTTTATTGAGCAGGAGATTTTGAAGTGCCTTCCTATCACTCTTCAGTTTCTTCACCAGCCCTTGGAGGCGACAACATTCCTCGGCGTGGTCTACTTGTTGAGAGGCTGGATGATCTAGGTCTACAGAAGGCGAAGATGATGCAGCAAGCGACTGTGATGACTCACTATCTGCTGACGACATCCTGGTGTTCTCCATGGCACAGACTTTCTAAACAGGATAAATTGGTACAAAAAAAAAATACAAAAGAAAAAAGAAGAAAATTAAATTTAGCATAAAATCATTTTATTTAGGCCATGAGAAAAGATCAAATGGAAGTCGGTTCTAAAATGTGCATCTATATGTAATGAGTATGATAAAATAAAAAAGGGAGGAAGGGCACATGCTACAGACATCAGTTTACATGTATGAGCCAGAATGCACGGGGCTGGTACACTGAAGGACTACATGCCATGAGCACAAGCCAGTAGTTCTGCATTTTCTGCTCAAAGATAGGTAAGATGGCCACACAATTACAAATACTTACTTTTTCTAGTTCCAAAATCCGCCTCACCAGCCTCTGTTTGCTCCACTCGCTATAATCTAAATACAAAAACAAAGCTTTAAACCTGAAACTATATCAGTCAGTCAACATTGTTCTTGCTTTTTGAAACTTCTGTCCACATAGAAAGACCATCTAAAGACCTCTGAACCCCAAGTTTAAATATGCAGCAACGAAAAAATGAAAATGGTCTTAAAATATCTGACTTCTACAGCAATTAGCACAGAAATCAATACAAACCATTCACATTAATCAGTTTTAAACAACTGAAAAAGTGTTCTTGTTTAAACGCTAAATCTTAAAGTGATTCCAGTGCAGAATTCTCAGGGATGATAATAATAAAGGAAACCCAGGTCTGACTGGAGCAGCATACCCCAAAGTCAGAGAGACACCTGTAAGAAACTTCTCATTCCAACCTTTGCCCCTCCTGAATCTTCACCTTTGTAATAACTCCGTTATTTCTGCCAGTGTAGGGCCCTCCTCTCAACCACATATTTCAAATGTACCTAAATCCCTTGCCCCACGTTCACCAGCTTTTCAGCACGTACTTTTTGTTTTATCGGAAGGAGGAGAACTGCTCAGTACATGATCTAGATCTTCTTTCAGCCTCCGATTCTCATTCTGCAACTCTGTGATGTTCCTGGATAACCTCAGGACAGCAGCATTCAGTGTCTTGAGTCGTTTCTGGGTATCTCTGCCCTCTGTACTTGGAAACAGGGTCAAAACCAGAAAGTTAACTTAAAAGCAGAGAACAAAGCAGCAACATTAAAAAGAGTGGAACAGCCTCCCTATTCAAGTCAGCTGGCTAAGTTAACTGTCTAGGCTCACCACAATGGCATTTCTCAACATTTTTTACTTGAGGAGTTACCTATTCTTTTAGGAAAAAACCATCCAAAGACCATCTTGCTCTACACTTTGACAATTTTTTTAATTTGCACCAGAGAAAGAAGATACTTAGAAACATTGAAAGTTCATTTATTACTTTTAATTCCTCCCCTACTCCGTTGCATTAACACATAAACAAGAGTGCTTCTACGAGTTTTACTTATTTGGTTTTCTGTTTGTTTTGTTAACCAGCCTTATAACACTTTACCAGCACTCTATGGACCACTGATTTAAAAACACTTATCTTCAGTCAGTTAAGAGACTCCTCCAAAAAACTGTTTGGCACGGAAAGCTAACCTGCGCGTTCTGAATTGCTTTCTTTCATTTAACAAATAGATTGAAACTGGGAGAGAGAGGGCTATGCACAGATGGAATAACTCTCAAACAAATCTAACACACAAGTGTATTTTCAGATAACTGTGAGTGCTGCTGTAATGTAAAAGAAACTACTCCTGTGAAAGTAAACCCCAGAGAAATTTCCTTCTTCATTTAAGATACATTTCAATCAATGAGAGATTTGAAACAGATTTGAACAATACAGCTAATGTTGATGTGATGGGAATAAAAGGCATTGGAAAAGGGAAAGCCTGCTATATGTTAAAACTGTTTTAAGTACATTACAGTGATTTAGCCTTTTTAATTTTTCTAATAAAAGGGGGAAGAAATCTCAGCTTCTAGACAGAAGGTTGTAAAGTCTATTCATGAAACAGATTCCTAGTGAGATGAAATACTTGCTCTTTATTGCTGTGAGAAAATTCTTCAAAAGTTATTTTGGAAACAAAGGTCTGAAGTGAATGATGGAGCTACTTTTGGACAAATGCTACTGACAATGATGATCACAGAGAAGTTTGTGAAGGAATCTTACACCCCATCTACTGGAATAATTCTAAGGTACAGGGGGAGACAGTCTACAATTAGCCTATCAGAGCGAAAAAATGAACCTAATCTACCTTTTGGAAATTAAAAGGAAATGGGGCCACAAAACCAACAACAAGTAAGACTGTCCATATGTCATGGGTAACTATTCATACAGCTAGCCCAGGCAGGAGTCAGGGGCGGGGTGGGGGGAAGAAAAAAACCAAGTGAAAACCAAAAACACATCACCAAAACCAGGAAGTGACGGAAATTAAAGAAATCATAACAGTATCACTGAGTGCCATTATTTTAGGCAGAAAGAATTGCAGACCATTTTGAGGACCTGAAACGCTGCCTAGTTTCTAGCTACAATTGGATTCTACAGCTTCTCATGTAAATAATCATATTTCAGCATTAACACTGAAAAAGAGGAGCTAAATGCCATTCACTTCAGCCAGAAATAATGGAGACAAGCATCAAAGAAACACTCTCCTACAACTCTTTCTATGTGCCAGAGTCATGACCTTCAACATCATTTATTATTTCAGTGCTCAGCCTCTCAAGAAGAGACTGACAGTCACATAATGGAGAGAGACTGCCCTGACCCCTCTTTTTTGAAGCTATGAATAAATGAGGACAAGGAAGAGACATGAAGGCTCATTTTCACCTGTAAATAAATTGGGTGTGATGGCTTACAGCCTCAAGAAGCTAGTCACTGCCTGCCTGAGCCAAAAGAGGCTTTTTTTTTAAAAAAAAGCCAGTGACAAAACAAGTTGCAGTTTTCAGTCCACAAGAGACAGTAAATTGGAGAAACACAAGCAGTATATATAATGACTCATAAAGAGTTCTCTTATGTTTCTATCAATCTAAATAATTACATAGAAAATTTAGATTTAACACTAGGAGGGTAAGCATATTTTAGAAGTGGTGTAGTAACAAATTTTCCTGTCCCACAAGACTATTACCCTCTTCTCAGTGCAACTAACACTCACTTGCAAAGATGCTTTTGCTTTGCTTTCTTACTGGAGCTTTATCTTTTGCCTTTGATTTTTATTTCCTCTATAGACCTTATACCATCATCACCAGATATACACCCACGCACTAGCGACAAGCACTAGTATGAGCTTCTGATGGTGTCTGACTAGTGCCACTCACAGATAGCTCACAAAAGCTACCCTGAGCTGTGGATCTGTCTCTCTGTACCACAGGAAAATAATGTTTACTCCAAAATACCTTCTTTACAGCATATACCCTAGAGCAAAGTGCAGAGCTGACTTAAGAGTAAAATGCCAAACATCTAGCGAGTCTGTTTCAACCACCAGTGATGTCACAATAGGTGTGATTGATTATGGGGGAAGATGGGATTATATTTAACAGAAATAAGTTTTCAGAGCTTTCATGTACTTTTCAAATAGCTCTAGTACTCTTCCACATACACAAAATGATCTATCTACAAGAAAAATAGACATGACTAAAACATATGCCAAGGCTGTGAAGCCAACCAAAGAGTACCAAAAAAGCAAACCCAGCAAACCAAATGACAAAATAAACTGTTCCCATGTAGCTGTTTTACATCGATTACAGTATATGAGTGATATATCAAACACACATACACAAACATTTGCCTCAAAAGAATTAAACATACTTTTTCCTCATAGTCTCAGACTTTGCCAGGAGGAGTTGGAGACGATGAACCTGTGAAATATGAAATATAGATTCCATTAAGGAGCTAGCTGTAGAAGCTGACATTGCTAACACAACACATTTGTCCATTAGAACAAGACTCTCTGGGTAGTAGCAGAGGCAATGATGCCATCACTAAAAATCAGGCTACTGTTGTACTGGCTTTCATCTAGACACTACACTTACACATGTACATTAGTTTCTTTATTTCCTCTTTTTGTTCAACGCACTCAACTTATTGAAGAAAAAGTGTTTTTCAGTACATATAGTTGAAGCTATGAGAATATCTATGAAAATCTGACTGCAATGACAGGTGCGGGTGAGCTGTAAGAAACCTATCCAAAATATTCCATTTATACTTTGACTCAACAACTGAACAACTTCTTCTCCTGTATGCACACTGAAGGACCTGTCAGACGTACCTCTTCATAGTAGGTTTCCATAGCTGTCCTCATTTCTTCCAAATGAGTGGTCGTCACATCTGCCTGGAACTTGCTGAAAATAGAATAATACAAAAAACCAATCCAGTTAGACCAGCAAAGACACTGCAATACCTGTTGGTTTATAGTTTCTGGGTGGTGGGGTTCTAATTGCTAACATGTTCTCAGAGTTCATTAAAACACCTTAAGAAACAGAAGAATATGGATGAAAAATAACATGGATTTCACATTCCCTTTATTATCTCATCCAACACAAGCCGCTACCCCCCCCCAAGTCATACTTAATAGTGTTGTCTTTCTCCTTGCACTGTTGTTCTAGCTTGAGAATCTTCTGCTTTAATCCATTAACCACCTACAGAAAGGACAAAGAACTCATGAGCACTAGAATAATCCATCTCTTCACAGAAGTTCTCTTTCTCCATCATCTTGCCCTGTCACCATAAATTGCACCTAATCAGATATACTTATTCCTACATACTTCGGTACTTCGTAAATCATACACGTCTGCTACCCTGTGACAAAGAGAACATTCATGAAACCAGATCCCTAACTTATGTCTGTAATAACTAGCTTAAGAATATTTATACATAATCATTAAATAAAAACAACTCTGTCCATTACCCTCCTAAATTCAAAGCAGCAAATAATAGGGAGAATACTACATTTAAGACAGTGACAAAGACAGCTAGCTTAAAATAATGTTCATTCCATATCTTTGTTACCGGTTTCTTATCTGACTATAAAAATAATGGTTACATGATTCCCTAATTGCTTATTCTTTCTTCATTTTATTTATATTAACCAGTGGTGTTTCAGCTCAGTAAGAGGAAAAAAAGAAAAAGAATGGCAAAAGGTAATGAAGAAACTATTACCCATCTGTTATCAGTCCTCTTTTCTGAGAAAGTTCGTGCCAGCTCAGAGCCCTGCAAGATAAGACAAAACAAGTGACCCATCTTGCCACTTTATTCTCCTGCTGGCTCTTTCCCACAGAATTTTCTAATCTACTCATTCCACAGTCATGTCACAGTCCAAGAGCCTAAGTTCTGAAGTCCCTATGTTCATTCTTTTATATTAGCACACTTCTCCCAAGATGGAGATCCACACACAGAAAATGACAGCCACGAGGAATTCAGTGAAATTCAGGTCTTCTAACGATGACCCTAAATGCTTCTCAGCCTTGTGGGTTTGACAATAAGGTTCATCTCTTGCTTCCTGGTTCAGGTCTCAGGACCACGTGCATCAGGCACCATGCAAGAGCTTAACTCCCTTCTGCTCTCAGGCAGCATATTCAGAGGGTGCGCCTCTGAAGAGACAACATTTTCATTTTGCCTTCAGAAATGAAAAGTATCTTTGCTAAATAAACTTATTTGGACAGTATGGCATGATCTTCCTTTGGACTGAGCTGGAATGTTGAGCTGAGATACATAGAACAGAAATCCCTTCACACCAACCAACCACTTCTCGTATTCAAGCTCATCATTCCTAGTAGCCACCACACTACAAAGTCCTGAAACATAGAGAGACAAGGACAAGAGGATCACACTGCTCAGCACCCTCACTCTATTTTTTTATCCCCTCAAGAAATAGTCACCCTGGAAGGATCCAACAGTTGTTCAATCTGTTTATTCTTTCTATTATTCTCTTCTTCTAGTCGACGGAGCTTAGTTTTCATTCGATCTCCCTCGTTTTTCTGAGCTTGTATTGTCTAAAAGAGGGGAGAAAAATCATACGTGCATTTCAGAAATAGAAACGCACTGAGTTTTCACAGGGAAACATGTTTTGATGTCAATAACAATCCAATTATGATGGTCAGCATGAAGCAAAGGAAAAAAAAAAAAAAAGAGACCATCACACTGGACCAGGGCTGACAGATAAGTGAAGTGACAGTGCAAAGATAAAAGGAAAAGGTTTAACAGAACGGCAACCTTGCACAAATGATCTACAACAGCCAAGATATCTGTGTGTAGGTATCCCTCATGTTCAACATGCCCAGTCCTCATCTTTCATCCACTGCACTATTAAATTGTTAAAATGTGATGGGTAACAACCAGGAAAGGAAAAGAAAAAAAAAAAAAAAAAGAGGTGGAAGGACAAAGAATCCAAATGCAATGAACCTTTTCAGCATCCAGCTAGGGCCATGGCTGGGGTTCAGGACTGGGTATACTTCAAGGCTTCCACATCCAGTACTCAGAAGTATCTATCACACCATAAGAACATTGAAATTGCCTTTAACAGACACAAGTTTAGTTCAGCCTTACGTTACATATGAAAAAAAAAAAAGTGGATGTCCCAGTTGTAGAAACCAAAGTATTCTGAACCAATAAGGCCTGGACATCTACGGGTGAATGGAGCGACATTATGACTTTCTATGTGAGTATCAGAGAGACTGTACCTTTTTCAGTTCTATAATTTCATCATACATATCTTCTTTTTCTTTGTAGTCAGGAGTTCCGGGAATGTAGCCTACAAAAAATCGTAGGTAAAACAAGCAGATCTGAAGGAGGTATTTTTAATCAACCAAAAAACTTACAGATAAAAGAAAATATCTAGAACAGCACCAAATTGGAAACTAGGCTTTTTTTTTTTTTTTAAGAAAAAAATAATCAGCAAGGAAATTAATTTTAGAAATGGGGGTGAAATGGAAATGTCACTGTATGAAACTTCTGCCAGACTTCACAGCAAATTTCTCCTAATTACTTCTCTGGTGCTAGATTAAAATATCAGTCTCAAGAAATATACACTTCACAGAAGACCGCAGTCTTCTCATCCCAGCAAATTATTATTTACAAAAGACTTCTAAAAAAATGTCCACAATATATTTTTCTGTTTACACCTAACGTGTAAAAATCTATAATCTTTTAAAGCTGCCGGAACCTGCATATTACCAGTAATAGGTGTCATTTTAAATGGAAGTGGAATTTTTAAGTTTACAGTTCTCCTTTAAAAAAAGCAGAATAAAAGTTTTAAATTTTGCTCTTCTCATAAAACTCAATTGATTTTAATCTCAAAACCACATGATAAAACACATTCTAGAGAAGAAGTAACAGGAATCAATTACACAGAATTTCAAGCAAGCAGATGGTTTCTATCAATGGTTCCTAAACTATGTTTTGCAAAGTCACAATAAATTGTCTACAGCTGGCCCATTGAACCGTATTATATCTGCAACGTTTTCAGCTGCAAATGCATGTCAATTTGCAAGAACTTCTGAAAGCTAATAGTGATTCATTGCTCAAAAAAAATTGGAAACCTCTGTCTTATCCAATTTAGAAATCTCACAATGTAGCCCATGGATCATATTTTGACACATGTATTTTAATACAAGCTAAGCTGAAATGGCTCTCGCTTTACTAAAGCTAAGCTCTTAAACAATGTGTGTTTTAACACAGAAAAAAATATCATTAACTTTTATCTGCCACACCATTACAGTTTACCATTACTAGAAGAACGAGAATGTTTTGGCTTCTTCATTCCTAGAGCTTCCTTCAAATATTCCGGAGTGCTACTAGAAATGTTAGTTCGCATATGCCCCATGTCAACATCTGATTTCAGAGGATAGCTCATTCCTGCCAAAAAAAAATGGAGCAAAAATCAGGGATAATTGTGAATTAAATTTGTGGATTTATTCTGAGCAAATGCAACAAAGAAAGCTCCAGATGCTGTTAATTACTTCCCTCTATAAATTCCAGTGCTCAAGATCAGATGATTCCAACCACCCAAATAAGAGTGAAATGACTTCCTATGTTGCCTATAATCAAATACAAATCTATTTTTAATTATTTTATATGTTAAGCTGTCCACAACACTGAATTTTATCCATATATGCAGATAAAGTTTCCATACTAATACCTTGTTTCAGTGATCCCAGCCACATCTGCCTTGGGTTTTTTACAGCTGCACTATCGAGACGTGCACTGCCTGTTCCCTGCAGAGATCGCAAAACTGCAGCTTTTTTAGGATACAGCTGTGTGCTAGAACTGTATGGAGACTCTGTAACAAAAGAAAATATCTCAATGTTGCCTTAGCAAGCTCAAGGTCAAAAAAATTCACAAAAACTCTTTTGGTCTCTTATCCAGTTTTTGTGTCCCACAAATCTATCTTGTTCTGCAATAACATAAGCAGAAGAAAAAATTTTGGAACACTTACTTGGTGACTTTGGAGGCTTGTGAAAAATTTTCTTCTTTAACTTCTAGAAGAGAAAAAGAATTTTTTATGTATTTAGAATACTCCACTCTTCGAAGATTTCAGCATATAATCTCAAAATTGGCTTCAATCTACATTTTGTGTGAGGATCATGTCTTCTAATAACACAAAATCTTCTGTGTAGAAAAGAAAAATAATAGCATTAAGTATATGCAGATTTGGCCAGAGCAGTGGTCACGAGAATTCAGTTGGTACCTATCAAAGTTTTATACTAGAGACAAATGTAGTCTATTCATGCTCTGAACACCAAGACCTTCCCCATCAGGGTTAAATATGAGTAGCGGCAAATTCAAGATCATCAGAGAGTAGAGGCTGATCTGTAGAACCATTTACCTAAAGAAAAGACTTACTCAATTGCATTAAAACTCTGTAAAAGGATTACTTAGGTCAGTAACTTGATAGAACAGCAAAATGAAGCCAAACATAATTTGCACCTCCCAGTGCTAAGAACTTGGAAGCCAAAATTACATCTGGAATTAGAGGAGGTTTTTGAATCAAACTGTGTTCAAATAACATTGTTACTTCTCTTCTCTGAACGGTGTCTTATTGATCAGGCGGCATCACGTGGATGTACTGTGTGCAAGAACACGCTGAGGGCCCTTTTATGGTATTCACCAGCACCGCGCCATTAATCATTAATAAAACTCACCGTTTCTGTGTCCGATTCACAGGTTATCACAGACAGGCTGTCATCTCCCTGGGAAACAGAGGCATTAACTGTGACATATAGTGTTAAGTAATTGGTTATAATACACGTCCAGAAAACTTCATATCCTGTTACTATTACAATAAAGTTTGAGCACAACGTATTCAAGTGGGAGATGTGTCACCACTGTTGCAAAAAACAGCATCATTTGTTCTAACACAAATGTTCTGTGTGACAGAGTGCAAGTCACTTCAGACTCAAGCTACAAAGACTTATATACTTTAGTGCATAACATGACAACAGGTGAACCAGGTGCCCCATGTGCCATGGAGCTGGTTCTGCACGAATTCCTCCACCAGTAGGAGTCAGGCAGCAACTCATCTATCTGTCCCCTTCCTCACTCACTTGTTCCTACCCTTGCAATGCTACGGGAATGTTCAGTAAAACCGACTGAATAAGTAATCAAGTTGCCAAAAAAACCCCAAACCACGTAATGCAAAGTGGTTAATTTTTTCCTCAGAATGAGTTGCCAAGTTTCCCTGCTTCTCAAATGTGAGGATACCTACAGCAAAAAGAAAACTTCCATTCTCCTTTCAAATTATCCGAATGTACGCAGCTCTCTCAGGAGAGAGAGCATTTTCACTTGTTGCTGACTCCATGGTGCTAACAGCCGCAGCACCATTCTTTGGAGAGATGCTGATCTATCCCTGTAAGAGACACGGTGGGGTGAAGTATTTTGAGGACCCTGGCTGACAGGAGCTGGAATTGACAACAACAGAGCAAGTAAAACAGCTTTTTGTGCTGGCCGAGAGCAAGAAGGCATACACCTCACACACCATGCAATATAGTTTTTAATTTCCTGAGGAAATGTCTCTCGCAGCACATAGATTATTTTTGGTTTGTTATTTAAGGCATTTTTATCAGTCTGGGAGATCTCTGTACCTAACTGCAGCTGTCGCACAGTAATCGGAGCATGTGGAAGGCACCCAGCCCTGATCGGAGATGGTAACAACAAAACATTCACCAGAATATGAACATGCCACAAAAACACCCCAGTCCTGCGAAACCTTCACAGTACCTTCGCTCTTGCAAAACAGGCCCAACAAGAGCCACCTACGACAGACAAGAGAACATGGTGGCTCCCAGCAAAGGGCCTCAAAACTTTTATCTGGCTGCCAAGGGGGAGGGAAGCGATCGCTCCCCCCGCCCCCCAGACACCCCGGTGCTACCGGCCGGGCAAGAAACGAGCAGAACCCAGCGAGCTGGAGACAGACCGAAGCCGTCCTCCTCCTCCCCCTCTTAGCCACCGCCTCGCCGGCCTGGCGAGCCTGAGGGGGTCCAGGCTTTGCCCCGGCCCCGCGGGAGCGTTTCCCGGGCAGGCCCCGGGCCTCCTCCTCCTTCTCCTCCCCACCGCCCGCTCCTTACCAGATCCCCCTCCGCGGCCGCCTCGCCGGCCCCCCGGGCCATGGCGGGAGGGTGGCGGGGAGGCCCTAGTGAGCAGCAGGGCGGCGGGAGCCACCTCGGCCCACGGCGCCCGGCTCGGGGCGGGGGGGGGGGGCGGCCGCGGCGGCCTGGGCTGAGCACCGGCCTCCCCCCCGCGGCACTTCCGGGTTGCGGAAACCATGGCAACCAGGCGCGCGGCGGCGCAGTTGCGCCGGGCGGGCCCAGACCCCGCTGCGGGGCGCGAGCGCCATCAAGCGGCCCCGAGGGGCAGGACACCCCGAGGGGCAGGACACCCCGAGGGGCAGGACACCCCGAGGGGCTGCCGAGCCGCCCTTGGCAGGACCCGCCCGGGAGCGCGGGGACAACCCCGAGCAGAGCACGGCCCGAAGAGCAGCCGCCGCAGACACCGCATCCCGGACCCCCGCGGGTTGAACATCCTCCCGCCCGCCTGCTTAGAGCGCCCCCGGCCACGCCCCCCGGCCACGCCCTTTGACCACGCCCCCACCTTCGCGACACTCGCTTTGCGGCCGCGGCCGGTAACGGGACCGGCGCCCGGTGGCCATGGCGCTCTCCAAGCCGTGGTTCATCGCCCGGTCCCGCCGCCGCTTCGCCATGACCCGTGAGTGCGGGCTCCTCCTGCCGCGCGTCTGCGCCGCCCTGGCCGACCCGCGGCGGCCCGGCTCCGACGACACCTGCCTGGAGAAGCTGCTCGACTGGTTCCGGAGCCTGACGGCGTTCGGTGAGTGCCGGCCGGCTGCGGGCCAACCCCGCGTCCCGGGGCTTCCGAGGGGAGGGCGGCCTGCAGGCCCGGGCCTCAGAGCTGCTGTTTCCCCGGTCACATGCTGGTTTTAGGATGTGAGGCCTATAGAATCATAGAATCGTTTTGGCTGAAAAAGCCCCTCAGAATCATCGAGTCCAACCATAACCCACCCCTGGCACTGCCCCATGTCCCTGAGAACCTCATCTCCGTCTGTCCAACCCCTCCAGGGATGGCGACTCCACCACTGCCCTGGGCAGCCTGTTCCAATGCCCCACAGCCCTTTCTGGGGAGAAATTTTTCCCAAGATCCAGTCTGAACCTTTACAGAATAACAGAGTGGTTGTGGTTGGAAGGGACCTCTGGAGATCATCCAGTCCAACCCACCTGCTGAAGCAGGTTCACCAGGGCAGATCGCACAGGAAGGTGTCCAGGTGGGTTTGAATGTCTCCAGAGAAGGAGACTCCACAGCCTCTCTGGGCAGCCTATACCAGGGCTCTGGTACCTCAAAGAAGTTTTTCCTCATACTCAGGTAGAACCTCCTGTGCTTCAGCCTGTGCCCGTTGCCCCTCATCCTGTTTTTGGGCACCACTGAAAAGAGTCTAGTCCCGTCCCTTGGCTTAACGTGAACACAGATTCATGTGTAATGGTTGTGAGGGGTTACACTCAGCTCAGGCAAGCACCTCAGAGTTATAACACGGCACAGAAATCCTGGCAGTGACCCTCTGTTTTCTGGCCTCTTCTCGGCTGACACCTGGTTGTTAGATCCTTCCGTGGAGCTGCTGCAGAACAACCCCTGTCTGACAGAGTTCATCACCTCCGTGCTGGCACTGCCAGAGCCCAATCCGAGCATCCTCTCCTTTACCCTGCGCTTAGCTGGGATACTTGCTGCTTCCGAAAGCCGCTTCCAACACTTGCAGGTGAGTTGGCTGCCCAGGTACCTGCTTCCACGTGTCTGTTTCCTCCTTCTATATGGAGGACAGCTGAAAGTGTATGTATTCTACTTGAAACATTTCTGGCATACATCAAAAAATTCAGCAAACAGTGATATGATAATTATGACCTACAATCATACCATTCCTTTTCAGTTCTCGTCTAAAGCTGCTGTCTTCTTACTTCTGTCTTGCCACGGTAGTACTATGAAGGCTAATACGTAGTATTTCCTATTTTCAGTTCAGAACAGTAGCTGGGATAACACTGTCTCACAGGAGTCATTGCAAAATATTGTATACCTGGACAGATCCTGTAAATTTAAACTGTAATAAGAGATGTGGTTTTTCCTCCATAGTAGGTTGACAGGAAATCTCTGGTTCCATGCAAAAATGAGGGAGCTTTTTAAAATCCTGCTTTCTACAATAGAATGCATTTATAGTACAAAACTCAAAAGGCCTGGAGGGAAGAGATGCATACAACTGCATAAAGCAATCTAATGGACATATACATAAATTGTCCCTAGCATCCTAAAACCAAGCAAATTTGGTTTTGAATGCCTCTATTGCTTAGTCCATGAAAGAGACAGAGTTAAAGCATAGAATTCTTAAAATTTGCATGACAGAGCAGCCTCTCCACTCCCACCCAGCCCCTCTGCTTACTGTTTACTGTGTTCTCCTCTGGCCTCAGCAGGAGAAGCTGCTGGCCAGGCTCTTTGGTACGGATGGGCCTCTCAACAGTGCGCTGTGGGAAGATGCATCTGTGCGAAGTGGCTGGGTGAAGGGTGTGCACAGGATGGTGCAGCACCAGCCTGCCCTCCACTTCCTCTGCAATGGTGGTGAGTACCTCTAGCACTGGGAGCTCCCCAAGTCCTCTGTGTCTCTTCCATCCCAGGCTGTTGCTCAGATGTCAAATGAGAAGGAGTTTTCATTTATTTAAGGTAAAAATAATCCATTAGTCAAAAACGCAGAAGTCTTTGAAAGATGGTGAGGTTTTTGTTAATTAGTTAGATATTTAATATTTTAAATTAATCTTTTCCTCAAACACTGAAGATGGTGCCCTTTTTAGAGAGAAAACAGGCACATCTTATGAAACACATAATAAAACCAGCTTATTAAAAGCCTTCTGTATTCTTATTTGTAACTCTTACTAAAAGGTACATTTCGGTGTGAATTTTAGAACAGAAAAACTAAGGAGGAGCTCATTTATCTCTTAATTATTGCACACATTTGCAGTCCCGTTGTTGTTATGCAGGTATGTAAATTCTACTGTTAACACTGACTTTAGATCCTGTGTACAGAGGGGCCTAAAAGACCGGGTTGGTATTAACATGCAGCATGCGCTGCTGTCCTTGTGATGGAAATGTAGTGGTGTTGCTGCCGCTCATGTTTTTCCTACTGGTTGTGTCCAGAAATGATACAGGCTCCCTCCGCAAATACACAGTGAGTGTGCTGTCAACTCTTCTAATTTTACTAATGTTATATTGAAATCCTCTTCTGTTTCTCAGTTATTAAAATATCTGAGAATCTGAAAACAATTTTACTTTCTTCTTTTGTTTGCTTTTTATTTGCTTGTTGTGAAGGACTGGCTGACTTTTAAATGCTGTAGAGACTACATAATAAAGTATAAAAACCCCACCAATGCCATTTAAAGCTGTGTGGTACTTGAATTAGAATGATACATGGTTGGAGTGCAACAAGGCTCCACCTCACAATAGGAACACTCTTGTTTCTCCTTCCAGTGACTTGTTTTGTTTTCACACAGGAGTCATAGATGTCATCTTCAGTCTGCAAGGGGATCCCAGCCTGTTCGTGGCTTCAGCTGCCAGTAAGCTTCTGGTACACGTGCTCACCTTCTCTGTGGAGTCTGAAACGACTAAATCTCTCACTACAAAGGACTGTGACTGGCCAGTGTGTGCCCAAATGATTATAAAGCATATAGAAGATTCCCTTCAGTCCCGCTCTGCCTCTCACATCAAGCAGTCATTAAAATTGTTAACTAG
This sequence comes from Caloenas nicobarica, assembly GCF_036013445.1. Lineage (NCBI taxonomy): Eukaryota > Metazoa > Chordata > Aves > Columbiformes > Columbidae > Caloenas > Caloenas nicobarica. The sequence goes on along the minus strand of NC_088258.1, from coordinate 4,775,512 downwards.
TTTGTTTGGCAGTTGTCGTGCTATGTGGACTGCAGTACTTTGGTCAGGTGTTGCAAAGCAAGTTGAATCCTTTTTGACGGAAGAGACCGTTCAAGTACAGCACATGCTGGCGAATCTTTTGCTTAACGTGGCATGGTAAAGACCTTCTGGGCCCTTGGATCCAGTGATGAAATATATCCTTTTTCCACCATCAGATAGGACAAATTACTTACGCTTCTTTTCTTCGCAGGTCTCCTGTGTTTTGTGACACTGAAGGTAGCATTTGGCCAATAGTGACTTCTGCTCTGGAGCACTTAACCCCAGTACAAGCGGGTCCTTTGGCAGTGGGACTTCTGAGGTTCTACAAATGGTAGGACTTACTGCAATGGAATTTTTGCAGAGTGTTTCTGTACTAATATCTCTGGTGTCTTTCCAAGAACTGCTTTTTTCCTCACTGCATTTTCCACTGCATTCCTTAATATGTAAGACTGTTGGGCAATAGCTGTACCAGTAACTAACAAACTTGAGGCACTGATAGTAAGAATAATATAGTTTCAAAGAAAGAGAAATGAAAGGATCCAGTATCTCATTTGTGTGTGTATACTTGCATCTTACCTATAGCCAGCCAATTTCAGGAAGAAATAGCAAACTCCTTTATACTGCCAAGGTTGATTAAGATGGACACAATTTGACTGCCTGTCCAATCCAGTAGCCTCTGTTCAGTTTTCACTTTCACAAAAACACTGGCTAGTGTAAGATCTTCCACTGCTGTCCAGCAGAACTGTGCATCTGGAGACTCTGTCAACATTTGTAGAATAACTTCGGTTAGAAGGAACCTGTAGAAGTGATTGAATTCAGCCTCTTGCTCAGTGCAGGGCTGACTTCAAAGATAGGTCAGGTTGCTCAGGGCCTTCGCCATTCAAGTTTCAAATATCCCCAGGAATGAGGATTCCACAGCTTTTCTGGGCAACCTGTTCAAGTGCTTAATTACTTTCTTTTCACTAAGAAAAGTGTTTTCTGTATATCCAGTTAGAATCTGCCCCGTTGCAACTTAAGATTCTTGTCTTGTGTATCTCTGAGAAATCTGCCTGTATCTTCTCTATAGCTTCCCGTTAGGTAGTTGAAAGCATCAAGAAATCATCAGATATTAAATTAATACAGCTCATATGGATACTGATTTACAGGCTAAGTAAGGACACCTTTTTTTTTAATCAGAAATGCCTCTCTCTAAACCCCATTCTTACACAGAATCCCACTCTTTGCATAGCTTTTTAGGGCTGCTTATAAATTCCAGAGCCGTTTCTCCTCTACTTCCAGTTAGCCAGGGAAGCCTGGAAGAAGGCTTGAATTGTGATACTGCTTTGTCATTGCTGGCTTGTTTAAAAGCCTGTATGAAAAACATTATTCTGCTCAGCATTTAGGGGCAGATGTTTGGGAAGGAATTGAAGTGTTCTTGTTTTGGTAACTGCTGTTTCCTCCTTGAAGCCCACAAGATGTGAGGATTCAGGCACTGACTGTTCTACTTCAGCCAATGGACTGTATTTTGAGAGCAGCCTCCCAGCCTCTGGAACATGCAGGTACAGTTGTGATAGAAAAGTTAGAGGCCAGTCAGCTTGCCAGCATTTTAGGTGTCTGGTGCAGAAGAAACTGGAGGATGAAGAGTAGAAGAAGTCAAGGGCAGTGGCAGTGTTTGTGGTGAAGTGCAGCATCCTACTGACAGTTGCATTTGAAGGAATATTCAAGCTACATCACCTGCATATCTTGATTAACTTTAGAAATCACAGTCTGTTGTATCCGCTAACAACACGAGTTCTTCCTTTCTCTGGTCCTCTAGGTTTGCTGGATGAGTCTGTTAGTGATCCCACCACTCTTGAAAGTCTTCTGTCCTCCAAGTCATCTTGTGTTAGTCTCCTGTGTCAGACCCTCGCTCGTCTGGAGGAGCTGCTGTCTCTGGTAACACTCAGAGAAGGAAAAAAGCCTGGGGACCGAATTGGGCCTTGAAAGACAGTGTTAAGACTGGTTGCAAACTTTTGCAGTGGAGCTTAACAGAACATGGAGAGGAGTCGAGAGTGAGGGCTTCCGTATGTTAAAGAAATCTAGCACAGTAGACTCCAAATAGGAAAATGGAGGAACACTGAGGCTTGTGGAGGGGGACTGTGCTTAGTTTTACATCTGTCTTTACAAGCTTTGTTACCAAATCTTACTTCTACTGCAATTATTGATCCAGTGAAAAAACATAAATTTAACTGCTTTCCCAAGCAGTGAGAAGAATCTCCTTCCATCTGTGTAATAGTTCTTGAGAAAGAGGAAGACAATTTGTTGTGGTACCTTAAGAACACACTAGAAATTGCAATTTTTGCTGCCTCCTGACCAAAAACTCCTGTTCTGTATGCATGCTTGAGACTTTTGCTGGAAATTTTTTTTCTTTTTTTCTTTCACCCCTCCCGTTAGGCTCGTTTGCGAGTGGATTTGCCCCACGCATCTTTGCTACGCTCTCTCATGACGATATTACAATTCTGCAATGGCTTCCTGAGTCCAGCTTCTCCTCTGGGAAGCACAATAAGCCGAATCTTGATCAATTGCTTCAGAGTACAGAGATCAGCTCTTGATGTCCTAGCAGCACTCTCGGAGCGAAAAGGTGAGTTAATCTTTGCACTCTTTTTAAATTTTGGAAACACTTAAATATTCTGTAGTTGCAGAATTTTTCGTTCCCCTTCACTGCCATTATGAACGAAGACTACCACTTCAGTTTCTGAAACTCGTTCATTTTTTCCAATTCTTCCTACTGTCTTGGGTAACCTTGCTTTCTGTTGATGAGCTAGGGCAGGTAATGTTGTAATTAAAAAGTTTTTAGTGGTTGTGAGACATTGGATGTTTCTCCTTTACTCTGAGGACTGTGCTTGCTTTCTTCTCTGAAACAGTTTTATAATCCTGTGCCTTTCTGTATTTCAGCAGTTGAATCGTGATTCACCTGCTCCTTTTCTCAGTACTGGTCCTTTAGTTTTGTTTTCTGTGCTTCAGGCTGTGACACACTCATGGAAAGTCTCTTCGATGTCCTTCTGGCATACCTGGAGAGTCCGAACACCAGCCCTACTGTGAGTGGAGAACCAAGGAGACATCCATGTCTATTAGCTTGCCCCAGTGGGATGTAATTCTCAGAAACTGTCTGACAGTAGTTTTTTCTTAGCACAGTTTGTATTAGAATATGTAGGAGACTTGTCTTGGTTCTGAGTGGCTTGCAGGAAATAGCTCAAATTCTAATGAGCAAGTAAGTCACCAATACATTGAGTGTTCTTGAAAAGACAGGAGCCATCACATCTAAGAGTAGCGCAAACATACTCAACTTGACATGCCCCGTAAGTATTGAATTCTTTGCATTAAGGGGTTTTGTGTTCCTGCATTGTTTTGTTTGAATGAGATTGATGACAACTGCAAATCAAAAGCTGAAAGTACTAGAACTTTATAATACTAAGCTGAGAACAGGCATTTTCTAAGTGTTTGTTAGAAATGTTATGTAAGCACCATTTACATATGACTTACTTTTTAGTAAAGCAGCACATGTACGTGTTTACTCTGAGAATTTCTCTGTAAGTTTGAGGCTAAAACAAGTTTATCTAGCATAAAGGCAGCGCTACCTCCTCCTGTAGTAAAGTAAGTCTGCTCTGCTTTGTATTTCTTTAGGTTCTAAAGAAAACGTTTCAAGCTACATCCAAGTGGTTGGTGCATTTGCTGGAACCATCCTGCTCCAACAGTCAGCAGCAACACACTGAGAAGATTTTGAGAGGTAATCAAGTTGGGACAAACAGCAGCTAGTGGCATATATGAAATCTGCTCTTGCCTGCCTTTCCAGCTCAAAGCACTTAGGATTCCTTTGTTCACAATTATGCTAAATTAGCTGCCCAAATAGTGTTTTGAAGAACTCTGGGAGAAGCACACAGCAGCAGCAGAAGGGATTGTATTAGATAAAGTGCTACAGAGGTTGTACGACAATAGCTTCAGTAAGACTTGTTGCCTTTCACGTCCATTCAAGCTTGTCACTTGGCTTTTACAGATGTGTTTCTGGTGCTGCAGAAGCATTTGTGCAGTCCTTGCTGGGAAGTAAGAGATTCTTCTCTGGAGTTCCTCACTGTCCTGATTGATTGCTTGAAAGGTAGGGGCAGAGACTGAACAGTTCAGATTGGAGGAGTATTTCTTTTCATGTTACGAGAGTCAGTCAGGCTTATGAAGCATCCTTTGACCTGTTACTGAAGGGGTAAGAAAAGAAAGAAGTGTCAAAATTTTCACTCTTAGATCATAATCAAAATCTGACAAGTCAGATTTGATTTGAACTCAGATTGCTGCGCCCTCCTTAGTGGCATTTTTGGTGCGTTAAACTGAGGGGTGTTGAGAGAGTCAGAGATGTTGAGACGTATGTCAAGGCAGGTGACATTGCTTAATGGCAGATAATACTTGTCCTTTTTTCAGTTTGCAGTGGAGTCTGTTTCATTTCACTCAGCAGGCTGGGGGCTGGGATTTAGCAGACTAAAAGCCTAGATCTCTTTGCATGCTTTGGATTAATTACTGATTTTCCACCTTATTGGTAGCTCAGGCTTTGCAGCAGGTAGCACTAAGGCAAAGTTAATTCTCCAGCAGTAGTTCTGTCATGTTGGAAGAGAGGGGGATGTTGTCAACTACTGTTGTCCCCAGGTCACAAAGGAAGTATCCAGCACACTCAGCTACATTAAGAGTTTCCCCCGCAGCCCCTCTCAGTGCTGCGGTTGCATTCTTTTTCTTTGCCACATGCCTTGACAACAAGAAAGGAAGATTATTTTTTCTTCCATTAAGCAAAGGCATAAGTTTAATGAGGCTGAAACCATGTCCCTGCTTGCCCACAGAAAGTTTTTTCTTGCCTCTAGAACAACTGTAAATGGATTTTTCCAAGTGTCTAGCAGGGCTTGACTGAGAGTCACCAAGCTGCTGGAAAATGGGGAGCCTGACACAGAGCATCTGTGCTCTTGTGAGCACCTGCCTGGGCTCTGCGGTGGCTCAGCTCACTGGCAGCTGTCCCTGAAGTCAGTGGGCATCCTTGTATGACGCAAAGAACTGTTTGCATTGGAAACAGCTTCATGCTCTGAGAGAATAAAGCCACACTTCTTTGGATTGCTGTCTTGTTTACAGACCGGGATGAGTTCAGGCAGTCTCTCCTGTCTTCAGCGGTGCCAAGGCTTACAGAAAATCTTCTCGAGGATCCAGAAAGCTACGTGCGAGCGAGTGCTGTGACTGCTGTGGGACACTTGGCCTTCATTACTCACTTTGCTCCGGAGTCACCTGTCGTAGGGAATCAATATAATAAAGAGGTATGATGACTTTGTGTAGCCCACTGCAGAATCAAGCAGAACTCCACATCAGTTTACTGCTGTACTACTTAAAACTTTCTTCGCAAGTTATCTGCAGTCTCGTGCAGGCAGGTTTCACAACCAGTAATGAAGAGACTAGATTTTTTACTTCCAGAGTTCTTGTTTCTTTGCATTTTCCTCCCCTCATCGTGCTTTCTCTTTGTCTTTTTACATTTAGAGTACTGTAGCAAAGCTTCAAGAAATCTTGTCAATGGACACAGAGGGCTTTCCTAGGAGGGCTGTGATCAGCATCTTCACCAAATGGCTGACACAAGGCTGCACAGCTCAGCTGGAAGACACGGTGCAGTTTGTCTCTAGAGTGATCCAAACTGTGGAGCATGACTTAGACTGGGAAGTCAGACTTCGTGGTTTGGAACTGGTTGACGTTTTCTGTAGTCAGACAATTTGCCAGCTTGGGCGTCCTCAATGCCCATACGCTCCTGTCCCATCTGAAGTCACTAGTTCCATTCATCCGCTTGAGTTGCTGCAGATATTTTGCCGAGCAAAACTGTTCGGCTTTTTGTTTCGGTCTTTGTGTGACTGTGACAAACCAGTAGCTCAGAAAGCCTGTGATATACTGCTTGTCTTAGAAGGTCATTTCTATCCAATTAGGCACCTGAAGGAGTCACAACAGACTGCAGATCCAGCTGGAGGACAAGGCATTGCCTGGTTACAAAGGACACTAAGGCAGGGTTCTCTTGCCCAGAACTTCCCCACGGATGGTGATAATGGGGTGGATTTTCAAGATCCAGAGAGCATGATGCTAGCTTTGGGTACAGTAGACTTCATAGAGATACATGATGAGGTAAATAAAAGCAGTGCCCATGTGGAGGAAAGCCCTCAGTCTCTCTTACAGGACATCCTTGCTACTGTGGGGACCATAGAGGAGAATGAAGTTGACTGTTACTGAACACGTCTTTTGCTGAGGGAGCAGCGCTTAAGCAGTTTTCTTCTGGAGGAGAATTTTTTGCTACCAGTCATGAAGTCTTTCTTGAGAGAGGATAAAAAGAAGTGTTATGCTGAATGGAGAAGAAGATAGTTTCATTAGCTGTTATGGGTTAGAAAATCTTTGCTTTAATACTGATGGTTCTTTGTTAAAAAGTGTTGTCTCCAATAAACTGATTTATTTTTCAAAGTAAACACATTAAGAAATGCATTTGTTCTTTTTTAAGTCCTATGTCTTTTAAGAAAGCACCAGACCATGCCTACATAAGGAAACATTTTTAAAAAACAAAACAGTGACTGAAACAACAAGTTGTGGCATGCTCCTTTTAGAGCCAAAGTAGCTAAAAGTGATGAAGACTGGTTTTAAGGGACACTTGTTTTGACCCTGTCTATATCCACAGAGTTCTCAAGTTCCCTGTTGCATTTTGGAGTCTAGAGCACAAGGTGGCATTTAGAGAGTCAAAAGCTGATCATCCTGAACATCAACTTTCTTCCATAGCTAATATACTTGTTCGATCTCAGCAGTGACACTAAAAAGCTGACTTTGTTTTTATTTGAAGAATTCTTGTGATTTTAGGACTGTGCCATTTAGGAGACTCCAAGGAATTATTCAAATATCAGCAAATAGAAAAATGACTTGTTACAGAAGGGAGACTCCACTGCTTAATAGGTCTGGGAGTCAAGAGACCTTGACAATAATTTTTAATGGAGCTTTTTTTCCTTTTTATATCAGCTGGGGTGATGGTGACATTGTTAAGTTTATACCATTTGCCTAATTGCAGCCAAAAGTCTTGTTTATACACAGGAGATTGTACAACACTCCGATGTACAACAAACTGGGAGGGCTCGCTAGCTTTAGAAGAGGAATTAAGGACTCCTTTCATCTTTCATTAAAAACAGGCCTCCACCTCCAGCAGTTAGGTGACTCAGGGCTGATTTTGTACTTCTCTCTCTTCTGAGCTCACTACATTGCCTTACCTTGTTTTCTCTGCTGCTCTAGTTACAGTAGAGTCATTAACACTGAGATGCTTGAACTGACATCCTGCACCTGATAATTGGGAGAAACATGAAGGGTCAGGAATGTCTGAGCAGTGCAAGGAACAAATGCCAGGGAATAGAGAGTTCAAGGGACATGAAAGCAAAATAAAACCCTCATGAGTCCTTTTACAGAAGATGATGGCAATGGGATTTGCAAGCTGAAAATGTAGCTACCAAATTTGTAAACGTGCACCGACAGCTACTAATGTAAATCATCCATCATGCTGGGATATCTCACCCTCTCTAGGATGCCCATCTTTGCGCACTGCTAAGAACTCATGCAAACCCTACCCCACCTAGTTACTCATTTTCAACCCGCTCCTTACCTACCAAAGCTACTTTTATACCTCCACAAGGGCTTGATCCCAGCCACACAGCTTTCTACCAGATTTACACCATGTGGTGGTATGTCTTGCCAAGGAGCTGTGGTCATGGTGCCCCTAGGGAGAGGATTTAATTCTTAAGACAGTCCTGAGAAGGAGAGTTTGTCCCCCCCACATGCATATTGAGCATTCACTGCAACAAGTGCTATTCCTGCTTACCACTTCACAACATGACAACAGCCATCCCTCCATAAGCTCTGCACACCCAGCTTGCTCGCGTCACACCCCGGGGACTCCAGTGACACAGAGATGGAGGTGGCTGCCTGGCCTGCTGTTATGGGCACAGGAGAAAGTTCAAAGCTGGCTTTTTGGGGTGAGTTTCAGTGAAAACTGCTGCTTTCACACCACCAGTACATGTAGCTGTGTACAGTTCCTGCAGGAGGCAGGCACCACCCAAGGAGTTTTTCCCACCCCCACACATGCTACAGCTGATTTCAGCAAACGCTGTGGCCAGACAGACATCGGCCTCGTTCAACACAAGAGGCACCAAGGCTCAGGACTGTCATCTGCTTTAACACAGGCTGTGGGTAGCAGGCAGTAGCAGTACAAGTGGCATCAATGCAGAACATCACAGATTAGAAAAAAGTTATGTCTCGGATGGCTGATACTGTGAAAAAAGAAGATTACAAAGCTCATTTCAGCTCTTTATCTGCACAGGGACAATGTAAGTTCTGTTGCCTGATCTGTACGGAGTTATGAAATTCCTAGACTTGCTTTTAACACATTCCAACAAAGCTCTGAAGAAAGAATTTATCCTTTAACTGCTCAGACTCAGTACAGAATAGGCATCTTTTGCTCAGCCCAACACTAGTAACGACTTCATAAAAGCTGCCAAAAGAATAGCTGTTAATTTGCTGGTTTAATACAGTGGACATTTAAAATTCAAATAATATTCTTTGAGTAATTATACTAATTGCACAACTTAGTTAAAAAATGGGCCATAAATATCTAAGGCTGTTGCTTTAGCTTAGATATATGTGATCTGTGATTACAGATCAACTCATGCACATTTTTGCAATTTCTTTTGTCCATCTATCGTAAAATTTGCTCCACCTTTCAATACAACATTCATCAAGGCTTCTCAAAAACCACCATGTGTTAGAGAGGAAACTCATCAACGCGCTTCACTGCTGAAGTTCTCAGTGATTTACAATGGAAAAATATATCAGTAGCAACACCTCTGTAGTCTGCATCATTTCCCTTTAGCGCAGTGGTTTTTGTCCTCTGCGGGGAAATAAAGCATCACTTCACACGGCCAGACCTCAGCCTGCGTCAGACTCGCTCTTCCACAGACAGAACAGATCTCGCCTATAACCTCGCAAGCTGGTACACAGAGAAATGGAAGGACTTTCAAAGGAGTCGTGCGTCTGTGCAAACAAGGTGGAACGGAGCTGGTACAGCTGTAATGAAAGCGTTCAGGGCTCTGCAAACACACCATTTATAACTCCACCCCATATGCAAGGGGAAATGAGCAATCCCTGCAATACTACAGGTGCAATTACACAACTATTTCAGTTAAAGCAAAATGAAACTAAAGAAAACAGTATTTTTACCTGTAATATCAATAGCAAGTCTCTGCTTAGAGCACAGCAGCTTAAAGGACTGTATTTATGATACCACAAACACAGAACAGGGCTGGGAAGACGCCTTTCACATGGCTGCCTCCAGAACAAACCCATCCAAATGAAGTTACTCCCCAGCTCGTTCTGCAGTTGCCCAGTTGTTAAACTCTGTGCAAGGGCAGGAACATGATGTCTGGGACACAGGGTGCACCCATTACCCTATTAGACCAGATCAGGTGTAAAATAAAACCATGACCTTAAACAGCTCCTGTAGAGCATTAGGGCTTGAACCATGGTAGGTCTGCCCCGTTTCACTCCTTTTGAGAGCAAGATAGGTGGGAATTACCCTTAAGAGACAGATGGACTTCCAGGTCTTCAGTTCTCACATTTTATTATCTCTTGGTCCTCAAATTTCCAATCTCTATTGACCCCGTATTCCCTGAGCTTTCAGGCTGGGTCAGTGGAAGGGAGCAGGGAGCTTGAGCTGCTCTGCATTTGGCATCAAGGCTTTGCCTTGGCTGGTCCCCACCACCCCCTGTGCAGGGAGGTGATGGTTTAGCCACACTCGGAGCTTTGGCCTCTAACCAGCTTCTGGGCTGGGTCGTGACCAGCATGAAGGAGCTGCACAGCCTGGCCTGGCAGATGGCAAACCCAGGCTGTACATCTTGAAATGCGACTTGGCCCAGCCAAGCCAGCTCAAAAATAAACCCTTATTAAGCTGTGTTATCCATCGCACATGCAATTCCTCCGATTTAGACCTTACATAGGCTGGGCAGGGGCACAGGTGAACCCTGGAACTCATTGCTCACAAAACCAAACACCCTCGATGGGACTGGTCTCACGACTACAACTCTAATTACATGCCAACAACAAAAAACTGCAGTTAAAACAGAAATGGCACCGGTTGCTAAGTGACAGCATCCATACAGGCTTGTCACAGCCGTGAGACAAACAGCTGTGGCTGCACTGCAATTCCGTCTTGTGCATGTAATTGAGGATAAAAATGCTGTTTTCATTACCGCCTAGTAACCTTAACTATGACCTGTCAGAATATTTTATGCTTTAGATTTTGACAAAGAGCCCCGTGAAAATGAGGCTAAAGCCTCCACTGAAACCAGTGGAAGCGAGTTTGATTCAAAATACCTTTAACATTGCATGCTCTTTCAACATTATTTTTTCAGTGATCTAGTACGCAAGACACCACCACAGCTTTCTTGGCTAAATGGTCCATTTCTGAAAAACAGGGAGCTACATGACAGTATTTTCAATGCGGGTCATTTTAAAAGACAACGACAAACAACTCAACAGAACCCCCACCTGTCAGCTTCTAAAGCGAACCTGTGGGCTCTGTTCAACTCTGAAGGTTTCTGCAATATCTGGAAAAGATGGCAACTTTTTCAGAGCTGAAAACAACACGTGTCCTTAGGAATAAAGTTTCTGAACTGGAACTTTAAAATTACATAAAGTGATGGTTGAGTTGTTAAGGAGTCTGGGATTCGGTGGGGTATGAAGGGGTCACTTGCTCCAGTGCAACAGGGGTGGAATGGGGTGGGAAGAAGCTGCAATAGGTACTTAAGCACCGTTTTGCCTGCGTGGAGTATTACAAATCCCTAAAGTAGAGACCTTACTTAGCACAACTGGAAGCTCAATGCATTCAAGGAGGATACATTTTTTTAAAAAGGGGAAAAAATAAAGTATTGCAAGAGGCTGTATGCAACAGCTTGCTCTACCCTACATACTCTTATACGCTGCAGAAAAACCTGTCTGAAGCCGTGTTGGCAGCTGAGACAAAGGATCTGTCAACGTCCTGTGAGCAGATCAGAAGTGACCAGGAAAAGCCACCGCCCGGCTGCTAAACGGAGCGAGAAACGCACAAACAGGCGTGCACAGCTTGGCACGCCGGGCAGGACACGAATGCATGAGCTGTATGGGAGGGGGGTCACCTTCAGCTCCCGGTGCCGTGCATCTTGGTGTGAAACATCCTACCAGAGCGCGTGTGACCACACTGACTCCAAGCAGCAGTTCTCAGCAAATCCCGAAGCCAGTTATGCCCTCTCCTAATGAATTCTCTTTTGGCTCCATCCACAGAAGCCTCAGATTCCAGTACCAGGAGCAACAGCCCTGATCCTGTCGATGACTCTAACAACACATGAGTCACCGGTGCAGTCCGAGCTCATCCACGTGGATAAAGCCAACTTGATTGTTGCCTTTGGTCACTATCTCTACGTCAGCATCTTAAACACTTATATTTTGCACATTGTGCCAGTGTAAAATATGTTTGGAGGTTTTTTCGCTATATTTTATCCATAAATGCAGCCCTTTTCCTATTTGTTCTTATTCCTCAGATTGCTTCACCACAATCAAGAAAGCGAGCGTGCCTAATACTGTTATTAAGACCCTGTGTCGCTGCTCTCTAAATCCCGCAGCACAGGGCGAATATTGCTGTGCAGACAAAGGTCTGACTTTTCAGCAACATTAAATTAGCCAGCTCAAAGGTGTAACACGCCGGCTGGCTGGCTGGATGAAAGGCACGTCCTGCGCGTACGCCGCAGCGCTGGCGGGCAGACAGCTCAGCCTCGCCGCCACTACAGACATGGCAGCATGGAGGAAAAAAAAGAGAGGCCTCCTGTCTCCCTAATTCCTGTTGAGGACTTCTGCCCCGTAGGGATCAGCCTTGCCTTCTCCCTAGTTTGGGAGCATCTTCTCCGCCCTTAATTTATTACACCGAGATCAAAGACCCATCTCCATGGAAACGTCTGAGCTCAAAGAGTTTCTGCACTACGGCTTTACATCTTGCACGTAGGTTTTGGCACTGTTTTCTGAAGCAGAAGCTTTGAGATGATCAGCATTCAGGTCTCTACAGACATAGCTTGATTAGTAATAATCGATAACCTGAGCAGCATGCGTATGTGTATAAATAACACGCACACCGCCGAGCAGAACTGCGGTTGCGTTACAGCATCTGCGGTCCATGGAGAGCGCAGCCATTCAGCTGGACACAGACACATCCCATGGCCTGGCTCCTATGGCTTCCAGGCTGTTTCCATCCTGTCCAGAGCAGACGATGGGCACTGCCACACGTGTCCTTCAGCAGCTGGCACCCCAGCACTTTGTCCCCACGTCTGCAGTTTGGCAGGACTTTCAGCAGATCTGGAGACCGCAGCCACACGGGCAGAGCTGCCGGAGCCCATCGCCACCCGCTCCGTGCTGCAGCTCGAGCCTCAGAGGAGGCAGCTGTGGAGCTGCTTGGACTTACCCAACACGGACAGCAAGTGACCCAACACCCAGCCCAGCAAAGACTTCATGAATCCTGCTTTCAAACCATCACCTCTGGACCAGCAGTGGCTGGGGCACTGATGCTGGGCCGTTCCCTTCCAGTACCGCTGAGCTCCAGTTCATTCAGAACAGTGACTCCTACAACTGATTCCCAGGAGAGGGAAAATAAAAATAAATAAGCAAAACCAGACATGTTTTGTGATATATTTTGTTCCCTGTTCAGCTCACCACATGGCCACACAAACTGTTGAACTGTCGTACTGGGGGCAGGAGCGACCAACCGGGAGAAAAACCATTCAAAGAGCCATTGCAGCTGCTGCCAGCAGAAAGTGCACGTGGAGCCGCGGCCTCACAGGAAACCCCGGATTCGGCTTAAGCCTCACATGAAGAAAAGCCAGGACAAAAAGGAGTGAAACGGAACTCATATGCAAGACTCGTTTTTTCATGGCCAGGTCCCAAGAAGGGTGAGCAGGGAGTGGAGAGCACACTGGGCTGCGTTAGCATCGAAGCACCGACCTGGAGGGCACCAGGCAGCGCCTGGCGCAGGAGGAAGCCCCATCTCACAGCACTGCTGGGGGAAAATCCTGCTCCCAAGGAGTTCAGACCATTTCTCACTACTGCTTGTGGCGGTGGCAAGCCCCAAGTTGCCCGTATGCACACAGAACGTGATTTTTATAATCATATAAAAAAAAATTCAGAATAGCAACTGTACAGAGAACAATCCAGCTGCCAGCATTTAGCCTTATCCTAGGGCATGGGCAGAATCTGCCAGGCATGAATTAATACTGCATAAGATGCACCATGCTGAGTTTTATAGCTTAATTATAAAAGAGAAAGCAATAATCAAGGGATCTGTAAGGCTAATAAGGGTTCTGAGAACACCGAATGTGACACAAGAACCGCAGCCAGTGTGACAGGACATGAATGCATTTAAAAAGCACATTAATCACACACCGCATATTAATTCGCAAGCTGGTTTCCAATGACAGCACTTGGCTTTTAGCCACCTTAGTAGCATCACTGGGCACAAGGGGATCACCACCTAGCCCAGAGCAACGTGAGCTGTAGTCTACCCACAAGGAAAAGTTATCATAGCCATGCATCAGTCCAACGAGACACAGACATTAGCTCTGGCTTAAAGTTCTGCAGCCCTGTGACCGCCTTATGCCTAAGCTCAGTTTAGTGCTCGCACCTGTATCAGCATTTGAAGGTTTCTGGGTCAGCAGTGGTGTCCATCAGGCTGCACAGTGCGATTTACCTGGCAAAGGGCAGCACAAGGAGCAAATCAGGCTCCTGGAAAATTCTCCCATCGTCTCTACAGTAAAATACTGGAAAGTGCTTCTTTTTCTCAGCACCTCCAAATATCTCTCCTGTCCATCTCGTATTCCATCTCCCTGCAGCTTTTTAGTTAAGCAGACAGCTCATTGCAGGACTTTGCTTCTCATTCCAGACTTCCATTCTCCTGTATGGAGCATGTGTTTCTACAGAGGGTACTGTCTCCAACTAGATTATTGCCCGTGTGAAGCTGGATGTCTATATGTCCCTGCCTTAGAGACAACTCTGATAAAACTTAAGACGGAAATGCCATCAAAAAGAACCCCCACATGGGCTATCACACAGTGATCCCGGAATCCCTCTAGACCCAGAACATGATCCAGCTCTTTACCAGTTGCTGGTATCAGTGAGATACTTCTTGGGTTCAAATGCTGCAGGACTGGGTGCCAGGGAGGGCTGCACACATAGAAACTTGAAACACTCCCAAACATCCACTTCTGCCCAATAATTTACTGCATCGGAGACAGTTTCCTTACTACAAATGTCTCATCCTCTAGCACTCTACAAAGGGCAGCTCTTTGCAGTTCTCTGCCCGAAGAAAGTTCTATTAACAAACCAAAGCATTAAAAAAACCCAAAAAAAACCCCAACACACACACACAAAAACAGCCTTATCCTTCTTCTCTTACTAATAATCCCAAATTTAACTATGTCCTACTTAACACCTCCTCTGAAACCAGGAAGCAGATGCTATTTCTGTTGGCCTCAATAAGTGGACTCTGCTGAACCCGAGAGAATGTGCAGACCGGGTACCAGACTGAGTTTAAAGCCTGGGGTGGATTGTTCAGGCAGCAGCTTCCTTCCTCGTCGTTCCTAAATCTTAATCAAGGGCCAGGAGGTAGAAACCATTAAAATTTTCAACAGGAAAATAAAAATAAAATTGAGAATCACTCTGTACCATCCCCAGATCTTCTCTGCCAGGCCAAATTTGTACACTGAAGCTCATTCTCCTTGCTGCAAAAACATATCTCTGCCCCCCTCCTCTGCTTCTGCAGCCATATGGGGACCTGGAATCACATTTCCTCATGGGAATGAATCATGGAGCATCCACACTGACTTCCCACAGAGAAACTTCAGACACAAAGTCAGTGGTAAAAAGGGAAGAAGACTCTGCATATAGGCACAACTTGGGATAAAATTAATTTTGGACCAGCTATTGCCTAGATCTGTGGGGCGACAGCCTCTTCTCATGGGTCTCTAACACCAGTAAGAAGTCTAAACTCTGAATAAAGCCATAGTATTAGAAGCTGCCCAGGAAGTTTGATCTAGCAACTTATTTGCAAATAAATGGTTTCCCTTCCCTCCCCCGCAGAAGTTCTGCCCAGTGTTTTCGTCTTCACTCCGTAGCTGTTCTCTTTTTCTCTCTCTTATCTTTTCTTCCAGCATCAGCTTGTAACAGCAGATTGCACTCAGTAATCAAAGAGAAGCTGGGATCTTTTTGTTTGTTTCTTAACAAATTAATGTTCATTAATGTTCCTCCCCAAGGCTGCCAATAGAGCCGGGACTGTGCCAGGACACAGCAGAGAGGGACAAGTTTGCTGGTCTGGTGTGTTTCCAGACCAAGGACGAGCATCGCCTCAGGGACACCAATGTCACCACTCCATCACCTACCAGCAGGCACCTGCTGCTTTCTTCTCTTCTACCACCTCCTGCTGAGGGAAGGAACCTGTCCTTCACTGCTGCTGGTCCGAGCTGTTTCGCTTGGATTTCTCAAGGGAATCACAGGAAAACCCAAGTACCACACTCGCACACCTCCACAAGGTTCATCCATGGGGCTGTTTTGGGAAGGGCGATGGATGGGGTGCAAGGCAGCATCTCAGAGCATGTCCTGGCACACAGGTGGGGCCCGCTTGGGTAGCACCAGGGCAGCAGTGGGGCAACAGAGGGGTCTTTGCACAGCACCATTCACTGTATTTTTAAGGGTATCGTGAGTGAATGGAAGAGAAAAGGAAAATTTAATCTCACTTTCACACCCTCTGATGTGTACATAGAGACAAACCAACTGATTTCAGCAAGGGAGCACAAAGCTCCTGTGACCTTGTTGGATGTGGTCTCTCAGACTCTCCTGTTCAAGGTGAACATCTGCTTTAACAGTTCTACTTCAGACCCTCTGTCCACCATCAGACACCTGACCAGATCTTCAGTTTGCGAAGGAAGTGAACCTGCCCCAGGAAGGGCAGTCCATGCCACATCCTCCCAGTAACTCCCAGGAAGGTAAATCTCAATCTCCGCCACAAACCAGTCAGTCCTGTTTCTCCTCTTCCTTTCCATCACCATTAATATGTAGCAGATATTGGCTTTTGTGCCTCTCCTTGCTAGCAAATTTCACAGCCATCTCATTTTTGTAGAAACAGCAGCATGAGACTAGGGGTTTTTGTGTGTGTGTGTGTGTTTGTGCATGTATTCCCTAATTCTCCTTCTTGTGAGCAGCACAGTCCAAAGGTGAGAGAGCTCCTTGCCCAGTTGTGGCTGCAATTGCATTAAGACCAACAGCAAAGTAGTTGCTAATAGTTCTGCAGTGCTGCCCAAATGTAGGTCAGAGCTTTGTGGTCGACCAGTTCAAGAGCTGAACCCACGCTCCTTTTTCTAGAATGATACTGATGTCCAAACTTTAAGAACGTTTGCTTGAGTGTATTTACACTTTGTGATGGCAGCACAGACTGAAATTAAGAGGCACTCCAGCCCTTTCGGAACTGCCTCAAGATTACAAAGATGCAGAATTAACACTCTGACTTTTGAATAGCCAGAACTCAATAGCATGAGAATAATCCACACCTGCAGCAAGCAGTTTGCTTTCTGAAAAGTAACTGCACAGATATTCAGAGTGTAATCCCACCAGGAGAGAGCCCCAGCAGAATCGCTGGGTCACACTGAAAGTGCAAGCGAGGCTGAAAAAGAAACTCGAAGTCAGAAAGGAAATTATTTGCCCCAGTCACGCTGCAGGTCAGTGGCACAAACAAAAATGTCCCAACCGCCACCACAGAGCTCGCTCTTCATCACTCGGGGCAGCCAACTGATGCTGCCTGGGGGTCACCTACCTCCAGCTGGGCATCCAGCAGCCTCGTGTCAACCCGGGGTGATAACACAGAGAGACTTGACAAAGGTTTGCACCACCAGCCACGTACACACCAACACCCAGCTCAGCTGGCAGGACAGGGCACAAAAACCCATCACGCAGGCTGGGTGTGAGCGATCTTCTGGCTGCCTTCACCCAGCTGCTTTTCAGAAGGGGACAACCCAGTGCAGCACCATCACAGCTCTCCAGGAGGGATTTAGAAACACACACCAAGAGCACAGTCTTTGATACACTTCCTAAAAGCCAGGTGGGACCATGAGATCACTACTTCACACAGAGCAGAGACCCCTGCATTTCACCCCATCATTACTCTGCTGAACCCAGGAACAAGTGCTTGGCTGAAGCCCATCTTGTGGAAAGGCATCTTATCTTGATTGGAAAACACTACCACATGGAAAGAGTTTCACTTTCCCCAGTAATTTGTTCCAGCAGCTAATCAACTGCATTCTTAAAAAATTAATGCCTGCTTTCTCATTTCAATTTGTCTGGCTGCAGCTTGCAGCTGTGGGTTTGGGTCATGTCTCTTCTCTCTGGCTTTAACAGCCCTTGGGTACCTGCCTTTTCTCCTTGTGCAGCTATTTATGTATCACTATACAATTTTCTCCAGCTCAACAACTACAGATGCTTAAGTTGTAGTTGTAGGCATTGGTTTGGGCATTTTTTTCATTCTGTGTCCCCCTGAGGATGTGCTGCTCCATGAAGTTTCCTGCACTCACCTACCCAAGGCACGTGCCTCTGTATTTACATCCTTATACATGGGGGCAATGGATCGTGCCCTCTCTAGGAAACACAACTCGGCATAAGAAATTGAGTTGAGAAGCAGAATAATGATTGCTGCTGCTCACTGCAGATAAAGGCCACTTGTGGCGAGCATCACATCTCTGCTGTGACCAGCTTTAATCACAGCTGAGCTAATGCCGAGCACAACCATCCCAGCCCTCTTCCACTCCCTCCCCAGCCTTAAATCTCCATCCCTCCGATTCACTGCACGTCTGCCCTCTCTAACTCCTGGCTGTCTTCTCTGATTTTTGACCACCTCCTCCTCTCTTTTCCCTTTCCCACTGTACCGATCTTCTCTTAACAAAACCACTCACCTCCTAAAAAGTCACAGAGTGCACATGTGGCTGTTTCCCCACCACTCGCTCTGTTCCTGCTCTCCATCTCCACTCCTGTAAGCTCTCCGGGGCACAGACTGCCCAGCTCCTCCCGTGTCTGCCCAGGCTAAATGCATCATTATGAACATTCAATAACACCACCAGTCCTGTTTACCTGTGCCGATCAGTCAGTGGTCTGACAGCTAAGCCAAGTATTAATTATTATGTTTAAATGCAATAGGTTTCTCAGAAAGAAAAAAAAAAAAGGGCATTTTTGGAGCACTCTATATCATGACAGTGGTTTTGTGTGGTTCAGCTCATGGCTTCCTCGGAGCAGGACCTGGCTCTTTGGGGCCTGTGTTGTTCTAAACGTGTTGATGGTGCACTACAAGCAACTCACAAATAGGTGATTTCAGTTAATTAATACAAATAAACTCTAACTATGAGCAGCAACAAGTTAAAACAGCACGGAGGGCATCTCCCGTGCTCGGGGTAGCACCCAAGGTGGAAGATGATGCTATTGCAAGGCTTTAGGACTCCCTCCCACCCTCCCCACTCTCTGAATCTCAGGAAGGTTTCCCACAAAGAGGCTTCACGAGCAGCTGTCACTGCCAGGGGAAGCTGCTGCTCCGTTTCTTGGCCTGATTATGATAGCAGCAAATTAGGGCAATTTTTCACTGGTGGTGCTGTCGGTGTCTTAAGAGCAATGCAGGTCCCAGGGACGGCAGGCTGCAGCACACGGTGCTGGTCTTACTCTGGCACTTGCCAACCCCTCAGGATGGCACATGGTCATTTGTCCACTTCTGTGGCCACCTCAGCTCTGGCGGGGCATTTCTGCTGGCCCTTGCGAGGCCCTTGGATGTGTTGGGTGTGCAGACGGCATTTGAGCAGCCAGGACCACTACAGCTGTAACACTTTTTTTTTTTTTTTTTTTCCCCTAAATTTGACTTACGTCACATAGGGACACACCTGGGTCCCAGCCAGGGTATTCCTTTTTCTTTCCACCTAGGGATGGCAGAAATGAGGGATCAAAGCACTGGAGGGATCAAAACATGAAAGCCAGAATAAATGAAGCCATGAAGAAATGGGAATAGAGATCTACTCCCCTAACATAATTAACCTTTCTGTTAAAGAAGACCAGATAATATTCCCAAATTAAAGGGCACCCTGGGATGCAGAAATGCATCCAGGTCATGTGGGAGCGACATACTGAACGAGGCATCAAGGCAAATAAATGCAAACAGAGTTCCCATGGAGGAGGTGGCATCAGTTGCCAGCATAACCACATAACTACTGCTCTGGTCTCCAGACACCCACTCCTTCATTCATTTCTTATTAAGAGCAGAGATTAAAGGGCTTTCAGTCCTTGTAGCGCTGTCATGTTGCTCAGCCCCAGGCTCTTTTTGGGAACGCGTTTCGCAAAATCAGCTCTGACTTTGCTCTCGCCCCTCTCTCCCAGGCTCCAGCGAGCAGGGAGGGACCTGCTGCTGCCACCAGCCTGTGGGCACCCAGGGACACCTTCACCCCGGGCCCGTCCCAGGCTTGTCCTTCTGCCCCCGGAGCACCCCAGTAACCTCCCCCCGTCCCCACTTCGCACGGGGAGCCCGGCCAAGCGAGGTGCCGCTGTCCCCCAGCCCCGCGCTGCAAACCCGGCCCCCCCCGCCCGGGACCTGCCCCCCCGGCAGCCCCGCCCCGAGGGCGCCCCCGGCGGTTGCCCCGCGCACCGGCGGGGCGGCGGGAGGCGGCTCTCGGCGGCGGCTCGGCGAATCCCGCGGGCTCTGGGCGGAGGGGCCGAGCTCCCCTTTTGCTCTCCCTTTTTTCTTCCTCCTCCTCCTCCTGCTCCTCCTGCCGCCGCCGCCGCTGCCGGGCTCCGCTCCGCCTCGCCAGCCCCGAGCCGGGCGCCCCGGCCCTCCCGCACCTCCCCGGCCTCTGCAGCCCCGGCCCGGCGGGCGGTGAGTCCTGCCCTCCCCCGGGCAGCTGGGGTGGGCACGGGAGGGACGCGGGGGCGCCCTTATGGTGGGGAGGGCACAGCCCGGCGCGGCGGGAAGGGGGGTCCGGCTGGTCCCGGGGTGCGGCGGGGGTCTCCCCCGGCGCGGGGAGCGCAGCTTTCGGGGCACGTCCCCGGTGGATGGGCATCGCTCCCCGGGTGCTGGTGGCCGTGCTCGGGGCATCTTTCCCCGGTGATGGAGGATCGCGCTTAGGGCATCCCCTCCGCCGGGATGCAGCGGGCTGTGCTTGGGGCATCGCCCCTCCCGCGCCGGGGTGATGGGGGGTCCTGCTTGGGGCATCCCCCGCCGGGGCTTGGGGCCGTGCTCGGGGCACCATCCTCTCGGGGCCCCGGGGGTCCAGCTCCGGGCACTCTCCCGGAGTGCCGGGACCGTCCTTGGTGCATCCTCCCGGGGGCTTGTGGTGCCGGGGGCTGAGCTCGGTGCATCGTCCCAGGGTGCGGGGGGACTTGGTCCTTCCTCACCAACCCACCCGTGCGATCCCCATCCCGGGGATCAGCCTCAACTGCCCCGTTTCCAAATCAGCAGGGCCGTGGGGGTTCAGATGTCCCAGGAGCGGAACCTGCTTCTGCAGCCTTTCCAGAACATGTCCCTTACCCAGCAAACCTCTGGGCTGGCAGTTGGGGTAGAGCTGGCCACTAAGAAACCTTGGATTTGAGATCTGTCATTGTGCCCCCTCCTTCTCCTTGGCTGTAAAATGCACATAAACATCCCCTACCCGGTAGCACCACTTAAAAAGCACTTGATTTCTTGGGAGGAGGCACAGCATTACAGTGCATTTATACTGCATGATCAACCACTTTTATAATGCCTGTGCTAGAGGGAATATCTACCCATAGCCATACCTGTTTGGGCGTTCATCTGTGTGGAAAATGCAGCCTCTTTCCTGGCGAACACTGGAGTTGTCTTGCAGAAACCATTTAGTCTGTCTAGACAAGTATGATGAAGAGCAAAGTGTCTGGAGCTGTGAATTATTGGAGCTCGGATATCTCCGCAGTGTTAGGTTTGTTGTATAGCACTGATGGGTGTTGCTCTCTGCTTCTGGGTGCTTTTGGGTCTTTGGTTAGCAGATACAGAGGAAACAGGCAGTGGATTGTAGAGGTTTGTTTCACGTTAGAGCAAAGGAAGAAGAACACAGCCAGTTCTTCATCATGCATGTGCATGGGAGAAGCATCACAGACAGTTTAACCAGACTAGAATGAACAGAGAACTGAAAATGATGAATAAATGGGTGATGAGGGGGAGTAGGGTGAGAGGTCTATACTGTCCACATACTTTCTGGAGGGTTGCACAGACAAGCTCATGAGCAGGCACTTAGAGAGCCTCAAATAGAAGTCACCAAAAAAACAAGGTCACTATGCATGAGAATAGAACAAATAAAATCCTTAGGACAGAAGACTGAAACTAGGGATAATGTACGTCCTTAATACATATTCATGTGAAGAAAAGTGTATTGAAGAAAGTAGGCTTTATCATAAAACAAAATCAAGGCAAAAGCGGATCTGCAGGTGTTCTTAAATGCTTAAGAACACTTAAACAAGAATACTTAAATATGGACAGATGGAAGCATCTGTCTCCATCTTAGGTATTTAATGGCATTTATAAATCTAGTCTTTAATCCTGCAAACCTTTCTGCATATGAGTTGTCCATCTGACTTGTCCAAGTAAATAAATGAGGAGGATCCATGTGAGGATAAACTTCCAGGACTGAGCCTTGCAGCAGTAACGTATCAATCACAGATCCGATATGACGGGTAGATTCTCCTCCCAGTAAAAGCACATGTGAATCCCTGAAGGTTTCCACAGCACCAGGAATGACTCATTTTCAGAGAGACCACACAAAGCATCAGTTTCCATGTCACAAACGTATTCTAGAGACATTACACATAAATGTGATCGCAATCTGGCAGTAGGCCAGAAGGTCTTATCTAACTTTATGATTTGGAACACACACAGGTCTGACTCAGTATTTTGCTGCCATTTAATGCAAAGTGAACAGAAGATGTTACAGTTTCATGTGGGTACACGTCTGGGGACCATCAGGTACAGAGTCTGTTGTATCCATGAGCAGAGGAGATCGATTCTCGTAAGTGCTGAGCATCTTGAAATTCCCCAGCAGCCCTGGGAGTTGCCCCATTTCAGGTCTGAACCTGGCAAAACAGATTGGGTCTGACCCCAGCAGCTGAGCTTATTCAGCTCGCAAAGCCTGGCTCTGTGCACGGGGCTGGGCTGAGATCCCCGAGGAAGGAGCTGGACTAGCGAGAACTGTATTTGGACCAGAGTTAAATGGTCTCCCACTTCGGTGTCCTCTCTCTGTCCCATCACGCTGGACTTTTTTACCCATTGACAGTCCAGCTTCTCAGCCAAGAAAAATCTCTTTCTATACATGTCAACAAATAAATTGAGAAAATGGCTTTCAGGCTGGCATCTGTGTGATGTGGGGAAGGAGAAGCTGATCCTAGAGCAGCAGTACCAAACACCAACTGCACATCTCAGGAAAAGAGCTATTAAGCAGCTAGGGCGTGTGTTGATAATTAGTTAATGCTTGTTATGTTTGCTCTGGGCTTTTCGTTTCTGTTGACTGGCTATGAATTTTCTGCGCTATCACTGCTTGTTTACAGTACAGCGCCTAATTTAGGCAATTAATCAGTTTTAAGAGACTCTGCTAATGTCCCTCTGACATCCGAAGAGCCCGGTTAAGTGAGTCTCCCTCTAAATACTCCAAAAGAGCTGAGAGAGGAAGGAAGCAGAATGAATCTCCTTCTGTGCATCTGCAGCCTGCCGCGTGTGTGAGGGAGTCAGCATTAGAAATTACAAGTCGATTTATAAAATACACAACTTTAGAATAACCAGCTTAGAAACAAATAAATAAAAATATGTATAAATACAATCTGTAAAATGTTAGGGCCAAGTTCCATAAAATACCAAACAAATCTATTATGTACTGCGTGCTCCTCTCTGGACCTGTACACACAGATTTTCTGCCCACAAGACCTTTTCTATCTTGTCAGAATATCCCGAATGAACTCACACCCTGTGATATTGCCTTGGCTTTTGAGAATTACACGGTTACTCTCAGCCCCAGGCATATCCATCCAAGAAAGCAATGTCAACATAATAAAGAATAAATGCCATATCTGTGACTTTCCAAAAGAATAATTCATAGGTAATCTTCAATTACAGAGCATAATTTATAGGTGCCTGATTTGCAAAGAGTATTTATGAGTAACCTGAATTGCATATAAAGCATATTTACAGGTTACTGTAAGAAAGGAGTATACTGACTGCTCGGCTGTCACGTGCTGAGACTAGATTTTGGGGGCATTTCTTGTGAAAACACTCACCGTGAAAAACTCTGCCAAATTCTGTAGTAAAAAGATTTGTGTAATATTCCCAAATCTGATCTGAAATCTCTATATGTTACCAAAAGCCAGATGTATGGCCCACAAGCAGAAAGACCACAACCAGATTCCTACATCATCAGCGTTGGAAAACGCTGTTCCCAAGACTGGACAAGGAGCCTCCTGCCAAAACCTTTGGGTTATGTGTGTCTCCACTGCCCTGCATGGATGTGGTGATGAATAATATGAAATATATAAATAGGAGAAAAGAGGGGAGGTCTCCATAAACTGGATCAGGGTTCTCAGCATGGGCTGGCTCCTCCCCTGCCCTGTGAGGGACCCTGTGGGTGCCAGGAGGGCACAGGCTCGTTGTTTCCTACGGCACACATGGGCATCGCTGCTTCCTACAATCCAATACATGTGCTCCTTGTTTTGGAAAAAATACAAATAGCTGTAGGGTGGAATGACAAAATTCAGCTTGGGAATAGGATGCTTTTTTCTAATGGTAGTAGAGAATGGCACACCAGTGGATGCGCTGAGTGTCTCCACTTGTAGCAGACCTTTAAATTAATATTTTGCTTAAAGCATTTCCTCGAGTGCAACTACAAGTTACTGGCTTTTTAAATAAAGAGAGTTGTTCTACTTTCTCCTCCTCAGGACTTGCTGGTCAAGCCCTATGGCTTGTCATTAAACAAGAAGCCAAATTAGCTGCTTTTCAAAGATATGATGTCTCCTTCCTACAGACCTGAAGGGCATTTGGATGCATTAGTGCTTCCACTTCTGCATCACCACCTCGGCATCTTAAAAACTGATGGGAAAAAGAATATCCAGGCTAAAGTGCCATTCCCTCCTGAAGCACTGCATCAGGAGTTACAGGAGGCACCCTCGACACAAGAACTAGAAATTGCAAAGCCATTTTGCACTACTTCGGTTAATGAAACGCTATATTCATATATTAGATCAAGCACAAAAAACATCTAATGTTGTAAAACATGCAGTTTTTTAAACTGCTAAAGTTGTCCATAAAAATTTTCTGAAGCTTTAATTTTCTCCAGTGAAGTATTTTAGAAAAGCTTGGTAAAGAGAAGCAATTATGTTGAATTTGGAGAGCATAATGGGTTGCTGCTATTCTGCTGGAAGCAAAACCAGAATCTCCAGGAGGAGACACACGTTGCTCCAGACTGTGCATTGCAAGTGAATTCCTGTGCTTGAGCTTTCAAACCGCTAAAGCATAATTATGGACATCCTTGGGCATGGTGGGCATCACAAAACACCCATGGTCATAGCTGGGAATGTCTGGAGCTGGGTGAATGTCCCCTTTTACGAAGCCTCGGGAAACAATGTATATCCCATAGCTTGGGGTACACACTATATTCCATGAGAGAGCCCGGGGGAACACATGGTAAAAGACTGTGCACTCATTGTATCTGCTGTTGCATACATCCACTCTTTGCTCCTTCCCATTAAGAAAAGAAAAGAAAAATCCATTCATTTGGTAACCAGCTCCTCCTCCTCCAGAGCCGCACTCCATTTATTGCCAGGAAGCACTAATGAAAGCGGCTCCTGCTTCTCAGAAACCTTCTCTGACCAGATCATTCTCAACATGGACCAAGTGCAAAGTCTGTCCTTGATGTTCCTGGGAGCAACAGGCGGTCACATCCTCAGCAATTTTAACATTGCTAATAGTGTCCAAGTGTAAGTTCTGCGTATGACTGAAAAAATGATGCTCGTATCTAAGGTCTGGGCAGAACAAGCGAGATATTGGCACTGGACAAAGGCAAATGTTCTTGTTAGCCCAAGACAAAACTCCTGATGACCTTGGTGGGGTCAGACTCTCACTTCGTCCTCCCAAATCTGGAAGCAAGTCAGATATTTGGGTGACAAAGCACAGAACAATCTCACACGAATGCTTGTTGCTACCTGTAAAAACCAGCAGAAGCAATTTAGGCATTTTTGGGGCAATAAGAAGATGTGGCTGAGAAAGCATCACAGATTTTATTTCTAAACTTTCAGTGGATTAGGGCCCTTGTACCACTTCAGGTCCCACCGTGCTGTCTGCTGCCAGCCTTTAATGCTAGCGAAATACAAAGCTTGCAAAAATAAAAGAAAACTGCTTACTCACTCCCTCTCCTAGGCTGTATACCCTTAGCGCCAAAAAAGATCATACAAAACGAGTCTTTTTTAAGGACTGCTTATACATACACGTATGTTCCCAAGGGTTAGATGTAAAGAAATGCCATGTTAATTTTAATGGGCTGCCACCTTTCTCTCACAGTGCAAACTACCAGAGCCTTCTCTGCATAACTTTGGCTCTTGCTGATATTATTTTTTAAATACTGAATTTTCTTGGTATGTTGCTGTCCTCAAGGTCCACTGAATGTCACTTACCTGACAGAGCTAGGCTGCAGACCTACTTAAAATATAGACCTAACCGGTTCCTCCCCAAAATATTTCACCTCTTTTTTTTCTGTGATTAAATGATGCTGTTGTAATGGCAATGGTCAGCAGCTGGTACATTTGCTTATCCACCCAGAAAACACCTGGTTCCTTTTAATTTACTATTAACTTGCCTAATAAAAGATAACACTTCCTAGAAGCCCTGTGCTTTTGTGTATATATACCTGTGTATTTTTCATTCTGCTGTATACAGGTGGAGAACTTACCTGTGGCAGGTGGCTTTGCCCAGAGTAATGCTCCAAAATACTCTAGTTCTACTAGGCATGTTCTCCTTACAAAAAATGAAGGTCTTTGGAAAAATCCAGACTTAGCTTAGCCATAGGGGTTGTACTTTGTTTCCTCTTTTTCTTCCCTTTCCCCAAGACCTTTTCTGGAATCTCCATAGGTGCATAAACTGCAAGGGGAAATAGGCGCCCGATTCCTGCAGCTTTGGAAAATACCAGCCTTAGAAAGGACTCTGGAGAGGATATTTCTGAGATGCTCCGACTCCATTTCTTTCTGCTGCAGGCTTTCATTTGCTCTTTGTTTATGACTTTGCATCATTCCCAGCATTCTTGATGATAACCTGGTGTGACACGAAGTTATTCATGAAGTGACACGGTGGCAACGGGCCCGTATGTATCTTGCTAGAGAGGCAGCACCAGCAAACACAGGTCTCACACAGCTCGTCCCACCTGTGGATCAGGCTGGGCAAACCTTCCCGCATCTTGCAGCCTGACAACAGCGCTGGGAGCCGGCGGATGCCCCAGGTCAACACCTAAAAGTGGGGATTTAAAGCTGTTAGGGGAGATTGTTGACAGTGAACAGGTGTCGGGTAAGTCAGAAGTTTAGGCTTCTGATAGATAAATAAAGATGAAGATGTACCTTTTCTATCCTGCCAGGGACCTGTGCAGCTGAGAGGCCCCAAGGAGTGGGGTTTAGCCCAAGCAAAAAGGAACACCACCTTTTGACAGCACGTGAGGGCCAGGGCAGGCAGTTGCACAACACACAGCGGTATTTCCCTTGTTATTGGGACTTTGGGATGGAGCACCCAAATAAACAAACAAAAAAAAATCAAACTATCTGATTTAATCCAGACGTCTGGTAGCGATAATGGGGCTATGCATTCTTGAGCACCATCTACTGGTACATTGTCCGTGAACCACTGACATACACACGGCTGTAGAGCACCCTGTAACAGCTGCTCTCACATAAACGCATAGGACGCCTGGCCAGCACTAACCACAGCATTCATAAGCTCCCAGTCAAACCTCACAGCAGGGATCCTGGGGCAAACTGCTCTGAGAGCAAAGCCTGAGGAGGTTTGCAGGTCCCTGGCGAGGCCACGTGCTGATGGTCGTGTCCCCTCCTGCAGGCAGTGCCACGGCCGGTGGGTTTCTCCGCGATGCTGCAGTGCAAACACGCTCAGGAATTCAGCTTCGGGCCCCGAGCTCTGAAGGACGCGCTGATCTCCACCAACCCAGCCCTGCAGGAGCTCTATGCCAAGGCTTTCTCCAGGGCAGAGAAGCTGTTCCTCTCCGAAGCCTACAACCCCCAGAGAACGCTCTTCTGCACGCTGCTCATCCGGACGGCTTTCGACTGGCTCCTCAGCCACCCCGATGCCCCCGAGGACTTTGAGACGTTCTATCACGCCATGCTGAGGAGGAAGCAGAACTTCTATCGAAAGCACATTTACCTGCAACCTATAGGTAATGTGGGCATCTTCACTGAGCCACCTGGAAAGATACGGGAGGGAGATGGGTGGTGCCGAACGCTACTAATATCTTCTTCTAAGGACTAACCTGCAAAATGCAATTGCTATAGCAAAAATAAATCTGTAATACTGAAGGCGCTGACAGTCCAGAGCCACCAGCCATGATGACAACCATCAGCACATCTCCCCTGTAAATGCCATGTTTGCCCCTGGGTGAGACTTGCTAAGAATATATGTATGCATACATATGTATCTATATGTAAAACAAAGCTGGATAGAACGGCATCTCTGGAACTCCACCCGTCATGGTCCATTAAAAGCACCCACCCGTTCCCACATTAATCTTTCTGCACAACTTAAATAGGAGACAACCTTCCTCGCACATCTCCTCTGCTAATGAGAGCGCACACTAATTCCTCGAGCCGCCTCTCAGAAAGAGCCCCCTCTTCTCCTCCGTATCTGTATAACCATCTAGAGATTTCTGCCACATCCCAGAGTAAGCAATTAACTTCAGAATGAAGCAGTCTTCCTCTTCCCCAGCCACTGTGGCCAGCCCCACAAAACCCCTTCAGACACTGTGGTTCATCCTGGCTTTAAGGAACTGATAATAGAGCTTTTCTTCTTAGATTTAACGGAGGGGCCTGCCGGGCCCTCACTGCTGGATTCCCTCCAGAGCTGTGTCGAGTCTTTCTTCCTGGGTCTCCGTGTGAAGTGCCTTCCCTCCATCCCCATCTCCTCCATTCACTGCTGCTACCGCCACAGCCGGGACTCAGACAGGGTGCAGCTTCACGCAGGTGAGGATCCGGGAGCAGGGAACCTGTAGAGACATCAGTTTGGGACATGGGCACGAGCCCTCCCTTGGGAAATGCCTGAAATAGCCCTTCATTGCCTGAGCAGGGAGGGGACGAGGAAGGGAGTGAAAAGGGAGAAATCCTGTTCCCATGGAAAACCCAGAACTTTGGGGCTGGAAACAGGAATGAAAAACAAAGTGACTGTCATCATATTTTCCTCTGCTGTTTGTGTTTTTTTGGTGCTATTATGTTCAGGTCCAGCTCTGCAGAGCGATGGGATCAGCTCTGCGGGAAGGCACTGTAGATTTGGTGTAGCCCGAGTTCTCCCATCTCTTGTCCAGAGACAAAGTAAATCAGTGGCCTGGGTGGTGCAGGTGGGACCTTTCATAATAGGAAATTTGGGTTCAAGTGTCACACAGCTCCCCAGGGAAATGGGTTCGTCACCTGCCAGGCTTGCCCTGCACAAACATCCCTCTGGAACAAGCTGTTTGCTGCCGCGGGCAGCACGTGCTCAGCACAGACCCAGCGCTGCAGCGACGCGGCTGCTCCAGCTCAGGTATGAAATACCTGTAGGGAAAGTCTTCTACTTCCAGGTGCTTATTTCCATGGGTTAGTACTGAATTCACATGCATCTCTTCCCTTTGCTTTGTTCTAATTCTGTGCTCAGCACCACTTTAAAAGTCAGCTCTGCTCATACTCCAATTCCAGGGGATGGTTCTCCACCCGTGGGGCTGAATCCAGCAGCTCTGCCTGTCTGTGCCTTGGGTTACATCCTCCTCCCCACGAGCAGCAGAAATTCTGTCTCTTGCATGCCTTCCAGGGATGCTTCATTTTAACGAACGTCTCTCTTTTACTTGTCCAGATGGGATCCTGAATTTCCTGAAGAACAACAAGCCCATGGATGCCCTGTGTGTCCTTGGGCTCACGCTGCTGGACCTTTACCCATGTGAGACCTGGAGCTTCACATTCAGCAAATTCCTGCCAGGACAAGGTGGGATTGGTGTCCCATGATCTCCTAGCACGGCGTGCGAATAAGGCAGCACTGTACCGAAAAGGCTTCCCTAGGAGACTAGAATAGCCACATCTCATCCTTAACATTTTATTCACTCTCTGATAAGAGGAAATGGGTTTTCCCAGTTTAAAATTAGGGGACTCAGGGCTCCTGATCCAGAGAAAGGTAACTGAGGTGCTACAGATCTTTTGGGAAGTGCATCTCATCACACCCTGTGTTCTTAACTGGACTGTGCTACAGCAGCTTTCTTTTCACGCTGCCTAAGCTGAGAGACAGTCATAAGAGAGCTGATGCTTAACTTGTATGCGCTTCTCTTTACAGAAGTGGGAGTCTGCAGCTTTGCCAGATTTTCCGGGGATTTCCCCCAGGCTGGCTGTAGCAGCTTGAATCCAGTCACGCAGAAGGAACGGTTATGCGAAGTCAGCAAAGAAAGCAGAGACCGGACATTGCCGTTCAGCGCCCAAGAAATGGTCCAGTGCTGTAAGGTAGGACGAATGATCTCCTCACCCTGTATTTCTTGCCCTGGAGGGTTAAATATTTCAGGGCTGGACAGAATCCATCTGTCAGCCCAGTGAAACAGGCACGGGACTCTGCTCCCAGAAGACACAGGCAATCACAGCTAAGTCCACACATGTACATAATCCTAAAGAGCTTATATTTTGGTGTACCACATACACACCTTTTTCTCCCCTTACTACCGGAGCAAACTATAGTATCAGCTGCATAGCGATAATACAGGATTTGCCTTACGTCACGCAGCAACACTGAGACAAAAATCCTGCCCAGCTCCCAGGTTCGTGCTTGGGACATCCCAGTATTTTGCTTGTCAGGCAAATCGTGGGCCGTACAATCTATTAGCTGATGAAGTATTGAGAGATTAACCAGAATATCCAGTGAAGCTGGGTGGTAACTAAAGCGTAGCTGGGAAGAGGTGACTGTGTCTTCCTCAGACATTGGTATCCTTAAGGGGAGAGAACCGCTCGCCAGACCCTCTTACGTGGATGGGTGAAAGAAGTACCTCAGACAAGTTTTCACATACATTTATATGCAGATGCCCTTAAACCCCATCCATGTCCAACACATCCGATTCACGGGTGCTGTCGCCCCTCATCCCAGCATCTCCCCTCATCCCGGCTCTGCTTCCAGCATTTCTCCCAAAGCTGTCTGCCTGCCCTGGTATTTGCTCAGGATTTTCTGGTTTGAGGTCTCTTCCTGTAGTAATTTCAAATTACGTTAGGTAGCAACGGGAGGAGGAGGAGAAATCCTCCATCCCCAGCCCCTCCGTGGCTGCCAGTTCCCAAGGCAGTCACGCTGGTCCAGCTGACTCTGGCTTAATTTTTGCTTTGACACAAACGTTTAGAGTGTCTGCGATGGAAGGACCCAGATCTGTTATTGCCAATAGCTTCTTACAGATTTCTCGCATGGAGTGTGCTGCTCTTTTCGGATCCCTGTGGGACTGTTTTTCCCCTTAAAACAACACATAAGGCTGTCCTTGGGGGAGACAGTGGCAGCAGCACTGCCCTCCAGCTCTGAACGTGCTCTCTGCAGGGTGTCCCCGTGGCCGCTTCTACAAAACACACCAACGCCTCCTCCACCACCCACACATGGATGTCGGGGTACCTGGGAAGAAGGGAGCCACGTTCCCATCTCACCTCAGAAAAGCCCAGGCAGGAGGAGCTGGTTATGAGCTGGTTAAACTGTCGGGGAGACTGGGACAGCAGAGGAGGAGGGGACAGCAAAAGCAGGAGTGACCATGTGCTTTTGTGATTTTTGCTTTCCTGAAAGGTGACCTGCCACGAGATCTGCCACCTGATGGGGCTGGGGACCTGCCGCTGGCTGCAGTGCATCATGCAGGGCGCGCTGAGCCTGGACGAAGCCCTCCTGCGGCCCCTGGAGCCGTGTCCCATCTGCCTGCGGAAGCTGCAGCACGTCGTGGGCTTCAAACTGGTCGAACGCTACCGGGTGAGAGACAGACCCACCGGCGAAGGGGACAGAGCAGGGAGGAGAGCGGCTCCCCCCAAACCACAGAGCTAAATGTGCCGGAGCAGCGTGTTAAATGCAGATGGTCTCGGTGCAAAGTGCTACGAGAGAAAGTTTGCGCTTAAATAAGGGAGGGGCTGTACACATGGTCTGTGATGATGTGGCGCTTTACACAAGCTCTAGGGCTTTTGGATGTTCACAACAAGGGACAGTGCAACAGTCCAACTGCGTTTGGCTACCCTCAAAATTGAGGTGGGGAGCACAGGCAGAATTCAAACCAAAGCAGCAGTGAGAGTGCAGCGATTCCCACATCTGTGCCCTTTACTATGTGTCACCGTGGTTTTCTGCCTCTCCGGGGCTGCTGGTAACAGGGAGAAAATATTAGGCAGGTACTTTGCTGCAGTTCTTCTGTTTAAAGATATGAGAAAGGATCCCAGATTGTTACTCCCTAATAAGTGGAGGGTCCCAGACTCATCTTTTGCCTCTTCTCTCCCACCCATAGAACTGCTAACATCACATTTAGACATCAGGAATAGTGCTAAGACACCCTTAAGTCTAGAAAGGGTTTTCTGCCTCTGTTGTCTAAAAAGCAGGATTCGGCAGCTGGTGGAATATACATAATTTCACCATTCTCACTCAGTACCCTGTCTTCTCCCTGGTTGTAATTCCTGTTTAACACACATCATGTTCAGAGACAGGATTTTCCACAGCTACCTATTTTAAAATCTGTGGGTTGTATTTGTGACAAGACACATGCAGAATGGGAACGGGGATGCCTCTAGTTTCATTCAGCTTGGAATCAGACACATGGAAGCACAGCAAAGCACGTGGCGGGGAAAAACATACTTGTATAATTTTGCTGCTTGTCTGTGTGTCTGCGGTGGTGTTAGACCCATCACTGGCTCCGGGGCTGTTTGGTCCCTACTTTAGTGTGAGAGGTGCCTAAATTGCCCAGAACACCAGAGGAATAAACTCTGGTTTATTCAGCACTTGACCCGTCAGCATTCAGCTATTGCTTTCTAGAAGACAATTGCCATCCACATTAAGCTTTTCTAGAAACCCTTTTTTTCCTTTACACCTGCAGTAAATATGGTTGTTGTCTCAGTATCCCTGGCGACAGCAAACACAAACTCAAAGAAAGGCTAGACTTGCCAAATGTCACATCTGCTTCCTTGACAAGGAAAAGCTCAGCTAGATATAGTACAAGCAAGTATAAGAGAGGTGTGACAATCTCTGTAAGAGGCTTCGCTGTAGCACTGAGAGAGAAGATACAAATGCTAGACATGAGTTAAATAGTTAAGGAACCTGACAGAATAGAGTGCAAAGCATTTGGACACAATATCAGATCAGAAAGCAAAATTACTTGCTAAGCGTGTTTCGAGAGGTCGTGGCTGGCCAAGTGCAAGTCTGCAGTCACGTTTCCCTTTGGAAAACTCACACGGATCCCCGCCTGCCACATCACGGCCCCAGACGCTCATAATAAACACAGGAAATGCCAGACACAAAGCTGTTCCCCCAGGAGCAGGTAATGCTGAAGTCTCTGAGACACAGTTACGGGCAGAAGAGCAAGTGGGACAGGAAACCAGTCCTTGTGCAGGAGAAGAGCCCCTCCATTTACTTATCTGGGCTGCACTCAGAAACACGCTCCATTTTTTCCATCACAGCTGCTTACTCCAGCATGAGTCAACTTAAAAACCGAAAGCAAATCAATTCTCATGGTGTTTCCCCACCCCACCTGCTGCAGCACCCCAGGCTGTTCTGCACGTAGCACCGAGGTTAGTTTGCAGCGGTCACGCTGCAGAAGAAAACAGTGCTCGAGCTGCTCTCCGAGGCTGGGTTAGCTGCACCCTCACCGTGGTGTAAATGCTAATATCTGCGCCAGGGCACGGGGTGGCTGCGCAGCTGCTGGGGACGGCAGTGCTGCCGGGCTGGGGGGCTTTGGAAAACTTCCAGTGCCAAACCTGGAGCCCCTCGAGGTGCCAGACAACAGGTTTCATTCTTAGTGACCAACTTGGGGTGGGCATCCGCGTCAAACGCTCCTGCCTCCAGGTGAGCTAAACCTGTGAAGAGGTTGTCCCTTTCTAGTTAAAGATAAGAACACAAAAAAGGGGCTGCAGCCCTACGAACCCCCCTCAAATTTGAATCAATAAACCACCCGGAGGGTGAGAGACAGGAAAGATTTTCGGGTTTTGGTAGGAGTCTCAAGTCAATCATCCCCTCCTTGTGCCTTAGATAATCCAGATATACTCTTTGAACACCCTTACCTCAGCAGCTTTTCCTCTTGGGAATTGTGGTGACTGTTGGGACTCCTTCCCAGGTTCACTACTCTTGGGAATTCTAAGAGACATTCTAGAATCACGGTTGCAGCTTTCAAATAGCTTTGCTGTCCCCTTCCTTAGTCCGGCTCCTATAGCTGCTTCTGGTGCCTTCTTTGTTTTTTAAACCCAGAGGGAGGGAAGGGCTATTGGAGGTGGGATGAGGCAGGAGAAAAGTTGTCCCTTTACATTTTTTCTTGCCCCAGAGGGAGGGGGCAGGGTGGATTAATTTAGCTGAAAGAGTCCATTTTATTCTCGTATTAAATTCTTCCCCGAGGCTTCATGCGCAGACTGAAATGAGAAACAGGGCTGATTTCTCCCACCCACTCAATTTGAGCTCTTTATCCTTTCTGTCACTTGCCTGAAGAGAGAGCAATAGAGGAGGGAAAGGGGAGGGAGCAGCGGGCGCTGGGGGCGAAGGGAGTTCTGCAGGGCTGGAAATCTCCTCCCTGCTTCTCAACCACCACAGCTCACCCTGAGCTGAGCACGTACGGACCCAGCGCAGTGACCGGCCTCACGGGTTAATACTCCACCACCTCTGTTTTTCCCAAAGAAATTGCAGGGCTTTGCAAAGGGATCACCTGGGAGCTGCAAAGGTGAGGGGAGAGGCTGCAAAGGTGTGAAAAAGCTGAAAAATACACAAAACCCACCCATGGGCCAGCAAGGCAGACAAGGAGATCACCTTTCAT
The DNA here is from genome assembly GCF_036013445.1 of Caloenas nicobarica. Classification (NCBI taxonomy): domain Eukaryota; kingdom Metazoa; phylum Chordata; class Aves; order Columbiformes; family Columbidae; genus Caloenas; species Caloenas nicobarica. The sequence goes on along the minus strand of NC_088258.1, from coordinate 4,741,166 downwards.
CCAGCAACGGCTGGAGTGCTGCGGTTCATTCCCCAAAGCATAAGGAATAAATGTGCCAGAAGCAACTCATTATATGCCCCATTGTAGCTTTTAATATTTAAAAAGGAAATTGTCTCAGACGTTTTCCTTTCATTAATTCTTTCCTTGAGCCTGGCCTTCCCACTTGTACATTTCAGCTCGAGAGGGGAAGAGCTATTCTTAGGAATAAAATGCACATTACCACAGGAGTTAACGACACGATGAAACAAGATTCTTCACCGCCATCTCAGAGCTTTTATAACGACGCAGCTTCCTCTAGAGAAGCACTGGTTTGGCTCTCACAGAAATCGTATTCACACAGCGAGGAGTGAATTTGTGCCGTTTTTCTCCTACTATCTTCGATAATAAGGCAGAAAAAGTCCACGTGGGGCTGGGGGTGGCTCTGCCACAGATGCTGACTCCGAGAAAATGAGGCAAGAGAAAGCCCCGGCTTTGAAGGGTAACCGTGAGTGGTCTGAATCCATCTCTGGTAGAGAGGACCACGACATCTGAAGCTGAGCCACTCGAGATGAATAGGTTTGCCTGACAATCATTGGGAAACATGTACCCGTTTTATCCCATCCTCTAACACAAAGCTTTTTCCCCTCTCGCCACAGAAACTCTACGCTTGGACACAGACCGTGTTGTCCGCGTGGCCGAGGCAGGAGTCGGCAGACCTGTCGGCCTCGGAGGACGTCCTTCCGTTCAGCTCGGACTCCGGGATGTGCTGCGAGAACGACTCGGAGGCCGTGACCTCCTTGTCGGAGCCGCTGACACCAGACACGTGCAGCCAGGCCCTCTCCATCGGCCAGGAGCTGGAGCAGGACGAGCGCTCGTGTTCGCTGGCCGAGCTGCACAACCAGCCCCCGCTCGCCGGGCACACCAAGTCCGCAGATACCATCAAAGATTACGAGCTGTGGCTGGAGACGTGCATTGCTGCCCTAGAGAGGAACGTCTCTGAGGAGGAACTGGCTCAAGTAGACAAGACCGTTGACGCCCTGGCTAAGTGGGAAATGTTTACAGGACAACTGCCTGCTATGAAGAAGGACCTACCCTTTGCTAGGGACAACACCGGGCTAAGGAAAGTCCTCGGAGACAAATTTTCCTCCTTGCGGAGGAAACTGAGTTCCAGAAAACTGTCCAAAGGGGAATCATCCCCCCATCGTTGGCGGTGGGAGGAAAACTAGGCTGGGTCTGCCGTGGGTCGGGCCAGCTTTGCTCCCACAGCGGTGGTTACCTTACTGCCCCGCTTCTGACCTCTCTCACCGCAAGCTGTTGCTGTCCGAGAGAAACAGCAACTCCCCACGGGAATAAAAGGTGTTTCTTTTTCTGAGATTGCTAAAATATTTCTGATGCGATCAGTTCTTCTCCAAGGGTTTTTCCTGTGCTGGTCTACGCGACAGCACCACTCCAAACACATGTCAAGTCAGATGTAGTTGCTTCTGTTTTCTTGTCATATTTAGTTTGGTCTGAAGTCAGCCAGGAAGAGGTCCATGCTAAACACTAAACATACTCACACTGAAGTTTGGTCCATCTGAACAAGCAAATTAAGCCAGGGCAGCTCCCCTGTACACAGAGCTCTCCTCCCCTTAACATTTCAGGCTGAGGCACAGATGATATTTCTCCCTCTCCATCTCCCCTTGTACCAAACGTTCATCTCTGCTCTGGTTGCTGCTCCTTCAGCTGGAGGTTGCGCTGGGCACAGCCAAGGCTGGTGGGCTCATGCTACGAGTAGGAGAGGAGAGATGGAGGAGGATGGACACAGAGTAAAGCAGAAAGGTCCCTGGCAGCTCGTCTGCCAGAAAGCAGCCTCAGTGTGACCACTGGTTTTTGGCAGACACTCAAGGGGATCTCCAGAGCTGCTTCAGTTCAAACAAAACCAGGCTTGGAGCTGTGAGCTCTAACTACTCACATCCTCTGTAGATTGGCAAAGGAGAGAAAACCTTTGAAAACATTCACTCGCTCATTGATTATTAACTAGAAGGGGGAACTACACATGCATTCCTCTCTTTCTGCCTCGGGAAATTAAAACCCTGGCCCTTTCCCTCTTCTCCGCTCTGTAAGTCACCCACTGAACAGGAACGGGTGTTGTGCTGGCACCGGGAGCTGCAGAGCCGGGGCTTGCCGGCCCTCTCAGCTATTTATAAACGGAGCTCGAGAGGATGAGGGGTTTTTGAGCTCCGTAGCAGCAGCACCCTGGGGGAAGGCTGACCCTCTCCATCCCCAGTTCTCTCAGACCTCCGCACTGATAACACTCACAGCTACACGGCCACACTTCAGATTTCTCCTGTCTAAAAATACCAGCGAGTAGGACTGGGTCCAGTTCAGCTGGGAGGAGAGGGAGGATGTTTCCTTCAGAGGAGCTGATAGCTTTGTCTTTTCTGGGCACTCACCCTGTGCACTTTGAGAGCATCAAACTAAGCAATAACCCTGCAATGTATTTTTGGAACGGGAAGGGAGAGAATCGGGGAAATACATTTGAGAAAAGCCTCAGATTTACTTGTGCAGGTGAGTAGAAAAGATGATCTCGTAATGAATTCATTTGGATTCCGGAAACACAAGCAACTTCACATCTGTGTGATTCATACAGGGAGCAAAAGGGAGTTCTGGCTTCGGGACTGGTGACGGCAATTCCTGGAAAGGTTTTTTCCAGGCTGCGCTCCTGGACTCGGCGCAGGCGCGATGCTGCCGAGCCGCTGCTGCCGCCCTCTCCTGGCAACCCCAAAGGCAATGGGGTTCTCATCCAAGACATTCTTCCCAGCAGCAGCAACTTTCCAAACAAATCCTGCTTGAATTACAAATCCATGTGCTGCCCCATACTTGCTCAGTTGTTGCCTTAAGAGATTTACTATTTTAAGCAAGAGATTACTTTTTGTTCAGCCTTGTTTGCTCTTACTCGCTCCTGTACCAAATCATTAGGCTGAACTTCAAAAAGTTTCCAGAAAGAGGCTATAAACTCAGGATGACAATATTGCCTAAAGGAAAGAGGCAGCTTTCTATCATAGCGAAGTCCAAAGACAACACAGAAAAGGGGTGGCACAGCAACAATCTGAACTGCTGGCAGAAGTCACAGGTGGGAAAATCCCTCCGTGACACTTGGCTTATACGCTCACGTTAGCTCTGTTGGGAAAGCGTGAAGTTCTGCTCAAGGGTTGTTGCTTACCGGTAACAGATATTTTTGACACCATCACTGACAAAACTCACCACTTAGCAGCTCAGTTTGTGCAGAAACGCTCCAGGTAAAAAATAAATGAGCAAGTCAGAGCTTCGCCTGTTTGCGTGGGCAGCTCAGCAGGGTCCACAGGCAGGATCCAACTTCGCAGCAAGAGGCAGAAAGTGGCCGAATACACTTTTAAGTCCTTAGGCAGCTGGAGGAGAGGTCTGTGCAATATTGCATGAACAAAAACACACAGTGTAAAGACATTCCCGTGGAAGTGGCTACTGCACATCAGCAAAGGTTTCCAGTGCTGCTGCTGTACATTACAGCACAACATTTTGCTCGCAGGGTCTGTAAGGAGTACTTTGCACTTACACTACACACTCTACGCCAGTGTGAGCAAGGACTGGAGGCAGCCTGAGTCAGAAATAAAACGACTGGCCAAGGTTATACAGAAAATAAAGGTTATAGCCAGGACTAAAGCACAAAGGTGCAATTCCTATTCTTCTCTGCACATACCAGAGGTGTAGAGGGGCAGAAAACAGCCAATGGACGAATTAGAAGTAAAATAAATTGTAGCAAGCCCCTAAATAACATTTCCTGAATTTTAAGCAGCAGTCATACTATCAAAGCAGGTTTCCAGGGAGACACTTCTGCTCGGAAGGGTGTGGGAACAGCAGCATAACTCGGAGCTAATAAGCTGCTGAGTAAGCTGTGGAACAGAAATACAGATGAGATGCTTAGGAGTCATTTTTAGAAGATCAAGCTGCAGATCAACCATCAGCAAGAAGTAGTAGGATACTCTATATATAAATGCACACCCAGAGGTTACTTGCAACTCAGCAGCCAGGGTCAGAGTTGGTTACAAATGGTCCAGGAGCAGAACTTCACTGAGTAGTGGCCAGCAGACAGGAGAACCTCAGTATTCACTGTGCAGTTGTGACAAGTAGATGAAGTAGAAACAAACTCCGCACATGACCGGGCTGCTGCCTTCAGGAGATCGCCCAGCAGAGCCAGGTGACTCCTGCCCAAAGCTGCCGTTATCCTTTGCATCATGTTTGAGTCACCATCCCTGGAGGTGTTTAAAAGGTGTATAGATGAGGTTCTTAGGGACATGGTTTAGTGCCAGAGTTAGGTTATGGTTGGACTCAATGATCCTGAGGGTCTCTTCCAACCTAAATTATTCTACGATTCTATATAACAATCCTTACAGCAATGGTACAACATGGATGCACATTAGAATCACCTGGCTCAGAACATCTCCCAAACCACCCCATCCTGCAGCTACCTACAGCATCCTCCACCATCACAAATAACTCCAGTCGCACCCGTTCTGCCCCAAGCTCAAGGCTACTTGTTTTGAAGCAACTTCTAAAGCCCATAATCCTAAGCAGAGCAGAAAACAGTCTTTTAATAGCTTTACGAGCTCATAAAGACAAATATCTTCTCCCAAGAATAACCAGGCGGAACATTCCACTCCTACTCTTAAAACAAGACTTTGCTGTAATTGAAAGGAGTGGGGATGCAATGCAACTGTCCGGGGAAAATAAGAAGAAACCCCCAGACACTTTGCTAGCTGTGGGTGAAATCGCCTACAACAGCTTGCAAAGGCAGAGAGGAGAAATCAGCGTCTTCCACGGACGTTTCACTCACAGTATCAGGCACTTTCTGCTTTAACAGTGGATGTGACCATCTCCCTCCCCAGAGATGGTACTTTTAACTGAAGTCCATTTCTGCTGGGCAAAAATCGAGGCTTTAAAGGAAAGTTACATTTTGTAAAGATCCCTGAACACTTTTCCTAATAACTCTTCCCCTCTTAACACTGTGCAGCTTCCCAAGATGCTGGTCAGTCTTGGGGAGCGTGGCAAGAAATTTGGTAATTTTTGTTAGTAACTGAATAAATTTTCTCCCAGGTATATGCAGTATAACGAGATACCAGAGCTGGAAACCACAGGGATTTCATTTCTCTTAAGGAATACTTAAATATTACTATAACCACCCCAAACTTTACACCCTGTACACTTTATTAAAAATGCAAGCTATAAAGCCCTGCCTACTTTGCATTTTAGAGAAGCCTCTCCCTGGTGAAATAGCCACATTTTTCCTTTTGTCTTTGGAGCGTTGGATTATTGAAATTGCCGAAGAGATACTCCAGCGACAGGCAGCCATGCTGACCCGGGGAAGAGAATTCCAAGTTTACATATTCAATTTAGGCTCTCCCCGGGCTATCGGCATTTATCGGCACTGAACAGACAAACTTACCTGCAGAACCGACTGCGCCAGCCTCTTTTCTTATTGGGGAGCATCTGTGGAGCTGAGTTACGGAAGGGACATCTCTGCTGTATGAAGTGGGATAGTTTGAGGTGCAGAAATATTGGCAGGTATGGAAAAATGGTGTCACTAATACCCCGATTCAAGCCTCCGATCATGTGTTCCAAATAAAAGTTTAAATCCCACTGAAATCGGTGCTTTTTAAGCACCCGCTCACGACGTCTGAGCGGGGAAGGACCGAGCCTAGGTAGGCATTCCAGTGACAATGTGTTTCTTCTTTTGATTAAAGCTTTGGAGATTGAGCAGTTCAGACAGAGAAACGCCATCGAAACAAACCAACCGAACCCCAACCAGCTTTGGAGCAGACAAAAGTGACAACCACCCCCTTCCCCATCTGCTGGTCAAGTGTCTCAAAATCCTGGCGCAGCCCCTGTCACAGCAGCCGGTGGCCCAGCAGATATTGCCACAAAATGCCTTTTCTTGCTCCAGTGAGAAACCTGTTAAACTTTTTCTACATACTTTCTCGTAGGGCTGTAATACACAGGAATATTTTGGCTCAGAAAAAAAAAGGGTAATTTGCTTTCACAGAACTCACTTGGAGCTGCTGCTGTTGCCGAGGGCTTTTCAGATGAGAAAGTATGTGATCACACCTGGAAACCTCCTATTAGCACATGTTGGGTTTGCAATTCATCTGCCTTCATTTTCAGAGATGCTGAACACTGTCAATCCACATTGTTACCCAAAAGTGCTCAGCACCTCCAGGGAAAAAGAGTCAACTATTCCCAAAAACTTTACGTAGCCGAGGACCTAACATTTTCAGTGACTAGCAAAAAGGACAAACAACACTGCACAAAGTGTTTCAAATTGTGTACCTGCCAGTGTAATTGATTAGGCATTAACAGCTCACGCAAGAAACAACCAAGACTTGCCACAAAAATCTGCCAGATGTGACCTTTCTGAGTGCAAGTGAGGAAAGGTTAACAACATTCCTAAGAACTGGAGCTCAAGTTCTGGCAGAATTGATACCAGGTTTAATTATCTTCTTTTGCTGAGCTTAAAATACATATTAGGAAAAATGACTTCCCAGAAAGGGCTGTGGGGCATTGGAACAGGCTGCCCAGGGCAGTGGTGGAGTCACCATCCCTGGAGGGTTGAACAGACGGAGATGAGGTTCTCAGGGACTTGGGGCAGTGCCAGGGCTGGGTTAACGGTTGGACTCAACCTTGAGGGTCTTTTACAACCAAAATGATTCTATAAGCACAAACTCCAGCTGTGTCACTTGCCATCAGTTCTAAAGCCCAAGTCAGCTACCAAAATGCTACAGATGAACGAGGTGGAAGTTCTATAGAGGCGAACGTTTCACCCGCCTTCAGTTCTCGGGCACACTCGGGAAGAATGACTCAGACCAGAACTGGAGAGGTGGGAGATACATAAAGATTACAGAATAAGATTTCATTGCATGCCAGCTGTAGTTTCATGCAGTTCATGCTGTAATTTCTTCAAAAAGCAGCTCTCTTGCAGAAATTTTTTGAATAAAGCAAAGAATGTAACTCTAAACTTTGTCGAAAGATAAAACCCATAAAGAACAGTATAACAAGTCAAGTTTTAATAGACTTATAAAATTCATATATACAAAACAGTAAACTAAGTCACCAAAGCTATAAAATACACTTTTTACACGTCACAATATAATTTTATCTAGTACACAGTTTTCATAAATTGAAACTATTACAGCGAGTAGCTGCTTCTATCGTGGATGCTGTTTTGGTGCTAGAAAGACACTTACGTGAGCAGTCTGGAACTGTGCTTTTTTACTTTATGCATTTTTCACCTTCTTTTAGTTTGTCACTGTTTTTAAAGTAATTTTCTAACAATTCACAGGAAAAGTAAGGCTAAACTCAGGCCTTTCTTGCCCAATGCAGTGAACTGGTTTAAAAAAAGAATGTTATTGCATAGTATGTGTGTTACAATGCATAGGCACCAGAGAGCAAGTAAATTGCAGAATAAAAGATAACATTAATTGGCTTCCTAGCTACATGATTGTGTCAACGAGATAGCTTTGTGTTTTGCAGCTTGCTTCCATACATATCGATTCCATAAACAAGACAACTCATCACAAGAGCAATAAATACTAGCCATTTTGTTACGTGGAGTCTCCAGAAATACTGTTTGACATGTACCAACAATTCAAGCTCATTACACATTCCAGATAATGAAACTTCTTCACTGGAAAAACGCTCATTATCCTAAAGACAGTTAATGGCTTCAATGCAAATGGGAGTTTGAGCACATTTTCAAACCTCAGTCCATCAACCACGCTTTCCAAGTCTCGCAAGCTACCAAAAGATCCTTTCTCTTCCACATCCCCTTCTCCCTGCTGTCTTCTCTCGGCTTTTGTGTCCGACCACCTGCACACAGGCTCAGCACAAGAGGTCGATAGGAATACTAGCAGAGGAGTGCTATTCAAAATCTGTTGCTTCCCTCATAAGATGCTCTTTCGTGGGTCCTACTTATCCAAAAATTTTGCTCTCGATCAGTACTAGGTTTGATCGAGATAATGGAAACAGCCTGTTACATGGCCGTTCCCCTGAAATACTCACACTCTTGTATCTTGAAGAAAGTTTAAGCAGCTGTTCGAAAGTAGCAAGATGCACTGTCTGGTCAGAGATCTGCATTCCGCATTCTAGTAGGAATTGAGTTTTAGCACCCAGGTAAGAACAGATCAAGAGTGATGCACAACAGAAGGCTGTGCGGCTGCCGCAGGGCCAGGGCTGCTGGTAATTCACAGCCATCAGCTCTCCGGGGTCACCCAAAGCTTTTGGGGTCAATGCAGATGGCATTTCACCTCAATACAGTCTTCGAGCATCATCAGCTTTTGGGATCTGTTTAGAAAATAGCTCCCCTCTCTTGCTCCCTCCCACATACTTTGGCTTTTTTTATTTTTACCAGCACGCCCACCTTGGAAGTCAGTGCTGCTCTTTTGTTCTCTCCAACTGTGAATATTTTCACATCGGACAGAAGATATGACCTTTGGACATAAATCAAGAGCTAGGCTGTGATACAGTTCGTCACGCCAGGCAGAGAACCACCAGCACTGACAGTCTAGTACCTCCATACTCCCCACCCAATAAGAAAACAAGCATATCAACACATAGACAAACTTCAACACCGCTTTCCAAACGACATTAGAAAGATAAAAATGTCAAGAATCGAGCTAAACTATCCAACCACCAAGACAAGCGAAGAGATAGCATCACCTGGTTAGCAGAGCGGCAGTTTCAGTTCCAAACATCCTGGCTTTACTCATTTCCATCTACGTAAAAAAAGATTAGTGTTAAAGCAAAGAAATGCCCACTTCACAGCACAAAGCAGAGCTCACCCCAGCTAATTACAAGCCAGGTAATATTAAAAAGCACTGGGTCTTGTATTGTCCTGCCCATCGCTTCCTCACTAGGCTGGACAGCCCTCAGCTACAGGTGTGTGGAGTCAGTATTAACTCAGGCCAAGTCTGGCCCAGACCATGTCAGTCTCCTGGTCCATAACGGATGCTCTTTAGAAAAGTGTTAAAAGCTCATTCACAAAAGTAGGCACAGATGTTTTACAGGTGCTGCTGAAACACCCCACCCACCACTTTGTGTTAAAGAATTAATAAAGAGTGCACTGAGGTAAAGAGTTGGCTGTGTTATATTAAAACCCCTGACTACACCATGCCATTTTATACTAGGAACATGATAAAGAGGCTACTAGTAAACTTACAGGAATCAGTACAGTTCTCATCATGAGATGAGGGTCTGACACAACAAGCTGCACTGCACGGAGGTGTTATTGCACGTCAGGTTTGTGTCTCCACCTGGCATATGTCAAATTGTCCATCAACCCCATAAATACTCCTGAAGATGTGACAACACAAGCAACGCTAAGTCAGGTGTTAATACTCACTACTTGAAAAATCAGAGGTGCTTCTTACAGAAATCTTGTAGTTCCGTGCGGCTGATTTTTTTTTTTTTTAAATTCCAGGAGAACTGAAGAAGTACGTACACAGAAAAAAGCCTCCAGAACATGAGGTTAATATCCACAAAATCAGCCATCGAAAGGCAAAGGGCTTGTTTTCTAAAATGATACTCTGTGGAAGGTAGTAAGCTGTCGCTAAAGAAGGCTGCTAGTTTCTGCAGTGGTTCCATGTCTATTTCTTTAGTTCTAGAATTCTTTGCAGATTACAGTAACCAGGACTGGTGAATACCCAGAGGGGATGGGGGGACAACACACAGACAGGATGGGACAGACTTTTTAAATGCCCTGTTTTTGATACCAAGAACTACTTTAGCTTTCCTTGTGGAATTAGTTTTTCATCTGCAGTGCCACATACAGATGAGTCCTTCCTACTCCTCTTCACCACAGTTCTTTTGCTGTTATTTTCTCTACTCTGCTTGGCTGAGGTTCAGGCTCTAGTTGGCTCAGAAAGCCTGTGAAGAGTCATCTTCAGGAGCATTTTCACTTGTAACATGTTCTACGCTTCACGAAGCAATATTTTAAAAAACGGAATATACTATCGAGTTAATAAGTCAAATAATCTATGCTGCCATATTAAATAAGATCAATTCTTTGCATCAAACTGGAAGCACCTTTGAGTTGTAAAGTTGAGTAGCTAGTAATTTCTGTTCTATAATTGATATTAATTCATTTTTAACATTAAGAACTATTTAATTCCTTCAAAGTGACAACCGCGTATTAAATATGCCACTTACAGAAAACTATTCTTCCTCTTTAATTCCAATTCACCATGTCACCTCTTCCTGCTGTCTACGAATTGTTCAGAGATGACAGCACTGCAATCTGAAGGAATGGCACAGACTGACACACTGTATTAGCTCAAAGCCTGTTTTGAGGACAACAAATACAAAGTAGTGCTTGATAAATTACTCCCATTTAGTTAGCTTTTCTACTTAAACTGCAAGACTACGTCAGTCTCTCCTGCAAGCACTTCCTCTCTTTGTCCTTGCGAGAGACAACCCGTTCGCAACACCCTGGCACTGCTCACTGACCTGCGGGTGTCAGAGGAGGGACAGCAAAAGGCTGCCTTTTTTTTTAAAAAAAGTAGTTTTTCAAGGTCTCCATGTGATTATCATCCCGCCTGTGACCCATTTCCTGACTAGCCAAATGAACAATAAGCCTATAAACTTAACAAAAAAAAAGATGTTCTCTCCAGCTGTGTTTACCTGCAAAGTTCTACAGGATGTCATTTAAAGTTTTATTTGTTTCTTGTGAAAGGACTATGCAACTGACCAAGCCTGTTCTGAGATGTTTGTACAACCTAAGGTACCTAAATTTCTGCTTTAGTAACTAACTGATTTACCATAAAGTGATTTTCCGGCTTTATTATACTACAACTTACCTCGAAAGCAATAAAAAAACCACCCCTCAGCCATGGCAAGAAGTGGAGTGTATTTTGCAGAGAAAGAAATATACCTGCCACTAAAAAAAAAGTCCTTTTCCCTCCTGGGCCAGATCCTTGGCAAACATGAGAAGTGCTTGACTTTTGCATTAAGAGTTTCCTGATCTGAGTCCTGGTGTGAACCATCACTATCAAAGTTCAACACAACACAGAGCCCAACTACTGATTCTCATCCGCAGTCTCCAGCATGGTGCTAAGGCCCATTTTTTCAACAGAAAGATGAAAGGCAGTAACAGGCCTGAGGTGATCAAACTGGTTCCCTAAACCTCTGATTTAGTGTGCAAAACATCGTATCATACAAAAAAATTACTAGCAAGCTTGAGAGCTCAATATGAGATCTCTCATGCTGTTTCTTTTCCAGGCGCAGATTAGGTTACTTAAAAATATATGTTGCATTAATAGCTCTGTTCAGAGTTTTAAATCCATAAGGTGACTAAGGATACAAAACCATAGATGAGGATGAAGAGAAAAATGGAACAGGAAATTCCATACTATGCCTTCCAGGTAAAACTACAGTAGATTTAGACGTGTAGATTTAGACGTAGAATTGAGGTAATTCTTGAGAAAAAAAATACAGTTGAAAGGGAATGTTTAACTCATTTGAGAAAACAAGCATAATAACCCATCTAGAAAATGTAGTGAAAGAGTAAAGCTCACAGCAAACTAGGAAACAAAGTCAAGTCAACCTAGAAGTCAGGTCAGCCCACAACCGTCTCCTCTTCCCCAGTGTCTTGTGTGAAGTGGAAACCACTACCCAAGAACTCCAAGAATAACTGAAAGCTTTGAAAAGTCTTAGCCTGCAGCCAAACAAATGGGCCAGCTCAGAGGAACGACCCTTATATGATGAGTAAACTTGTTTGCGTCACTCTATGTTGAAACATCTACCCTTTCAAATGTAATAATCTTAAGAGTTTTTTTCCCCTATCTGAACATTAGAGTCATACAACATTTTTCCCCTTCAAGGTTAAAAGTGAATAAATATTTAAAAGACACAGTTGGTCCTGGCAAAAATAAGACTTGTCACAAGGAAGCTAATTCCTGTTTAAGTTTGCTCAAATTTAAGTTAGATGTTCCCATCTGCAACTTTTCGTTTGTGTCTTACCTCGATACTGTACACGTGACAGAGCACTGAAATAGCCACATCTTTTCCACTCTGAAGCCTGCACAAAGAAAGCCAAGAGACTTCTACGTTAGGAAACTACACAAAAATACTGATATGAACATCTGCAAGCTTCACAGAGGAAGAAAGATTCCAGATTTTTTCCAAATTAACATGAAAGGACAACGGAACGGGACTTTTTTTGTCCACATTTCCCATGGGATTGCCAGCTGAAGTAAAACGTTGCTTGTTTTGACATGCCATTGCAGGCTCATAGGGGATAAGAACTCCAGGGAATCTGCTGAATTTTTACGGGTACAAAGAGCCCTTTAGGTTTTATTCTTGGATAAAAACTATGACAAAAATTGCACAGTAAACTATGTTTGAAAATTACCTAAAGGATAGCACTACAATGTTGATAAAAGAGGCAGATCTTCAGTTTGTCTGTGTACCCCGCTGTAGTAGAAAAGATCCGATATGTCTGTACACAAAAAAGGCACCTGATAGTTAGTTACACAGATTGAGAGAGCTAGGAAATTAACAGTTCATATCAACATTATTCATAGCCTCTTGCAATTTTTCACACAAAACATTGCCCAAAATGGGCAACTCCAAACTTGACTGTACTCAGAATTATCACATGTGCATTACTATAGGCTAAAGATCCCATTAAGACACAGATTAAAGGCTAATTTTACAGCAGGGTCTTGCTGTGCAAATCTATCAGTGCAGCTGTAAAACTGGGATCTCTAGGGTGTTCAGTCTTCCTATACAGTCAGCTGTTGGGAACTAATCAAGCAGCTGCTGTACTACCAAAACTTTTGCTTGAGAGTTTAATCAGCTTTCAAACTTTTGGAAGATAGATAAAGCCCTGTCACGTGAGATACTGAACCTTCACAACTACTGCCAGCTGCGGGTGTGAGAACAGCGCTGAATTTCCACGAAGTGCATCTCACTTGAGCACCCGCTGTGCAGATCCACGGCCAGGTGCTCTAGCACAGGCTGCTTCGCCGAGGAAATCAGCTTCCCCAGGATGTAACATCCCTTCCACATAGTGCAAAATAAACCCTTCTCCATATCAGCGAGGCCTCAGCTTCCCAGCCAATTTACTCCTTATACAGTTTTAGACTTTTGCCTCAGGAGACTCATGCAAAACCTTCAGACAAGAGCTGTGCCTCCACCTTGATCGGTGGATTCCAGACCCTTGGCAAAGCTGAACAGGCACATGAGATCTGGTTATATTCCTAAGGGTTAAGAACGGAACTTCCATTAACATTCTCCAACTCGGCTACCATTCTCATTACATTTAGATTAGTTTGATCGATTCAGCACCTCCAAACTACAAAAAAAGGCAGCTTGTATGACTAGTGTCTCTGAAAAATGAGCATATTCATTTAAAACAACATGTTTTGTCAGAGATTTCTCTAAGAAGGCAGAAGGTGGTTGTGTTATTCAGCATTCCAAACTAGGTACAGAACCTACAACAGCCATGTTTCAGTAGTGTTTCTAGTCCAAATGATTCAGTAGCTAACATCAACACTTGACTCCTTCGGCCTATAGCTCCTGTTTGGACTGGCTAGTTTACAGCATTCCTGAGCCGAGTAATTAGCATGGGTCCCACACCGCATGCAAGGGCCATAAAGAAAGGATAAAAACTTCGATCTAACCCTCTGGCAAATTTTAACAGAACACAGGCTGCTCTCCTTCACTGCAACATAATATCCTTCAGGTTCTCTTGAAGGATCGTGTCCTTCACGGCATGAAACACAAAGCGGATGTTTTCAGTGTCTATGGCGGTGGTGAAGTGATGGAAGAGCGGCTTGCTGCGGTTTCTCCTCTTCCTGTCAAAGCACTGCACCAGGTAACGCTGAACATCTTCTAGCCTGTGAGGGTCACCTTTGAAGTCCGAGAAATACTTCTTAATGCTGACAGTCTTTACCTTCTCTACAAGAAGATCCATCTTGTTGAGGAATAGGATAATAGAAACGTTAAAGAAAAGCTTGTTATTTACTATTGTCTCAAAGATATTCATGGACTCCACAAGTCTATTTGTGCGCCTGTCTTCCATGAGAACCTGATCGTATTCACTGGAGGAGACCATAAACAAAATTGAAGTTATTCCATCAAAGCACTGGAACCACTTTTGACGCTGAGATCTCTGTCCACCTACATCCACCATCTTGAAAGGTATTTTTTTAATGATGAAATCATGCTCTACTATCCCCTTGGTGGCTTTTCTAGCTAGCAAAATATCTTGTTTGCTGGGGAAATAATTCTGTAAAATAAAGGAGAAAGAGAGTCAAAACCAGTCCTTTAAAAATGCTGGCTAATGACAGAATACTGATGCAACGGGAATTGAAAAAAAAAAAACCAACAAACAAGAGTAATGATTTTTTAGTTATCGAGTGAAGAATGATACTGAACTTGAAAACAATGGACTGTTGACCATTTATTTCAACACACTGGTAAATAGCTACAGAAAATCCTGAGATATGAGAGAATAAAAATATAGAACCAATGCACTCATTCACATTTTTATCCTCTCATTTTCAGGCTGAAGTCTATTTTATCATTATGGAATTCTTAGCCAGAGTGTTACTGCCATTTAGGTGTGTTCAGCAAAGCAGATCACTGAGTCATCACTGAAAGGACTTCTTAAATCTAGTATTTTTAACGGTTCATTACTCTTACAGAGGACATCTTGCAAGCTTTAGTGGAAATAAATTCTTTCAGGTTCACAGTCTGTGACCAGAGAGTACAGCAAGATGTTCTAGCACAGGTTGTGGCCCAGCCCACTACGGTACCAAAATCTGATCGTCAGAAGCTTATCACTGTTACTATTTAGGAAAATCATCTCCCTTCTTTCTTCTCCAAGTTTCTTGACAGACGTTTTCATTGCTGAATTTGAATCCTACAAGTGCTAGTAATTTTTTATTTGGTAAGGTTTCATTCTGCTACCTCAAGTAGCCATCAGATCACCATGATAAGTGAGTGAGATCCAGAGACTGAGTAGAAGGACTGTTGAAAGAAAATACAGGCATAAAGACGACTTCCATAAACAACATTTGCTGTCTGTCAAAAAAGATTACGCAAATACTAAGCTTCAGTTTCATAAAGATGGAGTTTACTATTTCTAAAGAACTTTGTAGTTATTCAATGCATTATTATAAAAAAAAGAAAAAAAATAAATGCAACCCAAAAGCATTAATCACAGCACATCCAGGCTTCTATTATCTCTTTGTGCTCTTCTGGTTTACAAAGAGAAGGTATCTCTTACCAGCTGACCGATCCGATCCAGATTATCCAGGAAATATTTCACCGATTCACCCTGTGGAAAAGGAAAGAGATGGGAACTCAGCTTGTTTCTAGGCCAGCAAATCCAACCGAGCGATAGCGTTTTCATCTTCCAGCAGGCACCGAGTTCTAACACAGCAATATCATGTGTGGAAGCAATTCCCTAGCAATCACTTCTGGAAAAATCAAGGTTGAGTAGAGATCTGAATAAATGCTCAAATCTATCTAGTAAAACTTAAAAATGAAAAGGAAGTGTTATTAAAGTCAGTCCTTCGGCTTAAATGCAGTTAATAGACGCTGGGTGGGAGTAAAAGTGAAACATGTTTATTAGAAACCAAAGTATTTTGTTTACAATTCGTAACAGTGAACAAAAGCATATCCTAGACTCTTTGGCATATCTTTAGAAAAAGTGAAAGATCTAAGTCACCCACAATTTGTGACAATTTAAGCTAGACTTGCTTGTCAAAAAAAAGGAACATTCTGAAGGACTTCTCTTCTACAAATAGTTTCCCTTTTAGGTTCAAGGATTTTCATAATGCATTTCCTGATCTTGAAGACAATCCTTTAGCAGTTACATAGAGAAGAACAGCAGTTATACTGAGAAGAATATAAGCAATGTTTACAAAGAAAATCTGTTGTTGTGTGAAAATAGGTAATAGTTTTGCCCATGTATCACACTCAAATCAAGTACCACTTTGCATTAGTGCACAGAATAAGGCTTGCGCACACTTTTTAGAAGTAATCAAATTGTTTCCATACAAATGCAGACTTGACTTCTGGAGTGAAACTGTCTTTGGCAGAGCCTCATTCTCCTTCAAACGCTGCCCTTTCATTTCTGAAGATGATCTGTTTGGTAAGAAAGCATTCTACATTGTTCAGGACATGTGTCTTGCACTTGTAGCCATGTCATACGAATGATAAAACTGAAAATTCTGCTGCCTTTCTAGGCAGCAAAACACATTATTTATATGTGTATATATCACGGATCAGGGCCATTTCAGTAATGACCAAACTGACAGCAGGTGCCCTCAACAAGTCAGTAATTTAGAATAAGAACCATTCTCGAAATATCATCTCTGATTCCAAACGCAACATGAATTCTTAAGCCATACATTCTCCTCCATATCATAGGCTTGAGACAGCAGAATAAAAACTATTCCCCTTTAGTACTACTGTAAACAGAAGCCAACGCAACAGCTCGTTTTGAAGAATCTGACTGGAGATCGGAGGATTCAATGTACTGTACAAACGCAGACTTTCAGCATAAGGTGTAGACAAAAAGCAGCTGTAACTTATTTCTTAACTTTTAAAACTGGAAGCGTCTTTTTATAAAGGAGAGAGAACATGCATTTTTGCAAAAAGCTACCATGTATCATAACAGATTTACGGTGGTTCGCTGGCAGAAGAGATGACTTTTTGGATGGGGGGGGAAGTTTCCAAAGAACAATTGCTCTAAGAGCTTCCTTACAAACATGAATTTTCATAAGGTGAAAGTAATTTCCTGTATTTTTTGGCACTCTGTTGGACCAGAAGAGATATCACAGACCGCATGAATAAGAGAAAAGGCCTTCCTGTACAGCGTTAGTCATATTCAGGAGCTGGGAGAGCACAAAAAGAAAAGGTCACTGAAGCTACAAAAGAAACCTCCTCTCTCCACTGTGCTTTGTTCTACACCACGCCTTTCGGCGTGCGACAAGGCTGCGAACGGGCCGGCTCCGATACGACTTGTTCCTATTTTCTAGTGGGTTGCTGGAAGAGCCCTTGCCCTCCCACGCCGAGCAGGAAACAGCTGCCTGCACGTCAACCGCGGGGACACGCAGCGAGTTCACCTGATTTACGGCCTCCACCTCCCCCATTTCCTGCCCCACACATCAACCCATTTAACAATTTGCATGTTTATAATAAGGTAACAAAATAATCTGATTAATGAAGAAATAACGTGTTCATTTCTGCAGTGGTTTAGGGAAATTAGACTTCACTAGTTTCTTATAGAGCTCTTCATAAAATTGCAATTAAGCCAAATAATTCATCCTGGGAAATTTTAAACAGTAATTGCAAAACACTTGGATGGCTGGGTAACCAAGTCAGGTTGCTGGAACAGGTGTGAACACCATATGCATGGTCTGACATATCTGAAGATGTCTGAATATTCCCTGCTAGCACGGAATTCAAAGACATCCAGTACTTAAACCAAAATATCTGTTTCCAGTCAAAACAACAAATCCCTCACAAGCTCTGGAGGGTTTGAAGTTAAGAAAAAGCTCAAAACATTAAAGCCCAAAACCCTGAAGGAAGGAAAAAACCAAAAAGTAAAACCAGCACGACAGCCTCCCCACACACGCTCTCAAACTCCACAACTTTAGAGATGATTAATTCCCTGATTAAGTCCCACGTTCTGGCCCATGGAATTGGGGATTCAGCTCCTGCCCCGCAGACTCCGCCAGTGACCTTGCTCTGCATCTCAGGCTGATTCACGGAAAAGTTGGTTCCTTCTGGGAAGCGTGTGGGGCATTTCAGTTCATCCAGCACAGAACAACTGCAGAGAGCACCAACCCACTGGATGAATAACTTGTCGTGTACTGAAATGAGGAAAATATGGAAACTCCAGGTGTTAGGACTGTTTTGTATTAGTGTTTTTCATCAGAACAATTGTATTAACTGAACATTCATTTAGCTTTTCATTTTTTCCTCATCATCCAGGGAAAATAGATAGCAACATTAATTAGATCTAGAAGTCAAATTTATTTAGCTTTATATCAAGCTGCTCTTTTGTTTTTTATATCAAGCTGCAATTTTGAATTCCATTGATAAATTATTATTTATGCAAAGCTCTCTCATGCTTTGGGTATTATACACACACACACACATGTGTATATACATGTACATATACAAAACATGGCACACACACAGAGTTTATGAATTGATCATCAAGGCAGGTTTTCCAATCAAGGCAAATTAGTATCACAATAAAAAAGTATCAGCTGCCCCTCTCGTGTTGAACTATTTTTTTCCCTCTTGAAGACATTGACCATAAACAAGCTGGTTTGGCTTTTTCAGTGCAAATTCTTAGGGTTTCTCCAAAGTCATCCAGCCATTCAAATACATTCAAAAGCTGCCTTAGCACTTCAAACACTCTCCTTTTCCAGTTATTTCTGGTTCACTAGCATGACTTCCTATAGAAGTGGCAGCAAATATTTGCAATTGATTCATCAGAAAGTAAAAATCTCTTTATGCAGATTGATGACTTCAATTGTACTACTTTAATGGTTCTAGTGAAAAAAAAGTAGCTTTTTTGAACATTGCAATCTATTTTGAACTATGCTTGCAAGCAGCAAAATAGAAATGGAAGCCAAAGCTATTTAAACTAATTATACTATATTTAAATACTTAAAGATAATCACATCATGGTGCGTTCACTTAAACAAACAAAAAAAAGAGACCAGGTCAAATGTGTCAATACTTTACGGGTTGGTGTGTCAAGAAAAACTGTGGCAGCTCAGGACACTTCCCCAGATCAACCACATTCATAGAACATTGTTGAGGAGTTCTTTTCAGATTTAAAAAAAAGACTCAAATCTTCTTGTATTTCCCTGTTAATACACTATTTCGTTTTAAAAATACTCTAACAATATACATAAATAAGCTTCTTGAAATCTGAAAGACATGATTTCATTTCAGCCGGCACAGTGCTTGGATGCAAAGCACCATCCTGTCACAGTCACCCCAAAGTGTGGCAGTGAGGCCCATCTGTACTGACATTTCTCAGTTTTATTTTCAACGGATGGTCTACTAGCATATTTCACATTCCAAAGGTTATATCGACAAAGCCCAAGATGACCATCATCTATTTTGCTGTTGGTACAAACCAGCTAGCTATTTTATTTTTCCTCTCCTTGATAATAAATTAAGATGTCAAAATGCTGTCTTCCATCCATGCCCTGTGTTCTCTGTGACAGTGGTGGCAGTGAGAAGAACACCCTCCGAGTTATGAATTTTACAGAATTCAGATATTCCTTTTTAGTGCACGAGAGCATAGTACAGACCATAAGTCTTCCTTAACAACTTGCTCACTGCAGAATAGTTACCACAAAGGCTTGGATGATTCAATTCTCACTGCTAATCTCTTCTCCCTCTGCAATACACATCCTCTGAGTAACAGTTTTGCCAACTGGGACCAAGTGAAGGAATAAGAGATGCTGTTCCCATTGTTCAGCGGGATGAGTCACTGCACATCTGGGAACCAAGAAACACAAACACAAGGGCCGAAAATGAGCCCACAAGTTCCACAAGGCAGCATCGCTATCGGATTATTTTTCTAAAAATTTTTTTTTTTTTTTTTTAACTGCCCTATCTGCAGTATAAAGTTTGGTGGAGTCAGAGAAAATAGTACAATTTGTTTAAAAACTGACTGGTGGAAGATAAAGGCAGGAGCAGTAAAATGTAAACATATACTCTTTCCTTCTGAAATAGTGCTCTAAAGCCCTTCTTTTATATCCTACGTTATTTTGAACACAGCATTTTCCAAGTGCAAACGCCACAAAATTAAGAAATATTTATTCCATATTATTCTATGTATTTTGTGCTATATGAATGTTATCCTAACATTAGCACCAAAATAGTTACCATGAAAATAACTAGCTGAATTTAATATCTCTGTCCCTTCAGCCTAGGTTCATAGCACATAAATCTCCCTAAAGAAATATAACTAATCTTGCACCACTTCCTTTGCAAAAACCAAGCAGAAAACACTTGGGTGGAGTTCCCAAGCGGTATTTATTTCATGAAAATAAATGCACAACGGATCATATGTAGATTGCTTTAAAATATCCAGGGAAACTCAGTAATAAGAAGAAACATTCTGCAAGGCTAGAATTTATCAACTTGTCGCTTTAATCCTCAGCCAGTTATTCAAAGTGATAGTGGGTTAGCTCATAAATTATAATGAAACATCCTATTGTCCAGTTCCCTAAAATACAGGCTTATTTCAAACTTTTCCTTCTGAAAAGCAGTTCCTCTAAATTCTGCTCTGAACTAAAAGACTTGAAAGAGGACCCTCTGTTTCAAATTGGCTTTTTTCCTTTCCTTGTCCCAAGGCCTTTTTGACATAATATTAATTTAGCCCTTCCCGATCATTCTGTCTCTAGCTGCTAAATTTAGAGTGGACAATTTAAGGTAGACCTGTCAGACTTGGCTTGTTTCAGATGACGAATTAAACCACACAGGAAGGAAACGTTAGACTTCAAGGAAGCATATAATACAGATCTAACGAGGCTCCCACAAATACAGCAAAACATACAGAGAAACGGGTACCGTAACTGTACAGACTGCAGCTGAACCTGCAAGGTGAAAGCAAAAGTGATCGGAATGAAAAGAACAGTGGTGTTTGTATCCCACCCTCCATCTAGGAGTTGTAAAACCTTCAGCAGTAGCACTGAAAAACACAGGAGACGCCAGAAACAAGTTCAGGAATCTCACAGCCTTTAACCTCCAACATCCCAAATACACAAATGGGATGGACTTAAAGCATTGACACACAATTTCATCTGAAGTTCACCTTTATATAAGGTACTATTCCATTAAGGCTGTTAAAGACACATACTGACAGAATGCAATGCTAGTGCTAACTTGTAAGAGGATAAAATAACCAGGAGACTAGCATTAGAAACTGTTGGAGACATCAGATCAGCCAAGTTTTTGGGTACTGAGATTAGAACCCAAAACCTCACCAGCAAAGAGAGACACAGAAAACACACTCGTGAGACCTACAGGACACAACGAGCAGGTTAAAACATCCTGCCACCATAATCCATGTAACCTTTGGAAGTGAAACAGCAGTCCTTTACAAACCCCAAAGACCTAGGGTTAAAATATAAACTATAAACTATGCAACTATAAACAAAAAACTCCCCCTCCCTGAACCTGCAGGCTCTTCCAACAGGTTACTTCTAAATTTGCATTTCTATTCAGCCTCACTGGTAACAACACATTAACTACAGCCAAAAGTGTGTTCTCTTCCCTGTGACAGCTGATGAATTAAGTATTATTTTCCAAGGAGATAAGCAAGTCTGTGCTTGTTAAGAATTTACTCAGAAGGATGTTGAAGTAATCTAACTTGCCCTGAAATCCTCATGCCCATTCTACACTCTAATTCTGTTCTACAGATATTCTACATCCCGTCTGGGCACTGAAATTTATTGACACAAGACGAACCCTAATTTTTTCATTCAATTGCCAGTTCCAAGGCAGAGACTAACCACTTCTCCTTATTTAAGCCACACAGAATTCTAACTATCAAACCTCTCTGTTATTTAACTTCCTCCTTAACAACAGACTGAGCTACTGGCTCCCATCCAGCAGCTCCAGTGCTTATCCAAGTTGCCGCTATCTGTACCCTACAAACACACCGACTACAAAAAAGTACCGTTTGGTTCCAAGCTGCTTCTAAAAGCTACCTCTTCTTTCTACTGCCTAGTCATACAGTGTAGATATCAGATGTTAAAGTTTGAAAATATTTTAAAAATTAGTTTCTTGTCAGCTCAGTACAAAGAGGCAATGCAAAAATATGTTTGTCCAAGTCAGGATGACTTTCTATAAACTCATCTTGCTTTGATACAAGACACACTGGCCAAACCGTATGCTTAACAGCACATGGATAAAAAAATAGGTATTAATTTTTTTTCCCAAAAAAATCTGTGCTAATTTGAGCTCCAACATCAGTGATAAGAACTGTAGATCCCTGTGACCGAGTGAAATTCTAACCTTACAGCTAAGAAACTCTTAGTAGGAGCAGAGTTCTTGTGGCAAAGGGCAACTCCTACATGTGTTGGTTTTTTCCCAGCAATGAAATACAGCAATTTTTTCAGAAAAAGTGCTGCAAGTAAAAAAGTTACATTTTTCCCTGAAATTCTAGGTGTTCCTACATCAACAGGATGTAGATGAGATAAATTACTCTTGATACTATGTTAACAATTCTGTCCATTTGTCTCAAATATTTTCTTTGAACAGACTAAGGCAGGCTCATCCTACACTATAAGCTTCAAGAAACATTAACGCAAACCCCTATTGTTTTGATTTTACTCCTACTTACTGTCTCTTCATCGCTGCCGTTCCTGCTTCACAGATTTGCAATGACTGGAAGAAAAGCAGGTGCAAACGGCAGAGAAAACAGAAAAATGGCCACCCACAAAACACGAAGACGCACAGTGCAATACAAAAAGGTTAAGTTATTGCCTTTTTTTAAAATCTAGAGAAATCCTTGACCAGTCTTGCAGATTAGTTACACCGATTTAGCATTTCCTAGCCTTCAGTGACTAGTAGCTAGCAAGATTCAAGGAGCAGATCTAAGGAGATATATACCCAATTAATGTGGAAGAAACAGCTACGTTTAAACAATAAAAGTTTGATCACTGTATCCAACATTAGCGGTGTGCCCAGCTCACACACTCATCCTGGCACGGGTGGAGGACACATCTACTCAAAAGCATCCCATGAAAGGATTCCTTCCTGTTTCCCTGCCAACTGTCTGAGCGACGACATTGTCTGAAATCGCTGCCAGAACCCTTTCATCTCAACCACCGGAGGTTCTCCGTGTAGTTGAACTAACGCACGCCAGCTCGACTTCTCATTCCAAGCACAGCCGCGTAAAACGCATGAGGCGGCAGCTGAAAGCAGCAATCTTGCCACAGTTAAAAGAAAGTCCCGAGCTGTAAATGGACGGATGGGTCCAAGATTCTGGCCAACCACTAGCAAATTATCCCATTTATTTTCAGCAGGCAGCTGCCACGCAAAAAACCAAAACAAACCAACAAAACCCAAACCAACTAATGCATCAGTATTCAAAAACAACTGCATGTTTTTACAAATCACCAGGAACGATGCACAATCACATTATTATGTGACCCTGGTCTGACACTTTGTTTTCAGCAGCTCAGTATGCAAACCTGAACCTTGCTTTGTTTCCAGAAGACATCTGCAGAACTAGAACAGACA
Organism: Caloenas nicobarica; assembly: GCF_036013445.1. Taxonomy (NCBI): domain Eukaryota; kingdom Metazoa; phylum Chordata; class Aves; order Columbiformes; family Columbidae; genus Caloenas; species Caloenas nicobarica. Next base: position 4,717,886 of record NC_088258.1, on the reverse strand, counting down.
CTAACAACCACCATTTAATCTAGTCAGCAGTGCTGACTATCTGATCAAGACTAAACCACAAGTTTACTAGTGAGTTTCCCTTTCAAATCTTATCAGATCAAGGGATGGGAAATAAATATCTTAGATCTCTTGGGCTGAAAAAAAACAGCTAACACCAGCCATGAGAGAATGTTGAGCTTGGACTTTTCCATGGCAGGTGGCCAGCTGGAAAGCTAAGCAACTTGAATGCATTTACAACAGGCAGAACCTTGAGTATCTCAAAGAACGATGCTTCCTACTTCGTTTCTACACGAAAGCATTTGTTGCAGAGTGCCCTCACGCACCACTTTCTGTGGAAATGTCAGCTCAGACGTGTTCTAGTGAAATTTGTCTACATCTGCTGTCAAGGTGACTGTAAGTATTAGAAAAAGTCGTTTATCCCTCACAATTCATTTAAAAAAAATTTCTCATTTTGTCTCTATACAACCATGACTTTATTAGATGCAAAAAAAAAGATGGTCTGGCAAGACTCAGAAAGCTGCTCGGTATTTGAAAAATCAGGCTTCAGGTGGAAAGCAGACTGAGGTAAAATGCAAGTTAAGTCTTAGTTGCACTCAGATGTGCCATTTAACAGTTTGATGGCTATAAAACCAAGCGTGTAGGCAGTTGAGAGCAGAAAACAAGAATTCCACCTTGCTTACATTGCTCTGAAGTTTTTCACCATGCCCATTACCTCAGCACTCAGCTACACAGAACACAAGGCTTGCAAGTGTGAGGGATTCCTCAAGCCAGTTTCCATGTCTGACTTTCAAAAATATTTGCCCTGGAAACAAAAAAAATTCTCCTTTTTCAATAACAGTTTGCGACTTATTGAGACTGACCAACTTTGAACTGTGAAGTGCCCCGTTTCTGCCAGCTGTTACTGTGCCTGCTTTCCCAGTTACCTCTCCAATCAGCAGAATTTCACGATGTACACAAGCTTGCTCTGAGCAGTGACTCGACATCTCATGTTCACTCGTTTGTACCCAGATTAGTATTGCCTTCTACAAAGCCTGACCTTTGCATGCACCTGTAGATGTCCTATATCACTAGTGATCAAGTTGTCTCATGACATACGCTGAGAACATTGATTTCATTAGTTCACAGCTGTGCTTTGGGTTTCACTCGAGAAGTCACTTCCCTCCCTAGAACCTCAGCTCTCCGGCTCCAGTGCCAACGCTGCATGTTGAGTCCAGCAGATGAGAGATAGTGAACCTCGAACCACCTTTGGTGATCTGAAATAAACTTCAGTTTCTGTTCACAATCAAGTTTTCTCTGTGATCTGATTTATAGTCATTAACTCAAAACACCTTTTATCCAGCCATGACATATCGATTATCCCAAATATTCTCTCCTCTACTGAAGGCTGTTTTGGCTTGAGAAGGGGAATTTGCACTGAAACCATAGCACTATTGATACTTTAGTATGAAGATTCTAAGCAATCCAAACTTCTTTTTTTATTTCATTCCAGAATTTGTTCTCTTTCAAAATATTCAGGATTGCTTTTCCTGCATTTTTCGCTTCAGTGCATCCAACTCACATCATTGCTTCCACTTATGAAACCAAAATTGGAATGGATTTACCCAAGCTGAAAATCAAAGCTGTCCAGGTACTGATTCACCAAAGGACCAAACATCCCTGAGTGAAGACTCACAAGTTGAGATGGGGCTGGTAACCACATGAACAACAGCTGCATTAATGTGCAACTCCATCCTATTTTCATGTGCATCTACAGCCGAGTCCCTTGACACAGTCATCAATCATTATAAAGCCACTAACTTGAAGCTCAGGATTATTAGAAATGACTTACCATGGAGGTAAAGCCCTCAAGTAATCTTACAGTCTTGTATCAGTTGGAAAGCTTTATTTTTTCCAACCTCATGTGCATATGATTTACACAAATTAAGAACTATAAGCATCTGAAAACAAATCTAAAGATAAAAATAGGCTATTTGAAATAAGTGACTTAGCTTCCATCCTTAAGGCCTCATCTACACATGTAAACTAATCAAGCCACAGTGGAAACTAAAGTGGGTTTAACAAACTTGTACAAGCTGTTGAGCAGACTAGCCTATTAAAAAAATAATCCTAATTAAAGCCCTGGTCACATCCTATTGAACGGCAGAGAGGGAAACAGTCCAGCCACGTGGATGGCCATCTGAACTCCTTGTAAGCTCGAATGCATGTGCTGGACTGGGAGCGGAAGACCAGAAAAAGGATATAGAAGGTGGTTCTTTCACCTTCTGCCCACATCCAACAGCATTACTGATTCAGTACTGTAGTCTGAACAGACTGCAACTAGATTGATCAAAGTCTTAAATACACAGAATGCAGAGATGGAATTAAATGGGAAAGGGTTCCATCAATAAACCACCATTTTTTCAGTTCGAGATTTTAACGAGTTTTCCAAAGTAGAATTAAGTGAATCTCAAGGAAAGCAAGTCAAATTAAGAGGCTTTGGGGGCAGGGTGGAGAACGGACCTTCTAAGGACAAACACCAACAGTTTGTTCAGGAGTAAAGCCAAGTGAAGCACAAGTCTGCCACAGTCTGAACTGCAGGAATCTGTGTTGTATACAGAGCAGACATTTGAAAGGTGTCAATAAATTACTTCTCAGAGCAACATGTTTTCCACTTTCTCAAACAGAAAATCTTGCATGATGTTTCCAAGAAGTTTTCCTCCTCTCCCTCAAATACTAAGTCAATAATAGAGCAAAATAGGTTTACTCCACAGAACTGCTCTAGGTATAGCTGCAAACGAATGAGAAGGTGGAGCCCATGCTGCCTTCTGCCTTTGTAACAGAAAATCCTCGCAGTTTGTGCAGATTCTAAAAAAGGAGAAACAGAGTCTTGAGCTAAGCTTACTCTTCTCCTTTGAGAGGACAACAGCTCTGCTCCTTCCTTTAGTGTTCAATTATCAGCTGGTTGGTTTGTGGCAGTATGGAGCCTTTAGAGATTTTTCTGGAGCACAATCATGTTCAGATGCATCCTTAAATCATCTGATCTATGAAAACCTCCAATACTGTGGTTCTTTCCTCCCTCTGTTCACCTCCTCCCCTACACTCAATAGCTGTGAAACAGTCTTAATTTTGAACAGTATGCAAACACTCCAGATACTCTAATAACTTGGAGCATAAACATTTGAAAAACTAAACAGCATCCTTGAGGTACAGGCATCTTCTTTCATTATCAGGAAAGATTTACAGAGGAAAGGAACCATTGCTTGGATGAGGGATCGGCAAAATAAAGACACTGCCATCATTCCTTGGCTAACCGCAGGTTGCGGTGACTCGTGGTCACTTGCGATGGCAGCCACTTGCTCCTTCACCAACCCCACAGCATGTCACTACCTCAGCTGCACTTACAATCAGCCATAGGGTCGCATTCAGCCTCAGATAAGCTTCCCAATTTACAGCAGAGCTTCCAAAAACCAGTTGTGCCAAGACTAGCAAGAGCATAGCACAAAGCAGAACTCTCTAAACCACCATTTCCTATTGCTCACCGTGATTATCACAGAGCTCCAGCCCAAGTTGAGCTCTGTCCTTGCACAACATACTGAGTACACCAATCGATGTCTGAAGGCAGAGCAGGCATGTTAGGGAGACAGCAGGAGCAGGGGAAGATAACAGAAGAAAAGTAGGTTAAAGAAAGTTACAATCTTTTCAAGAAGCCACTGCAAAAGGATCAAGATTTGGATGGCTAACAAGAATACAACATGGCCAACCAAGAAAGTTATTGCTACCTATCATACCTGCATTTTCCTTCTCAGCTTCCTGTCAAGTCCTGTCTTTTGAAGAACAGGCTCATTAAACATAATTCATTGTCAGCATGACAAGTGTAAAACAACTTCAAATATCTAAGTATAAAAATCCAGGAGAAATGCCAGTAAGACTTCCTCATGAAAACACACCTAGTTTTTAATGTTTTGCTTATTTGTTCATCTGCCCTTATTACTTGTTCTCGATCCTACACAGCTTACTATAAACTAGGATATTCAGGACGGCTTGAAAGCATTCATTACCCATTATCCTATTAAATTCAGTGGCCCCTTTGAAAAATCCAAGCTGTAAACTCTGGTTTTCCTCAAGGAAACCTTTTAGAGGATTTGGAAAGCCACTGAGGTCACCCTTGCTCGCTGTCCCGATTCTAGGCAGAGAGGACAAGGTCTGGTACTGATACGAAAGAAAGCTGAATTACTACAGAGAACGTGCAAATGAGGTGCAAAAGGCTGACCTGTAAAACTGGAACTTTCTAATGTGTATCGTCAGCACCACTCTTCTGAGCACAGTGAACCATGTCAGGGAGACTTAACAAAAGCACCCACCTCTTCTTCTGGAGTGGCTTTTTTTTTCCCCATCCAATTTCCCGAGACCAGCCATAGGGTCAGAAAGCTGCTAATATAGCGCACAAGAAGCAGCAGGAGCCCTCTCTTCTTTTACACAGCTACACCAGTCCTTCTTGAAGAAGTGAACATAGCTTTAATACATCAAAAACTTCAAGAACCTGTATCATGGGAATACAAATATATGTCTCCATTTCAGCTATATCTTTGAGATTAAAGGGTTGAAACCAGCCTGACAAGTGAAGCTCTTCAAAGAGAAGCTATTTTCTCTGATAGCTTTCAGACTTCAGTGTAAACAGATAAATATTAACATACATGTCTCTGCATAATGCAGGTATTTTGTTGCAGCTAGAACAAAAATTGTCCTCGTGCTACCACACTTTTAACCTATGCATATGCTCATTCCTCAGTAAACGAGCTCTCTCCTGCTTCCACCAGATTTCAGCAGGAACTCGTTCTTAGACTCCCTCAGTCATACAAAGAGCTTTACATCTTTAAATGTACTTAACTTGCTCAGACTTCTGGAACACATTCTCATTACTGGGAATCTCTACAGAGCTACTAGTTGCCAATTTTGAAATATCTTGAATTATTGACATCTCTTAGAAACTTTCTGAAAATGAAATTAAACAGCAAAATCAAAAGCTAAAGGCTGTTCACTGGGTTGGATTTGTCTCTGCCCAGACCTTTCCTGCACACTAGGAAGGGATAAAGAGATTACTCCAGTGGTTTTTAGCTGCAGTTGGGTACTGGCTCAGACAGCCTGAACTGAAAGTTTCCTTCCTTGTTTCTCACAGCATGTGCCAGCATTTCTTGATGGGAATGCAAAGATTAATTACAGCTGTACTTGCTCTGAACAAATCCTTATATTCAATACAGTCCTGCAAGATTTAGAGTAGTGCTAATTAGGGCTTAGAACAACAATTCTGTAAAGACAGGCACACTGAGTATTTTTTCTAATTATTTTATGCATAATAAAATTAAAGCTTCTTTCCAGAAGCAGGGTGGCATTTATTCTGAAGAGTTGGGAGCCAAAAGGACTTTTCCAGTCTAAGAACATTAGATTTTGTGTTTCAGTGCTATTGCTGAAGGTAAGACACCAAACTATAACCACTACCACACACACACACACAGAGGCAAGGATGAGTACAGTATTTATTCAGCAAATCTTGCGGGACACCCAGACATTTCTCCAATGGGATCAATGACTAAGAGGTAAAGACAAAAAAAATTCGTTCTTAATAAAATACACATGAGTGAAAAACCTTTCAACCAGGAAAATGGCCATCATTAGGCAATATGCAAATTCTCATAATTAATTTTCAACACGGGAGCTGCATCTACGAAGTTGTTTCTCTCATTCACCTTAACCACACTAAAAATATAGTCAAGATTTACCGGCATCCAAGGGCCAAGAGCAAAAACTCCTACAGGCAGCCTTACAGAGCACCATAAAAATCCAAGGCTTTTTAATCTACCTCCAAGAACCTAAAATTTAAAAAGCAGGACCACACAAAGTCTGAATTTCAACCTTTCGGTACCCACAGACAGCAGGGCATTAATCAATTGTGTTAATACACCGCACATTTTACAGCCTTTAGACATGATTTTTCCGTAAGTTTTTAATCTTTACATAGAAAAAAAAAAAAAAAGGAAAAATTGTAGAGTGCCGGGAATTCACTAACAGAGCACTCGAAGAGCCAGTAGCGCAGCTCTTTTGATTCAGCATCCATCTCAGTTCCCATATGGTAGGCATATCAATTTCTTGTTATCCACTTATTTATTATGTATGATCTGCTCATTACTTTCCAACTTATCCTCCCAATTCCATGCCGGCTACATTTCATCCAGCTGTTGCATTTTGTCATAACCTAAGGCCAGGAGCAATTCATGGCAGGAATCCTTTTATTTTTCCACAGAGCACTTAGTACAGAGGGCTTTAATGCTTGGTTGAGACTTCAGGTAGGTACTGTAACGAACGGCTATTCTCTAATACTTTTCCATTTGCGGTGTTTTGAAAAGGTTGTAATTCACGACCTTTCTGGTTCTTGTTATTTCTTTCCAATAGCAGGAAGTATTTAAGAACAGCTAATAAGTGTTTTACCCATCACACAGCATTCTATAGATGGTTCTGCTTGAGAGAACGGCTTCTATCATTGAGAAAAGATATTGCACAAGTGGATTTTGCTAGAAATCAAAACGATTTACAGTGTAAAATGGCAATGTGTCATTGCAATGTAAAGTTATTTATGACCTTTGATTCTCTAAATGGTTTCATATCCAGCATACTTTAAATCCAAGTTCTTCTCACCTCTGGCTCAGTGGCACTTAAAGCAAAATTGAGATTATCAAGAGAAGCATTCCTTGGTGTAGGTGACAGACAACGTGCTATGAAGGCATCGGCAGCTCTGCCTCCTGCTCCAGCTTAGTCCCGAATTTGAGTCTTGGTGACTGCCAAGACACACTCGCGCTGGCACAGCCAAACGTCAGACTGCTCGAGCAGCTCTGCTGGTGGCAGCAGGCCCATTAACATATCTCATTTGAGCATTTATTTTTAGAATACTGCAAATATAATAGGAGACTGAGCATTTAACTTCTGCAGATGAAAACTGACAAGCTATACAGCACTAGCCAATATCCACAGAATTTTGTGCAAAGGTTTCCAGCTGCTTTTTGCTTTATGTTACCTCTCAATTTTTAATAAAATCCAAACTATAACTCACTAACTCTCACCTCCTTCAACAAAATGCCACTTTTGTTTAAGAGGTCTTACTTGAGACTTTGATCTGAAAAAATTTTTCCTATTTGGTCTGAGAGACAGGATTAGAAGCCAGGGACTCCAACTGCTAATCCTTCCTACTTCAGACCAGCCACGATGCTTTGCAGTATTACACTTACACAAGCAATTCACTTCTTTTGCTGTACAAAGATGAGTCAAACTCTGTAACTTGACCATAAACTTTTGAGGTCTTGGGATTAGGGGACAGAACTTGAACTGAGTGTAACAGCTAATTCAAAACAGGCCTATTTACCATCCACAGCTTCATAATGAACTTTAAAAAAAAATTCATATAACATTGTTAGACAGATGTACTTGACTTTCAGCACTAACACTACGTAATTACAAAATTTCAAGGCTCAGCAATAGCAAACATGAGTTTCTGGTTTGTAGCACTAGTGTTAATCCATTGTTTTTTTAAAAAAAAAAAATTCTGGGTCAGAGTACTATGTCCCATCCAGATCTAGAAAACTTAAAAAAAAAATTTAAAGTCTACATAACTTCCCCAGCAAGAACTTATTCTCACATGAGTTCTGCAAACTAAGGATACCCAAGCAAAGCTCAAAAGTAATTTGGCAAAGAGTTGCCACCTAGTCGCAGTTATGTGCATTAAATGGTAACAAGATTTCCCATGCTGGCCCTTTGAACAGTGAGGCTATTTCCTTTGTACATCTCACCAGCATTGGTCAAGCCCCAATGGATTTCACAGATGAAATATGAGAGTTTCACGCCTCTGGAAAAAAAAAAATCCTCCTTACAGAATATGCAATGTTCATAGTCTCTTGTGCAAGCTTATATTCAAACAGTAGTTTGCAAAAAGCTCATTTTTGTGTTATGGGCAAGTGTGTAAGCTGGAGTTGCTGTGATGCTCGGTATTTCCTCAGGAGGAAGCGCATTAGCAAGTGCATTCTGCCGATACCAGGCACAAGAACTCCTGGCTTTCAGTGCCATGGCATTTATGCTGGAAGAAGAGCAAAATGCTCAAACATGCTTTTAAGGCTAAATCTACTCTGCCTTTGCATCTTAAAGACAAATTATCAGTGGAAACATTTTACTTCAGAATTCAAGAAATCTCTACGAATTCTGATGAAAGAGACCCCAGCGCTGTGTATTTCATTTAACATTCCACTTCCAAAGTCACACACTCCTCCCGTCAAGTCCATACTCTGCTTCCCAGCCTCTCAAATCACAATTCACAAGGTAGTGCCGGTCAAATGCTGCCACATAAGCTCCACATGCGACAGCAGCTGGTATATTGTCTAACTCCTGATCATCCTACATTACTGCCATACCTAGTACTTCTGTACCGAAATAAAGACATTTAAGCAACATTGTGTCCACTCTAAATCAAGAATTGGTGCCAATGATTAGTGCTTCACCTCCACAGCGCTGAAAACACACAGCTGCATAAAGAGGATGCAGTAACAAAGCCATAGTAACGCAAGGAGCAGGCTGTACACTACACAACATTTCCAGCACACTATCTGCTCTGGCAGGCATAATTTAACCACTTCAATTTATTTCAAGTGTCTGCTTAGAGGAAAAAAAAAAAAAAACACCACATAGTTAACTCATAGGGGAGCGACTCGTGTCCTGTTACAAATATCTCCAAAACCTCCATACCCCAAACACCCAGAGAACAGTGAATCGATATAAAAGAAAGAGTCTTTAAAACATTTTCCAGAGTCTTCCCACATCCAAGGTTTCAGAGGCTCTTAGTATTTGAAGTATTACTGGAAGTGTTCCATATAATTCCCTGTGCACAGATCTAAAAATAGCTCTGGACGCAGTAGTAAGTTTTTGTCTATATTTGCAAGCTCCTTACTTTCCTCTCAGGAACCACTACTCCCATTAATGCTGACACTTCTTTTTTGAAGGAGCTATTAAAACATTAGAAATCCAACAGTGCAATGAATATCAATAATAATACGTCAATAATGATGAATCGTTAATATATTCTGTATATTAAGAATAACTGCATTTAAACAGATGCCTTTTGCAGCCTCCTTGGCTGGTCATGCTCTCTTCTGTATGAAGAGGAGCTGGTATCTCTAAGCACAAGTCAGAAGCCACTCTGGCTGCATGTGACTAACTCAGCACAGATGCCTCAACTGCAAATAGGCTTTGGAGTTCAGAGTAAACAGCCCCATCAATCCTGGAGAGATGAGAATACGACTTGTACCACAGGAGAAGTTCAGGAGCTCTTGAAATACATAGTTACAGGCTGGAAAGACTTGGTATTTTGAAGGGAAGCAGTAAGAATACTACAAACAAATCTACTGCTTTGACTAAGAGTACTTAGTAAGGAGACTTAAAAACAAACAAACAAAAACATTGTGCACATTTAAAAAAACCTGATGAAACAATGTCAATTCTGCTTTAAGAATTGATGAAGCCAGATGATGGCCTTTGCAGATCCGCTCCTTGTCATTAGTGCACAATATTTATCCGTTCTGACCATGACAAAAAGTATCAGTTTCTTGCCTGATGAGCCTTATTTGTCCCATCCTTACCCACAACAACATGAAGCATCCCAAGTTGCAAGAAGTCAAAGTAGTAGTTACCCTTGCTTCAGATTTTGTTCGTTCTGGACAGATTAAACCAGAAGTGAACGGTTTCTAACATTCTCCCAGTAAAGACCCGGGAGAAAACAACCACCACCCACAAACAAAACCAAACCAAAAAATACAAACAAAAACCACCAAAACCAACCCCCAACAAAACAGAAACCACCCGACCAAAGCAACTCCTACCTTGGCCTCAGTCTCAATGGTTTATGACATAAAAGGAAACATCATTTACGGGTGCAAAAAAGCTTGCAGATACACGCACCTGAACTCCCAAATATACCAAAATACTTGTTACTAGGCTCAAATTGGAGAAGCTTCCATCTTTGCAGCTAAACCCTAATTGAAGTCCCAAGGTCCCTTCTCCAAGGAAGCCGAAATAGAATTTGTCTCCACCTGCTGGCAATGAAGAATTAACATCCAGTTGCCCAAATTACCACCGGCAACCTCAAAAGAACAAATGTTACAGGATGCTGAGACATTTGATAAATGTATTCCTTTCTAACATACAGACAGAAAATGGGGTAGGATAATGAGGGCAAGGGAGAAGAGAGAAGAATCACATCCTGATTACAAAGGAATTCCTATTCTAGTTGTTAAAAAAACGAGGACAGAGACATGACAATGTAACCAAACATACAATGAAGCTTTTGTCCCCAAACTACTTGGCTTGCATACAAGGAACAGAGGAACTTGGGTCGGTGGGGACAGGCTGGGGCGGGGGAAAGCGAGAGGCTGATGTCTGTGAAAAGAAATTTCAATTGGTTAGTCTGCTTTAAGAAAGACGGTGAAGAAAAAAAAAAAAAGAAAAAAAAGCACCCTGCCACTGCAGAATCCGCCCACTCACTTCTGAAATGCTCTAAGACCCAGACAGGGATCTACAGCCAGCACTTCCAGGCACTGAATATGAAGCAGAAAACACTCAAATGCCCAGAGGCGGCTTCTGTGGTCCCAAAGAAGCAGCTTTCAGACTGTCCAGGGTTCTGGTCAGAGCCATTTTCTTTCAACAAGTTTGCTATGCCCAGGCAGTCAGTAAGCTCAGCATTACAGACCAGAGGAAGCCACCTGTATGCTGCAATTTTCAGCTCTAGTTAGCAAACTAACATGTTTTACTTTTTATTTTTAAACAAAGTCACATAACTTCCTGGAGAAACACGGAGTTCAAAAGTAGACCAATAGAATCCTGAGACTTAGAAGCCAAAATAGTAACAATAATTTTAAAAAGCTGGTGTTCAGTTAACTGTAAGACCAGAGTGAAGAAAATGCAAGTGCTGAGCAAGGTCGTAATTTCAAACATCGTCCAGAACCACTCAGAAAGATCATAGTAACGTAAAGCTTCAAATTTTGGTGGTGATTTTAACACGACTATAAAGATAATAAATTCAGTTCAGACCAAATACATTCCATTTAATAGCTCACTTATACTAAATAAGAAAGGGAGTGCTGATGCAGAGTTTTTCTTTAGCCTTAGTTAAAATCAGTTCAGAAAAGATTTGTTTTCTCAGAGTCCACTATATCCGGCTTCTATTTATTTACATGAGTCTATATCCAGCAAGGGTTTAAAATAAACGAAGGTATGGGTTTATACACATCATAGGCAAGTTTAAATAAGGCATCTCCTTAAACCACCTGCTTTCTTTGAAAATTTATGCAGGTTTGGGGGTGGTTTTTTGTCAGTTTGTTTAAAAAAAAAAAAATTGTACCGCTGCTAATCTCTGTATACTCAGGGAATCAGATTTCTGAACCTAGAAGCAAGTTACTAAGGTCTTAGTAATTTATTTAGTGATCAATCCAGAAGTAGCATCTGTATCCTTGAGAACAATCTATTACATTTTAAGAAAATGACGCAAAGTGCTTTTTATTTACAATTGAGATACTTTATAATCTCCTGGTGATGCAGCCTGCACAGTAAAATAATAGCATGCAGGATTTTCGAGCTGGCAGTGCCACAGATGCCTGCAGCAGGATGACACACCATTTCTGTAGCACACTGTATCGTTGCACTATTGACAAGATCCCAGTACTGGTGCCTGCAGCGGTTCCGGTTGCCCCAGTAACATTAAACAGGTTATATGAACGCCATCCAAAAAGATGCATGATAGAACCATACCATGACATGGAAGATGACAGCTTATTAAATGATCGCTTGCATGCCTGTACGCTTGGGTTTTGTGGGGCTCTTTTATTTTTTGGTATTTCCTGTTTAATCCTGCTCTCAAAACCAGAGAATGCAGAGGTAGGCCTACTACTCTTGGAATGCTATTTATTCAACAAACTGGACTTGTTTTTTCCAGTTTGATGCAATTTTATTGCTAATCAGTACAGGAATGAACCTCCCACGTGATCCCAACCTGAATCTCCCCCTAAAAACAAAACCCATTCTTGATCATAGCATTTCCCAGAGGAAAAAAAAAAATCATAACAGGCTGCTGATGCAATTATTGCTTATTATACTGGATTCTCTTAGTAGTTGTCTCATGTTAAATTCAAGCTCCCTGTGGCACGAACCATTCTTCTGTTCCACATTTGAACAATACTTAAAACAGCAAAGTCTTAGTCTGTGTCTACAGACACTACAAATTACGGAACAATTAATCTTCTTCCCTCCCCCAAACATCCTCCCCCCATCCCCAATGCTGTAACATGGAAATTGTTCCATTTTTAGCCTAAGGAAATTAGGATTATACAATCATCCTGTGACAATTTTACCTAGTCATTTTATTTAGTTTTTAGCCATTTACCAGTCTCAAGATACTCCAGAGGTAAACTTCAAAAATATAAGACTCAAATAGGCATCTTATTAGTGGAGACAGATGAGTACCTAAGGACTGCAACATGAGTTTATCTACACTATTAGACAACAGAGAACCCAGGCAGAGGAGCAGCACGAGGAAACAAACTATGAGAATTTCACTGCTGAATTTCTCTAGTTTTTCTATAGATATATCAAGTTCCATTGTAAGAGTCTAAGGGAGACTATACAAAGCCATGTTTCTAACAGCTACTTAATTCCTCTAATTGATAACATTGATAAATTTGAAATTCTTCATGCCTGGAAATGTTAACTGTCTTTTTTTTTTTTTTTTTTTTTTAAGAAAAGCTGAGTGAAATCTGGGGACAGAACATCCAAAACAAAGAATTCTACCTGTAGATTAAAGCATAATTAATGTAAAAGTCATAAAGATACTTTTATTAGATATCATCCCATACCATCTTCCAAGAACCAGTAACAGTGGCGCTAAGTTGCATGGATCAGTACAGTATTTCACTGAAGAGAGAAGAGAAAGAAAGAAAGAAAAAAAGCATCTCCATCTTGTACATAGCAAGAAAAAGGAGTGGATTATGAACAGCTGTCAGAAACATATTCCATACCAGAAGTGCAGCTATTTTGGCACAAGAGCATGAAAACCTAGTAACAAGAAAGCAAGGAAGATAGCACATTTTTAAGCTCACTGTCATCTTTCGGGTTCTTATCCAAGTTTCACTTGCAGACGTCAGGATGAAAAGAAACAGTCAAATAGCAGCAGCCGGAATGGGTGTTGCATTCACTTGAAAAGATCTGCATGCAGGAATAGTTTGCCAGTATCAATATAGTGCAAGCTGGCAGGACTGGAAAATTACAAATTAAGTGTGCCTTCATCAGTGACCCACTATGAACAGACCTACTGAGCTGCTGAAATATTTTTAGTGCAACCAATTCCTGCCTTTTTTGGTTCCTCTTGCTCTTCCAGTTTATCCAGTCGTGCACTTTTCCACTCCCTCTTACTGCCATGTAGTTTTTCAAGTTTGGCTCCAATTACCACTTGTTTTTGCTGCTGAAGTGCTCAGATTTACACTATTACTACAAACAGCTCATACGGTGGCTAAATCTTGCACGTAGCAAGCAATCTTTCAACTGAGAGATTTACGCAGCAGGGAAATGTTTTCCTCCCCCCCGTGCAGATGGACGTACTCACCAGCTGATACTCGCTCCGGCGGCTGAAAGCTTCCTTGATTCCCGAATCTCTCCACAGCGCGCCCAGTGCAGGTACGTACAGCTGGAAGGTGGCAGGTTCCACAGGCATCCCAGCTTTGTTTTCAAAAGCCATCAAAAACATTCCATGCTTCTCGTTCTCCGTGTACTGCCAAGGGATCCCCAGTTTGTCCCGTGCATCAACCAGAACCCTGCAGCCCTAAAGAATGATTCAGATAAGAAAGTCAGTGATAAGAAGATTAAAGTGTAAAAGAAGAACTCAGAGGTACTTGAAGCATTTTCTTTTTGACACTCTTCTGGTGAGACTGAACTCAGGAGAGAATCATAAACATTGTTTATTGCAACATTGCCAACACAAATACTATAGAGTTTGCTTATGTAAGCAACTTAGCCACAATATACTTCTCCAGGTGGAAAGAAGTACTAGCACCAACAGCTAGTTGCAACAAGCAATACTACCAACAGATAAAAATAATAAACAGCAAACTTGTAAGAAAAGTGGGAAGTAATGTATGATCCGCATAGCTGTAGTTTTAAAAGTAATACTGTGCCTGAAACTGTATTCTTCTTTTTCTTTGCATTTGGGTTTTAGATATCAAAAAAATATACTAGCTTTCTCAAGCATTGGATCAGAAGAACATTAAAAAATATTGTTGAAAGAACATTTGTTATATTCTGGCGAAGCGAAGTATACTGCACATCCAAAATTGAGGACACTTTGTAACCTCCAGTGCTGTATGCATCCACCAACTAGTTAAACATAGGTAAAAAAGACAGCAGTGGCAATAGCAAACTAGCAATACCCAAAAAGCACGTTGCTGTAAAGCACAATTTTGATGTAATCTACTTGGAGGCTACAAAACACAGCACAATGTAAGAAAACGCAGCTATCCAGCCTTATAGACTTTTCAAAAATTTGCTGTAAATGAGTGTTTTCTGTTGAGACAATCATCCAAACGGTGAGCTCCAGCAGGAAAGCCCAGCAGCAAGAGGACTGAAGACATCACACAGATTTCAAGGAAGTGGGCTCAGTAAAGCAGGTGCGATTTTCCGTCAGCATCAGCTCACTTTTTGAACTTGCGACACGTCTGCTAAGAAGTCATGAAAGGTAAGTTTTGATACTCTAATTCTGGGAAAAAAAAATCTGGAAGGAAATTGATCTCGTTCTCAAGTTTAACTCAGGATTACCGAGACTGCTTAATTTTACATTTTGCTATTTTTATGGAAACTTAATTTTATTTTCATGGCAACAAGCCAAACACATGAGGTTAAGTAACTTCGAAACCTCAGTCTTGAATCTAACTACACCTATACTAAATAGCTTCAGGTGGCCAACAGTTATTTCTCAATAGTGAGCATCATTTTAATAATGGATAGATCTCTTAATGGTGGCTTAGCATCTCAAATACCACCTAATTCACAAATGAAATCTCTGGGTTATATTAAACTACTTATTCTGTTGATCTTTTGGTTTTACAGTTTATTAAAATCAATTTTTAAAAAAAGGAGTTCTGTTGCCACAGCTATTCACATGAACCACCACATTATTGGATGGATTTTTTTTCATACATTAAGCTATCGAGAATGCATGTATGTTTTCTTAGCACTTGAACCTTTCACCTCCCTAGTCCTTTAACAGCACCACACAAGAAGAACAGTAACTTTACCAATGGAAATTAAGATTGGAGAGGGAAGTGAGAAGCACCTTCGTGTGTCAGAATAGGAACTCAAAGCAAAGCATTGCCATTGTCACTATGCAACTGTGTTCCTGAAGTGCAGTTTCCCCAAAATGTAAATATTTACGAGACTCCAGTGATAGTTACTTTCTTTTTATAATGTAGAAACTACATCTCCACAATACCATGAGAAGACTAAAACTGAATATATTTACAAACTGCTGCTTTAAATGCCAGACATAACTAATTAGTAACTCTGCCATACAGACCAAAAGCTGTCTCTCATGAGCTGGTTACAGAGTTTTATCCTTTTATTAACAGAAGCCTTTAGATCTGCTTTATTTGAATGGTGTTAACAAATGTAAGCATGAGGAAAAGGAACAGAAGGTTCTCTCTCTGAATTGCAGATGCCTGCACTATGTAGACACTTGCAAACCCATCACTTGCACAGAACATCCCAGCTGCGATTCAAAGGCAGCGTCAGCTCCCCCTGCTCCTAGTTGAGAACCTGCTTTTTTCCAAAGCATCATAACGGAGGCTGGACACCACTGTTTCTAGGTATTTAAAGCCAGACTTGTTTCTGTTCAGTGAGAAGCAGCGTTTATGAAAAGAAATGGTTAATCTGTGCTCCCAGCCCACACAGCCAGCTCTGACCTTTCACCTGCTTCAGCTCCAGCTCTGCAACCATCTCAGCTCCAGCTTTTCTATCTCACAGCTCTGGGGCTGGTTTAACCCTTACGCATCTCACAGCTACTGTGGTCTTCAGAGCAGCTGTGGGATGAAGAAGCACCAGGACCTCGGTCTGGGTGCATTTCCCTCACTGTCGCTCTGCCTTTCCCTGCTCCCACTGGAGACACGAAGGATCTCGAGAGACTGTTGCTAAGGAAAGTTTCATCCTTTGTTTTGAGAAAACCACAGAATAGAGTTTCAATCAAGGGCATAGAGGCTGCTGCAGTCCAAGAACAGTCACTTATGTGCTGGCTGCTGCTCCTTGGAAATGCAGGTTTGAATCTCCTGGGGAAAGAGAGGGGACAGAACCGAGACATCAGAGACCCCGTGTGAGTGCATTAACTACCATGAGGTCACCCATGGGGATCGTGTAGCATCAATACCTTCCTCCAACTGTTTTAGAGAGAGAAACGGTTGCCACCAAAGCAGATACAGCATCCCAACCAGGACAAAGTGTCAGATTCAGATGTAGAGACATCAGCATTAGCACTGACAAAAAAGACATGTATAGGCACACATAGTTCAATTTTAAACACTGAAAGAGGAATATAAAAAATAGGAAATGGGTTAGCAGCAATGCTGTCCTATGCATATCCACAGGAACAGCACCTCTCAAAATCAGAAGTTTTAGAACCCACTGGCTTTGAGCTATACACCTAAAACACATCAGGAGTAAAAGCTTTACATAATGAGTAAAATAGCCAATGTTTCTTCCCCTTAGCTCTCAGCAGTTAAAAGTACTTGTGACTCAGCAAGATCCACAGTGACGTGAATCTAAACTTAACATTTCTTCATCTTCACAAAACAGTTCTATAAATGCTACAAGCAGATGTCAGAAAGATGAGGAAAACCAGAAAAAAAATTGCCAAATTTAGATCCCATGTATTGCTATTCTCGCATTTCAGAGTTACCGGTAACACTATTTATTTTCGGTCACAATGAGCGTTTGATAATCCTTGTCCCATTAATCTGCAGTACAAGTTACCACAGGAAAGGTCTCCTCTTTCTGGAAACACAAACAGAACACTTTCCATAGCTCTTTCCTCCAAAAAGACCATCATGGGAGATGGCCAGAGAGTCACTTCTATGTGTAGGTAAAACTGCTTGAAAGTTTATATGTACTGTTGATGCCCAGAGGTAACGATTTCATTTAGAAGATTAAATTCATAGAATTTCCACTTATTATAGAATGAACAGAATAGTTGAGTATATTTAATAATAAAGTATATTTATCAAAACTGAACTTGGACTCAGATAAGACAAATAACAAAAAACCCCCTAAAAAGTCTTATTACATGTACGACGTTCCCTCCCGAGCTCTAACAACGAAGGTAACACCAGACTATGTTCATTGCAGTGCTTATTGCACAGAAAACCTTCCCAACACTGCCATGATAGTTCTGATTTTCTTTGACTACAGAAAAATGTCAACCCACTCTTTCATTCAGAAGACTGAATACTGTTTGCTACAATTCCCTTTTCAAATTTAGAATATGGAAAAAAAATTGTGGCAATAACTTTTGATATTAAATAAACTTCTGCACAGTTCAACTGATCTAAAGCTTTTGTGCTGCAGTCAAAGCAGGACACAGAATAAACACAGGTGGAAAGAACTAAAATTCACAGATAAGGATAGTGTCAAGTATCAGAAAATGGCAAAAAAAGCAGCATACTGGAAGCACCAGTTAGGGAGGAAAAATAGGACATGCTCTGTTTCATTTCTTCCCAAATAGTTTTTAACATGTTCAAGTCACTGTATAAATCCCTGGCATGGAGACGGGGTAGAACCAGAAAAGGTGCAATGACGGTGTGACACATGATCCAATTCAGAGTGTCCTATACAGAAGGACGCAATAAACAGACAGAAATCCACAGCTTTGAAAAAAAAGACATCCAAGGCACGATATATCAGAAATCTACAGAAATTATGAACTGCTTACAAGATAGGAAAAAGATTATACTTTCCCCGCCCCTTGCTAGACAAGCAGTAGTGGTTCAGCAATACAGTTATTGAACAGAAGGTGAAACTAAAAGAAGAGTTTTTCCTGTACAACCCCCAGTAGGGCAAACTCATTTACGTAGGATGCTGGCCAAAAGTATAAATGGACTCAAAAAGCAGTCAAGACAAATTGATGGAAGAAAAGTCCAAAAAGGACTATTCGATTACATTCCAGATGCAACTCCTGGCTCAAGAACTTTCCAAAACCAAGGGCTGCCAATAACTGGAGGAGTATACCGAAGTATCATATTGCCTGTTCCTGTACCCATTTTTTGGCTGATTTTTTTCATGTCAGAGACAAAGCACCAGATCCTTGGCCTGACAGAGCACAGCTGTTCGGCACTAAGCAGAATGTTTGCTACTCACCAGCAGCATGAAGCTTTCATGAGCATTTGCACAGATGCTCATCATTAGGACCGGCTTATATTTTTTTTCTCCTTTACTTTTGAAAGTGTTCTAGCTCTGCAAAAAATCAGGTTGTCTTGTATTTTTAATTAATTTATTTATTTATTTTGTGGGAATTATTAGAAAGGTTATTGCCAGCTATGTCACTTGAAGGCAATGATGCTTGCCAACACATGAGAAGAAGCGTCACAGTATTTAAAGGGGAGCTTGATTTAAGAATATCTACACCGATAGCTCACAGCATTCACGTTATAAATTATTAAGTACTTGAAGGATTTGTTATCTTTAAAAATCTCATATTTTTTTGTCAGGTGGACCAAAACAGAGGCTGAGTGAACATACCATAGACCCTTGTGCCAGTGGAACAGCACGAAGTGAAGCAGCTTTACGAAGGCAGGTACAGCTGGAGCAGCAGTTTTAACTGTACCAAAAAACCACAACAGCTCCATGATCACTGATGCCAATACAAGAGAGAGAAAGCTGAATCACACAGCCATAGATGGGACTGGACTTTTCAGCGGCAATGCTCTTATTGGCAAGTAAAGTAAGATGATAAAATGTAACCTACATGTATTTTTAGAAAATCTATCTTAACCTTCTAAAAAAAGACATTTTCAAATACAATTTTTAAAAGTAAAGTTGTCAGTGTTTGCAAATATAGTCACGTGCACTTTTTTTAAATTGCCATCTGGAATACCAGGAAGAAGGTGACCTACTACTAGCAAAGTAAGAGCAAGACAATCAGATTTTTACAGCACGCTATCGTAAAAACATTAACAGTGTTTTTATTTGATCTATGTCCTTGGAATGTTACAGCCAAGGTCCCAATGTCATTAAGGATGAGGTTTCATATTACAGACCAATCAGTCTAACAACTGATTACCATCAAAAGGGGCATCTTTCCTGGCAGTGAAGTTCCACCCTCTCCTGTCTGATGGGTTTGTCATTTGTCTGACCCCACAAGCCAATCCAGTGAGCAACCACCACCAAAACCAAACTCATTTATATAAAAAGTGGCTTCCACTGCCTATATTAGTTTGCTGTGAGACAGACACAAGGGTAGGGGTGGGAGCAGCACCAGCTAGCCCAGTTAGACAACAAAAAAGCTCAACAGCTCTGCACATATTTTCACCATTCACATACTCCAGTACCACCCAGGTGAGAGCAAGGTAAACAGCAAAGATGACCTACCTTCCAGCCCAACATACAAATAAAAACCAGGAACAAAGGGGAAGTGTCATTTACCTAGTCCACAGGAACACAAACATTAAGAAACATTTGGATTAGCCACTGAACCTCTGAATTGGGAGCAGCAGTCGTGTCTGCTTGTCTGGAAACTCTGAAAAGAGTCCTTGTCTTTGACTGAATCCAGCAAAAATGACGATAAATGCAGCAGAAGAAAAATACTCTCCCTGCAAGTTTTACTTGCAACTAGGCACAAAGTAGAGAGATGATGACCTCAGAGGTGACGACTGGTGCAGGACCTGAGAAAAAGTTCCCAGTTGGTTCTTTCGGAACTACATTACTGGGTTTCTCCTTTTCCCGAGACCATCGCACTAATATCTAGTTCGTAATTAGTTCACGCTTTCAATGGAGCGGAAGCAGCATCTGCAGTTCCAAAAGTATCCCCGTCAGCTTTTGCAAGACCCCACGGCGCTGCCCTCAAACATACTGCCACGGTACCCAGCAGATGTGCTAGACTGAAGGGAAAGGCCTTCAATGCTCGGATAAAACCAGTTCTTCACCCCCATGAAGGTGAAAAAAGACCCAGGCAAGTGAAGGAAACTCATTTGGAAGCTCTACAGCCTCCAATTCCTTCTAGATTTCTCTCTTGTTATAATTCATATTGAACTTACTTTTTCAAACAATGTGTATGAGTTTGCCATCACTCCAAAGTTTTCTTGTAAACACTCTTAGTAGCACAATTTGCTAATTTCTTTGCCAATACTGTTTCCAAGTTAACTATAAAAATATATGTATACTCAACTAACTGAATATAATGTAAGCTCCCAAATTTAGTCACTCAAGTGACTAAACTTTAGTCTGGAAAACATCAAAGTATGTGTCTACAGTCTCCAGGGACTAAGTCATGTTCTGCAATACTAATGACTACATCACAAGAGCATTGTAAGCTCTATTTTGGAACAAAAATGAATATTTATCATTTATTTTTGACCACTACTTCTCTTCCACTACCCACCCTGATGAAGACAGATTGCTCTATCACAGCCCAACCAAGAGACACCTGATATGCAAAGAGACCACCAGAGGTGACAGAATTTATATTTAAGACAGAAAATACATCAACTGGTAGTTAGTAAGAGCTTCATTGATTAAATGAACCTGCAAAAGAAAGACCAACAAGACTCATTTTTATTAATTTTCCACATAATTTTGTGAATATTATTTTTCCTTTTAAATTAACCACTAAACAGTAAAAGCACAAAGCAAAGATAATCAGATTTAAATATCAGTTCTATCGTGGAACTTTAGCACTCGTGTGTTAAATTTAATGGAAAAGCTTCTAATTAGCCACAGTTCCTACAGAGTATTCTCCTTATCATTCCTTTCAAAAGAAGCTGTCCCAGTGGGAATGAGATTGACACTGGCCTGCAACAAACTACTCAAGTACAGCAAGATCTCAACTTGGGAAAAACATACTGGGTGTCACTATCATCGCCTCCTAACAGGTTAGCAAATTCATTTGCATGTAAACCCAAGTAAATGTGTCAATTCAAAGAGTAACTAGAGTTCATATAACAGAAAGGTTTATTCCCCCTGCCCTTCTAGGCTATTAGAAGAAATATGTTTGCATTATAAATGACTAAGCAATTGGGGCACTTAAACAGCATCTCCCAACTAAATTGAGGAATATTTTTCCCATTTCCCAGAGTTTGTATCTGTACCAGACTGAAATCTGCAAGTTGCAAGTGAGTGTTCTTGTTCTGTTTTTCAATGACAACTACACAACTACCTTATAGTCAGAGACCATAAAAAAAACATAAGCCCATTCAAGGTATACAGAGTACATGCAACAATAAAGCAGAAGCAGGCTAGGTTTAGTATTGGTTGCAGAAGTCCAAAGTTCTTCTTAAAATGGACTTCAGCACAGGCTACTCATTCTGCACACTTTACTGTCACTCATATTCAAGCTGTTGAGGAGAAATGTTCTCGGGTATGCCCACCTGTATTGCAACTGCTCTCAAAAGTCCTAAAGATATATCCTCAGGGTGTTTTCATGCTCAAAATCTTCGGTTGTTGTCTCCCCACTCAGAGACAGAAATGAAGTTACACACCATTTCCTGAGCAGTTCCTTCCGTCACAATTCCAGGCTTTTCAATTCCTTAGTCAATCATCACAATTCAGGCCACAGACAACAAAACTACACTCATGGATGTACTGAAACCTTGAGCTGGCTTTTTCATTTTCAATATGGAAACTAACATTACAAAAAAACAACAGATTATACTTCAGGCTTTTAAAAGCTGAATTTTTTCTCCCTTCAGATTGAAATCTCCCAAACAAGCTGGCGCAAGTACCACTCCAGTGCTTGTAGATTACTTTAACTATTTTCCATGCAGCTAAACCAGGTTTTTTTTCAAACAGCATGATATTCTCATACTTGAAAGAAACAAAAAAAACATTTAGACAAGGAACCTCAGAGCCATGATTCATTAACTGTTATCAAAGCAAGGGAGTAGAGTAGCAAGGCCGACCCGTCTGTTTTGGAAGGTATCAAAAGATCACTCCTTCGGCTGCAGTTGGAAGGCATCAAAACACCCATGTAACGCTACTAGCCATTTCTTAGATTTGCAACTTAAGATACTCATACGTTTCCCAGATTACTCTGTATATCCAAGAGTCACCTTAAAATTCAGGCTGCAGCAGCTGGCCCTGTCCTCTCCGCTTTCCTTTTTCACGTGGGTGTGCTGAAGTCCTGAAGCCTGTGTACTCATCCCAGAACATTAACACTGCTGCTTTTCACTTCAATCATCAAAAAGTTCCAGAAAGTTACTTTGAAAACTTAGCCTCGATTAACAAGCAAAACCCTAGTTAACCGATGACTATTTACCTAAAACCAAAGCAAAACTAATGTATTTGAAGACCATCCCACAAATGCCAGAAAAAGCTAGCAAGGCCCTGAGCCATCACCTGTACTAAATGGAAAAGTAAATTCTGTATCATAGATTTATTTCATTTCAGCATTTTGTTTCTAACTAGGGTTTCCCAAAGTGGGGGATGAGAAACAGAACAGGATAAGGAAAAAACTCAGCAATAAGAAGATATCAGAAAAGCAAGAAGCTGAAAACTCAAAGTGGAAGCTGACACTAATGTCAAACCATACTTAGCACCGTTATTTTCGAAGAGGTTTCAGGTTCTGCTCTCTGAATCAGTTCCTTCATTCTTTGTACGCTGTACAGACTCCCTAAATACTACTGCAATAAGCACTTTAGAATTATTAAGTGCTATTGAGAGACTAGTAACCCTCCTCCTTCAGAAAGAAGTTTAGTCATGGTTGGAGAACGAAAATTGACCATTTAATCCCAGAGATTTACACTGCATTTCTAACTCAGATCTCAGTGCTATACAAGCTTAACAGAACCATTGTTTGACCATGCCAAGAACTGTGTGGAAAAAGGGGCTAAGGTTGCTGCAGCTGTACTTCATAACATCAAACAGATTTATGCGCTATTCAACAGGATCATTTTCATTTCACAATGTACATGTATTATAAAAATTCGTCTTATATCCTTTCTTGTAAGTTAGATACATGGTGATCTCTGCTCCATCTAGTCTTAATGGCTGATCATTCTAGCCTGAACTTCCTGAAAAAGTGAGAACATCATGTAGTCTAAACACTTTATTATAGAAAGAAGGGCAATCAGGTTCACTTGACAATTTCCGTCGTCAAAGCAGCAAAACAAGTTTACTTGAAACACTTTACGGTCTTCTGCAGAACCAAGTTTACTACAAGAAAGTATAACACAATTACCCTAAAATAAGTGCACTGGCAAGACTACTCTGTTTTGAAAGCCCTGTAATTCTGTCTTGATATTTGATTTCTTCCTGACGATTATGGTAGAACATCAAGGTGCTATCAGGTTTCTTTCAGATGAGCAAAAAGAACATCCACGGCTTTCTCCCCACGCTCCAGTCTCAGACCTCCTTCCCACCAGAAAACTCATTTAGTTTCCTTTGTTTGCCCTCCCTCCTTCTGCATACTCTTTCCATAGCGACCAATCCCAGGCCATTCCCCAAAACCTACGGATGAAGAGTAAATTCTATTCTTCCATGCAAGAGCCATCTCTTATCCAGAGAAATAAGAGAAGGAAGAGCCTGACAGATGCTGGCCACGCACCTAGAAGGGCAGCCTAACCTTAGGCTCCAAAATCACAAACTGCAAGGCCAAAAGGGTCACTTTAAAAATACTTTCAAATTTTAATTTGATGATTAAGAGGCTTAAAAAGGTGTCCAGCTGACAACAGTCCAAGGAGTGTTGTTAACTACCACTCTTGAAATCAGTACACCTGACTGCAACCTTGGGGATCCGGATTCTACTCTTGGTTCTGCAAATTTGCCCAAAGCCATCCAGCAGACAAGTGCTTCAAGTGCGTAACTCAGCCTCCACTACTACAAGATGGAGACACTTACTTTCCTTTCCAAATCATATTAAATTCTACTGCTGAAAGCTCTATACCTTCTGCATACATAAAATATTACAATATTTTACCATAACTAGTATTGCTTAGGCAACTTAAAAAGGAAGAAATCTTAGATTTTTTTTTTTTTTCATTTTCACAAATTGCCTCCTTAAAAGCCTCTGCTATGACTTCAAATCAGTACAGTAACAAGGCTCCTTATTTCCAGGTGTATAGATAAAAACTCCTAACACTCTCTTTGCTTACATAACTTCAATGAAGGAGAAACTTCTGAGCTTTAACTTCACTGCAGTTAACAACCTCCTGAAATACACGCACACACTCCTGGAAACGGACTAAAAAAAAGGGAAAAGAAACTTAGTCAACAATTTTCCTGTTCACTAACAGATGCAAAAGTCCTTCATGCAATAGTAGCATTCTTAAAAAAAAAGTCATTACGTGCATGTACTTAAAGGCATATTAAGCTTCTATTACAAACAAATCTGAAAATTCAGAAGTAACTCTCGTTATCTTTAACTTGCACAGTTCCCTTTTCCTTTTATTTTCTATGAAATCTCACAGAGCCCCAAAAATCCATGCCCACATAAGAATGGAGACAGCCTAACAGAAAAACACAGGCAGGAAAGTAGCAGTTCTTTTACAGAGAGATTATGATGATGAAGAGAGATACATTCTTACATGCGCTTTTTATGCGTCCTCAGGGATTTTCTGAAATACAATCACTTCTACCTGCACAGGGCATCAAAGCTTGTTTCCCAGAAAGAAACAGTATTTGTCAAGGCTGATTTTCCTTAATTCTCTGTAGACCAAAGGCTCTACCCGCAGACTTTATCAGTAGCCGCTATATTCTCCAGTCAATAGAGAAATATACTACCAACACTATGAAGTCTGCACATGCACTGAACAAAAGCTTTTGTGCAAAGGTACCAAAACAAAGTTATTTCCATTTCAGAGCTCTGCTTGATAACAGCCCACCCTATCGAACTCTAAGGGCCCAGACTCCTCTGTTTCTAAAGATGTACCAAGTAATAACCACTCGGAGCCACACCACCTACGCTGGGACACATTCCTTGTCCCGTCTCAGGATATACAGACTCAGGACACTTAGTAGAGGCACAGAAATTCCTCATTTCTTCAAATTTTGAAGTTTCTCCAATTCTGACTTAGAAGATGCTCTCATAATGTTTTTTCCAGAGCACAAGCCACACCTATATCCTCTTTCCCCTGCGTTTCCACGAAGCTTTTCTCAATCCCCTTTGCAGGGAAGTTTCCTTTGGGCCTTTTTCATCGAGGCCTTCTGACGGATGATGCTGGAAACCCAGAGCCTCGCCTCCCACAGCCCGCCAGGCAGTGGCACAAAAGGTACACGCCTTCCCAAACACCTGCACCGCAGAAACCCCCTGCCCCGCGCATAGGGCGCATCCCAGAGCCGCGGCGGGGGAGCCCGGAGTGGGGAGCAGCCGCCGCCCCGACCGAGCTCACGTCCTTTTCCGACAGCAATGCTGGGCACGGCCCAAACTCCCCAAACTGTGTCGGCGCCGGCCTTCACCCCCGACCGCTCCGGGCGAAGGCGGCTGGAGCCGCCGTTCCCCTCCCCGGCCCAGGCCCCCTCACCTTGAGGATGTTCTCGTAGATGGTGGCCCGGAACTCCAGCAGCGCCTTCTGGTCGAACTCGCGGCCGTGGATGATCCGCATTTGCTTGAGGAAGGTGGACTTGCCGCTCTCGCCGGCGCCCAGCAGCAGGATCTTGACCAGGCGGCGCACGGCCCGTCTCTCCCGGGCCAGCATCGCGTCGATCTCCCGGCTCCGCCGCCGCGCCTCCCGCTCCGCATCGCGGCTCCGCTCCTTGCCCTCCCGCCGGGACTGCTCCCCAGCGCGGCCCGTGGCCTCGGCCGGCAGCAGGCAGCGGCTCAGGGTGCGCACCACGCCGGACATGGCGGCTGCGGGACGGCAGGAGCGCTCACAACGCCGCCGAGACCCCAGCCAGCTCCGCCAGCATCGGGCGGAGGCCACCGAGACGCTGGGACCCGGGAGGAGGAGCAGCAGCCGCAGCCGGGGGCTAAGAGCCGGGACCGCCCATTCCCCTTCTCCCGGCTCGGCTGGACGACGCTGCGGAGGGAGGGGAGGCGGGTGCGGCCCGGGGAGGCCGGCCGGCGGGAGGGGTGGCGGCGGCGGGGCGCGGCCCGCAGGCCCTGCCCGGGGAAGGGGGCACCGCCGCCCCGCTCCTCTCCGAGCGGTGAGGGGGCGCCGCAGGGTTGGAGAGCGGCGGAAAGATACCCCGAGCCCCTCGGCCCGGGTTCAGCCAGCGACCGCCTCCGGTCCCGCTGAGGCGCGGCGGGGCGGGGGACGGCGGAGCCCCCGGCCCCTTCAGTCAGGGAGCGCCGCCGCCGCCTGCGGAGGGAGGTGCCCGCCTAGTCCCCCGTCCCGCTGGCGCTGAGCCTCATTGGGCGGCAGGAGTGCCGGTCAACGCCTCCCTCTCCCAATTGGAGAAGCCGACGTATGGGGCGGGGCTAGGCCGACGACAGGGCTCAAGGAACGGGAGGGACAGAGCGGGGGCGGGGACGTGGGCGGAGCTTCCCCGCGGGAGGCGGAGCACGCACCAATCAGAGGCGAGAGGGCGGGCCCCTGAGCGACACGATCTCGTAGGGGGCGGGGCCTGAGCCTCGTTGTGGGAGAGGGCGGGTCCGCCGCGGGGGTGACGTCAGGCCGCGCCCCGCGCCGTTGGCGGGCGGGCGCGCTGGGGCCGCCCGCGGTACCGGGGGCCTGGTGTCGGTGATGGTGACGTGCCGGGGAAACCGAACAGCGGGGGAGCACTTCGCGCTGGAGCGATTCAGCGGCGTCATGCAGTGACGTATAGAAACGCGTCATCGCTGACGCCATCAGAGTACCCGCAGTCAGGGCGCTTCAGCATCCGCTGTGTCTTCCTCGGCCTGTTTTTAAACCCATTCGGAGACTCGGCTCTGCTGGCCCGGGACCCGCTCCCGAGCGGTCTGGGGGGAGAGGCCGCGGCCGGTGCTGGAGCTCGCTGCTGCGTGCAGGGGTTTCGTGCACGGCATTTAATTTCTTGGTTGTTGTCAGGTGTAATTCCTTGTAAAGCATATTGAAACCAGCTAGTGCTGGGCTGATGATGAGGCGGGGATTAAAGTATCAAAGTACACAGCTGAAAGAAAATCCCCTTGGTCTCCTGATTAGGTACTGGAGGAAAAAAAAGAAAAAAACCCCACATTTTGGGAAGCAGCTGGTATGTGATCACCTAGGAGTGGCTGGGATCCCAGACCGTGTGTCTGCAAAATGAAACCATAAAAGACAGACATATGTCCTCAGTTCTACAAGATTATGTGGTCTTTTCTGTATTACTTCTTTTGTCTGTGCCTCCAGTTATTTATGCCATAAACATCTAATCCAGTTTAAGCTTCAGACAGCTTATCCCCTCCCGGGCCTGTACCAAACACTGCGGTGAGTGACACAAACAGCTGAGGGAAACCACTAAAAATGATTGGTACATCATAGAAAGTTAAGCTTGTTAAGAAACTGTTAGATGTCCCTAAGGATTGAGAAGTCCCAGATTTAGGACAAAAGCAAAACCTTTCACAGAAGAGAATCCCGTGTGAGCATTAATTGCACTGAGATGCTGTTGTCAGCAGGTCCCTAAATAGCGAATCTTTTTTCTCCTTAGCGTGAAGAGACTCTTAGAAACACCTTTAGGTACTGCACGACTCAGGAGGAGAACAGCACAACACTTGGTCATGACCCACTCACTACAGCACAGAACCTCTCTTGAGAAAATTATTTTCTTTTCCAGGATCTGATTTGATTGTAGTTTGAGATTCAGCAGCAGCTCATTGCTCATATAAATATTGCTGTAATTCAGCAGTTTCCCCACGTGATGTCATCGTTGCCCCATAAGAAGCCGGTCAGAGATGAAGACGAACAACTGAACCCTGAACCCCTCATCCTCTGTGGGCCTGATTTTCAGAGCAGCTGAGCACTCAGGACTCCCGCTGGAATCCGCAGATGCTAAACTGCCTGCAAATCAGACCCGATGTAACTGTGAAGTGCCCAGATTGGTATATTCTGATTAGCTCAGTTATCCTGCCTCACTAGTTCTGTCTGTGCCCTACTTGAGGTCCTCTTCAGACTTCTGAGGTTCTAAGGGGTTTTGGCAGAGAATTCAAACAACGACGAAGTCCAACTCCTGCAATAGGGCCGCTTCATCTGTGAGAGTGAAATTATGGTATACAATCAACTAATCAAACAAATCAGCTGCCAGACATCCTTAGTTCTCTATGCATTCATCCATGAAAGCAGCTTTCAACAGCTCACATCTAATTGTCAAAAGGAAAAGGTCCACCCCTCCCTCTTTCCCCCGCGGCACTGTTGTTCCTCATCTAATCATTCAGAAGCTGTTCTAAAAACAGGACAAAACAGAATTTTGTTTATTACCGCAGATCTGCAGCACTAAGCCTTCTGTTACTTTGCTGAGGGACTGGGCAGAACCTCACAAATCCACGTAATGATCCCTATTGATGTTTCTGCAGATGTTTTGTTATGAGTGTAAGCAATACACGTAAACACCCCAGTAACAGCTTATAAGAGAGAGGCTTGTACTCAGTCTCAATGCCTTCCCTTTCTCCATTTTCTCGTTATCTGCCCAGTTCCGTGTTTCAGGATTTCCAATTCATCCCCCTTCTTTGGGCTTAGACTGAAATGAAAACAATTTATTTTGATACAAAATAAAGTAATATTAATCACTTCATTTTCCTGTTCCTTCTTTTGCTTTCTCAGTTTTCCAGCTTTACCTTTTTTTTTTTCTATTTCTACTCCATTTTCCTTTTCCCCATCTCTGTTTCTTCTTATAACTCCTGTCCTTTTTCTACTGAGGTGAAGAACTACTTGTACACCTGCTTTTATTTCTCTTCCTTCATCTCCCATAAATATATAGAGAGGGAGAAGAAGACTGAAAGATGGTGAAAATGGAGGACGAGAGGACAGAAAGAAAGAGGCAATGAGGGCAACATTTCCATTTCCCTTGTTGGCTACAAAGCAACTGAATTATGAGCAGAAAGATGGGGAGCCCTTGGGGGAAAGGCTGGAGCATGAACTTCTGAGGCCCCGTCCCTGAAAAAGACAGCAGAAGCAGTACGGTAGGTGGAGAAGTTAGCGGACTGCTTGTACACAAAGACTTTATTGCAGATGGCAGTGACATCTGGGCAGCTCCGGTAAATGAAGTTGTGGGAAAAGCGCTGATGTTGAGCTCCAGTCAGTAAGTCCCGTTTTCTGCTTAGAGAAAGGCCAGAAGAGGACACGGCCTCACTGAGGAATGCTGGCACTAAGCGTGTGAAACGAGGAGCGCTGAGGTGCCTGACTTTGGTTCTTTCTATCTGTTTTAAGTCCCACCAGTTTCTACCTGGGTCAAACATGGCGAGGATATACAGATTTCGCTCTTGAAGGATGCAGAGCTACCATTTCACTGTCTTGAAGCTTGTGCTGATTAATCCCAAAGTCTTCCCAAGTCCCCAGCTGGATGGTGGCCCATTCTTTACCCAGCCCACTGCGACCCACAGCTTAAACCCTGTGTTCTCTGCAAGTGTATTATCAGCATCAGTGGAGGAGGCACAGGGGGAAGGAGGTGCTACCGCTTCAGCTGAGTGGTATACATACAGTTAATGGACCCCATAAGTATTACAAAACTGAATGTTTGCCCATACCTGGGACCTGGCCGTTGTTTTCCTGAGCGCTACCAGCCACTGTCGCTGCCAGGAAGAATATTTTACTCAGTGAAACTGGGAAGCGAATGAACAACAAGGAGGATAAGCCTACCGTGCAGTACAGCACCATGCAGTAATATCAGAGCTAGCGCTAATGTAATTTAAACTTCAGAGTTTAGGCAATAGCCTGGCAATCTTAGGACAACAGCAAGAAAAAGTATGTGCTAATGGAATCACCTGAGTTGATAAATCATCCACCTTGTCCTTTCTGACCACTGTGCTAGATGAGCAAACGGAGTCAAAATATCGAACTGTTGTTACCACAGGGCAGAAGCACTCCTGGCTTAGTCTGACTTATTTAAAGATGTTGGGGCCTTTGAATTGCTCGTTGTGCATTCAGATAGCAAAGCTGGTAGATCTGAAGAAGATTTATGATCTAAACTCCTTTTGCTTTTTCTCTGTTGTTGAGACTGTGGCTCTCTTTGCCCGAGGAGATGCTGGAGTTTATACGCACTTCAAGCTCTTACCTAAGCTGGTAGTTTTGTCATGTTAAAAGTGCCGTATTCTGCTTATTGCATTCTCAGAGGTTTTATATGGCTTTTTCAATGGCCTCTCTGCACGCTTCCCATGGAAGAATGAGAAAGCGGAGAGAGACAAAGTGAATAATGTTCTGTGAGGGAATGAAACAAGAATAGTTCAAACAGATCAACTATTTTCTGTTAACGTCATTAAGTATATGGGAACCTTCCAGTACTAATATATTAGGTTTTTGCTATAGGCATTGAGACCTTGGCTGGATGTTTTCTGCAAGACTTTATGATCACTATAGTAATATGCTCTTTCTCAGAGATCCCGATTCTTTGGAGTGATTGCAGTCTTAACTCCTGTGAAGCCACAGAAAACTGAAGTATTTAGGCATCTCTCAAGAAAAAATACACTTACTAGTGAATTTGTATCTCAGTTTTTGTCTTGTCCCTTTTAACATTGCTGTAATATACAGTTGTTTGGGATACACATCCATTTTTTGGATCCAGATTTGCCTAAACTTGTTGAGCTTCTAACTATTGACTTCAAGATGTTAAAAACTTGGTCCAGATGAAGAACTAAAGGACCATGAGCAGCACTGTAATGGTGAAACGGGAAGAGAAATAGATAACCAAACAGTCCTTCCAAATTATAATTGTTTCATTACCGTGTATTCTGTTTGTTAACTATATTTACTTGCCCCTTCGCTAGCTCTGTGAGTACAGAGGCTGCAGAATGCTTGTTTCGTGTTGTTTGTGAGTTCAAAAATACGGATTCTCTTGCAATGGTCCATCCCAGCTGCCACTAAGCAGTAAAACCAGCAAATTATGCCAAAACAAAGTATGCCTGCTTCTTTTATTAAATTTGTGGCCACCGTTTTTTCTTTTCCGTGTGATATTTTCATCTTCTGTCCCACAGAGGATACATTACTCATATACATAAAATACGTGAGTCGTGACACTTCATGTAGTTAATTTTCGCTGTTTTCAGACTGCTTGACAGTAGCCTGTTCTACTTCATTACACACCAGCCAACGAGTGGATTAGTTTACTTTCAAAACACAAAACCTCATATTAATCCCCAAACAATTAATTATTGAGAGAAGACAAGCGTATTTTTAACCCAGCTTGTGACTTTTCTACTTATTTCACGCAACAAGACGTGATCTGTGTAATTCCAGGCATGTCCTGCCAAGTGTCCTGCAGGCTCTAAGTTCTTAGCGTGAAGTTATTGTGGTTACACACAGGGCTGGTGTGCCTTGGTTCTGAGAGTACAGAGAGACCAGAAAGTGAGGTTTTGCTCAAAAGTGTTTCCTCAGAGGACACGTAACTTGGGCCTGTGGGATCTGAGCGGGGCTGTGTCTCAACAGCCCTTGCTTTTGGATTCTGAATTTGGAGACGTAATCCTAGAGCACAAAGGGACAGAACAGGCACGTGGTGGCTCCAGCCTGTGTCCTCAGTGTACACAAAAAGATGTCCCAGAGACAATTTTAAACCAGACTTAAGTCCTAAAATTGTTTGGACCTCTGATTTTGAGTACAAAAAACTCAAGCAGAAGGTAGTTCTGTCAATGCAGGCACATGTTTTGTTTAGTTGCCTATGTCATCAGAAAACAAGATGAGTGACATTAAGAGGCAGGAGAAAAGGCACAAATCTCGAAAGTGCAAAAACAAATCCAAAGGAAATGGAGCTCCTCGAGAACAGGACCGAACACGCTTGCTATCGAGCTCTGTCCATTTCTTCTGCATTGTTTTTAACCTGACTTTTCATCTGGTGATGTAGAGCCAAATATCTCCACGGGTAACGTGTAGCTCCCCAAACTCGTAGGAAATTAGCATGCCTTAATAAAATTTATGCATGGCTTGCTAATGCAGTTCACATCTAAAGGGAAAACAGATGTTCTCTTTAGTTATTCTCTTCATGTGCAAAGGAAAGCTGTTGGTTACAGTTTCTTTTTTTTTTTTTTTAAAAAAAAAGGCTGGTGCTGAAAAGGTTACAAATGATGCAATTTTTACAATCCAACTCCAAGGCTCTCTGCTAACCTGAATTGCCGAGGTGACGCTTGCAGATGCCTGTCACCCACTTACCGGCCTCATATTTCTCAACACCTACACTTTAGGATGAATAAATAGAACAGAGTCCACAGTATTTGCCTGAGACCATTAATGGGCTGGCAGACCGGGCTCCCCAGCCCTCTGGCTGAATTCATTGTGGAGTTTCTCAGCCCAGGTTCGTTTCAAAGGAGAGGCAGAATGGATGCGTATCCGAAAAGCTGCTATTAGAGATGTCACTAAATGGGTCTCTCAAGGCTTCAGCATGAAGAAGAAAAATCTTGATTCTTCCCCTTTGTCACCTGTCTCCCTCCACTTAGCACATATTGTGCATTCTGCCCACATAATTTGCTACTACACATTGCAGATGGGCAATCTTTTCTCTTTCCATTTTTACACAATTATTTTCAAGATGTGCAAAAACATGGGCACTTACAGTGAGTGTTTGCCATCTGAAAGAGCTTGCCACTGCAAACATGTGTGCATGCAGCCACATATATCTGATATTCATTCTTTGCTTTGCAGATGGGTATCAAACACAGAGGCTTTCAAAATGCTAATTCATTGGGCTGCTATATTTGTTTGCTTCCACGATATGTTTATTCATTGCTCCCCGAATGGGGGGATCCCAAGCCTTCTTTATTCCTCTGCAGCTACCAAGTGGACATTAATACAAAAAAGTGGCTCCCCATCAACAACAAAAAAATGCCCCAAAATAACAGCAAGTGTGACAAATTGCAGTCATCAGCTTAATACCCTTTCAAAGTATTTATCCAAACAATCCTTTTTTTTAGCCTGTCATGGTCTTACAGATAATATGAAAGGATAAACACTCACATGCACACCTAAATGTGACTACTAGCTCATTTAGGAATTATTAGTCTCCAAAAAATGGAGAAGGAAGGGACTCTGTCATTTAAAGAAACAACAGCAAACGATGCAAAAGCCAGGCGGCAGGAATGCAGAGAAGAGCTGGTAGGAGCTAACCAGATGAATGATCAGCATTTTATTCAGATGGCGTTTCAGCGTCCACCCAGAGGAGATTAAGTATCCTGTCCTCTCAGTGCAGAGAAGGAGAAATAAATCAGGTTTCACCACAAGCGGGGTGGCAGAGAGTTAATTAGGAATAGGAAAAATATATTTCAGTTAGCAAAGGAATAAAGAATGAGCATATGAAGGAACTGAAATATACTGAAAACACGTTGGAGCACATCTGGGAAACAGTGACTGAGCCTCCTGCAGCCACAGGGGACCGTGCACAACAGGTGAGTCGGGCAGCTCAGCCGAACGCTGCAAGGCGGGAGCCAAATGCCGTTTCTCGGAGTTGTCATATGAAAGCAGACATTTCCCTTAGCCTGTCTCGCGGCAGAGTCTCTCCAACAACAAAGCATATTAAAAAGGCAGGGTTGCTTAAAGAAATAAAAGGACCTTAGGTTTCCTCTCAAAGTAGTTTTTAAAAACCGTGACCCTCATTAAAGTCAACCTGAATTGCTCCACATCTCTTGTAATTTGCCTCACAGGGTCTGTGCAAAACTAGAATATGACAGATTTTGCTATTAAAACAAGCCAAGCTACACAAGAAAATTAGCAGAAACCACAAGAAGCAGAACAGTGGTGAAACTACCTTATTGCCCCTGTGTTCAGTGATTTCCATTAATGATTTAACAGTAAAACTCAATTAAATGAGTAACAGATACTGATACATGCCAGCTACGGACCTGCTCTGTGTTGTTGGAGCACATGCATATGGATACATTAAAGCAGGAGAAACTTTCAAAGGCAATGCACTATTTTTTTTTTTCCTGTTCCAAGCTGAGGTTAAATGTATCTGGGGCTCTTGTACCTCCCTAGTCCTAATGAAGATCAATTCCAAACTAAGAGCCACGAGTCCCCGCTCCAGTCAGCTGGATGACAATATTGTGTTTAGAAACACAGAAGGAGCAAAGGCTTTTCTTTTCCACCGGGTTCAGACGGTGGGTAAAGGTGGGTCTGGGGACGTGTTGCCTCGCAGGAGGCAAAGTTCTGGCTGTCAGCTGATGGGTGACATATTAGCTCTGTGGCCCACGGCACCGGTCCAGCCGCGTGCCATTCCAGATCTGCTGACATCCCCTTTTTGCCAAGAATGCCATAGGTTGCAGATCACTGCTCAAGAGGAAAGGCTTGTATGGGAATGAATGCACGAATATGGCTCCTGGCTGAAATATTTAATCAACGTTTAAGTGACTTTCTGCCACCAGTGAATTTCAACATTCTTTATTTTGGGTAAAAGCTGGGAGTCACATTTCAACAATACATTCAGAGAGCACCGATATAGTCAGATAGCATCTGATGATGCAAGAGCACAGTCTGTGGTCAATCACCGTTCCAGTAATTTAGGGGAGTGCAGAAGAAGGAGTGCTGCCTTCTGGCTGTCTCCATGTTTGTTATTTATACACTACGTCATTCTGAGCTGCTTGTTTGCTTGTAGCTTTGGGCTGACGGTTCCCCGATTCCAAAGGCAATTCAGCCCCTGACATAAAGCAGAAGAACAATGCACAGTTCCTGTAAAACAACGGCGCTCCCCCCGCTGCTGTCAGAATGCAGGGATTAGATACAGAATAATGCAGTCCCTGATCAAACCTGCAGCTGTAATTCAACCTCTGGACAGTG
Organism: Caloenas nicobarica; assembly: GCF_036013445.1. Lineage (NCBI taxonomy): Eukaryota > Metazoa > Chordata > Aves > Columbiformes > Columbidae > Caloenas > Caloenas nicobarica. The sequence continues at coordinate 4,682,808 of NC_088258.1, read as the reverse complement.
CTGATGCCATAAATTTGTGAAGAAAGTGCAGCTCAAGCGATTTGTGAACAAGAGCTGGTGAGTCCAATTGAATTACAGTTGTGGGAGCAGCCGGGATCCCCCTGCACCGAATCATTACTAATGAGAGCCAGAGAATGATTACTCACAATTTTAATGAAATTGAATTTTAATTTATAACCTTGGCTAGAAGAGAAGGAGGGAGAAACATACAATGAATATTTGTGGGTGACAGGGCAAAAGTACAGCAAGAAACCCAAAAGAAACGGACGGAGAATGCATTCTCCTGGAAGAGACAAGATAACATTTTATCTTCTAAAAGATATTCATATTTTAGCAAACAGTTGTGATACAGTGAGCACTGAAGAAAGCTGCTCTATATCACAGTTCAGATGATGGAAGAGCTCAGAAAGAAAATGCCCAGATATGTTTTCTCCAATCCATTTATGATACTCAGAAGACGGGGAACTGTTTCACTGATTCTCAAGCCACCACAACCCATTGTTTTGGCGTGAAATCAGCAGAATTGTAACTACAAGCACCACTGACATATTCTCATCAAATAATCACATGGAACCCTTCCTGAGCAAGTCTTCCAGTTTCAGCACTGAGTGGTTATTCACTATTGGAAGGAAAAGCATAATTAACACTGAACACTGGTTTAAATAGAATCAAGTTTCTTGCCGTTTCCCATGTTGAGGTAACACTCTGCTTTTTTAATATCCTTTTTATTATAATACTGCCCTGTTTCTACTGGGACTACAGCACAGGGAGGTTAAGAAAAGTGGTTTATGAAGTTCATCTCAGATATGGAAATGTGGAGAGAGGGGAGAAAAAGAGAGAACTCGAGTAAGTAACACAAAATGGATGAATAAGGGAGTACTTGTGGCTCACAATACCGGCCACACAAGTTTTGCAACTCGTACTATGAATCTGCAACTCAGGGATGATTAGAAAAGTGTGGGAAGTATAGTGGAAGGTCTGAGACTTGGGGCTTGCAGCAAGGGTCACACAAATCAGACGTAGTACTGGAGAGGTGCTGAAAAATGCTCAGGGTTTTGACTTCACATTTATTCTACAGAAGGTAAATCAATATCTCTTCACCCCAGTGCACTCGTATCATATGGCTTTCTGTTACGAGGTGACCAGGGCTTGAACATGTCTCCTCTGAACTGAAAACAGCTTAATCCAGAGAGATTTTTTTTCTACAAAATGTCTAAAGCACTGTATTACCTCATGGCACAGGGTGATGGGACCCAACCCAGTATTTTGTTGTACAACCTCGGAATCAGTGGATGGAAACTATTACTATTCGAATAGCAAAACATGCAAATTGAGTGGGAATTCAGTACTATTTGCATATATTAAACTATTTTGTTAAAGTGAAGAATATTAAAATGAGATCTGCCACACAAGAGAGGATTTTCAAAGAGGCAGAGTAGTCCTACTGGGAGAAACGTTATAAAAATAGGCGGCTAATAATGAAGGGTCAGTCTCTTCTATGTGGCACAAAATTATTTCACAGAAAAGTGTATTGTCATGCACACTCATTTACTCAGACTCACACGGCCTAATTGATTTTGGAAACCGAAGCTGTATCACGTCACCACTGGAGGGAGACATCATTCTTTAAAAAGCTGTAAAACTGCTGCTGCCATCAATGCACTTCAGTAAGACAGGGTGAGAAAATAATCTGGAGAAATACAGCTGCTGAATTTGATCCAGGCTGGACACAGTAAATCACAGGTTCTAATAACAATAATAATACAGCACGAATGAAACAGTGCCAGATTAACAAAGATACTTAATACTTCCACTCTGATCAATGCTGCTCAAGTGAATCTTAACCAGGCGTCTGAACTTAGTCCAGGTTAAATCCACCACCACTATCTGTATGTTCTCCTCCCTTCTTCCTCACCCCCTCCCGTCACTCACAAGCTGTGCTTGCAGAAACCCATTTGTGATGTTAAAGTCTCAGGCTGATATTTCCTAACCCTTTATCTGACTGCGACCTCAAGTGTGACCAAAAAATGTTCCTGTAGATGGCATTATTTTAGTTTTCACTTAACCCTCAGTGGCCTAGTGTCCTATTTTACAATCATTCAATTACCGCTACTGCTGCTGAAAAAACCCAGTGAGAACATAATTATTTGGTGCAGCTCAAGGTCATCAGCTGCAGGAGGATAGGGAACCACCAGAGAAGCTCGAAGTCGTACTGCTCGGATACTGTTGGACAACTCGCAAGTGTCCGTACGTACTTCAGAGAAGGGGCCAGGGCACTCCAACCCCGCATCTTCTGCTCTAAAAACCAAAAGCTTCTGCTAGTAGAACGAAAGAAGCAGTTCTGCTACTAAAAAAAAAAAAAAATTCTACCTAACGTCATATGGCATGTTCCGAAAGAGGATGATGTTGCACATGCCTATATAGACTCTTTCTGTCGCGTGGTGCACGCACACAGGTGTGTTTGCATGTGCATACACATTCTGTTAAAGTTACACAACAGCCTCTCAGCAAGATAAAACATGTGATAAGAAAGAAAAAAATTCCTGTATGAGGGACTCTCATGTTTCCAGTAACAGTGAAGAGCCCACGGAAACTTTCAGCTCAGCTGACTGTGCATGCTGTTTTGAACTTTATTAATGACACATGCTACCACCTGCTAGCCGCCTCCTCACTCCTGAATTAGGCTAATTATAAAATTAATGAAGAAAACAAAGCTTTTTTTTTTTTTAAAAAACATATTCTCATCACCTCCCCACGCAACTGCATCTCACACCTACAGCTGCAGCCAACCGTGGGTTTCCTGTTGTACTCATCGAAGGGGGCAATTTCAGAATAAATATAGTTCAAATGCTTCACTTATAAATCTCTAGAGTGAAATCCTAGTTGTGCTGAAAACAGGAGCTTCATCACAGATTTTGATAGTTTTTTCAGGCAGTTTTTAAGTTGCTTTTGTTTCTCAGTGAGCCTTGTTTATGGAAAGGAGATGATTAATTCAATCTTACAGCTTGTGCCATCCTTCGTCTTCTTGTTGACCCATGCGTCAACTTCCATAAACCACCACATACCTCCTGACAGTCATCATCTGGTTTTCCCTGATGTTTTACATGTGCTGGCTGAAGTTTGCAAGATCCAGCTTCTGAACAGTGATCTGAGACACTAGAAAAGCGCCAGGAAGAAGCAGGAAAAAACATGTGTCATCACCATCATCCTCATTAATTTTACTGCAAGACAAAACCTCATCCTGAAACCACCAGATTGTCCCAGCCTAAGCATATGTGTATGCCTCTGCTGCATGTTCTTTTATTGTATTAGTACCTTTTAGCTGCTTTAGCTATGGCAATGGTTCTTGTCAGTGCTGAAAATTTGTAAGATGTCGTCTTGGAGATGTAATTTTCAGATGTGCACAGTATCCATGATTCTCATGGATTTCCCTGGGACTCCACTTGCAGGACTTCACACACTGGTGGAGCCTAATTATCACAAAATCTCCCTGTGCTGTTTTATAGCGGAGAAGGTCATGGCTTAGTTGCGGGAAGAACCTACTGTTCTGACTGTCATCATAGAAATAGGAAGAGCTAAAAAGAAGAGAAATTCAAACACGTACCCCTACAGCACGGTGCTGTTCAATCTTCCCGAGGCATACAAAGTAAATAGGAGTAATAAAATGTGATAGGAAAATCAATTGGAACAAATGAAGCACTGTCTGTGCTGTATTCCAGCTGCTCTGTCCCATTGTTACCGCTTTGATTAATAAACAGCAATCTGATAATGAGCAAATCAGCTCAGCACCAGGATATGGCGAAGTAAACGCTGCCGACATGTTACAATGACGAAGCTGAATCTCAGCAGCAGGTTGTTTTTGGAAGACTGCTTGGCTCTTCCAGGGGGCTGGGCAGAGAAAGACCATCAGGCAAAGCTGTTTGGGAGAGAAGCTGTTGTAAGCCGCTGGATTTGATGTTATATTTATAAATGTGCACTTAGAACTAGGCATCAATTTTTCACATTCATTTAATAGAACTTTAGCCCACAGGCTTTCTCTAGAGTGCAAAAACGAAGGTGAAAACCAAAAATTGGCTCTTAAACCACTATTTTAACAATACGGTAATGTTACTATAAAGAACTCCAACTAAGGCAGAGTTGTCAACAAGCTTAGTTCCTTCTGGTGCACATTCAGACAGAACTGAAAGGTAATGGAATTGTGTCCATTTATGCCAGGAATAAATCAGTTTCATTATGAGTTATTCTTTATTTCTTACCATGTTTCTTTCTTTCCTGAACATTCTGGATGTCCCCATGACCCCGGCTGGAGACAGCCTTGTGCAGCCCCTCCTGAGCACTGGCCCGGTGTGCCCTGGTGCCTTCCTAAGCACAATGTTAAGCACAATCTCTGGATACTACTTTGTGAGCAGGGGATTAAACTTCAGTGAGTTTCAGTGCCTGTCTTCTGTTTCCTTGCTGTTTTGCTAATGCCTCGGTAGATGCAATCACTGCAGGCTGTGCCAGACATCCTTGCTAGTTCCCCACTTCTGTGAGCAAAAATTATCAGATTCACTGACATTTCAGACAGAGAGACAAGGAGAAGTGTACATAATTGATGTGAGACCACTAGTTGCAGTGAATTTAAATCAGAAAAAGGAAGCTGTTCTCCAAAGTATTGGATATACCCATCACTTGTCATCAAGAAATGGTTCCAAGACTTGGCTGCTGACCGCAAGAAGGCTTTTCTACCAAGTTGTGAAAAAGAAGTTAATGGGACAGAGAATAAAGGAGAAAATGATCACATCTTAGTTCTCAGGCGGAATTTTTCCAGACTGCCAAGGTGGCAATGGCTATATTGCCAGCGGCCTGAAAAGTCGGGATGGCTGCCGTATCTGAGAGAGGGACAGGTCGACTGGTAGCTATTACTGTTCAGACTGTTTTGTAGCAATGAATTCACATATCTTCTGAAAAGAGCAAGGGAAGCAAGCTGCATCCCAGAGCTCCTCCACGCTCCATCCCAGCTCCACTACTTTACACTACTTCCCATTTTCCCTGGTGGGAACAGCCTGGTCCTGGCCCCAGTCCCAGTTCTTCATCCCTGGGATGGTAACACTCCATTCTGCACACACAGCCTGGAGCTGAACCATCTCCTGTATCCTTCAAGAACCTCTAACCCACCAGTTGCTGTCACCACACTGATGAAACTGGGTGTTGCAGGTACTTTACTGTCTTGTTATTTGCACAGGCAGGATGGGGATCCTGTGAGAGCCATCTCTCCATCTTTGTCTTTCTGTATCTGCAGTTTGGAAGAAAATCAATATTGCTGTTTGTTGCTAAATTGTCAGACAGCTTTTGATGCTAATATCTGATGAAGCGGACATGCTGTTGTAGATATTTACTCTCAAACAGGTTCTCTATCATCCACCATCTGCTTTTAAAGGGTCTTTTTTTCCTTTTTTCCAGTGACTAATGGTGCATTTAACCCCGGAGAGCCTTTGATCTGAACATCAGAAAGTTTCTGCAGCAGAGGAACAGAAAAAAGGAGGTGGGGGAGAGAGGGTGGATGAGCTTCCTGTTGTTCTAACTTGGCTTACTGGTAGAGTTCTCAAATCAAACTAGAAATCTCACCGCTTAAGGCAGCCTCCGCTCAAATCCTTGATACAGCACCAGACTTGTACTATGTTCTCATTCAGAGTCTGGAAGAGCAGAGCAGTGCAGACGGAGGGGAGCCGGACCGTGTCACCGACCTGCACGGACAAACTGCATCAGCTCTCCGTCCGCTTGCTCTATCTGTACAAAGATGTTAACACCTTTTTGATAAAAAAGCAGTAGTTCTAAAGGTGAAAACTACAGGGATGGGAGGCCTTCTGTTTGCTTTTGCAGGTTCAGAGACAGAGATCAAAGTTTACATTAGAAAGAGTCGGGAGAAAGTCTGTGAGAATGGCACCGATTCTTCAGTGTTTGGGTCCAGGATCATCTCTGAGGGTTGGAGGTAGTTTTGCAAAAATGTCAAGTGTGATTTCTGGGAGCACGGTGGAGTTCTGCGGTACTGGAAAGACACAGGAGGAAATTTTGTGTCATGGTCTTTCAGCCTTGTGTTGGCTCAGTTGGGTTTTCTGTTCAGGAAAGTGTCAGAATGGTCACCCCAGTTCCTCCAGGCACTGTGTGGGCAGGACTGTCACACAGCGGTGTAACCCCTGCTATGCCAGGAGGGGTGTCCCAGGCAATCACTGTGCTGCCATCCAAGCTGCCAGAGAAACAAAACGCTATTCAGTGTGCTTGAACCAAAAATCACACTGGGATTCGGTCTCCAAAGTCAAAAGGCACTTTGCATTGATCCACAGGAGAGCTTCCTTTTTCTTCTACAGACAAATCCAGAAGCACAAGTTTTTTTGGAATTACAGTTTCAATTTACACACTTTTAAAAAGCATTTGGTGCACTAGATCACTGCATAGTGCTCTGATGAAGGATCTCAGGGCTACAAACCCCGAATCAGCCCACGCATTACATGGAGCGGGGAGCAAACAAAAACTCTGGAAACTGAGCAAGCAGGAGAAACGTGGAAAGCAAACTAACTTACAAGAAACGAATCGCAATCTCTTGGTTGAAAGGTTTTGTACCTTTTAACAGCATATAGCACAAAATAGCGCTGTCCTATTCAGTTCCCAGAACTGAATGAGAGCAAGGGAGATAGCAACTGCACCAAAGGGGAACACATTTGATAGGCTTCACAGTATAAGCTGATTAATGCTGAACGACTTGCAGTACACAATTCAAATAATTGCAAAATCCTACACTGTCGCCCTCCCAGAAGTCGCAAACCCCTAACTGTGTCTTGCTTTTCCAGTCTCCAGGGGACAGCATAACGACTGCTGCTTAACCATCTCAGCCCATGTGCCCGTGCGCAGGGTTGTAACCTGCGTGACAACTCCAGGGTTCCACAGCCCGGAGCCCTCGGAGCTCAACTCAGTCTACCCAAGCAGTGTCTCTGACTTCATCCTTGCTACGGAGTTTTCAAACCCTAGGCCATGAAAACAGCTTGGCACAAAAGAATATAGAAACCTCTAACAGGTTTACAGGCATTTTTCCAGCTTTGGCAACTATCTCCACTTAAAGTTCATAGGCAAAAGTCTGCTGTGTGTGTGTTCCCATTCCCTTGCAATTTGTGCTGCCAGAGCTGTCTGTGCTGCAGACAGACCAATTGACAGCTTCGCCTCCAGCCAAAATTCTGATTTAAAGGAATAGCAAATTCTGTGTAATAAAGTTTGCATGAAATTTTTACCTGCGACAATTCCCCAATGTGCTGAACTGCATGATACTGACTTCTATAATACATCGGTTTAGCAGCAGAGTTAAACAAAATGCAGAGCCAGATTCAGTTTGATTTTTTTCCTCATGATCATAGACATTATACCACATCTGATAGCGATAAGCCATTACTTCCATTATTTTGTAGTACATAAACATCAAATTTTCTTCAACAAGTGTCTCAGTCAAATTAAATATTTAAATGCAGACTGTGAAATATTGAAAAGGAATGCTTCAGTATTATTGAAATACTTTACATTTAAAAAAATTAAAATGTTAGAATGGAAACATTTCCATAGACTGTTGATTTGGATGAAAACACATTTTCTAACAGAACAATATTCCATTGAAAAATTTTCCAATTGCATTTTCTAGTGGCCAATTTTTCAATGACATTTTCCAAAGAACAATTTACATGTGAAAATTTTTCAACAAGCCCTTGTGAGCTCTTAAAGGAAAGAAGTAGTAGTTTTCCAATAACATATTTTGAAAGGCGGTTATTATTCTACGCTTTTCTCCTTTCTGCACAAAAAGCAGCATACCAAATAGAGGGCAATTGCCCAGACTCTTTGTTAACTCCTTTTAAAACTTAAAATACAAACTGCTGAGAAATGTTTCCAGGCTTCAATTAAAAACCTTAAGTGATTTGATTTTAAAATGGATTGATGTAAATGTTGTTTACCTTAGACAGACACATGCAGCTGGTGTCCAGACACGTCTCCGTCAGGCAGCTTGCTCTGAACTCGGGTGCCCAAGCGCGGCATCCAGCTCAAACTCGGGTCTGCAGCTTGGATTTTTCTCTTTCTTAGACCGAATTAGGGAATTTATCTGAATTTCAGTGGTACCTGCAAGTCCAGTTACCAATCACAAATCTTATACCAAATGCCAACAGTACAAAAACACCCCAAGAATATTCCAGGATAACACTTGTCACATCTTTGCACTGATGAGATCAGGCTGAGTCTGCTTTGGATCCAGTTGTGATAGCTTACAACAAACATTTACAGCATTTCCAATTTCCATTTTGTTTTCTTAATCATTGCCTCCAGTTTTTCAACCACACAATCACGACCAAAGCTGCCTGTGCCTAGCTGGGCATTTATATACGTGATGAGGAGCCCAGTTTGTATATATTCCGCGTACATGTGAGGAGGGAAGTGGTTGGTAGCTTAAAGCAACACCTCCCAAGTGAGACTTAGCAGACTAAAAAATACTGCAACGATCTACAGCCCAAGTTCCAAGTTTGCACTTCGAATCTGCCAGTTCGGGACTTGGAATCCACACTGATTCCAACACTCTGACATTTAGGGAAATTCATGGCCTCTTTTCAAGCCTGTAGACTTGAATATATTTCAGAAGATGCAGAGGTTAATTTCTTCAAGTTTAGATGGAGAGCATTTGGATCGCGATCAGAAGCACCTCCTCGGCCAGTGTGAATGATAACGGCCCCTTTTGCTCTGCTGCAGTTCTGGAATGCGCTCCAGCTATAGATTTGCTCTTTGAGTTCACATCCAGAAGTCAAGGGGGAATGTACTCTTCAGTCCTTCCCCACTGAGCCCGACAGAGATGAGGGTTCTGCAGGCTACAGCACACAGCTCTGGCAGCGAACCTGAGTCCGGCTGCTTTGCATCACATGAGTAGACAACCACAATGCCTTAGAGTATCTGCAGAGCTGGGAATTTACAGGAGATGCGCTCGGATACCAAGAAGAAAAGTCTGGTCCATGTAACCAGTCCTCTCTTGTTTCACAGCAATAATTGGATCTATTGTCTTCTGCCTCAATCTCTTGTTCCACTTTTCGTATAAGGTGGTTTAGCTGTCCTAAATTACAGATCAAAAAGGTAAATGCTAAAGGCCAGGCTAATTCTCTAGTTTGTTTCTATAGTGCATTAAAAAAAAAAAAAAGGACAGTACAGAGGGCAATTAATCTCATCCTTAGATAGTCATCTACAGTAAGTTAGACGAATAGCTCTTTGGAGGTGTATCTCCATTCCTTGTAAAAGGAACCTCCTTTAGATTTTGGCATATACCTTTCCTATGTCTAAAGTTAAGTGAGATAAATCACATCCGCAGCTGTTGTCTGCGTAAAGAGGGCTCAGAAATACAGCTGTCGTGAGAGAAGATCACTGCAGAAACAACCACGGCGGTCTGAGATACTTCATCCCCTCCACCGTCTGTTCGAGCCGTTCCACCAGATGTTACTGATCCCTGTGGCACGGCCAGCGGGACGGGGACATCCTGCGGGTTCTGTCCGGTGGGCGGTCAGCTGGTGGCTCCCGCAGGGATCTGACGCTGACCTGGCTGAACTTTTTGCTGAAGCAGCTGAGAAATGCCCTTATAGTCCCTCCCGTTGCTCAGCTGTGGACTCAGAACTGTCACAAGAGGGGCAGTAACAAACCACAGGCAGCTGTTACACAAGGTTGCGTTATTAGGACGTTAGGAATGAATGCAAAATGCTCCTGGAAGGCTTAGCTTTTCCACCTGATACATTCTTATTTCTGGTTGAGCTACAGAGGATCTCTGAAGAATCATCCAATTTGTTCTATATATACCCCAGTCAGTTGTTATTCTTTGCCTGGAGGGAGCTGCAAATTGTGTATGCAGCCCGTACTTCGTAAAGAGATTGCAAACCAGTAGTATCCCCCTGCTTGCACAGCCCAGATGGCATTGAGCAGGTAAAGAGCTATTCGCTGAGAAATGCCAGCTATGAAGAGTCTTTCAAACATTAATAATTTGAGAAACACAGCAGCAGAAAGTTACATTTAAAGTGACACAAATGACTTCCAGAAGGTACCATTAGTTAAAAAATGATGTGCAGAAAAGAGCAGAAAAGCACAATTGCACAAGCCAACATGGTCTGACTCCTTCTACCTGAGAGACACCCACGACATCAGCAGCTCATTGCAAAGACAACTTAGGAGGGCAACCAGGCCAGATGTTTTGCTTGGATCCCATTTGTCTTTTGATTGGCAGCTGCTGCACAGCAGCCTGAAGCACCACGATGGGGGACTTGGGATGAACACAGAAGCAAAGGTAAATGTGCTACTAAATGCATCTTAAAAGGGAGGGATATGGCAAGGCATGAAGGATCTAAGCATAATGGAATGTGCAACTCTTCATCTGTAGGTCAATTTTTATTGCATTTCAGATCAGCAATTGTGCAAGTCATTATTATCTGGTCAGTTTTATTGAATCAGTTTGGCAGTCTCAATACAATGTTTAATGTATAGAGGAAAAATTTTAAAAGACTTCAGAGATTTAGGAGTCTAAGTCCCACCCATTATCGGTGGAACTCAAACTCTCTCAGGAATTAAGTGCTTTTGAAAATGTGGCCTTCTAAGCTATGCACACACTTCTGAAAATATTATCCTACTTGGCCACAGCACAGTGTGACGCTTGCTGGTCTCCTTGCTGTCAATCATGGCAGAGAGGTCGAGGACTGAGTGGCTCGCAGCGATTACTGGCTTACGAAATTCTCCTTTTCTTCTTCTCAGAACAGTCCCTCCTGTCGAGAGCAGGCATGTTGGCAGGCAACGATGTTGTAGAAAAATACAGATTTCAGTGGAGAAACAGAGAAACCTGTTGCCTGGAGAAGGCACTGTGGTATTTTCCATAAGTAAAAAACGTTTAAAATGGAGAGATGTACAAATGAATACAATGCAGATGCAAGGCTAAACGAAATGAAACAGATCGGAAAAAATCTAACGTGCCACTGGAACAGTGGAATCTATTTTCCTGTAAGTGCCAGGACTAAAAAGGAAACCTGTAAAACTGTTACACAGAACAGGGGTATAAAAAGGGAAAACTGTCATTTTAATTAATGCCAGGAAGAATAGCTATTTCATTATCTTCTGATTAAAATGGTTATGGAAAAGCAGGGCTACAGAGCTGCTATGGCCATCAGCAGTAGTGTTTCTCCTGCTACCAACCAGCCTTCAGCTTCCTTAATTGAGTATGTTCAGGATCCCACCTCAGGGTGTGTGTGAGGCACATCTCAACTCCATATGCTTTAACCCAATCCCCATGCTTTATTCTCATCACAAATTTTCAGTGAGACAAATGAGATCCGTATTTTCAACATAATAAATTACCCCAAGCTCCCTCTCAAGATCTTTGTCCTTCTCACATGTCGAACAGCTGCTGTCCCTTAAGGGATGCCGGTGGGTCAGAAGCTGTGCTGGTGGCTGTGGTGTGCCCCGCGTCCTGGATCCCCAGCGTCTGCGCCGTTGGCTGTTCAGCACAGCTCCAGTTCCATTCCGCACATGAATTCTGCCAGCGGCGAGTCCCCGGCCAGCAAGGGGGAAAAACAGGAGCGAGCGCTGGGCACTTAGAGAAATCCGCAAGCCCCTGCTCCACCTGGGTGTGTCCTTTCGTCGCCAAAGAGCTCCATTTGACTTATTGGTTTTTTATAGCTGATCTTCATCTATCCAGATGATTTTACGCTGCTCTTCTCCAATCCTGTCTTTTATTGTTCGGATAAGATCTTCGATACTGCTCCATGCATCTGCCTCTACAGAGGCATAAAGACACGGCAGCGCTTCCAGTTCTTTCTCCTTCAGACGACACATACGTAAAAACTCATCCTCGGCCTCCGGCTTCGGCAATAATTTCCTGTATCAAATGAGCAGGCCAAAAATAAATGTCTTACATTTTAAGTTAATCCTGAGGTCCCAGCTGTCCCATCAAGAATTTATTTTGTACTGAGTGTACAAGCAATAAAAGCAGTGGAGAATACAGCTACTTCAGGTCTATCCTCCTCTTACCTCCACGCTGCCCCCGAGGAAAAATATTTGCTATGGGGAAACTATTTAAGAGGACTGAATGCAGGGAGGGCGCAAGTGTTTACGAGCTTTCCTCTTCCAGCTAGCGTTACCGTAAGAAATGCTGTGGGAGTGCTGAGCATGGAGAAAACCACATACTCTTCAGTCTCGTCCTCCCACAATGCTCATTGCTATCAGTGACAGCGAAAGAGCGCTGGATTTGGGGATTTCCTACTTTCCCTGGTTGTAAGATTTCAGGGAGGAGTTACGGGAGGAAATAGTGCACACAGAAGCACTAGATGAAGAGAAAAGAGGTTCTTTATTTCTCTCAGTGAGAACACTATTGAAATGGAGAATTATTCACCGAATAAGACAGAATATCAAATATGCAAAAGTTTTGATATGTTACCTGAACCTCTTGATGTTTTTCTCTGAGACTCTGATAAAGAGAACAATAGGATATATCTTGGCTTTGATTAAATCCTTTGTGCAGCTTATTCCAGCTTCCAGGAGACAATGCTTGTTCTAAAAACAAAGTCATAACAGTGTGACAAAGGAACATTCACTGCTGTGGACTCTTGAGATAAAGGTATCCACACCTTATGGGGTCAGCTGAAAAGCTCTCCATTTACCACTGCACTGATTTAAAACCTTTTAATCAAATATACATTTAAAGTCCAGACTCCTCCTACTAGCTTAAAATTAGTCAGTCAAATAACGGCTGAGCTTAATAGCTTTCTGGAAAGGTTTAAAATAGAAATGGATTCATCTAAAGATGAAGAGTATGATAAAATACCAGTTTTACATATATACAAAAACACACATACTTGCTCTTTGTTCAGAAAGAACATCTGCTGCAACTACTTGTGAGAGAAAAAACCAACGCTTTAATTCTTCTTTTTTCCATGCTGTGCATCAAACCTGCTCTACTAGATATGTGATCTCTGGCTTTGACATTGTTATCTTTGTACTGTACACCCTTGTGCCTGTGTTTCAGGCTATCCTTTCTTTTGTCTAGGTCCTTGTATCTCTTACTCATTCACATATACTTATGATATGAAAAGAAACTGAATAAGGGATGGAGCATTAAAAAAAAAAAGAAAGGATATTTTTCTGCATCAATGTGGGTCATCACAGGGAATAAGCAAGAATATAAAAGGATATGGCAGAGGATGAAAAAGAAAAGGAAAAGCAAGAGCACAAATAAAAGCCATTTGGGAGCATAAACACAAATCTGAGATTGAAGGTAAGCAAGAGAGAGAACATGCGACTGTAAATCGGTTAGTCTTATTTAGGAAGAAACACACACTGCAGACAGATTCCCAGGCAGCCCGTTGAAGGGACACAGGGAATTCTGAGCACCTTGGCAGCGACGGCCTCAATATTGGCAGGTACGATACATTCACACGTGTTCAGATTCTTTTCTCTGCTGAAGATGACAGTCTCCGTTCTTTGCTTCCTTAAGAACTCCTCCTTTGTTACAATATCTGGAAAGAGATGTGGATGAGGACGAAATCAACATTACAACAACAGAACACCTGGAAAACTATCCAATAGTACTTCACATAGGATGTAAGGACGGTTCAGGGAGAGAAGACGAGCAATGAATTGTCTTAACAGCTGCCTCATTTCTTCCATTGAATTCAATTAAAGCTTAATCTGATCACAGCCGAGCATCGCAGCTATATCCTGCACCAGTGAGGCCTTGGGCAATTAGTACAACACTATGAGGGCATTAAATTAAAACGGTAAATACAATTCCAGCACCTAATGTTACATAGAAACATTTCAGGGCTGGAGGATGCTGAGAAGTGCTAAAAAAAGAAGGTCGCTTCAGTACGGGCTCCTAAACCAAGGATTTAGTGTTCCAACATTTGTGTTTAAAGTTTCGAAAAATTCGGCTTAGGTTGCAATGTGTGGTACTGGCCCCCCTGTGAATTGCAGCTCTACATCAAAGCTTTTGTTTTATGTTGCCAGACAGGGGATATTTATTATAACACTTAACTTTTCAGTTTCTCTGTCTGGATAACTGTAAGACTGCATTCTATGTGGTGGGTATTCAACACTAGTGTAAAAATGAAACGTCAGCTGTGTTTAATGCTGTGTTGTATACAATCCTGCCCTACAGCAATCACGGTATTGCATATTGCTTTAATAGTAAATACTTAGCATGGAAGAAAATCAGTCTTTTGAGCAGATCAAATGCACAATCTTCACAGCCTTGGACGAGACAGAAACCTAAAGTTGCTCTAGGGAAGATATTCCTCATAATAGCAAATACTAGAAACAAATTAATCAAAATTTCACATTGCCTAGATGTGCAGTATGCAAACAGTATGCAAACAGAAAGAGCACTCGCAGCATTTCAGTCTCTGAGGGGCATCCTAGCAACCACACAGCACACAAATGGATAAAATTCATAGACACAGAATCTCATAGCCGTGTGCATGGGCTGTCTCAAAAACATTCACATATCTCAGATATTCTCAAAAAGCAGGATTTGTAGCTACACATCACTCTGATGTGACTTGAAGTACCTCAAGAAACTATCACATGTGCATGTCCCTACGTGTGCACGCATATATATGCGTGTGTTCATATTTCCAAAAGCGAGGGTTAACAGCCATGGTTCTCTTTTATCCCATTACCTGGCTTGCATATGTTGAATTCCAGGGCACCTCCAGAGTTGAGAAGCTTCTGTACCAAGGGCTTGGCGAGCATGGTGGGAGTGAAGAGCACGGGGCGCCTGCGCTCACAGTGGATTGGTCTCACCAAGCTATACGGGATCAGACTGAGCCTCTTATTGATTTCACTTCCGGAATCCAAATCTGAGTAATGAACAAGACATTTATCCTCTGATTTCCTCTCCATCAGTATTTGAAGAAAAAGGAGAAACACACGAACCAGAAATGACATGGTTAGTCACACTGGTCCCTCCTTTCTCTTTTACCAGGGTTGCCTTTACTATATATCTAATAGTATCATGTCCAACCTAATACTAAATAGTGGAAGTGCCTGTTGCTTTCAAGAGATTATTTCACAGTTTAGCACGATACCTGCTTGAAGAATCTTTCTGCTTATTAGCTTGACTGACTTTGAGTTAAATGTTTTTTTGGACAAAAAGCAAGAAAGCACCTAGGAAGAACTGCGTCCTAAACTTGCTCATGAAGGTTTAGTGCTCCAAGCACCTTTAGCAAAGTCAGTGTTTTGGTCACAAATGCTGTTGAATTTTTGCACAGAGTGGGCCACAGAAGCTAATAATAGGAAAGACCTATGACATTTTTTCACAGCCATGCTGTTGTGTAGGTGGCCTTTGTATCAGTACCATGTGTGTAAAAGCTATTACTAGTTTACATCCATACCTTCCAGCTTATCAGGCAATGGCTTCTTTGCCTCAGATGAGTTCCGTGCCAGACCAGAGGGACAGCCAGTGACGATACGGACTCGCTCATTGCTATTCATACGCTTATATTTGTTTTCAGACCTACTGACAAACTGAAAAGGTGAACAAAGAGGTTTGACCCTCATCTCTTACATTCTTTATTTTCCCAAGTATTCATCAGCCCACACTTGTTATGTACGAGATGTGAATTACCAACGTCTATCAAAGACAAGACTCCGTGGATCTGCTGACTGAATTCTAAGGCTCTTTAAATATCATAGATCTGATTCAGAGCCTTTGTTAATCCCCTTTGGGATTTCTTATTTTGTTCTCTGCTCTTAAGCAGCATGTTCTTTTTCTTCACAGAGCTCCCTGCTATTGCCAGTACAAGCACTGATGTGACCACAGCAGAGTAACACACCCGCGCTGAAGATTTGGACAACAGTATCACAGGTTATACCCAAAACTCTGACTCTTCCTTGCTGTACCAGAGAGACTTTAAACCTCCCAAACGGTGCATTTTTACACTGAGAAATAGGCTTCATGCTTTCATTCCCCATCCACCCAACTATTCCTCTATCGAAACATTAATCCCTCCTCCTGTATACTTGCTAACCTTCATAACCAGCTTCCTTCACACAACTTTTTTGTCCTTCGCCCACACAGCCTCTATCACACTCAGAGTCACTGACCTACAATTAAAGGACTATTTTCTCATGGAACCTCATCTCACAGAGACTTGGGGATTTGGTCCTTAGCCCAATGGATTCGTCCTCATGGTTCAAGCAAAGCACATACATGTTTGATTAATCAAGCTACACTAATAATGGAAGGCATGCACTTAAAAATAAACACCCCACGACACAAGAGCAGTTAAGAATACACAACCCATTCACGTTTTTTCATATATTAAATCTCTTTTCAATAGGAAGAAATCCCGATACAACCTCTGTACCTGAGGTGGGGTTTCTGAGGAGATTAGGATAGCCTGAGAATATCTGCTCTTCAGATCCACTATTTCAGACATTGCATCGAGGATTTGAACTTTATTACCTGTAATATTTGGCCCAAAAGAAAGCTTGCTCTGGATAGGCGAGGGCTGGTTTTTGGGTCGTTCTGTGGGGCAGGCTCCTCCGGCTGCAATGTATTCTGGTAAAAATAACACAAGAATTTGTATGTCCCTCCCTTTTTCTTTTGGTTTGTTGTGGGTTTTTTGTGTTGTTGTTTTTAAACCACAGCATTCGAGAACCAGCAAACCCAGACATTTTATATTTCCAATAAAAGGGACAGTGACTGACTCATATCTATCCCAAATACAATGTTCTAAGCAAACGGCCTACACCGAGAAACACCGCTCCTGTTACTGCTCTTCCACATTCCTTTCTTCACAAGAGACTGCTCTTCACAGCTTAAGAAAGAGGTAATTTCTGCACCAAGAAATAGCACGCAAAGCTTTCGCTTTAACTAGCATCTCTGCCAGTGATCTCTGTCCCTTTGATCAGCGGAGACTGGAGTACGGGAGGAACGCCTGACACTTACCCTTGACTGAAATCAAGTACAAGCAGTGGCTACCGTGTCTCTGCAAATGTTAGAAGCACGTACGTCTCCCAAGCTCTAAAAATAACTTATGGCAACTAATACACTAGGAACCTAGTTTTTAATTATGTAAAGATGGAATTCTTGGGTCTACAGAAAGAAAAATCAAATTACTTCCACTGAGGGAATAGGAGAAGTCGGCAGGGTTGTTGTGTGTGAAGACCTGGTAATCCCACTTCTCTCCATAGCATTTGGGTTGGAAGAGACGGGTCTTTCTAACACGGGGCAATGATAGCTCTGCGGATTAGATGCTTGTTCACAGTAGGAGAGAAATAATTCTGCTTATTAACTCCAAGGACACAGCTGCTTCTTCATGTGGATATGAAGATGCATTAGAGGCTTACAGACAGAAGAATGAAAAGGATTAGCTAAGACACAGAACTGATATTAGACTTTTAAAAGGTACTCCCTCAGAGCTGGAAGGGTTAATAAGTGTGTCGGAGCTGGGTCCATTGCCAGGGACAATATTATTTAAAGCGAACATAAGGTGCCCGTTGCGTAGGACAATCAAAACCTACATAGAGTGTGAACAGGACTTTCTGTAAAATTAATATAATGATAACAGGTAGCAGTGGAGTTAACAGGTGTTACAAAGACCTTGTTTGTAGATACTTACTCGGAGTGCCCGAAGGGTATTATAGGAGCTTTCTGTCTCATCTCTGCTCCCTCTGTGCATCAGCCGCTGCAGCTTCACCAAAAGAAGTTGCTGGGCTCTGAAAGAAAGGATGGAATCACACAGATCAAGATATCTTTGAAACCGCTCAGAAGAAGGCTGGCCTGCAATGGGTCTGTGCCTACAGAAAAGATTAAACGGAAATAGCAATGAGGACTCACTGAACCACACAGCAAATGCAGGAACAAAACAGTGAGCAGGACTGCAATGCAGTTAAGGATTAAAGAAAAGAAACTCCATGGCATGTTTTCCTATGACACTTTTTGAGAAACCCACGTTGCTCTTTCAGGTAACACCTGGAGCTTTATACCTCATATTACGGTTTAACATCACCAGGCCTTATCTCAAAAATTAAGACACGTACCTCTTTCCTGACAGCAGTTATTAATTTATTTGTTGACAGAACCCCTGCTTTCAGCCGTGGTCACTCGGCATCACACTCACCTGCTGTAGCTGGGAATGGTCCCCATTTCCAGGTCCCTGTCGGTGAAAGGATCAACTCTGGCACACAACCACTCGCACCTCCCCTGGTACATGGTGTCCAGAATATGAACAATCTCATCGCACTTCACCGACAGGGTGCAGCAGTCCTGCTGGCTGGAGATGTTCAGGTTCAAGCGGATATAAAACGAGTCCCCCGATGTGATCAGCCCTTCTTCCAGTTCCGACAGCAGTTTTCGGTAACCTGCAGCAAGGAAGGAAGGGGTGAAGTGTCATCAGCTCAGTGCTGCCGCATTCCTGGGCATCCTCTGGGAGAAACACACAGCACAGATACCTGGGGCTCCTCTGAGAGAGGGTTTACACTTCTAGAGCAGTTCCACTATTTACAACAAGGCTACGGTCCTGCACCTTAAAGACGCTAATGAGGCATTGATTCAGCAAAAGGCCATGCTGCTGGAATCAGAATCTGTGAGAATATTCTCATTATAATGATACTTTTAGGTTAACTCCATTTTCACCACTCCACACATGACCCGTGAAACAGAGAACTTCTCAACAAAGATGCAGATACAGCTGTAGCTCTATCCTGTAAGTACAGCTTGAGTTCTGCCACTGATTTTAATGACAAGCTATTCTCTTTATTATTATCTCTAATTGGCACTCCCACAATCTATAACATGCTTTATCTGCAGTTAAGTGGTGCTCAAAAAAAATTGCAATAGTCTTTCCTACCTTTGAAAACATCAAAGAAAATCAAAGACATCACTTCCTGTGTGATCTATGCAGCTGAAATTCTCTAACCAGCATTAAAAAAAACCCCACGAATTTATATACACCAGTAAAAAATGGATTTTGGAAAGTAATTTTTGATCCATAACCTGAAATTATCATTACAGGCCATGAACACTAAAATCAAATTCTGTTCACCACACAGGAACTCCAGCTGTTAAAGATACGATACAGCCACAAAGTTAATAAACAGAGCAACTCCATCAGGTAAATGCAAAATTGACTTCAGCTGGATAAAGAGGATTCAGCTCACCACACTGTATTACAGAAAACTGTACCTAAAAATAAGCTCACTGTGTTTTGTGAGTGTGTCGTTATTGGCCCCCATGTAAATTCTTCGGAGTCCTGTAGTGACGAGCATATGGGCTTTTTTGGTTCTCAGTCACAAACCTAAAAGCTGGAGCAGTTACACAGCATACCTATAATTATCACCAGTGGACGTGCTTCAGATTTATACCAACACAAAGGATATTCAGGTTCTGTCATTCTCATCCAGACTAGTTAGTATAATACATTTGGGACTACTTGAGATGAGAAATACTTTTGGTCTTACCTTCGTGATTTGATTTATACTGGAGTGTTACTGGACCACTGCATCTCTGAATTGTCCAGTGAACTTCTTCCTTTGTGCAAGTATCCAAGGGAACACTCTGATTTTCCCCTTTGATGCAGCCCTCCAACTAGACATGAAAGAAATATTAGTCTCCAGTGCGGGTTCGATCTCTGTGTCAATTATATTATTTTTTAAAAGCGACAATCTTTTTCTGATTAAACAATGCAGATACTTTGCTACCAAGGTGCAGATTTCATTCTATTTATTTCATTTCTTTTCTCTCAAATTAAGAATGCTAGCAGCCAACAGAACTACAGCTCTTTGACAAGCTCAGGCTTGGTGCAGGAATGTCAGTTGTGGATTTTTTGCCCCTCTGGAGGCATTTTAACAGGAAAATAGTTTGGAAACATTGGCAATGGAGGGAAAATTAAGCAAAAAGCAACTTAGCACATGCACCATTGAACTCTTGCTTCTGTGATGCTGGGGACAGCTATGCAGGTATGCAGCCCTTCTTCCCATTCACATTGCAGCCGTATCCATTCTCGTTATAACATGTCCAGTCCCAGAATAGGCCATGCTAAAGAACAGTTTAGGAGTCATCATGCTAAGCTAAGTAGCATGAACATCCTTTCAGGCAGGAAAGTACTGGGTAGTCGAGAGAAAATCCCATTCTGGTGTTTTTAAAGGGGCTGTACTACACAATACAGCACTAAACAAAGCATCGGTTGCTCAGAGCTACTGTAAAGTGCAAAAGCGTGTGCATGTGTTGGATGACCACGAATGTTATTCTCCAATATTTTCATAGTCGACGGCTGATTTTCTTCTGCATGAGTCATATGCTTTGTCATTAATACAAGATGGAAGAACAAAGGAAAGTATTGTGGTGAGTGTGCGTGCATGTAGGCGGACAGACATCCAAGACTGTTTATTATTTTATGCTTACCAGTAGGAGCTGGTGTCCTTCCCGAAGGCCTGCTTTCTCTGCGAGTGATCCGGTCTTGACAGAGCTAATAAAGCTCCCTTTATCATTACCCCCAACCAGAGTGATTTCCGAGTTGAGACTGTCTCCATTCAGTGTTACGCGCTGGACAGTATGGCAGGAGGTTCTAATGCGACCCACAGATGTGACAGAGGGACGAAAAGGTCTGTGTTCATGAAAGGAAGCAACAGTTATCTCAATTTTAATTATCACTCCAGAGTTAAACGCATGCATGGTAAATGGGAGATGTAAATAACCTTCTAGTGTTACCAAGCACTAGGATCTAAGGACTCTAAAAGAAATCCTTCTCATCACTGCATAAGCTCTGGAGAAGAGCATCTGGATGGCTTCGAGTGCTCTGACATGACTGAACGTGTATTACACACTCAGATGGGTAACAGTACCTCGCCTGGCAACGGTGGCAGCAAGATAACGAGATCACAAGGATAAATTTAAGCCTCTAGAACATTTTGTCTGCCTTGAAGTTTTCGAAATTTTAGGATGACCTTCACTGGTTTACAGGATATGAAAGCGCTCCAAAATAACATGTTATACTGCTGCTGACATAAAGAAGTAAAGACAGCACAGCATCATGAGATATTTGTGTCAAATAACTTGTGACATCATATTCCTGCCATTGTATCTTCGGCAACTAATAGATAAATGGAGGATCTCTACTATAGCAGCCTTTCCCCTCAGTCTCTGAGGTAGGTAAACTGGTGTCTCAAATACCTTTCCAGAGAGAACTTTCTGAATATGGAGTTGACATGTTCAAGCTCATAGGCATCCAGGCCTTCTGACTGATGAGAAGATGAAGAAGAGTGCACCGAAGGAGCTCCATGTGATTGCCTGTCATGGCTGTCATCTGAAAAGAGTAACAAGAATGAAAATGAGTCTGAGACAGAATGAAAAAGATGGAAAAGGGGAAAAAATGAATGTTTGATTGATCCCAGGCAAAGCTGAAGGAGGAAATTCCTGATGCAGAGTCATGATCCACATCCACAGGCCATGGCAAGGAGTGGCAGCCTCGCTTACTGGACCTACCTGATCACTGTCACAGAAGAGCAAGTTGGAAGGGACCTCTGGAGACTGTCTAGTCACCCCGCTGCTCAAAGCAGGGTCAGCCAGAGGACACTGCTCAGCACTTGACCAGTTGGGTTTTGAATATCTCCAAGGACGGAGTCAAGTCAGCCTCTCTAGACAATCCCGTTCCAGTGTTTGACCACCTTCACAGTAAAAAAAGTTGTTTTTTTTTTTTTTTTCTGTTTAACTGGAATTGCTTGTTCCTCAGTTTGTGCCCATTTTCTCTTCTGCTTTCATTAGGCAGCACTGAGAAGAATCTGGCTCTGTCTTCTTTACTCCTTCCCCTCTCAATTGGATGCTTTCCTCATTTTAAGGCTGGAAGCATTCTTACCAACCTGCAAACCTCAGCCAAGCATCCTCCATCTATTCCTTCAGACTAATCCTTCTCCTGTTCAGTTGTTCAGGAATAACTGCTTTCTTGTTCCCACCACTAGTTGCCCCTTTGCTTTCTTGTTATGACGAACTGACTTGATTTCTTCTCAGACTACGAGTCTCACGTAGACCACGAGTCGATTATTTGACGGTATATGTAGCTGGTGAGCTAATAACACAGATCTCACAGTTAAACTATATACATGACATCCTCTTGCTTACCATCTAGCTCCAAAGCATCAAATCCAAAGCTGTCGTTGTCCTCTTCAACCAGGCTGGAATTAAAAACAAAGCATGAGATAACAGGGAAGAAAGAGAGAGAGAAAGCTGTTCACTTTCCGACTTTCAGCAACTTTCATTTAATTCGGAAGGAGGAACTTTTTTGTGAAAAAGGAAGATGCTGGGGGTGTTGCATTAGGCAATGGTGCAGCTGCAAATAAATAAGCAAGACGGCAGGGAGACAACACGTGTCAGCCAACATGGGAAGCATGTGAAGCAGCAAGGAGATTCAGAAGGAAGAATTGACAACAGCAGTGAGGGAATGAAGATTTTGCTGAAGACAAAGGGAAGCTGCTGGCTGATGGTCTCACACGTGTGACTTACACCACACCTGCTTCAGGACTGAGATAACAGGTTGCATAATACAATGCCTGTTGTATATATACACTGCAGCATGTTTTTTTCCACGAGAGATCAAAAGTGTCAGGAGCTCACTGATGGACAGAGGGAATGCGAGGGAAGTGACTGAGGTGCAGCAGTAAAGGAGTAATTTACCTGCTTGATTTAAAGTCCTTGAAGCATTTTTTAACACCTTAATGGTACCTCACAGGGTTACTCCAATACCTACAGTAAGGGAACGGCAAGGTGTACCAAGCTTTTCCACAGAAACTCTTATGTCACGGCTCTGGTCCCAGCCCAGCTCCCACTGACACAACCTTTCCTGCTAAGGGTGACTAGATTGGTTGGCCTGAAACGCAAACAGTTAAAATACACTCAAATTTTGCTCTTACAGGGATATTGGGGACGTCCAGACAAGTGAATGACCTGTCTGCTTCACTAGAAGGACGTCATTAAACCAAAATCAGCTATTTTTACACCATGTATAAGCCGGAAAATAATACACCTTTTCCTGCATATTAAATCATGATCTCATGTTTTTTTCACACAAATCAAGATCAGATGAACTGTGAAACCTGCAACTTGGCATGCAAATAGCAATTATTTTGGGTTATGTTCACAAACAAGTTAAAAAACCTTAGCAGGGTAATTATGAAGTTATAAACCACAGTGAACTTATGGGCGTGCTCTTGAGCTACTTGACTTTAGTGATTATTACCTCAACAAAGTAAGGCCACAGTCAGACCTTGCTCAAGGGTACCTTTTCCTTCCACATGCCAGTGGGAAAGAGCATCTAATTTGAGGAAAATTTTATTTCAGTACAGCTCAGTCTTCCAAGACCTTAACATATGGAAAAGGATATAGTCAGAGCTGTAGTGAAATAAAACTACAAGACGAATAATACCCGTGTCGTCTTTACTGCACGCTGTAATATACTGCAAATATTTAAAAGTTCGGGCATGCCAAAGGCTTTTCAAGTTAAGCACCTGAAACATGAAACATTTGAATAATTAACAAGACAACCCTTTTTTCTCCATGTTGAATTAATGCAACACACTTTTAAAAGGGGCTCAGAGGACAATACAGCAAAACCTAAGGAAGATTAGAATAAACTCTGCCTGAATCCTCAGCAGCCTAGAAAACTGTGTGAGAGAACAACCTGCAGATGCCCTCAATGGAAAGCTGTCTTGCAAAGCTTTACACAGAGAGAGGCGAAAGTAGCAGTCTGCCAGAGATGAGTTTGTTTTGAAGAGCATTAAGAATCTAAATAAAGTTCTAATAAAGATTTGATCTAAAGCACTGATCTAATAAATATCTAAATGCTCCTTATATATTGCTTTATTCTAAATTGGTTTGCTTGGGCTTTGTTCTTTTCTCCTTCTGCCTGGGACCTTTAGGGAATGTATCTATTTCTTCCGATATTTCCAATACAAACACTGATGCTATTGATACCAGAACAGGATGTCCACGGTATTGCATTGCTATAAACCTCTTAGAAAAGGGGTCAGTGCCATTTAGGGGACTGTGAGGCAGCCAAGGTCTCTCTCCTTCCTGCCACCAACTTCCCATTCCGATTTCGAAGCGTGCAGGGCCGCGACCCGCCAGAAGTGGAAGCTGCAGCAGGAGGTGAGGCAGACGGCAGCGCATCTCCCTCCCCTCATCGCCGTGCTGAGATACAGAGCCCCGAGCCCGAGGAAAACCACTTCCCTCCTCCACTTCTCCCCCCATTCCTCACACACACTCCAGCAGCTCTGCTCTGTTTTGGCAGCTTATGGAGGAGAATGAGGGACTTTGAGAGAAGGGGAAAGGACAGGGACACAGACACAGGCAGCACAGAGCTGAGATGCAAACAGTGAAGCCAGATCACTCTACAAAGGTGGAGCGTGCTCTCCAACAGTGTTGGTACCTTAGCCATTTCAGGTTTTTTTCTTATTATGCACATTTAAATAAGTCAGTCCTGCAGCGGTGTCATCCCAGCTGAACTATCAGAGACTCCTGAGTGTTTTGGGCAAAATGAGGGACGACGAACTGCAGCCTTGAGAAGTTTAGCAAGTTAGTCCTGCTCCTAAGAGAAGCTCTCCAACTAGAGACATACACAAGGACATCTATGGCTCTTTTTACCTCCTCCTTGTGACAACGGGTTCCGGGCACGTTTCACCAGCACGGTTACCTACCTGCAATGAGGGGCGTCCTCTTTGCAACGTCGGACTATCGAATCATTTCCTGGAGGCTCAGGAGTGGTAGACATGATACTGTCATTGCGATTTCTCAGCGTTTGCTTTAAAAAACAAACAAAAAAAAGTGATGGAAGGGTTATCTGTCTTAAATGTGTTATTATTTTTAACTTACAGGAGCATTAGCCTGCTAGCTTGCCAGTAGTACTCTGCACAGTGAAGCACACACAATGGTACCAAAAATTGGTTCTAGATGTCTAGAATGCTACATACAAGAGCATTCATATTCATATATTCTAGGATTTTGGCAATATGCACAGCTTGTGTGCTGGCACAGTACCTTTTTCTGTGATCACATAACTGGGTGATTAACCAAACAATTTTAACTTTACCCTTGATGCGTGGCATATGTGTTGCACAGCTGACACAAAGGAAAAAGACGATGAAAAGTGGAATGTATATATACTTATATATAGAAATAGTAGAAATGAGGAAGAAAAATACATCTCTCCATACATTCAATTGTTAAACTAGTACACTGGAAACTGAACTCTGAATTGTACTAGAGGGAAGACAGTATAAGTCATCTAAATACCCAGCAGATATTCCACAGAATACTCCTAACCCACCTAAGCTTATTACAAGTGGCAGGGAGTTTTTTCCTGGCTATTCTTGGGTATAATTTTCATTTCCTGGGGGCGGCATTTTTCATGGTGTTCTAGAAAGATGTTTTGTTCTTTGTTATTAACACTCTGCAAGCGCACTCTCTGTCTGCTTGTCCTGCTGTGTCAGTGCTCACATACACACAATGGAATATCTACCTTGGGAGATTATGGGGATACAGCAAGCAAGGAAGAAATGGTTTGGCTATGGTATGCAGAAATTCCCAGCTGTGATCTGCACCCCTTTTCTCACTCGCTATTACTTATAGACAGGAAAAGCACTAGAGAACTCAAAAAACCCCCGAAAATTTTCTTAAATAAATTACATCACACGTTTTAAAGAAAATCTCTTCCTCCTAGCAGTAAATGTGAAATGGCATAAGGAGACAGTGAGAGGTCATAAATATCTTTGAAATATATTTAAATAAACGTAAACCAATTCTGTGAGTTTGCAAAAGGCTAATAACACGGTTCTAACAAAATGCTGATAAAAGGATTAAGGAAGCCTCTGACAAGAGCCTTGAATGTGATCACAGCTGGGATGCCACTGAAGTGCCAGAAAACTGGGCTGTGAAAGTTCTGAGCCATGTTGGGAAAGACGGCCATAGACAGGCAAGGCGCATCTGAAGGCTCCTTACAATTTTGCTGACTTCACAGCTGCTGATGGAGTTACTGATGGAGACGGAATTCGAGGAACTCGTGTCCGTGCGGCCATTGCTGGCGTCGGCCCCGTCTTCATCCTGTGCTCTGACCACTGCGCTCGCAGGGGACGGAGAAAAATACAGACACCAGAGGGAATTTGGTCAGATCGCTTTCAGTACAGAGTCTTTCACAGATGTGCAACAACACTGAGCTTATCCTTCCGTTTCAGCTTATCCCATGTCCCCTGCCCTGCGCTGGGGACAAAAAAATTTACAACGGGGACCAAGCAGCTTGAGATCCCTCAGCAGCCCCAGGTAGGACAGAGCGAATGTCTCCGTGGGCTCCTTCCCGTCCTCAGCACCTCTAATTTGTTGCACATTACCTGATGCCAAAAATACTGTTTAACATGCAATATCTTGCAGCAGGAACCATATTTCCCGTCCTATTTTGTACATCAGTGAGCATGGTGCCACACATAACAAGTAAAAGAAGTTGCTGCCTAAGATGGTGGTTGGTTTGAGAACAGTGTTACATAAATAAGACGAATTAGGAGCAGCTCAAACGTGAGTATATAGCAACAAATTTGATAACTTGGCAGCGGGCTGATGGGTGGCTTAACCTCCCTCCCTCCAAGCTTTTTAATGATTTGATTTAAAATTAATTCATTTTTGCTGAAGGACAATGGAGCTCATTAGACAATCACTAGATTAGAGTCTTTTCAGCTTTTTTTCCAACAGCAAAAAGAGAACAGTATAACGACTTTTAGTACAGGTATTACACTCATGACTTTAAAATTTTTGTAAACTAAAATGAAAACCGAGTACACAGAAAATTTCGGTAAGCTATGGGATGCAATATTGTGTGTCTGTGGAGGTATATTTGGATGGAGAGGACATTCAGGTAGAATACGTTATATTATGACACTGTTCACTATGGGAGAAACTGTTTGTTTTACTGACTTGGACTTACTTAAGAATATCCCCAGTTGGCATATTCGTTAAAACAACTTAAAGAGATTGAGTGAGACAAAGCAACAGAAAAAAAATAAGGACATGAGGACATGGGTGCTCTTTCTAACCTTGAAACTCTGATGTTTTGTTCATGCTGACAGGGGATTTAGCTCTTGGACTTATCTGAAAAAAAGAGGACAAAAATCAACACAAACGCAGAATATTTGCCACACACTGTAAACCAGGTATTTTCACCTTTTTTCACTGTTATGCTGAAATATATTTTCTTCCTTTAAACAACAGAACCCCAAATTGAGAAGACATTTAGGGATCTAAATGCCACTGCAGTGAATGAGAGTTAGTTACCTAACTACTTCCAAAAGTCTGGCCCAAATGCACTGCAATTTCCAGTTCTGCTGAGGGAACAAAGAGACGAAAGGTGAAGTGGGTGCCTTGGGACTGGTTTCAGGCAGCTGTTAATACAACAGGCATCCTTTTGGAGTGTGCAATGTGAAAAATGCAGCTCCATTACCATAAGTAATAATGACAGTCAGAGCTCAGAAAGGTTATGAAGGGCAGGGAGAATTCAAATGCAGATGAAAGGAAAGAGAAGCTCAAGCCCTTGAATGTTAGATTGTATATTATGTACAATTTATGAATACAGCATCAGATAATAGCTGTACGAATGCAGCTAGTCGGGGAAATCATGGACCTAACTCATGCTACCCCTTACTTTTAAGTAAGAGGAGATTGCCATAATTTAATTCTAAATTAGGCAGTTAATTTTGCTCTAGATTGTGTCCATTTCTTTCTATTATTCCTTCCAGCTGATGTGAGGTTTTCCACCAATGCTTCATTTTCCACCTTCAGTTACTTGTGTGCTGGACTTCAGGCATTAGGTAATTTTTTTTTCCTCTACTGTTAAGGAGGCAAAGAATCAATTTATTGACAATGCTCCAAGAATGTGAATGAACAGTAGAAGCAACGGGAACACACAAAACTGAGAGAAGGGGCAGAAAATAGTCTATGAAGCCTGATTATATCTGCCCCTCAAAATGCAAATCACCACAGGGCAAAAACTGTCAGCTCACTGTCATATACAAATCTGTTCTTTATAGCAGAGCACTTGCAGAGGCACGATCGCAACATGTAATATGTCTCTTAGTTCGAACAGTCCCTGCGCTGTATCATTTCAGCCTCATATTAACACTCACCTGGATTCCCTTTAGATTCACTCTTCTCTTGAGTCGAGCTTGATCAGGCAAGAAGAATTTGTTGTCTTCTGGAGACTCTTCAGAAGTGGAGGAGTCATCTGCTTCCTGACCATTGGCTTTCGAGCTGGGAGTCCCAAAGGTCTGGGAGATAATAGTAATGGGTAGATTCCGTGGCAAACTCTGAAGATCAGAAGGAAATACTTTATTTCTGAGACAAGTTTGATTTGACTCCTCCTAACCTCCCTTTAGAGTAATGTGATTGAACTTTCTGTGACTCCAGTGCTTCAGAAACTCACACAGAATGTGGCTCCAGCCCCAAATCGGTAATTTAGGCTGACATTTGTGGGGATTTCTGTTCACTGGGGTATGTTCCTCAAAAGTATTTGTAGTTTCTACCCCAGTGTAGAAATTAATTTCTTTCTGCACTTCTTTCCCTTCCATTTAAAATCAAGTTGTGGAATGCCAGCTATGGGCATGACACGGACAACTTGAACCCCACTGTACTGAAGAACTCACAAAATTGACTTTTAGTGGGTTATTTTTTTCAGTTAGTTCATGGAGGGAATTAAAAGAGTCCCCTCTTCCTTCCACACCAAAATGTTTTTAAGAGCAAGTCTTAAAAAAGAATTAATATCTGTATTCCTCAGCCCTACCTGGTCATGAAAATTATTGTCCTTAGAGAGCCGCCGGAGTTTGCACTCCAGGTTAACAATGCAAGCTTCTTTCCGAACCACCTCAATTCGGAGTTCATCATTTCTCTCCTCCAGCTCTCGAATCTGCTTCCTGTATTTATCTTTCTCAATCAGACAATGCGAATACTGTGTCTGAGCCTCATCACGTGAGCGGAACGCCTGCAGCGGGGAGAAGAAACCTCTTTTGCACCTGGGCACCGGACACGTTCTCCTGCTGGGTTTGTTTGTAAGGTATTTGGAACGGGGACTTCAGAACGGTAACCATTCACCAATTAACACAGCAGTTAGGACCAGGATATGCCACACTTGTACCATTAAAAATTACGATGATGAGGGTGGTTCATTTCCAGCTCCCTCTTGGCTGGTGGCAAAACGCTCCGGAGTGCAAGCCGGATGACTTGACACGAATATATAAAGCCTGCGGTAGCTGTTGTTAAGATCTTGGTCCTGCCTGCCAGATGCTACACTGTGGAAACAACCCAATATTATCCCGTGTTTAATTACTGTAATGTAAATTCCAACAAGTAGCAACTTCTTGTAACTGTCTTTTTTTTAATGGTATTTTGGGTCCAATTACCCACAATTCCCCAAAGCGACACAAACGAGATACAGGCTTTCGCTACTAATTGTCCCCGTTTTAACTGCTAGATACCTGGTCTCGCTCCTTTTCCACCTCTTCCAGCTGTATCATCACAGTGTTCATACGGTGCTTGTACATCTCACAGTCTTTTCCTAGTGTCGAACACTTTAACTCCAAATCTTCTTTCTCTTCGAGATACTGGAGATGACACACTGTTACCACCACTGCTCCCAAAGGTCTTTTGGGCACTAGCTTGCGATATTCCATCTTTCTATCCTGCCATTTCTCACCTTGTCTCTCAGGTCCTCCACATGACGAATCTCCTCTTGGAGATTAAAGATCTTGTTGACCAACTCATGACGATCTTCTAGTGCCTCCTTACGGTCGTGTTCCAGAATGTCCAAAATGGCTTTGTCTGAATCTGGCAAACTCCGCTTGTCAGCCTAAGGAAGAGGCAGGCCAGGGAAAAAGGAAAAAGAAAAAATAGTACTGCAGGGAGAAAAGTAACACAGACAGTAACAAGCAAGAGGAATAGAAAACGAACGCGGTCTTGCAACGGGAAAGCAGGAGAAGAGATGGACATTTGTTCATATTTTAAAATCGTGTCAGAAAAGATGAAGAAAGGCCATCTTGCTGTCAGAACAGTCTGATGAAGGAACTGTCTTACTGTTTTATTGTACCGGCTATAATTTGATCCATTTTGGATGCAGTGACAATTCTTTACTCTAAGCCCTGCATTCAAAACTCTATTAATCAGCTCTCACCGAGCACAAAAATCACGCTTTGCCAAAGAGTGGGGCCTAAAAAAACATTCAGGGGAATTTTTAAAGCATGCATAGGCATTGCAGGCCTGCACTCAGAGAATATTAAACACGCCTGGAGCAGCTTGTACCACTGCTTCATTTTCTATAGTGTCCAGCAATGTTTTCCTTCAGATTTAAAATTAACAAGATTACCAGAGCAGGTTCCAACAGAATAAATTGCTATCCAAAATTAACCATAAATGGAAGATGAAAAAGGCATAAAATACAAGCATGTAATGTGCATATTTATTTTAAAAATACCTAGACTAAGTTGGAGATTTCAGTGACATTTCGGTTGCCCAATATTTCTAAGTATACATAAGTATTTCTAAACCAAACTGCCTTCTGTTTATTTATACTTTCGCTTAGGAGAATTTCAGTTCTACTTTTAGCTGTTTCATGATTATTTCTGTTTCTTTAGGTGCTGTAAGACCATTTCAATTAAGATATGAGATTCCGCACGGATCAGAACTCCCAGAACCTTCTATACTACACCCTTTTTCAACCTTCGAATTGGATTTGTGGTAGAACTAAGAACCATTGGTCACTGCTAGAGGCCACAGCCAGTTCTGAAATGCATTCCATTGATAATTTTTTAAGTGTCATTTTAAAATGTCACAAGCAAAGTGCTAAGCACTCTCACATACATCCTAGTATTTGGCTAAGCTCTTCACAAGGTAACACAGTGCTAAATTTGCCGCGTATCAGCCTTTTTCCCCATCTACCCCAACAAAGGTTAGTTCAGGTGAGTGTTCTACAGGGCACTCTGTTAACTAGTGACCACCCAAGTACAGAAACCTTTATCACCCTCTGCATCATCAAGCCTTTTCAGCACAGATATGACAACAGCCTGGAACAGGGCACTGTCAGAAATTTCCGGGCTGGCCATTTAACGCAGCTTCGCAGTGACAGACTGGTACGAAGAACCACAGCGGGGCTAAAACACGGAGCTGAACGCTCAGCAATTAAACAGCTGCACTCTGCACGTTGAAAGAGCCAATCTCTCATGTACAGCTTGATTTCTTAGATGACAATTTTTTTTTTTTTTTTTTTTTGGTGTAACTCCTCCTCGTGCACGTGTTGGTACAAGGAGCACTGCAGGCAGCTGGGAGCTATATAACCAACCTGATGTTTTTCCAAACTTTGCACTTATGCTTATTGTAGCTATGCAGGTAGAGGTTTCACCCAGCTCCTGGGCTGTGAGGAGACGTGGGGTACGTGAAACAGTATGGGAGGAAAGGGCGGGGGTGCAAGGAGTGCTCAAAGCCCACAGAATCCATCCTCTGGATAAGCGGGAGGAATAAACTGAAGTGGCTGAATTTTCAAATGTAGCCATCTGCTTTTATACCTGAATGATGGACTGCAGCTCCTGGATTTTAGTCTTCATCATCTCGTTTTCCCGCTCCAGTTCCAGAACCTGTTCCTTTTTGGGTCGGTTTTCGATATCATTTTTCAGCTTCAAAGACTGGTTCCTCTCCAGCTTGCATTCCTCTTCCACCTTGTTCAAGCGATGCTTCAGCTGGTCAATCTGGCGTAGCCGGAGAGCAATGAAAAGGAGAAACAGGAAAGGAAATAAATCATTTCTAGCTCTGATATTTACTGCTTTGAAAACACTCTCACTTCCAGGTGAAAACGTACTGTCATACGTGGAAAAAACAGCTTAAATCGTGAATGCTAACAAGCAGCAGATAATTGGGTGTATATGTGTGTGCAATGAATCTCCACAAGTGAACTGTTGAACTCTCAAGGCGAAGCCTGCTATTTGCTAGCTACAGTTTGTATGGGCTGGTTGTAAATTTTGGTAACATCTGGGCTGAAAAAAAGTGGCACGTCCCCAGTCCTCCAATAAATAAAGAGATATGAAACAGAATTTGGGAGGCTGACAACACATTGTGCTTTTGCACATAGACTATTTGGATTGGAAAAAACAGAGGCTTTGAGTTCTGGACAGGAAAGGGGCATTTTCAAAAAAAAAAAAAAAAAAGTAGTTTCATACAGAAGGGGGCCTGGGAAGATGATCCTGGCTGGAAAGACTTGAAAGTGGGGGAATATCCTGAAGATCAGAGAGATGCCCAGGGATGAAGGCCAGTAGATGCCCAGGGACCTTGGCCAGTAACTCCTGGAGGCTGTGAGCAGCTGCAAAGCACGAACCGACACGACTTGCTGCCCAACCGTCCCGGCCCAGCAGCGTCCTCCCTGTGGGAAGCGATGCTCAGCCCAAGAGAAGGCAGCGCTGAGGTAGGGGAGCGAGCAAACGACTGTGGGAAAAAACAGTGGGGTAAAACGTCTGATAGCGTCGATTCAAAAACAAACCCCAGTGTCCAGATCTACTACGGGTAGTTGTTTACTCTGTCTCATCTGTGACACACACACATGCAAGGATTTTATGGCACTCGAAACATTTCTCTGTATTTCCTAAATGGCCTCAAGCTGTTCCAATGCTCTGTGTGAGACTTTCTGAATAAGCCACCAGCAGCCATAGTGCAAACCTGGATAACTGCCCCAAAATATTATCGAGCCTGAAAAGTTAAAATTATGCTTTTAGCAAACCATTATGTTTTTAAAATTTTGTTTTTAACTATGTTGTGTTCTGTTAATCCATTACAAGTACGCAAATTATCTGCCATTAACACGCATCACTGCAGTTGATATTTCTATACACATTGATGCCTTTAATCGTCTGGATAAGCAAAGCAAATGAGAGCTCTACACCTTTTTACTGTCAGAGAAGGTCTCAGTTTGCCAGTTGCCACTGGCATCCTCCATTGCCGCTCCTGATTAAAGCAGCCCAGGGCATTTATCTCACCTCTAACTGGAGGTCCCGGCTTCTTATCACAGCCATGCTCTTCTCGTCACTCAGTTGGGCATATCTCATGGCCAGATTGTAGTTTTCATCTTTCACCTTGACTAGCTCATCATTGTAGTTGTTCCTCTCCTCCTTCATCTTGTTGTATCTCTCCTGGAAGGTCAGCAGCTCTATCTTGTTCAGTTTTAGCTGCTTTCGCTCATCCTCCAACTGGCGAGACTTAGCCAAGAGTTCACAGCGCTGCACATCTTTTGCCTTTACTTGCTGCTGAAGCTTAATGATCTCATTCATTAGGAAATGGGTGAGGCCTTCATGTCCCTCCTCCACTGAAAATGTTCAAACAGCTTATCAACATCTAATAAAATAACTTCATGCTAAGCAGGATTAGCAGAACTGAGTAATAAAAAAATGTCCCAGAGTATGTACAGAGGTACAGAATATTGCCAAATACATACACATTCGTGTATCTAACTGGCAACAGCAGAAACATTACACAGCACATTATTACTAGAATCACAATATACATGCACACAGCTTGTCTGGACAGAATATGGACCTTTTACATTTGTCTTGTTTCAGCTGAACTGACAGGCCTGTGGCAACAGCACAAACATTGCAAAATGAATCCGTACAAGTGCAATTCATCCGAATGCTTCAGATGTGCTGCACACATGTGGGTCTTCAGTGTAAATTTATTCCCCTGTTGCAAATTTAGTGCACTGTTTCTTCTCTTGAGATTTCTTCTAATGGCCATCATTCAATTTGAAGCTCTTCAGCCTCATTCAGACAGCCGAGATGTTCCTTTTCTTTGCACATTACCTGTTCCTAGCTCATTTTGCATTGAAGGGGACTGAAAAAACTGCAAAATGCTACTACGAGATTAGCTTTTCTTTCCATTTCTTGCCTGAAAAATCAAACCCAGTCCTGAAGATAGTCCTTATTTCAACAGGCTCCTCTGGGACCGATTCTACTCACCAACAATAGTGGAAAATCTCCGTGTAGGTTCTTTTCCTGTCACCAGTTTGTAGAGTTCAGGGTAGTAAAACTCCAGGCTCTCCAAGAAAACTACATAGCCCCTTTGGCCCTTGGTGTGGAGAATGTCCAGTAGTCGGCCTAAGTACAGAGATCAGAGAGAGGTGACACGATCAAAGAGAGGTGACACATCAGCACCACGAGCAGCATAAGCAAGAACCATATCCCTGAAGGCAAATCTGCCAGAGGTTTGTCTCTGCCATAGCCAAGCGCTGTGGAAAACGCGGCTGATCCATTGATTTGGGCTGAACTCCTAAAGTAACGCCACGTATTCTTTATGTTTGTGCTGATCGTTATTCTGAGGGAGTGCGGGCAAATTGGTCTCTGGAACAGAAATTTCAAAGGACGCGTTATTCAGTGCAGCCTTCACCAGGCAGGACTGAAACGCCAGGACGGCAGAACCTTCAGTGACAAATCACGAAGCACAACAAGACAGCAGAAAACCTCTCGGAATAGCACTGGCTGCTGCTTGTGTTAACTGAAACATTTGCCGAGGCTTGGACGGGAATATGAACCCGATAAGCTCTAGTCCACACAGTACAGGAAAGAATAATTGTAATCAGAATAGCAGCAGATTCTCCTCTTTACAGTAAATCTCCTGTAAATGAGATACAGGGTTTCTATTTGATAATCTGTAATTTGATCCAGGCTCCCTCCAGACTTAGCAAAACAACACTGTTCAGATAGGGATACAGACGTAGCCATTCACAAAATAATTACCTGCTCGGTTAATTTTGGAGGGCAGCATGAGCGAGTTAAGCACCTCATCCTCGTCTTGCTCATCGATTACTTTGCACTGCCGTAAGTAGGGGGTCAGTTTGGCTGGATTGATGTACCGGCTCAGCATGTGCCGGTTGCATTCTACGTTCTCCCACAAAGCTTCCTCCTCATCTTTCAGTGTCTCCAGGCAGTCATCCATCTCGGGCTCTCCTCCTTAACAGGGGAAACAATCGGCAAATAAACAAGAAACAGGACGGTTTCTATCCTGTTGCTTTTTTGTGCCTCCCTATCACACAGGATGAGCTTAGAATCACTCGTGCTGAATTTCCCCTGGATTGAAACTGTTGGAACTGAAGTGCAGCCTGTCCGCAGCTCATCTGCAAAGTGACAGTTCAGAGAAGTGATGTCTGGAGTCTATGAACCATTGCATATGGCTCTCTAGTGATGAATCTGTAGCTCAGCTAACTCCACGAAGGTCTACAAGTCAGAGAATCCCTCTTCTCAATCCCTCAACCTTTACCCCAGGTTCCAGTACAGGTTGGGGAATGACCTGTTGGAGAGCAGTGTAGGGGAAAGGGACCTGGGGGTCCTGGGGACAGCAGGGTGACCATGAGCCAGCACTGGGCCCTTGTGGCCAAGAAGGGCAATGGCATCCTGGGGTGTATTAGAAGGGGGGTGGTTAGTAGGTCCAGAGAGGTTCTCCTTCCCCTCTACTCTGCCCTGGTGAGACCTCATCTGGAATATTGTGTCCAGTTCTGGGCCCCTCAGTTCCAGAAGGACAGGGAACTGCTGGAGAGAGTCCAGCGCAGGGCCACAAAGATGCTGAAGGGAGTGGAGCATCTCCCGTGTGAGGAAAGGCTGAGGAGCTGGGGCTCTGGAGCTTGGAGAAGAGGAGACTGAGGGGTGACCTCATCAATGTTTATAAATATATAAAGGGTGGGTGTCACGAGGATGGAGCCAGGCTCTTCTCGGTGACGACCAACAGTAAGACAAGGGGTAATGGGTTCAAGCTGGAACACAAGAGG
Source organism: Caloenas nicobarica (assembly GCF_036013445.1). Classification (NCBI taxonomy): domain Eukaryota; kingdom Metazoa; phylum Chordata; class Aves; order Columbiformes; family Columbidae; genus Caloenas; species Caloenas nicobarica. The sequence continues at coordinate 4,646,974 of NC_088258.1, read as the reverse complement.
TTCCACTTAAATGTGAGAAGAAACTTCTTCTCAGTGAGGGTGACGGAACACTGGAACAGGCTGCCCAGGGGGGTTGTGGATTCTCCTTCTCTGGAGACATTCAAAACCCGCCTGGACGCCTTCCTGTGTAACCTCACCTAGGTGTTCCTGCCCTGGCAGGGGGATTGGACTAGATGATCTTTCGAGGTCCCTTCCAATCCCTAACATTCTGTGATCCTGTGATTCTGTGATATCCAAAGCAATGGTAGAGGACACGGTGCAATGCCAGCAAGGGTCTGAGCATGCAGAGCTCGGGGCAAAGACAAGTACTTGCTGCAGGCAACCAAGTCTTTAATTCTCACCTCCTTTGTTCCTCTCAGCTCTACTGATTTGAACCTGCATTTTTTCCTGCATATATGTGATGAGCGAACGTATGTTAATGACTGCCCCACAAGAACAGTTAACTCAGAAGCGAGCAGTTACGTCTGTCCGCCTTCTGCAGCTGTGTATGGACTGACTGGTGCGTGGGCACGAATGCAAGAACCTGTGAGTGCAGACCTTGCCTTTCTCCACACGAGGGGTAAGTACGAGCATCCTAGCACTGAAGCCTGAAAACGTTCTTGACTCATGCAAATATTGTCACGTGATCTGAGTGCTTGCTAAGCAATTTCCTTCCAACTCCTAATTTGTAACCACCTCATTAGAGAAGGTTACAAGGCAGGCAACAATGAGGTGAGAAAAATTGTATCAAAGTTAAGAGTAAAGAAATTTTGTTGAAGTCTTTCCTTATATTTGCATTCTATTTTTTCAAGATCTTGTGATCAAGGCAGCACAAGGAAGATAAGCTTGTATTTCAAGAGTTATTTTACCCCACCAGAGACCATGATAGAAGAAGAATGTGCATTTCTTAGGTCATACGAGACGAGAGCTGTGCTTTATGAGACTTTGCTGGTAATCAGTACCTAAAGACCTCCAAAGCAACCTGTTGTTTTTCCTGAAGCCGGAAAGTTCTCTCTGTTGTGTTAAAGTTTCCTCAGCTTCCAACTTTAGGAACTGCAAAGCAGCCTGTGTCACACTGCACATCACTGAGCAAGATCAGCTGTTAGTCTGCATAGCCGGGGGCTATAAACTCCTCATTTGAAAACTAAAAACACAAGTGCTAATCTGCTAAATAATGTGTTTGTCGGTGTTCTATCATAATGAAATTTATCACCAAGAAATACAGAATAGTCCTAGAAAAATGCATGTTCTTTGCTTGATGCTTTCAAAGGCCTTCCCAAATTGTCCAAAATCCTAGGCTGGGGTTCAATATCTATTAGAAAAAATTGGATGGGTTCCCCATACTATGGACAGGTTAGATGATTATTGCCAGAGATTTTGTTGTTCTCCTGTACTCCAGTAGCTCTCCCAGAGTTCTTTGTCGTTGTCCCAGTTTTCTTTGTCGTTTCACATCCTAGGAACCACATATTTAGCATTTGCTTTGCTGATTGCATATAGATTTTAGTTCTCCAGCGACTGCTATTAAGCGGACCCGGAGAGACAAGAGTCCTCAGAGGACAAGGAAGCCCAGAACTACCCAACGGGATCCAGAATCATGGGGGCATGGCTGTCGTTACGGGAAAACCTCTCTGGTCTTACGAACTCCTCACGAGCCGGATAAAATTCTTACTGAATACCAGTATTTACCCGTGGTAAAGATTACACTGCAGCAATGAACAGCATAAAGGTAAAACAATAGAAAGAGCTACATAAAGTAGGTAGCAGCAGGAGGAACGCTAAAGGTGAAAAAGCTTAATCTGAAGTGTACAAACATGCTTATGAACTTTACTCTCCACCACTTATTCTGGAAATAACTGTATTTCACTTCAAAGGTGAATGCAACAAACACTACATAATTGGAGAAGCTGAGCATTTGGGAGTGGAAGGCAGTGAAGCAGGAGGTCACAAAATACCTTAGTTATCTTACAGCCACAGATCTATTGCATCTAAAAAAAGGTGCGTTGCAGGCCCTTTAATTTGGGAAGAGGATCAGGAGCTCACAGATGGACCTCAGAGGGCAAAAGAAGCACTTGCCTGAATTTGATAAAATGTGAGATATCTTATAATCTGCTGCACTGATCCAGAAATTATTACACACTGTCAGCAGTTCCCTCAGGACATTAGTAAGGGATTTCTCTATTAAATGATTCAAAGGAGAGTTCACTCATCAGCATAATTCTCAACACGAATACTTTTTTTTTTTTTTACCTGACATTAAAAATACCTTTATCATACAGTCCCTCGTGTATGGGCATAATTTGTCCATACTGTTATTTGGGGGACATAATGTTTAATGGGAAAATAGTAGGTATATTGCATGAGTGGCTAAGAATTTTAAACAGAGATTTCTGGTAACAAACTCCTGTTAATCACAGTCTGTTATCAGGAGCAAGCCTTTGGAAACAACATTTAGTGTAGTGGTCCTTCATTGCCACGTAATAATTTCAGAATCTTCCTTTTGCCTTTTTCTTGAGACTGAGTTTGATTTTAAAATATTTTCAGCAGCACATGCATTTTTCTAGGTGTTTAATAGGGTTTAAAAGACCCTATTCCCTGTTTCTGTCCTTCCTTCTTGTGATGATATTGCGGAAAAAAATGTTTTCACTTGTAAAATTAAAAACGACAGATTTAAAATGTTTTCAAATGTGTAATCACTTATTTAATCTGCTCTTTATTACCATTATCTGGTCTCTGATTTCAGCACCCCTTGAGTTGTAACATGCCACATTCAGAAGTTGTGATATGTCATCGAAATACTGTGGCATCCATTACAAATCACAGGTGCGAAGTCACGGACTTGGACTGACTTCAACAGACATTAACCAAAAAGAAATAAGAATTGCCGCAGCAGTTAAAGCATTGCTCTCCTGCGGCTCCTTTCAGCAGTTAGTACACAACACAGCTTTTAACTGCGGGAGATCTTAATCCAGTTCTAATCTCAGCTAGTCCCATCTATTTCAAAGGTCTCTGTAGATGCAGACAAATAAAAGAGAGAATCTCTTTTTACATTAAAAGAAACACTCTAGTCCCCTCATCTCCTTTTCTCTCTCAGGGACTATCCATCTCTCGGCTGTTACACACAAACGAATCTTTCTATGCGTTTGCTATTTTTTGTAATATTTTTCACCCGAACAAATCACCTTGCAGTTAAAGCCGTTCTCTGTTCTCACTCAGACTCCACACTTCGGTATGTCGGTGACACTCTCCACTGATCAAGGGAATAAAACCCGCAGGCTTCAGAACCAGGGGTTCTATACAGTGCTCATCATCAGGTCACACCTAAAGCTTCATTTTTTTGAGACTCATTTCGTGATGGTGCAGAAATTAACCCTTCAGTCGCTTAATTATTTGCATCCCCTTGCTCTGAATTCGTCAGCCTGTCGACACTGAGGAATCGCCATGCAGCAGACCGCAAATGCAGGCTTCACGCAGGTTTTCTGATTTCTTGGTATCTCCTCTGTGAAATATGAAAAAAGGGTATCATCCTCATACTGAGGAGCAGGACAAAGTTTATTTTGGAGGAGGTGACCTATTTTAATGTTTCGGACTCTGCATTTGTCACAGATGTTCACAGATTGGCAGTATTTAGCAAGAAGCCACAACACACAAAATGTTTGTGCAAATTAGAAATTAATAAGAACAGAAGTTTGTGTTAAATATTATGTGCATATAAACCAGGAAAGGATTACCTATAAATTATCACACTTCAAAGCAAAAATAAATCATACTTTAAAGCAAAAATAAAGATGTAAATAGCACTTTTAAGCCGGGTATATAATTATCCTCAGTATTTTCAGTGTATTGTATTACATCCTCTTTCTATGCATATCTCTAGATTTCATGGGGCAACATCCTTTCTCCCTCAAATTTGTACAGCACTTCACATGATGAAGTATAACAACAGGGTGATTTTCTCAAAAGCTGCTTGGATGGATACGTGCAGATTTGCAATATCAGACAACCACAAAACCACAAAGGGATTTAGAGCTATTTTTAATTTTAGAGGAAAGTCACAGTTTAAAGCGTGATAAGGAAATTACATTCCTTTGCTTAAGGACAGGAGAGCCCTATTTGCACTCCTGGCTTCTGAAATGGTGAATACCAGCACTTCAGCTGCACTGCTGGATGTTCCATAGTACTGAAAACCACTTTTAAAAGGCTTAAACATCGATTAAGACGACAAAATTTGCTTACCTATACTTGCACATTTTTTCCATACAGGTGCCTAAATCTGGACGCCCAGAGGAGAGCAGAAAATGTCTTCATCTGCCTTTAAGAATTTGCACTTTATATTAATTCTTTCTACCTCAGTGTTCCCACTTGAAAACAAGGCTGCCAAGAAGTCTTATATTTTTATGACAAGGTAGGATTCATTAATTAGTGACTGCAAAGCACTTAGAATCACCAACATGGGAAAGCCCTAAAAACCAATTTATTATTAGCGCAGCTTTATTATTTCAGATTTTGCAGGCCTTAGAATACTTTCTGAAGCCAGAAGCACTCTTGAATGGACTGGGCTGTGTTTCTGTTTTAGGTCACAGTGGCTGTATGTGAAAAGAACCATTTTGTATATAACAGAACCCTTTCTTTACATATAAGATTTAACCAGCTTACTGAATGCCACAGTTTCAACCAAATACAAAAGAAAAATATAGAAGAAGAGATACCAAAGTAATAGAAAAGCAGGAAGCTTTACACAGAAAATAGGATTATTTTCACACAAATGTATTCTGTTCAATTCCATTGAGTCAATTGATTCTGTTGAGTTACACGCAACCTACAAAAAATAACCCCGAAACACTATCAGACTTGCAAGGCTTCAGTGAAGTAAAGCTAGATCTTCAGTGAGGCGAGATGATGGCCATAGTCATAAAAACTACTCCCATTTTCTGAACAGAAGAGAGAGAAAACCAAAACAAAGTCCCTAACTGGTTCAAAGGGCTCTGGAGGCATCTTCATCATGCTTCTGCAAGCAGAAGAGTGAAAGAAAATTCTCCTGGTTTTCATAACTATCAGCTCAACAACCACCAAGTGAGAGAAAAAGAAATTAAGAATTCTACCATGTTACTCTTATTGAGTATCTCTGCTCTATGAAAAAGAAAGAAAAAGAAAGCAACAGAATAAATCCGAGGTTTGTCCCTAATCACTATTCCTGTCCTAACAGAAGGGGGCCAGGAGAATTATAACTATAGGAACGCTCTTTAATTATCTCTTCCTTTGCCTTTAATTACTCTTCTAAGAACAGAACCATATGAAATTCCATCTCGGAAAAAAAAGGTAACGCATACATAAAGCATGGATCAATTAGTAGTATTGTTAGTACACCCAATGCTTTGCTTAGTATCACCTAAACCAAAAAACACTGTATGCAACAAAGATACACAAATTTTTCAGTACAGCAGGATGATGTTGCTAAGAGCTGAACAACTGAATTCCACACTTATTAGATGTACCTTTTGTCTGCTTTAGAATTTGCATATGAAATTCTATACCTATCACTTCTGGAGGAAAAAAACTATTTACACATTAAGAATGTTGTTTTGCCCAGTGAAATAGTGTTGCAAAAGACCTTAATCAGCGCAGCAATACGTATTAGGATCCTGTAGTGACCTCCGTTTCATAAAAGGCGAAGATCTAAGCGTTCCCATTTTGCGCTCCCTCTGTGAGAATATCTAAAGTCTACATCTTCCTCAAATCTGCCAGCTTTAGAACTTGCAAGTTCTTATCATCTTATCACACAGGAAGGAAATGACTAATTTTGCCTCAAAAGCAAACCGACGGCAGATTGTGCCACCTCAAACATGCAACATCCAATCAGATTTGGTTGTAGAACATATTTCACCAATAATAAACAAAGAAAATGGAAAAATCCTCCTCTACAAATAGTTTAAATGATGTTTTGACAACTCTGTCATTTTTCTGTATGTCACTATTTTCTACATTCAGTGAAGACGTTTCTATCCCCCTCAGTAACCTACTATCTAGGCACGGTTGAAAGGCAAATTTAGAGGGTGCATTCATTCCACAAATTTGAATTAGGCATCTAGTTTAACTTCTAAATCTAGTTCCTCTCTAATGAATGGAAAATGGCCCGTTCAAGACTTCATTCCACCATTTCATCCCTCTACCTTGGAATGCCCTCTAAAGACAGATTTGTAGCCACAACTACTTCCTTAGGTTCTCTCTTAGGAGAGAGACTTGTCCCTTCAGATGGCAACGTCTACACCGGTGAGTAGACGGATATTATTCTGTTTTCCCATGTTATTTAAGAATCTGATCCCTAGAATTGAGAAACCACTAGTACTGCCATTATTAAATTATAATGTATGTGAAAGTAAATACAAAATGAGAGAGGTGACCAATGAGAGATGGAGAAAAAAACTGAAGAGGAGGGAGGATGATGAGACTTAGGGATGAAAAATGGTGAGGTCAAAGGGAACAGGAAAAGAAAAAGAAAGTTAGAGAAAGGAGAACTCAACAAAATGAAAGTGAGGAACAGAAGTGAGATAGAAATGAGAACAGGAAAGGCCTTAGTGAAGGCAAAGGGAAGAAATGTGGGGGGTAAAGCAAATAAAGGGATTAATAGCGAAGGCCTGGCCACAGATCCTGACACATTAGAAATTAGTGTTAGTTCTGAGTATGCAAATCAAGATAATGGCACAATAATTTAAATAAATAATTTACCACAGGAATTTAGTGCAAAGAAGCAGTGGCGAGCTGAAAGCCTGACATTTAATAAATGCTTTAATCTACATATCCTCCATCCTGTTACGCATGATGATGAGGAGGACAAGAGAAATCCCTGTGCTAACATAGTACAAACATGTTTGTGTATCTGCCCTTTTTTTCTTGAGTGCAGCATTAGCTACTGACACAAGCATTTCCTTTCAACTAATGCGTGCTAAAAGCCAAGATCTAAAAAAGAAGCTCTCGTCCTCAGGCTGCCGAGGGCTCATGAGAATGCTGGTCCAACAAATGCTTCAGAAGTCATTACTACGTCTCAGGTTAATTTTTTCTTGAGACTCACTCCCTTTTTACAATTGATAATGAAATTCTCACAGGAGGAGGAGGAGGCACAGCTGGGGGCAAGCGTATAGTACTGTGTGATTAAGAGGAGTCTTGAATTAAAAATTCAAGTTGCCCTAACGTGCAAATGGATTTGACGATTACAGGCGAGGTCCCAGTAAATGTCCTGTTACAAAAAACAGCACAGTCTTTGCTACAGAGATTTGCATAGACCGAGCTACATAAGAACCCGGTAACGCAAAGATGAATGAGCTGATACAAACATGAAACTCCCATAACCCTTGCACAGATAACCTGATTCTCGTCAGAGTTATTAACACTTCTATTGATACAAAGAGTAAATTAAAACAGGAGAGGAGGAAGAAGTGTAGCTCTGCCATATGAAACTGCTACTTAGTCTGTTTATTTTAAAAATTTACACCTTCCACAAACTCTCATGTCACATGAGTTTTTCAAAAAAAACACCCAGAGAAGAACATCTTCCATGCAGTGGGTTAATGACTCCTTGTAGGTGATACTCTCATCCCCAAACAGTCAAAAAACCCCTTACGTAGAACACATAGATGGGAAGGCTGTACTCTAGTTTAACAATCTCCAGATTCAGCAACGACTGACAGTAAATGCATAGGCCATCCTTGCCCAAAAAAAAAAAAAGAGTTACATTCCAATCTTGAACACTGTCAGATAATGTCACTGTAATTCACCACGGCCCAAGAAAGTTTGAAAATAATATTTCATGTAGCAGGCTTTATAACATGACAGGAAAATAAGACAGAACCCTATACTAGGAATCCTATGGTTGGTCGAAATACACAAAATACAAAGAATGAACAAATAGGAAGGCAAGTCTTATAATCCTCATATAAAGATCAACCTTAACAAACAATACTACTCCAAACACATAAAAAATAGCCCACATGCAACTGTTTACTGCATTATAACAGCAGCATGCATTGATTGTGATGAGAATACAATTCAGTTAAATATCTCAAATGCACCGTGCAAAGGTGTAATGGCTCCCCAAGTAGCTCTGTGAAGTCTTATCCATTCACGTTTAGCTCTTAATTGCTAACAATATATTCTGTTGAATCAAACACTGGACAGCCTCCTAAGGGTGATGACTTCTATGACTCAAGTACACATTTTGTACATTTTGTGTAAAAGCACAATGTCACTTAGATAGAACAGACATCTACGCCGTACTCCATCTGTGACTTCTTTGTAACTATTACTTTAAAAAAGACCCAAAGTCTAAAGAACAGACTGCTGCCTTGCACATGCTAGTTTGTCTGTGGCTTGAAGCACGACATACATGCCTTACCTAGCAAGTACTTCTCATCTTTCCCCCTTGAAGTCACTGGAAGACGTCAACTTCACTCCTAGTTGCAGACTGCCCTAGTCCCTGATGTTCTGCTCATTGACAACATCCTCTGTCCTTGTACGTTTGCTCGAAGCCGCATGAACGTCTCAGCCGGCCGAGCACCGAACACTCAGAAGACACCGGGATGCCATTTGACAAGGGAAGGTCTACAGCAGATCACAAGCAGCCTGGCCTAGGAAAGACAAAACCTCACCAGGAATCAGAAGGAGCTCGCTGTTTTACTAGGGGAAATTAGAATTCTATTTTCACATGTTTTCTGAATAGATTTTTCCCACTTATGCTTTCTGGTCACCTCTTCCTCTTCTCGCCCTGTGTCCTCTCTCTTCTACCACTGTTGTGGGACTGTGTCACGTAGCTGCGGAAACATACACCCACCGTCCTCCCTCTCAAACTTACTGTCTATATATAGCAGACAGAAAGGTGCTGGGGGCTGCTTTACTTCCCTTTTCCTCCGAACAGAGGTTGCGGGCAACTTTCGAATGTGACACCATTGCAGAGGAAAGTCTTAGAGGAAGCGCTCTCGGAGCCACAGAGCTGAGAGGGAGGGACAGAGCAGGAGAGACCTGAGGAGAACCTCAAACAGGACCCCCTTCCTGCAGATGCTACAGCTGGCGTTCATTCACAACTCCCTGTCACCAAAGAAGCCTCACTTTAAGGCCTGCGATTAAGAGCAGGAAAGCAACCTGTGAAAAACAGAGACACAATTCACTTTCCACCCTGCTGGAGGGCTCGCTTAAGTCACTTCTGTAGCAATCTAAAGCAAAAATTCTCTGATTCTTTACTTAATGGGACTGTGTTTTATTTCTGTAGGTGGGAAACTCTTTATGACCTTGTTTTGCTGTATCGGGGAAGAGATAATACCAAATACTTGGCAATTATATCTTTCCTACCTTCAAACCACTGCAAGGAGGAATTAAGTATCTTCCGTTGCTTTCTCCATAACTAAATCCATTGCTCTGATGATGTAGAAAAAAATACCATGAAGCTTTCATATAGAAAACTTATCACAGAAGAATTAACCAACCCCCGGAAAAGACTAAACAAGGTTCTCATCAGGAAACTCTGGCCAGTTCAGTTCATGGTTAACACGTATTTTTTGAAAAGACCAATGAAGCAAAGTACTGGAATAGCAAGAAATCTGACAATCCGTCTTCATCCGAGTGTGGTTCTTGAGCATGAGTCAACATAAGGAGAAGTATGAGAATTTTATTGAATTCTCTGCTGACTGTGGAAATAAATATTTGTGAAAATAGCAACTGTAAAGTGATGCCAGAATTACTCTCCTTCTTTGAGCATCCAGGTCTTTGAGCACAGGCAGCTGCTGCTAAAACAGCATCTACAAACAACAAGACATCTACAAAAGCAAGATTTGCAGGATTATATGCACTCAAATTCTGATCTTTAGGAGAAGATGCAACCAAGGGTGGTAGAGGCATCACAACCAACTACAAGTCAGTGGAAATTTTGTATTATTCTCCTAACTTGTGCCTTGAAGCATAACAATTCCTTATGTGCTATCTGCATTAACTGTACCTCAGAGCACAAAGTATCACAAGCTAACAACAAAAGCATTTGCAGAATGTGCAGAAAAGCATTTGTTTTAAATGCAGTGTTGTATTTGTGTATGAAGTAAGGTTACATGCAATATGACCATCCCACATGTGAGGATTGATTTTTCCCTGTTTCTCATTCCTGATACTCAAGGGCACAACTCGCAATTAGGGTCAGATTTTCAAAGAGCGTAGGTGGCGTTCGGGCATCAAAATAAACGGGCAGATTTTTGCAAGACTTATCTCAGAGTGTGAGATAAGACAGCGTTATGAATCGCAGAGCTGCTGAGCGTTAAGCACTTTCAAAAATCAGGTCTTTTTTACAAACTTAAACTGAAGCTGAGCACTTTCAAAAACCTTTTCTCAACTGGAGCATTCTTCAAATGCTGAGTATTTGAAAAATAGGCCTTTAAAGCTTTGTGAGATGCTAATTTTTATACGAATAGGAAACTGCTCTATATAGCACCTATAAATCCGTCTGGCAGCAGTATTTAAATAGTTCTGATTCTCCAGTATTGTACAAACTCTCCAGTAGTACACATTCCACAGGGAACAGGGCAGACGTTGTGTCAGTGCTCACCTGTGTTAATTCTAACCCTTCTGAATCCATGAAATAAATACTTTGCTAGCTAACAGGTGATGGTAAACACTGCTGATGCATCAATCTCTTCAGCATATTGTCTCCATCTACAATTGAGATTTTAAGAATGAGATGAAATTTTAAGTTTTGAACCCTCCGAGACATAATTAGAGAAGGGCTGTTTCTATGTGACTATTTATTTCTATGAGGAACAAAAACAAAATTATTTTTCTTGTGCTCAAAAATTAATACAGTGTAGAAACTGCATGAGGTTTTAGATTAGACTCTCCTTCCATCATTGTTTGCTCTATTTATCTTTTTTTTTTTTTTCCCCAAAGCCGGTAAGTTCAGCCTTGCAGGATCTATACTGCTGACTCAGCTAATGGAGTCAAAACTCATAAAAATCTATTTAAAAAAGGTCCAATGATTTTATTTTCTAATCGTAAATATGAAATTTAATTAGCATCTCATTGCTAACGAAGTCACCATGGAAGATGAGACTGAGGAATTATGCAGAGGGATGGAATGTCAAGCGTAAAGCAAAACAACTGTGATGCAGGAGCCAGTTTAACTCCTGCTTTCCTCCACTCTGGTTTCAGATCTTTTAAGAATTATGTGCTATGTTCACAGGCTTCCTTCCTTGATGGTGAGGCACTTCTATCTTCTATGGCAGTAATTACTCTGGCATGATACAGCATCATGCGAATTACAAAATAATAGTAGATAAGGTTCACTCTGGATTAGAAACAGAAGCAAGACCGAGCAAGTTGGATCTGAATTCAAAATCCTATTTTGTCATAGGCTACCCAAGCCAGTTTTTGACATCCTAGAAAAGCAATACACTTATCAACTGCAAAAAGAACTCATATTATTCTCCAGGGCACTGCAAACATCTCAAAGAACAAAGAAATTTTTTTTAAAGTAAGCACATGTAGAATTTTAAAAACCTTTTTAAAATAGGAAATGCATCGATTTATTTCGTTATCAGCATTCCTAGAAGGGTAGTCCTAGGCTGGCATCAGCACGGTTGTGGGTGTCACTGGGTGAAATTCTGTCCCGTGAGCCACCTCTGCCATCTCCTCTTGGGAGCTGTTGAGAGGACAGGACCTCTGGGTCCGTCTGAGCCCACACGTGCCCGTACGGGAGGGTTCCATCAGGACACGTTCCTGCCCAGCAACACGGGGTGAAGGCAGGGACAGGAATTCTGCTGCTGTTGATCCACGAGGGGCCTCGGTGAGGGAGCACGAAATAGAGAACATCACGGAAGAGAGGACTTGGTGAGAAGTGGGCAAGTACCGTGGGAGAGCTCTGAGAGGGCTGATGAACTACAGTAACCACAAAACTGTACTTTCTCCTTATACTCACACTGAAATTGCTTGTAGCAAGTTAGTGTGGGAGGAAGTGTTTACAGGACCTGTCCTGAGAGAGAGTAATTATTAATAATTCCTGGATTGCTAGAAAAGCTTTTGGAGTAACTCTGTGTGTGGCCATGGCCCTTGGCTGCTCTCAATGACGGCATTTCCTAGAGTGAAAAGGGCTTTATTAGTGCTGGTCCTGGCTACACATGGGTGGGAACCTTTCTCATTCTTGTACACTCCCTGAAGTGACTCGAAAGCTCAAAATCTAAGAATGTGATTGCAGCGTTATAAAAGCTTAGTGCTCTGCAATGTGACAAAACCGGCTTTTCTTCGTGATCAGTAATGGCAAGCAGAAGTTACACATCAAGCCGCGTTCCCTGCGCACGAGGGAAGGAGGGTGGGAAGTGACCCATTGTAGCCATGCGGAGGGTGGTACAGAACACCAGGACACGGCACTGCACAAGCCACCGACTCCGATGCTTCGATCTCTTTACGGCGGCTCTACCTGCAGGACCAGAGGATCAACGTTGGACCACGTTGTCTGAGACACGGCACAACAACCTGTCCTACTCCAGCCAGCTGTGGATGTTAAGCATCCTCCACAAGAGAATGGAAAAGAAGTGGAAGAATCTCTCAGATGAAAATATGACTTTGTCAGTGAGGTCCAGAAACTTTGCTTAAGCACAAAGGCCTGTCTCTGCCTTCGCTCTGATTTTTGACTTTTTATTTGCTGTGCTTGATGCGTTGCTTCATTTTCCTTAGGATCAGTCACAAACTGGAGGTGACAGATACCCTTGGTTCTAAATCGTGCTGTACAGAGAGAAGCTGATTAGTTAACTTCACTCACCTGGTGGAACTACCCTATATGGGATGGTAACCAGAATCGGAAAGGAAGAGGAAAGGAGATATTAAGTGAGACAAGTGAGGTAAGTCAGACAAATGGTTCAGACTGAAGGTAGAGAGGAGTCGGGATGTCCCGTGAGGACCAAAATAACGGGAACAAACCACCCTCTGCCTTATCTCATGTTCCTTCCTCACAGTAGCTGAATGTTCAAACTACCCCTTTGCACAGAGACTGTGTCTAGGTCTGTGCTAATGGCATTAGCTATTTAACAGGTTTGCATCCAATATTTATAACACTACTCTGCCCAAATAGCTTTGGATTTATGTAATATTATCATATTCTAATGATGCAATTGCAATGAGTTTCCATTTTTCTGCATTGCAGAAAGTGCTACAGGAGCTTGCCATTAAACTCACAGCCTTCAAAGTGACATTCAAATTCTGACCACTTCTGTCTTAGATGTAGCATTTCCCAGTTGTTCCTTGCAGGTGACAAAGCTCAGTCCTTCCTGATACCGTATTCTCACATGGCTTCTGAAGTAACTCTCAAGCCAGACGCTGCTCTCCCAGATGTGCAGCCCCAGTTGTTCAGGGACTCGCTGAAGGTGTTGCTGTCAACAGCATTTAATCCAGCAAAAACACCTGGATACTGCTCTCACTCTAGATACGGGCAAGTCACAAAAACATCATTCTGTATTCTAACACTCCATATGAAAATGCCCAAGTATCATTTTTCCTTCAGAGAACAGACTTGCAGATTAAAAAAAAAAAACAATTCAGTGTTTCCAGCCTTACAGGAAATGTAATATTCCTACACTTTTTTTCTAACAAGTAAAGCAGAAGAAAAACACGCTCTTTTCTCTCCTAACACAAAAGGTTAAATATGTTTTTGTTTCACACCACACTGATATCTTTCACGGCATAAATCCCAAAAATGAGATAATAAAAGACAGAAGGAAATTAAACCTTCTACAATAAAACTTGTTAGTCTTGGGTCCTCCTGAATAATACATAACTAGAAAAACAGGAATATGTTACTGGAAGGATGAAACACACCCAAAATCTTCTTAAACAATTAAACAGTGAGATTTATTCTGACTTGTTTTGGCAGGAACTATGAAGGCAGATTAGCAGTCTAGTAGCAGAGAAGAGTCTTATCTCAAGCTTGGTTTTTTTTACCAGGAGAAAGTCAGCACTGCAACAGTAAAGAAGTTGGAGGAAATTTATGGAATTCTATATTTTCAGTGAGTGCAAGTCTTTAGTGAATACATCATTATAAACTTTGAAAAACATATGGAATGGAAACTACCTTGACATGGTGCTCAGGGACATGGTTTAGTGTTGGACTTGATAGCCTGAGGTTACTGACTGGACCTGATGATCTTCAAGGATCTTTTCCAACCTAAATGATTCTCTGATTCAGAAAGAGCCGAGAAACAGAGATGCAGGCAGCAGCTGCGGGATGAACACTGCGACTTGTCTCGCAAAAGACTGGGATGCGCTCGCAGACTTTGGAGAGGATCCCTGCAAAACTGCAACCAGGGAGAAAACCTTCTTTTAAACATGGGCTTCATGCAACAGACCGGTTTGGTCAGTTCATGGTAAAAGTCACTGGTATTTTAATTGAGATGTTAAAAGCTAAAAGCCTTCGAATGATCTTATAAACGTGATAATCTTTCAGTTCATGATCAAGGAAAAAAGATTCAATCACCAGTCGAATTGTAGTCTGGAAATTAAACGTATTTGGTGCAATCTTTAGACAAAGAGTTGAAGCAACCTTCAGGTGTTTTCCCAGTTTGCTCAGGGTTCTGAATTCACAGAGGGAAACACTTGAAAGGTTTCTTTATTGATGTTTTGAAACCTGGCAGAACTTCCTTTTGTGCTCAAATATATTAAATGTGTGTAACAACCTATTAAGCATAGTCATCCTGATTTCAAGTATGGGCACAGCCACATTAGAAATGTTTATATACATACAGAGCTGTAAAAAATGAAGTGGAAACAATCCATTAACTGCTAATGATAACCATATATGTACTGCTAGCATACAGCTTTTTCCTCATACGAATGGAAAAAAATTCTTATCTCATTTTAAATGGAAACCTTATGTTAAATTTACTCTTCAGTGCCTCAGTTATAACCTGAGGAAAACTTGCCAGCAAACAACCAGCGCTCAGGTGGCCAGTGGGAATCCTTTCTTTGGTTACGACGAAGCCGTCTTCCTCCCCTGCACTGTTACACAGAACCCAGGGCTGACCATCAGACGTGGGCAAATAACAAGCATCTTCGTGTAAGGCCAAACTGGCCTCAGGGACCGGAACAAACACCCGTTAATACTACACAACATTACTTTACACACACAAATTCACTGAGGCAACAATTACTACAAATAACATCATATACACAGCTGTGTATACATTTATCCTTTTGACAAAACCAGAATGTTATAGCATTTCGTTTGACACCTCTGATAGATTTCCAGTGAGATTTGACAAATTTTTCTTTCCTCTTGAGTTGCTGAACAGATTCCCTGAAGCAGGCAGCATTAGAAAGTAATGCCCCATCCAGCACTGAAGATAAAATAGGTTTTGTGGGACTAACATAACAAGAATATTCTCTCCACTGCGCGTTCAGCAGTGATAGCAGACAACGCACAACACGTTGCCAACTTTTGGTGCTATTAGTAACGTAGTTTTATAAGCAGTGAAAAAACCCCTGTGTTTTTGCCTTTTGTGTAAAAAGTACAAAGGCCTTACCCGCTGGTAAAATGTTAAATGCGCTCCCTGTAGATCATTAAGCACGTGAATTCGTGGTACTCGCAAACTATCGCCATTCCCAGAGCCCAGCTGTTTGGCAGAAGATGACAGAAGAAGAGAAGCGTTCAAAATCAAAGTTCAGAAAAGACCTTTATGTTTAACTGAAGTCAGTGTGAAAACCTCCAGCCGAGGAATCACCCACTGCCCCCAGCCAGGACGCACCATGACGGGGGATACGGCAGATCTGCCGCTCGGTCAAATTGCAGTTTAAACAGACCGTCACGGTATCTCCTTTTGCCTGAGAGGAGCAAAAGTGAGAGGGTAAGATGGGGAGAGAATACTGACTAAAGAAGTCGAGAGAAAGAAGCTTTTATCACTCGTTGGATGTGTGCCACCGAGACCAATTATATACATTGGACAGCAACCATTATAATTCCAGAGTCCTTGAACAAATCACAAGCAGAAAGGTTACCTTCCTGAAAATGTTCATTGCCATTAAATAACTGACCCAGACTATAGGGTGACGGCAGCACTTAAAGAGTTTGGGGGAAGGGAGGAGAAGGAGAATCTTATCACATGTACAACTGAGAAAGCCCCATCATCTGCTCTGAAAAAGGAACTGCAGATTCACTGCAGATACTGTATTCTCAGCAAAGCGGACAGTGTTCTGAGAATGCAAATCCTACAGACAGCAGTGACAAAACAGCCAGGACAAAAATAATTTCTTGCTGATATCAGTGGCAAAACTCCACTAAACTTGGTGAGGTTTCTGGTTTTACCCTCCAGTTTGAAAGTCACAAGACCTGGTCCCATATTCCTTGTTCTTTTAAGTTTAGATTACTATGGAGGCTACTCAAAAAGAAAGCTGCCACAGGTCAGATTCCACCAACAGTTACACAACCTTAATGGCCACATCTAAGCGAAACGTTTGCATTTGATGAAATACGCATTTCAATATCAAAGAGAGAGCTGAGAGATCTGCTAAAAAGTGGCTAGCTTGTTCTCAATAATATAGGATTAATATTGGGAGAAATAAGGATCTCTATAACATCCTCTGTGAGCAATCCTTCCATCGGTCTGACTGAAAATTTCACCAAGAAACAGCATATAAACCAAGGTAAGTTGGTATATCGCATTCAGATTTCTTCAGTATATCCCAGTTATTTGGGATGCATCCTTCTAGAAAAGGTTCTAATTGCCTTTAATTTAAACAGATACCTGCAGTCAGATGGTTCTCTTTTCACCCATGTTGAAGGTTTATTTTTTCTTTTAATTCAGAGTTAAATCTAATTGGAAGGAACTACTCACATAAGAATAGGGAGTCAAACGTTGTTCTGAATTTCTGTTTTGGGGTTGGCCTCCCAATACAGCAATTTGCTGGGTAGGATGGGAAGTTTCCAGGCTCACATGACTCAAGAAACCAGACACGCACCCCCCGAATTTCTGGTTCCAGGTCCCCTTGCAGCTGCCACAACCCAACTTTGACAATGCCCATTTTTAACTCAACAGACAGCAAACTATCATGATGAAAAGAAGGAGGAAGGATGGGGAGAGAGAGGAGAGATGTTGTCTCAGCCAATTTATTTCTGGGAGATATCTAGGCCTTATAAAAAGAACCAGTAATGGAGGCACAGAACACTGAAAAAACCAAAATCATCATACAAGTTTTGCAGAATGACTAAAACGAACACAGGAACTTTTCACATCACAAGATGAGCTGTAAGAGAGTAAGACAGAGTCATAAAATGACAGCTCTTATTTTACTGTTATAGGCTTGTGGACTTTTCACAAGATCCAAAAGACACAGATATTTTAATGTACCTGCTTCTGTATTCAGAAGAGAATGCCCACAGCTCAAAGGCCACAGTTTGCTAGCTCTGAATCAGAAAGAATATATTATAATTGCAAACATGAAATTTAAGCTCCTTTCACTCATAAGGAGATGGACAATTTGAGAAAGCAGCACAGGCTGCTAAGAGAATTCTCCCACATAATAATTCTCTTATTAATTCAGATGAGTTTAATATGTGATCCTTACTCAGTCCCCAAAAGCCCACACCAGAACATTCCTAGAAATAAATCTTCATTCTGAATAGTCCTGCTTAAGAAGGTGAAGCTAAAAGGCTTCATCAAAGATATGTATTTATTTGTCATATCTGGTTCAAAGGTTACAAACTTAAGGAAGAATACCAGTTATTGTCTTTGGATGCAGTTTTTAGCCATGCTCGGTCTTGGTAACTCACCAGTATATCTGGTATAAAAGAAATGAGCTGTTGCCAGATCCTAGGAGCAAAGTTACTCCCGCTACAGCATTAGAGTTGAGAACCTCTGCCTCTGACATCTGAAATCCCATAGGAATCAGCAGGACAAACACTACACCAGTGTCAGACCAGAAGTTCTGCTGTGGAGCAGGAAGATGAAAACCTTACAATGTTTCATAAAAATGCTTATGACCGCCTACAATTGTTTCTACAGTTTTCCAAAGCCATTTTGCATTTTGCTCTCCCATTTTTTCTTTTCCCTTCAGTCCCATCACTAGGCTCTGACTCTGCTGCAGCCTGCGTACTTACTCTGCAAAGGAAAAAGGAGCTCGAGACTGCAAAACTTCCTCCGCTTCCCCTACAGGTACTCGGTGGGGATGCTAAGACGGCACAGAGTAAGTCCATATGCATCAGTAGTTCCTCCCAATATGAATGCAACATCAAGATAAAAACAGACAGAGAAACCTGGTGGAGAGTTGCGGTGAGGGCTTAGGAAGGAGTGGGACGATAGAAAGAGAGGGATAGAATACACCAAGTCAGGGCTGGCTGTGTTTGTGAGTAGAGGGGAAGCTGTAGTGTGTTATAGGTGTTAGAAAATTCTGTCTGAGACAGAAAGAAACAGAGGCGCAGGATGACAGGGGTTATTTGTTGTGAATGACTAAATACGAATCCGAGAATTGGAAGAAAGCTATGCAAGTAGAAAAGTCTTGTATTTTGGGATGCACCCCCAAATCCATAAATATGCAAATTCTGCACATGAAAGGGACAGACAGGAAAGCAGCATGTGTGTGCAAGGACAACCCAGTGCAGAGGCAACACCACTGTGCAAAATTAACTTAGCAGGGCAGCGCTGTGTGCATGAGAAAGCGGATGGAGCAAGGGTGCGTGTGAGCAGGAATAGGAAAGGGGAACACAAGACAGAGAAGGAACTGACAGAGGGGAAGGAGAGAAAAATTAAGACCACGGGGGAGGATGTACAGTCTACTGCACAGGCAAGAAAGAGAAGGCGGAGGAAAAGGAAAGGTACGAACAAGAGGAACATTTGTCACACAGAAGATAAGCTTGATGAGAAACAGGCATAAAAAGATAGTAAAAGATATAACAGGGTTGAGAAAATAATAAAGTGAAAAGAACAAAATAAAAGAGAAAATTAAAAAAAAAAAACACAAAGAAGAAAGATTTTATTAGTTAACAGAAAGCGTAAAACTCCAGTGAAAAGATTTAAAGAAAAGGTTAGTGCACAACACACTACGGGTAGAACCAGAGATTCCCTGGAGACCAGTGCTGATGATCAGCCCTTTCATCTCCCTTCTCCAGACCTCCATTGCAACTCTCCTTCCCAATGCACACTTGCTGTAAGAACTCGTTCGCATCTGCAGCTACAGCCTGTTCACCTCACCGAACCCTGAGCTCCAAGCGTCCGCGCATGCAAAGCACAACCAGAGCTGCTGAGGGCAAGGAAGGCACGAATGCGACCGTTTGCAAAGAAACACACTCTCGAAAACGAGCACAAAGAAGGTGAAAGTGGAACTCGTAGTGATTAAAGTGCCGTCCCAGCCAGCAGTGAGGTGGGGCTGATCCGCCAGCTGCTTTCCTTACCTTGGGCGCTCATGAGTGACCGGGCGCTCTTGCTGCAGCTGCTGCAGGCTCCAGCTCCCTACGTTGCCTCCATGCAATTGCCAGTGTCTCTGCGGGACTCTTGGAGAGGTTATTTGTACTCTGCAGGTGTTGAAAAGCAAAGGAAACACAAGGAGCAAAACACCCCCCCGGCCTCTAAAGTGCTAAAAGTTTAGGGAGCATCAGGAACGAAGGAAGCAAGTGCACTGGTGTCGGAATGAGCAAAGAGCGGCACAGAAAGTAAGAAAAAGTGTGTCAGAGGCTGGGAGGGGCGGAGAAGGAAAATGCAAAGATCTGACAGGAAACCAGACTATAAATCTGCTTAGGGTTTTAAAAAAAACACATTTCTGCTCCCCAGCGATACAGCCTGTTTGCAAATGACTCTGCACGCAGGTGACAGCAGAGCCCCGAAGAACCGCTGTAAGCAAATAAAGAGGCGCTTTTGCCCCTTCCCCAGGAAGGGCAGCAGGCACACTCGGCAGCACCACAGAAGAGTGGCTCAGACAGAGAAAAATACGTGGTCTGCTCTGTCTCCCGTCCAGCTCTCCAGACTTTTAGTGCCTGTTTCCCTCAGGCAGAAGGGGACGTGCTGAATTCCAGCCTTCCTGGTGCTGTGCCTCTCCGACCACAAAGCAGCGGCTCTTGCTTCTCAGTGCACATGGTGGCCTGAAAGCAAACAGGAATGGCGAAAGAAAGAAAGGACTGAACAAAATAGAGTTTCAAGAACAGGCAGAAGGAGTTCTGGGTTTTCCCAAGGTTTCAAAGGCTTTTCAAGAAAACGCCTATTTTAATAATAGTTGCTTTTGTTAAAAAAAGTAGTCAACAAGGTTTACTGTAATGCAATTGTTATATTGTTTAAAGTATCATTCAACTGTAAAATAATCTATTTTCCAAAGGGAGTTTCTGCTGACCTAAAGAAGCCACAGTATCTTGTATCGCTTTAATGCTTTGAAGCCTCACTGGAATCAGCAATAGGTCCTGTGGTTAGAAGAAAGCAACTATCTTCATACGTGCACTGGTATGTTTTTATCTCATGAGAGAAACTAAAAGGAAAAAAAGAAGAAACACTGGTAATAATCAACATAAATGACTGATAACAGATAATTTAGGAATGTGGGAAGAAAAAAGCATGATGACAGTAATGGAGTCAGAGAATGAGAAAGGAAAAAATAGTTGTTAGAGAATAAAGAAAAGCAAAACGAATGGAAAGTAAGTCTAAAAGTACAGTGGAAAAACTATCAAAGGATACAGCAGCGTCAAAGACAACAGAATGGAGGAAGTGAGATGATAAAGTGAAAAGAAGAAATGTAAGGGAGAAAATAAGGCGCAAAGTATTAGTGCAATAACACTCAAAAGTGTTTTTATCAAAACAAAAACCTGAACCCTGTGAAAATCACGAGGGAGCAGAATGTATTCCAGGCAGCAAAACGTGCAGGACAGCTCTGCTCTGATTCTCCCTTATCATTCCTGTAGTTTCACACGTTTGCACCTCTGGCTGGACTGTTGAGGCCCAAGTTTAGCCACAAGGACAACACGGGAAGGGTTTCCAGTTCTCTAAATCACGAACTCAAAGACTAAAGCAGGCAGGAATGCCTCTCTCCCACTGAGCAACAGCAGAACACGCTATGCTCCTACCATTTATTTTCCAGGGAGGACTATCCTATTATGTGCTCCTTACATTCTGGAACAACTTTACCAAAATTCACCTTTGAACACACTTGCAAGCTGCATGTGACACGGTGCAGGAATTTTTCTTGCTTTGAGCAGCCGAAAATCTATCCAGGTGACACCTGCACAGGTGAGGTTCTGCAGTTCCTGACTGGAGGAAAGGCAGGGAATACTGTGAAATCTAGCTATAAGAATCGAGGCCTACAATGATTCCATCAAAACCGACCGAAGTTATTTCTGAGCTGCTGCTGCTTTCACAGAGGAAGCTGGTTTGTGCCTGCAGAGGAACCATCTTAAACACAACCAGAGAAATGAACTCTGCTGGCAGGAGGCTTTGTGGCTTCACTTCGATTTAAAAACCACCGATCTTCCACACGCAGTTCCTAACCTGAAAGGAAAAACGTGCTAGAACTTCAAGTCAAAACTCATCAAGGCTCGTTACAGCTTTTTCCTTCTGTCCTTGATTTCTTCAGCAAATAGGATATCAGACAGTAGACTATAAAACTTCCCTCCAGGGCCAAGCAAGGCATTGGATATAATTTGTTCCTGTTTCTGCTTTTGTTTTGCTTGATTACCAACAGCTTTCAAAAAGTACAATAACTGTGTTAAAGAAGATCTCACATTTCACTGGGCCTAAAGTGACGCTGAAAAATGTGCACTTGGAAGTTTGGTTAAACTGTCTTTTATTATTTTTGACCCTTCCCACTCAGGGAAGCAGGAAATTTTCTTTTTTTAGGTTTTTTTTTTTTTTAAATGAGAAAACTGAATTGCTTCTAAGAGAAACCTGGCTGTATCATCTATTTATTTTCTTTTTTTTTTTCTTTTTTTCTTTTTTTGTGTTAATCAAAAAATGTCCACTGGAACTGTTAGTTTAGCTAATCTGCCCAGTTAAGGGGTGACAATTTTTTTTTTTTTTTTTTTATTATGGCTTCTCAGTCTTCTTTCACTAAACCTGATGCAGGAAACAATTAACTGCACCACAGCTGGCAAAGAAAGTGCCCTCACAGGACAGCCACCTGGCGGGACCCGTCTGGTATGTTTGCTGTCTCTGTCTTTCAAAGAGACTTCAGAAAAGCTGAGCATGCTTAGCTCCTTCCAGTTGCTCCAATTCTGCATGATCTGAGCCCTGATGGTAAAACCTGAATAGCGAGTGCGTTTTAAGCCCTTTGATGATGCTGTAACTTCCCTTCCCTACTTTGGGATCCCTGCCAAAAAGCCAGCAAAGTTTCAAGGTCATTCTGTTATTCTATTACGGTGACCAAACAGCAGAGACGACTTGGCATCTTAGAAATTCCTCCACGTTCTTGCTGGCCTCCTAAGTATTTTGCTCATAGCGATTTTCATACCACAGCATTGTTATTCGGGTCTCCAGGGAAAGTTTCTCTTTCCGTCTGTCCCACAGGATTTATATAAAGTTTGTGGAAGGTTCTCCTTGTACACCATGACTTCCTAGAGAATGCCTTTTTCAGAGTTGATTCATCACCACTCAGGAGGACAGGCCATAACTCAGAAATGAAGCTGCTAGATAGCTTTAAATAGTTGCAGACTGAAGAGCTGGGGGAAAAAAAAAAAAAAAAAAAAATCAGCATTTGGAAGCAGAGAAACACTAAACTGTCCAGCTCTTTATCTGCTGTTCCTTTTCTTCCATTGCCTTTCTCTCCCAAGAGAGCCATCCCAGCCCATGAGGAGACTGCCCTTGACTCCTTATTCATCTAACAGGCCTGAAAATCCCTGGGTACCAGAAAGGCATTTCACAAACTAGTGATTTGAGAATTAATATATTGCACTTCTCCTGCAAGCCTGAGCACGGTAGCATCATATATATCGGTTACACAACCTCTTCAACTCTTGAGCAAGAGAAAAAGAAGTATTAACTATTTTTTTCCATGTTTTACATATTTTATATTATCAGCCTTGCTTAACTATCCTTAGAGACTATCATTCTTACTTATTGATGCTCACAATTTGTCATTTTTCTCCGGAGATCTGACTTCCGGAACAGAAGTATTTCCCTATTCAATTCACCAGCCTGTGGATAAGCAGCTGTTAGTGTTCATCTGCCTTTTCTAGGCATTAACATAAAAAAATGCCCCTTGATCTTAAAAAGTGACACACGGCAGGGTTTCTTTAACACCTTTGGGGGTAATGGTTTAAATCCAGCAGGGAAATGTTCTCATCTGTAGGTTTATGATACACATTTAAACAGTGTTTCAATTGCCTGAACTATGAAATAAGATGACAGCCGAACATATATCAGTGGGGTAAGAGAGAGTATAAAATTCTCTCTTTCATTTGACAGCGGTGGGGCTTACGTATTTTTGCACAAAGCGCACAGTTTCTGTTGAGCTCGACGGTATTATGGGACTTATCTGCCTGTGTCAGCTGTCAGCATATTCACCCTCCTTTTCTATGGAAAAGTTCGGTTCAAATCCATTCCAGGAGCTGGATTCACAAGCGCAGGGGATATTAAGTGCCCTCTGCTGAAGCAAAAACCCAGATGGGTTCTGCCGCTTCTTGGGGCCGAAGGGAACGGAGCTCCAGGCTCCGTGATGCTCTTTCCACAAAAGATAGTGATTACTCCAACCATTCTCTTTTCATGACACATATATTATGCATCAAAACTTGGTATGAGCCATAGCTCAGGTTCTTATGATTTTAGTTATATGTCCATAGGGCTTAAAATCCAAGGGTCTTTAAACTTTAACAGTTTCACAGCAACCAATGAATTAGATATTCATAGCCATACTCAACAGATGAGATGAAGTATTGGGGAGATAAGGAATTGATATATTCCCCACTAAAAGTGAAAAAAATACTTTTTTTTCACATAGTTCAATTATTAAGAAATTCTTACGGACTACTTAAAAAAATCAAGGCAAATACTTATAAAATAGTATTTTCTGTAAAATAAAAGGGATCAGGAAAATCAAATCACCGTTACTGCAAAAAAACCTTACCAGAGTTCAGCGCATTGTCACTAGAAAATATAGTGAAAAAAATAATTTTAGTTCTACAACTTTGGTTAAAATTTTTCTAAATAATCAGTCCCATATCTCATCTTTTGCTTAAAACACAAGGCCATCTTCCCCCACGTACGCAACAGTGACATTGTCAATATGTATTCTGATTACTAGACTGAGGATTTAACATATGTGGAATCTGAAGGATAATCTATCAAACTTGAAATTTAGTAGACGCAAGGAGAGGCAGGTTACTTACTCTTACTTGTTTGTTTTAAATTGGAAAGTTTCTTGTCTTCTTTATAGGTCAACATTTACTCTAATTAAAAATATCTGCGTTATTTTTAACAGAGACAAATTGAAAACAACTGCAGAGTTTTAATGGCTTGCATTCTTCCACATTTTCTCCCTTTTTATTCCGTACAGCTTCTTTAAAAGGTCAGGAGGAAAACTTGTGCTAAGTGCTGTGCTCACAGAGACGATATATCTCACAGATAAAATAACATTAGGGTTAATTAATACTATAAATGATGCAATATCTAAAAAAAAGTTATATATTAATCCACATAGTTTGAAGGGTAAGGGGATGTTTTCAATAGCTTAAACATCCAGTGAACACAGCACAGACCTGGAAGTTAAGGACTTTTTAACTGTCAGGTTAACTTTACAGGTCTTATACAGATATCCTGTGTGATTCACATAATCTAAGAGCTCTTCACTTTACTCATCTGTAAAGAGAACCATGACATTTTGGAACTTGAAACTGTTATATAAATGAGATGTGTCAAAACCAGAAACATGAAACTGCCCCACATGAGCATATCATAAGTAAATGTTATAAAAACAAGAATTACTATATTGAGTCAAACCAAAGATCCATCTCTGGCAGAGAACAGAAACTGTATCTTCCCAAAGCTGGAAGTTGAACCCGTCCTTGAGGAAAAACACTTCTCTTGCAAAGAAACTACTGCGGGAACACGAGTTGGTTCATTACAGAGGAGATGTGGGTAAGGTTACGGAACAGGAATTTGCCAAAAGGATCTTGGGCTAAGTCAGTCATTTGATGGGAGAGTCATCAGAGACCAGAGGTCAGACTGAGG
This sequence comes from Caloenas nicobarica, assembly GCF_036013445.1. Lineage (NCBI taxonomy): Eukaryota > Metazoa > Chordata > Aves > Columbiformes > Columbidae > Caloenas > Caloenas nicobarica. The sequence goes on along the minus strand of NC_088258.1, from coordinate 4,621,856 downwards.
TATTACCGTGTTGTTACGTCTTATTTCTCCTTATAGTTCCTTTAAAACAGAACAAGATTCAGCCATCATCATACGCGTGGGAATTCTACCAGAACAGCGATGATCATTTTTGAAAGCAGAGGTTTGAGAGGCAGGTTAGGAACGTAAGGTGTGTTCCGAGGCAGGGACGGGAACGCCCGCGGCAGCACTGCAGACGGGGCAGAAGCAGCGGGTAGCGCGGAACTCCGGAGTGGTTCCGACAGCCTGTTCCACTGAACTGGCTTATAAAAATCGTCAAGTTTCACCTGGTCAGTTTGTGCGATTTCTCTATGACTTCTTACTCACAAATTATTTTTTCATCTTTAGGTGTATTTGTTCTTCCAGGCTCTCATGTTCATTTTCCTTTAAACTACGTAGCTCCCAAGGGAAGGACGCTACACATTCTTGCAGAAGAGCTCTTAAAATGTGTATAAACAGTGGTCATATATCACTGAAGATTTTACATATGTGAGATTAAACATAGCCATAAAACTATATGACTATATGAATACCTGGTTTTGAATTTTTAATACTTTTATTTGAAACAATAGCATAGATTTCTGAAAGCAACGCTTTGACACTGCATGACAACTCTGTTCTAGAATATTAAATACTTTTACATCTATATATAGGACTTTCATTTCACTTCATTCCAATACTCATATACCCACACACATCACAGGCCATAAACTTTGTAATAAACAGTAATTCACTTGTCATTCACGAAGTTACTTCTGATTCACCAGATGTAATTGAATGCAGATACCACATATCAAAATAAGTAATGGAAATCAAATTAATTTAAGCATACATAGGCCAACTCTAGGTTTTTGTCTATAGATCCAAATTGCCACAGTTTTAATAGTTTCTTAAATTTATTACATTAATAGCTAATGATCTTTAATAAAACTGAAGTCTGATTTTACGAGACATTACACTAATTACCTGGTTCAATGTGTAAATTACCTGATTCTTGTGTAAAACCCACAAGACCACTGCTGAGCTTACTGACCTCCATTCATTCACAGAAATGTGTCTATCTTATATTTTGTATTTAGGAGGGAAAAAACATAGAGATGGACACAGTTCCTTCATACAAGAGTTTAACCTGAAAGAAATATATTTGTCTAAAATTTACAACACTGCACAATGTCCTTTAAGAGTCTAAAAAGTTTTGGCTAAAACAAAGCAATATTGTCTATTTCTGAAAAGGCATCAAATTATGCATCTATCCTATTTCAGCTCACCAAAACATGAAACACCGTTTAGAAACTTTTAATCTTAAACTTCCAGTGAGTAAAACTCATAAATTTTAAGCAGCACCAGTAACTCCTAAATTGGAGTTTCAGTGAGACAAAGAAGCGATAACCTTAGGAGTATTGACAGAAGGAGAGAACTACCATTTTATATTAGGATTTAGGGAGTTATATATTCCCCTTGCAACTACTACATCAAATTCTTATCCTTACTTGATGAAACAAACGATGTTGTATATTCTATCATGGATCTGTTGAGCTCTTTCTCTACTCCAATATAACTGAGGAATTTAACTGTTACACTAATCCTGAAGATTTATCCACAACGAAATAGTTCTTTCTCAAAATATACCACCATAGGGTCTTTTACCAATTACATACCTGTTGTTAGAGAATTGCCTTCCTTTCTTCTGAACAGAAGTCATGTGTGTATTATACCACAGGTGGTTGTATTTCTCTGATCATGAAAAATGAATGTGTGTCTGTGAGTATATTTGCTTTCACTGTATTTAACAGCTCATTAATAGGTGATTCGAGGGGGTTTTTTAGCATCATTCACTTAACAAACAAGACAGAAAACTTTCTTCCTGAGTGGTCAATAATCCATTTCCAGCTGTGCCAGCTTCCCACGGAACAAAGCCAAGTGTTTGAACAATATTGCGGTTTGGTCTTGAGAGATTAACAAATTGATGATAGGTTGTCATGAAGGCTGAGAGCTAAACTACTCAGAAAAGTACCAGTCTGGAACATTAGGGAATTGGTTTCCTGGTAAGAGCTCTCTGAAATCTGTGCCCTATTCTGTTCTTACAGAGCCTGGCTGGTGACTGCTAGATATACGATGCTCATAAAATGTTGGAAGAGGAGTCGAAACACAGAATCCGATTTTTCTCTGCCTTTTTGTTCTAGGAATTGTCTGTTTGGTTTTGGTTTTAATATTAAAAAAATATTTCAGTAATAGTACATTCTGAAATTAAGTGCTTATTATTTCCAATATGGGAATTCATGCGAAAGTAAATAAGAAGGAAAAATAGGCAGTGCCCTGGGGCAGTTACAGGGAACTGTTTTCATGCATGTGACTGGGGGTCCCCGTGCGGGAAGCACAGTGTCAAATCCTCACCTGGTGCTTTGACCGTGCGCAGGCAAGAGGAGCGGGAAGGGTCAAACGGGAAGGAAACGAAAGGTTTGCATTTCTGAGAGGCTGGAAACCTCTGCACTAATGCTATCTTTAGTTCTGCTTGCCAGAGATGGGAATGAGACAGATGGCCGAACTGCGACCAGCTTTTGAAACGGAAACAAACTCCACAGAAAGCCTGCGCGAGCGCCAGCGGGTGCCGTCCCACGAGACCCTGAAACGAGCAGTGGGTGAGTAAGTGGCTGGATCTGAGTCCAGCTTTGTCCAGCAACATATTTTTGGTCATCTCTTTAACATGTGACTGGATTTCTTGAACATTCGTAGCTTCGTTAAAATTACGCCTCACTGGAAAATCCCTATACACTTTTAAAAGTTGCACATTTACTTTAAAGTGTGCTGTAGTACAAGCAAAATTAAATTTGGTAAATAATATCCTGCTGTAATAGTGAGCATACATAAAGCATTCTCTGTACAGAGGGTTAACCCAACACATGACGGTAACAAACCAACAGCCAGCAATTTTCTGAAATCTAATGAAGGATGAGGAAGAGGGTGGGTAATCCTCCCTACAGTGGTATAAATCCCATTTAATTTACTTTTTTAGTACAGAAGATCTAGAAAATGTTTCACATTTGGACGCGGCCTGTGTATGGAAATACGAACAAAGTACCTAGGTAATAATGTAGTAAGTAGGCAGGATTTGGAGACGAGATGAGTAGTGAAGATGAGTCCAAGAGTTTCAGAAAACTCTTTGCAGAGGCAAATGTACAAGCCATTAGTAGCCAGCAGATGGAGATCTGCTGGGCCAAAAGTCATAGCTCTCCATAGTTCTGTACAGATGAGCAAGCAAAAATAAAACTAGTGGAAAAGGAAGGGTAGCAAAATTGTCTTATAACTTTTTTCATACATACAGAACACTTTTCTAGTCCAAAGACTGTACAGGAGTCTATGGCCTAAGACCTGTATGAGAAATACTCTGGTACATGATGGCTTCACAGAGAAGAATAGAGAGGACAGCAAGGAAAAAGAGAAAGTTCTATATATGGAATCTATATGGGGTCAAAACATCATACATGAATACTACACTCGGGATGATGAAAGTGAAAAGGCAGAATGGAGAAGTAAAACTTGGACATAGAGTATTGGTGGAATGGGTTGCTGAGCAGCTGTAGAAGAACCAGTAATGACAAAAGTACAAACATGCAGACAATTGGGGAGATTTTGTACTGATTTCTTGGAACAGGCCAGGAATTAGTTCACATTTCTGCAGACAGTCATAGCATTCTCTCATCAAAAACTAAGAAATAGACATTGGCTATAAGTAGCACTGTACATTTCTATGAGCCCTTGATCTGAGGTGCTCAATGGTTACCATCCTTCCCAAAGAAAGAAACCCAGTAATATTGACCTAAACATGCAGGAAAAAAAAAAAAAACAACAGGACTCGAAATTTTACCGAACAGACACAGCTATTCTCACTACAGGCAAACAAGAAGTGCCCTTTAAGACATAGCACGACTTGATCCCTATTACATTAAAATGAAGGCCCAACCTTTTTCCCATACGGGAAACCCTTGTGGAAGCCTTAGGTGTAAGAAACAAAACAAGTGTGATAGTAAGCAAATAAAGGCCTAGTAAAGATGAATTAAGAAGAAAGAAAAAGTGAAGATAAAGATTAAGATGATGATAAAATGCTTTCAGCAGAGGCTTTCACTTTGCTGAGCCTAGTCTAAACTGACAGCCTGGCTGAAAGCTAAAACTCAAGTGTTCAGAGTGGGGAAGGAGAACTCGCTTTTAGTTTTTGCTGAATTAAAAAGTGTCACTTTTCATTTTGCTTTTATAGTTGCTGGAGACCATTATTGCTCACCCCGTACTGGCTTTCCCTGCCCTGGAGAAAGTAAATGACATCTGAGAATGCAGTAACTGTGTGGTTTATCGTCCCATTACACGGTACCCCTACACAACTACTGCAGGCTTACCTGTAACGTTTTAGCTTCACTTCAGGTGGATGAATCTGTGTGCTCAGGACAGCTACTTTTGTTTATATAAATCTCAACAGTTTTACAATTGGGAAGCAGGAACACAATGTCTGCTATGACAAGCCTAGAGAAAAGCATGAGCATCACAGGAGACCTCGTAGGAACTTGCTGTCCTTGAAGAGAAGAGGAGTGATAGGGAGAGGTATCAGGACGTGCAGTGGAGTGTGCACACTGTATAGACAGTGGGCAAATCTTATTTCTGGAACAAAGCACATGCATCCTCTGCAGCAGTTCAGAACGTCTCCGTACGCTGTGCAGGGGTGAAGGTCGTGCAGTAGGGAAGGATTCTTTCTGGCATGACCCTGAGAGCAGAGAAAGGGGCACTACAAAGGCCAACTGCTTCTCTTTGATTACAGAAATCAGATTAACCCACTTTCAGTGGAGGAGACACCTTTGGGTATGACAGCATCTCTCCTTTTTTCTAATGAATACTCAGCGCTTCCATGGAAAGGAAAAGGACAGAGAGAAGGCAGCACCCAGCTGTGCTCTGGAATTGTCAGAAGCGAAGTGTAATGCTGTCATGGTGCAAAAGACAGTAAGAGAATAAAAGAATACGCATTGCCTGGAGGTTCAGCCACTGGATGATATCGGGGTTGTAAAGTCAGACCTGGTAGGATCAATGCACAAACACAACCTGCTGCGCTGCAGCTACCTGTAACTGAGGCAGCTGGCAACTGTCCCCCAAATCATGAACTATTATAATTAAGGAAGAAGACGAAGACAAAGATAGCATTCTAGATCTCAGTCCTGCAAAGTCTCACGTGGGTCTTACCTCTCCATACTGGGAACAGTCCTGCCGGAGTATCAGTGCATAACAGTAAGGCTATTAATAAGTCTCTGCAGGATCAGGATCAAGGTTTGTATTTTAACTCCCATGTTAATCCAGGAAGGTGGCTTCAGGAGAAAGGCTTTAGAATAAAGTAGCCTGCAAAGCATATTCCAGAATTTGTATGATCCTAGAACTTACACAAGCTGGGCTGTTCATTAACATTTCTGGTCCTCTCCAAAGTCATCAGAGATTAACATGAGTGCTGCAAGTACTATTGAGAAGTAAAATGTTTTCATACGTATAGATCCAGACTAAATTTGATTGCTTTTGTATAGCATCTCCATGTTTATATGGATATATCTGATATCATAAAGTGGTGAAAAGAAGATACAAATTTCTCTGAATTATTTCCAGTGTTAAAGATATCAATAGTGGGTTTTTTTTCCACACGAAAGATAAAAAGAAGACTTCTTCCATGGTGTGATTTTCTGACTGTTTTCACCGCCTCAAGCAGGTTGTATCAACCCCCCACCAACCAGACACTTTCCATTACCTCCACATGGATGCAGAGCAGATAATCTCATACATTATCTTTATATTCAGATAGCTAATGACTTCAAACATACAAAAAGTACTAAAATAAAACCCAGAAAATTTAAATGGAACGGTTTTAGAACTTACAAACTTGTAGAAGCCAGCAGAGCCAAAATGAAAAATGAACTTTTGGGCTCTGGAAAAAAATGAAAAGTGGATTAAAATATACTTCTGCTCATTTCTTTTGTATTTATTATAGATTAAGTTATTACATTTCCCTCCCTAAGTGCCGTACTCTTTTCCTGGTTCCTGCATGAAGAGACAATATCATTACTTGGTTCCCATGCAATATCATATGAAAGAGATTCGAGTTTATCTAACGTAACTTCGTCTCCAAAACCAAGTCCTTATTTGTTTCCCAACACCAATGTAAGAGCACATATAATTTTCTGAAAGACAAGAGCAGAGAATGTAGACACTTTGCAATTCTTAACTTCTTGTTCCCATTTACGCCCAGTCACTTACAGCGTTTGCTGTCTCTGTTTGGCCATCCCAAACCCCAGCAGTAGCACTGTCTCGGCTGACCTTGTGTTACTGATTTCTACCATGTGGAGGTGTGACACTGATGAATTGAGCCCCCGAGCGGGAAGGCCAGCAGCAGCTCCCCATCCCTTAGCACAACACTTGCACCATCCCCAACACAGGGCCCTCAGCTCTTATTTGCACCTGATGTGCCAGTTCTATCTGCCAGTGTGAATAGAAACAAAACGTCCAGATGAGCAAAGTCTGTGGCTGTGGTTGTTTCCATACCACAAACAAATTAAAGCAAAAGCAGCGGTCACTCCCCGCTGTACCGAACGGCTGCGACTGGGCTCCGCTGTTTCAGCGACTTCATTACTTCTACAAAATATGTTGCAGTACATTTACCAATGCACTGTGAAGTATTATAAATAATTAAAACTAAACCATTCGTGTCAGAAATAAATGAACAAAGCCCATTTTGCCATGCAGCATCCCTGAGTTATTTTTATTGCGTTCATTTAGAGCATTTGTTAATTCACAAAACCCCGCAGTCCGCACAGAGTGGGTCTCCAAAACGTTAGTGGATGCTGGTGATATTGTGTCTCCTCTTCAGGTTCATGAGGAAACAGATCACTTTGGGTCAATAAAAACATATAGAATACACAAAATTACGAAGCAACTGCTTCTGAATTCCACATTCTGTGTTTCCCCAGTATGTGCTATTCTGAATGCCTCTTTTTAAGAACCTTATCTGCATTTCGCATTTGCATAGGGGTACGAACTATGCAGAATCACACTCCAATTAGAAATAATTTTAAATACAGCTATGGCTAATATCTACACTTTGATAGACTGATATTATCTTGGCTGCTCCTTGATTTCCAGTGTGCTTGTTTGTGAGAATTATAAATAACATCACTACTTTTCAAAGTTTTAGTTACACAAGGTGAGGATTCTTTTCGGGGGTGTAGGTTAGGGTAGTGGTGATCAGACATCCTTCCTTTATTTGTGTTGCTATTGTCATTGTCTGTATTGCTGATATATTTCACATGAAAGCTGTGATCAAATATAGGAGAGGATAAATAAGCATATCTCCTCAGAACTACCGCGAGTAATATAAAGCCATTCTGGTTTGCTCCTTCTCACTTTTAAAGATATCCTGGGTGGAAACATATGCAAACTTATAGCCAAATTCCTTTATTAAATACGAAAACAACTCTTTAAAAATAAGAAAATTATAATAACCTTGAAAAGTCTATTTAAAATTATTTTAGGACAAATATATATGCGCCTGTGGCAAAATCCTGGAATAACCTTGGATCCTTCCAATTCCATTCATTTCATCACAAATGCAGGTTTCTCTTTACAGCTCAGGCCCTGACAGCAATGAGTTCATTCTTTACTGGAAGAAAGCCCAACAAAGTTGGAAATCACAAAATTATGTGAGAGCCACGAGAAAGCGGAATGCTCATCTCTTAGTGGTCTTTTCTTAGAATTCTACCCCCAGATTTCCACTCTATGCGTGTATTTTTAATACTATGATTAAATTAATTAATATGCTATTCCAATATTAATTATCACACAAAATTTTGCAACTCCTGTGGAGCTACCTTTGGTAAAATTTCATAGGTTTGTTGATTGTGTCAATACTTTAATTGCAACAAGGTTCACAGATGGAATATTTTAAATTTTCCTAAGGTTTCTATGAGCTTCTCTAGGCTATTTTTTCTTGCCATTTAAAGAGAAAATATAGTCTCAGAAGTTAAAATGCATATGAACAGGTAAGAAAGCAAAGGTTTTGCTTCTATTCTATACTATTCTATACTGTTCACTTCCGTCCCTGTGCTTTTCATAACACTAAAAGTGGAGAAGTTCGCAGACTCAAGTCACTGCACTTTTCTGGTAGTTTCCCTATTCATGAAACTGTAGTATACATACCCTTACCTGCACTCCAAGTGCACTGCAGAAATTCGTGGATTTAATCTTGCTACCTTATCACAGCAAAAACACCTAAAAAAAAATGAACAGGATGCAAAATAAGGTACCATACCCTTTAATTCTGAAAACAACTTGCTGTCATGCATGATGTTTCCCAGCACAAATAGCTCCTTGATACCTGGGCAAATTACCAATTACAAGTGCGCTGCTCCCCAGAGTGGATATTTGCACATGTAGCTCCACAATCTGCAAAGTGTACTCAATCTTGCATAAGAAGGACTTTGAGGGAAATTTATTCCTCGCTGACACGAGTACAAATACTCCACCGTGAGCGGGGCTTTTCTGCTCTGCAATGCTCTATACAAGGAGATCCAAAGCAGAGAGTATTTGCTGAGATAAGATGTAAGGAGACTGGAGGAAGCAGATATCTGCTCTAATTCATAGTAAGACAAACGTCTGCATAGCCTCTGTGGTGAAATCTTCATGGAAGAGCAGGTGAGCTTACTTGAATCCTTCACGGCAAGAAATGCCTGTGTCCCCACCTCCACAGCCAGGACTTGATACAGCTCTCAGGCTCCAAAAATTAATTTCCCCTGTGCTCAATAGGATTGGAACATGCATTTACTGAACATGGAGTCTGGCTTCTCCCAGAAGGTGCTACACTCAAGGTCTGAACTTATGCACATTAATATTCCACTCCAATCATCTTTATGCATGAACTGGATTTATTTTATTATTCTAAGCCATTATTTAATACAATAGGCAGTGCAGAAACTAAGAAGCTAATACAATCACTTCTGCTGTGTACTGCCTGTTTATCTAGCTGAAAACGTAAAAATGTCAGAATGCATGAAGTATATCACAAGTGGCACTGGGCCTGTTTGGTATGCAAAAGCGCACTGGAGAAGTTATTTTATTTAAAAAAAATATATTTACTCCAAATTAAATTTCTCCTACTATACCTTCAGTACTCAACAGCTAGTTTAAAAAAAAGTCTGATTGTTAGATATTTATAAGTAACGCAAACCAAACAATTATCAAGACTCGGATCCAGAGTGAGGTGTAAATATGCACAACAGCTTTAACCACAGCAAACTTGTCATACCTGACTTTTTACACAGATTTGAGCAGCTAAGGTGCCTTCCAGCTCTTATAAGAGAAACAGCTCTGGTACCTGTTTAGAGTCCAAAATCTTCTCAAAGGACCCATGTTTCAACAAATGCCATTTAGTTTTAACCCTGAATGCCCCTTATATTGGGTATCGCTTACTTTACACATAATTTTCATCAGAGGGAAACAGCTACAGAACGATCTACTGTGGTCACCTGAGTCCAGTAAATTTTTTGTATATGTGAGCTTTGTCAGGTATTGCAGTTCAGTTTGGGTCTTGAGGAGACAAAGTTATGTGATCGTGAAATGGTGCAACAACATTTGATCGAGTGACGAGTAAAGCAGAATACGTGACTCTCCATCTTCAGCTGGAGATTCGGCTCTGCCAGCAAAGAGGCAGAGCCAGTCCCTGGAGGTGTGTTACACCAGAGCCAGCACAGCTCAGATCCCGTTTGCTATGGAATTCAGCGGCTGAAACGGAGATGTTAACGCACAGGACCACGGTCGAGAGCAACTGGAGTTGAGGACCGGCCACCCAGCGGCTGGCGGGGCTGCAGGGGACGCTGACCACAGGGTTACACTGAGACTTCGGCCTTAGGTTTTTTTTAAAGAATTCCTTGGCCACTGAAGCAACGGGCAGCAGCGTATTAACACAATCGCCATAATGCTGACTCTTCCTTATTGAAGAAACACTGCTTAAATCGCCCTCTTTTTCTATTAAAACAGTAACGAAAATCCCCATTAAGTAATCTGCATTTCACAAATGATAGTGACCTTGGTCTGCTGTTGCTACAAGCAGAACTTGCTTTAGGGCAATGGGCTCTTAACAACTGTCAGTTTACAGCAAATGAACATTTATCTGATTTTTTTTTTTATTGTATTTCTGTAATGGTGCTTGAAATTAACATTTTTGCTCTGTTTTTTCACTCTTTTTGATCATTGATGTAGTAAATTATACTAGCAAAATGAGCACAACAATTTCATCTGTGTCTTAAAAATCTATTAGCTTTAAGCATCTGGGTAGAAACTGTAGCGTTTTGAGGTTGACTGTCTTATTTCTAAGGTCATACTTGTGCCTATTGGCCTAAACTGACTCCAACTCGAATATTCACGAGAAGAATCCTACTAAATTAAAAGCATAAAGGGAAAGAGGAAAAAAGAGCCTAGACACACAGCTACACAATCAAAGCTAAAATAATCTATAACGAGTCAAAGAGTTTCAGTGACATCTGCAGGCTATCTTCCTGGGAGGCCCCATTGTATTCTTCAGATTTTTAAAAACCTCATAAGTTGAAGTATTCAGCAAGCTGCTGGATATAATTTATCTTGCTTTAATTTATTATAACATGCCTCTATATCGCTGTTCTTATTTTAACAAAGAGGTTTTTAAATTGGTAAAACTAAATGTATATTTAATTTATTTCACCCAGTAAAGAATCCTTGAGAAAATCAATTTCCATTTACAAAGGTATCCCAGCAGGTTGGAAGTTCCATTACTGCAGTATTGTACCTCTTACATCCAGGTTTATGTGATATATGGTATCATTTCTTCTCCATGATTCTATTATTTTGGAAAACTATGTTAAAACATCATTATAAATATAACTTAAACTGACAAAAGCTGTGAACATAAAAGCTGGTGCTGATCACTGGCAGTTTTGGTTGTACACCTGATGATCGACACATGTATTTTCATATTTCTGCCATCATATGACCAAAGTTCTTATACTTCACCTTCATGACTACTGAGGTATTGTCAATAGTACTGTTTCTAATCTAATCTGCTACAGCATGAAGTGGTTCCAAACTGCTGCTTTTTTATTTAATCAGAAATGCCCACTAAGGTTTTTTTTTCATGGTATATAGTTAACTTCTTAATCAAATTCCACTGTTTAAATGTCTGTAGTGGATATCAATGCTGAACCACTGACAGATTTAAAATCTATTGTTTTGCAAAGTATGGGATCTCAAAGTGTGCACTTCACCCTCATAGAGAGCTGGGAATCGACATGGCCAAAATCTTCATGTTAATACTATGGCATAGAGAGAACATCAGTTAGTGTGACTAGTTATCATGTACCGGGGAAGACTTGCAAAAGTGCCTTTGGGTTCCCCTACTCAGAAGCTACGCAACTGCTCAGTTTCTTGAAACCACGCTTACCTGGATCCCAGGACTGATAAATGTCACCTTAACACCTTTAGACAGCAGTTATTCCAGTCCACAACTAGATGAGCAGGTGATGTACTCAAAAACTACAAGGTTCCATCTCACCCTTCCCTACCTGACGTCTATTTCCCCACGTTCAAGGAGTGTGATTTTGTATTTTTTTAATTATTTCAGATTACAAGCAAGGAACCATTACAATCATTCATAGCTGCCATTGTTCTCAAAGCATATGTTTGAATCTACAGACATCGAACAATTCAACGCTAATAAAATATTTTTTTGTATGACCCAATATCTTCACAGGAATTTAATTCTGTTTCAGGCTGGGCCTTCATTTCACTCATAATTTTATATGAAGTATAAAAAAAAAACATGCGTGAATTACACGCTGTGAATTACAGGGCTCTAATTCCATCAGGCTTTCTGATGGCATCATAAACTATGGGAGAGGGGATCCAGTGGATTGTGTAACCAACAGAACCCAAAGCATAAATTACAGCTCTGTAATTCAAACCCAACCTGCTTTGTGTATCGCACAAAATACTGGTATAATTGCGGTATAGTTACTGGTATTTTAGTGCTACTGCAACGGTTTGCTCTGCTTCCTTAGTAACATCCCCTAGACATACCCAAGTCTGTTCGCTTTCACAGCTCCTAGCTCCTCTTCGAATATTTCTGGAGAGTTGCGATATTCTTGCACATGACATTTTGCAATCAATGAGCACAACTTCAGGGTGAACGCTGATCTAGGTGTACAACAGCATATGCAGGAATTACGAGGGCTTTTTCTGGAGCTGTAACGTGCATGACATTGCAATGAATAATGCTCCATTCCCCAAGCTGGCATGAGAAAAACAGAGCCGTAAAACTAGTCACCTCATAGCCCAAGAATGGCCCAGCTGAGGTTGCTCCCCATCCACACCAGTACAGACTGCAAGGGCAACTAAGGGAATCAGATGCTCTGGTCTCACTGAAGTTCTAAAGGATGTAGCTCTTTTAGAAACTGTTGAAAAGTATCATTTACTATATTTAATTATGCAATCCTTCTGTCTTACTCAAAGATAGATGGTGCTTACTAAAGTTATGTCTGAACAAATATAATAGAGTTCTTAAATTTGATTATATCCTTAAATCCTATTTCCTTTAGTAGGAAAGGAATGAATCTCTGATCTGACGAGGTGCGATGTTTACTTTAAAATAATATCTGAAAGCAGAAGAGAAAAATGTCACACATCTAAGCACTTTCCTTTTCTGAACTGCAAGAGGACTCAGAAGTGAAAAGAGGAGGAAGAAAAAAAATTTTTGTTCCTTAACAATGCACATAGTGACCAAAGACAAAAAGAATGAAGATAAGATTTCCAAATGTGGGAGTCAAGTTCTCTCTTAGTCATTCACACAATGAGCACATAAACTACACAACAGAAATTCCTGTGTTTAGTACAAACAGTCTTCATTTGCAAAAGCAAAGCAATTGAAATTTGGAACAGGAAGTCACAGGTTAGTGACAGAAACCATTCGAGTCCATGGATAATAATCTACCCATGTGAAAGGAGACATTTGATTTTTATAACCTGGACCTACGTCAGGTGACTGGGATCAGAAGATAGAGAGCAATTGTTCCTAGCACTCCTTTGTTGCATATTATTTTTTTTACAAGGTTTTAACCTCCAGCAACTCTGGGATTTGAAAGCAGGACGTATCTCCCTTATACTATATCCCTACATCCCACATCACACTAACAGTAAATTCCAGCAAGCCATTAACTGTGTGTAAATCAATAAAAAACCAACCAAACAAAAATAAATCCCAGAGGTCAAATATATAAGATCAGAATTTCCAAGCACTTGTCTGATTTACAGACTCTAATTCTAACCCCCAGCCTGTTATCAGCCCTCAAGCCATGCATCAGGAATGCCACGCAGCCACCAGTCTTTATCCTCATCTTCAGCACCAGTTCCCCTCTGGCACTTGAACACAGTACAGAAAGAGCAACAACTATTCTACTATTGCATATCACTACAGGCATTTTTCCTCGTTATTTGAATATAATGTACTTGATTGCTGCATGCACATTTGTTGTTACGAATTAGTTGTCTTCTTCACGTATCGTTCTTTAATAAGCCAAGTTAAAAATGCCTAAAGATGCACAACACATACAGCTACAGCACATAAAATACAAAACATACAGAAACTGGAAGGTGCTTGTGTGTTTGCACGTGTGCATCCACACAAAGAACAAATAGCTAAGAAGGAAGCGCTTTCACAACTTGTCCTGTTGGAAGACTGTGTTGCAATACGGGACAAGAGGAGGCTGCACCATCATCACGCAGACCTGCACGATGGTTCAGTGATGCAGCAACACTACGGCCAGAAGCAAAAACACCCGGAGGAACCGTGGCATAAACTACTACGAGTTGAAATGAACATGCAGAGTAGGAGTTGCACAATGCTGACTTCTTCCAAATATAGCAGAAGAACATCATTCTCCTGTACAAAACTCTTTGAACAGCTACAAGAGGTTCAGGCTTCTTGTGAGCAGTCACAGAGCTTGGAAAATGAGTATTTCTGTAACGTGGTGGTGGTGATAGCATCTGTGGAACAATGCCATGGCATATGCCACAGAAATACATCACTGAAAGAAAGCCTCCTCCTTTTCATGCTGAAAAAAAAGCGAGATGCATATTTCATATTTAGGAATGCATATGTTCAAACCAGGCAGATCTTAAGCCCGGCTCTGCCTGCGCTGTTGCGGAGCTGCTGCAGCGTTCGTGCCGCGGTTCGTCTGTCCGGCCGGATCCCCAGCACGTACCGAGCGCGGAGGGGATTTCACCTCTTAGAGCAGGTAAAATTAATCCCTAATCGCTCCACTGATTGCAGAAGACTTAGATCAGAAATAGAGATGGTTCTGTCCATGTAATATCTTTCATTACGATATCCACTAAAACACCCATTAGCAGATCTCAAAAAAAAAAAAAAAAGCTGTCACATTTCTTTTGGCGCTGTGTCACCTTCATACTGCTAGAAAATTTCTCGGGGGGTGATCAAAATAATGAGCATAAATCATCTTCTCCCTAATGTCTGAATCTCTGAGATCTTCTCAAAGGAAGAACCCAAGTCCGATGTTCGCAGCCGTGCGGTCCTGTGACACACCAGAAACCAGCGCTTCGTGACAATGACTGCTCACTAGAACGCTCCTTTTCCGGGGCTAGAACACTCCGTCTGTTTTTAGCGCATGAGTCCATATCAAATTAGGTGTCCTGCTGACCATATGCAGGGAGAAAGGCCCACACGAAAAGCTTTGGAAGCAAAGGTGGGGAAGTGTAAAGAGGCATTTAACTAAAATGCGAGTGAGTGGGGGAGGGCGAGAACTCATTATGTGAACTTTCCTCCTGCTGTCATCCCAGGTTGTGTAAATATTAGCTATGTGAACTGGAATAATGGCTCAATTGTCTGAGAGGATGACAAGTGACAGCTAAGAACTGGGTCAGGATCAATCACTATTTGCATATCAATTAGTTAATGGTTCTTTCTTTTCTCCTCATCTAAATAGACTAAGAGGTAACATTTCTCACTTTTAGAATAAAAAGCTTTAACTGTCTTTCACACAATGGCTTCTGTTGTATTTTTAGAAAAATTGTTTAGTCCTCAGGAGCTCTGCTAAAATTCTTTAATCATGACTTGAAACTCATCTACGTCCCAGCTTCATCAGCTCTGCAACGTATCTTAAGCAGGATCCCTCACCTTTCCAGTAAACCAGTGTGCTCAGCCCTGTGTTTCTTTCTGGCTCCGGAGCACTCGCTCTTATTTCAGTCCTAAAGCGCTTCTTCTTAACTCTTAGAGTTTTCAATATATTTTGGGGCTGATGTTTGCAGCTTGCCTCTTACTCAAGCCATAGGCCCTTTGTCAATACACCAAATTCCAAACTTGTGGCACTCCCGCAAATTCCCTCTTCGGTCATCATTAAAACAGAGCCCGAATTCCACCCTGTTTCTGTGCATGGCGGATTTATGACGGAAATTACAAGAATCATTCATCTTTCTCAAGTTTATAGTCTGCTTCACTGCTGGACCGTTACCTCTTTTAGAGAGGCTACTTGCAGTAAGGAAATTGAAGATAGGAGCAGCTAGATGGAAACTTTTATCATTTGGACACTGTTCTTGTCCTTATTGATCCCTGCTTTAGTTCAGCCTGTACCCCCTCAGCTACAATAACCCTACTTATTTCTAATGAGGGCAGAAGCATCAGAGAGACTGTGAATGATCGATTAGCAAAACCACAACTTTCTAGGATTTCTTCAAGTATTTTAATATTTCAAAGAATTCCTTCTAAACATTTTAAGAGCTTTAAACTAGTAGCTGTAACCTGACCATAAATTAAAAATCTTCCCTTAATGAAAAGCAATATCAAGTTATTTGTATACTTACTGTTTGTTTACACTCCTCATCAAGATATTCCCTGGAAACTGATTCTTATTTTCAGAAGAATTTGAAATCATAATATAACTTCCATGCTAACTAATCTTGTATTACACCTTCAAACAACTGCAACATCCCTCATTTCTTGTCACGCACAAGCATCCACCCAAACCCATGAAATTTTAAATATAAATAAATATTCCTAAGTCCATATAAGCAGAGCACCTAATTCTCACATCAGAATGCAGATAGATGAGAATGTGTGTACAATCATATCCCAGAGGAATTTCAGATGATGTAAAACCTTAAGTGACAAGCTCTGGCCAAAAGCTTCTCTCTCCAGACAAAACAGAAACTCAGAGTCATAGTCATGCACATATGCTAAGACTGATATTTTTATTTTTAATTTTAATACAGTAGCACTGCAAGTCACATCTGGATGCAACTACATTGCTCTAGATACCGTATGGCCGTATAATACAAAATACCTCCTTAAAACTAAGCCAGAGGAAAGCTGAAGGGATTCTGGCATAAGAGGAAAAAAAGAGGAAGAACATGCACCCACACTGACCTTCCTCATTATGGGTGGCCTCTTCCCCTAGATTTTCAAGCAAACAAAGCTTTTGGACTTAGTTTTCTTTCCAATGAAAATTCCAGGAATACACACGCTTCCTTTGATTGCATTAGGAATCATCCCTAGCATCCCGAAGAGTCAGCAACACATCCTTCAGATGTCATTTCTGCAGCTCATTCTGTTATTAACGAAAAATGGGAACAAATTCCAACTAAAAGTATCATAATCCAAAAGATGCGAGATACCATGAAGATGTCATCCCAGGACTCTACTTTCATGTCGATGCTGCATTGCTTAGAGAATAAAAAAAAATACACACGCTTGTGAAATCTCAGGGGTCTGTCCTAGTGCTCACACCAGCTCTCCAGTACTTTTACTTTAGCTGCCTAAAGCTGGGTCACAAGAACTGTCCATATGCACATTCTTTGCCTAAGGTGAATAAGTAATAATGATACTTAATTTACCCATAATTAGGTCTTCACATGACAGCTATATCGCATTGGAATAAAGAAACTGTCAAGTCAACTGAAAGAATCTTGTGAGAACAGGGAACAGAAATTCAACATGAATTTCATCTGGAGATCATTAGCAGTTGGGATTGGATTGCCCAGAATGTTTCACGGATACAAGTAAAATATTATTCTGTATTAATTTCTCAGTTTCTTGACCTCAGAAATTGTCCTACTCAAATTCCATGAACTTTAGAAATACTAAACCTTGTATAACAATCAAATGTAACCCCAGAGGTGCATTTTTCTACAGTTTATGCAAGTCCTATGGCACAGTCACACTAAAAATAAAATTTCTAACTGCAGAAAATTTAGTTAAGTTCTTGTTGGCCTATTTGTTTTTTAAAGAACAAAAATAACAGCCCTTTTCTAAGCCTTTGGAGATCCTCACAAGTATACATGCATCTAACTTGCACTGGTTTCACTGCAAGTTGTGCACTTCAGAATTCAACTAATGCAGTCATAAAATCCATGCAAGTAGTGTAACGTTCCTGGGGACATCACTTTGCTAATGCCAGAAAAAGAAAGATGCAGAAAGCTCACTGGTTTCCAGTTGACAGAATATTTACACTGCCTCATGTCTAAGTGTCATTCCATTGCATTTTATTGCATTCTCCCTATAAATTAAGAGATGTGTGATTAATCAGTTGTACTTTGAGCTCCACACACAATTTCAGGTCATGCCCTGCAAACCCATTGCCCAAGTGTGCCACCTAACGGCCCTGGAGTCAAGAATGCATTTATACCACTAGTTTTGCAAATAAAATCTACAGAAAGCACGGTTTCATTTGTTGAGGTACAGCTGGAGTCTTATCATTATTTTTCTGAAGGACCTATCCACTACATTTCACAAGAGATCTGAAGGTATGGTGAAGTAATTGCTTGAAGGTACTTCAGAGTTTTTGGATAAGCAAGCGTTCGAACGTGACTATGAGTTTAAAGAATTCTGTGACACTTTAACCTCACAGGCTACAAGCTGCCCCAAAACTTCAATATCCTGGGTTGCCTCTATTTACTCCAAGTCTCACTGCTAAATGGCTGCCACTTCAAATAAAGTTGTCACGAGTAGGAGCAATATATCCGTCCTGCTAAATGAACGTGTTATTTCTTTTATCTGTTCAAGTACTCACACAGGGCAAGCTCAACGTAGTTGGTATCATCTGCTTAACGATGCAGTTCTATAGTCCAGGTAGGTGCGCACCGAAGAAGCATCAGGAGAAGAAAAAACAACACCACATGCATAGAGGAGTTGTGGAATAACATTTGCAATGGTGACAGACATGAACTCAAAGAGAATATAACTACATTATAAAGTAAATATCACAGTAGCATACGCTAATGGACTTAGTTGTCAAGCAAAGTTCTTAAAAATACTACCCACCTAAAGATACTGTAAAGGAATAAAAAAGAGATAAATATAGATGTAATTTATTTTATATAGCATTTCATATCGGGAAGCATATCTACTTTATAATAATTTACAAAAGTAAGCATTGCAAATGTGGTGCAGAAGTTATGGGTTAAGGAAATGAGTTAATTATTTGGTTACATACTCAGAAAGTGACACTGGGAAGGAGGTTTAGGATTTATGTTTACATTGCAATTTAGAATAGCTTACTGTCAATCCCTGGTTTTCACCACTTTCAAAGATGATTCAGAAAATACTTACATTTGAATGGAATTAATGATTTATTATAAACACAGCATGCCGGCAGACAAACAAAGGATGGAAAATAGTCCTTGGTATTAAAATTATTTTCACATATACTCGGTGCTTCCTTGTCATTATTATTAACTAATAATGTAAAATCTAAATCTTAATGTTGTCAGAGACAAAACTGCATAGCAAGAGCGTTTATATTATTTATTTTTAAATAACTTGTAGTAATTCCCCTTTTCTTTCCAAACACGCCTGAATTCTGTGCCTTCCTTTCCAAGATCTACTTCACCATCCTATTTACTTTAGGCAGGATGAACCATAAACACCTTTTGATTCTGATGAATTCATCCATACTACGAGATTGCTTTCTTTTTACCTAATATTAACAGTAGTAACAGAACAATTATATTTGTTTTATGGAGCTATAACGTTACAGGATATCTCTGTTGCATAACTATGGTGCTTTAGGAGGAACAATTACTGAAGAAGTGTCTTGACTGTATCAGTGACAGCAGTACAGCCGTAAGGAAAAGCTTGTGCATGCACGAGCTCCCAAGAGACATCCTTCACAGTTCAGTACGTTAAGTACAAACACTCAAATCCCATGCATTCCAACATATGTATTACACATTCCATATATTTCAATGCATATACATGGATTTCAAGTCTAGTGCCCTTCTGCATACTTTGGAATTCTTGGTGAGGGGGAATAAAAACCATTCTAGATCTCCTAACACCCTTCCAGAGCTAAGAAGTTGGTACCTGGGTTTTTACCTCTCTTTCCCCACTTCTCCACATTCATACTCGGACAATTCCACACAGAGCCATCCAGCCCTGCCCGCCCTGAGCTGCAAGGTTCTTTCCATTTCAGATCTCATTTCCCTGCCAAGCTGCCAAACAGAGAGGACATTATCTCACAATTTGTCTTCTCAGGATTGCTAGTGAAACAACGAAAGGAAAATAAAGAGAGAAAATATCCAAGAAGAATTAAGGAAGTCACGGCCAAGACATTTCTGGGGAAGTGAAGTTTAGGAAAGGTACAGTTCATATATAGCTCTTGTCACAA
The DNA here is from genome assembly GCF_036013445.1 of Caloenas nicobarica. Lineage (NCBI taxonomy): Eukaryota > Metazoa > Chordata > Aves > Columbiformes > Columbidae > Caloenas > Caloenas nicobarica. The sequence continues at coordinate 4,602,147 of NC_088258.1, read as the reverse complement.
CCAAGGCTGTTCTACAGCTGGCTACATAAAGACTGGGAATGGCTGCGGTTCATGGAGTTATAAATCTTATTGTGAAAAGAAGAACAAGACATCCCTCCTTCCCATCACATCCCATTCTTCATTTGCTGTGTTGTGCAATTTGTATACTTCGCTAACAAATGGAAGATGCGTTTATTCCATCTCATTACAACTGACATTAACTGTTAGGGAACAGACTGCCCTAGCGTATTGAATTCTTTGGTATACTGCTTCTTATAGAACTTGTTTAGAAATGGCTTATAAAGAATTTGCTTAGCATAAGTCTGCTTAGACTGCAACTTGGAAACTTTGGAACTTTCTGCCTCATTAAGCAAAGACGACCTCAGAAGATAAGGGGAATTGTGTACCTGGAAATAAGGAACAGAACGGTGTCTAAAAGAAGAATGTTTCGGTTATTGCCAAGAACTTACTTTTGTCAAGTGCAGGTGCAGAAGAGCAACTGAAGGTCAGGACTTGGATTGACAGCCCACCTGACAAAACGAAGAGATCCACTGGAGAACAGGGAGACCCCAGCCTCCAAATCTGCAGCTAGCCCAGAGTGAAGTGCAGGGGGCGGGAGGTTCGGATTGGGGGGGTGTAGTTGTCCAGGGTTCTTCTGGCTGAGGGTCTCTCTCCAGGAGGTGCCCAGCTCGAGCTGCTCCATGCTGCACTTTGCAAACAAATTATTTAAGAAGAATCTCTGGAATCCATGCCCGAGTCTCTGCATCAGGAAACCCAAGGAAAAGAAACTTCCTTAAAACTGAGTACAGGACTTTTAGTGGAAAGCTGTTTCCTCCGCAGATGCTGGTAATTAGCAAAGAAGGAATCAGGTGATGCTTGCGGACACAATCTTTCCCACCCTTTATCTGGAGGTAAACTTACTTAATGTATGGCTCCCATAAAGTGTGCATATATCTTAAGACTGCAATTCTGTATAAATATTTAAATTAAATCAGTGGCAGCTTTCTCTAGTGACAAAATATAAATGAAACTTGTGAAGAACAGAAAAAAATGCTTTTACTGAACGCTACTGAAAACTGCGAGAGGTTTTTATGGAATTTTTTCACACCACTCCCCATCTCATTTCCTGTTGTCATATAAATAATTCACCAGCAAAATTCTCATTCTGAACAAGAAATGAAAAAATTAAATAAATAGAAGATCTATAGATATGTATGGGCTCTGCAGAAGGTTTTTTTTTTTTTTTTAGTTGAACTAGGTAGTCATTGTTAGCAAGACAGCCTGCCACACTGGGATGAGAGGACAGGATTGCAAAATTTGCAAACAGATAAAACTGCTTGGGAGGCTGAAATTTGATTTCCTTATCAGGCTCAGAAAGTTACCTGATGCAAAGCAGAGTGCAAACACTGAGCTTTTGTATTTTAAGCATGCAGAGAAGAAATGGTAATTGCACAGTGATGGCTTTGAGTTCATAACAAAATAAGTCACTAAAACAGGTGAATAATTCAAATTTGACATATCCGCAAAAGTAGGGGAATGGGCCAGGTATCTTCCTGTCAACAGCAAGTGGTTAGTAGATTTTCCTCCATCCCTATCATGGTCCAAAGATCTTGAAGTCAAAGAATTGTGTTATCTGAATAATCCAGTTTCAATTCAGTGGAACAGAATTTGCCATTATAGAATGTTGCTGTAAACTTTCACATTACTCACGTCAATATTACTCATCCCAACGTGACCTGTAAGCTCAAAAACCATTTCCAGAAGAAGGATCTCAGCCCTTTAGAGTGAATCCGGCTTCAGTAGATGTTCTTGTCGAGCCTGCTGATCCTTCCAAGACTCTTCTTCCTGGTGGGGGAAATCTTGAGCATCCCAGTTTGCTAGTGGGCTAGTTTCTTCCCAAAAGAAAGAAAAAAGGAAACTTGCAAACCATTTTTCATTCTCATTATGAGACTGCAGTCATAAAGCTGCCTGGATGCACGTACCATGGCTGCCACTACGCTGCTCTGCCAGCAGCAACTATTAGTAAAGAGCAGGTTAAGAGCAACAACCAAGGCTCTATTCCCACGGACTTGTAAGAACATTCTGTTGTCAACTCAGGGAAAAGCCTTCTGGGATTCCTGAATAAAATCAAACAGACTCACATGTGAAACGCTCCCAGGAAAGCAACAGTTTTCATCACGAAAAGGTGCTAGTCCTACAATTAGTTCATCCATCCCTCAGAGTCCTTGGTTGCAGAATTCCGGTGGCGGGTCAGGAAGGGCTGTACCTCGCCCATCAATAGCAGATGGTGCCTGTAGAGCAGAAGAAATACTTGGCAGCATGTCCTAGGGCCAGCCTGGGATCCAGGATGCTCCCAAGACCCAGGAGCCGCAATGATGCTACAGGCAGCCTGACCAGCTCTGTTCCAGCTCTCTACAGGGCTGACGGCTCCATTTGACCCAGCTGGTGAAAATCTGGAGCTGACTCTCAATGTTACCTTCAACAGAGCCCGGGTGTGGATCCCGAGCAGCAGCTCTGCATGGTAAGCCGTTCCTGGATGAGCACACAAGGAAAGAGAAAAGGTCTCAAACAGAGGGGATGTCAGCTGGGCAAGCAGGAAACTAGTCTTGCAGAAGTAAAAGCCTGATGCATCCTGAGTTTACTCTAGTTAAGGAAAATAAGGGAAAGAGCAACCAGTTCTCTTGACGCGTACGATTCCCCAAAATCACAGAATGGTTAGGGTTGGAAGGGACCTCTGGAGATCATCTAGTCCAACCCATAATAACAAATAAACTACATATAAACCACAATAATCTACATCACAAAACAAACAAACAACAAAACAACCCCCACAAACAAGCAGAGTATTTTCATCTATGTGTTGAAAAAAAGAACATATAATAGTGTTTTGTATTGCTGTTTTAATAGTGATGACTTCCACAGTATATGCTGGGAAACTGATGTCATCAAAGGATAACTGTCCCAATGTTATGAAAGATTTGTGGGGGCACGTTCTGTGCTCAGTACTTTCAGACAACCCTATTTAAGTCAATAGCACTGCATAAATGTAACTCTGGGTAGAATTTGATCAGCAATTTATAAATGATCACATATACTGCTGGAGTCTGCAGCTGCGTTGTGCTGATATTTAGCTGCTCTATTGTGAGCCTCTGACTCCAATAGGAATAAATACACCAATGACAGAATGCACAAGCACGGTAAATCTCAGAGGGACTGCAAATGGATTTTCTTGTTTGGCTTCCCCCCGCCTCCCGCCCCAAACATTCCAATCTCCTTTATTCGGAACAAAGGATTTTTTGAGAGGAGGAACACAGAAGAACCTGATGAACACACCATCTAGGTGTTTCCGAGTTTGGCTTTTCAAGCAGCCTGATGCACTGTAATTAAACTTATCTCACAGTAACAAATTCTGTTTGTGAAGAGCAGATGAGAATAAGTTTGTGGCAGAAACAAAATAAAACCATTATAAAGAAGATTTTGGATACTGAAGAGTTTTTCTGGAACTTCTGGAGATCGGGTCCCAACTTTCCAGACTGACAGGAATAGAGAACACTGGTGACCTCCTCCATTCTGAGTGTCACAGTTTAGTCCTGTCCACTGACTGGGATCATTGGCTGATTCTACACATGGAGAGGGGAAAAAATACAGGACATGCTCAGACGGTGAACTGCAGACAATCCTGTGCTGAGCATCCTTTGTTCTCAAGCCTGTCTGCATAACGACCCAGCTGTGATCCAGAGGCACCCAGACACGCTGGGGATGCTTCTGCTGTTCCCAGGCTCCGTCTATCAGAGTGGCCCCTCTGAACAGAGCTGGTCTGTGCACGGCACGTCAGGACACGAGTAGAGCTGACGCAACAGCTCTCCATGCCCAACGACGGCATGGTCTCCAAACCATCAGCCCGTACTGGGTCACGGAAGGAAAAGCTGTCTCAAATTTAGGTCAAGTGTTTTCTCCCTGTCGCATGATAAGGCTGGTAAAAATCCAAGGCAAATTAGCTGAGGTTCATACCAGTGTGTACAGCTTCAGAAAAGAAAGGCTGAGTGGAAGCGTAAATTCAACATTACCTGGTTCACATTAGCAAATGTATGATTTACCTTCAGATTGATGGAAAGAACAATGAGTTTGGTTGACTTCAACCACCAGTATGGAATAAAAAAAATTTTTTTTAAAAAAAGCAGGCTCTTTTTTTTTTTTTTTTTGCTTTAGCCAAGATAGTCTTGCTAGGTCAGAGTTACAGCTTCATCGATGTATCACAATGCAGAGAATTAGGAACTAAAGGCAAATCAAGTTTCACCAAAGGGGAAAAAAAATGTCTGAAGTGAGAACTGAAAAGTACAGATCAAATAAAACTAAGCAAGATCCCTTTTTTCCCACCAGTGAATTTAAACCTTGGTCCACACCACAGAACTATAATTCTGAGTACAGATTTTCTAAAAAAATAAAGATGTAGGCAAAAAATTATTTTACAGTTTCTTTTAAATGAATCCAATGATTCTGCCTTCTAGGGCAGCATTAAACTTTTGTGGTGCTTAACCAAAATCAAGGGATTACTCTCCACTATTATCCTATAACAAACAGAATAGGTTAATAGCTGTCATTGCCATTTCTAAATAGAGTACTGTATCATTATGCACTGTTAGAGCTGACAGGCGCGCATCCCTATTACAGCACTTCTGTAACCTCACACAATAACAGCAATGCTGATTTGCAAGATGTTTTGGTATTTGCAGACCTTATAAGATTTTAGTAAAGGCAGTGTTTAGGTTAGATAGGGAAAAGAAGAGTGAAAACAGAAGTGTTTTTCCTCCTTCGTTCTAATTTAACGTTGTTTCCTGCACAACTTTTGCAACTTTTTTGACATATGAGAAACGCCTGGAGGAGGCCAGTCTGTCAGCAAAACAGCCAGGGAGAAGTTTATTTATGGAAAGAACAGAAGTACAGTTAAAAAAGAAAATAAAAATACTTCCCTTTGAGAGGAGATGGAAAAGCAGCTACAGACTAATGAGCCTTTCTTGATCTTCCTCCTTACTTGAACAACGCTGTCCCAAAGAAGTCAGACTCCCAGCACTCAGAACAGAATTGGAAATTGCCATACAGTGTCTCCCGAAGTTTCCCGCAATATAATATATGCTTGCTTAGGGACTATTTCCCACCTTTCTCCTGTGTAGCACAAAGTTCCCATATCCAACATACTAGTACTCTATGCATAATCTATGAGACTCGGATTTGAGCTCCACTCTAATTTCAAGCACGGATTTTGATTCCTGTGTCAGACATTACCCCAGAATTACATATCAGTGCCATTAATAATGGCTATTGTTGTTTTCCATTTCTTGCCAATGTTTTTGAAAGACTGGAATTCTTCTCTTCTGCCTAATTGTACTGCCAGGTTTTTTCCCCCCTATAAAACGGATGAAAGAATTGCAGAACATATTATTGTGTGGAGCATCAAAATATTATGACCACAATTACATTTCCTTCGTTTCGCTGAGGCACTCCTAAAATGAGCCTTGGACAGTAAACCTATCTCTCTGCAATCTTATCCCATATCACGAAGTTAAAATTTCCTTCTGCGCAGTGCGCGATTTTTGCACACAGACTGCCCTGGCTTTCAACTCATTACACTGGTTTAGGTTATGACAAAGAACAGCTTTGCAATACCTGACTCAGGTGCACCAGTTCCATAGGGACTGTAACTTCCCTCACCATGCTACTAAAGGAAAACCACAACACATGGCAACGCAAAACATATTTACAGCATATTTGCACTTTAATCTGTGGGTTAGCTATTGGTATTCACATGTGAGTGCCACTGTCTCAAATGGAACTGCACCTACTGACAACAGTATATTTTTATCTATAGCCTGTTTGGAAATCCGGGTAGCTTTGTTGCAAGGAAATGCATTCTCGTATATTCTTTTTCTCAATCTTTCTTAGTCATTCACACCATATAAATGCTTTTGGTTTCACACGTATCTCTTGCAGCATACTAATTAAATGTTTCAAAAGGTTTTATCCATGGTTAAGTGAAGATAAAATTTTAATGATTTAATTAGCAAGCTCTGGGAAAAAAAATAATAACCAACAAAGGCGGATGCTTTTAGTGCCTCTTGCTCTCATGTTACATTAGAACCACAGGAAGATGCAACATTCAACATCACTTTTCCTACTATACTCGGCAACAGAGAACAAGGTCCACACATGCTGGAAGGAAGTGGGGAAACAAAAGCCAAGTGAATTAGGCCAGTTCTTAGGTGCATGTCGTGGAGGATACTTCCTCAAAGAAAGAAGGCAGTTTTATGGGGGAAAAACAAATCAACTGTCTTTTGACCGCTAACGCTTGAAAGCGACAAGGAAAAAACACAAATGCTATTTTCTGAAGGGTGAATTGCAAACTGGTTCACTTCCAATATTTCCTTACGACTTTGTGTTTCTCTTGGCAGTTGGCTGCTTTACCCTCCTAGACCTCTGTACTTAGAGTTTGGTAAAGATAAAATTCTATTGTTCTGTATTATACATTTGAGAAGAAAAAGCTAATTGCTCTATTTGAATAACTTCTTATTACAATTTGGAATTTATTCTTCTGCTTTTTTCTCCACCAAGATTAGCCTATTATGAAAATCACTACCCAGACACTACACATCATTAACACAGAGCACAATCTAATGGCAGTCTGAGCCGGCCTCTGGGATGCTGCCATTCTAATCCCACCGCTTGGCTCTCCCCTCCCAAATGTGAAGAAGTAGGTTCTAATATTCCGTTTCGTATGATATACTGTGCTCTAATACACATACTGCATATCAAAAACCGGTATGTAAGGAAATGAAAGGGAGTCTGGATTGTTCACTCATTATAAAGCATCGTTCATTCAAAGAAGTTAAGTACATCAACAGGCAGCTTTACTCCCTCACCACAACTCAGAAGGATCAACAACACGCGCTAACTCCGGCTTTAAGAATTAGAGACGAGGCCGGAGCAGGAGGAGGGCACAGAAAACATGCATTTAGCTGCAATTAGAATTCCAGTCCATTGTAACATAATCATTGTTTTAGTTCACAAAATTTGCAGTTGGCAGCGATCTCCCCCTGTCAGCCATCACAGAGCCCGCTCTGGAAAGACCAAGAGATGCGTTCACAATCAGCTCTTGGCAAAAGGGATCGCCATGCAGTCACTCAGAGCAACGTGATATCTATATTCTCATCTCGTTATCATTATTCTTCTCAGCCGGGATCCCCAGTAAGAAGACATGGCTGGCCAAGTTGTACCGAAGGCTGTGTGCACAAGATGATAAAGCTACATGCAAAAGGAGGGCACGGAACAAACGGGCCATGCAGAGAGGAAGTAACTGATAAGGGATGCAGTCAAGAAACTAAAGAACCGATCCCAGTCACGGAGATGTTGCATAGCGTGCAACTCTAACACTTTTTGGTAGTATATAGTGCTTATTCTATATTCTGGTTCTTATATAGTCAGAATACAGGCACTGCTCGAGTCTTTAATCTGCAAATCTCCCGAAGCAAGGATATATTTTTATCTGTGGTAGTCAACCTGTTGTGAATCACTGTGCACAGCTAACATCACCACAATGACTAGCAATAAAAGGGTGATAATATGGGTGGCTGAGGAGCCTGGAGAGATAGGCTGCAGAGAGCAACTGGAGAAGGGACGTGGATCTAAAGAAACACTTGAGGTCAGCTCCATGTGTTCGACTGAAAATTCAGACTTTTGTTTTTCAATGCGTAGTTAACAAACAATGTGAGCTGTACAAATCAAAGCCCCTTTTACTGGGCATCTTTATGCTGCTCATTTCTGCACAATATGTTCTTCATACTACTTGACTTTCTTCATGTAAATGTAACTAACCAAAGATGATCAATATTGTTGCAAACCACTCACATTTTGGTTAACAAAAGCAGGTTTGGAGGACCAGAAAGAGAAGGACACAATCTGAACTATTCACTTATTGAAAAGCATCATCCGGTCACAACTGGTATCTTACAGCTGATGTATTTCATTTTTTTTTTTTTCCCAGAGAAAGCAAAAAGGAAATAAACAGTTTTGAACTTTGAGCTACGCTGAAAGCAGATACAGAGAATTCAGCCCCTGGTCAAGTTAAAAACAAAATAACAAAACCCCACTTAGATCCCTTACAATTAAACTTTTGAGATTTTCAGTACTTAACGGTAATAATCTGAAAAAATTGCAATGTATAGCAAGTCCAAATCTTAAGTGTAAGTACATCAGTCTTTTAATATCCTCACTCTTTTCAAACTTCACAGTGAAAACAAGGGATTGTGATTTGAAGTGTATTTACTTACTAATTTTCCCTGGAAATGTGAATGTTTGAAAACACTGTGAGATTAGTTTCAACTCTTTTTTCAAGTATAAAGCTATTGCTAGTGAGATGGTCTTATATGGGCACAGCCAAGACACACAAGCTCCAGTTTAGAATTACCAGTGTAATTTGTCGTCTAGGTGATCAAGCTGTTAAAAACCAAGCTGCACAGAAGCAAGTCTTCCGAGTTCAGCAGTATCTCAAAAAAACAAATCCACCACCACCAGCCCCTACCAGAGATTCTCACATTTGTGTGGCTGCAACTAAAAAAAAAAAAAAAAAAAAAAAAATCTATCAGTGTTTAAATTATAAGCCTTGCTTAATTTAACTGTAAAAATTTGCTGCAGGCAGAGATTTGTAATATGAAGTTCTAGCCTGACAGCAATTTCCACTTTACACATTTTGAAAACAAATGTGTAATGTTTCAGTTAGTGGAGAATAAATAATGTCTTAGAAGTCTATCTGTTACAGGAGTTGAGAAAATGAGGATTTGCACATTTTAAAGCTTACAAACGTCCATTGCTATGAATGCTGACATGCGGTTAATTCATACTTCAGCAGAAACTGCCATCGAGTCACAAAATGTTGAATGGCTACAAACGTTTCATAAGCATTCATGGTGCAAATCAGGTTTGATTGCCTTGACCAGTCTAACTAGGCAAACAAAGTATTACAGAAATCTAGACTTGATGTTTCTTTCCCAGGTACTTGCAGGACAGAGGTGTTGACCTAAATCATCTCCTTACTCTAAAGGATGAGGCGCAGTCATAACTTCAGATATCCAGAATAACAGGTGTATCTGCACCAAAACAATAGCTTTTCTGTGCAAAAGGGAGGGGTTTTTTTTCCAGGAGTTAATCTTGGGCACCACCATAGGATCATAGAATCATCATTAACCTTCCTCAGCTCCATTTCAAGAGCAAAGTACAAATTCTATTGCTCCACAGTACATAATGCCTTTTTTTTTTTTAAGGAATAAAGGATGAACCAAAGTACGATCATTAAAAATAATTGTAATACCTTGATTTTTTTAGGGCATGGGTGGGAAGGCAAAATGAATTACCGCTGAAGGTTATAATGACCTATTTGATTTCTAGAATGGGCTTATGCATTACCGTGATGCAAATGGCACAAGAATTTGAATAAACCACATTAGAACCAAAACTGTTCCTCCCTCAGTCAGTGATGAAACTACAGTCGTTGGTAAGTAGAGTTCTTTTTGTTCAGCTGCCCAGACAAAGGTAAGAGTTTAGAATTTTCTATAGGCGTCAGGACAAACAACTGCTCTCTCTAAATTGTCCTGAGTCCAGTCCCACTGATAAGCCTCCAAATGTCTCTTTGAATGGAATCACTTTTAGAACAGGATCCAGGTTATAATCCCCTGTGGATTATCTTCAAACAAACCTAATTTGGATTCAGCATCCATGAGTCCGTCCTGTGGAGGCTATGATCATTAATATATTGATTGCACCATCCAAGCCAAATAAAGCAAACTACCACTCCTTTACAATAGGATCGCTTTGTAACACAAGAAATCAAGTATTTACTAGCAAGCTTATCTACCTTGATCTCATCATTCCTCTGATGCTCCTTTGGGAGCCTGGCTTCTTTAGACACCTTTCAAGAAAGCCTCTGGGTTAGTCTGGCAGTATAACGCACCCTCACACCACCAAAAGTGGCACTTCTGGGTATAAAACGTGAGGCCAAAAAGAGCCAAACCCTGGACTTACAGCACTTGTGGAAGTGCAACCATGGGTGACGCAAAGCACATATTTGCATGACCCTGAGAGCACCCCATCTGCACACAGTTCCAGGCGCATCGATACTCGTTTGTCCGCAAACCAGGCTCTAATAAATCCTGATCAGCAGTTGTGCCTGTTCCCTATGTAATTAGCACTTGTGTGCTTTTCACTCCCAGGACTGTCATCTAGAATCCTATAGATTCCTGCTTCCCATCTCCCCTCCAGCACTGTCATTTCTGCCAAACTGCCTTAATGCCAGAGAACACACTTGTAAAATGATTAAAGGAAAAAAAAAAAAGAGCAAACTCATCATGTTTGATTTTAACTGCTTTCTATGTTCATAATGTGGTACATGCTTCTCTCTCGGCTTTGCTGAACTGCTTGCCTTCGGTACGGCCCTACAGTCTTCACAATTGAAAACTTATTTTGATGAAATTAGAAAGATGCTATGAATTTCTTTACAACTTAATGGACTTCAGTTCTTAATTTGGCAAGCAAGCTTTTACTTATTTCTTAGTAGGTTTACCTATTAACTTCTAGGTAATCTACAATAGTTAGAAAGTAGGTATGTTGTATACAAAATGAAAAGATCTGCCATCACTGAATATGAAATCTACTGAATCCACTGTGCTGTCTTTAACCAGCCCCTGGGAAAAAGCAAGATTTACTGGATGCTATGAGGCTTAACACTCTTAGGCTCTGATGGACAAAACAAATAAATTAATTGCTGCTCTGCAGAAAATGCTCTAATATCTGATTTCTGAAAAATGTTTTTGCTTCTTAGGTTACTTCAAATGAGTAGGTATGACTTAAAGAAAGGTGGTCTCTAGGTTATGTTGGATTAACATCACCATAAACATTGCATAGTTTAAATTGTCCCCAGAAACAAATTGGAAGCCAATTAGATCTAGAAAGAGCAAAGGTAATTTGCTCCATGAAGAAGCGAGGCAGCAGGACTGTACATTAGCTGAGACTTCAGAGCAATCTTTTACCATTGCTTCAATACATAGTACACATCAGTGATCGATTCTGCAAACAGCAGAGACATGGATAACTGCAGTGGGGTCTGCTGTCTTTAAAACTCAGGAAAAAGAAAGTGATAAATCAGGACAATATTTCAAATACTGAATGCTTAAAAATGCTTATTCTGCAAAAGTTAGTAAAAGTTTTCAATTTCCCTATGAACAAAACCATTCTGGAGGGTAAACTCATGCATTGAGGTGCAAATCCTATAATACTTTGTATAAAAATCTCAATGCAACCTTAACTGCCGGTAGTTCTGTAATATGTGACTTCATAAAACATTGTCCAAGATTTTTAAAATTAAGTATTTTTACTCCTAAATCACTCCTGCCGGAAAAATACCAAGTATTCAGCAATTCTGAAAACCATGCCCTTGCATGTCTAAAAATAGATGTAGGATGTTCTTGATCACTAAAGCATCACACAATCCTCAGCTGAAAGAGTAAATATTAATAGTACTCCGAGTCCTAATTCATCACTCTGCATAGCGCTTTGAGATCTTTAAATCAAAAGCATTACAGATCTATTTCCAGGATCTTTTCCAGAACTTGGGCAATATTTAAAAGCTCTGTAAAACCCTTCTTTATTTAATAGAACTCATACCATATGGTCTCAAAAGAATGTATATGCCTTTTGCTTTTATATACTGGCAATTGGAATTCTGTCAACCAGAGTTCTTTTGCCTTAACCTACTCTTTGTTCTATTTTTGTCTTTCTGTGTCATACTTTCCTCTTCTTGATGGATGCAGCAGCCATACAAAATGATATGTACTTTTAATGAAAATAAGCTCGCTTTTAGCTTACTAGCCATGTCATCTTCATTTTATTAGTTTCTGTGCATAGGCTGTTTCTTCGTAATTATCTGAAGCTTTTTTAAAAGGTAGTACATGCTGAAAAATAAATTATAAGTACATGCATGAGCCCAAAGCCAGGGAAAAAGGGTGAAATAACAGCTAGGCAATCTTTGAGCAATGTCACAGTAAAAGGTAGGCTCTGGCTTTTGTTGCATATTTGATCTGTCCAGAGCTTTTTCATTTATCAGAACAGCTGGTTTACAGCTATACTGCACAATTTTTTGAATAATGGTGCATTCATCTTAACCCTATTACATAAACAAAACAAAAATGCTCTTGTGACTGCAAAGGGTTTGGCTTTTTTTTTTTTTTTAAAAGGCTTTCTGTACATTGAGACTAGCAGGACTGCTTTTTAGTGGGGAAAAAAAAAGCCCGTCTGTTTTGCAAAGGTCCAATTAGTGAGTCTCAGGGCACTCAGCTTACAGCACTGAGTGAAACTGGAGCCCAACTCCTGCAAAACAAAACTCCAGTACGCTGCTCACTGGATAGAAAAATGTAGTCAACTGAGAAGCAGGAAATAAGAGGAACAAAAAGACAAAAAAAAAAAAAAAAGAAAGTGGATGATAAAACTCATTTCCCCACATGTTTTCATTTACAGAGTATCACAAAAGCCTACTTAAAGGATTTTATTTACTCTTAAGCTAGACTGGAGTTTTCCCTGAACATTCAGCATCCCTCACTAGAAATAGTATTATTATTTTCATGCATAGAAATATATCTATATATTTATGAAATTATCATTTTTAAAATATTGGAAATGACACGCAGGTTGATGAGTAGTATAGGGATCTCAGAGCACATAGAATTACTTTGTTTTCATGCAAAAGAGAAGAAGAGGAAAACATGCAAGATTTACAAATATATGAAAACAGTTCAACCAGTGCCAAAGAAAAGGAAGGAAATCACATCCCAATTAACTCCAGTATTACAACTCAAAGAAAATTCTAGCAAAATTCATAAAGTTATACTAGGTAAACCCAAGTCAAGCTCATGCCAAAGTTTTCAGTTGAAGCACAGACACAGACCCTCAGATCTATGCCTATTAACCAATATTAATATATCTACTAATCTCCACTTTCAAATTAATAGTCTTCCTACTACCAAGGCAAAGTTTATAGAAGTCTTTTCACTATGTCAAGCAATAAGGACCAAAGCAGAAAGCAGGCACTTGGGCACAGACAAGACCTTCGGGTACCCAAACCCCTCCCAGTTGCAGAGTGCGGATGGACAAAGCGCACACCAGTTCCAGTGGCACCAGGACTGGACTCCACGCTGCTCTAGTGTTCCCAGTAGCTCCTACTCCACCCTGCAGCTGGGCTGCCACAAATCCAAGGCACGTTCATTCCATTCCTTGCGCTCATCTCTCTACCTGGTGCCAAATTCTCCTCCTCCTGGTGCAGGCAGGCGATTGTTCGGCAACAGGTCTCAGACATGCTGTGTTTTGCTCTGTTTTTATCTTTTCTGTCTCATTTCGAAAGGAACACTGCTTACTGATAGAGTGTCGAACAGGGTTGTCCTTTCTCTAATGGAAGGGAAGATGGGGCAGAAAAGTCATCTGATTTCAGGTGCATACATACCTTTATAAAGGCCAAGTTAAGCATACAGAGTCATATATACCTAGCTATATCTACAAATACACATGCATTACATACGCCATATGTCTTTATACACATACATGTATATGCATCTATATGCATATATGTATGCATATGTATATGCATGTACATGCATCTATAAATACACATTCATACATTATTTATACAGTGGAGAATGCAAGAGTTCATATAGACTTTTTCCACAAAACTGTTCTCCCATACACCATTAAAACCTAAAACGTATAGGGATTTACCAACACATCTTTTCTGGTTTGCAGTAGCAAATCATAAACCAAGCATATTACCTGTAGAACGGTGACACAGTTAAAACGCCAATTTTGATAATAAGCCTGTTCACTGTTTTCGACCCCTCTAACCATTTCTGCAGCATCTAGTATATCCTGAGATCTTTAAATGGGGTATGATCAAAACACATTGCAAAAAAGCAATCGGAAGATTGTGTATGAACAAAAAGCGGCTAGGCGACAGCAAGCCGTAAATACCAACTGGGGGCTGCCGTGGTGCCTCGGCACAGGGACGCAAAATGGAGAAAACCTACTGGGAGCCTTTGGTAAATTATGTCCCCAAGGGATGTTCCCCAATTCAACACAAAAACCACAGAGCAACCTACGCACCTTTATGAGACTGCCATTTGGAAGGTATTATAAAAGTGAAAAGCGGTATTGTTATCACCACTGGTACTGGCAGCTGCGCAAACACAAGGAACCATCTGCTGTCGCTTTATAAGTGCACAGGTGATCTGGGACAACAGCGGGCTAAAAACACGATCTTCCTAAGTAAGTGAAGCTGGCTCAGTTTCTAACATTTCTGGCAACAAATCTGTGGGCTAGAGTCACACTCTCGAGACATTCCCAACTTAGTTTCTGCAGGAAGGTGTTATATCAATGTTTTTTATGGCCATCGTGTTCAAGCCCTCAGGACACGGACTGCAGTTCACAGATCTTAGAGGATGATGTGCTCAAACATGACTTTGTGGTAGATGCTGACCACCTCCACAACCACCACTATAAAAAGACAACGCAGATGAAAAAAAAAGAACAAATAGGATATTTTCGCAGCCTAATCCACAACAGTATCCCATGTAAAATTCAACCGCTGTCTCGGAATTTTTTCTGCTTTGCTGGCATTGGCTTGCATTTTATGTCATGTCAAACTATACCGTATTAAAAGCATGCCACGGTCTTACAGCACAGAACTCAAAGCTGCAATTCCTACAACAAATAAACGGTTATCTTGAGCTGACCATTCGCTGCCACGTCCCGTGCAGGCACTGTAGGCTCTCGAGGAAGAAAAGCAGCTCAGCAACATACAAAAAATGGAGGCTGGCGTTGTTTATTACATACAGTAAGAAGCTACTTCAGTATTATTTCTTGTCAGCATTGTTGTCTTGTGGAGGTTACAGCAAATACCAGCTATTTATTCTTGAAAACAGACTAAAAATTGTGGTGCATAATGGAAAAACCACATCATTCAAAGGAAAGAATACTAAAGGTAGGAATTGATTTATAGATCTCAGAACACTAAAATTCATGGCTTATTACCGTGAGTTGGTACTTCCATGAAGCTTTGCATTTCCAAAGAACAGTGCAAACATTGCCTAATTGATCTGCATGAATAATTTACTGTTGAAAATGACACTATAACCCTCGCCCTTTCAGTGTTATCACCAAATCTTCTGCCTTATTTTTCAACTGTGGATTCTGCAAGGCATACACATAAGCATGTTTTCATGATTTAATAGAATTTCAGTTGTGGAATAGTCCACTACGGCTTAGCAGAAGCTGCTTATCTTATCACAAACTACTTGTTGATTCCTCCCCATGATGGAGTGTACTGCTCACATAAATAAGTTAAAGGCTTATTTGACTTAAATATGCTGCCTTTGCAGGTATATTGTATTCAGATAAGTATGCACATAAAACGCACAAAAGCCTTTAATTTTTTAAAAAAGCACTTCCCCTGTACAAATGTTGTGAACCTCTCATTAGTCTCATTAGTGACTTCTCCTGACAATGTGCGGAAATCGCTGCTACAACGAATCATTTGCAATGTGCACTCATTGCTACAAGAAATCAGAGGCCACAGTTTAAGTAGAATTCAAATAAAGGATCATATGTTTACACATAAACATCCATAATTGCATCAGACAGAATAAAACTAATTATCAGGGATACAAAACCCGATGCTTCAGACCTTAAGCCGACTTTGTGTCTGTTAGCACAAACACTTTGTGTGGTTCTTTTGTTTGTTTGTTTTCTTACTCATCGCCACATTAATACTCGCAAATGTCAGACAGGATACAGTCTTCAACAAACAACCAGTTCGATCTGTCATGGCAATTCTCAGCTGCGTAAAAACGTGGAAGAGGTTTTGCAATATTCCGTGTGAAAGTCCAAATCAACTGGAATCAAGTTGTAGAACAATAATTATTTTGTTTTACATGAATGTGCAATAGCATCAATAGTGTTAATAGTTTAATTGAATTTCTAATCTGATTTTTTTATTATTAAACATGACAACAGTGTGCAACACAATTCACTTTCACTTATATGGTACCTACAACATAATAATCACGTTACCGCACAAAACTTTTTATACGACAGTCATTAAGTGTTCTTTAGCATACTGTATATTTTTTGAGCTACATGTATATTTTAATAAAGCTGAGTGAAAAATTTATAGGAAGCCTTTTTGCATCTTTTCAAGCATGAAACTGCCTTACTACAGATGAAGGACTCCTCTGCAAAAGTGCATAATGCTATGATGGCTCCAGAATTATGCAAATAACAGTGCACTGTACAAACACAATAGGAAAAAGAGGAGCATTCTACCTCATGTTCATATACTCCACAGATTTTTCCATTAAACTAATCAAGTCCTTGATGTCTTTCTTCGTCCTCCTCTATACATAATGGTACAAACATGATTTCACACACACAGTTTCTCAAACTATAAACTTTTTCCACTGCAAAGTAAATTATAAATTATAGCCCCTGGAGGCTAACTACTGATATTCTCTTAACACACATGGCCAATAACGATATATAGTTTCATGGCTAAATAGTAAGCCTGTAATTTAACCATAGGGTCCTGCTGTCATTTATAAATTGCTCCAGCTTTTATGATGTCAGCATCGCACTTTCTTTTGAAATGTAGAATGGTATTCAGACATAAAACTTGTACTATTCCAAATGTACAAGGACTGTAAGGCAGTATCCACATAAACGTTAACCCAAAGGGAATACATTCTTTCTGGTCAGAGCCGCTGATGCCGTTCACCAGGCTGAGACACGTTTCCTGCGGGGTGGAAAGGCAGGTAGACCTACCTTATAAAGGCTAAGACCTAACAGAAACCAGACAAAATACATCTTAGATCAAAGGTTACCTTTCTCTTATTGCTCTTGAAGACTTTGTATTTTTTACTGCGAGAAAAGGGTGACTGAACTCTAGCTAGTCTTGTAATGTCAGCCAGTACCTTTCCTATGAAACAGTGTTTCCATGTGACATGTTTAATTTTCATATCCAGCACAAAATTACAGTTGGAAAACCATATGCCCACAAGTCCAGGGAAAGCCTAAAGGAAACCAGTAGAAAATAATTAGGTCAACAAGAAAAAGAAGAAAAACAGTAAAAAGAGGGGGGTAGGAGGGAAGAAGAAAATTTATTTCCACTGCCGTGGACTTTTTTTCTATATGAAGTCCTCAATCAAACTTCAAGTGTGATATGCTATATTACACATTTTAAAAAAACCAGCCTCCTCACAAATACATCATGTTATTTCCAACCGACACCATGGGACTATTATGGAGGGTGGGCATTTCAAAGTCTTTCAGAAAACATATTTATACTTACTACAGTTTCTATATATTGCTATCTTTAAAAAAATATATAAACATTAGGTTGGCTAGACTAGTACCATAATAATAATTCTTCTAATGAGGAACCTCCAGTGAGAGGATTTATAGATTCTTACTACAGGAACAACACTACTTAGTCTTTTAACTGTTAGAGGAGATGAAAAAGATGACCCTTGGCACAGTTCGATAGTTTCACTGTTTTCTTTATTTAAGAGTTAGCACTGACACCCTACTGCACTTCAGGGAATTTTCTTCCAGGTCAATTCCAACATAACGCTCCAACAGCAGCAGAATTAGCATTGTCTGTCTCTCACCCTCCCATTCTCAGTGACCTTGGACACTTGTGATAGAATCTGCAAAATCTATAGGAAGAGGGACTACACCGAACACCGTGATCACCAGAGCTTTAAAGAAAGCTTCCTTGAATATGAACTGATTCTTCAGATTAATAACCACGGAGAATGCATGATGAATTGATATCATGACTCTTGCAATTGAGAAACTGAAGCATAACTAAAAAAAATAAATCAGGTGAGCTCCATGTGGCCAGCACTGTGGCAGGAGCAATGGGAACCGCAGCCCCTTTCCAGATAAAGCATCTCTGAAGGGAAGAGCATTAGTCAAACTTTACACTCAGCTCCATTCATCTCGGCTGCCTTTGAAAGGACTGAACAGCGGACCCACCATTTGACCTACCGAATTGTAACTGGAAATACATATCTCTGTGTAATTCTCCGTAGGGATATCCGTTCGAGGGTCTCCCATCCGGTCCTAAATCTGAAGACAACCAGGATACGCATTCTGCATTTAAATATCTCAGGTATTCCATATAAGTAGAATAAATTTCTACCTAAATTAAAATAAATCTGATTTTAAATAGCTTAGACTTCACTCTCACTGCCTGCCACACGGCTGCACAAAGGACTGTAAAATACTACTAGCAGTATTCCATTGGATTCTGCTAAGTCCTTCTCTCTTGGTATATATATCTACTCCACACAGGCCTGAATGATTACAAAACCAAAAAGCAACAATGGCTCTGAAGAGTTAGTTTAGTTATTATCTGCAAATATTATTCCTGCTACAACTCTTGTGTTCTTCAGAAATTACTCAGTTTGTACATAATGCTTATACATACAGAGCTGATAGAAACATAGGAGAGAAAAGCTTTGTTTATTGAAATGAATCTTATTTTGAAGCAGAATCCTACTTCTAGCATGTATCAATGACACAACTTGCTGTGTTTCCCAGGTTCATCAACGTACAATAAAGGTCTTTCAGCTTTATGTCTAAAGGAATCAGAGAATGATAGAATCTCTGACGTTCAAGTGCCTGCTCCTCACAGGACTACCTAAAACCAAACCATACGACCAAGAGCATCATCCAGATGCTCCTTGAACTCTGACATCTTTCCTCTCTTTGCTTCACAGCCATAGTTTTCATAGTTTTGGTTTGGTGTGAACTAATATTTTTATTTTCTTCCAGGCCAATGCAGAAACAAGTCAACCCCCAGTGCTCCCATTCTAATCTGCTGCCAGCTGTTCTCCTGCAGACTGGCTGTCAGCCAGGCTCCTGATGGATTCTTCTGTGGTTTGTACGAACAGGGGTCACAGACTGCAGTCCTGGGGAACACAACAACATACTTCAATATGCACTTAATAATATAGCTCCAAGATAATTGAGCAAGCATTTCTCTTTCAATGTTCATCCCAAACCATAGAGGTGAGTTGGCCTCTGTAGAAATTCTGAGGTTCTAAATGGAATGGTTTAGGTTTTCCCCAATTTAGGCAGCTAGTCTGAACTTGTGATCCTGGTGTCTCTTAGTACTAAAATCCTGCCATTACTCCCTTTAAGTATATGGAAAATATTCTTTGATGAATACAACACTATTTAATAATGCTCTTTCTCTTGCTGCTGCTTTTCTGATTTAATCTTTTTGGCCCAAAACATCTTTCTGAAGGATGCAGAATGAACAATGGAAACATTCAAGCCAGCTTGCATACAAAGATTGACTTTGCACCACTGACACTTTAGCAGGTTGATGTCACTAAAATTAATAAATTCCATCCAACAGCTGGACTCCAGCCACAGGAAAATGTTATGAAAAATGAATGATATAGCATATGTCATTCATATATCAGGGTAGGAGGAATCATTGCTTTCCACTCTACAGAATACCCAAGTCTAATCAGGGAACACGAGGCTCCCTGTTCCGGGAAGGACATCACACTGTCAGGAGACTTTCAGTGAGCCAACGTGCTCAAAACAGGCAACTTATCCATGTCTATGAGTTTACAAGTAGTATGTTTATAAGCATATTCTCTCTCTCCATAAATATCATCAACCTGGTTTTCACGCAAACTTATGAAGCCAAGCATTGCCTTAATTAAACAAATACAGAATCCACTAGTTTCGTTTCTTTGATTAGCCAAGGTCAGTGGGAACACATGGATAAGCGAGGTTAAAACTAAGCCTTAAAAATTACGTTTTGATTTCAACCTTATGCATAAAATGAGCAACAGAAATAACTATGTCTTGGGAAATTATTGTAATAATACACACTTCCAAAAAAACACAGTTGAAATGGGAATGTAGATTATTTTCTAAAGCTGGATTTTTCAGACATTCTCAGGTTTGCTCTACTTTCTGAAGTACGGAGTCATTCCATTCTACTACATCTGAGCCATTTAAAACATACATACTATATTATTGTGCTTGGACATTTTTGTGTCAGTAGATTATTTACAAGAAAGACAATTGTAAACACCAAATTATAGCCACAAGAAGAGGTAAATCATCTGAGTTACATACAGACAGTACTTTATATACTGAGTTTATACGACGTGCTTCCTTATCCCTATAGCCACACACTGGAGGGTTAGAGAAGAGATACCCGGTGTTTGCTTACTGTACAAAGAACTCAGCTTTGTTATCCGAAGGAACTGCTTAAGCTTCACTGATGAACGAAATGAAATATTTTTACATCAGAAGGCCAAAACATTCAAGAAGTCAAAATTATGGGGCTTTTTTTTTTTTTAAACTGGGAAAAAAATGTTCATGCTTGATGATCCCAAATGCCTTCCAACTCTTTGCAATGAAATCACCCAAAGATATAAATAAACTCTTCTAAATAAAGTTCAGCCTGACTGCAGCATTAGATATGTCTACTAATGTATGTGACTGTCAGCCAAAATAAATTAACCTCCAATAGAAGTCATTTTCATAAAATTAATTATTCCAATGTCAGCTAAAAGAGACAGGTGCACTCTCACTGCTCCTTCACCTAGACTTTTCAATGAACTTTTCAAACAGGCTGCAGTCAGAAAACCTTAAGGATAGATCTATATTTGAAGATTTGCTTTCATTGCTCTTTCTGGGCTGTGAAGTTGCTGTTTTCTCTTTTTTTTTTTTTTTAAAGTAAACTAAGGGATCTAGCAAGAAAAATAAAGGATTACTGAGCAATTTATATTTTTATAGCAAACTGTACTATCTATAAGAGGAAACTCAAGGACAGAAGGAACAACATCGAGCCTCGTGCACTAGAACACAGAACTGAGATGCTGGCAAGTACCTGTTACCTCAGGGATTTTGGCTTTTGCCGCTCTTCTGAAAATTTGCCCAAATTTAGTTGCTATAAATCTTTGAAAAATGAGCTTGTACAGCTCACCAGAGACTTTGATTTTAGCTGCCAATGCCTGCAAGATTCAGTCCACATCGAGAATAGTTCAGCTGGAGGGGACCTACAATGATCATCTGGTCCAACTCCTGCATTAAACACGCTACAGTCAAACTTAATTGGACTTCCCAATGCAGTTGCAGCTCTTGGCTGCTGTGAACTGTCTGCTTCTGAGTTCAGGCACAAGTGCTTATTCAGAGCTTGCACTGAATTTTTGCATACCGATTTTCTGTGCTTTGCAGACATACTATGAGCAAATATGACCACTCTGCACTGAATGGAGCACGAAGCCCACGGGGGAAAAAACCAGCAGGCACGTAGCCGAAGTCTGTATTTTGTAAAGCATGGAACAAACATATGGGTAACAATTAAAGAGGAAGTCAGAGTTTCCTAGTTAAGATGGAGTTGCATTTTGCACTTGTAAAAAGGATTCCAACTGCTTGCTACATCTAAAAAAAAAAAAAGTGAATTCCAAAATTTGCTAGTAAACTCATTTGTTATTTTCTGAGGTAAAACTGAATAAAATCAATTGAAAATTGAGTTCCACATTACAGTGGAAATTAGACCACACACACATATTGTTAAGTTGAAGGTAAAACTCCAGACTTTTAGAGAGGAAGTTCAAACATAACGTCCAGCGTTCTAAATCTCAGCATTAATAACAGTACAGATCAGACCCAGATGAAATCCAAACATGTTAAGACCTGCATACGTATTGTTAAGACATCAAAACCATCTCAGTTGTGTTGCTGTGGCAGAGATGGAATGAATGCTGCAGGACAGCCGCGAAGCACCCCTAAGTACCCAACTGGTGCCAGTCCAAGCTAAAGCAGGCACATGGAGCAACGCAGCACTGGGAGAGACCACTTCAGGTCCTCAGCTACTTCTGGTTCCAGAGCTTTCCTGGTTTTTCCTGCTATACTGGGGGTCTCTGTTCCTCATTCAATGTCATGGTGTGGGCATGCCCTGAAGTGGAAGAAATTATATTTGAAAAAAAAAAAAAAAAAAGAAAATAGTATGCTTACGAATTAGGTTTATCCAAACTAGCACTACAAACATTTTTTTCATTGTAATGATGTGGTTCTTAACCTATTTACTTTTTGCTAGGGTGACAACGCTATGCTTCCTTGCTGCAGACCACTCTGAAGCAGGCTGCAAAACTCTGGATATATTTTCCTCGTTGTTGGCATTCTTAAGTTTCACGGAACGGCATTGCTGACTGACTATTCAGTCTTCTAACGCTGCTTCCATGCCTCATAGATCCATTTAAGTCCAAATACACTAATGCAATTTTCTAGGTTTGTATTTCTTGTTTTTGGAATAACTATTACATTTTCCTGACATTATACATACCATTGTTTGTGTCTTTTAAGGATGCTAATATGCATTCTCAAACTTATTTCCTTCCTGGCTTAGTGTTTTGCATGTAACAAAAATTGTTTGATTAACATAAAGACAGTTTGGAAGGAAAAGCTGTAAGCCAGTTCTGAAGAGGTTTGACCTAACAGTAATTTGTATACAGGAACATACATTAAACATATGGGCAGGGGAAAACTGCAATGCTCTAGGCAAGGCTTTGCTATGGAATAAAGATCCATCTCCTTCTGCACAGAAATACAATAGTTTCCTAACATCACAACATTCCAAGAGAGAATTGGAGCATATACTATTCAATTTTACAAAACTGTTGAATTGTACACTTGAGACAGTAAATATGGACAGCATGACAGACGGACTTTTTATTCCAGCAAAACTATTTTGTGTTGATATTCTGTGTCCATGATGCATCCAAATAGCTGCCCTAAGGCAGGACCCCAGTGCAATCAAGCTGTCAGGTTTAACACAGATATTCTATGAAAATAACTTTAATAAATAAATGAAAGATCATGGCTATTTGCGAAGTAGCCTATTCACTATTTTACAGGCAGTTCAGGCATTTTTTCTCTCTAAATAGCAGGTTGCCATCAGATATTTAGAGGGTTAGCTTCATCACCAGCAGCATAAACAAAACAATGTTTCCCAACCTTTAAATCCCTTCCCTGTCTATGTCTTACCAAATTCAAGGCAGAATGAACTAGTTGTGCTGTCAGCATAGTAGCTGCAGTATGAGTCCTGTCAATTTGCTGGATTATAGCACTCTGTTCAAACAGACCTCAGAATACAGCTTTAGGTTCACACTTCCTGCACTTGCTTGCTTTATTATTTGGACAATTAATAAAAAAAGGTTTTGGGAAATGAATATCTAACCTAGCAAAGTGCAAGTTGCAAAAATAGTATTTCCTTATTTTAAAGCATTTACTTGCTCTTAATTAATTTGCATCCCAAAGGATTAAAATGATTTTCAAGAAATAGTCTCTCAACCTCTTAGCTGTTGTTCTGCCTAAGCTGATAAAACTTACTTGGAAATAAAATGTTATTAACAAAAAGAATATTTTAATTTGCTGGTTGCTATAATTTTGAAGCAACAAATATATAGCTGTATTGTATTTCTCTGGGCACACAAAGGAGACCAAAGACCCGAATTGTAAATGGTATGTAAGAATTTCCCCAACACCAAGAATTTCCCCAAGACCAAAAAGTCAAGTCAGCTTCCCAAAGCATTTGCCTTTCTCAGAGAAACAAGGAAATCAGAGCAATAGTCTGCCACATCCTCTTGGTTCAATGGACAGGATGGTACAGAGCTTTCAGTCATTTGGATGTTGGGATGTATGGGAACTACAAAATTAGAGATCTGACAATTGCAGGTACCAGTAAAAAAAATGCTATGTGCTATTTTTCCCCAAATTCATTTTAGTCACTTTTCTCAACAGTAAAAAAAAAAAAAAAAAAGAAAAAAAAATCAATAAGTACTTGATATAGAAGTCACATCCATTCCTTGCCATGCACTGAAAACTATGGCTTACATTCGATAATGAAGACTAATATCAAATCTAATTTCCTCTTCTGTGTGATATTGTCAAAACATTTGAATTCTAGCCTTGAACACAGCTTCCTAAATAACCTGCACTTGTTTTGCCTTGTTCTGAGATTAGGATAGCATATGTCAAAAGGACAGTCTTGCAATTAAATCATTACTCAACATCAATAAGATTGCAAGAACCACATCCTTAGTATGTCTATTTGATGCATGAATTTGAATGAAGAGGAATAAAAGCAGCAACAATTCAGCAAAACTGCTGAACACATACTTAACTTTAAACTCATTAATTACTGTGTGGCACATAGGCCACCAAAAATATATGCAACTCTGCAGCAATATCCAGTTTACAAGTGAGTGCCCTACACAAATCAAATTACAGTAAGAAACATAGTAAAACACAGGCAATATAGAGTTTAATTAAAGCAAGTCCCTAATGATGTCATCAGTAGACCACAGTTTCTGCTTTGCAAATAGCAATTACTTTAGAACTGTAGAATTAACTTAATCTTATTTATCTGCTCCTTGGCATAAAGCTCTCCTGTTTAAGTTGTGCATTCTAGTCCATCATGACTTTAAACAGCACAAATGTAGTAGGGTTAATATAGCCGAGTAAAATGTGAATTCCAACCTCTGCTCCAAGGAATGTTTATGAATTTCATTCAAAGGATATTTAAATGTAAGAAACAGCCTTTTGACATTTGAAATTGCCCCTTGCCAGAGAAGACAGCAAAAGAAAAACCCTGACCGAGATCGAGTGTGCCTACTTCTGGGCATATATACAAAGAGGACTTCAAAATGCCTTGTAATCTTACTGCTGACACCTCATGCACCTCAAGTGAGACGTTTGAAGAAGGCACTTCTGAACTGGGGCATCCAAGGTCCGCTCAAGTTCGTTTTATGCATTCCTTCTGGGGATTTGGGACAAAAACACAGCTGTAAGGCATGTAAGCAGGAAAACTAGTTCATGTAGAATTTATGAACTTGGAGGCCTACAAATATCTGAAGCTGCTCTCTTCAGTTCCTTCATGTTTGTGCATACTTGTATCTCCTCTTCAGCTGCATGACTTCTTAGAAAGTAACAGGGCATTAACTGCCTTTTCACCACAGCATCTTTACATTGGTGAGACTCCCTTAATTTAGTGAAATTCTGTTGGCCACAGGGTAAAAACCTGGGCCAGCTGGTTTGAACGCGTTTTCCGGAACAGCTGAAATCCCCATAAACTGCATGAGAGAACTTAAATTCAATCATGCATGGAAAAAAGAGACCAATTTCTTCTACTTTGGTCACATTTAAATATGAAGAAACTGATTTCACTTCACAGGGACTACTTGTAGAATGAGGAACTTAGAGCACTCAGAACAGCAGAATTCTAATTAATTGCTATTACCCTTCAAACAGTATTGATTCTAAATGCTTAAACACATTGCGACATGTATGGATGAAAACTTGCTGATGTTCTAGATGTGTCTGAACATGTGTACAAGAGTTACACTTTGTTAATTTTATGTCTAATTAACGCAAAACTTGCAAACCCATATTTTATAATTGAAGTTCTTTGTCATTAGAGGCACAGTACTAAGACACTCCACAAATATGTCCAATTTCATCTGTAAAGAATGACAGACTATAAACAACACATTAAGCAATTTGAAAATCAGTCGGGGAAAAAAACCCCTCAAAATTTAATTACAGAGTTCAAATTATTGAAATTGCTCATCCCAGTCTTAAAAACAAAGCAACCACACAAACCCACAAACACATCACAGAAACCTTGAAACTCTCCAGTATAAATTATTGACCTATTATTGTAGAGCTAATCTAAGAAATACAACTTGTCTTGAGGCTTTTCTTAAGAAAGCAATAATTTAAAGCTCTGCTGGTCCCCAATAAGTAAGGCTCCAAGACAGTTTTGATCCATTGATGAATTCTTCCTAATATGTTCCCTGAGGTACAGTTTTCCTAAATCTATTAGACATTTAGAGTCTTTCAAGATGTGCTGCCTGAGATGCTCTATCACACTGTATTAAGTTGACAAGGTAATGCAGCGCTATTTTTATTTTCATAGAAAGAACTATGTTTGACCTTGGAACTACTAACAACAGTTTATTACCCCTAACCTTACTAGAGGGACATCCTGATATATTACTGCAAATTATTATACTAGATATAAGATACACATAAGATGCATGTAAAAAGTTACAGGGAGGTTATTCAGGACAAGATCCTCAATCTACTTAAAAAAAAAAAATCACAATATTGTTTCTATCTAATATCCAGTTCTCCAAAGAAATGCAAAAAACCCAAAAGCACTCCATAATGATCTAGTCATTTATAAAACACAGTTAACAGAAGAAAAAACAATTCCCTTTTGTTGTTTAGTGGTTCTCCACGCTGTCCCTATCAGCATGAACTCATGGCTCTATCTCCTCTTGCAATCCTAAATGATCTTGAACCCTGGATAAAATTATTCTTTTTCCAGTATACATACATAATTGTGGTGATAAAACAAAATTGGACCCCTCCTCCCTTATTCTGCAACAGTCTCTACCTTGAGCATTATTGCACTCATTAAAGAAAATAAATATAAAAAAAAAAAATCACAGCTACACTGGGCACAGTTGTAAACCCTCCTGTGCAATAGATTTGGTGAGTTTATGCATCACAGTAAGCTTCCAGGAATAAGAGTTATTTGTGCATTAATCTTCATCTTAATAACCCCTTTGCTCCAAATAAATTAGCTGTACTTATCTGTGTCATAAAACGATATACTGCAAAGTGCTAGAAGGAAAGCTTCTCTTTCATTTCTGTTTTTCAGAATTACTTGCCACCTAAATGTTTATCAGGGAGTCAACACAAAGTGCAACTAGTCAGCACAGGAGTACAACTACAACAAGAGGGGTCTTTTTACCCTTTCGATATTCTAAAAATAAAATAATTATAAATACTTTGTAATTGAAATTGTCTACATCTGTAGTATTTTAAGCAGCAATTTAAGATGTATTATTCTTTCTTTCAGAGTTTTTAGAATCAACTATGTTGCAGCATGTTTTAGGATCCCTTTTAATGAGTTTTTGCCAAAATAATGAACGTCAAGTGACTTTGAGCCCCTGTGACTTGTTAGAGAGACCACCCACTAACAGTGAGCAAGGCACAATGTCTCCAGCCACAGCACCAAGTTCTGCTCTAGGTAACATTCACCAGAACTAGAGGTGTCTGCTTAAATTAAATCCTGCAGAGATATTAATCTGTTCAAGTTAAGCACGTACATAATACTGCTGTAATACATAGGATTTGTCCACTGCCAGAAGTTGAGTATATGAACTAAGTCCTTGCAATATTAAGGCTTTCTTTTGGATTTGTATCACTATGACAAAGGGCAGAATTAGTCTCAATATTATTTACAACAGATGTATATAGCGAAAGCAGAAAGGCCACATCTATGGAAGCTTTTCTTGATCTATTGCAGCTCCCTGAGACTTCAAACACCCATAGCAGGATTCACTCTATCCAGGTACCCAAATGATTAAAGCTACTCATTTTGTAAAAAATTAATTATGATCGAATGAAAGAACTCTCCAAACATATGGGTTTGAGATTTGCCAACATCCAAGGCCAACTTATTTTTTACTAATCTATGTTTGTAAGATGTCCAAGACATTGTGTAAATCTCCTTTTGAAATGCTGCAATCAAGAGTTGAGAAAAAGCAAGATGAAGGCATTAGTCAAAGAATGCCACAGAGCAAAGTTTTTCTTGTCAGATAAGAGAAATATGGAGATTCCAAACTAACTTTTGCAATTCATTTCACAGATTAATTTAATTGGAATTTTTTTTTTTCAAGATTTAATTGTAAGTGTCCTTCCTTGCTGGCTTTGTTCTTGTCCCCAAAGCAACCATCTTGCTTTTCTCTTGACGCTTCTCTTAGAATTTGGAACCTTTTACTGTCTGAATTGTCTGTCTTTGTTGCACATTTGAGTAACTCTTCTGGTGCTACTGTGATCAGCAATGATCACTGGATTCAGGTGAAACAGAACAATCAATTCCAGTGCAACAGCAACTTCCTTTCCTCTCTTCTCCCTGAAGCTCATGGCTAAACTCCCATTGATAAGCTCAGAATGTTACTCTGTCTTGTGAGGTAATGGTTTCTTTAAGGTTTGATAAAGCACTTTCAGTCTATGTTGCAAACTCATTAACTTTTAAAAGTAAAAAATGCACAAACTTTTTTGAGTTAGAATATTAACACAACTATTATTTTTATTGGGAAACAACACTGAACATCAAGAAATATCAAGTTAGGAATACAAAGATTCTATTTAGAGATTATTTTCTAAATAAGCAACATCTTCTCCAGACAGGGAAGCCACGGCTTTTCTAGGTGAAGTATTTGAAGACCAGTTACAAACTGGAATGGTCTAGAATGGACAGATCAGACAAGCTAAGCTGGTGAACACCTGCAATAAATTAAACAGGATAAACTCAGTGTAGATTATTTCATTTCAGATGTTAAAATTCCTTAAATTCTGAACTCCAGCATAGTAGAGTTCACATTACTCAGGAATGATGGCATCCACAAAGAGAACATAAACTGAAGAATGATATATCCCTAACTTCAGGCTTTTGGTTACCTCAAAACCCAGATCTGACACACACTTCTTCCACATTCCTTTCAACCAGATGATGAACTGCAACAAACTTATGAAAATTATCATTCTAATCTAAAAGGTTGAACATCAGATAACATACTTTTTAAAAAACCATAATCATACAAGACATTATGGCCAAATGACAGTGCTGAAGTCAAAGTACATTAAATTAAACAATGGGAGATGATCAGTCAACCTTGCAATCTCATCAAAAGCACCAGCATGCTTGTTCAATATGTTTTCCATAAAAATCATATCAATCAGCACTGATTGTTAATTTTGTTTCTACTCTTTCCATCTTAACCAGCCTTCCAGTGCATGAGAACTGACAATCTATTAACATGTCTGGGATTAGTTGTAGCACCATGTTTAACCTTAAAATTTTCACACAACATGGGATTTTCTTTCCACTCTTCTGGAACTGTCAATGGCAGTTCAAGATACCTTAAAAAGAACACAGTTCACAGAACTTCTTAGGCCACTGTTTTAAGAATTCCTGGTATATCCAGGCATTGTATTATATTCTATTGTCTAAGCACTACAAACTTGAGGGTATTTTGCGTTCTTCATTGTGACTCAAAGTATTTTGACTAACAAAGAAACACATCACTACTTCTTTCCAAACACAGAAGAAAAATACACCAGAATTCTGTCCATAAGGACTAATGTATGCACTGCCTTCCTTCCATTTGTTTATCCCTAGTTATTAATATTTAGGCTTTTATAGGTTTTTAAGGTTCATAAACTTCATAATTTAGTTCAGTTGTGAGCGAATCCAAGTTACAACTCAATATTGGAATTTCGCCCTTACCTGCTTAATTTTTGTGCTTGTGAGGGGATTTAAAAAGCTCCTTTATAAGAATGTCATAAAAAGCAATGATAACATTCTCGGCAAAACACAGCAGCCCTTATTCTGATCTTACATAGTGTCTGATGTGGAATCCCAATAACTCTGAGGAAAAGTGACATAACTTCCTTTGCTTTTTTTAACCTTACCAGTATAAACCTAAGAAACACCACCAAAATCTGCAGAGTTACATCAGTTCAGCTAAGATGTTAGATAAGAAGTTCTACTTCTTTGTAACAATCCAGACTGGGCTGAGCCTTACTTTATTTCACTGCTAATGCAACAGGAGTCCTGTCCCGATTACCGGGT
Organism: Caloenas nicobarica; assembly: GCF_036013445.1. Taxonomy (NCBI): domain Eukaryota; kingdom Metazoa; phylum Chordata; class Aves; order Columbiformes; family Columbidae; genus Caloenas; species Caloenas nicobarica. Next base: position 4,572,344 of record NC_088258.1, on the reverse strand, counting down.
GCTTTATATATCATATAATCACACCTTGTGGTTTGTGCTTACATTTTCCTCTTGTACCTATGAGAGCACCGTGAAGCTGCTCCCAAAGGAAAGCTGTATTATATTAATCTTGGAATACTTAAAAACTGATGATATCCATACAAAGTCAGGAAAGAGATCAGATTTAAATATTACCATGAAGATTTGCAGAGTTTTTAATAATTTAAAAAGCGAGAAAACTGTAGCATTATTGCACTGAAACTGCCACTCCGTTTAAATTTAATGAAGTTTTCTGTATCTTGCTAAACTCATTACTGAAAGAAAAATATAAAATATTCTGCTGTCCCAACACCCGTGTATTAGTAGAACCATACACATGTATAAACCAACTACAAGAGTTAGATCATATTATAACTCACTAACAATTATTTTGAAAGTGTATTTACATTCATCCCATATAAGCCTAGTGGGTTTTTTCCATTACTGTGAATTATTTACATCAAAAGTGTTGATCCATAAAACTTAGGTTTCATCAAACTTGACCTATGCAAAATGCATGCATCTGATGGAGTTCTCTGAACTATTGATTTTTCTGCGTCCATCTGTCTCACACTCGCTCTGTTCCGAGTACTCTCTGAAGAGTAACGTTGGCATCTGCTTTAAGTATAAGCATTACAAATTACTGCATAGATGCATCACAGAGTAGTTAAGAAAAATCAGTGGTTTCTATGTAAATAACCACAAAGCTTTGCTACTTACTTTAAAACAAATTTTGTTAATAAAAATGGTTTTATTTTTACTCCAATATTTCTCCTTTACTTCAGCTACCGCAGTCAAAGCAAATCGTAATATTCTGCTGCTGTCAAAATTTACCACTGGTGTGAATTTCTTTGTTGTGGGTGGTTTTTTCCAAGGAATATGCATTTCATATTGCTTTTCCTACAGAAAGGTGAGATTCTGAATCTGAATCAAATAAAAAGACCTTAGTACACATTTATTAATACATTTTCTCAGCATTCCCAAAAAAGGTGCTAGGGTGTCACCCAAGTGGATCATTTACAAAATATTTTAGATTAGCCTTTTAAAATAACATTTAATTGCTATGGAAATTAAGATAAAACTTCCATAATTAGGATGGATTCCTCCCTTCTGAACACAGAACACCAATAATAACACTGAGCAAAAGCTACAAGAACAGTAAAATGTACTGTCCGTGTCCACAGTCTGGATTTCTACAAAATTAAATTGTTAGTAGAATTATGACAAAAGACCTGTAGAAAAGAAAGCTCTTGTCCTATCTTGAACAGATTCAAAGATATAATTGCTTTTGATCACCTTAAAAAAAAAAAGAAAAAAGCTCATAAGGAAGAATCGAAGCAGTGAGAAGCACCGGTCTTGAAAAGCAGCACTGATTAGATGCCAGTTGAATTATAGACAGTCAGTCAAGAGAAGGGGCGAGCTGACGTACACAAGGATGCGGCCAAGGAGAAGAGTGAAGACAAATAAATTATTTTAGCTGCTAAAGATAAGAACCTGCTGGTGAAGATGCCCTGCATCAAATAACTGGGGGAAAAAATGTTTTGGGACAACTTTAATTTTATGCAGTACTTCATAAAAAGCAGCTGGTTCACTCATGTTAATCCTCTTAATCCTTCACCTCCCTGAACTGACAGAGTCTGGTCCATTTTTTATTTTTGCAAATCAGAGTTATAGGATCTAAGCCTGATGTCTCTACTTCAGTCATCAATAAATCTGGAAAATTCTTGGATACACAAGCATGCAGGGCCAAGAGATTTATAAAGCAAAAATGTCACTAAAAGACAAGCAACAGTCTCACTATGGCAGAAAACTCTCTGCTGAAGACTCCCATAGTAGCAGATTCCTCTGGATTTGAACCTTCATTTAAAACACTACTAATCAATACCTTTTCATAGCCTAAGGAAGAAAAAAAAAAAAATATATATATATATATAACTATGGTGGCAAATGCTGCAATCACTGTAAATACTTTCTATGTATTCTTTAAAGCTTACTTTCTCATTTCATGACCTATTTATTTTATGATGGGCAAATTGTAGACTACGACAGCAGTAATATGGCTGAGATGTTCAGTTATATCCCACTCAGTAGCTGTGATTGCTCAAGCCCTTGTAGTAACTGTTCTCATGCTCCTTTTTGTCATCTGTTTATCACATTGAAATAAATGCGATTTTTCTTTTAACATTATTCCATTAGAATCATGTCGATCAACTCAGAAAAATGCAGGATTGTAATTATGAGCTAACTCATCTATTACTTTGCATTTCTCGATTAATTACAGTATCTCAAGTATATGCTATTTTTGGAATGTGATCTCCATGTATACATTTAACACTGTGCTTCACAGTAATAATGTAATCCCATCACAAAATGTTCAATAGGTATCTTTGCTTACTTAAGACAAGGTGTTTATACTGCATCTGAAAATAACCCACACACTTGATAAAAACACAATCTACTAAAACATTTTTCAGGGACTGCAAGACCGTTGTTTAAGTCTTCAAAATATCTTTGTGAGTAATCGTATAGGAGACAATCAGTTCACTAACCATTGAACCAACATCCTTTCCAGGTGAAACCATGGTCATATTATAGCATCTTAGTGCAAGAAGATGAGGAAATTAAAAAAACCTGTAACCAACAGGAATCACACTGGATCTTGCATGGTATACAATGACTTCAGTGTTTCTTTTTAAAATAAAGTCACACTTTGAAAAGTGGAAAACACTATGAAATCTAATCTTATTTCAAAGTGCTTAAATTTTTACGTTCCACCTGAAACACAACCTGCAGAAGCAGTACCTTGAATGTTGCAGATGGGTTTTGGTTCAGTTCTGAAGAAAAAAATAAGGAGGGGAAAAAATAAAAAAGCAGGTAACACCACACTCCCTATAGTATGATGGTATTCTCTGAAAGTCTTCTACCTACTCTGATCAAGTGTAAGTGGATGCATTAATGCATTTCAGTAGTAATATTACCATAAGTTGCAATTTAGTAGACTCTCTTTGTACTTATGGTTTCAGGTTCTGCTTTATTTATTTCACTCCTGATCAACTAAAAGGTTGAGAAAGTCATCGAGATGGCGCTTGGAAGTACAAAGGTTAGGTACAACTGAAAGATTCAGTCTTTGTCCAAAGTCCTCCCCTGTATTTATGGGCAATTTCAGACATTCCTCAAAGCTCTCAGGTCACTTATGCCTGCGGCGTCACCTGAATCATGAAAGGGAGATCCCGGCAACCCATGGCTGGCCAGCCGGCCCGGCTGGTGTTTGAAGACACAGACTTCTTAAAATAAGATCTCTCTCTACATTCCAGCCAAACTTGTCTGGAGTAGAATCATTACAGGCCCCGTAGTCTTCCTCTGGGAGGCTCTAAGAATGTTTTCAAACGTCTACATTTCAAAAAACACAGAACCTGTTGTCTTGATCCTTTATGTTACTTCGCTAACTCTCTTCTCCATAAAACACAGCAGGGCAACGTGGCTGGGTCATTGTGAATGTGTTCTGATGGCTAAATGGGAAAGGCTATTGTTACACTGGGATAATACAGAAGATGGGATAATTGAGAAACGACACTAAACGCTTCTCCTGACTGTACAGACAGCGTCCCTATCAGCTTAACTGGTTTTGAACCCAAACACATTGTGTTACAGCTCTATCAGGGATGCTCTTGGACTCAGGAAAGCCCTGAAACATGGATTGCAATCTATTCATTCTGCCCTCAACACTTACCGCTGTGCCTCAGAACAGCACCTGGGCTGTTCCCAGACTCCTCAGCACAATCACATTAAGCAGCAAGCAAAGGAATTTAACTCCGAATTTGCTAGCATTTCTGAATTTAAAGACGGACCTAAAAGGCATATAAATCTAATTCTAATTTCTTTTATGTAAATTCAAACCACACCGAGAAAACAAAAATCTGTCATTCTGCTTGTTTTGGGGCTTTATAACTGACACCATATTAACTTATTTAAGCTCAGTAAAATTTAATGGGAGTTTTTCTTGTTCTTGCAACAGTGTTCGCTGCAGAAGATACTTCCAGAAGTGTGGTGAAGTCATTGTTTAATGTCTCCCCTGAGACCCCCAGCTATGTAATGTGATATTTTTTTTCTTCTCTTCCAATGTTTATTATTGATGTAGATGGATATTTACACCATAAAAGCAAAGCAGCTGGCTAGAGACCCTTGGGAATATACCCTTGTTAAGGAAGATTTTAGCCCCCTCCCAATAATTTACTGCATTCAGGTTGATTTAGTATGCTGAAAAACAATCCCATTTAAAAGCAAGTTACTTTCTGCTCACATAGTCATTGTTTTCTAAAGCTCTGTCCCTCTTGGGAGAAAAGGAAAAGCAATATAAAAACCTCCTGGGACAACCACGTGGTAGTCAATGCAATCGCTTCCCCTGGGTTTTGCACTTTAAGTTTCTGAGTGAACGAAAATCGAAGTGTAGAACCAAACCACAAAACAGTGTTTTCATGGTACCCACGTGATCTACACTTTTTATAGGAAACCCTTGTACACAACGAATTAGAAATATTATTCTACACTGCTTATGATGAGCTTACTAGTGAATATTAACTTTTAGGTTGCAAAAGTATATTACGATTTTGGCCATTAAAGTATATATATAAAGTATATATATCTCACTCCATTTCATTTCCAAAGTTTTTGGTAAGAGTTTCTCTCTTTGCCAGTAAGAGCGAGTCATCATCCAAAAAAGCGCACTAGTGGAAAATACCACATAACACAAAATTAATCAGTGATTATTTTTTTTTGTAGAAGACTGAATGCAAGATAATTACTTGGCTTACAGGACTAAAATAAGCAAGGAAACCATAGCAATTACCTGTCAAAAAAACTTCACATTTGGTGTAATTCACACCCCAGTTGGATACAACTTGGACTGTAAGAACTGGAGTCTGCACCAGGAGATACACCAGATCCAAACAACCTGCTGCATCTCTCAAAAAAAGCATATAAGATATTTGTACATGAGAAAGCTCTCTCTAAAGGAACTTAACTAAACTCCAAATGCTAAAAAGAGTCACCAGGTTATACCCATGAAGATATAAAGTCTTGTAAAAGGAAAACTAAGAATTAAGGTTGTAGAACATTGAGATTTTCCTCTGGAAGTAGTTGCATGATTCTGTTTTCTTGGCTAGAAAGCTTTCTTTAAGGTGTCTGCCTTGAGGAGTGGACACTTTTATTCCTTTCTCTTTTGTCTCATTGTCTCACCAGTTCTGTAAATAAAATATCCCACCATTCTGTACTCATTATACGAAAGTCTGCAGACCTTAGAAGACTTATCACATTTATACCTCATTGCAGAACACAAGAGTAATTGGACAAAAACTTCTACCTCCTTTTTTCCACCTGAAACTAACTACATTGCTGCTTCTTTTATTTACTCTTAAAATTCCTGAAAACCCATCCCCTCCCTTTTTCTGTCTTTATGAGCACCAGATTTGTTGTTCCTGCTTTTTCAGGTGGGAGAGCTGAGTTTAAAGGTTTACTTCCTCACTTGTTACACGCACGCAGGAGAGAGAAGAGCAGGTACAGAACAGAGAGAGTAAAATAGTGAAATGGTTTTACTAATCTCAATAACAAGACTTCACGGGTTTTTTTTTTCCAGTCTTGAACACAATTCAGTACAGTTATTGCAAACAAGGCATATATTAACAAACCTCCACAAATGTTGTCCTCTGTGACACAGTTATTGTTAAAAATAAAGAAATAAACTGAAAACATTTCACCCAAAATGGAGTTGGCAACTGTAAGAGATCCTACCACATTTAAGTAATTTTTTCAAAGGAAGGCCTCAATAACAAAAATAAGTTAGCTTCCTATTCTTGTGTTTGAACCTTTAACAGATTTAAAGCGCTACAAGGAAAATCTATTAATTCCAAGAGGCAAAAAGCTTTCGCTATAATTAAACAAGGTAACACAAATTAGTATTTCTCTTCTGTAGCATCTTGGTTTTAAGACCTAACAGTTTGACAATGACTCTTGTAGCAGACTTAGACATTAATATAACCACCGCAAGTTGCTTCCCTTAGAACTGATGAGGAAGCACTAAATACCTTCTCAGAGATCAAACTGAATTTGAAATCTTAAAGTTTCCATCAGTAGCCTTATGCTCCTTTGTTAACAGTACTTCTAAAAAGCAACCACCAAACACACAATTAAATATTCTTTAAAAAAGCAACCAAACACACAATTAAACATACTTTCAATTTCCAGTTAATATAAATCAGCCCCACCCAAAATTACTAGTTAAATAAGAAGTTTCCTCATCCTGCAGTAAATTAACAACTATTAATGGCACAATGGGACTTACCCACAGATTGTTACTTCCTCGAGGTCAGTTCTCAACACAGCCAAAACCAATCTGGGTCCGCTTTGCATTGTTCTCAAAACAGACATATTGAAGGGAAAATCATAAGCGCTGGGTCCTGATATCTGTAGATAATTATTCATGTGGTCTACACACAAAAAAAGGAAAGCGTGACATGTGAGATACAACAGAACTGGTATTTACACCCTGTTGACTGCAAGGAAGAGATGGCTATTGAGGTACAGCTCATATCTTTTAGTTACCAGGAAAAGGTGACAGGAGAGGAATTTAAGTGCAGCACCTTCTTGAGTACAGGAGCAACAAACTTTCACATGCAAGAAGGAAGGGCAGAAAAGAGATTTCAGAAATCTTAATGAGCTGTTAGATACTGGAACTGTGTAGGTGACAATCTGGCAGACAAGAAACACCTGTGAGATACAAAAGGAGGGTCAAGAGGAAAACCTGAGCAGTGGTTTGCATGGGTGGGATGGCCTGGAGAGCAGAGGGTGCAGCTGAGAAGCACGAGCAGCAGGTGCAAGGGGGACACGGCCAGGGGACCAGTAAATGCTGCTCACCTGTGCTGGAGCAGTGAAGATGCTTAACTCGTTTTACACTATAAAATGCATGAGAAAAAGGTGCTTTCTTGGATAATATACCTTTGTGCTAAACACAATGCCCGCTGTCAATAATATGAAAAAATGACCTCGCATTCGATGCAGCAATTTACTATGCTTGCCTGCATGATTCTATCACAAGAGATACTTGTCAAAAAGGAAAAAAAAAAAAAAGGATAGAAGCAGGCTGCCAATCTTCAACTCGAACATTTGCTAAACTCATGGAATAAAGCCAAACCAAGCTCGGAAACTTTGCCGCGCCGCCTGCCAACCTCGCAGGCTGAATCAGACGCAACACAAAGAGCAGGAAGGGGGGGAGAGGGGGGTTAATTTGCACCTCCAGGCTCTCTGGCCTTGACACATACCTGCTATTTTTCCTTGTTCGCTGACAAAAATAAAGAAAACAAAAAAAAGCTGCTCGGAATGCACAAGCTGGAGCAGACGCGCCCCGGCGTGCCTGGCGTGCCCCCTGCCAGCAGCTGCCACCGCAGCAGCGGCGCCGCCGCCGCACAGGCCTAGGGGGCGCAGCGGACGCGGGAGAACGTCCCGCCAGGCGCGCGCGCGGCCGTTGGCGCGGGGACGCGGGAAGAAGATCCCGCCAGGCGCGCGCGCGGCCGTTAAAGGGCGCGGGACAAACTCCCCTCGCGGGGGTGGGGACACGCGCGCGGCCGTTGGCGAGCGCGGGGAAGAGAGGGCCACGCGCCGCCATCCCCCACCTCCCTTCAGGTTTCGCACGCGCGCAACCGTTAGCGGGCGCGCAACGTCCCTCCCGCTTTACGCGAGCGCGGCTCTTACGCCCTCGCCCCGCGCGCCTGCCGCCCAATCAGCGGCCGGGCTGGGGGCGGTGCTAGCGGGGGAGGCGGGGCGGGAGCGGAGCGTTACCGAGGCGGCTGCGGGCAGGTCCCGCCGCGGCTGTGTGAGCGGGTCGGGGGGCGCTGCTCCTCAGGGGTCTGTAGCGAGCTGGCGGGCAACCGTGTGCTGAAATACCGTCCCCCTGCCCCGTCCTGACAGTTCCACAAACACAACCCCCCACCCGGTACCCCCCTCCTGAGCTCCGTGAAGGATGTTCCCCTACATAGACACAGCCCCGTTGAGGTGTAGGTCAGGAGAAGGTGGGATGAGGCGCGGCTTGTGTTTAGGGCGGGAGGGGCGGCGGGGGGGGGTGTGTGCGGGAGAGACGTGAAGGGAGACGGGAGGTGAGGCAGCGGGAGCGGTGGCCGGAGCGGGGTCTGAGGGAGTCCGCCGGCTCTGAGGGAGCGGAGCGGAGAGCGGCGCGTCCGCCAGCTCTGAGGGAGCGGAGCGGGGAGCGAGGGCGCGGGCGGAGGCGGCGAGGTGGGCGCGCGGGCGGGTGGGCGCGCGGGGGGCGGGCGGAGCGCGAGCCTGCGGCCGGGGGAGGGTCAGCACCGCGCGGGGCTGAGGGGGCCCAGGAAAGTTGAGGGGAGGGGGGAGAGGAGAGCGGGCGAGATTTTTGTTTGACCAACTTCGCGCTTAGGTGCTTTGTTTTTAACTTGGTTTTATGCCGGGGGTACTTCTTTTATAAGTACTCACATTCCTTCTTTCTAAGAAGGGGCGGGGAGGGAATCTCCCACGAAACTTTTCCCTTTACGGAAGGCGGGACTGAAACAATACCCGATGCATTGTTTAAATGTAAAACCTCCAGCGCCTTTTTTTTTTTTTTTTCTGTAGGGTTTTATTGCCGCCGCTGCTGCCGCTGTGATAGCGCTTTCCCTCTTGTGTTTACAGCTTCTGTAAGGGAGAGACGCTCAGAGGAAGAACCAGGATCCCTGGGCTGTATAAACAAGGAAAGCAGGAGTCCATCTAAGCGAAGCTGGAAGGATTTCACCTTGTTGCTGTTTGTTTCGGGAGATTTGCTCTCCCCCATGCCCCGGGCACTATCCAGCTGAGGATTTGTTTCATTGCTTCGTCCGTAGCCGGGCAGAAGAAAAGCGCTTTACGTGTTAGAGATTTTTGTCGTGGTCTCTCTGCAAGAAAAGAGAGCAGCACTGGTCTTGGAGCGGGAGGGAGATACGATCAGCTGAGGTTTTCCCCACCTCCGGCTGAGTTGAGCTGACACCGCTGGCCTGGGGCTGAGTGACTGCACGGCGAGCTGGAATCACGGGCAGGGCTGCTCAATTTACCTGCTTGAGGACCCTTCAGACCCTTCTATTGACGGTAGAGATTTGTATCCAAAGGAAAATCGGATTAATATAAACTATGCAGAGCTTTGCGAGGATATCTGGAGACTACTCTGTCTGCATGGCTAATCTTGAAATTGTGTGAAATAAATCCTTAGCGCAAGGAATAGCGAGACACTTTCAATTAGGTTTTTTTTTCCTTGACGCTTCCCCAACCCGCCCCCCGCTTCTGCGAGAATTTAACACTTCCATTGCAAGGTTTTTACAGGAGAATGGGACACATGCTGGAAAACTCACCACGCTTCATAAAAATCACAGGGGTAACAGTTTGCATCATCGTTGTGGTATGAAAGGTACTCTCTGGATTGTCTGCTGGTGGCTAAGATGGATCAGTCTTCCTCTGTTTTTGTTGGCGATGTGCTGAAGGATTTGGATTTACTGGAATACTGACGCCTATAAACTTACTCCCTCTGTGCTGAAGGCATTGGATGTGACAGTGCAGAGAAACATGTGTTTCACATTTCTGACTGGTTGTTTTGGTGCAATCAATACCTCCACAAGAAACATGGACTTAGGTGGCGATAATCATACTGGGAGGCACAGGGAGTGCTGCTTTCGGGCTGCAGGCGAAGTGAGCACAAATCAAAGAGTCCACCGTTCTTCTGAAGTGGGGGCTTCTCTTCTCCAAAAACTCCGGTGTGAAGGCAGTGGGCGATGTTCCCAACCCACCAAAGAGAGCCCGGCCTCGGGGTGCGGAATGAGCAATGACCAAAGCGCTGTCAGCAGTGGCAGGCAGTCGGATCGGATGGGGATCAGTGAGGCAAGAACGGTTGAAAGAAAGGTGGATCGCAAAATTATTGCCCGAAGGAATAGCAGGCGAGGCGGAATGATGATAAAGTTAAACTTCTGTTTCATCTTCTGTCGGGGATGGTGGGCGTTTCTGTTGCTTCAGCTCCACATGTTGCAAGCACTGGCACAAGGTAGGGCTAGAGACATTTTTGTTTATAGAATTGCTGCATCTGTCTTCTAAGAGGAAAGGAATCTCGCTCGGGTACAGAGAAACCCTTTTACTTTATCAGAGGTAAACTGCAGCTTTTGCACTGGGCTGATTTTGTGTAGGAACGGTTGTTTCTTACACACAATCATTTCTTTATGAAACAGGGGTTTGCAAACTGTACCTACATGTTTCCCTGCCTTTCTCATCCTATCGTTCTCCTACTCCCCCCTCCCCGCGGAGAGAATCATTCGCCCTATCAGAACCAAACTGCCTTTTTTATTTACTTAAATACGACCCTACATTTCTGTTCTTTCAGGCAGCAAAAGAGTTAACTGCTGGTTGTGTGTGTGTGTGTTTAAAAACACTGTGCACTGAGATAAGTTATTAGGAGAAGGGGACTCATAAATCCTCTGACTAGAACTAAATCAGGCATGTAAAAGGAATTCTTTAAACATATGAGTGCTGTTCTATGTGAACCTCGGTCTGAACATTGTTCATTTCTTTTGGATTGCCAAGTAACATTTACCCGAGACAAAAACTGCGATTGATTCGTATCTGAGCATTTCCACATCAGAGATCCTTGCAGTCAAATGAGTCACTTGTAAATGAAGGGTCAGAGTCAACCAATAGACTTTAAATATCAAGTGTCAGTTACTTTGCCTGTAAATTCCCTTCTCAAAAAATTGCCAAATGCAGCTTAATTCTTAATAATCCTCTGACAGAGTAAACAATAAATGGCAGGCTGAAGCATTACAGTTGGCTGCGCCAAATAACATGCTGAACAAACGCAGCTTTCACTTTCTTTGCTGGGTTGAGTTTTATTGCTGTGTGCATTGTCTGACTGGAGTGGTTTGTGTTGTACAATGCACAACTGTGTCGGGTGGGACGATTAGTTATTAAAAGCGGAAGTTAAAACTCTATGAAGGGGAATGGTCTTTGTTTTAGTTCTTTGTTTTCAGGTAGTGCATAGGGAACAACGGTGCATTCAGTTTTAGTAACTGGATGGGCTTGTGTGTTGAGGAAGAGGGGTTATAAGCCAAGTTCGCAGTAGTTTGTCTGTTCGGGGTTTCCTACTGCATCTTCTGAAAGTTTGGAGCCGCAGGGTACAGAAGAGTTTTAATTCAGTGTTTAATAATGGACTCCACCCTCATAAACCTTTTCCAGTGCTTTGTTTGTGCTGTCATTCCTATTCCCAAACTACTTAAGCTGAGGCCTGCAAGCCCTAACAGGGTATTGTTGTTCTGAAATAAGACATACCTGCAATAATTCTCTCTGCAAATTAAAATTCATGTAACTTTTTTTTTCTTTTGGTAGTTGTTGATAGATGCCAACATGATGCTTCATTTTGGAAGGCAAATGCTGATGGTTCTTGCTGTTTAAATTAAAAATGCAAAATCTTTCATGTAAGGCAGTTTTAAGTCCCAGTGATTCAGGAATCAATTTAGTTGATTCCTGAAACTAAGTAAAACAGTTTGCTGTGGTTTAGTAGTAAACTAGCCATCATCTTAGATTAGAAAGGGAATTGAAACTTTTGTTGAGTGCATAGTATGGAAAAAAAATTCAATAGCATATTTTAGATTACTAAGCATTCACAGTAGTATCAGTTTTAGGTAATATATATCTCAGGGAGCTATGTAGTGTTTAGAAACTATCCTAAAGAAAAGTCCTGACACCAACTTAGTTTCACCCATCAGTATTTAAGAGGGGGAGGGGAAGCAAAAAGAATAAGACACATTATTTCTGAGAAATATTAGTGCAGGTAAAGGTATGGAGTTTAGAAGACATGAAACAATGAACGATAAAACAATTACATAATGCAGAAACAGAGTAAGTTTTTATTTTTATATAATGCAGAAAATGCAAATTACGGTTATTCCTTTAAAGATTCTTTGACACAGAAAGCAACATGAAAGTCATAATGCAGAGTGCTTCTATTAGCTTTTCACAACATTTGTATTCATTTATAACTTGAGCTTCTTTTTGCACTCTGAATTTGAATGGATTCTAATACATTCATCATTTTTATGCAAAAATTTACTTTAGAGAGAAGATGACAATTTTTATAAAAGTCTTTTATGAAAATGGAAATTTGTGCTGCAGCCACAGAAAGTTTTTAATGGAAAGATGTGGTCATATGCATGAGAGAATTACATGAGTCTGATCTTTTTATCAGATAAAACATGAACACTCTAAATATATGTGCCATGGCTATTCTGAATGAGTCATAATACTATGCTCTAAGCAGCTAAAGTTTCTATAATAACTATTTCAACATTAAAGAAATTAGAAATATTTCAGGCATATCGAAATTCGGATTCTTAGTTCATAGGAAACAGATGAGGAAGTTGTTGAGATTAAGAATTTTATACTGTAAGGTGGATGGAAGAAAAGATTTTCAACTGCAACAGGTTGTTGAGTATTCTCTGGACTTGAATGATCATCCATGTAAAAGCAGATCTAGAGGCAAGCTGTAGATAAAACCACTTGTAAATTCATTTTGTACCTAGCTCTTCAGCTTTTCTGTCTTCTGGTAGTTGTGTTACATAATTAGATATAATGATTTATTTGATTCCTTTTTCCCTTTCAAAGTGAATTTAATTATTAGGAAACATACAATGGTTTATTGTACTGAATAATAAAGCATTCTCTTTGAACCTTAGTGTTGTTAGCGCAGACCTTCTCACTATGGGAGTGATTTTCTGGGTGGAAGAAGCGTACAGGTGACCAAGGTTGTGGCCTGGGATGGTTCTCCCACTTCTGCCATGGCTGCATTGATGCACGTTCACGCTACGTATGTGTCTCACCCGTCTGTGAATGGGAAGCTTGTCGGAAAAACTAATCTGTAAGAGCCTGAGAATTGTTGCCCATTTCTTTGCTCACCGAGTTCTTTCCGCCTGCTGGCCTCTGCCATGATGCCTCTTCTCATGGCGTTTTTGTTACATTGAAGTATTGGGTGCTAGTTAGCCACAAGTCATTGTGTGTCATCAAATAGTGATGAGATGCTAATTGATAATCATTATAATGATCAAATTAGAATTTGCAAGGTGGTGGTAAAAGTGAATCATTTCGACGCAGTAACCAACTACAGTACTAGGAAGAACATCACCCTGCAGTGACCTCTGGTCTCGCTCAGTGGTCGAGCATGCCTGGGCATAGTGCTGTGGAATCCATGGAGCTCATTGCAGGATTGGAATTTATGATCTATGAGATCAACAAAGACTGATGCCTACTGAGGTACAAAATGTTTACTAAAATACTAGAATATTTGTATGGAAATAGGAAAATTCTGCTTACTTAAATAGGTTGGAAGTTGCTAGAGGCTATTCTACATGCATCTTAATGGATTGGAGTACCTTCCCAATGTCTTTTGCTGAAGAGTGAAAGAATACTTAGAAAATATACTTCTTTGGATTGATGGCTGTTGTTCAGAATGATTTTAAATCAGATAAAAGCAGTGCAAAGCTTTAAGCTTCTCCAGCAGGAGATAGGTATCTTTAAATACTAAGAAAGAAAAGCTTGTCTGATTTTTCGTAGTTTTGCACCAATTTTATGCTACTTCATTCAATCTGTTATTTAGAATTCTACATGTACCCGAATGTGCATTTAAGGTGATTTTGATATCTACATATGGAGAGAGGCTGTGGCAGTTACGCTGTGTGACTTTCACGTCACTTAAAAAGAACAGAAGGGAATCTGTGTTCTTGGGTCATAGTCCTTTAATGGTGGCTTTTTTTTTTTTTTATTGTTTTATTGTTCTTACCAGCACATATGTACAAGTCTTGAATGCACCCTTGATTCAAATAAAATATTTTCACGTGTTTAGCAACTTCGTATACAGCTTTACCGGAACATCACATTCTGAATGGACTAGTTATTTGATCACTTGGACCTTTTTGCTGTAATGAATCTGTGGGCAGACTAGAGGCAATTAGATTCCTCATGGAGCAAAATCTTGCTCATGTTGAGTTCATTGCAGAAGTAGACTTTTCTTCCTCCCTCTGCTTATGTACATACATAATATATATTTAAGTTTTTATGAACAAATTGATGATTTATTGGTCTTTTCAAAATGGCATTTTCTTGAAGTTATATAAACTGGAATAATTTTTATAAGATTTGTGCAGAGATTTGAAAATGACAGACTTAAGATAGCTTGTGCATCTTTAACCTGAATTATTTACGCATGTGCATTATGCTTAAGTTTAAATTGATACATAATATTTTGCTGTCTACATTAATCAGAACTAAGAATACTGCTCATTGATCAGTTTTCAGTCTTTTGTTTTCTTGTCAATGCTTGACTCCATCTTTCATTTACTTCGAATCTTTTTAAATTCAGCGCAAGATGACTTTTGTGTGGACTAAAGGGCGAACTGTTAACAGCTACAGAGTGGCACTGGATTAGACTACTTACAGTTATTACAGCTGGAAAGCAGGTGATTGGAGAGACTTGGTTTCCATTTCTGACTAGTGAGTGAGTATTTTCTAGTGAATAAAGACGCTTCACTCCATGTGCCTCAAAGATGACCCTTCACCACCCATATAGCTCATGTGGAACAAAAATACAACTCCATGAAAGGTCTGTTCCCAAAGAAGTTGGGAGTTCTGGAGTTATTTCTGCCTGTGCTGATGTTGGTCTCATTACAGACTATTTCAGCCAATTACATAATTTTCATTCCCTAGGACTCTTCTGGTAAGTGGCCTTACATGTACCCTACTTAAATCTATTAAGTTAGATATGTGTAGTAGTTGGCATGCTTTCTTATGTGAAGCGATTTGTTCTCTCAGTTTATAAATAGATGTTAAATAGATGAGATGAATTTTTTTTTCATATAAGTAAAACTTGGATTCTTTTATGGACATGGCCTTTGAAATGTCATGACCCTGGAACTTCTAATAGGTTCTACAGGAATTAGTTCATGTAGCACTTGCAGATCTGAGTTCAAGGGGTTACATGGCTGAGGAGGGAAGACCTTTTTATTTTAATATGCATACCAAATTACTTTTAAACATAAACGATTGGTTTTGTAAGATCTATTGTTTATACAAAGTCTTGGCTTCTAGACATACATGGTGTTTGTACACTGTATCTTGAGCACTAACATTTTAGCTTTACTAAGTTATTTTTTGTTCTGCCCTGCTACCAAAAAAAAAAAAATCTATTACTAGGATATATACTAGTCCGTTGCTAGTCATATGTTTTATCTGTGAAATGCCCCTGCTGTGTAATACAAATGGCACCTTCGCTAATTTTAAAAATTGAGATTTTGGCTTTTTTAGGTAAGTGTTTTTGAAGTTAATTTTCAGCTGTTTATTCCCTGAGCCAGCTCAGACTAGGGTCACACAAGCATTGAGGTGATGGGAATGCATGGCTGGGACATGACCCTGGCAGTCGTCACTAAAATCGGTTTAAATTGTTAAGAGAGTTTTCAGACTCAGGGAAAACACAAGGGAATGTACACTGCGTAACTTCTTATAAACATGTGGAGGCTGCTGTTCCTGGGTAGAAAATAGAAAGGTTAGTGCCTTTAGAGGGGTGATTTAGAAGACTTAACTTTCGATTTCTTCTCTGAAAGGCCCTTTCATTGAGTTTCTCCCACTCTTAGGTGGAGTCTTCCTAAAGAAAGTCCTCCTAACCTAAGCTGGTACAGTAAGTGCGAAAGTTAGGCAATATGAATATGCCCCTTAATCACTTTTATCTCAGTTCTTGAGTCTGATAATGGGAATAATATTTTTTTCTTAAAAAAAGAAACTGCGTAACTTATGTTGCAAATTCCACAAGTAATAATTTTAAACAATTGTATCTAATACGCAGGTTCAACAGGTAAAAATGGTGGTATGAGCTCCAGCAATTCTGATAAAAGGAAGTCTGACACTACTTTATGCAAAATGTGCAAGTGGATTGTACAATCTTATGTCACACCATCCAGATAACTTTTGAAGTGTCATTTTGGATAAACGATAAAGCATTTGTAGTTTTAAAGCAGATAGCTTGAATCTTTAATCCTGTTTTTCACATTTCCATGCTCCATTCCGGGAGCCTGAAGAGCAAGTTGATTCTAGTAGATAAATCATTGTCCCTTAGGTCTCTTTAAACCGCTTTATGGTCTTTCAAGCCATAAGCCATATATTTTTCTAATAAACTCCTAGGTCTAACAAGTTATCTAAAAAATAATTTGTTGGGTATAGCCCTCTTGGACTAGAAAGTAGAGAATAATGATACATAGCTCCAGTACGTGTGGCCAAAATGGTCCCACATTGATTCCATGCTGAAATTGAAGTTTGTAACAGAAACAAATTGAAGTTTGTACACAAAGAATCAGAAGACCTGGTAGACTCTACTTTCATCCTCAGATTCATATTTGTCTAACTTTGTATATTTATTAGCCGAGAATGTTTTGGCTTTTGTGTGTATTTTTGGCATTGAGTTCACAGGAAATCTTCTCAGGAACAATCCTACATTTTAAGGGAAGGTACTAACAAAATAATGGAACGATAATGCAAATATTTCAAAAGTTTAGACATTTAGAAAAAATACTTTTTATTATACTGGTACTGTTAGCTCACCTCACATTTGTGTTAAATGCAGACTCAGTACAACACAGTCATTG
Source organism: Caloenas nicobarica (assembly GCF_036013445.1). NCBI lineage: Eukaryota > Metazoa > Chordata > Aves > Columbiformes > Columbidae > Caloenas > Caloenas nicobarica. Next base: position 4,555,635 of record NC_088258.1, on the reverse strand, counting down.
CTATCTTCCTTGCACATTAGGGAATGTGCCTTGTTTCTGATATCTGTCAAGAAGTGCAAAGGACATTAGTGATTAAATACTTCTGAAATAACGAAATGGTATGCAGCGCCTGGAAGACAAATATATGGTGCTATGCCATACTTGCAATTCAAAGATAATACGTTTATCGTAACACGGAACACATGGCAAGTGACACACTGCTGTAGCAGTGAAGTGGGTGGGAGGGCGTAAGGGAATTCTGTCAGTATTTCTGGATGTTTGTACTGATTAGTGTAATTTTAAGTCCTCTCGAATGTGCGTATGTAGAGGTACAATTAACTTTTCTTGCAGATTGTTTGGGACTGTTTTCTTTCCTTGCAGTATCAAGATGTTGAATAAACTCAGATTCTAACCTATCATGCTAACGTAACATTTGCAAAATAGCACCCTATGCGTTCTTCCCGGCTGTCACTGTTGTTTAGGAGAAACTCTTTGTCCACAAACAAATACATCCTTTAAGGTCTCCAAGCACCCTTTTAATTTTTTTTTTCTCTGTGATGCATAAAAAACCTTTCACGATAGCTCAGCTGATAATGCACTGAAAATACTGTTGTCCCATGATGAAGACTGTCTCATTGTTTGCATGCGTGCCCATCTGTGTGTCTCACTGTTGTCCTCTTTTTGCTTTATCTTTTTGTCCCAGGTTGATAGAGCCTCTACCACAATGTGCTTTGGGTCTCTGATTATTGCTCCTACAGGCTATTGTAATACAAATAATGTCTACTGCTGGTAACAGACTGAGGGGATAGTGTGCAATGTAGAACAGATTCCTCAGTTATCCTCTAACTGGACACAGAATGGCTTTTCTAGGACACTTGTATTATCTGAAGCAGAGCTTTTATTGTGCTGGAAGACCTTGTTCACAACAGATGATCAGAAAGATTGTTTAATGGTAGATTATCCCAGGCATTGTTTTTCAAAAACGTTGGATAAGACTAAGAGGCAAGGGATCAAGAATAGTGACTCTTGTGTTTCACCTTTTACTATTTTTATTGCTGTGAAGAAGTTAGATTTGTTTTTGAAGAGGGAGTAACTGAAGTTACTTTTTAAAGCCATTTTAATACATGCCGCTTCAAACATCAGGTTTTAAGGTAAAAGCTATCAACTAATTTCACATTTCCCTTAGACCTTTTCTTTCAACAAACATAACCAGTCACTTCTTTATCATGAGCGACATTGGACGTGTCTTAAATGGAGAAAAATATGTGGATTATTGTTAAATTCATTTCTTGCATCAGCGTGTGCGACCGTAATTTTTAAAACACCATGTTGTAAAAATAAAATAGTATTCTTTCTAGTTATCTTAAACATTTTTTTTTTAAGTTCTGTGCTCTCTTCTCTCTTGGAACTAGTCTGCAAGATTCTTAGCTTTTAAGAGCTACTGAGAGGTCTGTGTTTGTTCGTTTGTTTTCCCTCTTGAAAAGAATACCTATTTTATAGAGTAACTTCTTGAAATTTCTAGTCTGAGAAGTGTTTCCTATTTACAGAGCCTAATCATGCTAGTGCTTATTATCCATACAACAAGGCTAACATTTCACTTTTAAGTGTTTCTGTTCACGGAAATTGTAGAATAGGTTAATTGATTCTACCTTAATTCAATTAACAAAATAGGCTAGTGATGCTATTGTTTAGTGAAGTCATAAGCAGAAAAATTTCAGATGACTCTGAGTATAGATCTCCCATTTATCCACAAACCTGAAGTAGCAAAGAATAACAGGGCAAGGTAGATTTCACACCTGTGTGTTTTGAAATTTATCTTGAAGTCATTTATGTAGTGCCTAACATCTTTATTTCAAATTTCTCTATACTAGTGTTGATAAGTATCTTCCTCAGATTTAATTATTTTCATTATATATGATTTATTATTAGCACTTAATGGGTCAAATATTTATGCATATTTTTCTGAATCTTCAGTTGAGAATTCTGAGTTAATGAGAGATAAGTCTAACTCAAAAGTTTTAAGTGCTGGTAATTGAATGTTGCATTCACTATGTAAATGTATCATAATTAAAATGATGCCTTGTCAATCCCATTCAAGCTTCTCATGAGTATAATTTTCAGCTTTTCTATACTGGATATAGCTACGTCTTCTGCTACTCAGAACCTGAACAGACGTATTTATGGCATACCGGCGTCAATAAAAATCTGCAATGTTAACTGTTGTACCTGTTAAAATTCGAAGAGTGCAAATCTTATTAATTCAGTTACAGAAATTTAAGTAAGATCTAAAACTTTTTTTTTTGACATTTTCAAATTGCTGAGCTCCACTATAAAAAAAATTAGTGGAGCAGCCAGTGAGAAGATATAAGATGTCATCTCATGGACAGAGATGGAGAGTTTTCCTCTATAACAGTGCAGAATGGGAGCTTGATGCCTGCAAAATAGCTTTCACCAACAAATGCGGTATCGCTTTCACCTTAAATGCTCTTTGGCTGAATAGAGATATAAAACTTTTTTCAATTTGTTTTATACATTTGACATTATGCTGTATACATCTGGTTTAATATTTCCTTTCTAGAGGCAATTTCCTTTATAAGTTGGCAATCAGCGAGAAGAGACGTAAACACAACAAAACCACAACTAAAACACAGGCAAATGAAACTGAAAACTGCCAGCAGAGGAAGCTGTAAGTGAACAGAGCTTTTAAAATTACCTCAGGAAGAGTGGTGGATTCTCCTAAATGGCTGTGTCCAAACAGGCTCAATGAAGGAAGGACATTCTTTGGTCTAGACTCTGCTCTTATTAAGTAGGATTGTGCTGTCATTGCCCTTTAACTTGTTAGTTTCATTGTAATAGTTAATAAATCAAGGATTAAATCAAAGATCAGTAAGTAGGGGTTATTTTTCTATATTTACAAGTGACAAAATACAGAAGCTTTCATCCATTGGCAAGTACAGTAATAAAGGGAAGTGATTTATCAGTATGAGTTGCTGGCAGGTGAATTAGGAGACAGTATTTTTAATCTTCTAATTTTATTCTGTGACTCAGTTACATCAGTGCCAGTGTAAACTCTTCAGCTTGGGAAGAACCTCTCTGCCGTGGTGTATTCTGATTTCAGCATCCCCAGAAGTTTTTAATCATCCTGTACTAGTGCAGCTGGGTACTGACAGAAAGCTGAGCTCCTCTTGATCACTCTGCTGACTTGGCAAACAAAAGAAAACAGTAACTGTCCGTTGGTGCTTGTGCAGTCTGGTCAAAAAGAGTTATTAGGTTAAAAAATGATCAGTGATATTATTTAATAACTATCCTGATGGTTTAATGCAAATGCGGTCAAAGTTTTCATATTGTATATAAAAATTAAAGTGCTGAGTATTTTTGGATTTCCACACTTACATGTGAACAAATGTTCTTACATGCAAGAACAATTCTTACAAGAATTAGTAGCGTTCTAAATAGCGTTCTATAGAGCTGTTGGGTACTATAAATACTGATAAGCCAGCTTTTTGTGCAAATGTTCACTATAGCGGAGTAAGTGTTAGCTGTCACTTTATTAGAATTAATGGCATAACTATTCATGCTTACTTGAAATTCATTGCATCATGAAGTGATTAGGCATTGGTGCTTTGGTGAATTATGGTGTATTGCACATTTTTTATAACCAGTTAGTGAGTGTTGGTCTTGGGCCCATGCAATGCATCTGGTTGTCACTCTTGAGTTGAATTTAATTAACATCCATATCTGTGTTTACCAGAAGAGCCCTGTTGGAACTATTAACATGTGACAAAGAGACTGGATATTATCTAAGCCGGGAACAAAAATGTTTGCTATTGTTAGTTTTATTCTAAGACCGGATGTAGTGCCGTTCTAAGGACATGACTGCCCTGGCCGAGAGTGCTCCCAAACCCACTACTAGAGTTGCCAGGTGTGGGTTTCTCATAATTCAGTCAAATCTTAAATTCTGTCTGAAAAGGAAATGTTGATTTCAGACGTATTTGCAACTCTTTGTCACACTTTCAGACATCCAACAGTCTTGGCTGCCTTGAAATTCTAGAAAAGTGGCTACATGCTGATGGAACTGTGTATATGCATGCTTGGGCAGATGCTGCATCAAGGCAGATAAAACAAAAGACAAAGCTATTCAGAGCTCACGTCGTAGGCTGACAGGTAGAATGTACTGTACATATGCAGGACTGCCCATAGTGATTGATATATTGGGATTTTTGAAGCCTTCAGTGTGTTCAAGCCCTCTGAAGTCCTATTACTGGTGCTACTCAGAAGTTCTTTTCTGACTTTTGTAGACAAAGTATTAATATTAGTTTTAACACATTATTATTAGGCATATTAGTGCTTTGCATAATTATATTTTCCAAAATTATATTTCAATGCCTCTGCCCTTTTTTAAATAATTCTTTTTTAACAAGTTATTTTAAAGTATCTGAAAAGTTGTCTTGTGCCATTGGGTGTTAAGTAACTGCACTCTTACAGTGTTTAGAACTGTGACCCTCAGGGTGCAGTATAAGAAGGAAAATATTGTGCTAGCAATTATTTCTGCTCTTAGTTCCTTCTCCCCTACCCAGTTGCCTTCACCTGCTCCTCTAAATTCTGCTGGTAGAAGCAACAGGATGATAAAGCAAAGAAAAAAGGTATGGAAGTGAGCTACCAAAATAATATGAATAGTGCCCAGCCTTAACTAAGGCCATCTAACGACATCTCAGTTTTTAAAACACTCCTTTTGGAAGCCTCCTCTTTCTTTTTGTGAGGTTTATTTGTTCCCATTTCACATAAATTTATCAAAATTCATTTTAAAATGCTTCAATATTTTAAGTCAAAACTTTTAACTTTGTACAGTGTTTGAGTCTTAAAAAACCATTCTGCTAGGTGCAGTTAGACCATATTTAATGATGTGGAGTTTTCAAACTTTTTTTCCCCACAGAGTTATCTGGCTATTTATTTTCTTTATAGTAGGGAACAAGTAGAATATATTTTAAGAATTTTAGCTTCATGTTTAGATCACAGTTGTTGCTGTTACACAGATAACATTCCCTTATAATCTTTCTTAGTTGTCTAGAACTGTGTGAAAACAATGATATTGAAGTAATTATCTAAAATATTGTGACCTTAATAAACATGAAGATGCTGTTCTTAAACCAAATGACATACAATGGGGTGGAATATTTCCTTTTTTGTTTCAGATAGAAACATTAATATCAGTATCCTGTGTTATGTGTGATGCTGTAATTTACTGGAGGGAGGTATAAAATTAATTTTTGTGATTTAAATGCATATATTGCTGAATTTCAGATTTATAAGCAAAATTTGTGGTTATGACTGCATCTAAATGTAGTTTCATTTTGTACCTTGTATATTGACTGAGAGAAACTACAAAATTGCATGATCTTAAATGGACATCTCAAATCTCATAAATCTGCCTTGTGAAATGCAATCATGTTATAGTCAAAACACTTGTGGTTATTCAATTACTTAGTCGTACTTTTTCATATCACTGTGTGTGCAGCAGTTCTGTCAGAAACTGAGTTTGGATCTTTCAGAAGTACCATCTTTGAAGAAACAGCTGAAGGCAACAGGTTTCAAGCTCTTTGAAACCTTTGATATTTAAGTCCTTAGTAAAGGATGGTCTGTCATCACTGTTGGGCATTTGTTAAGTGTGCTTCTAAATTTGTGGGGAAAAAAAATGAAGCGCATTACTACATATTCATGTAGCACAAAAAGGTCTTATTTTTTTCCTTATATAGAACACATCTTGTATATTTTAGAACTTGTGAAAGTTATTAGGCTAATTCAATTAATCCTTTTGGTAGGAGGAAACTAATGACCATCTAAACTAATATCATAAAAAGCAAGGTTAAGATTTGTATGTCTTGTTTGAACATGATGACTAATATAATTCTACTAATGTAATAACGTGATGTATAAAAGTAGATGATTTTAATTTTAGCCTATATTAGATAAAGCTTACGTGTTAGAAACTTTCTCTGACATTGTGATTATTACTTTACAATATTTTGAAGGGTTATAAGCTTTAAACATTTGTATTGCTGTTACAAAATTCTTAGTAGTTTTTCTTTAGGCATTGAAAAGCTTCAGTTGTGTTGGGATGGTGTATAAACTTTTCTGGTAGAGGAATTAATGTTAACAGTAAGGTCTGCTAATGAGTACTACCTAAGTTATATAGATTAATTCCAATGAAGTTGTTTAATGTCAGTGTGTAATTGCTCTCCTCTTACTGTCACTCTGATCTGGGTTTTTTTGCACTAAATAAATGTGGGGGATTTTGTGTGTGGAAGAGGATGTGCTTCAGCTGAAAAATTAGTCTACCCACTCACTCAGATTGGTAATGGAACTAATAGCCTTTCCAGGTATAAAGTCAGTTTAAATGTAAGGATTTTATGATGCAATTACTTGTCTTCTAGGAAATACAGCTTTCAGAGCAGCTCATAATAAAGCCAAGGAGTCTCATGTTTGGTGGGGTTTTGTTTGTTTGTTTGGGTTTTAGGACCTAGCTCGTGGGCTTTTATTAGCAGAAAGGATGTCCTGTGTGGGAGACAGCATAGATACTGCATAAATGGTATTTTCCACACTGGAAGATGAAAGATCTCTCTTGAGTTCTTATCTATAAATTCCTGGTACTGTCCATCTGGGCAGAGAATAGAATACATATCTCACAAACTGTAAGCTGCAGGGAAAAAAAGTTCGATAGGAAAACCAGCTAAAAGCTGCTGGCTCTTGCAGAGTGTTTTCTTAGAGCTACAGTCCCTGGGACTCAGGGCCAGAACTCTGCTGTAATCCTGACGCCTGTGCAGTTCTATCTCACCCCTTGGCATCTCAGATTCCACCTGGTTCTCAAGATGAACACTGAACCTTTGGGTTTGCATGTAAGCCACAAGTTTTTGTACATCAAACGAGGATTAGTGTTGCAATACTTTTTTCGAAAAGTGTATTTACTTCCAAAATATCATCTCCTGAATCCCCTCTGATCTGTGTCGTTTATAAGACTGGAGATAGGTAGAAGAGTTTTATTGGATTACTGTGATTAGAGTTGCAGAGGAATCCTTCGTCATTTATCTTCGTTAGTGGCTTGATGGCTATTTGACCATCTTGGATCCTATTTCCCTTCATGCATCATCCACAGAATTGTTTATGAAGTTCTGAACAATTAACCTATGCAAACTCTTCCAATGCAAAATAATCTGAGCAAGTGCTGGTGAAGCACTTGCACAATATCAATATTGCATAGATATTGCAAATATCATTCATTCATTCATTAACTTTTTGTATCGATTTGACAATATGGCATAATTTAAAGGAAGAAAAATAGATTTTAATAAGCATATTTCTGTATTACTGAACAGCTATTTAGGGAAATTAAAGTACTTTCATAGCTATGTATAGTAGATTGAAAGAACTGCAACAAAAATACTCTTGTAGGTGTACTGATTACTTCCTGGAAACTACCCTATTAATTCTATTACAGATTATTAGTAGTGCATCATAAAATGTACATGAAGATAAGATTATTCTCAGTCTAAGCAAATAAAATAATAAAGACAGAAGAACCAGAAGAACCAAACCTTTGAAGATGGTTTGATCAGAGTTTACTAGAGACCTCGTTATATTGGCTAGTTCATACGGCAATGTTAATAATACAAAATCTGCTACTTCCAGCTTTGCATTCTTAAAATGAATGCCACAGTAATGGGAAAAATCGGCCTCACCATCAAAAGGAGTTTTGTATTTTTTTTCCAGTACTCTGAATTATTAACCTCAAGTTATTTTTAGTCAGTTTTCACATTTTGAAAACTTTGTCAGAGAAGTGTAACTATTTTTTTGAGGATTCTTGTAAAACAAATTAACTTCCTACTAGGCAAATATATTTAAGCAGCATAAAATTTCCTCTGGCAAGCTATTTTGACATTGACATTAAATTAGGATAGCTAAATTGTATATTATCACCAAAGGCAACATAACAAAATACATGTGGAATACATTGGTGTACATGTTAGTCCATCAACTTTGTAGAGAACCATGTCTGCAGGAGGTAGACAAATATTATTCTTTGTTGCTGCTTGAAGAGTTAATGACCATAATAAAGGTAAGAATACATTGCTAATTATCCATTAGTTTTGTTTTAATAACATTTTAATTTGCATATTCGTCTTGTGCTGAAAACACATGCTTTTAATTGTTCATCTTCAATTAGCATGACTTTTCAGGTTTTTAAATGGGGATTTAAAAAGTTTAAAAACTGCTGGTTTAAAAAGTTTGTCTAAATTAATTGCGATACCCATTTAGAAATGTGCAAAAGTAGGCTCATGTCAAAAATACTGGATTTTGGTTAGAAACTTAGAATTACATATTTGGTTCTTGTCCTACATGTTTTTCAACTTGGAATATTTTGGGCCCTTATGACCGTTCCCAAATTGACTGATTTCTCTGTCTCCTCTTGGTCAAAATGGATTATTGCTTAGACCCTCGCATTACAGTTCGAAAGGATAAATTATTGATTGTTGGCATTTTGCACAATATCAGATGTTTCCCTCAGATCTTTCCTACAGGATGGAATCTAAATTCTTTGATCTTGTAAAAGTGAAGTAGGAAAGCATACTTTAAATTGATTTGGGAAAGAATGATTTTACAAAGAAGATGATTTTTTTTCATATTTGCATTACTTAAAATGCATTTTTTGTCTTATGAATATGCTAATCTTTATAAGCTGCTTGTGTGATGACATATGGTATATAATTTTGTTTCAGTTCTTTGACATCAACCTAGTTACTGTTACATAAAAATATACAATTGGCAGGGAAAGTTAGCATGTTCAGTGGCATGATACTTTTACGACTTTTGAGAAGTATCTGGGGTATTCATCTGTATTACAAGTAGACAGCTGTTTGAAGAGGACTTGTAGGGTCTGTTAATTGTCTGTTTATTCCTTTTTAGACAGCACTCTTTTGGGCCCATTTGGTCTGATGGAAAAACTGCAGATAAATACTTGCAAATAAAAGAGCAAAGCTCAGTTAAGCATATGTTTATATTTTACATGGTTTTATATGAAAAAGGATATTTAACTTAGAAGTAATTAAGTTTATTTTCTTAGGGGGATGGAGCAGTGTCAAGAAAGAAAAAAAATACAAAACAAGTTTAAAAGATTAATTTAAATTGCTCCTTAATCTATCAATCAAGGCTTAGCCACATGTAAGCACAATCTTGTCTTAGGAAATGAAGCAAAATTAAATGATAAATTCAAATGTTGTAGGCTTTTACTAGTATAGAGCCAATGAATAAAAAACTTGAACTAAATGAACAAAAAAAAAGCTCTAGGAGAAGTCAATTTTGCCATCATGCTGCTGTTTACATGGAAGGAGGTTTGTATTTTTTTTTTCTTTTTTGAAATTTAGTGTATTCTGACTCTCTGATCTAGCTCTGTTCCCCGTTTACAGGGCTGTGTACAGATAACTTATTTCTAAATTGAAAAGCTATCTCAGGTAACTTGGAATAATGTAGCAGTAACAGTGCAGAGCTCAATGCAGGTACAGTCGGTTAAAGTGGGAAGTTCCATGATGTGGATGATGTGTACAATTTAAAATAGAGGGAAAAAAAAAAAAACAATAGTAGGTGCAGACATAGGAACCCAGGGAACCCAAGGCTCCTCTCTCTTAAGAATTTCCTGCTTGCTCTGCTGGAGTCAGGATCCCTCTTGTTTGTATGTTTATGCTTTCGGCCTTTCCTTTTTGGCCACTGACCCTTCTCTGTTTATAGGTACATACAAGGGACAGCTTCAGTGGGATCATGGAAAATACTTCCAGCCCTGTCCTATGGCGGCATGTTATAGGCACTTTTCAGGGAATGGGATACAGGAGTTTCAGATTTGAACTCCTTGTGCTGCGGGACATGACTTGAACCCACATTTCATACCATGAAGAAAAAGATACTGGCTCTTTGGAAAAAGCAGCGGGACTCGTTTTCTGTGCTGAGAGACCGTTGCAGAATCTAATAGCGCATCTGTTCTGGTAAACAAAATAGACCAGGCCTGTTCTCTGTGCTGAAGCCATTTGACATGATAGAACCATATGTGGCATAGAACACAATATGATATATATATAAAAAATACATTAGAATCTATATGTTAAATTATTTTACCTATCAAAACAAGGTTGGTACATCCAATCTGTATGTTGGAAATAGCCCCTAGAAGACACACTAAGCTGAAAGCACGTCCCGGCACAGTTTGGGAGACTAATAACTGGTGTATCACCAAAACCACACCAAGGACTGTGTTAACAGCATCTGTGTATGGATGATCACAGGACAATACCTGTGTGTTCATTAATGTATCTGTAGCTTTGATGCAAGAAGTGTTTTCAGGCATTTATGTATAAGCAAATGATTTCACATTGTGGACAGGAATCTGAATATTGGAGAAGTAGGATGGCAAACCTATCCTTTGTTAACTTTAGCTCCATCTAACTGTACATCTAACATCTTCTACTCCTTGTTGATAGTAGCTGCTGCAAATCTCAAGTACCCAGCTTATCTCAACTGACATTGAAGCTAGATTTGTGAATTGAACTGCCCAAAGCAGATGTAAAGATGTTAGGTGTAGTATATGTACTCATTTGTTACATCTTAGGTGTTAAAATATATTGAAAATAGTTGCTTTCATTGTTAAGTGCTTTCCGTTCAAATTAGAAACAATTAAGTATTGTTACATGGATACTTCTGCCTTTTCTTACAAATGTTTTCTTCATCTTAGCAACAAGAGAGATAGTTGGTAAGCCAGAGAAAGACAACTACAGGCAATTTGACTTGACTCTTGGTGTTAAAGGGTTCTTTCTTTAATAGAAATTGGTAATGGAGAACATTTCCAAGTATTAATTCATTATTCTTGGTTTTGGAAGGTTGGTTTGATTATGATTTTCAATTAGCTAAATTCCATCCCCAAATCGTTGAGCAATGATTCTATATGATTTTATTAAAACTGATGAAATTAATACTCTGTTTGTAGGCCAGATTCTGTACGGTACTTCAGCAAAAGCTTAATTTCAACTACATGAGAAGTGATATTATTGATAAGTCAAGCATGCTTTATCTTACTGAAGTTGGATCATCATTTGTGTAAAAAAACCTCCCAGTCATTTGAGGTCTTTCATAATGAAAAGTTTCTGTATATTATTCTTAGTAAATGGAAAACATCCAATTAGTCTTGCTTGGCTTTGTTTGCTCTAGAATTTTTGTTTGAGATTTTGAGTAGCGTGTAGAATTTCTTGTACTTTTGGGCCATTAGTTTAATATTATTTATGCAAAAGCTGGCAGGAGCATCCCTGAAGTTTTATCACGTGTTTTGGCTCCGCAGTCAGGGAGTCTTTTCTTTTTTGTACTAACATCTCTGGTCTCTTTTTATTTTAACACAAAGTGATCTGCACTGAGCAAGATACAAGCATCAGCTAATCAGAATTAGCAGCTATCTGGAGTAATACACTTTTAAGGTGGGGCTGTGGTTCACCTGTCAACTTTACCTCTCTCAATGTACATGAAGATCAGGTGTGCTACCTGTCAGGGCCTTGAGGACAGTAGGTCTTAATTTCCCTGACCAGCCTCACCTGTGCCCTCTGCCCCTGGACTCAGGAGCTCTATTTAATTAAGTTCAGGGCTGCGTGTTTAGTCCTTGTTTGGGCTCTCTAGAAGGGGCACCTGCCTCCTGTCCTGTCTGCCTCCTGGATGGACCTCAGGCCTGTGTGGTAGGTGCCTTCTCTCCTAGATGGGTCCTTCAGCTGTGCTTTGTAACCGGTGTCCAGTGCTGTCTCTGTCCCCATTTCTTTTTGCTTCTGGCCTCTCTGCCTGGGTGTCACCATCTTGTGTCTTGGCTGGGACTGTCGGTGGGTTACACGATGAGTACCTCCCTCTGCCTGTGGTGTTCAGGTGCTGTGGGACCCCATGCTGCGTGGGGAGGGAACCCCCTGGGCTGGGGTTACTCTTGGCTCCTGCTTTGCTTCTCTTTTGGGAACAGCCAGCCCTGGCTGCCGTTTGATACTGCCACACTTAGAGTATCTTCTTCCCTGATGAGATTTTCTTAGCATTGGCAGCCAATACTCTTATTCTTGCCCTTTTTTGTTAGCAGCAGGAAGAGCAAACATGGCTCTCTGGCTGGGATGTGGTTCTCTGGCAGCAGCACCTTCCATCTCCTCACACCTGCTTCTGAGCCCCTCGCCTGTCAGTCCAGCTCGCCTACCTTGCCTTGTTCAAATCGCGCTCTTCCAGATTAACTCTTCCTCCCATCACCATAAGGCTGTGAGCTTTTTGTGATCATCTGCTGCTTCATGGCTGAATTAAATATGCTTAATTTTGAGTGTGTTTTTAAAAGATAAATTAACTAAAATACAATGATGCAGATGCTGCAATTCACTGACTCAAAGAGAAGAAAAAAGCAGGGAGGCTGGAAGGGGATTCAAAGGTTCAACAGTGTATTCTCCTGGGCTGTGGCAGGATCAATCATACCAACACAATTCCTGACAGATATTTATTTAATCTGTTTTCTAAGCACTTCAGTAAGGGAGATTCCAGAGATTCTGTTGTCAATCTGTTCACTATTTAACTATCCAAGCTGTAAAGACAGCGTTTTCTTGAGTTCAGAGTCTAATTGCTTTTGCTGCTAGTAGGACTCCACATTGCTGAAATAGATGGTATTTCAGACACCTGCTATACATAATCCTTTTCTGTTTCATGGTTTTGATGAGCCTATGCTTCTTGCATTGAAATTTGAAAAGGACTGAAACTGAGCGATCTTTTGTTAGTGAAGTAAACAAATATCTAAACTGTATTCTTAATAGAGTACTCAGCCAGGTTTTGGGAAACAGCTTGGAAGTGCTGGGGAAGAGTTAGCAGTTGGAACCTTCACAAAAACAAAACAAAACCCAACCAAACAAAAAACCCCCAAAACCTCACACCAACCAAAACCCCCAACTTTCTGTAGGCACTTGCACATTTGCAGCCTTCAGTCAGAGACAGTGAAGTTCTATGCTGATTTCAGACTTGATTCTTTTCAGTCTAATGTGTTCTCACTATATTTTTGTGTTTTAGGCCAGTCACCTCTTAGGGATACCTAACGAGAATCCTTTAGCTCTGAACTTGTTTGCTAAGTGTCAGACATACCCCAGCATCCCCCCCAGTATACCTTAGAGCTGTTCAGCTGGGGAGGAAACACTAATAACTTAGTCCTGAAGGGCAAACTGAGATTTAAAATGTCAGTTTTCAGATACTGAAATGTAGCTTCGCTCTCCTTGCTTCGTAGTAGTTGCATTAAATATTGCCTGAATGCTTCCAAGCCAGCTATAAAGTAAATAAATTGAAGTGTAGAGAACATAGGAGATTTCAGGGTTTAACGAAATATTACGTGTGGCACAAGTAAAATGGCATTGTTTTTGTTAGTCTGACTTGTAGTTTTGCCCCCTGCCCCCTCCCTCCAGTCTCGAAATGCTAAAGATATTTAGTATGGAAGAAGACTGTTTGTATGTGTTTATTTGCAGAGAGGAGGAATAATTTGTGTTGGAGGAGGAAAAAAAGTATCAGAGTGGGGTTTAAAAAAAATGAAATGGAGCAAAAGCAAAGCACAGAAGTGTGATATTTTAGAATGGGATGGGTGGGATTTTTTGTGTGTGTTTTGTTTTTTTGTTTTTGTGGGGTTTTTTTGTTTGTGGGTTTTGTGTGTGTGTTGTTTTTTTTTTGCGTTGTTTTTGTTGCTGTTAAATAAAAGCTGTTTGGAGGACTGGGGTCTGCATTTCAGGAGAAGTCAGAAGGTCAGGGACCCAAGGTAAGAAGTCTGGAATCCTAAATTCTTGTGAGCACTAGAGAGCAGGAGGAAAGCGCACAGAAACTGACAAAAGGAAGAGAGCTGTTTGCTTACACATTCATATCTCGGACACTGTTTTCAGGGTGACTTGTTGGAAATTGCGGAGTTGTTTTGTGCTTCAGTGCTCGGCCTCGGGCCGGCCGGCAGAGGGCGCCAGAGCGGCGGGGCTGCGCGGGGCTGCGCGGGGCTGCGCGTTTCAATAACTCCTCTGGTCCAGGTCCTCATCTCCGGTAACGCACTTGAAGGGATATGCACTTAAAGGCTCGTTAGGTCCAGCCCAAATGACCACAGAATCGTTCCATGTCCTTACAGAATAAGGTTTTCATTAGTAACTATGCTATGTGCATTAAAAAGATACTTTCAACACATTGTATAAAGCTGTGTGTGTTTCAGGTTAGGAAGATGAATGATTTTAGGTAGTTTAATGTATGAGTAAGAACTTAAAATTTCACAGTCTCCTAAGACAATGTTTTAAAATTCTTTTTTCCAGTTGCGAAATGGGTTTTGCTTCTCCCTTCAGTACAAGACCAGTATAGACTAATCCAACAAATAATGAAATATTATCATAATCCATTTGATTTTTTTTGTCATAAAAACATGTTTGATGTGTGAGGAGAGATGTTTAACCTGTTGAAGGATTTGGTGAGCTAAGAATTATAGAAAGCTTTTTTGGCTAACTGATAACCTGTTGACTAGCCAGGTATATTCTTGAGAGAAAATGATCCCAGAAAATAGTCTTTACATTTCAAGCAAGGCAATATTTCATGCAGTATTCTCTACTACGTTCAGTATATAGCTGACGTCCCCGTGATTTTAACAGGGTCAGGGTTTTATTGGAACTTGTCTTTTGTATTATCCTTCATAGATCTCGGACTGTCTGGAAGCAATGACTGATACACAGTGCAGTTTATTTACTTGCTTAGCGGTGTCAAAATGAGCAAAGCTGCTCTTGTACTTGGAAGTTCAGGTCAATTAGCTTAGAGAAGATTTTGTTATAGATGAGCATCAAAGCTGTAATTTTTGAGAGCCAACCATGAGAAATGATGCATTTATCCCAACTGTGTCTGTTTTTCTGAAATCCTGTGTTTAAGTGTTCACCAACTATTCAGTCTGATTACCTGCCTCCTGCCTTGTATTAAAACTTATCATTTTTTGATGTTAAATGGAATGGTTGAATAGAAATCTCAACTCTCCCCACTGTTCCCTGTCTTTTTTCTTTTCTCCTGTGCCCATACAAATGATGAGAGTGTTTCCTTTCTGATAAATACAATCTGAGGCATTCAACTCTAGGTACTTCTAGTAGGTGATAGACCTTAGCCTTCCGGCTACTGGAGGATGAAACAATTCTTTGTGTGGTGGTATTGGTTTGTTTTGTTAACAACAAGAATAGATTAGTCACATAGCTTTTGTGGATAAGAAGGCTGAGCCTTTGCAGGACCCTCCTTTACAATAAGACTTGGCCAGTTTTATAAATAATAGACAGTTTAGTTTGTCTTGGTGGGGAATTTTTCTTGATGTCCTCCAAGTCTGGATTTTAAGGGTTTTTTTTCCTCTTCTTATGGTAACTTTCTAATTTTATTTATATTTAAATAATGTTTCAGTGTTTAGTGATTTTGGTCCCCTTCTTTTTCAACATATATAGCTTTCAGTTTCTTGAAATATTCTTTTCTGTCTAATTCTTGGTATATGTGCAATTAAACAGGTATTTTGCATGTATTACTGTTTCTCTTATGACCTTCGCAGGGATGTGGGTTCCACCCTTTGGTGAGGAGCTTAAGGAAGCATTGCTGGATATAGAATTAATCCCCAGTTGGCATTCAACATGTACGCACACGTGCACACACTTAAATATAGGGAGTTAAATGACTTGTCAAGATGTCCAGCCAACATCGAATAGTTTTGCTTCATTTGCACAGAAACATTTTAATCAATATAATGTCAGCAGGTAGTTTTTACAAGATTTTCATTTTAATGAAAATATTTGGAAATGTATATTTCAAACTATAATGTATGGGATGCTTAAGGGAACTTACTTTTCACCTTTAAGAAGAAAATTAAGTTTAGAAGCCTCAAAAGCCTTCTGTAAAAGACAATGTTTTTCTTAAACTATTAAAGTAAGAGCATCACAGTGTTCATGAAGACTCTTGTTTGTGATAGGAATTTTGTCAATACCTAGCCTGAGGATTTTGCCTTTCTACCAAGAGAGAAAAGAGGTTTTGCATTCAAGATTTTAATAATGCCTCTCTTTGCATGATACCTCCTTGACATATCAAAGATAGAGATTGTCTATATTCTCCAGTCAATCAGAATGTCTTTGAAAAGCAGCATAAGGTGTGGGGTTTTTTAAATGTAATAGCAGTTGGAATCTTAGATTAAACTTTATGAAATAAAAAGTAATTGTTTGTTCAATGAGATTGCTGTGTGTTGCTATATTTAACCTAAATGTTTCTCCAGTACACCTGTGCAGCAAAAGGCCATTTTGGTCATATATAGCAAAATTTATTCCATGCATCTCTCTGTCTGTCTTTGAGAACTTGGAATATAGCATATAGCGTAGTTTCTTTCTTGTGAATCTTGGCCAGTCCCTAAATAAAGGAAAAGTTGAAAAATTTTCTGTACAGGAAATGGATGTGTTAAGGCCACTCTTCCTGTAGTGTTGTGTAAAATGGTCAGGCATATTCTCAGTGTGTCTGTCATTTAGCACTAGTCAAGTGACTTACTTATTTTTAGAACTTAGGCATGTATTTTACATCCAGCTGTAAATGTTATTAAAAGGACTGGTGATGTTAGAGCAAAACTTATGGAGATTTTGCCTCCTTGGTAGACAAATTGCTACTGCAATGTAGATAAGCTGGTGTTGGTCTGTGTTTCAGTTGATGACTCAAAATTTTGCTTGTAATACATATGTGACAACCATCACACTTTGAAAAATCTGACCCAAATAGAAACCATACAAAGTTTAACTTGACTTGCCTGCAAAATCATGACTTTCATTACTGTTTATGAGAATTCCAAAAAGTTATCTCGAGTCTACAGTTTCGCAGCTTCCATGTTCTCATCTTTTACTTCTGAAGTAGAAAGTGTGAACTGACTTTCTGGCTGTTTTCAGGAAAGCAACTTACGGCAGCAAGAGACTGTTTTTTGAAATGTTACTGAATTCTTTTACCTTCCTGAATAAAGAGAGGATTACTAATAGATATCTGGTATTCATGATGCAAAGATGATTTATGCATTGGCATTTTGAATTTTTACTTCACAGCCCTGAAACTGGCTGTCACACCTGTGGAAGTTCTGGATAAGATTTTTATCTGCCTTGCTTACTCTCCTCTGAATATCTTGCTTCTGCTGACAGTGTTCCATGGAATTCAGCATCTCAGATGCATATCATGCTCTGCCTTTTTTATCACATTGTCTTTGAGTATTATATTGGTGTGAGACCACTGAATAATTTGTCATGAATCAACACAAGATATTTTTTTCTTGAAGTTTAAGAAAGAGTACTATGCCAATTAAGAGGCCGTAAAATAATGTGCTTTTGACTTTGGAGCTATGACAGATACCAAAGCATTATTTAGTGAAGAATTAAGATTTAGCAAGATTTATCACACACTTTTTTGATCTAGAAGGTATTTATTTTAAATCCAATATACTTTCTGTTTTGTTTTCTCATCTAGTGGGTTTTTTGTGCGGTGGGGGCTTGGAGGTTTTCAGTGTTTTTAAACTAATAAGCTTCCTGTATTTTATGTACTGGACATTGAGAGTGAAGCTGACAGTATTAATGAAGTGCAAAAGCTAATTTACTATATTTTGTCTGAATTTAGCCTAGTATCCACTCAAGTGAAGAATTAATCTTGGATATATGATGATATATAATAATGTTGCACTTGGGAGCAGTGCAGTTACATTTCTCTTATTTAATTATCATGTCAAAGAGAGGAGAGTGGTCTCCCTTTTCATGTGGTGTGGTAAGGTCATATCTTGAATTTTTCATGCATACAAATCTGAGTCTATAGCTGCTGTAGAATTGAGGAATCAGCAGACAGAGCATATACAGTGGTGGAGCAGGAAATTAAATATTTCAGTACTAAAATTTCTGCTTGCTGTTTGAAGGTGGAGGGGAGCAGATGAAAGTGTGTTGCAATAGGAAGGATGCAGAGGTGAAGATGAGAAGAAATAGTCTAGAACAGCATGATAGCTTGTAACTAAAAGGGGAGGGAAAGGTAAGGAAAGAGATTGGGTATGTAATTCTGGGATATTTTTCATAGTCCATGTGGAGTTTGTGCTGACAGTAAGTACCTTCTCAAAATGAGTGGGACAGTATGTTAGAATAAGATCTAGACAAAACATCCACAGTAGAAAAGAATTGCCTAAACTCTGTTTTTCATACCTAATGTCTATTTGTTTGTCTACAGTCAGTAGTTGTGAGGATGATGTTTAAGCTGTTGCCATTTTTGGAAAAAGACAAGGTATACAACCGTAATAGCCCATTTATGGAAGTTCTGATTTCTGATACTTAAACAGATTAAGTATGATTTCATTCAAAACTTGATTTACCTGAGAATATGTAAGAGATCCTAAAGCACTAATATAGAGTTGCAACACAGTTGCAAGTCCGTTTCATAACCTTTACAGTCCTAAGGTATCATTTGGCCATTGAGGCTAAGTGAGGGAGCTATTAGTACCCTGTTTAATGATAATTGAAACAGTAGAAAACAATGCCTGAAGTACAGACCTGGTTGTAGAGGTAAGCTGCGTGTCTCTGTGCATTATTTTTTTTCTGGAATGTGGAAAATATGGCTTGCTATTGAGCTTTAAAAAGAAAGGCCAAAAAGTTGGCTTAGTTCCGTCTCAATGAAGTGTAAAAGCTGAGAGGAGCTAGGCTGAAAACACTGTTTGAGATCTTCAGAAAACAAGGATGTTGATAGGATCCACTATGTCCAATTATTCTCTGCTATGTAAGAAAACAATTTTTCTCATCCTTTCTCTCAAAAAACCCCCTAAAACCCCAGTTGAAATATGAAGATTAAAAACTAGTAAAAAGAAACCCATTTCTTTAAAGATGTTTAGGGATGTGTGTAATTTAGTATCCTCTACCCTCTCTTGAATTGGTCTGAACAATAATTGTAATGTTTAGAAAAATCTGAATGGCACCTCTTCTTTTAAGTGATTTACCCAATGAAAGTTTTCTGATAATCACTCCATAACATGTTATTACTGCCACTTTATAAGCTTTTTATTTAATTAATTTTTACCCACCAGAATTGTTACTGAAGTATCACGCTGTATCTCTTGTTCCTTGGGAGCATTTGTAGTAGTGCTGGTAGTTATCAAGCAAACTTGAAAAACTGCATTGAGTCTTTTACATGCGATTGCTCTATTTCATGAGTCAAACTGCAAAACTTGCAACTCCTATAAGTAGTATGCAATAGGAAAGTAAAGAAAAATGTCAGAGCTTTAAACCAAAATTAAAGTTTCAGTGTTTTGTATGGCTTCCGAAGGTGTTACTTGATAGCCTAGTTGTTAGGTGTAAGAATAAATCAGTTTCCTTAGTGCATGGGTTTTGTGAAATGTTTCTTTTCAACATGGAAATTATTAGACAGGAATGGATTCCAGACAGCTGGGCAGATGGTTCTTTCTTTCCAAGTGGGGTTGTGCCAACAAGGAGAGACAGCTATACCAATGGTAACTCCTAAGGGACAGAGAAGTCTCTGTCAGTTTTCTCCTCCACCCCCTCAACTGTCTGTTTGAAAAGAAAAGCAAAACAGTAATTTTGATCTAATTACTGAAGAAAATTCTGTGTTTTATTTTTTCTAAATGTAAGTTTTCAAACTTCATCATTTCAGAAATACCCATGTTTAAAAATATAATGCAGTTGATTAGCTGGTGTTTAACATGTGGTTGTGTAGATGATGAAGCATGAAAAAAACAAAACTTGCCTCGGGCCAAGTATCAATTGCAGCATCATGAAGATGCTAATATATATTTAAGAGAAGTAGTTAGTAACTTGCTGCAAAACTGACTTGTGCAAGGGCTATAAGTAGATTTATCTTCTGGTGTTTGAATTAATTTGTTTTATGTACTTTATCAAGACTGAGTGTTTGAAGTCTGTTGCCTGAAGGTAACTACTTTAGGAGATAGACCTAAAAACTCGTGGTCTTGGAAAAATAACTTTAAGAATTGCAGAAGTTACCCCTAAGTATCAGGATTTTATTTTCTTTGTAAGCTAATAATTTAAAAACAGAACTTTAATTCTTTGACCTTTAAAATAAAATTCAGATATTATTCTGTGCCTGTTTAAATGAATGTTATCATTTTTCTAGTGTTGAAAATGAGAAAGCAGTTTTCTTATCTGGATTTTTAGGTGGGCTTTTATTGAGATAATAGAGGCTTGACTAACAGGTGTAGAAGGGAAATTTAATTTTTTGTTGGGAAAGAGGAGGTCTGAGATAGTGCAGACAGAATAAGCAGTTATTGTTTGTTCTTAGTTGTGAAATAGAATAACAGAGGAAAATTATTTAGCCAGTGGTTGATATAAAGCTTTGTGGGTCAGAACAAGGTTTTGTGTATGGTAGCTGGAAAATAGTGCGATGGCACTTGTCCCTGGTTTTTAACGAGTACCCATTTGGGTTGGAAATAAGGTAACTGCTCTCTGAGTGTTCTGCCGAGTCTGAGTTCCCTACCTTGTGCAAAGAAAAGTATCCTTTGGATGTAGAATAATTTGCTTTAAAAACAGCATAGTGAAGGTTTTGTCCCATAGCAGTTTGGAAAAAAGTGAGACTTGCTGCCTGCCAATATATGTTGAAAATGGTGGACTTCAGAAGATTCTCTGAAGAATCTGAATAAACACTTTCAGTTAAACTTGAAAAATTGTCGTTAAATTCATACCCCAATGAAGTTCCTGTGGATTTTATTATTTATTTATTTCAACAGGATAGTCTTTAACTCTCCCCAAATATGTGTCTACAATACCTGTGTATTAATACGGAAAAATGTTAATGAGTTGTGTGGATGGGGTAGTAGGAAAATATTAGAATGATAGTGAGAACAGAGAGTGGCTTTTTGGGGTGTTTCAGAACACTTAAAACTCAGAGTTATTACTGCAGAATTTAGATAAGACTATATCCATATGTTTTCGAGCTAATGGGATAACTTACTGTATCACATGTAGTCACTACAATTCATACTTGTGGTTCTTCTCTGTGTGTATGTTAATTTTGTCTCTAACTGCTTATCTATTAATAATGGTCAATGAATAACAGCTTGTAAAAGGCTAGGAATCTGTTTTTCCCCAGTGAGACAAAACTTCAGAGGTCAAAATAAAATGTGACACTGGTTAGAGTTGGATGGTGTTGCAGTCATGTTTCCTTGGTTTTCATTGCATTTAAGCAGGTGTCAGCCTTATTACCAGACAACTATCATAGCAATAAGAATTCCATATATTAGCCCATTCAATTTCCATTCTTTCTATATCTCCTATAGCAATTGCATATTAATTGGGATTTTTGAAAGATAACTTATCCATCCTGCAAAGTCTATTTGTGTTCAGACACTCATGTCATGCCTCTTTAAAAAGTATTTACCTTTTCAAATGTTTGTAATCTTAACCCCTGGACTAGTGCTTCAACATAATTTTTGTTTTAGAAGAAAGATGATGCTTTGTTTGGTTTTAGTGTACAATTAATTGAAAGTGTACATCTTTGACTTACGCTGTTTAAGTCAGTTTGGAAACTTTTTTTGAGCCAAATAGTTGAGGAAAACTGTAGCTGTTGCGAAGCTTAAAGTAGCTGCAGCTATCTCTTCAAGGTTATTTCACGGTTAAAAGCTAAATTTGAAATGCTGAAAAAAATTAACACGGTGTGGAAACATAGCAAAATAATCTTACATAAATGTTGTTTACTATTAGTATGAGAGATGCGGGTTTATTGTCTAATTAAATAATAATTTTGGATACAAGCTTAAATTACATTATGTATATATGCAATAAAGTGTTCTTGAAGGACAAATTTTTTAAAAATCTAGTTTTTTAAAGCCTTATTTACAGAAAATATGAACAGTACAGAACATACAAAGGAATTCTCTAGCTTTAACTTCGTTTTTTAGTTTGTCATTCTCACTAGTACATAGGTTTAATGTTTCATTTAAGTTTTCTATCCTTTCATTGTGCTCTTTTATTTTCTTTTTCTCCTGGCTTCTGCGAGCCTCACTAATAGGGCTCATATAGAACTATCTAAGAATTAACAGTATATGAATTATAATGTGGTGTTAATTGAAGAGAGCAGGGGTAGAATGTGAAAACTAGTCAACTATTTAAATATTATTATAAAAACATTCTATATTGTTAAAGCTTTTTGGCAGTTCTTGCATTTACACCTCTTCTTACACTCTCTTGGCTTCCCAGCGGAGGAGTTAATCTTGGAGCTGGTGGGTGGTTCAGGTGTCCCAGCTGCACCTGTGGGATGTGCAGCCAACTCTTGGATAATCGGAATTCCTGATTTTTGAAGAAAATAATATTTTACTATTTTTTTTTCTTACTGAGTGTCTCTTACTCTGATTGACACCAATCCCCACCAGAACTTTATAATGATCAGAAAAATCTTTCTAAAATTTCCATCCATTGCTAAGCACGAATGGTGCACCTGAGCAGTTATACCTGCAACAGCTGCATCCTTAATATCCTTTTGGTTATTTCACCTTGATAAATTAGCTTTTAATTTTTTTGTTGTTGTTGTGTTTTGTGTGTTGTGGGTGTGTTGTTTTTTTGAAGTGGAGGGTATCCTGCTGCAAAACAAACTTGAAGATTTACTTACATAGCACGAGAATGGGTCAAAAGAGCAGGAGAAGCTGTGCAGAGCTTGGAGACTGCAAACGCTTTCCAGTTCTCCCAATTCTTGCTGCAGTGTCTAATGCTCCCATTTGAGTACAAAGAATTGGAGGAGAAAAGAACACCTAGGGTGGGCGAATCCCGTTCTCAGATCCTGTTCTTTAATACAGCAAAAAATTGCCAGAGAAAATATGACCTGTCTCCTTATATTGAGGTAAATATAAGTGATTGTTTCTTACACTGTAACCACAGCAGTTACTTTATCTTTTTAATTTGCACATTTTTAATTTACTTTAGTAGAAAATGAATCCTGAGAATTCCTTCAGCTCATTTCCAATTTTAGTTGATTGTGTTATAACTATGTGTTTATATTTAATGTAAGAGACGTTATAAATGCTAATGGATTTGTTTTGCTAGCAAATATTTCAAGTCAAAATGTTTACATTTTGGATGTGATTGTATTCCTCTTGAATATATAGGAACAACCATGCATTATTCCATTCAAAACACTGGAGAAACTAGCGAGTATGAGTATCAAACATTACAGAATATTATTTTATTTTCAGTTAGCCCTACAGTCTTAAATGATCTTCAACAATCAGTTAGGTTTTTCTTCTTTTGGACACTGCTGTTTCTATTTATTTAAGCAGCCAACATTATTTTTGGACTACCCACTGAAATTTTTTTCTTTTTTTTCCTTTTTATTTTTTTTTATTGCACAAATTATTTCTGCAAACTGCTTGTCAGCATCTTACGATAGCATATCCTGAATTTAACTCATGGTAGTAATCAGCAGCCAACCTTCTCTATTCCTCTCTTACTTTCAATCAGTTTTTATATCTAGTAGGCCTGTTGGCTGTGAAATTGCCTTTTTAAGATGGAATTTTAGCAACTTGCTTACACTTGAGCTTTTCTCTTCTGGACTTGGTCTATGGTAAAATAAAAAGTCAGATGGAATAACACAAGGTAGTATTCTTAATTTGTGTGTGTTTTTTCACTTTAGACTAAGACAGTGGTTTTTATACTCCTGTGCTGCAAATCCAGGAATCACTTTGTTGATGTTGAAGTCGAGTTTAGGCAAATTTTCTAGTGAAATAAGTTGGGGCAGGGCAGCCTATAGAAATTGGTGTTGGCATAGCTTTCTGTACCCAAAAGAATAATTTTGGCACCTTTAGCAATTACTAAGTATATTGTATTTGTAAGAAAGAGCAAGAATCTGCTTTCTAGACTCTTTGCTCTCTAGACTTGCACTTGTTTTCAGGTGTTTCCTGCTACAAGCCATAGTTTTACCTTCTTTTGCTGTGCGATTGTTGTCAAGTGTCTCAAATTTTTTCTTTGATCAGTCCTAAAATATTAAGAAGAAATACTTGTATGTTCTCAAATAGCAAATGTGGAGAAGTGGGCCTAGGTTTTGCTGTTTAGTTACTGACAAAGCTTTGGTTAGAATCGGGAGAGAGGTGGTGGGATGGTTTTGTTTTTCTTAAGATCAGGAAAAAGGAGATTTGTGTTTTCTCTTCAGCGTTGTGCAAATCATTCCTCCTTGTTGTGAACGCCTGTATGTGGGTGGGTAACTTCTTAATAAACACCTGTTTCTTACCTTTCTGAGACCTTGTTCTATGGGCTTATGCTTTGCTTTATCCAAAGAAACAGAGTGCTGCTCTTGAGTTTTGTTTTGATGCAGTTCCCATACCAATTAGCAACCAATTAGAAATGAGAACTTTTTTCTTTCAGACCCTTAGTTAAAAATCATCAATAGGATATGTGCTAAAATTTCAAATTGCATTATTTTGATATGTGCTTATGCCTTCTGTTTTTTGTAAAGGTCAAGTATTGTGGCAGCAACTGCTGGCTGGTTGTATTGTGAAATAGAATTTAAATAGACTTTTTCACATCTGGACATAATATGGAATTAAGACTGTTGCTTAGAAAAGCTTTTCGTGTGCTCCTGAATGAGAGAAAATGTAGTTGATTTGACCACTGTACTGGCAAGTCAGTCAGCAGAAAAGCTAAAAACCCTGTACCCTCCAGGAACAAGACTTGACCTTCAACCAAGCCGGTGTGATGTCTTTCAGCTCACTCTATAACTGGCAATGCACTAATGAAAGATTTCTCCGGTACCTTTATTTTTCTGTAACCAGGTTGTCGAGTACATGTTTTTCGTTTATTTGTATAATTTAATACTATATTGCTCTTTTTTGTGCTGCTTTATTTAGGACTCTTGGAACTTGTAGAGATGATGAGCTAACTTCTTTGTTTGTAAATAGACCAATTTTGATAAATGTAAAGGCAGGGGGTTTTTTTAATTAAAAAATGGAACTGAAAGGTACAAATACACCACATTCTCACCGGGTACAAATAGCAACCCCTTGGGCAAGGGAAAGGGGGGTTCTTGTCCTAGGGTGGTTTTCACTGAATACATCTAAAAACAGGGGTCTTGAAAAAGAATAGTGTCAACTCAAGACTCAACTACATTTTAAGAAAAATATTTGTTTTCATTTGATGTTGGCGTAAGTTCATGGAAGTTGTAATCTGCAATGTGTACTTTCAGAATGCTTTGATTTATTAAATTGGCTGGCTATGGATTGCTTTCAAGGGGATCCAAAAAGTTAAACGTCAGGTATATTAAGCAGCAGATAGACCAAATTGTATTGTATGCAAATGTCATTTCGTTCTAGATTTCTAGAGTTTTGACATTATGCAGAGAGAGACTTTTGGGGAGAAAATTTTCGTACTTCAGCCTGTCTTCTGAAATATGAATGGAAAAGCAAGGCTGTTTCAGAGCAACAGTTGACCTCTTAAGAATACAGCTGCTTGGAAGAAAAAAATCCAATGAGAACGTCCCGTGGAGAAGGTGGATGCAGCAGCAAATGCCACTGGAGAAAGTGAACGTGTCAGTTCTAAGAGCGTTTTGGCTTTACTGGTCCCGGTCCTAGTCCTTACTTCTCAAGCTTTATGCTGGATGTGGGAGGCGCTGGGTGAGGAAGCAAATGTTACTCTGAGCTTTTCCCTGGGTGAAAAGCTTGTGGTGGTGTCTTTGAGGACACACATTTCTCAATTATCTATGCAGCGTTCTCATTTGTCCCTAAATAATGAATCTGAATGCTGCATGTTGTACTTTGGGTTTCATCAGGCTTCACTTCTGCTTTAAAAAAATAAATAATGTTATGGAGCGTGCAAGCAGTCTAGGGGAAAACCAACAAAAGCAAAAATGAGAAGGCAAATCAGAAGCCTAGGCAAGATTGAAAATGTGTAATTAGAGAGAGCTTCCTCCCTCTTTCATTGAAAAACTTTTTGTTTATTTGAGTGCAGCGTTGCAAAATTGAGTTTTGAATGAGTAGTTTGCGGCAAAAAGTTGATTTTATTAGTTAATATTTAAAATATCACAGGTTTCAAATGAAAACACTTGTTTTGTTCAAGTAACAAAATCAGATGGAACTGTTAAATCTTAGCAAAAGATACTACAGTATTTGTGGAGAGACAGATTTCCTCTGAAGAGTGCAATCTGACAGGAAAATTCATTCATCCCTGAGAACAAATCATGAGACTTTGGCAGCAAAATGTCTTAAAAAAAGGAGATCTTGGCGACACTTCATTTGCAGGCAGTGATTCTGTTCAGCTAAGCCGAGTGCTTTGTTCTTGCAATCAGAGCAATCCTCAGAAGCAGCAGAGTAAAAAGGAGAAATTCGCCAAGTAGTGAACAATCTTGCTAGGCAAAGTAATTTTCCTTTTTGAAGTGTTTGAGTGTACAGTCAAGGACAGAATAGTCAAAGAAATATATTTTTGATCAATAGAAACACAGGAAAGCTGTCTGAAAATTTCATACCTCTTTCTCCCACTTTTCATTCCCTTCTATTAGTTCAGTAGAAGATGGGCATAAATTCTCAATAGCAGAATTTAATTAAACTTGTTTGTACCAAGTAGAAGCTCAGAACCTCAATACATGCGAAAACATCATCGGTCAACAAGGACTTCCATGTATAATGGAATATCTTGACTTTGTAAATTGTAGTATCTCACCTGATTTAGGAGTTGTGAATTCTGCTAGCCTGTAAACAAAATAAAATGAGTCTCTGTAGCCAAAAGGGTGTTAGGAAGACGTCTTGGGATTGGCAGGGCTGTAATACCTGATTGAAGCCCACTGATATTTATTCAGTTCCACCTTCAAATAATCCCAGATGCATATAATGATAAATATTTTCCTACATGTGGCTAAGTAATTTTATGTTGGTATAAATTAAATGAAAACTTAGGTCCTGAAGTGGTTTAAAGATGCAAGAAAGGGACCAATAATTCTGTTCAGTGCAATCACGGTAAACAAATTGTTAAACGTGTTTGTTCTTGGGTCAAGTAGTTAAGGATTCATAGGAATATGAAGTTGCTGATTACTACCTGCTGGCATTGTACTTTGTATTCTAAGATAATAATGAAATAGGCTTTTGGCCTTAGCATTCTTAACATTTATGAATATATATAAATGAATAAATTTCATCAGCTTCACCAAGGACAGTGAAGAGGCCATGATAGCACTGATCCAGGGACCTCGGAGGTTTGCGTAAACATCAGATGGTGATGTGTAATTAAAAGATGGATCTTAGGGTTAGAGTCAGGGGTGGGGGGGACGAAATAATGTTTCAAAGGTATAAGAGCCTTAATTTAAAATCTCCAGTGAGTGTGTTTCCTGAATTTAGCGCTCATTTTTCCCCACTCATAGCCCTAACTTGGTAATAATGCGATGGAAAAATGTTAAGCATGTCATTGAATTATTGCTGCTTATGATTTACTGAGACTCAAACCACCATCTATCAGTCTTCAAAGGAAGACTCCAGTACTACTTTATAAGAAATTCCTGTTTTATATATTTAATATATAAATATTTTACATATTTTTAAATATTCTTTTAGACCTTAAAAGATGGAGAATGAAATCTTTTCTTACTCTTCTGCAAAGAGTCATTGGTGTTTAGCAAGTATTCTACCTGCTAGCATGCTGAAAACATAAGTAAAAATCATGGTATTGTAGATGTCCATCATATATGCATTTCATTGTGAAGTGGGCAAGGACAAAAGGCGGAAGACATGGTGAAGGTCAGATCTGGTTATATTTGTAGCACAAATATGCTGCTCTTCTTCAAAGCCCATTTTAGTTACTGTCCCAATCAACCATAGTCTAAAATTTTTGTGTGATACATATTACAGGTGTCTTGGCAACATTGTGTGTTTGAAATTCGAAGGGTGAAGCACAGGGTTTTCTGTGTTATTTTAAGTTTGCCTTTTGTTTTGAACACTTCTTTATAATTGTTCCATTAAGTATGATTCTTTTTAAAGGATGGTGTTTTCATTACTGAAATGTAATTACAGAAGCCACAATTAGAGCTGTACAAGGTTTTTATAATTAACATGTAGAAATATACAATAAACCCATGATAAAAGACATAAATACTTTTGTAGAGTTTGGCACCGTTTTGGCCTTTAGATATTAAAATATTATGTGTGGTGCTCCTGCTTTTCATAGAAAGTCCTAATAATCCGTAATTATTTTTTATTATTTAAATATTAGCATTTGCTGAAAATGTCAATCCAAATCCAATCTAGAAAGTAAAAAAGATAAACACTAGTGTGATAAGTGATTTGGCCAAGGACAGAAACTTGTAATAAATTATATATGGTTTTAATAACTTGGGAGAGGTGGGTAGCGGTCTTAAGCTGTGTATGGCTATGGAAGGAAGAAGAACAAGAAATAAATATTAAGAGATGTCTTTAAGAAATCTTCCCTTCTAGTCCCCCTTTGTTCACACGATGCACACATACAGGTATTTTGTTTGAGGGGGATGAGAATGTGTGTGGGGTTTTTTTGGTGTGTCTTTTTTTAGTAGCAAGATTAAATGGCAAAAATATTGGTTGGTTTGTTTTTTAATGAATAATCTGAAAAAAAAAATTAAAATACTGGAAGTCTGAAACGTGGAATTTCCGGAGTGTTTGTCAGTGATTTAATCGGTAATTTTACTGTTAGTTGGATTCAGCAGTAACATTTGTTTATGCTATTACTATCTCTTCTGCTTATGCTTCCCCTCACTCACCTCGTCCCTATAGCTGTGTTCCTGTAGCTATTTCTGGGAGTATACTCTGCACTGAATCGGGAAGCTGATTTGATTTAATCATTCCCTCATTTCTCTTTTTTTGCTTTCCCAACCTGGATTAGTTCCCCGGTCACATTCTCAATGCAGCCCTACAAACAGTTGTGCAGTACGAGTGAAGGGCAGGATGGGGACAAGGATGAGTAGTAGAGTAGGAGGAATAGGAAGCCCTTAAGTCAGCATTGCTACTGAGGAAAAAGTATGTGGAACCTTACCCTTATTTTAAATACCACAGGTTCTTTCAGTAATTACATGTTCTGTAAGCTAATTCACAAGACTGCAGTGCATATCATGTGAAACAGGAATTATTGATGAATGAGATTAGCAACAGCTTTTTCAGGCTGTAATTCTGGTCAAATGTGAAAACCATAAGTGTAGGGCAGTGTTTATCAAAAAAGAAAGATAGTTTCTTAATTGTAGCAGTGATTAAAAAAACTTAAAATAGCTTAAACTATTTTTTTGGTCAAGATTGTTGTGGAGATTCACAGATATATTTTTCATTTAAAGAAAATGGTTTGAACACTGTGAAAGCCCTTAAAACTATCAATCTCTAAGCCGATATACACAAGAACAAAATCTTTTGTAATAACTAAATATTATCTGTAACTTAAGTGAGTTTGACATAACATGGTGACTGTATTGTTAGTGCTTTTTAAATTAGTGTTTTCAGTACCTTAGACTGCCTATGCTTTCTGTACATTCAACTGCCTAAAAGTCAAATCTAATACTCATTTGAGAGATAGAAAAGCTTAAATGAAACGTTAGGTAGAATCGCCATTGTTTATATGAATTTTTGAAGTTTTCTATTATGGTTTTCCTGAAGTAAGGTTGAATGTTGTGTGGAAAGAAATTACCAGGAAGTTGTTACTGAGTTGTGACAAAGAGGCTGTAAAGGTCATGTTAAAAAATATGATTACATTTCTGCAAATGGAACAAGAATATGCCTTGTGAAGAATGAGTAGTTTGAAGTGTATTTTTTAACATGGGGATCATTCATGATGTCGATTCTGATATCTAAAAGCGTCAAAAGGATTATTTTTATTCTTAAGCAAGTCTTTTCCCTGTGGTGTGGTATTTAAATATAGAAGTTAGATGGTTCAAAACTTACATTTACAGCAACCTGTCAGTGGATTATGCTGGACATTGCAAGAAACATGAAATACCTTGGAATCCTAATTTTCCCCTTATCGGCTGTACTCTTAAGAAAAGTGTGGGTTTTTTTCCCCCAGGAAGTTTTTTAATTTAGAAAAACATATTTAGGGTGATGCTAATAATATAGTAAATTTTGACTTTTAGCATTTGTTTATTATGTAGGGTAGCTTTGTGATTGTATTCTTAGTTTGCGGAATTCTGATGACCCAACTCAAGTGGAGTTCTTACAGGTGGTACAGAGAGAGGGATCAGGATTCTGTACCTGAGGATTCCTCCTGTATGTAAATAGTACTCACTGAAGATGCTTTTACAGCTAGATAATCCATGATTACAGTTTAAGAATGGCAAATTGAATGGCAAAATCCAAAAATGGGACAAGAAAAGTGACTGTTGATAGGACGTTTGGGGTTTTTTATAGACTCAGAAGGACTATTGCCCAGTTCACAGTATTATTTAAATTTGTACTTAAGACCGGCTTTGGAATTATAGAGGAGCTAAAGGCACATAAACCTTCCAAATTAGTCCCTGCTTCCCTTTTCCTTGCCCTTCAGCATTGTTCCTACTGTAGCATCATGGCTACTTTCCAGCTTTCCAGCCCTACCTGTTCGAGGAATTAAACTGCTGTACAAGAGGTTCTGGAATTTGTATCGTACCCCAAAGCAGGGTCCTGTGTGGAAGATCTGGGTCCATCCTGTGCCTCGGTATCGCCTGTAACAATGTGTACAAAGCTGAACTTGTGTTGGGACTGTGTCTGATGATGCCCGTGTCCCGGGGAAATCAACTGGACTTAAACGTTTGATGAAAAGCTTTGCTTAATACGTGATTAAGTCTATCCATTAAAGTACCGAATCATGTATTAAAGTTACTGAATTTGCACCTTTAAAAATGTGTCTAAACAGAACTCCTTGGATTTTTCTAGCATGCTCTTTGCATATTATCTTTTGTTCGGTTTTTACACTGTGGGGTAAAGTCCCTTGCCTGTGGTGGGCAATTGTATGTGCGATGATCACATAAGTTACAGAAATAATGAGGAAAATTGGTCTTCTCAGATACAGAAAGCAAGTTCTATTTGTATTTATATCTTGGTCAGTGAAGAACTGAATTACTTAAATACTTGGTCTCATATATGTTGTTTGACTCATTAAAATTAATAATTATTTTAATAAACTGGTGAACAGTTTTAAGTAAGTTATAGTTTTATAGAATATTCATTACACTGGGTTTGGTCATCTTTTAGTATAATTCTGAAGCAAATATTCAACTTTGCTTATTTGTCAAAGATAGAGAATTAGTGTCTGATTTGCAGTGTCTGATTCTGCTTTGCAGCTATATGAAATAAGTGAAGAACAATACTAAACCAGATTGTAGGGTTTTCTAATGGTTGAACTTTTGTGTACTTCACATAACTGTAAATAGCATGCAAGTCAGTGGAAAATTCACTCTGTTTTCCCAGTGCAGTTTCAGTGCAAACTTCAGTACATCCCTAATTATGGAGTCACATAATATTTGCCATCAGATCCGTTTGTCAACTCCATTTGCTCTCTGAAGTTACAGATGTCAGAAATTTGTACATGTCATCAATTCATTTGTCATAGCTGCTGTTTGTTAACATTAAAATCAAGTTAGCTAATGTTGATGTCTAAATTGCCATCTTTAGGTTTCAGAGTCAATAACAGATTTGAATTAATTTTGTACTGTTCTGAGATGTTGTGTCAGGGTGATGCAGAGATAAGGAAGTCAACACTGGTTTGTACTTGCTTCACTTGTTGGTTTTCTTCAGAAATAAATCATGATGGGAGTGTAAAACGAAGGTTTCCCAAATGTAATTTTCACATGTGAAGCTTTATGTTGATGCGGAAAGGATAAGAAAGAGCTCTTCTAATTACAGTATGAGGTGGATTGTGATTGGGGGGGGGGGAAAGGAGAGTGAGGGAAGAAAAGAACAATTTAACCTATAACATGGTGTTATAAACTTACCAAATTGTTACTCATTAGTTAGTGAGCGTGTAGTCATTTAGATTCTATAAACAAGAAAGCTAATGGTTACAATTTTCTTAATTTTTAAATGTAGATTTAAGATTGTTAGCGGGTTATTATTTGTATTCGTGTTGCAGTACAAGATAGTATTTTAATTACAGAGTATAGCAAAAAAACATTTCAACTCATGCTGTTTTGAACAAATGTTACATTGCTCAAACAGAGAAGGAAAATAAATTTAGTAACTTGTATCTGTAAGATTCATAATGAGCTTTGCTAAAATTTGACATGAAATGGAGTTTTATGGTTGTGCTTTTTTTTGTTCTTCATAACTGAAGTGTGTGCGACAAAGGTACTGAAATGGTGAGAGACTAAGAAGTGCTTTTGCAGGCTGAGGAAGAGCTTGTTCTTGTCAGTGCCGTTACATGACTGGGATCAATCACTGCGATATCAACGAGTGCACACACAGTAAATGTTCCAAATTTGACCAATCACACCATGTCCAAGTCTTTTAAATGTTGAGGTAATTATCACTAGGTGTGGTTTTTTTTTAATCAGAAGCAAATGTAAAAGCTTTGCTAGAACTTTGAAAGAAAGGATTTAGCATGGCTGACTTGCTAATTTTTCTTCCAAGTGTGGAGAAGTTGAGCTTTCAGCGTTACTGTTTAAGAATGTACAGACAAATCAATAGCTTTATTGTACTGTACCTTTCCCGGTAATCATGAGGTCAGGAGTCTGCAGAACATCATGGTTTCTTTTCGTGTTTGTGTTCTGAATATAATTCTACCGAAGTAGTTATTTATGTAAAGCTCTTCAGAATTTCTAAAAAGAAATTTTATCTTTGGACGTGGGGTAGAAAAAATGACCAAAAAACCCCCCAAAGGGCTCTGATGCACAGGGAAATATGATATGCACAGGGAAACTTGAAGTTGTTTTAAAGATATTAAACTTTATTTACGCTTACAAAATATATGGATGCATTTGTGAAGTTACCATAAGTTTTATTTTCTTCTAGAAGCCCAGATGCTCAGCCCTGATCGCTGAGCTCTGTATAGAGTTCCTGGAGCACATACTCATTCTGTTATCCAGTGCTGGGCAATTCTCGTAGTAACTAAAAGTAGGCACCAGTGCTGGGTATCACGAGTTCTCGTAGAGATCCCAGCTCCTGAGGGCGGCTACTGACCAGCTCTGCTGGTTCTTGACGCCTTTATGTTCTGGCTGCTGATTTGGAATGGATGTGGAATCCATTTGGGTGTAATCCCACTTGTACCCAAGCCAATCTCCTCATTTATATACTACCTGCTTGTTAGCACTTTTTCCCCCTCTCTTTTTATGGCAAAAAATAAAAACCTAATACTTAAAAGCGCAGTCCCCAAAACATCTGCAAGTACTAGAGGAGAGCAAGTCAGTCACCCCATTCCAATACTTTCCAGCTTCTTACCATGTTTACTTTCCTACCATAAAAGAGGTTTTTGTTACCAATCTTGGGATACTGTATAGTCAGAAACTGGATGAGGAATTATCTAGGAGAGTTGTCAATAAAGTACTTGTTTTACAAATAAATAAAGTAATCAGTGATGGAGTAAGTCTCTCTTAAGCGGGAATTAAATTCTATGTATCTGTCAAGGCCCTGCTCTGCTGGCAGCACAAATGAGTAGAGCAGACAGCTGAGGGAGGAAAAAACAATTGGAAAATTGCAGTTACAATAAGGCAGCATCTAACTTTTAAGTAGAAACTGCGTTGTTACTTTTAGTCACACTAGTTCCATCAAACATGTCTACACGCCACTGCAACTTCCACGAACAACTGTAAAGACAGGGAGACAATCCCATGGATAATCACAATTTCTGTTTTCAAATGTGCTTTATTGATATAGAATTCTGAACACATACAGGCAGCTCTGGGAGGGAGACACCAAATACTCCCTGGGCTCTTGGTGAGCTGTGGTGGATCAATGTCAATTCAACGTGCCTTTTTATGGTGCCAGACAGCTTGGTTCTACTGCCAGGACACTGCTCCTGCTGTTTGATGGTAAATCTATTGGTCTCTGTGGAAGCAAACCAATTTTTTGGCATTCTTCTGTATTCTGTTTTGCCTTTAGAATGGTATGTCACTTAGAAAATGGAACTCTTTTTTTTTCCCTACAAAATTCAACCTAAAAAATTTACAATGTGATGTGTTGGTGTTGTGTGTATGTGTGGGGTTTTTTTAAATGCACTATTTCTGGGTGTCCAGGAGGTTATCAAGAAGCTTGTGGTTCTCCAAATTGCAGACTTGGAGAAATATTCTGCTTAGTAGCCTGGGAAGTAAAACCATATTCCTGTACAGATCATGTGAGGAATTCCTCTGTATTGAAAAAATACGGGTTCTTTTAAAGATTTTTTTTTTACGCATTCAGTTGCAACTGAGTAGGGCTGGAGCAATTTTCTTGGGGAAGAAAGGGAAGGAGAACACAGAAGTAAGAGGTGCTGGTCAGATAAGATATCCAAACCCAAATAAATTGAGTGAATTACAGAGAGCTATTAACATTTGAATGGAGTTATCTAGGGAAGAGAGTTACCAGACATTAACTTCTAGCTATTGTCAGCCAGCAGAGGGAATTCACATGACTTCACTGTGATACAACTTGAAAAAAACCCAAAAAACCTGTCAGAAAATTCTGTTAAATACTTGCCCATCCAGTACAGTGAAAGAAATTAAATCCAGGACAGTATGTGAGGGAGGGCAATACTACTAGTACCCGTGTGTTTCAGGTTTCCATTCTGTAATAACATTAAAATACTGCATTTTACTTGACAGGTAACATGGCTTGGTTTGAAAAGGGTGCTGAGATGGGCAGATCTCTAGTCAGAATTGAGATGCTTTTTGGCATGCTACAAGAACCAGAAGGGGAGGCAACCAGTAAAGAACTTTCAGCTTCACAGTACTGAGTGCTCTTGAAAAAAAAACCACGTGGGCATAGATCCCAGGTCTTAACGTTGTATGGTCCCAGTTCTTGTGGTGCACACACCATATGAGCAACAGAGCTGACACATCTCCCCTTCCCACTGTCCTGCAATGAGACAGTGGGGGAAACAGGTGCTGCTCCGGATGCTTCTGTTCTTGGGGTTATAGAAGCCTGGAGTTCCAGCTGCACACAGGGGGTGAAAGGAATGGAAAACAAAAAACCCCACATTTTTCTCTAGTGGTTCGGGCATCCTGACGTTTTACAAGGTTAGGATGCTGATAGTCTATGATAGGAAAAAAAGAAAGAGATCCATCAACTGGTGAAGGAAATACAGGGTGAAATAAAAGTAAAAATTGTATTGCATGCCTTAATGTATCTTCATACCTGTGTTAAAAGTAAGTTAGCTTATATCTAATTAGAAGTTAACACAGCGAGTGCACGCAATGAGCTGATATTGCAGGAAGGAACTGACAAGTGCAGAAGAGCATAAATCAACCTGTAGTGGAAATCTCTTGTTTTTCAAGAGTGCATGAAGGCTCTATAAAAATGTTAACCCTAACATAGTTCGTCATTTTCAGATTTTGTAAGAGGATATTTGTAGCTTTGGAAGTAGTGAATTGGCTCAAAAGTAATTCAAGATCTCTAAATTTGTAAAAGGTAGGAATTTAGGGATATTGCAGGCAGTTGATCTGCTAAAATAGAGGATTTGTACTTGACTGAAGTCAAGTGAGCAACAGCTCTGTACTGATTTAGTGAACAAGGGAGACCGTGCATGTTAGTAGCAGAAAAAAGTGTCAGTAATGTAAAAGGTATGTATGTCTTTATTAAATTATAAGTTTTAAATGATACTCTTAGTGAATACTTTAGTATTTGTCTTATGAATTATTTCTGTATTAAGTCTATAATTTTTGAGCTTTGAGAGTATACATTGAATTCACTTTTTGAACTTAATAAATCTTAAACAAATAGAGCTAACAAGGACTAACTAGAGTAGTATTTACTTTGAATTACCAGGACTGGGGTGCTAAAGGGCCTCACAGTGCAGGTGGTTTCAATACTTTTGTGTTCTATCTATGTTTTTATTTGGAAGTCATTACTTTCTGTTAAAGCAGTAATTATTTCCTGTATGCAGATGAAATTTTAATTCTTAGTGAACCTCCAGTGCGTGTTGTATCTGTTTGTTTTGTTTTGTTTTCCTTCTCCCTGCCTCTATTTCACTGTATTTTAGTTTTGTTACAAGTCTTGACAGCCTGGTATTTGTCTTGTGTTTGCTTAGGTTTCAAATTCAGTTTAAAAGAATAGATCTATTTGATTTGAGAGTATATCTCATCTTTTACACTACTCATTGTGTGGGATGTGAATGTGGAAGGTTGGAGTACCTTTGCATTTCATGTTGTTGCAATATCTTCTTCATTTCATATGAAGTTCATTACATTTGTGTGGCTTAAAAGCAATTGCAATAAAAAGGTAAGTCTCTGGAAGAGCTTGCCAAGATTCATTTTTCAAAGTACTTTCATTTTTACTCGTGTACTGTTGTCTTATAATCCTTATTGGAGAGAACAGACCAAGGCCATTTGATCTAAGTTCTGGTTTTCTTTGTGCTTTTCCACTCTGTTTTATATTCACTAACAAACTATTCAAATAAATCAGTAAGGTCCTAAACCTGGAAGTCCTTTTATCCCCCCTTTCTTTTTTTTTTTTTTTTCCTTAATTTCTTGATCTATGCTAAATTAGTAAATACATTGTTCTTTGTCATCGGGTAGAATCTGATTTTTCAAAACTGAGAAGAACTGCAGTTCTGGCTGACTGTGTTTTTTTGCAATGCAACTTCATCTCATTTTTACCTGAAAGTAGCAGAAGATTCTCCATGCAAATATGTTTGGCGCAGGTTTAGGGTTGTGGCTGCCAAGATTACTGATGTAGACGGAGAGCTACTCTTCTGCCATCATTACACAGTGAACTGGACCGTGACGTTGGTAGTTGTGCACTGCTAATGTTTCTAAGGACAGGGGTTGAGTTTCAGACAAAAATGTTGTTTTCCTGCTTAAGCAAGTTGAAAAAAGAAAACAAAACAAAAAAACCCAAAACATGCCTGTGGAAATACCTTAGGAAAACTCTTAATTAGCGAATCTTGATTGCCGTATGTTATAGCAAAGATTGGCTGGTTGATTTTTTTTTTTTTAAAAATTTTTTTTTCCTTACCCATTAACCTTCTAAATATTTTTTTAAAGTATTCTTCATTTTCCTTTGAGTGAGAAATATTGGACCCCAAGGAATTACACATTACGTATGATAAAAATGCTTAATATAAACGGTAAAGCCAGTTCAGATGCATTCCTCATTGTTACTGGGCCATAAAAGCTATGATCAGAAGAAGTGTGCTGCAAAAGCAAACTCTGGTTCAAATAAATTCCTTTCAGCTCAGAAGGAAGCTATCAGTAATTGTATTACTTAACAATTATAAGGAAATCCTTTTTTGTTTAAAATGGTTTATAAGCTTGAGCTAATCCTTCAATGGTCTGTGGAAATAAACCGGAGCAAAAAAAAAAAAAAATTGAAGTGATTCAACCAAAACTGGAGATTAGTGACAGAACCGACAACTAACTGAGAATTTTTAGTCTTATGTCTCAAGTAAGACCCATAATCTCCAGCCTTATATACCATTCTTCTGGGTTTTAAATGAGTATTTGACACCAAATATTTGATACATGTTACTAACAGGATTAATAGAGAAAGGCATGAAAACTTTTGATTTTGGGTCTTAGACAGGAAGCAATGAAAGAACCTGTGCCCTGTGCTGCACAAGTGTACGTGTGTAGTTGTTGCTTGAGTGGGTGGTTTGCTTGCCAGATTGGAAGCGCATTGTCAGTGATGATTAAAATGTCATATAATTTGTTTTATAAATTGCATCAGAGGGTACCATTATGACTAAGATTAAAAAATAGGGTCATTTCAAAGAATCAGGTATAGCACCATTGCATACTTCTAAGCCAGTAGATCCCACACAGTATTCTCAAGCATTTATAAATCATAAAATCTCAGAATCATAGAATACCAGGCTGGAAGGGACCACAAGGTTCATCTGGTCCAATCTTTCTTGGCAAGACATTTAAAATTCAGTGTTACACTGTCATTGTACTTGGGTGCAGGGACCTCACTGCAGTGCCCACCAACCCTGATTCCCCCAAACTGTTAAACTGAAATATTGCTCAGCTGAACGTACCTCGTTAGGAACAGAAACCACATTATGTAGATAAAAATTTAAGCCAGGATATGACCGAATTTGTTCCATTATAAAAGTGTCAGACAGTTAACGATAGCTGATTTACCGTGAGGTAAATTAAGATGATAATCTATTAAGTACAGATTAACAAGCATACTATATAAATATCTAAAAAAATCTTTCTGTATAGTTGTGAATTAGTCTCAGTAATGCTCCATACACTTCTAGTATTCATTAAGAAAGATCTTAAAGTGATTCTGCCTTCTTGCCTTTAGTATTGAGGGGTGTTAAAACTTGGTCATGGAAGTTAACCTTGTGTGTTTGGTTTTATTTGTATTTAACTTTCCACTGAATTTCATTATGGTTGCATGATTCTCTTCCTAAAGCATTTAATTAGAGCTGAAATGAGAATAAATAGCAAGAACCTGAAACAGTTCACTTCTCTTGAAAATAAAGGAAGCTTGAAATAGTGATAGGAGGACTCTTGCTGCTCTGGAGCTGTGAGGGGTGAAAAGACTGCCTAAAAGAGCAGATTTGGTGTAAAACCCACCTGCATCCTGGCAGCTTTCATGCAGGCTGTATTGGGCAGTCAAGGAAGATCATGAATAAAGTGAGTGATGTTTTTGCAATCTGTTGTACCCCAGCTGACAACTGGCTCAGTGTCGTCTCTAAAATGCTGTAACTTGTGAGACGACACAGTGGTCAGAAAACTGAAACCATTTCCCACACCAGCCTTTCCATTTGGTGAGCTGCCCTGAGCCCGGGGAATCTGACCAGTCATGTTTAACAAACTATGATGTTTAGAAAACAATTTTAAAACCTGACAGTTGTCCTAGTGGAAGAAGACTGATGTATCTTTCATGGTCTTTAATAATCTCGTGAAAAAATGAAATTACCTCTTAAGGTCTGCGCTGTCTTATCGATCAGGTGCTCGCCTGCTCCAAGGAAATGAAGCAGCTCTGGAGCCGCTGCTGAAGTTTGGTGCTTGGGATGCTGTAGATGTGCAATGTGCTGAGCAGAGAAACATCATCCCGAGGAAACTTGACAGCACCGATATGTGATCTTTGATCCTTTCTCGCTCCAACCACTACAAGGTGTTCTGCTAAAGCATTTGCTTCTCTTTTTTGTAAAGCCCAGTGTTCTGTGTTCTGTCGCTACTTGATTTTTCTGCTCATCTTCCCACTTCGCAGATAATGCTTCCCTCTTCTTAAAATAAAAATAATAAATACTGTACAACAATACTTTTTTTTAATCTCCTCTTGCTGTTTCAGGGTAAGAGATTTTTTTTGGGTTTTTTTGGTGGTGGTGTTTTTTTTTTCCCCTTTCATATCATCCTCTCTTCATATCCTCTTTCTTTCTGGAAAACAAGAGACTTAAGGAAATTGATATTTGAGAAAAAACATGGCAATGGAGATGCCTGAAGTCAGATAAAAGGAATTTGTGCATGTGGTCTGGCTGTGCTATAACTCACTGTCACTTCATTTTCCCAAAGAATGCTTGTTTGAGAGTCTTTATGGTTAAAAGAATAATAAAAAAAAATTCTTAAAAAAAAAAAAAGGAAGCTGTATCTAAAATTTGCTTTCCTTCCAGGCAGTGTGCAATGCCGTGGTGGTTTTTTTTTTTTTTTCTGGTAATGGAGTTTTGTTTTCTTTTGTAGAAAGAAACTCCCATCTCGTATCTTGGTTTGCTTCTGCCAAAAATGCTCCCCGCAGTTCACAATCTTTGGTTCATTACTAATTCCAGGGAATGTCCTTTAACACTTCAAATCTAAAGGATGGAGATATCCAACCTATAACTTTTTTTTTTCTATTTTGGCTTGGTTTATGTTGTGATGCTTCTAATTTCCCTTCTGTTTATGGAAACTGGCTTTTTTTTTTTTTTTTTCACCCTACAAAGGAGAGTAAGAGGAAAAATCTAATGGCACCAAGAGATTACATGCATAATGCTAGTAATACAAAAGCCTGTTGGTGGCTTGCTTTTTAATTTTTTTTTGATAGTTTAAATTATATTTAATGTATTTCTGTGCATTCACACCATTGAAAGTATTAATATAAAAAAGCTAATTCAACTGGCAAGAGATTTCAGCTCCAGTTTTACAACCAAATGAACGGGAAGTTCAATTAAAATTTTTTTGTTTAATAAGTCAGTAATGTGGTATTAGTTTTCTCATTTGTTTTTGATTTAGATGAGAGAAGTTATTATTACTGCCAAAAAAAATATGTATCCTTTGTAGAACTTGCATTTATTAAAAAAAAACCCCAAACCACAACCACAATGTTTGCTCATATTGTCAAATACAGAAAGGCAGTTGGGAGTAGGGAGGTGCCCTCCCTCAACTTTTATTTAGTAATTTTGTTACAGTTAATGTAAATACTTTTATTTTACATTATCTGCTGATGTTTCAAGATTAGTTTGTTTTTGGTAAGACCAGATAGTCTGTGTTTATGATTGAAGTAGTAATTACAATTTTTCTGCCTCGAGGCTATGGCAGGGTTTGGCATCATTAAACCTGAGATGGTTTCTATCGGTGTATATTTACTTTCATGTTAAGAAATTATCAATTATTTTTGGATTTTTTTTTTTAAGACACAATATCTCACTCATTTGGCAAAAACCCTAGTGGGAGTATGCTTATGAAGTTGTACATCTCATTTTATGGAGCAGTGTGGTTCCATTTAGAAAGGAGTTTGTTTTACTTTTTTATGCAGGATTAGCTGTATTGTGTTCCGTTGTCCTTTCACAGTTGTTCTCACATAAGGTCTAAAAGATAAATTTCTCCTTTGAAATGTGATTAGAAAAGTTGTCTTCGCAGCGTTTTGGAAGTGAAATTAAGAAAGTTAACAGAAAGTCTTAGTCGAATCGATCGTATCTTAAATTTAACCTGCAGAATAAAGCGTTGAGTGTGACATCCGAGATATAACTGGATTATGGTGATCGCTCACCTGGAGAACGTGTAGTACTGGTTAATGACAGGTATAGTGCACTTTCTGTTCAGTTTGGTGCCATAACGTGCTTGAAATGTTACAGTACCAGCTCTGCATCATTTTCATTTATACCCAACTGGGATATTTTAGAATTATATTTAAGATCATGACTTGCCATCAAGGTTATGTTACTTGATGGCTTTTCAATATGGACAAAGGAATATGATAAGCTGTCTTCTTGCTGTTGTGGTTTAGGATTGCGTACGATTCCAGCTTTTCAGCACAAATTCAACTACTAGCTTTTCATTTTTATCTTCTAATTTTTGGGGTTTGTTTATTACACTGATACGCAAAGTGTGTCTTGATGTTTGAAGATGTGACTCCTATATATAACAAAAATTGCCTTCTAAAATTTCTGTCACTGAAGAAGCAGAGTAGAACTGCCTTATTTATATTTAATCATAATAATCTAAAAGATAACGTGAATAAAATAGCTTTAAATTGCTGTAGTGGTGTGTGTTAGTGTTCTGAATACAAACAGGGGCATGAGGGGCATTCAGAATATAGGTTTAAGTAAAGCTTTCTGTATCTACAGTGTGCTGATCTGGATTGAGTGCTTTTTGCTTCTCATTGACATCTGTGGGCAGCATCATTGTTAATTACTAAGTGCTTAATGGAGTTCTTAGGTCATCGTTTTTGTGATGTCCTCAAGTCATGTCTGTCTTGCCATGGAGTATTCTAAGCAATCAACTCTGGAGGAAAAACCCACATCCCTGTGGGGAGGGGGAAATAAAGGAAAAAAAAAGTAGTGGTGCTACCATTAGTTTTGTTCTTTGGGCTTGGATGCAGAACTAGACCTCTTTGTGCTAAAGGAAAGTTTTTTAGCGTATTAATAAGCTTATGTTTCTTGTTCTCAAAATTTAAGGCCTCTTACTTTGATCATCAGATCTAGTCCCCCTCTATCAATTTGCAGAAGTTTTTGAATGTGTACCGTGTGTTCTGTTCAAGCACTAGAAATGTGTGCAGGTGGTAAAAGAGTCTTTTCTCAAGAAGAAAGTAATTTCCTGCTGAGTAACGGGGACAAAGTTGAAAATTTTGAAATCAAATATTCTCTGTTGCTATTAGTGTACTTAATCCCTTAATAAGTTTCTCATTTTAAAAGAAAAAATGTCTCTATATGATCAGTCTTTGTTTTTGTTTAAGATTTGGTACATCTGTTTGAGATGTAAGTCCAAGGTATAATGTTCCTGAAATTTGATTACAAGTTACTGAACAATAAATTACTATAATTAATAAAAAATTCCTTAGAATGCTGTTCATAGAACATTATGTATGTAATCATGAAAGTCAAGATTTACTCAGCTGTTCATAATACAGCAGAACAATATTATTAAACGATAAGGTGGAGGAAGTTAGAGCCTCTTTCAATCTGTTCCTCCTGCCTAAAGCTACCTGCAGATTTTTGTTTTTTTCCTCTCACGGAATCCTTTGTTTTTTCAACCTAGAGCCAGGAATGCTGTGGTAAATAAGAATTTATTAGCCTTCACATGGGTTATGGCATAATGGAAGTTGATAACAATCCAAACATATAATTTCATTAACAAAAATAATAGGCTGCCTATTCCTCAGTTTATTATTAATAGTATTTCACTTTTTCAACAATAGCAGCCCTAATCTAATTACAATATATTATATACAGCAACCTAATCGATAAAAATCTATTATTAATAATAAAATATTACATCATTTCAGAGTTCAAAAGTATATATTCTGATACTGTAACTGTACCTCTGCGGACAAATGGTTATGTACATAACAAGTTCAGGAGTTTAGATAAGATTCCTTTTGATCTTTAATATGCAATTTTGGATGGAGAAACTCCATAGTTATCAGCTAGATAGAAAACCACATAAGAGTACAGAACTATACCCTTTTGGAACAGATTTATTGTGAAGCAGCACAGCTTTTGAATCCTGTTCTAGGATTAATTGAAAAAGTAGTGGAGTTGTATGGGAGTGTAGAAGTCAAAATCGACCTAATAATTCGTGATGCAGCAATAAAAACAAACTTAGGTAGGCAGGTGAGAACAGGCGCAGTTCCTGGAATTGATTGACTTGTGTTACACATTATTATGGTAGAAGAAAGAGAATGGAAATAGGAAAGGCAAAGACAAATATACTTTTGTTTGTTTGGTTTTTTTTACTCTTGCTAATATAGGGAAACAACTTCAACCTAGTTTTTGGAGATTATTTTTGCAGTTATAAGGTTCTAAAGCTTTCATTTCAAAAGAAATCTTTCTAATCTAGAGAAAATACTTCATCTCTCAAAGTACAATTTTTGGGGTCAAGTCACGCATTTGGAGCATGAAAATGCTTGCTAGTAGGTGTAATTCTTACACAAGGAACCCTATATTCTGCTTTGACTTTATCACTGCCATTCATATTTGGAATTGATGTACATTTCTGCCATGTCAAAAATAGATGAGAAGAGTTTTGCAGTTTTTCTGGGCATAGCTGATCTGTTTTTCTGAAAATAATGCTGATTGTTGTTAATCAACTTGTCAGAATTGAACAGTTTTCTTCTTTATCAAAGTGAAGAAAATCGGGACACTAAATAACAGTCTGTTTGGAACTAGGACACTCTGTTTGGAGACACTGTGCCAGACACTGTAGAGGATTTTTTTGACAGATAAGCCGTGTGCTTAAAGAGATAAATGTTAATCTAATACATTGGAAAACAGACAGATTACAGTGGACTGCGATGCCTTCAAATAACCAGCCCAAGTTCTACACACCAGCCAAATCTGTTCCATAAAACTCCACAAACTTACTGTGAAGACCACAGCAGCAGCTGGTAAACTGTATCTCATAGACTCTTGATACATCGTCCAAACATTGGTAGAGTAAACAACAACTCAATGAACATTTTTAATATAGAAAGTTATGTTTTTATTGGATTATAAGAAGTAGAAAGTAGATGCACATAGTGCCTCTGTTATCTTTGTTCTCAGTCAGGCTTCTCTGTCGCTTCCTTTTCTTTTCAAGTTTCCAGAAGAAATATTGTGTTCTTCTTATGTCCAGAATACTGATGCTTGATATAGTTGTATAAGCTGATCATTTGTATCCTGTACAGTATGTGATTTCTTCAGTAAAAGGCTCATATTAGCGCAGACACTGAGTACAATACACATGGTGAACTCAAACTTCTAAAATGGTAGTTTAATACTATATTGCCTCAGGCATATATGATAACACATATTAAAGAATGATGGTGATTCAAAGAATTATAGGAGCTTCAAGGTGCAAGAGCTGTTCTTGTCATAATAAGATGTGTTCTTTTAT
Organism: Caloenas nicobarica; assembly: GCF_036013445.1. Taxonomy (NCBI): domain Eukaryota; kingdom Metazoa; phylum Chordata; class Aves; order Columbiformes; family Columbidae; genus Caloenas; species Caloenas nicobarica. The sequence goes on along the minus strand of NC_088258.1, from coordinate 4,511,274 downwards.
GGTTAAAGCCAAGATAAGAAATGGGGAAAATGAACTCATTCGATCAAGTTATCGGGTTCTCTGGAATTATTCTTAAATGTTATTAACTGAATATAGGTTTGGAGATGACTTTTCTTCAAGACTGAAACTGCTCCATAGGTACTGAATTTTCCTTTTCATGTACTGCCGTAGCACCCGAAACCTCCTGTATAAAATAGCTGATAAAATGAGACTCATCTGCCCTGCTGTTGTGGCACCAGAGAGCCCGGTAGCCCATGTGCTTCTCCCTTGCCATAAACTGATCCCTGCACAGGACTTGTCGTCCCAGCGTACTGGGGCACTGGTTTTTTGGTTACTTCCCATCAGGTGAGCTTGCTTCTGCACCTTTCTTATCAGACACACCTGGCAGCTGTTCTGAGAATGTGTGTTAAATTGTAAAAAATCCTCCACTGAAAAGAAAGACAGAAATGGTTTGCCTTTTGGCTTCTATTATACTTGAGGATGTGGTACCGATCTGTGTCTCCTTTTTTTTTTTTTTTTTTTTTTTTTGTAATTGCTGATCCAATAGACTATTCTATGGCTATGTCTTCTGGATAAAGAGTAGTGATTTTAAGAAATGAGAACTTGGTTGATCTAGCATCTTAGAGGGATACTATCATCTTTTCTGGAATAATTTATGAACATGTGAAAACACAAAATAGAGCAATTATTTTTTGGGTAAAATACAGGGCTGTTATATGGTATATCAGGAGCAGCACTTCTAAAACTTTCACTGTGCAGCATCTTAGAAGCAAACATGGCAAAGATGAATTCTAATGTTGGTATAAATATATTCCTGTCTAAATTTAACACTGAAATAAAGATACAGTTGCCTGAGTAAGTGACTGGATTTTAAAGATGCTGCACCCTGAGAATTCACCTTGACTGAAGTGCTGAACTGAAATCACTTTTGCATATCCTCCTCTTATGTACATACTTCACTTCAAGATGAACACTCTCAGATAATCAAAATATTCACGTAAGTATTGGGAGGAGCAGAGGTATATCGTGATATGGTTTCTTGAGCTTGGGCACAAATGTTTGAAAATCCCGGCTGGGTTCTTGTCAACAGCGAAATAACCTGAGTACAGGTTGCAAATCTGGGTTTGGTTCTAGTTAACTGGGATTTAATGAGCACCACTACAACACTGCAATACTGCTGTATTATATTTTTTTCTGAACTTCGCTGTGTGATTTTTGAAAAGGACTAATTCAAGTTCAAAAGGCTTGTTAAATGTGATATATTAGAACTGATGAAGGGCTTGGAAACTCTTCCAAGCAACTTTTGATTCTGTTCAGATCTCCTCTTAAAGGACTCTCATTAGTATTTATGAAATAGAACAGAGATGAAAACTATTGTGCCGCTTTTCTACTAAATATTTGGTGAGCATTTCTGATTTCTAGATTTATAGTTTCTCATTTCTACCTGTAAATACTTATTTGCAGAGAATATTGACTAGAACCATTAGAGCAGAGAGCTTTTCCTGTCCCACCGATAAAGATCTCTACGTACCCATCACTGTCATTTCACCTTAGTACGTAGGGGGGAAATAGTCAATACACTGAGCAAATTTGAAAGATGTGAGAAACTTCATATGCGATTCCAATTTGATCTTTACCAAAGATAAAACATAAAAGATATAAAATAAAGCATACTGATATTACTTCAGGCAACCATGTTGGAAAAATGGTTTTGACTCAGAAATATTAGTTTCTGTCACAAATTGTGTTTATTTCTCCTGTGGGTGGAACTCAGGGTGACAACACTGTTCTGCTAAAAGTGAAAATTACTCCTATGGTGACAGCAAGTGACAGACTTCATAATATTGCCTTTTTTCAAGATTTAAAGTTTCAGTTTTAACAATGCATAGAGTAGGCTTTTGAGGAGCAACAAAGCTCCAGCCTTTGCTTAATGTAGTTCTCAGAAAGTTTGACAACAACGTGAGGTTTCAAAGATGCAGCTGGGTTTTGCTCTAGTACGGTGGCACAGACCAGCATGGTACAAATGCTCTCGTGGCTCCCTTTGCAGCATTACATTTCTCTGTTAAAGGAGTAAAGTGATTTAAGGTGGAGGGGGGAAAAAAAAAATTGTAGCTTCTTAAGACAATGTATATATTTTTGGAGCATATCTGTCAGCATTACATGTTTTCACAAGGTGTTGTACGTTAATTATACTGTACAAGGAGTTTTAATATAGACGTTTATTCCTGAGTGAAAAAACTCCTTTTATTGACAAAAAGATTCATGGTAACTGACCCTGTCTGAACTCTGACAAATAGTATCTAAGAAATTATTATTTGGACCTGTACGTCCATCCTAGACTGGAAAAGCTTATCTTAGAAAACGTTATTTTAAATTTACTTTCAGTTTTGAATGAGAATATTCTAAGTATATTTTCATTTCATTGCTGGTATGCTAGATAAAAATAAAATATTCTTGCTTATCCTAAATTCTGTGTTATAGCCATTGAGATTTAGTATTCTAAGGGCCTGCTGACCCTCCTTGCTGAGAAACAGACACTGAGAAATGTTCCCAGCCTGTTTTTCATTAGGTGGCTGCAGATTTATTTAAACTGATTGAAAGTCATCCCTAATTACAGATAATCATAAAGCAAATTATGATAAGGAAAAGGTAGCATTTAGTTGAATTATCAATCATTCTTTTTTAGTGCATTCTAATTAGATTATCAACTGTTCTCGCAGAAAAAGTACTTTGTAATAGGAATAAATCTATAAAATGACATGTTTGTTTACCTGTGTTTGTATCTGCATTTGTTTTATAAACCTAGACCACTATGCTGAGTGGAATATTATTTAAAGGCAATGTAATGCAGGCTATGGGGAAATTAAAAAATACTAAATATTTAATATGTTAATTGTACCTTTTAATCTCAAAAGAATTTGGAAGTGTCTCACATTTTTGAGGCTGATTATTTACTGAAAGCAGGAGGGAAGCTTAGAATATGTAATTGTGCTCTGCCTTGAGGAGGAAAATCACTAGTATTTTGGTAGTTTCTATGGTTTTTGCAGCATTCACACTTTCAGTTATTAAAGCAAATAAAAAGAATTCTCCCCGGGAATTAATACTGCCCCCACCCCTCCCCTCAAAAAAAACCCCAAACCAAAAAACAAACCCACAACCCAAATGAAAGCCAAAAGAGCCAACCACCTAAACCCATGAAATTGGTCAAATGCCCATGTTAATGTTTTGCTGCTAGAAGAGATCATGGGTGGTAATTGGTTGTACTGTATGGCCCAAAGAACTTGATGGTAAATATTTTATTGAATAAAGCTTTGTATTACAAAGAGACTGTTCTGGTTGTAATTATCAAGCTAAAATCAATATCACTTTCCCAGACTGGTACTTTGTATGTAAGAGTATTCTTAAATACAATAGTATAATCAATAAACAACCGGACACTTTCAATTTTCAGTAATTAACTCTATCCAGTATTTCTTCAAGAGACCTTCTGCTTTCTGTGCTATTAATAAGACTTCTATTTCTTCTCATCATACTTAAAAAATGGAGCCAAAAAGCATGGACAAAATTATGTTTGGGTTTTGAATACATTTAGTCTTCCACTGTTCCTCTCTCGTTTGGTGGCAAATACATCTATCATTGCTGAAATGGAATTGTTAGTTTTTCTTTTTAAAAATATCTATCAAATGAGGTTTTGGACAGGAACTGGAGAACCTTCTCCTCCACTTTAAAGCCCTGTTTATTAAACTCCAACTTCGGTGGGATCGTTATTAACCTTTGCGGCTGCTGAAAGCGTACACAGAATGTTTGCGTATGCGTTTCGTACATATTAGGTAATACACACTCCTAAGCATTAATTTAGCTGGTGTTCTGGGAGTGACTGTTCAAAAGGTTAAGGCGCATCAAAGTCAAGAATATATACTCTTTAATTTCACTGTGTCAGTGGATCTGACTTTTCCAGGAATTTTGCAAGTGTTGCAGCTAGAGCTTCTAAAACAGACTAACATCCTATTTTAAAGTAGTTGAGGAAAGCAATCGCATCTTCTCTGAACCTTCTCTTCAGTCTGTACAAGAAATCCAGCTTTCCCAGCCTCTCCCCATGCAGTTTCCTCCAGCTCCCGCTGTCCTGGGGGTTCTTGCTTTGAGCTGGGCTTTGGGGGTGTCTCCTGTGCGTGGGCACGGGGAGCTGGAGCTCCACATGTGCCTCCCAGGCCCTGCCCGGAGAGCATGAATCGCATCCCTTGGCCGTCTAATAGTCTGAATTCGTACTTGTTGCTTCTCCTTAAAAAGAAAGGCAGCCAAAGGGCTCCAGCTCTATGGAAGGACGAGACTTTTTTCACTTGGCTCAAGTATAATCAAGACTAAACGGGTTTAAACTATGTAAGTTGCGATAGCCTCATATTCTTGATGAACAGGCACAGTAGGATGTATTTTCTGCCTTGATAAAGGGTGTATCTGCTATCATTATTGGTGTGATTGTTTAAGAACTAAATTAAAAACTTGACTTAATTTTACCTTCTAAGAAAAGGAAGCATGAATGCTGGACTTGTTGTTTTTTTTTTTTTTTTTCCCCCCTTTAAAAGCAATATTTGTAAATATTCTGCTGTAAGACAACTGGAAGTAATTTCTTGCTTTGAACTTCATACCAGTGCATGTTGCTATTGTTCTGATTAATTTGTTTTAAGAGTGAAGAGGTGTGAAAATATTGTTTTGAAAGATTAAAAAAAATCTATGATATTATATAAGAAATATAATCTTAGTTGAATATAAGTTACAAATTATCCATATGTTGTCTTTGAACCTGGAAGAAAAATGTTATTTCTCAGAATAAACTCACTTTACTTTCCAGGAATGGCAAAATAAAAAGCTAAAATGGAGAATAAAATTTCATTAGAAAGTAATGTGTTAACAACTTTGAAAGACAAATCTATTAGAACTCATTAGAACACTTTAGTGAAAACTAATTTGGATGAAAATTCAGATTAAGCATATATATCCACAAGTGTTCGTGTACTTTGTAGTAACCTGTAGGAACAAATGTGAATTTCAGGAACTGCAATAACTCTCTTTGTGACAATAAACCATCCTTTACATAAAGAGCAAGCGACCAGTCTGGCAGAACTTTCCTGGCAGGCACAGCTGCCAGTGCCCGTTCTGTGATCAATACCTCATACAGGGTGAAAATCATTGTAGAGATTTTGTGTAAGGCAGCGATGCTGCTCTGCTGAGAGAAGATACAGAACTTTGTTAAGTAGCAGCACTTTTCTAATTTGAAAAGGATGTTCTGTTACTTGGCAGGATGGCTGAAATTATACACTTCATAAAGAAAATATATATTTTTAGACACTGAGTGCATATACTGGAATTGTTCCTGAGACTGGAATTCAGAGTAGTAACTATAGTACTCTATAATGAATATATTTTTTGCTCTGATTGACCGCTGAATTAGTTGAATAAAATGTTTTAGTATGTTTGGTTACTAATATTTTTATATCTATTTTGCTGACAATAAAAACGGTTACAAATTTACCTTTATCATTCACTTCATTTTCTCATAGGGCTTTTCTAGTGTATTTGTTCAGTCCCATTTAGCCACAAACCAAATATATGGTACTTCTGAGAGCTAGTAAAGAAAATTATTGATGCATTGTATGCTGATAAAAGAGATTATACCATAATGAGTGGATAAAGGGGAGGAAAGAAACTGTGTTACCCAAACAGTACATCCAATTTAAGAGCTCTGATATTTATTACATTTTTAAATGCTAGAGTATCCAAAACTGGATGCTAGTGAGACTTATTCCTGATGTTTTAACATATACCTGTGGCCATCTTTAAAGTAAGAGTACTTAATTATACACCTCAACAGTATTGTCAAACTAGCCTTTGATAAAATAGTGTTCTGGGAGCGAGTAGCTTTATGGATTAAGGTAGTTTGGTCGATGGCTTCTATACACAGGTTAAAGCTAATTTTTGGTTATAATTGCAGAAATAAGTTTAATATAACTATTTTCAAAGTATTTCCAAAACCACGGTATGTATGAAATTATTTAAATTATATTGTTCAGTAATATGCAATTATGGCTTTTTTCTTAAAAAAACAGGTAGAGAAAAATCAAGAGCATGATTTTTCTTAAGTATTAGCGGGAAATCAGCAGTTGCATTTTGAAGGAACTTTTATACAGAACCAAGAGGTGTCGTGTGTGTGGTGTTGGGTTTTGGTTTCTCTGCTTCACTTTGTGCTTTGGACAGTTGCTGTGTGTAGCTGTGACCTAAGAAATTCTGTCATTGTTGTACTCTCATTTTATTTTCATTCACTTAATAATGCATGCCTAAATTCAGTTTAGTAACTTAAACTTTCAGTTTAGTTAATCTCTCATTTGTGTGTGTGGAATCTCAACGAAATTATTCTGATTTTTTTTTTTTTTTATCCTGGTGTTGGGGTCCTGCTGTCTGTATCTGGCTGCCAGCCCCTCGCATCCCTCCTATTCCTCGTTGCCCCTGCTGATTATTCCTGGCTGCGGCACTTTGTGTTGGATGCAGCATTGTCCTTCAATCTTCATCTACACCAGGTGACCCATCTGTTGAGGAACCCGCATATATTTTTCTCATGGCCTTTGCAAAAATATGTTCTTCTTGTTCACATGGAGAAGAATTCCTGGCTCCAGGGCGTTCAGGCCACTTGCCAAGGGCCGGCTTCCCAACTGCCAGCCCACCTGGTGTATAAAACGAGAAATCAAAGTGCTGTGGATGTGTTTTTGGAAGAACTGTGGAGGTTTGTTGATAGAGGCGTGGAGGACGTGAGGGTGGGATATGGCCCCATGTCCCTATAACACCAGTTTGACGGTGGCCGCTGTGTCCTCACAGCGAGGTGGCTCCAGAATAAGGCCACTTAGACTGTGTACAAGGAGATCCTAAACGAACTGGAAAAACCGGGTGCTTCCAATGTTTCTTTTGCTCTTCAGAAAGCACTGATTTAGTTGCCTAACGTGAATCCCATTAAGGAGTGTATTTGAATTGTTTTAATGCTGGGTTGGTTGAATAAATCTTAATACAATTTACCTGTGTCCCTTAATGAAGTTTTAAACATCCTTATGAGTCATTCTGTTACCTGTACAACCATCTTCTAAAGATGTGCTTAATGGAATCTATGTCAGATGGGACTTAAAAGTTTCATAATATATGCAGAATAAGTGTAATAGGTTTTGCTTTGGAATATGATAACCAAGGGACATTCTAATTTCTCAAGAGAACTTAGTGTATATATTTCTGTCTCAAACTGCTGATAAAATCTTTGGTTCCTCTCTCTTCCACCAATCAAGAAAAAGATGAGAAGTGCAGAAAATAAGTATTTTACAGTGGATACTCCATTTACATATATTTCCTACACATAGGAAGCATAAAGTTTGGAAATGTGTAGACAGGCAAGATACTTGCAGAAATAAATAATGTAAGTGCTTTGTAATAGCTTAACATAAATATGGTGTACCTGCCTTACTACTGTAGTGTCCACATTTTTTTTTGCATGAATGTTGAATCTGTGGTTGCTCTGGAGATGAGAGAGAATTTTATTGGTTTTATTTGGGATACAGGAATAACTTAGTGTTTGAAATCTATGTTGCTGGGAAGAGTAAAATGAGGGAGATAACAAAGAAATCCTGATGTTTTTAAAACTTTTTTTTCCTTGAAGATTGTTTTTAAAATCATAGATGTTACTTAAATCTCTGATTTATTTATTTATTTAATGAAAGAAATCCACATAGAATATGGCTATGACAAGTGGAAATCACAGCAAACCGAAATTTGGGTAGAAAAGGTAAATGGAAAGAGGATTTTAAACAGATCTATTCTTACCTTTGGTGTTATTTATTAATAACTTATGCCCCAGCCTTTTGGGCAGTGGGATGGAGGTACCTTTCTTCATATTAGCCCCTGTGGTGCTGTGATTTGGATTTGTGACTAAAAGGGTGTTGACAACCCACTGGTATTTTGGCTGCTGACTGAGCTGTGATTGCCCATCGTCTGGGCTTTCTCTGGCTCTGTAGGCTGGGGATGCAAACTGGCCAAAGGGATGATCCATCCCATAAAAAGTCATGCTCAGCAATAAATACAATAAAAAATATATACATAAAACCCCCACAATGTAGCGGATTAAGTCTTTCCAGGTAGTTACTGCTTAGAGACTGGGGGAGCGTCAGTCAGTGGGTGGTGGTGAGTGGTTGTCATTGCATCACTCGTTTGTTCCCCCTCCCTGTTTCCTTTGCTTATTGACCTGTCTTTATCTTCACCTATGAATTTTCTCACTCTTGCTTTATTTTTTCTGTCATCCCGTTGTGGGGAGAGCAAACAAGTGGCTGCGTGAGTGCTCAGCTGCTGGCTGGAGTCAACCCACCGCAGAGCGTCACTGCATAACCTACAGTAAGAACAGCAAAAAGAAATTTTTAAAAAGTACTTTTTGATTTTTAGAAACAAAGTAAGTGTCAGAGAGAGATAATATTTAGTTCACTGGAATTGCAGCGGTGGAGATGCACAGGTCTTACAGCTGGCAGGATTTGGGTTTGTTCAAAACAGATGGTTGTCTCTGACTTTTTTTTTTGGTCAGTCTCGTTCTTTCCCTGGGAGGCAGGATGTAAATACTATAATTCTAGTTTACAAGGAGAGTTAAAAAAATTGACCCTCGATGTTATGGACATTAGATACAATTAGCTTTACTGGTGTTAAAACAAATCGTGTGTAAGGCTTTTTTTCTGACAAAACCTTTGCATTAAGAAACTTGCATTATTTCTGTGAGAAATAAGCTGGTTTTGCATTTTTTGTATTCTACTGTTGATCAATGCTTTGTATTGTTTCCCTTTGTTAATAAGTAGGTAAATATCTCCAAATCAAAAGCGTGGTGCTGAGTTCATTGATCTTTGGGAAGCCTTTGATTCCTGACAAAGGAATCTTTCTAGCTACAAGATGTTTGAAGGGAAAGATTCAAGTGAATTTTAAGTGTGTGTCCTATTGTGCAGCCCAGACAAGGTAGTATACCATTAAGAATTAAATTTAATTTTTTAACTCAAATGGTTATTGAAGAAATTAGGATGTGTTTTCTTTCCATTTCTGATCAATTAGAAAAACCACAATTAACACACAATATTGAAAGTATGAGAAATTCTGGGTTGAAGTATTTTACGTGCTGTGGTACATATGGGTTACTTGCTGTTTGTTTTGGGTCTCATTGACTTTCAGACTATTGGCCTTGCATGCTGAATTCATTTAGCTATACATAACAATGTATAGTTAACTGAAGTGACTTTCGCTTCTTTTGATCATAAGGTCATGTAAAGTAGGAATATAGGCTTGGTTAAGCCTATATTTATATATTGGTATAAGTCTATCATGACTATAATTGATCTTGTATAAGGTTTAGCAGTGATTCATAAGAATATTTGTCATGAAATGAAAAAGAACAAAAAAAAAATCCTCACATTTTATGAATGTGTGTGCATTTTGGAAATAAACAATTCATTTAGGTGACTCTAGGCATTATTATCTTTATGAATTATGAGGAAGAAATGTGGTGATATTGGAGGCCGTTGTGGCTTGTAGAGTTCAAGGCTGTAGGTGAGTGAGGAGAAAAAAGAATTACTTCATCCTTTAGTCCTACTGTTATTCATCTTGCACATGTAGCAGAGGTTGGTATAAAGAGTAAATAAGGTGTTCAAAAGAAAATAACAGAGCTGATAATGGCAGCCAGGCAAACAGATATTTATGGGACCTGTGAGCCATAGTCCCTGCTCACAAAGACTGTCACAGCCAGACATGGTCTGAGAGCAGCCTGACCTTTGCTCTAAGCTGTTCTGGCAGTGGGATGTTCTCTGCAGGTTTTGCTTTTTATAGGTTTAAAAGTAAACAAATGTTAAATTTAAATGAGCTGGAAGGATCCACGTTGCTGCAAATGAATTATTTGACAATTTCATGAGGCTGTGGTGACCCCTTAGACTTACGGCCTGTCATTAGAAACTCATCAAAATGTATTTATGGAGCTTAATTTCACTGGATGTCTTGTGTTTTCTGCTTTTCTGCTCTGTGAAAAATTAAGCCTTGATACTTCTTTTGTATTGGTGAAGTGACATATTAATGTTTGAGCATACTCGTTGACAAACGTACAATGACAGATTAAAAAGTTCAATTGAAATTCCAGTTTTTAAACTTGGTGTTTTCCTGAAATATCTGACAGGTTCACTGGACCAGTGGTTCTCAGCTGTTCTTGTTCCTTTCAGAAATGACACGTGAGTTGCTACTTAGGATGTGCTTTTCTCCTGCCTGTTCCTGGACTCTGTGAAGTATTCCCTACACAAAACTGAAAAGTGCTATATACTCTCTGGGGTTTTGTGAGTTGAGTGATATTTAAAGAATGTTGAGGCTAAGGCTTTACAGTTGCTTATGGCGCTTTTTTTTTTTTTTTAACCTGCAGTAATTCAGTATTTTATGTCTTGGGGTTTTTTTGTCTTTTTGTATTTTCCTTAGACTCTCTAATGGCTTGTTGTGTGCTCTTCCCCAGCACACTAGAGGAATGCTCACTGGAGACTGGGCAGAGATGGATAAGTTTAAAAAAGAGGTTTAATCAACCACGCTGAGATGTGTATGATCCAAGGGCTGAATCATTTTTACTTATGTTCATTTTGAAATGCGTGTTGATGTGACAAGATGGCATTACACCTGGACTATTAAAATGTTAAGATGGTTTGATTAAAACTTGAAGTAACTAGAAAGTCAAACTACTGTCAAATTTGTTATAGCAGGTACAAACAAACTTACCAATGTTGCTTCAAGTTTTCAAAAACTTGAATTATCATATTTGACATTGTTGGTGCAATTTTAAGACAGAACATCATGGGAAAACTCCAGAGTTCCTTTATCTTGTAGCCTGCCTCAAATCACGGCAGGGGATTTTCCGAGGGGACAACAGTAAATTCTACTCTTATGCTATATTATGCTTCCCCGTTCTTTGATTTACTTTATGCATTTCTCATCTATTTATTTGTGCTTATCTGAGAAGGACTGTGAGCTGACAACTGACTCAGCAGTAATGGGATTGCAATAATCAGAGTAATTTGGCAAAATACTTTTTTTGGTTTTCAACGTAAATAAAACCAGTTAATCTAAGGGGAAAAAGTGTGAGTCATCAACATGGAGTTTGCTCACTAGCATCATCTGTCATCCCACTTTCTCAAGAATATTTTTCTCTGCTTCTTCAAAGGATTTTTTAAGATCTTTTCCTTTCTCTGTTGTACTGCCAGTCAGAGCAACAGCTCATTTTCATGCAGTTGACAGTGGCCATAGCACTTGTGACAAGTACAGAGTATTGGGAGTTAAATCAAGCTCACTGCCCTGGAAGACAAAGTCAAGTCTTTGTATCATGCTAAGGAGGATGAGCGGATAGGGTGTGTTATCAGAAGGAGATTATGAATTTTTACATTGAAATAAGATATTGAAAGCTCCTGATGTCTCCTCCCCGTTCCCCCAGCCCAGCAAAGATTGGTGTCCCACCTGAAGTCTGTGACATCCTTTCCTTCAAGCCTTAGCCCAGGATCAGAATGCAGAAGGAACACACTGAGCCAGAAGAGACAAGGAACTTCTCTCCTATGCTTGTACTCGCTGTCTTGATTTGTCGTCAGGGATCCTGTAGAGCTGTCTCCTCCCATTTATCAGTTTAAATGGTGCTAGAAAAAGTATCCTGCTCATAATGCACGTATTACTTCCATGTTTTAAAATTCTGATGTTTCAATGAAAAACATGCTGTAGCACAGGAAAGGGGCAGTGAGAGGAGGAAGCTGCAGTGCTTATATGTTTAAGAAGAAAAAAAATCAAAACTTGCAAATTATTTCAGTTAAGGAATAATATAGGCAATGCAGTGAAACCTAATAAGCTTCTTAAGGGTGATGTCAGTGTCATTTGTGTTGTTGGCCCCATCTGAAGGGCACGGACTCATTCTAGCATTCTGCAAGCTTGGTTGTACTGTGCCAGTTCTCTTCTTCCATTTGGAAATTATATTTTTGTAGAAAAAAAAAATTGGCAGTTGTCCACGCTTAGTTCAACTTCATGGCACATGCTGAGTTGATTCGGAATTACCGTGTGTGACCAGCTATTAATGCAGAACAATTGCCACGGGCTCGCTAAGTTTGAGATAGAGAAAATCATGACACCAGGGTTGCATAAATGCTCATGTGGAAATCTGGCATGGAAATGTAGGTAAACACCACGTGTGGGCCTCTCCAGGAGAAGTGATAGTGCAACATGGAGGAGATGGTGAATAAGATCTGCTCAGACCGTACTGCTGTGGATATGTTATTAGAATTAGTTTGTTAGATTCCCATGATACTACAAAAAGACAATTTTAATTGATTCTTATGAAGCACTGTATATTTTTTTGTTAATTGTTTATATTAAATGCATAGTGAAGTTGTTAATCTGCTCAGTTGATTTCTTAATATCCTGAGGGATTTTTGCTGTTGTTCTTTAAGTATTTGGTTAAGCAGTAGTGCAAGAAATAAGAAGCAAAAGGCATCTTATCTTGAACAGGAACAGTGCAGTGACTTGAATTTTGCATGTTTCTTGTTCTTTCTCAGCAGATGCTACTTTCATTAGCACATTTCTTTATTTTAGAGAAATTCCTGCCCAATATGGCTAAATTCCAGTTAGTGGTTAACTCCAGGGAAGTAGAGTTAAATAAACAAAAGCCCCAACCCCCTTAATAGTCAAGATTTTTTATTTCTATATCCATTGACCTTTTTGAAGGTTTTTATACTCTGTTCTGCTGCCTGATTACTTAGGGATTCACTGAGCAGTTTCCTTGAAGGCTGTTCTTTCTGCTGGCCATTGCCATGAAAATGCATCTGTCTGAGTGAGACCTCTTTGATCTTCAGAGAGCTTTGTGAACATAGATTAAAAAGAGAGCTATCGGGCATTTGTTCCCAATGAAAATACTGCCTGTGATTTCAAGTCAGATAGTGTTTTGAGGGGGGCTGGTTTGTTTGGTTTTAGGGAATTGAGATTTGGAGTTGTGAGCTTGGTTTGGTTTTGTTCATTTGTGTTTTTAACAAAAGCTGAAAATATGGTGCCCTTTGGAAAAAAACAACAACAACAAAACCCCTAGACCAGCCCTCTATGGAACATTTTGTGTTAGTTAAAATCCAGTGGGATGATCAATCTAGTGCCCTCTGGACAAAATTATGTTTAAAAAGACAAGGGACTTGATTCCAATAAAGTAATTAAAACAGAATATGTCTCTAAGTAATCTGAGTTTAATTTTGTATTGAGGTGCCGATGTTCAGATAAATCAAAATTTGCTCTTGCAAGTTAAAAAAATAGTCTGCTATGCTTACAGACTACGTTATAATCTAAAAAATTTCAATGATACATGAATTTGCAGCTGTGTACCTCCAGAGACTTTAATTTGAAAATGTATGTTTACTTTTTTTTTTTTCTTCCTTTGAGACCACATATTTGTGTTGAAATTTCAGATCATCTGTGCTCTTGTCTCAGACCCCTGAGATCAGTCACTTTGCATTCATTAGTTGTGAATATCTGCCTGGGGGGTGGGAAAGGAAGGTTTTTTGAAGTAACCCACCCGTTTGTATAGCGTTCATCAGGGATGAGCAGCAGAACTGCATTGTGATTTCCGTGCGTGATTGACTTAATAGTTATAATTTGCAAATGGTATGTTTCATACAAAAAAAAAAAAACAAACACCCAGAAATGGTATTAGTCGATGTACTTTGAATGTATTTCCCCATTATTGTAATGTAGCCACTACCAGTCAGAGACCAGTGGGCATTCAGCTGAGTGTTGGTCCCTCCAGTTGTGCTGTTCTGAGGCACTTGGTCTGTGTAAGCTGAAATGGCTATTTATTTATTTTGTTTCTAATTCCATAGGTGCCTTATTTATCACCCTTTCTTCATTATTGCTTTTTTGCTATAATTACTGGTGAGATCACAATATCAGTTGCTACTCTGTCTCAGAAACATAAATGAGTCCAACTTCTTGAGTGTAAAGAGAGGCACAAGAGCTTTGTTTAAAGTTGACCGAAAGGGACAGGTTAAGGCAGCATCCAAAATCAGTTCGGTACTACAGACACCACCCTTTGATCCAGTTCTTTTCTGAGTCCTAACGTGTCCATTTGAGCTTCCTCATCTTCCAACAGAACACCTTATTCACCGAGCTATAGGATGCTTTGGTTGGTGACAAAACAGTCTCACGTTCCAAAGGTATTTTTCTGGTAAGACCCGTTTTCTTGATCCCCATGCATTTACCAGTCTGCACAGTGGCACGTTTACTAAATGTGGGTGCGATGTACCAGGAGCAGTCTTAGGAGAGCTACACAGGGAGATAAATATAACTTGGACGTATTAGGTTTTATCTTCCTGTTTTTACACCATACCTGTGGAGTTTTAAAATATTCTCCATTTGTTTTTCTGACAAAACCAATGTAATTTAATCAGTGAAATTCATTAGCTCGCTAATCAGTCCCTCTAAATCATTAATAACTCAAACCACAGGTTTCAGTACTGACTTCGGGGACGTTCTATTACTGCTATTTTTCCATTTTGAGGAACAGCTACTGAGATTTTGAAAGGAAATAATTTTATGAGAATAACAGTATTTTGCGTTCATTTCTCTGATTTTGTTATAATAGAACTGCAAGTTAAGGAAATCTGATTTTTACTCAAAGTAAGTTTTTATTACTTCTAATGTATTACAGGTTTTATTGTCCTTAGTGTTACTAATTAGTTAACAGAACTATTTTGATTTTTTTGTGTATGAGTGCTTATTATTTATTTTATCATGAGAAAAATGAATGGGGTCCAAGTACCCTATTTATTCATTTCAGCCTGAAAAATTGTCTTATAATTAGTTTGGCAAGAGGAATGAGCGAAATTAGCTGCTAATGAGAAGATAAGTGTCGTAATCTTTTCATGATATAAAATTGTGATTGTCAGTAGGTACTAATAGGAAATAAGAGTATATTTCATGGGACCTTACTTCATTGTGCAAAATCACTAACATCATCCCATATTGTGAATTGGGTTATTTCACACCTGTATTTCTATCACTGACTGCTAACCCTCCAGCCACAGATACTGATAAGTTTTTGCTAATTAGAGAGTCATTAATGGAGTAAAGAGTATGAGCAATCAATTATGGCTTGTTTTAGTAATCCAAACAAAAACTTAATTGCATAGATTTGTCTTGTACTTTCAAGTTTTGACAGTGTATTTGTGAAACACGGCAAGAATGTGAGCACGTTGTAAGCTGCAGGTGTGACCTCGACAACTTTTTTCTCATGTTCAGTTGCAAATTGCTTGACTTGTGATATGCGATGGTAGATTAATGGCTTGTTAAAATCCTCTCTGTAAACAAGAACTTCACATTTCCTGTTCTGGTTCATTCTATTTGCATCATTTATTTGTTGAGGTTTATGAGAAGTAACTTGCATATTTAAAAAAACCCCACAAAACTTGTGTTTTCTTGCTCCTTTTCTGTCTAGGTCTCTATGGTAAAATAAGGTTTCATGCTGATTGCCTCTTATTTACATGCCTTTAGATTGCCTTATGTTAAAAAATAATAATAATAAAAGTTACCATTCCAAGAAATGCAATTGTGATCAATTCTTTTTAGCTCTATTAGCTGTGCAGTGGTAACTCAGACGAAATGTACCTTTCTGTACTAATAATGCTCCATTATTTCTTCTACTTAGTACTGCAGCGGTGTTTCTTCATGGTGCACTTCACTTCCACTAAAGCCACTGCTAACTAGTGGTGTGTACGACTGCTGATATTTAATACAAAGTAGGAGAAAGACTGTGGGTAGGACCACGTTCAGAATACAGTGAAGCTTTTTGGCTGTAGGCGCAGCTATGAAATGGCTTTTAAGATCCTACTTGTTGTAGGGTGCTTGGCAAGGCAGCTCATGGCATCAGCTCCAGGAGCTGACTGAAGGAAAAAATACAATAGGGATTTGTAGCTGGAATAGGTTGCACAGTACAGTATTTCTATCCATGGACTTCTGTGTGCTGTCTAGCAAGTGATTCTGCCCACGGTTGTGCCAAAATAACAATGTCGGCCTCCTCCAGTTTAAATAGCCTTTCTGATGAACAAATGTGGTATGAGAGAAGATTGCTGCAAATACGTTGCTTGATAATAAGTTGGATGAATTGTAATTGTATGATATCTTGGAGATAAAAATCAATAGCTTTTGTATCACATTACAAATAAGTGTGACCGTAATGTGAGTACACTCAGGAATGCCAAGAAGAATTTTAACTTTTTCCCATGCTCAGAAATGTTTGGATATCTAGGTATACAGTCTCAAATGCATATTAACAATTCTTCTAAAGAGTTATTTCTACCCTAATTTGAGTGCTTAAAAGCCTTGCAAAAAGAGTATAAGTAGAGATATATATCTATATATATAGATATATATCTCTCTCTAAATATTTTGAGATCATGACACACTGGTATTACTTCTAACATCTGGAAAGGATTTGTACAGCATGACAATACTGTACTGTAGTGGAATTACTAGCCTTGGTCTTGTTGTTAACTGATGAAGACACAAGGGAGAAGATGTTTTTATCACTGCACAGTCATTTTTCAGAGGATTTTGCACTAAATAGCTCAGGTAAGAGCAAGACAGTTTGTTCTGCGGTGAATGCCCAGAGCTGTCGTACGACGTCGGTGTTGTCCTTGAGAAAGTGTCTTAGGCATCAGTCCTTCGCTTAAAAAAATCTTTCTAAATATTACTGTACATTTAGTGTCTGCTAGGTAGTGACACTGGAACTTCAGACAGAAGTTGGTTGATTTGGGGATTGTCCTGGTCGAAGAACTAGTAGATTTGCTTTCTGTTCAAAAAATTGTTGCACTTCTACATTGTCCTGAGTTTGAAGAAGCAAATTCTGAAAATTAGTATCTAAATATCTAAGAGTGTTTCCTGAAGCATTGCATAGTTTGAGGATTTTGATTATTAAGCAACCACTTTTGTTGAAATAAAAAGGAAATTTATAGAAAAGCAACTTTTTTTTTTAATAAAGCCATATCACTTATTTACCTGGTAAGTATAAGCTGATGAAGATGGAGTATTAAGCCATGAATACTTGTAATTAGACACCGATCTGTTTTTTAGCCAGAGATGTTCAGCAGAAGGTTTTGCAAACGTAAGAGGTCACACAAAATGTTTTTTTATGAGTCTGCTTAGCAGAAAGTAGAAAAACATTCTTTAATTAAAGCCAATTACATCCATTGGGTATGAAGCAACAAAAGGTTAATACACTTAAAGAGCTAATTGCTGGATGGTTTTCTGGAAATGCTGTTGTGGGTTGTTGGTTTTTTTTGCCTTGAAGAAAGGATCAAGAATGATATATTATGCATTTCCTTCTTGTTTGTATTTTTTCTTCTAATATTTGGGTTTAGGCTCTATTTAGCTGTGAAATCTGCCTTCAGTGAAATTACCCCCAGCACAGTGCGGGCTTGTCAGTCACTGCTGAATTCTATAGCTACTAGGCTTAGTAACTGAGACACTAAATGTCTCTTAGCACCATGCAGCATCATGCAGCATGCAACAACACTGTTGTTCCCTTCAGATTGAGCCAAAACGTAGCAATATTTGAAGCCAGGCTCAGCTCTAGCAGCCCAGTGTTCAGCCTAAGATAGGCCACTAGAGTATGCCATCAAGTTCTTGGCCAGATTTGTCCAAATCGCAGCAGCTCTGCGCTCCTGCGGCTGTGCTGCCGTCGGTACCTAAGCTTGTGAGTGTACGGCTGTGGTCACATTGAGCACTGTGCTGCCGAGATCCCCTCGTTGCCAGTCTCCTTGGGCGTTTCGGTTACAGGTTGGAAACTGCCTCTTACGTGGCAAAATGGAGAGAGACTGAGCGTGGAGAAGTCCCTGGAGTCAGGAGCGGAGTCTCCTCCCAGCTGCGTTGTGCTCGACACCTTCGGGTTGTCTGTCCGGGATCAAGCTGCTTGTTTTGTCCCGTAACCTTTCAGAAATGTTGAGATCTCATTAGTCTTCTAATATGATTAAGTTGCTGACTTATCAAGCAGTGTTTCAGGATTATACCTGGTGAATGTAAGGCAATAAGGTTATTGACTCTAGAAAACGCTCTTTTCTTTTTCTGTTTCTGTCTCCCCTGCATATCTTATGTATCCCCAACCTCTCCATTTAATAAAAGTTAAACTGTCTTGTGTGCATGAACCTCATCTCTCCACCTGTGAATGGTTACTAAAGCATTTTTCTTTGTTCATGTATCACAGAAAATATTTTTTTTCTTAAATTCCTGCTTTACTTCTCAATCCTGTGAAGAGAACTATATTAGGAAAGCAACTATGAGAATAATAGTGGTTCCTTTTTGAAGAGCTTTTGGTGTTTAATACCTACTGAGGAACTAAAATACTTTAAAGATTTTTTTTTCTGAGCATAAACTGGAGTAAAACATATTTCTACCTTTTAGTTAGATGCTATATCTTAATACTGACAATTTGTCTAGTATCCTCTGACAATTATCTAGCCCTAGACTGCTTCTTAAAACTTGTTCTTGAGGGGAAAAAAATTAACACTATTATATTATTATTCTTTTTCATAATCAGAAATGGGAGAACAAAGAAGATCATGTGTTGTTTTCAGGTTCAATGGAAGTAGTAGGTGGTAACTATATAGAAAAAAAGTCTTTATCCAGGATTTATATTGCATTGATGATTAATGGAAATATGAAGTGAAATAATGAATCTGTATGTATCCTAACCAAATTATTGCGTAGCTATTTCAAGTCATTTCCAAAATAATAGGAGAGAAGGTTAAATTGAAAATCTTGGCAAAATCAGCTAAAATCAGTGGCCATAATTATACGAACCAGAAGCTTCATTTGGTAATCAAAATTAGTTTTTCATGTTTTCAGATCTTAACCACACCTAATGTATAGAAGTTACCAGCACGGCTTGTGATTCCTGCGGGACACCCGTGCTGTGTGGAGCCCTCAGCACTTTGTCTGCTTTGTTTAGACTTGAGTTTCCATTTCAAAACTACGGAATCAAAGGAGAACCTTTGTAGTGCGTTTAGCAACAGAGTTGTATATTGTGCGATAGTTTTCAGAAATTCCTCTGGGTGACTTCTATGCTCTACATAATCTCAATGCTTTCTTACGACGTCTGCCTTCACTTGAAGGGAGATGTTAGCAAGACATTCTCTCTTTCACATCCTTGGTATTCAACTGCTTCATCATCTTCTCTACCTCTGCCCTGCTCCCATGAAGACTCCTTACGCTCATCTATTAATGTGATGGATGCGTGGAAGCTCTTCAGGAAGGTGTGAATTTAGAAGGATATATTGGTGGAAAGTCTGTCGTTCATTTAAAAATGGTAATTTGAAATTTTTAAATAGAAATACAGAGCAAGAGACTTGAGAAATTTGAAAGTGTTTATGTATTATGACAATACATACTCTAAGCAATTTTATGCCTTCTGCTTGTAGTTATGAGCATATATATCTCTGCTAATTCTATGTACGAAACAAGCACTCAGCAATAAGCAGTCAATATCTAGGATTTTCTTTAAATAGTCTGTCCGAGTAAGGGACTGGGAGACACGTGAGGCCGAGAACTTCAGATGTTTTGTTGTAAAACCCCACAGCTCTGGAATTCTACAGAAGTTTAGTGATAGAAGTGGTTGTTTTTTTGGTGGTTGTTTTTTTTTTAACCTGTTAATTGAGAAACTCTGACTGCTTCGTACCTCTTTTAATGCAGTAGAATTGAATGTTACAGACATATTAATGCATTAGAAGGTATATTTGTTGACTGTCGGCAAGCTTGAACACTTTCTGGTTTATTTGAATGACTTTTCCTTCATTTCACGCTGTTATTTTAAGCTTTGTTTGCAGTCAGTGGAATGAAAAATAATCTGCAACTGAATTAAACAGTGTTATTTAGTACAAAAATGAGCAGCTCTCTGAAGTTTAACCGAAGTGTTTTTATAATTCTTCCAGATAAGAAAAGTAGTAGGTAAAATGTAGATTATATGTTCTAACTAATGAATGGAGATTTACTTGTCCAGAAAATCACGAATTGTCTTGTCAGTTGTTCCTCTGCTCGGAGTTCCAAAGTGGCCCTCGGGACGTGTTTTCGTGAAGAACAGGCTGTTTTCATAGCAAGGAAGAAACCAGCCAAACACAGAATAAGATTTAAACAGTAATTTAGACTTTGAGATTAGGACATACAATGAATAGCCTTTCTTAGCTCACACATTTCCTTTCAAACTGAATGGTTTCCATGTCTTAAAGTTGAACATTCATGTTTTATTGTTTATTATGAACCTAATAAATTTGCAGTATCTGAAAATCTGAGAAACTTTGTATTGCAAACAATCAATATTGAATGTGCCTACTTTGCTATTAAAACCATATAGTTCAGTAAGTATATGGCAATTTTTAACACCCATAAAACATTTTCTACTAGCTAAGCAGAGAATTTTTTTAATTTTTTAAATAGTAATATTACACTCAAGAAGTGTAGTTCTAATTTTCTTCAAATGTGGTGAGCACATTTATTAATGTCAGAGAACGTATAGTTCTTTTTTCTTGTTTTCATTGTTTTCTTTTGCTCTTTGAAACAATGGCAAAAGAATGTTGAATGGAAAACAGTTTTATTGAGTAATTTACTGTATGCAAATTATGGGCTAATTGTCCTGTTCAAACAATCTTTGAATATTTTAAAGTGTTTCTGTAGTAAATTATTTATTAGTACTCAGGCTATTAAACAACAGAGAGCTACTTATTCTAAACCATATCTTAGGGAAAAAACCCCAGATACATCCAGTTTGTTTTCAGCTGAGTCACATCAGTTTTATTATTTTTGATTTATGGTGTTAGGAAAGCAAATTAAGACTCTTAAGTGAGGCCATCAGGAAAAAAAAAAAAAGGGCAGTGGATTTTAATTTGCTATAATTTGGTATATATAACCAAACAGGCATTTAAACACCAAAGAAAACATCTGGGTATTTTGAAACCTTACTTGAAGGCAGTTTGTTTTAGTACTTGGTTTTAGAAATGTTTAACTTTCTCTTATGTTTGTTTGTTTTTCCTTATAGTGATACAGTGTGTGTATCGCCATCTATATAGTAGCAGTGATGATAAAAGTAAAGTAGCTTGGTAATCATTGCTGTTCTACAGTGAGTTTCTGGAGCAGCAGGAGAGATGATTTTACAAGTGGCTGTACAATACCAGTTATGATATAGCAGGAACTTGCAATTTCTGTCCCCTTCAAAGCAATGACGTTTAATTAAGGTCATAACTTTACTGACAGCTGATACGCAGTATGGTGTGCATTAAAATTCCACTGTCTATGAGAAATGACATCAAAATGTTGTTTGAAAATACAATGAAAGAAAATATCTCCGCATGGGAGAAAATTGTTAGAAATCTCTTTTGAAAACAGCAGTTTTACTTCTCGTATCTTTCTGCAGAAGTGGTAAAAGATAATTTGACAAACGCTGTCAAACGTGTGCAGCGAAGGAATTAGATGAGGTGACCGTCTTAATCTCTGGTGCACCCTCCTCAAGCAGGGGGGCTGATGGGGCCCGGCGGGGTGACAGACCTGGGGAGGTGACGCCGCTGTGGCTGTTTTCCGGTGACAACTGCAGTGACCTTATCAACCAGGCCGCCCTGTCCCCGGTGCCAGCCCGGCCATCTGCCTCCTGTTGATCAGAATTGATTTACAGAAAGGGATCCTCCAAAGCTTGGTGCTGCCAAACCCCACAGCTAACTAAACGTTTTAGCTGGAGACTTTAACCTTTAGGGGTGGTGGTTTTTTTTTTTTTCTCTCATTTCTATTTGATTTGTAAAACATAATCTGAAGGTGTGTCTCCTGGTGGTAAAATGCTATTGTCCTTCCAAAACATAGCCTTAAATATCTGAGGCAGCTCAAATTCCTGAAGGGTAAGAACAAAACTGAGTTCACTGCAGCTGAGATGGCAAATAACTATTCACTGGCCCTGAAGAGCAACAGGATCTTTTCAACAATTTTCCAAATAAAAGATAAATATTTAATCTAGTTCTCTATCTGTCACCATTGTAATATAAATATTATAGGTATGTAGGTACTTCTCTCTACGATCTGAAAAATCTTGTAATATTTCAATAGCTGTGACTAAAAGGCACAAATTGGCTGTATATTCCTGTAAATTTTTATTTTTTCAAACCAGAAGTAAATAAATGGTATTGTTTATTGTAATGTTCTTTACCATTTACAATATATGTGACATTAAAACTTGACAATTTATTTCATCTTTTACATTGGTAATTTAAATATGTTACTTAACATTTCATTTAAAAGGTATTGCTTTTAATAAAGTATAAATCCTACCGTAGAAATTCTGCAACATATGAAGTAGAGGCACAGTCATGGAGAGACCCTGAAGTGGTCTGAATATATATAGTAGTGCTGAATATATATATATATATTTTTTCTCTGCTCCGAAATATGCCTGAGCAGTAAATAAGAATTGCTTCACTGAGAACTGAAAATCTGCTGTCCCCAGGGGCTGCTGCTCTCGTGCAGTGATGCTGCATTAGAGGTTTGCCAAAAAACCAGAAGCAAGTCGTGTGTCACTGAAGCAGCCCAGCAGCTGGTGTAGTTCAGGAGCTGAACGGTGTGTTCATTCCCAAAGGTGATTTCTTCAAGTTCACCAGAAGGACAGTTCTAAGGAAACTTGCATTTTTTGCTCTTCGTACCTCTTTTGAGGGTGAAGCAGTTTAGCATCCAGGGATGTTAGTTCAATACTTTTCAGAAATTCTAGAGGGAAGACCCAACTCTCCTTATCTTCTGAAAATCTCTAACTGGAGAGGGACTTAAGGTATTGAGATACTGTTATGCGTGACCAAACTGTTGAAAGGGAGGATTTTTGTTTCAAACGTTTTAAGGCAGAATAACTTATTACTATATGTCATTTATCTTAATAGTGTTTTATGTGTGGTTTCAATGGAAAGAAGGCAGCACATAAAATATCACATAATGTAAGTATATATGCGATGAATTCTGTATTTTAAAGGATTTATTAGTCAACTCTGTAGAGGGAATGGTTCAGGTTGGCTGAGGAATGGATGGCTCCAGGATAAATGCAAAGAGAAATGAAAAAAGCATTGGTGGCCCCCTAGATTCAAGAAGAATCTGGAGACATAGGGCCCACTGATAAAACTTAATTCGTATGATCCTTTGCAGATCAAGCCTTATTTGACCGGGAACAGAGGGAGTTGATAAAGCCATGATGGAGTTACTCTGAACAACTTGACTATCTGGGTCAAATGACTAGGGCACACATTGAGAATTTTAATTGAAAGTAATTAAGCAAGTATTAATTGTACATTATTAGGCTGTGGATGAATCAGGATGAAGGTGACAATTACAAAGCACTCTCTGTTCTGAAGGTGATGGATCCAAGTATAGCAGTGCTTGCAGACAACCCTGAGAGACTTGTGTCCTGACCTTCACGTAAACTCTGAAGTATTAGGCACACCAATTATTAATTAACCACGATACCACCCTCTTACAAAGATCTTCCACCCCCTGGGCTATTTAATGGGTATCAATTTCTAGGGCTTAATTTTTCAGTCTTATCCAAAAAGTGACAACACAGTCCTTGTATTGCAGCTTGATGTGTTCCTTGGGAAACAGAGTTACCTGGGAGATCTTTGGAAATGTTGTTTATCTTCACCAGTATGAAAATGGAGAGGATAGTCCTAAAGGAGATAATTTTGAGAGCTGACTCAAGGCTTCTCAGAAGCGTAGGCAAAATACGGTCTTGCAAAACCGACAGTTCTCTGCAAGAGTAAGGTGGGTAATAGGAAGGAGGTGATCTCGATGGAGCTTTAGAGAGGGTGTGGGCTGGGGTATTAAGCTGCTGTCGAAAGAAAGAAGAAATGTGGGAAACGAAGAGTCTGGTTATGAAAACAGTGGGAAGAAAATATTGTGCTGCGGAAACTTATCAGCATTTGGGAAAGTTTATATTGTAAAATATAAAAATAACTGCAGACCAGACTGAACTAGTGTATTTTCTGAGATGGTTTGGATGGCTAGAAGAGCATTTATGTAACTTCAGTGAGAGAGGTTTTAAGAAGAAAGGAGATTATTTTAAGCATGAAAGGCACAGAATTAGTGATAGTACAAAAGCAGACTGGATACCAGACTCCTTTGAAAATCTTCTAATTGTTTAGAGATGTGTGTGTGTATATATATATATATATTTTTTTTTTTTTTCTTTTTTAATGTCGCAGCAAGGCCTGAGGAAAACTTATCTCTGGGTAAAGGAAAATGAGAGTACGTTAATATGTCCACTTTATGAAGAAGGTTATACATGCCGCCTTGTGGAAACTATTGACATTACTCATTTGTCTAAATAGAGTTAATGAGCATGTAGGAAGGCATTCGTATTGTCCTCAGTGTCTGATAATTGCTGGTACTCAAGGTTCTCTAGTTCTGTGAAGCTTGGAACTAATACCCCCCATACTGTGCCACTTTGTTTTGATTGTGCTGTATCATCAGATTAACCATTAAATTAGCTACTGAAAAAAGAGTAGAATTTTTTTAAAAATTCCTTTGCAGAAGAGCATTCTTTGTCACAGTGATTGGATAATTTAAACTAATATGAAATTCACATAGATTATCCAATGACAGCATTAAATAAAAAAAAATCGAAATATTCCGGTTTGCTTAAGAGGAAGAGGGTGGAGGTTTCTCTGGGCTGGTTTAAAATGTTTGTGTTGTGCAGATTTATAATATACAGATTGTATAGAATGAAAAGTTCAGAGACAGATGCATCTCTTGCCATATGGTCACCAAAAGGGAAGAGTTTTACTCTTCTCTGAAGTCAGACGCTTGTTTACTTGTAATGTGGAAGGATAAAGGCATCAAAATATCTTGAAGTTTGGAAAGTATAGCTCTGGGGAGATATTTTTCAATTACTGTTGATCCAACATCTGGTTGACTTGTGAATCAAATGTTTTCATATTGATTGGAACTTCTGGAGAAGTTTGTATTAGGTGTTTAAAGTCTCATCAAGTGTTGATCAATATGGCAATATTGATCAAAAGAAGCTTTGCTTGTTTGAAAATTAATATTGCAGTTTGTTCTTGCTTTTGCTGTAATGACCTCAGAGAAACTACAGTAATTTATATCACTGAATCACCTTGATTCTAAGCAATAACCTGACATTCTACAGCGGTTCGTAGGATTTTCCAAACTAGCGCTTTACCAGACATTTCAAGAGCAATTCTATTTAATTGCCTGACTCTGACTGAATTTCAAGCAGAAGCTGACTCTAGGTGTGTTGCAGGCTTGATGTAACAGGTGGGTCGTGTCATCCTGCTGATCCGATTATTTGTGGAAAGCTACTGCAAAACTGTTTTGAAGTAGAAAATTAACAGTAAATAGAGGCCATTGCCGTCAGCCTTCCCACTCTTCAATTTTGATTCCCTGGATTTTGCGTTTTATAGCCAACTTTCTCTCACATATACAATATTACTCCTTAAAAGTTATTTGCTTTTAATTCTCAGACTGTATGGAATGCTTTAAAACTTAAAATTTTTGAAGAGTGAAAAACTAGTAGCTAAAAGCTAATGCTTTTTGAGATCACATCATTTTAAAATGGTTTTTATTAACTTTAAATGAGTAGTATTCTAAATACTTTTGGTTTTGAGAAGGCACTTACTGGGGTTTGCAGTTTATTTTTAGAGATAAATACGTATTTGTGATGTTTAACGAAGATTACACTGACTCGCTAAATGTGCATCTACCTTGGCTGGTAAGTATTTTTGGAAACCTGGGGCGTGTCGGACCTTTTTCAAAACCACCGAGAACACTATGTGTTGTGATCACTAACTCATCCTCTTTTAAAATAAGTTCTATAACTGCACAAGAAAAAAGTTTCATCACAGGTTTGGGTGTTTGGTTTTTTTCCCCCCCAGTCTTATCTTTCAGTTGCTTGTTATCTTGTCCAGCTCAGTTTTACAAAATTTTTGAGTGATGAGTAATATGACGTCTCCTCAAAACTAGCAAGTTCTTGACACCATGTTATATTTGAGAATCTCGGGTTTGTTAGAGGATGTATGCTAACCAGGAATTTAAAGTTCTAAGCATTGATTTTTTTTTTTTTTTTTTTGCTTTATTCTTTTTAATATAAACTTTCGCATATATAATACAGAATGCATAAAGATGCATTGTTAGAAAAACAACAACGACCAAATCCACACATAACCTGTGTTATAAATCTTGTTTTCTTTTAATTCCAATATTGCTAGGCATGTTCAGTGCATTGTTTTGGATATCGATGGCATTGTTTCACCTACCATGTTGGATTTCTGGTAATTAAAATTACGTAGCATTGTTGGGAGTCTTACTGCAATCATGTCCTCACTTGCACATGATGAATGCATATAAACTAAAAATATTTAAATGATACATAATTACTAGGTTCTTGACTCAACAATTTAGTTAGCTCTAGGGAGAGGGAATGAAAAAGGAAAAACGTTCATTAGGGCTTAGGGATTCAGGCTGCTGTATTAGGAGGAATTGGATTATTCGGTTTACAGTGTTCTTAACAGATTCAATTTCAGGCAGAGATAATTGAAGTGTCGTCAAAGCTGTGTGCATCACTAAAACATACAGAAAGACAGACTCCCATGGGGTCAGTAAAACAATATAGAACAATGTGGAGTAGCTTTTCAGAGATTTAACTGCCATTACATTGAGCCTGCTCTTAAAGTGTATTACAGCAAATTTAGATGAATGCCTTCCTGTGATGTTTGCAGAGAATGAATGTTGCGATTGTTCTTTCATTGTTGAAGGAATCTGTTTAACCAGCTATTATCATTATTAAATTCCAATGCCAAAACTTTTGACTTCGTAGTGAAAATTCATCCATGTTTCTGATCTGTATTATGTATAAAAGTCTCACAATTTCCTTCTTAACATTCCCTGTAAAGGCAGATTTGGATTTTTAAAGCTATTTTTAACACCATGAATGACGCTAGCGATAAAAATGTAGTTTGGTGACTGTTTATTGCTAGATCAAAATATGTGATTATTGAGAAAGATCTGTTGCAGAAGCCTTTGGCCCCACCGCCTTTGCACAGAGGATTGATTGTCTCTTACTTCAGCTGAGTCCCTGCCCTGATCTCTGCTGTAAACACGTTCTTGTGCTGCTGTTGTACTTCAGGGGTTGTTTGTGTCAGCCAGCCAGATTGTAATGTGGTGTCGGAACCGATAAACTCCTCTCGTGGTGTAGGACAAAATGGACTTTATCATATATACTTATGTTTATATTCTGGAGAACATTTGAAGAGGGCTATCTAGACTAATTTGTAGAGAGAAAAAAAGAGTGGAAATTCCCTGAGATCAAGGTGGACTTAGGGAACAGCAAAGAGTTGACATTCGTGACCATTTATAAGGGTTTTACTCATGTCCAGATACTGATGATCAAGGCCCAGCGGATACGAGTGCAGAAAAAATTGCGTGTCCATGACCTGTTAATGCAGAAATCACGAGAACTTTGGGAGAGCTGCAGGCAGCAGCAGGTGTGACATAAGTGAAACAGAAGTACTAAAATATTTAAATGAGCTTTGGAAAAGTCATCTGCTCATCTGGATGCTTGCTTAGCCCATGAAGTCTCTTTCTAGCTAGTTGACTATATATATGTTACCAATGGTGGGGTTAATTGTGGATTTCCCCCTCTCCCCCCCATTTTATTGGATTTTATTGAATTTCACATTCTATTTGGTTTGTTTATAACAAACACAACACAAGGAGTTTTTGTAGAAGTAACTTCAGATTTTTCTAGTCTGTTGAAACTCACTTCAGAACATAAATACTTGTTGTGAATTCTAAGCTTTTTTAAAATCTAGCAGATTCTTACTGTTTCGATGTATAATGGACATCAACAGGGTTTTAGTAAAACATTGATTTTCATTGTTTTTTAGGTCTGAGCATAAGGTCTTAAATTTGTATATAGAGACTAGAAAAACATTTAACATTTTAGAGTGATGCGTACTAAGTTTTTTTTTAACAAAATGTTTTATCTTCCATAGAATTGAAGTACATAATGTATTTTATGCATAAAAAGACACAAGGGAAAGCTTTTTGACATCAACACAGAAAATCATCCTCTAGGGCCACTTCATGACTGTTTTAAAGAAGGTTTACATCATGAAACAGATTGTTGCTTTCAGAAGGATCCTTAACCAGTGTTCACTGAGATAGAACAGCTGCTTCTCCCCGGCCTTCTCTAAGTGTTAAACAGGGCACACAAGTGTGTAATATCTCAGTACATACTGTGTCTGTAAGTTGAAAAACCTGAAGTGTTGGGTTTTTTACCTTTTTGAATTATTGAAGTAGGCAGGGTTATTATTGCAGAAGCTGTACTGATTTAAATGATCATGGTTAATTCCGTATGAGCTTGACCAGGTAAAGGCAATAAGAAACAGATCCACAAGATAAAACTTGGTGCTTTGTGCTGGTTTCAATTCACTGATTTCAAAACACTTTGCCAGGATTAATATTCTAAGTGTCCACAGGAATTCCAGGAGGAAGTCAAGTGTTATTCACGTTTTAGAGGTGGGTAAATGAAATCTAGAGAGGTTATAACCTGCGCAAAGTCCCACAGAGACACCAGGCCTGTGGGAATGAGGGAACAGCCACAGATATTTTTGCATCTTGTTACCTGCTGTTACCATGTGAGTAAAAGATCACCTGTAAGCTACAAAAAACCCCTCTGAGACTCCATAGTTTAAGTCACTTTTAACCCGTTTAATGACTTTGTAAAGAAACAGCAGCAGTTATTTCACGCAGGTCTTTAATTGCTAGTGAGTTGTGTCATGTCTGACCTTCAGTGAAGTTGTTTTCTCTGTGGCAGCTGCTCATATTATTAAATCAGATCTACAAAGGCTGCAAATACTGGAGTATCCTGGTTCATTGGCGCTCAAGTGAAATGTCATTTCTTCTGGTGCTTTGCTCTGTAAGGAGCAGTGAGCTGGGAGATCAAAAAGCCTCTTTCTAACCCTTCCTGTTACGCTTGGGATATCTCAAAATTTTAGTTCGCTATGGGGACAAAAAGACTGAAATGATGGAGAAACTATTAGTAGGATGATTTGTCTCTTTGTTTTAAGATGCAAAATAAGAAAGTTCATCTGTATCCCCAACTTGTAAACACAGTGGCTGGCAAAATCAAACTGTAGAGTTGGGCAAGAGGGTTTTCAGTGGCTGTTGTTGTTTATATGTTTGACATAAATTACCTGTTTTCCTGCAGATATTGGCTTGCTGGATGCTGACTATGTAGTTTTCTGACTGTTGTGCAACGAATCTCTTTAGTTATGCCTTACCCAAATGCAGGCACTTCGAGATTATTTATAGATATCATGCTGTGGTATTCATATAGGTACACTGTAACTGTATTCTTTGCGGTATGTGTTTGAAAAATTAAAAATCGGTTATGCATGCAAATGCCTGATACTATTAATGAACATACTTTTATTATAATTAGTGATGCTCTTCAGACATATTGATTCATCTGCTAGGGAGATCAAATTATTGTAGCATTTTAGTTATTCCTAGTCTGTAGCAAAACCAAATAAATGGGATAGAAGCCCGAGGTGTTTTGGACAAGGTAGGATCATGCTTGTAGAAATGAAAATAACAGAGATGACCTTTGAAAGTACTCATATGGGGGAATTAATGTTTTCTTAATATCTCCTCATTTGTAATTCTTGTTACAGGCTTGTTATTCATCAGAAATGTTGATGCTGTGTGGTATTGCTTTCAAAGCTGAAACATACAGAAGTAGCTGAAATTAAATAACAATAATAATAATATTAAAGCACTTTGCTCTAGCAAAGTGAACCTTTTTCAAATGGCATAATAGTGCCTTGGTTACCTTTGTGTTTCAGGATGGATAGTATGTTATTTTTCTGGCTGGAAAGAACAGAAATACCTGCATTAGAATGCTTTCCTTGAATGTCCATAAGGATGCTTTTTGTACCGTATCTTTTTCTTGATAATTCTGTCTTTAGTTACAATGAAGTGATGACTGAAGATTCACTTCAGCAAAGTGCTTACTGCTTGCTTAAGTTACAACACATGAGCTGTCCAACTGACTGTCAAAGAATTATTTGTTGTGCTTGTCAAACTATTGCCTAATTGGCAAAAAAAAGAGGGTATGATTTTGCATGAGAAGTCAGCCCTTACTCTTACAGGGTTTCAAGGATTACAACTGATGCTTATGGAATTACAGTGCCACCTTGGATGGGAACACCTTGAAGGCAAGTGCTAATGGCAGAGTACGCGAGCGTGGTGATTGCCGGGCGGCGGCACAAAGGAGCTCGGCCACCCTTGAGAGATGATGATCCTATTGCAGGGGACAAAATTACACATTTTTCAGCTGGCGGAACATTCTCTTGCTCAATGTCATTCGCACAAAAGCCATTCTAATGAGAAGAGAAACATGTTAAGTGAAGTATGCAAAGTCTTGAGCAGCGATTACTGACTCTCGCAGTTTTCTGGCTGATGATATCCAGGTTTACAAAACCACGTATTTGATCAATAGCCACTGACAGCTGCGAAACTGTAACATGTCGGTAGTAGCAAATAACACCAGAGGGTACGCTAACAGTGGGTAGTTGCTGTTTCTTGCTTTTGGAGGTGGCTGTTTCTGAACCGACACTCGGACCCATTTGTTACCCCAGCTCCAGAGCTGGATCCCAGTTCAGCTGGAGATTCTCCGAAGTGTTTCTACAGGGAGGAATCGAGGCGTCAAACTTGTACGCAGCTGCCGGGTTATTAATATCACGTGCCTATTACTTTTGTGTACAACCTGATGAAATCACATACCCTGTGCATGGTATTAAGCACCCTGATTAGTGAACGGAGTGGGGAAGAAGGGGAAACTTTCATTATGGGTCTAACTTTTTGCGTATATTTCGGTTGTATATTTTCATAATGATGCATAAGCTACTATCTGTTCAATTGATTCTTGCTTTTCAGTTAGTGATGATTAACTTTTTTCTGGAGGTAGGATTAAAAACTATTTGCCTTCATTCGCAAGGTCGGTGGTTCATGTTTAAGCCTGGCCTTTCACATTAGGGGTTCACCTGCACTTTTTTGGGTACCATCTTATTGTGGTTAATCACTACTAGCTTGGGTATTGCAGTCAGCTTGATTTTTAGGTTGTCTGAATTGGAAGAAGAATGTTATCTGTCACGAAATATGAAGTTTTATCAATGAGCTGACCAGTCCAGCGGCTGGGATAGGGAGTTAATGATATCCCTGCATTGTAACTGAGCAGCAATATTCCAGAAGCCTTGTTCCAGAGCTCGTAATACCCTTTTTAAAATATAGGCTCTGATAGAATAGAATTTGTTTTAATCATCATGTGGTAAATTTATCCTTGGGGATATCAGGAAGGAGGAGTTCTGTCAACAAGTGTCTGCTTTGCTGTCAAGATCTGATTAGTTGTGAAATTACAAGTAGCATTTTAGACATGGTTACAGTAAAGGTTACAGACACTCTTTGGATCTGAAATTTCATTTTAGAGGAAAAGGTCCCCAAGGGCTGGTTTAATTTATTTAATTACATTGTACAAGACTTGGGTAATAGTTTTAGATCAAAGTATAAAAACCAACTTCCAGGCAAATTTGTAATATAATTCAGAGTGGTAAATTGCTAAACACTTCACCAGTTTTGCTTTATAGGACAGAATGATACACGGATATGGATTGCAATGATACAGTACAAGTGTGAGTCTTATATTAAAATCATGAATAATAAACTAGGAAAAGTAACTTGCTTAATTGTAACACCAGCATATCTTCCTTGAAAAGACTGTGCTACAAAACTGAATTGAATCGACCTATGAAGCCCCCAGGCTTTTTAAGCGTTTCTTACCTCAGTAGCTTGAACAAGGAAGATGGACTTAAAATCTAGTATTTTCATAACGTAATTCCATTTCGAAGGGTTCTCTGCCTGTAGTGTGGAAAGAATTATTTCATTAGTTCCAGGTCTTTCCTTAGTAGGTGGATCATTGTGATGGGTGAAACTTTTACACTTCCAGGTACCTTCCTTCCTTATCTTGAGTGAAATTCATTTCACTCTTCCCACTTTCACTTGAAACTTCTGTATCCATTTTCCTAGGCACAATGTTTTGGATTTTTTTTTCCTTGCTATTTTACTACTACCTGCCCAATTGTATTGAGCATTTGCAAGCTGTTTTGGGTTTGGCTCTGTGATTAGCAACACGATGAAAATAACTCAAAACCATCACAAAAGTAAAGCATTAATTACTCACTTCTCTAAAGGTACCAAGTGCACACAGCAAGAGCTAGAAAGCATAAAATGTACAGGTCCTGATCTTACCCCATAATCTCTTTGCCAGCTCTTTTCATTTACCCGTATAGAAACTATTTCCAACTCTCTTGCTCCAAGTAGTAAACCCCTTGGTCTCGGCAAACCATTCTCTGGTTCCTTTTTAATCGGTAAACTTTGCCTGTCACTCACAGCATTGTGTCTGATTACCGGTGCAATGCCAAGGCCTCACTAATGCTCATCGTGTCTCAAACTTGACAAAGGAGATGTGTTACGAGGGAGGAGGCCAGCGATCATTCTGAGCTGTTGGATCTGGTGTTTGCAAGTCTGACTTTTATCTGAGATACTGTTTTACAGTTCTTACATTAAATCTTTTGATCCACACATATACGCTACATCCATCAGAAGTTTTTCCAATTCATCATGCATGGTCTTACAGCTTCTTTTCATAACTTAAAAAAAAATAGACCGGCAGTTTCATTGAAGCCTTCATTTAAATAAAGGCGCTGGGACGCTTTGCTGTCAGGCTTCCTAAGATCAATGTCCCTCTGCAATATAGCGCACTTTCCTCTGTTTCATATTTAAAGGATGGTTCTGTTTGTTTCTTTGTTGATGCGCTACTTTTTAATGGTTTACCCTCGTACTTATTTAATCTATTTGGCAATATAGCAACGTTAGTTTTTGCTCACCTAAGGTGAAAGTTATGGCTCATCTAAGAGCTGTCTTCCTGGTGATATCTCCCGCTTCAAATTATTCCACCTAAATAAACTGTAAGTACATTGAATTTTAATATTCACATTCTTTTTCTTGGAACAAAAAGAAGCAGAATGTGCAAAAATCCCATCAGATTTTTCTAGGATAAGCTTAATGATCAGTTTCATGAAAAAGGTTAAAAATGAAAGGAAGGAGTCAAAAACTCAGGAATATTGCCCAACTTATTTTTCTCCATGGTAACTCTCAATGCAATACTACATTTTTTCCATATGGTTGTATTAACTATTACAGCAGAAATAATAGTAACTGTAGAACTACAGTAGAATTTCTTAATGCTGAAACCTGGACATGTCTTTCCTGTTGAAGGACAGAGTGAAAAATTGAAGTGGTACCATCTGCTCCCTGGCTTCTGAGCTTATCAGACAATCTTCAAATGATCTTTTAGTTCCTTTGGCCATTTAGCACTAAACCCACTCCTGATTAATACAGAAAACTCTTTTGATGGAGGTGTTTTTACGGAAGAAACAAAATCCAAAGTGTGAAAAGAATTCCATGCTACAATATTAAACAAGTAAAATTTAGGGAATTCCTTCATGTTGTTTTAAAAGTTCGATTAAAAATACCAGCAAGAAAGTTTGAAGCTCGGATGTAGCTTGTTAGCTCAATATCAGTTGTGAAGTATTACAAACTATATTTAAATATTACTAGCAGAAAGTTGATTGTTTTGAGGAAAAACATTTTCGTAGTACCTAATTTGAAAGAGCTGTTAAAGTTGATGGTTCAGTTAATAAAATTTAGTTAAATAATTGGATTTGTTTAAGAGTAACCTAGAGACAGGAAAATAATTTGATTATCATTATCTAGTGTAGAAGCCTCGATTTTAATTTTCTTTAAGTTCCTGAAAATTGGTAGCTGGGTAGTTTCAAGGATCCGGATTACTGCTTCCATTAAATACAATCGCAGCAATTATCTTTTGTGGTTGACTCGGAGACTCGCCCAACAGAGGATTGATACCGGTTGGCCCAACAGCGAGTAGGAACCTCCTGCTGCATCTCCTGATCTCCGGAGCCTGATGAAGTGTCAGCGGGAGGGAGCCAGGGCTGAGACAGAGCAAACTGTGGATTTGATGAAGAACGAAGGTGTGGGCACGTGGAGGGGACCTGGTGTTCGTATGGGACTGGACTGGTGGTGCCTGGGGAGTCATGAATGAAGGGAAGACTTTGGGCTCATTGGAATTTGAAAATGGGGGCATTTCACAGACACAAGGATGTCCATACATAATTTGACTTTATTAATTCCCTGGCTGCCACAACACTGTGCTTGCTTTACAGTACATTGCAGCGTTGTAGAGATACAGGAAGATGTGTTTGTCACTGTGGCGTTTTGCTCTTTTTAATTGATATCAGGATGTTTTGCTTGCCCTAACGAATGAACTCCCGCTGCTGGATTCCATGTGGGAGATGAAGGCGGCTCAGCTCTTGTGACAACTTGTGCCTGTGCTGGGAAAGCTGAGAATGAATCGGTGTGAGAGATCTGGGAATGACAGTCTAACGTAAACCAGATGATTGTCATCTATTATTTGGGTGGCCAGGAGAGATAAAAGGGAGGAAACTTTGCTTTTCAATTGGGGTTAAAGCAGCGAAGTTTTTCTATCAGTGCAGTTTGTGGCTCTAATTTGGAAACAATTTACAGTCACTTGGAAAATTGCGTCTTCAAGAGTGGATTTGAAAGTGTCTACTACAGAGAAAGGAATGGTCATGGTAGCTTCCAGGGGCTGTGGTAGCTATGGAGAAAGGGGAAAATAACTTAAAGATTATATATATCTCTCTCAATATAGATAGATATATATGTATGTAACTTCTAATCATTGTATCAGTAGAGAGATGGATGAATTGACACACTGTTATTACATTTTCCCTTAAATAGCTTGTTTAGACGAACAAAAGTTCCCATGAAAGAAACTGTTAGGTTTTTTTATGAAATTTATAGTTTAGTGACTGGAATGTTTAATTTTCAGAGAAGAAAAGTATTTTCAGTGTTTGATAATGAACAGAGAGCAAGTGTTAAGAAGGATGAAAGCATTAAATGTGTATCTCATTGCATAAACCTATATCATTATCTTGGTGTAGCTACTCCAATTTATTTTGCCTACGTATGTTTACTTTTTATAGGGCATATTTGGCTGCAGAAAGTTTTTCTTAATTGCTTGAATTTTGAGCTGAAATATTTTATGCTGATCTGTGCTTGAGGGTAAATTCTGTTTGAAAGCTTGAACAAGAATGAATAGTTCAAGTCTTTTTGCATAGAGAAATATGTGGCAAAAACACTATTACCATTAAAAATAAAAACCTGCATCGATTTAGGTGAAGTATGACAGTTCAAAATAACGTGTATACAAAGATTAATTTTGAACTCATGAAGCTTATTTTCAGTAATGATCCAACACTATTTATTAGAAGCGTGCGATATAAATACTTTATAATTCTTATCCCCGATGACACCTTCAGAATAAAAGAGGATATTGCTCTTTTTATTTGTATAGTTGCTGTGGGTATTTTTTTGTTTTAGGCCTGTAAGATATCTGGTACCTTCCATGTCTTTTAATTCACTTTCAGAAGTGTTCTGTAAGCTCCGAAATGCACCGCGGACACCTGTTTCTCAGGTGGTCGATGCTCAGCAGATGAAGCAGGCGCAGTGATTTGGTAGGTCCTGTAGCTCTGTTGGTCACAGTTAGTGTCTGAAGGCACAGCGGCGTTACAAACAGCATGTTTGAGCTAAATAGATCAGAAGGAAAACGTGGAACCACTGATGCAATATTCTTTTGCTGAACAGTGAGGAGACAATGTAGTTTTGAATGTTTTCTTGACTGGGGTTTTCAAATCATATCAGTGTGGGCACTTGCTTCAGCAACAAGATTCACAATCTAGAAACGAGCTGCGTTCCCCTGGGGGAGGAAAATGTGATCCATTGAGGTTTGTATCCTACAGGACACGTGCGAAGCTGTAACCATAACCTGTCACATTTTCAAAAATCATTTGTCAATAGGCTGATGCCACAAACCGAGTCCTCCAAGTGGGTTTTATAGAAGGAAGGAGCCTGCAGTAGTTACCATGAAAACAATTGACCTAGAATCTACTCATGTGAGATATAATGATAAATTAAAAGAAGTTGCTAGTGTACTTCTCTTGTTTTACAGTTAAGGTCAGTTGTACCAATATCTTGACCCATCGAGACTGAGAAATACACTGTATTTCAAAGCTTTTACTCTACTTTTCCCTTCTGCTTGTTGGGTACATTTTATATTTGTTTACTGTGAGAAGATGAGGAACATATGGTTTTGAGTTTCCAGTAAAGTTTAGAATTCCAAAGAATATAAAAATAGCCCAGTTTCCTTCCAGAATTTTGTTCGCTTCTCTTTATGAAAAGGTATTTCTCTAATAAATGTGGTTGATAAAATAGAAAGGTCAGTTTCAGTTTTAAATCTCTTGAGAGAATTTAGAGCTCTGAAATTCTCTTGTACAATTTCAAACAAATTTTATCTTAGAAGTCCACAGATTCTTCTGTTTTGGCTTCCAAATAGTACAGGGCTGCCAGAATAGAATTAATTACTATTTTCTTTGAACCTTGATGTGCACTACAGCACTCATTGGGAGTAACAGGCTGGAAGTTGTGCAATAGCTGCCATGGATTTTGCAGTTTCTTTATCTCGTTTATTGATATCCAATTTTAAGGCTCAAAAACCCCTCGGTTAGTGATGCTGATATTCTTGGGACGTGTGAGCAGCCGTTATCAGAAAAAGATTTGCAGTGAACAGTTCTAAGAAGCCAAGGAATTCACTGGGATCGTTAAAAAGTCAGCACAGGGACTGGCTTTCAAAACTGGAGCCTCAGAATTGTGCAGTAGTTTGAGTTTTGTGAGCTTGATACAGACACGTTTTCACTGAATAACGTTTATTGCTGCTTGCTAAGGTTGTGTCAACACAGCAAATCTAATCCTTCACTATTATGCCTTTTTTTTTAAAGAAAAACAGCATTTTCCCTGGGAATGACTCTTTCAAGACTTCCAACTTGCAATGAAAAATAGGATTAATTGCCTTGGAACAAAGGCTTACACCGTTAGTCATGCTGTGTGTGGGCATTCTGCTTTTATACTGGTTACTTCTGATTTTGACTCAGACTCTTTTCCTCTGTAATTTGTATTTGTTTGGTTTTTGTTTTTGTAATACTGGACACTCTGATGGGAGTCCAGGAAAGCTGAAATTTCTTATTTTTTCAGAAGAATTCCAGGGCACTCAGTGGAAACTGCATGCTGCTAAAATCAAATAAACATTGTGTTTTGTATATTTAAGAAATGCCGTGTGCATAATATAAACAAGACATTTATTATAATCTATCTTAGCTATTTTTTCTCTGCCAACTCTGTAAGCAAAGCAGCAAGGTAAAGGTCCCTCAGCCATAAATTTAATCTTTCTTCAGTTCAAAGCTTTGTAAGTAAAAGCAACCATCTGTACAGGCCAGCTGTTGAAATCCTACTCTTACAAGGATTGTATTGGTGCCAAAGTGAAGCTTCTTGCCCTAATATCATTGTGCCCTCATTAAAAATAAGCAGCCCAAACCCAATCTATGTTATCCTTGAAATCCATTAAATGATACGGTAATTCCTGTTACAACAATAGCGGTTCTTAATGTAGAGCCTCAATGCACAGGGTTCAGTGCATTTTCGACCAGCGTATGTTGAATAAGGAGCTTTTTTAATATATATATTTTTAAATAATTTTGTTAATATTGTTTTTATCAGTTAAGTCAGCTAACCATTCGTTTGATCTAGAGGCAAATTATGGAGTTACACAATTGGAGCAATTGTTTTTTGGTCTCTAATATAGTCTCTCTGTATAAATTTTAGTCTGGGAAATAAGAAATCGAAGAAATTAAAATGGGAAGAAATACGTGCGCAGGGGCAAGCATTTTCATGAAAGAGCAGGCTTTCACTAAGTATGTGAAAAAACCTTGTCCAGGTATTATTAAAGAGAACAAAAATAGAACACGAACAATATATACCAGCAAAGAATTGTTTTTAATATATTTGCTTGGTATTCATTTCAAAGGCACAAGAATAAGGTTCAGGTACACTTAAGGATTTTCAATGGAATTTTCTTTCAGTTACCTAATGATGCAGATGATTTTTAAGTGCCAAAGGTGGGGGGTGGGAAGGTGAAGCTGGGACTATACATTTGATTTTTTTCTTCTACAGTGCTTCGCTTATGTCCTTCTCTGTGGGATTCTTGCCTTCTAAAGTATCCGCCTTTGAAATCAATTTTGCATGTCAGAAAAAAAGTTAAAGATGTTGGCACTAGTTGTCACAGATCAGACTAGGATGTCTCATTAAACTAAGCAAAGAGAGAGTGCGAATCACCTTTAATTTTCAGATTGGTTGGTCTTTAATGTTAAACTGAATGTGATTGATTGCCTTGCAGAGTAATATGCGATATTTACTGAAACTACTTTTAAATATTTGAAGGTATATTACTGTGTCTGCCTGGTATGAATGATTTTGGTTTCCTGTGTTCTCCTTTCTTGGCTGGTGGCCTCTAAAAGTGAACTTTAGAACAAATGTAGAACAAGTCAGGCGTGCCCCTGTTGTGTTGATAATATCAACTTGACAAATGTATTCTGAATTTTGCCTGCAGCCATTAAAATGGAAAGCGAAGTCGGAAGTATTTTATGGGAGGTTTTTTTTTATTGCTTGTAGCAGCAAGTACTGTACTGATTTTGTCAAAGGAAAACGTAATTTTTATAAAGCGCTTGCCCTGTTGACTCCCAGCTAGAACAATATATTTTAATCCATCATTGTGTTATTTTTACTACTTCATTGTTTTATTTGTCATTATTTCACTTCATCTGTTTACTAAGCTGATATAAACTAAAGGCCAAAAGTCTAAATAAATATTGTGTTAATGCTAATTTAGGCTGACTGTTTATTAATATAACTTGTTTTCTATACACAGTGAAGAGAAATAAGAGGTTGTGGTTGAACTTTGCGTGCATGATGTTTATCATTTGGTTGCATAAGCAGAGGTGAAGGTCAACTCTGGTCATCCTTTTTTGTCATGTATACCATTTTTACTGATTTTATTTAGTACTTTAATAATAAATTGTATTTGAGTTACGTTGTAAATATGAAGTAGAAGGATAGATATAATCAGCTGTTGTCAGATACAATGGGTAGTCAAGAAGCCTGTTTACAGAAGTGTCTTATATAATTTAATGTACATGACTTTGATTTAGAAATTATCATATTGTCGTGAAGCTGCTGGTTTGGCCTTGGTCCAATAAATTTGTCCTGTAACATAGAACATGTTAATTTAATGTGTTTTCACATTGAAACAGCGTCAAAAAATGTACCTGTTGAGTATTGCTAAACAGAGTAAAACAACTAATTTGCTTCTTAATGAGCTGGTAATAATGTGCTAACATTTCAGTCTGTTTTTAAGTCAGACAGGGTTTCTGGCTGAGAATGTGATTCAGAAGATTTACTCCTTAAACAAGCCCTTTAAAATCTATGCTAGCAAGAGACATTTTCATAAACTACATCAATAAAAGCTCTGACTGTGAGAAGCGTATTAATAGGAGTATTTACGTGATAACCCCTTATAATAATAATAACTGTAGTGTGTTTGGAATATACCACAGAAAGTTAAATGATATTTGGGCCAAACCGTTCTTTTCCTTTTTGCACTTCAGATGTTAATTTCTTTAAGAACTAGGTACATTACACACACTTTTTCCATCTTTCTTCTTTATTCGCACCGCGACAGCAGTAAGAGAAGAGGTGCCCAGGAGGCCGCCCGCGAACTTCGCTCGCTGGGATTGCTTTAATTTCTGTGTTCTGCCTCGCAATTACAACTTGCAAAATGAGGTTTGTTCGCAATATATCAGAGTATCACTAAAGGATTACAGCTGGGTTCTGGCTCAGTGACCTCCTCCAAAAGAGTTAATCTATAAAAATTTGTGGCTTTGTCTATTAAGCAAATAGCTACAAGCTTTCCTTTCGTTTGTAAATCCTCTTTTGACATTTAAGGAACCGTTTTCCAGTTATTTTTAGAAGACTCTATTTCTCTAATTTGTTTGTACAAGTTTTTTCTCTTGTTAGAATGGAAACGTTTTCGTTTGCACTTCAGATCCATGATTTTATTAGGAGGCTTTGGGTTGGAAATACAGAAAGTATACATTGATATTTTTCAATCCTGTGCCTAAATATGTGAGGAATTGCAGGGTCAGAAGAGGGAGAGAACTAAGTATCATTTGTGCATCTTAAACCTCCAGTCGCCCAGGCTGGGTTGGCGTTAAGTGTCTGGTGAAAGTTGAAGCCGACTCTGGTCTAGTCTCGCCCGTGGCTTTTCTAGAACAAGTTAGTGCTCGAGGTAGACAAAGAGCTGCTCTTTGTTTAAAAATAACTTGAAGTTGCCAGTCCTTTGTGAGAATGTAATTATTTCCCCTGCCTTATCTACTCAAGGAAAGCAGTTAGGTGCCCTTCCCTGCTTTCTTTGTCCTGCAATAATCTGCTTTTTTTAGGAAGAACATTTCTGCTGTCAACATTTTTCTTTGGTGGAGTCTGGTGAAAATAACCTCAGTCAGTATTGTCCTGTAATTGTCCTCGTAAATATGTGTAATACGTCAACTATATTTGTCCCTTTCTCCCACAGTTTAATAAAGGAAATTATTTTGATTAATAGCTTTTAGATTTAACAAACAACACTGTTTTGGGTTATACATCCATCTGGTCCAGTTTCTAAATTGTCAGCTTGATGATATATGTGGATATATACAGCAGAAACAGATGACTGGAGGGACTAGTGAAATCCTGCAGAGAATTCACTCGGCAGATTGTTTTCCCCCAGTGAGCAAATTTATAGAACTTGTAAACCTGCCCAGGGCTTTCCTGTCCCAGGATACAGGAGTTTTCATGAATCGGAGTTCAGGCTTATTCCATATTCCTTTTGAATATACATCGTGATTATTGCCAGGTCATCCAAGTTCAAAGCAAAGAAGAGAGGTTTGCTCTTTGATTTGTTTCATGCTGCTGAGCAGATATTAGCAAGACTTTGTATTTATTTGATTAAGCTCCAGCAGAAACCGTCAGGTGCTTCTGGGCTGGATTGCATGAGAGTAGGACTATGATATAGTATAATACGTGTAACATTGTCGGAGTGTGGCAGTTGTTTTCTTTTTTGACAACTTGTGTGTTCTGCAGCAGTGAGATGAGACTGAGCTTCACGTTGTATTTCTGCAAATCACTGTGTGTTACAGTTGCAACTGGACTCTGCCTTTCTTCTGACTCACCAGTTAAAACTGGGCAGAAAGGTTCCCTATGCAGAATTCTCACATTGCACTCGGGTAATATTTTCTCATCCCTTTAAGGTGACTGAGGGCTTGCACAAAATTGTACCCAACTTAAAAACCCAAGCTTTACCTAAAGCAGTTGATCCACTTTGTCTTCAGAGCTTGAGTATTTTGTCTCAAACAATCAGACCAAACACTTCCCCTTGACAAAAATCATTCTTCTAAATTGTTAAAGGTAGTGCGGGGATAAAAGACAATCTCCTGACTTTCCTTGTGTTAATTGGCCGTCTCATGGAAAGTATTACACTGTCCTCCAAGACATGCCTTAGCTAGTACACTAAGTGGTTTCATTTATTTTTTCTTTTAAAACTTTGGTTAAATAGAATTTCATCTTTTTCCTTCCAGGTTTGAGGGAAAGTTTATAAATGGTCTTTTTTTTCCCTTTGAGTTAGACTCACCACTCTTGTTCACATTCCTTTTTGTTAATTATTTGATAAGCATACTAACATGACTAGGAGATGGTCGTCATTCCTTGTCGTTTCTTATGACTGTTGTCCAGAGTAATATATATAATATATATACATAAAATACAATACAGAGGTGCCTTTTTATTTGCTAGTCAGATAAATTACACTAAAATATATGATACACGAATTACTTGCGAAGGATAACACTTCAAGGTTACATTTCTTAACCTTTTACAACTTTAAAAAGCTGCTCCTGATGATAATTTTCTATATAAAGGGACTTTTTTGTCTGTTCTGTAGTTTGGATGTAATATATTGAGTAATTATTACTTCTGTCCTGAGAAATCTGTTCATGCTGCAAGGAAAACAATTTTCCCTTCTCTTTCAGTTCATAATTATACATCGTGTATATATACATGTTTCTGATAATGGCTTTTAACCAATATTTTATTGATTTTTCTGTTGTTACTCACAGAGTAATCTTTCATTTCTCTGGAATTTTCTGACTTTAACATACTTAATATCTTCTTTACGAATGACTCAAATAATATTAATACTACTGCGAGCTGTGTGTCCCTTCAAGATGTTCGCATGCATTAGTAGTAGCTTTTTGAATGATTTTTAACTGAGTAGTTTCTTTTATTACAGTTCATGGTCCAGTGAATGCAATCTTTGAAGCTGATTTACAATCAAAATTTTACTTGTAAATCTTTTAAAATTTGAAGTGTGTTCACTGTAGCATGTTTGCAAATGGTAAAGTAATTATCAACTGTGCTTTATTGGTCACCTAGCAGCATGTTTAGGTAGAGGTACTCTGTACTGAAAGTCTGGGAGGTGCAATTTATTGCTCCTACATCCTACAGAATACACAGAGTTAACGTAATATTTCTGTACACAGAGCAATCTGGTTATGATAGCTTCAGACCTTGGCATTAAAACAAACAAAAAACCCTCAACCCTAAAAAAAGAAAACCTCTCAGATCACAATAAAGTTCTGACGTTATTTTCAAAACACTATTTTAAGTTCCCTCTCTGCCTAACTGGGGTTTAACCCTGTCTGACTTATAAATAAATCTTTTATTTTTCCTTTACATATCCTTTTGATGTATGTCATCCATCAATGTTAGCGAGAACAGTAAATGCATTGATCTAGTGCTACACTTGGCAAGTTAAATAACACTTTGTGTAAGAAGTATTGATTTATAAAATCCCTTACATGTAATTAACGTTAGAACTGTCAAAAGCTGAAAACAGTATTAACTTGTTGCTTATTTATAACCCAAAGAAAATTAAATAAAATACCTAGATTAATAAACTAACTCCTTTTTTTTTGCCTTCAGATATGTCAAGCTGATCTGTGTTTTCAAGAGCAATGATATGTTTCTTCCAACTTCTGACAAGAGGAAATTATGTGTTTCGTCAGTATTGTTGAAAATAGTTCCATTCTCTAGATGTGTTATCCCTGAGGTGGTGAAAACATTCCACTTGGATAGTTCTGAACGAGTTTAGTGTAAAAGACACAGAAATACGTGATGATATTGGGGGAAAATTTAAGGTAGCCGGTTTATGTCAGGCTTGCAAAGCGCCTTTGATCTGGCCCGTGATTAGTGCCTGCTCTTCCACGTGCTGCTACCCAAAGGTTCATCTCCCTCTTTGACTACCCAAAGGTTCCTCCCCCTCTTTGACTACCCAAAGGTTCCTCCCCCTCTTTGACTACCCAAAGGTTCCTCCCCCTCTTTGACTACCCAAAGGTTCCTCCCCCTCTTTGACTACCCAAAGGTTCCTCCCCCTCTTTGACTACCCAAAGGTTCCTCCCCCTCTTTGACTACCCAAAGGTTCCTCCCCCTCTTTGACTACCCAAAGGTTCCTCCCCCTCTTTGACTACCCAAAGGTTCCTCCCCCTCTTTGACTACCCAAAGGTTCCTCCCCCTCTTTGACTACCCAAAGGTTCATCCCCCTCTTTGACTACCCAAAGGTTCATCCCCCTCTTTGACTACCCAAAGGTTCATCCCCCTCTTTGACTACCCAAAGGTTCATCCCCCTCTTTGACTACCCAAAGGTTCATCCCCCTCTTTGTGTGCAGGGCGGTATCCAGCCCTATGCACAAGTTGGAGAGCTCTGCAAAGATCCCTTTGTGCTTCTCTCATGGACTCAAGCACTGACCGGGTGCCTGTTCCAGAGTTTGATTTAAGATGAGGGGAATATTTCAGTTGAGCTCTGTGAACTTTGAACTGTGCCGTGATTGCATTTTTTTGGTCTTAATCAGATATCTTAATCAGAAAAGGATATGAATAATCCTGTCTGTCCAGTATAGCCCGTCATTGTGTGCTTACCACCCTTGAGATCCTTTGACTTGCCTTGGTTGAGGCAGGCCTTATCCAATTTATAAACCTATTTGCATCTTTCAGGTTTAAAGGTCAAGAAAAAAGAAAATTACAAGCTACATGTAAACAAAATAACAGCAGTAAAGGAGCGCGCATTGTTTTAAACAAAGGTTTCTGCGTGAATAATTTCCCCTTCAGTACCCCTATTGAGAGATGTGTGTTTATA
The DNA here is from genome assembly GCF_036013445.1 of Caloenas nicobarica. Classification (NCBI taxonomy): domain Eukaryota; kingdom Metazoa; phylum Chordata; class Aves; order Columbiformes; family Columbidae; genus Caloenas; species Caloenas nicobarica. The sequence continues at coordinate 4,466,837 of NC_088258.1, read as the reverse complement.
TCTTATGGATACTCATACCTGCTTTTCTTTTTAGAAATAATTCTCTCCTTGAAATAATAAATAGGTGGCCTCACGTGGCTCTCAAGTCTGTTGGTGCCGTTGTTGTGTCATCATCTCCTGCTGCTGCTCCGGTGGTTCTGATCTGGGACTTCCAGACCCTCCTCAGCTGTTAACCTTTGTGATTTAATTTATCGTCTACAAAATAACCGACTGAGAATACCTCTTATACTAAGGACAAACATATGGAAAGCATCTTTATGTTTTCATTTTTTCTGTTCTGTTAAATGTTCTGTAGGATTTCATCCTGTCTTCATCCTGCTGTCAGTTGGAATGTATAGTGGATATATATATATGTGGATAGATATCAGCATGAGCAGCCTGGCCCTACAGTGCTTGGAGATTGTAGATTCTATAGTAGCAACAGTGGCTTCCTTTTCAGTTAAAATAACGAAGGAAATCCTGCTACATTTGACTTCTCTTTCCGCGAGGCAGTTTTGCCTCCCGCCCGCTGGGTACTGCGCTTTGGACAGTAACAACTTATTTCCTTGAGAGCCCTGCAAGTCTCTGTAAACATCACTGGATATGCAGAGAATATAAAAATCATGGAGGCTGAGCTTTGATACCAAAGGTAACCTGGAGATGATGTAGGTTTCTCTGGAGGCTTTGGTTTCATTTTGGTAGTTGATGGGTTCTCTTTTATTTGCCCCCTTTGTATGTTGTCCTGCTTTTTCCTCTCAGTAACTTTAAGATATCCTCATGAATTTTCCAAACATAAATCTGCAGCCTTTTTTTTGAGGATGAACTATACTAAACTTAAGAACATCATCTGTAGCTTCATGATTTTTAATCTTGCAGCAGATATTCTGTGAATCCATAAAACTATGATTTTAGATATACAAGCCATTTTTTTTTCTCCCTGACTCAACTAATGTGTTACGGGAGGTCAAAATGAAACTGAAACATGAGGTGTAGAAATCAAATGGGGAAAGGAAACCTTAGTGGGATTTCAGGTTAATACATCAGGAGCTGCTTGAGGCTCAGTTAAAATGATATCACTTCAATCCATTTTAAGAAAAGAATGATACAGTTGCATGTAGGAATATCTGAGTGTATTTGGGGATAACCAAGAGAGTTTTATGCTGAATTTGAAATGTAGTGATGCTACTGAGCACTGCTTTTGTTCTGTCAGAACCCAAGTCCAGTAAACATTCTGTTTTGTGCTTCTGTGGTTCTTCTTCCTTTTGGTTCTGTTTTGAGTGTTTATAATGAAACTCAAGTAATTTTTTTCTCAAAAGGGAATTCTTCAAGAAGTGATCCTGTAGTGATCGAAAGGATGGTCTTTAAATAGTTGACAGAGTGTTAGGGAGTAGATTTTATGAATGCAAAGAATAGGTTATGTTTAAGGACTGTTAAGCAACCAGTGATAGTACATTTATAATTATTATTATAAAAACCCCTGCTGTAGCTTTTTTCTTCCTATTGTCTTGTCTCAGCCTAACACGCAAATACGTTTTTATGGTTCATCTAAAGATGTTCATAGGGAAAAAGGGAAGAAAGCTAAGAGATGTAACAGGAAATATTTGTGCCTTAAAACAAGGTAGAAAGGTTGGAAATATTAAAACAGGTTTTCCTGTAGCAAGTCATTTTGTGAGGTATCTTAGAACTGTAGAAGTTTCTAAAGGAATGAATTGCGAAGTTTGGTCTTTTAAAAAATACTATGTATTAGTCAAAATTTGGGAAAAATATTTGGTCTGTTTGCATCAAGAAATGAGGATCTTAGAAGCCAAATGGAATTTGCAGTGCCATTCAGGTAAATCTGAAATAGAGAACTGATGCTTCAATTGGGGAAAAAAAATAAGAAAGAAAAAAGAAAAATCTACTTACTCATCAGTGTGAAACATTCATTCTTGCCACCGGGGACTCCTATTCTGTTGAATTGTTGAAAGCTAATCATAACTATACATTACAGAATATTTAGTTTTCCTCTTGGGATAGTGTGCAACAGGTATGCAATCTTAAATTCAATATTTCTTCTGTCCAAATCAAACATATGATTGGCAATTACCCAATAACTAACTTGCCAATTAGTTATTTGACCTATTTGAGGCAAAAAAATGTACCCATTGAAATCTTGTCTCCCAGTGACTGTGCATTTAAAAGAAATAAATGTCACTTATTCTAGAAATATGTAGGTTTCCTCACAGAACTTGCTGAGTCCTAAAACAATTTAATTCCATCCCCAATTAAACCTTTAAAAGCACTATCCATCAACCGCAGCTGATACTGTATTTGCATTTAGAGACTGTAATAGAGGCATCCAACAAGCAGGTTATCTTTCTTATCTATAGGAGGACAAAATGGGTAGTGTGGGCTCGTTTACTTGACTTATGGAATTGAGGAGGAAAGACTGATTAAAATACAGTTACTTCAGTATTATTCCAATATAAAATCAGATATCGTCTTTGATAAAAGTTCAAGAAATCCACTTTAAAGGAATGCTTTATACCATTGTGTGAAAATCCTTAACTATGGCAGTATGTTTGAAAAATAACCTCATATTTAATGAAATATTCACTATGATGCATCAGTCCTTTCAAATCCAGACTTAGACTGAGGTAGTAAAATGCAGTTTAAATTTAATTATTGTACTCAGTGATTTATGTCATGCTTCCAAGCAGGAAAATTTGAATCTCAGATTTCCAATATTTTGGGTGGAATAGCCTTCCTGCAAGTCCATACAGTTGAAGTGACTGAATGTTCTAATGTATGTTTGACATTGTTGGCAGTTTATGAATAGATCATATGCTAACTTTCACAGCATCTCACCAATGCGTTTTAGAAGGTTTGACTTCTCAAGAAGATTGATTCAAATATATCTGAGTCGAATCTGACTTCCTGGTACATTTCCCAGGATTTACTGTCTAATAATTCCAGATTTTTATGCTGCAGAAGCTATTGAAGTTCATTTCCACAAGAGAATACAACTTGCATCCAGAGCTAGCATGTGTATGCATGTGTCAGGAACCAAGATAATGAGATTAAAAGGTCCTTTTGAAAAGGAAAAAGGAAAAATATTTTCTGTGTCAAAGTTGGGAATGAGCAAATGGTCCTGATTTCCCAGCTGACGATCAGCTCAGAGCAGCTCGTGTTCAGCTGAAACACCAGCCCGTGAATGGCCCAGCTGAACTTTAATCTGCTCTTGATGGGCTTCTGCTGTCCATAGTTGTATCCACTTTCTTTGGATTACTGAAAAGATTCTTCCTGTCATTAGTTGGGGTTTCCTGACTCGAGCTTCCTTTTTAATGTAACTATACTTTTCTATTGTGCGCTCAGTCCCCAAGATGGATCTTTTAAAATAGTTATTTTGTGGCAGTTGTTGTTAACCTACCTTCAGATGCCTCGTATCCCTTTTCCTTGCGAAAAGAGAGAGCAAAAGCATTTCTATATTGTTGATCTTCTCCTGAGCTCTTTGTTCAGCCTCTGTGCGTAATTTATTTACCCAGTCTCATTTTCCTGGAAAATTCCTCAGAGATATTGTGTTCTCTATTTTTCTGTGTCGGGTGACTGTAGCTCTACATATGCATATGTAGAAAGGATGATGTGCATCATGCTTTGACTAGGGACTAATAAGCCAAAATCAATATAAGTGTGGGTTTTTTAATAAAACAATTGTATTTTTGTTTGGATTTATTGAAAAATGTATCTCGGTCAAAAATTTATTTTCAGTATCATATCTGTTGGATGAACTGAGCAATGGAAAGACAGCTGCCCAAATGATATTTCTTAGCGATTAAGCTGTATTTGCTCTGACTTGCTGATTTATGAACAGATTAATCTACTTTTAGTATTCAATATTGGCTCACCTAAAAATGACTTAAAAGTAGAGATAAATATCAAAGGCAAATAGCAAGGGCAGTGGGGATAACTGAACCTGTTCTCTGCGCTCACCGCATTATTCTTCCTCTGAGTGTATTCAGGACTCCAGTAAATGATTTCCTCAAGATGTGAGTGTGTGATTTTACCTGTAACTATTGATACCTGACATTTCTGGAGGAAAAAATACTGAGGTTTTTAACAGGGTGGTTGCAGTGTTTTTCACTGATGCAAGTGATGTGGTACTTCTCTGGAATAGGGTGACTTTCCTTTCCTCAGTAGGATAGAGGTGTTCAAGATGAAATTGCGTCTTTAATTAAAGTACATGAATTCCTGAGGGACAGGACTGCTTTCAAGATCTAGGAGCACCCTGGAGTAATTGGAAGGTCTATTTAACCTGGCTTTGATGTATGTATTTTATAAACATAAGCTGTTAGAGGGCTAAGAACCATTAGCCAAACTTTGTTAATGTGTTTATTAGAGGGTATGTTTGAGGTCCCTGAGACAGTAGTCATGTTCACTCCTGCTATCCTTATGACATTAGGTTCCCTTGATTAACTAATGAGTAGCAACTCTTGGAATTTGTGTTGCTATTCCATTCAGTATGAAGCTGTTTGGTCAACTGCCGTCTCCTCTTACAGTAAGTTCATGCCCAAAGGTGATTTTCAGGGAGAATCAAGTATGAGTGAGCTCTCAGCTGTCCTGTGATGTATCTCGTCCGCTAGGGCTGGGGATAAAGTAGATAACAATTGCATACAGCACCATTGTTGTATTTAAATGTCAACATCAATCCAAACAAATGTGTATGGGCATTGTTGCATTAGCTTCTGAAACGATACTTGGAGATAAAATCCATCTAAGCTTTGCATGTACCGAAGAAAGAAAGGAGAGATGGGCTAACTTGCCAGTACAATGGAACTCTTGCAGTTTAATGATGCACAAAAGCAAGGCAGACAAATTTTGGAGCAAATTTCCAGATACTTTTGGTATATTTAGCCCAATTTTTTTTCTTGAGCTTTACGTTAAAATAAATCTGCAGCATCCTTTTAAGGATACTGGTCAGGATGTTAGCAAGTTTGGTGAGCAGACTTGATGAAAATTTGTAGAAGCTGTAGATATTTGCCCAGAGATTGTCACCTTATCCTCTCTTCTTTGCCACTCGAATAATTTTTAAATTGTTATTTTTATTTTAAATCAGGTTAGCTGAAGAGCCAGAGAGCCTGGAAGTATTAACACATTTAGCATTTAGGAGATAGCAACAGTGTACAGCAGAACAGTGTATAGCAGGAATGCTTGCTTTTTTTTTTTATTGTAGGCGGGAGACTGTTTTAGCTAAGAATATTAATTCTAGTGTTTTATTATTCCTGTTTCTAGGACTTAGGCTTTTTATTAGCTTTTTTCTTTGTCTTTCAAGAGAATAAAAACTCTGATGCTCTCGTGGCTTCTAAACCCTTGATTGGCCAAGCTTAGCCTTATGGTGAGCCCTTCCTGTGTTTAATTAATGAAGTGCAATATCTCATGCCTATTAAATAACCCCTTTGTATCTACTATCCCTTAACCAGTTCTTCTGTTCCTACAATTTTCTTTCTGAGATGGCTTTCGTTTTTCCTGCTGTTTTTTTCCAGTTTCCTTGGGGTGCTCTATAACGACCAAACTTGTCCTTGTAGGTCCGGCTTAAAATTCTGCTTTCCATTACAGCCGAAAGGTGGGAAGCTGAGGGTGCGGGACTGGTTTGATCTTGTGTCTGCAGTGTGAGCAGCTTTGTGCTGCAGAAACGCCAAACTCATCCAAGCTTTACCGCTACCTTTCTTCATGGAATCATTGCTCAGTATTTTATTTTCATTTCTGCTTGCAGTGAATATTTAGTGAGCTCTGATTACATAATTGAATTTGATAAACTGATGGTATGTGATTGATGAGAACGTCAGGAATAAAAGACGAGAAAATAAAATCACTCCGAAGGCTTAAGTAAATCTTCCAGAGAGCTGGGCTAATTTATAAAGCATGCTATATTCTTTATAAAAATATTCCCATAGGTCTATTAAATTTTAGCTTCTCCTAGAATTGGATTGAATTTTGAGAATAATTTTCATGTATAACCAGCTTGATTATGATACTTTAAATGGGAAATCGCCCTGAGTGGGTTGCAGCATCACTGGGTTTGGAATATTTCAGTAGGAAATGCAGGGCTGAATGACAGACTTGCCGGCAGCACTCTTTGTCTTTCAAATAAATCATTTGCTCTTGGAAAGCCAGAAGAAGTAAGTGGATAATTCAGAGAGAAATAATGAAGGAGGTTATGCTGCTTGAGTCTTTGTGTCACTGAAAAACAGGATCAACAAATTACTTGGGTAGAGGTTTCTAGTGCAGGTACGGGGTTCATTGCAGTCTCCGTGAATGACTCGAGTTTCTTCAGGAAGGAACAGTTTAACATGGTGATTTCATGAGCCTCTAGAGACGAGCAGGGTAAATACCATTGTTTTCAGGGGACTCGGCACTAATCATTTCAATTTACCAGTTGGACCCTGTACTGCAGGACTCACAGGGACCCCGGTTCCAGCCCTTTCCCCCCAGTTCCAGCACAGCTCCCTGCCAGCACCTCTTGTCTCACAGGAATCCTGACCCTTCAGTCTGTGAGGGTACAATGTCTGTCTCCTGACTCCTTTGGGACACTCTCTGAAGCATATAAGAAGCCTCTGGAAGGATTTAACGTTTCCTCACTTGTTTAGAAATGTCTTTGTAAAAAAAATTGCTTTTTGCTCTGGGTAAAATAACTGTATTCCACAGTAATGTCGTGTCTGTCTTAAATTTTCCTTGATAGTTTTAAAATATTGGTTGATTTCGTTAGTTGAGAGAAAATGGGAATTGAGATAAGAATTATTCACAGTATTTACAGTTATTAAAACAACAAAAAAAGTTTTGCAGAATATAATCTCAGTCATGTAATGGAGTGAAGTGCACAAAGCATCTTTGGTTTGCCTGGGACTATCTGCCAGTTTGGAACTGTTCTTGTTTTCTCATATTTCGAATTGTCATAGCTTCCCGTCTATCAAATTTAAAGAAAATATTACTGACCTGCACTAGCCGTTAATCACTTTGCTTGAAAAAACGAATTACTTAAAACAGAAAAGGACCTCACCTCAAAATACAGTTTTTAATTCCCTTCGTTAGGTCAGATTTTGTGTAATGGTTTATAAGTATCGCTTTAAGATGATGTACTGGTTTCCTGCAGAAATAATTACATCTTTCTGAAGTTAAATTCTAAAAACCAGTGGGACAGTTTGTGAATACAAATCATCAAATGCGTACGCAGCTGGTGGTCAACTTGATAGCCAGTTGCAGCTTAGAATTTGGCAACAGCCAAGCTGGGGCTGCTCGACGGCTCAGAGCCGCTGCCCTGGGACAGGAGGATGGGGCTGTCGCCATGTGGTCTGCGGAGCGATAACAATTCCCCGATAAGGGACAAAGCCCAAGATAAGGGCTCAGAGGTTGACGGTGCCGGCCGAGGCGCAGACCCGCTGCTGTTCCAGCCTTCGGGGGAGCTCTGGGCACCTCGAAAGCCCCCGACACCCCTTTCCTTGAGCTCCTCCTTTCCTCGTGCGTGTGGTTGCTGTCTGGTGCCTCTCAGCTATTACACATTACAGTACGTGACCTGGCGATTCAAAAATTTCAGCCAGCCTTGAATAGTACATGAGGTCACTTCCCCATAAGCTGTAAAAGATAGCTTGAACTCTTTAAATCACAAGTATAAAAATACCTGAGCTTAACCTAAAATAAGTTTTAAAAGATTAGCAATTTAACTGGGTGGTTAGTATGGAGAGAACATTTGTGTATCTTCTTTTTTATTATTTGGTATATAAAATACACACACACACTCTGCACTGCTTAAAATCAGAGTGCAGTAATGTCTGCCTATTAAACATTACTCCATATTTTGTATTAAATCTGTGATCTTGAATGTAACTTGTGTATTTTATATATGTATATATATACATAAACATGTTAATTTTGATTATATAAGGTATTTGTGAACTTCTGAGATTAAATCTGTAGTTCTGACATAGTTACAAGTAGGAATTTGATGTGTAAAGTGGGAAAGCCTTAACCTTCCAGAGGTGACAAGGGGGACAGTCTCCAACCGGTGCAGACTTGTAATAAATCCGTGTTTGAGTGGAGCTTTGGCAATTTACCAGTCGAGAATTTTGCTGCTTGGAGTATTTTGAGCATTTTTGATCCACAGGAGAACAAGAGTTTGAGACTGCATGTGACCCTTAAACATTATGGACATACCCTGATTTAAAAAACGTTAGTGGTTCAGGTGGTACAGTTTAACGCATTTTGGTTGGCAGTGATGTTCAAAAACACATTAATCTTGCCATTTTGTGAGGTGTCTTTTCTATACTATTTTTTTTCTAACAAAATTCTTCATTTACCCTGAGACTTCTCCTGCTGTGATAATCATTTATATCCAAGATTACTCTTCTGGTTTCTATTCAAGAAATAAAAAATAGCTTTGAGCGGATTTAATCCTCACAGAGGAGAAGGGGAGAAAAAAGCGCCAATAGGGCTGTTCAGTGCCTGTCACAGTAGACAATGCTGAAATTCTCCTATGTATGAACAGTAAACATGGACAAAAGCTTGTCTGAGTGGGCACTTCTCTTCTAAACAAGTACCGAGGATGGAGGTTATCAAGATCTTGCAAATTCTGCCTCTAAAGATAAAGCTTAGTTATGAATACAGCAGTGTAAGCTTTGAGTGCTGCATCACGTTATCTCTTGTTTTGTGTTGGCCATTTTGAGAAGAAATGAGCTGAATATTGCGGTGTATACTGTACTCGCTTAAATAGCTTACAGGCCCGTTTTCTCTCTATTTCAGATGAAGTTGCACCGTACTTCAAGACGGAACCAGGCTTGCCTCAGATACACCTGGAGGGAAATCGGCTGGTCCTGACGTGCCTTGCTGAAGGCAGCTGGCCCTTGGAATTCAAGTGGTTGCACAATGACAGTGAAATCACCGCCTACTCCAGTGAATATAAGTAAATAAAAGCTATCTAACTGCCTTCTCTAAGTGTCATTGCAAAAAGACCCAAAGCAAACACTCCCTGCCAAAATCCCCAGTACCTCAAAACACCTTTGTAGATACTGGTACATTACTTCATGAAAAAAGATTTTTTTTGTAAACAGCTAAGATCTCTATGAGAGAATCTCCTTTGCTAAAAATATTTCACACTCCAAAGCAAGGGTCCTAACGTAGAATTATGTACCAAAAATGCTTTTTTGCTGGAGATGTAACCTTGTTTATATTTGTAATAAATAGCAGGTATATTCATTAGCTAAATGTTATCTATGAAATGATACTTATCCTTGAACAAAGCTAAGCTCAATGGGACTATTCAATAAGATCTAAAAGAATGTGGTCTGTCTTAAATTGCATGGAAACTTCTGGTTTCACTTTTAGAATATGAAAATTAATGTTACAGTTTAACAAACGATTTTTCTGTGATTATGCGCTTTGCTCCCAGGACCTCACTGATTTCTTCCCTATTCCAGAAAAACATCCCAGCAAGGAAGAGAAAAACCACACTGGCGTTTATCAGCTGCAGTTTTGCTGCTAAATGGTAGTTGGCTGGTCAAGGATCAAAGCGTAAAACAGCCAAGTTTTGTCTGCTTTTCTTTAATGGAGGAGTTAACTGCGTCTCCCCTATGCAATTGGCAGTTTCTGTAACCTTACAGAAACTTTTAATGCAACTTATTTGTTGCTTTCAAATTTTGTTGAAATTACCTAGTGAATTCAAAAGTTATGAGGGATGAGTGTGTGACAAACGCAGCACTTGGGTAACACTTGTGGCTTTAGCAAACCGAGCCAAATACTGCACTTCTGTGTTTACATTGCTTAAGGCAGGAAAAGGTTGTGCTCCATCACTACAGACAGAAATTACAGTATAGATTCATCTAAAAATGCAGAGAATGATTTCAAGTTTTATATTGTTACACAAGGTAGTCCATAATGACTTTTCTCAAAGATTTTCAAAAGTGTAACCTAACATTAGTTATATTTTTCATATCAATTACTAATGAAAACATCTGCTGCAGAGGTGGTTAAGATAGGAAACTACTGGTTTATAATGATAAAATAGCATAGATATAAAATATTCATTTAGAAGTTGCAGCCCTACTCCTATACCACAGTTAGAGATAAGCCAAAAGGGAGTTTGATTTTATAGAAATGCAAAGCATTAAGCTTCCAAAAAGAATTATATGGCATAGGTGCATTAGGATGAATGAAAGCAAGGAAGAGATGTGCTTAGACATAAAAATTCCAGTTGCAAAATTTAAACTTTGACCCCATAGTAGTTTGTTCTGCAGTTCTCTTGGGTAAATACTCTGTTTAAATGCATGAATCTTTCCTGCGTAAGTGACTTCTGCTGCAATTTGAATCATCAATCAAAGATTTTTGGTAATTGATGTTGCTTAGTGTGTCTCAGTTAAAGTAATGTCTATATTGTAACAGGCTGAAAATATTCAACGCTTATTATAACCCACCAAGTAAGTAAAGAACTAATTGGAGTCTTTGCATTTTGACATTGGTGACCCCGAACGAACAGCTTTTCTTTGTATAACGATGCTGATTATGTGCACAGCCTGGCTTTTATAGTGACTGTGCATACACTAGTTTGTATTAAGAATTTATAAAACAACCTTATAAATTCTTTGCAATCTGAGATACATGTAATGAAAACAATATTGCTGACTGCGGTAGCAATTTTGGTTATGTCTAAAAGTTAAGAGTCTTTAAAGTTCAGGCAGTAACATTTTTCTTTGTTTTCTTTTGAATTAAGTTCTGGACCAGGTATATCGTCCGTATTTGTTTTTGTCACCTGAAGATATTAATTTATTGGAATTTAAGAAACTAAGGTTATGTCCAAGCAGCAGTACACTTTCCTTCCAAACTACTTAAAAGTATCTGATTATTATAGTTGCGTTTTTAACATTGGACACTATTTTATTCGGTATTCAAAAAGTTAGATCAGTTGATGAATAAGCCCATTGTTAAAACGTTTGAATAGATTATAAGTTATATGACTATCTAATAAAGTAAGTTTATGTTTTTGTTTTCACAATGATGGCTATTAAAACTCTGTAGCCTATAGGTTCACTTTTAACTCTTAAAGCATTTAAAATTAAAACGAGGGTGTAAATTTGAAATTAGGAATGAAACGTTGGAAAGCTTTAAGAAAGCATTAATTAGCATTTCTCCTTAGGTGTTTGATACCCCTACGTCCTTTAACCCATTGCAGTCCTGGTGATGGAGCAGGTCACAAGCGTGTTAAGAGTTCCTGTGAAGCTTTCTTTTATGCCTTTCACTTCACATCTTTCTATGGAAACTTTCTAAACAGCCACTTTCTAGTTGGCTGTGCCCCTCGAAACAGAAACTGTCTGGGCCGAGTTTCTAAGGTGCATGCACATGTCCCCAGAAACCTTAAGTGACCTCCTGCCATCTATACAATGGGAAGATCATCCATCTTTGAAGTTGAGTGTAGGCAAAATTAAAGCAAAATTATTTCTTGCCACTGTAAAAAATTATATTAACCTTTGCCATAAATTCATTCTGTGAAAGAAAGTCTTTCTTTGAATTTAGAAAGCACTATTAGTATTGCTTCTTGCATATCAGAAAATTAGAATGGTGAAAGCATAGCACAAAAAGCAGTATTAGAAATTCCATGAATATCTATCTCTTGCCAAGGTTTGTAATTTTCAAGTTAGTCTCAAAAATGTAAATATATGTTCTAGCCTTTTTTTTTTACTTTTGTTATTTAATTCTAATTTTGCTTTCTTACCTGCACACTGTTACCACTTGGTTCAGTGAGAAGTCATCTCCTTGATAGGTTTGGGCTGTCTTGGAATTTCCAAGGTAAATGGGATTTTCACTGTAAACTTTTAAAATATTTTCTTCAGGCAACTTTTTAAGAATGTCTCCTGCTGAAACATTAAGAAGTCAGAAAACAAAACCAAAGTAGGACATTTCTGATGTAATTGATTTGTTTTGTCCTAGTGGCAGAAAAACTAACTCTGCGTTACTGTCTTAGCACAGATGAATACCAAAGAAAAAAGCCTTTAATTTTGGCTTTATTTAATAGTCAAGTACAGGAATAAGTGTTAGTCAAGTACAATACTAAATCTTTATGGGAGGAAGAAAAGCTTGTTAAGCTATAAACTATTCAGTGAACTGTAGAAATGAATTGTCAATATTTATTTCTCAGAATCTTTACTCTTTTTTTTTTTGGTGATGATATTATGCAACTATCATCTGGCTGGCAGAGAAGGAAATAATTTTGTAAAAAAACACTAGGGAAGCCTTATATCGTATTGATTTCTACCCTATGCCTTGGCCTTGTATTTTCACCTATTTTCTCACTCTATTTCCTATGGCACACTCATCAGGCAAGAGGCAACGGGGCTAATTCAGAGTTATACACTGGCCAGCAACTATTTGTGTGCTGGTTTACTACCCCCAAACAGACACTGCTTTGAGTCGTCCTTATCTTCCCAGTGTTGGGCTCTGTTTTAATTCACTCTGTGTTGTTGTCCGAACTATTTGCTATAGTGTGTTTGATTGTAATTATAATGCAGTGATTATAGTCTTCATTTATCTCTTCAACTAGATTTCTTCTACCTCCTTTGTTTTTGTGCTGTCTGATCCTGTTCAGATATTAAGCTCTGTATGTGGGTGTGTGTTGTATGTGTGAGTATGAGAAGAGATGCTTTCTTTTAGGGGAATTAAATTTTGAAGATAAAAATTCAGCATTTTTATTTTTCCTTATCTTTTCATAAAGACTTTCATTAATCCTGCCATAATATCTCCAGAAGGTGACCGGGGGAATATACGCTTTGATTAATGTTTGTTTAATGCAGGATTATCTATATTATTCATGCGTTTTATTCACATTAAAACTGTGCCTATCAGCTCATTTTCATGTTGAGTAATCAGATATAGTTGAATGAGGAAGGTGAGCATTAGTGGGCTAAGTGACTCTTTAAGATTAGTGAAGGGCAGAATAAATACAAGGTACAGTGCCCTGTGTCTTTTCCAGCATTCTTCTGAGTTACAGTGGTCGCACAGTGTATTAACCATCTTTTTTTCATTGGAGAGCTTTGATATTTCTTGAGAGTCTTCCCAGTGGCTCCCTTTAGATTGCAGTTGTCTGGTACCACCTCTGGACAAATTACCACGTATCTTTGCCTTATAAATCAGAGTAGATGAAACAAAGGAAAACATTTAGGTCTATATTTCAGTTTGTGAACTAATTAGAATTTATCAAATGTAGATATTAAGACTGAAAGATATTTTATGCATTTCATGCTTTTTTTTTTTCCTTTTATATAGTACAGACAATATTGTAGCCAAAGGCCAGAGATTAGAGAATGCTGTCAGTAAGAAGAAACACAATAAGCATTTGAGATGACATGTAAATTATTAGAAGAGAACTAAGAAATGCCAGATAAAGTAGCATCGATCTGCCTTCAGGAAGAAGTTCACTGTAATCCTGCGCTTTGTCTTTGTAGGTATGTCATCCCAGCTTTGCGGAGGTCGGACGCTGGCTCTTACCAGTGTGTGGTGCGGAACAGGATGGGCGCTTTGCTGCAAAGAAGATCTGAAGTTCAAGTGGCGTGTATGTTTGAATAGAAGTTATTCTGTGGTTCATTAGCCAACCAGTTCTTTTTGTGGGTAAAAAAACCAGCACACCAATAACACCTACTAGTCTGAAAAGTTATTAGTTATCGTATTTAATACATTTTAAAATTACTGCATCACAAGAAGTTTTGCGCTCTAGTTATCTATGGGAAATGGCTCAAAGTGATGCTACTTCAAGTCTCTAGAGCTGGACATGAGCTGTTCAAGGCCATCAAACCAAGATTATTTGGAGACGGCCGTAGCATGAGAAAACTATCATACCTTTCCCTGAATACATAGGGATTAAGGAAGGCCATATAACACTAAATAGTCAATCAAAAAAACCCAAAAAATCCCAGAGAACAGCAGAGGATATCTGAAAGAAAACCATATGGTGGAGATACATACGTGAAGATTTAGATCATAATCCTTACGATACAAAATATGCAGTTGCTTCACAGCGAAAACCTTGCTAACAAAACTTGAAGTCTGTTCTCAAAACCTTTCTGAACCAAACCCTCCAATGTTTGTACCCCTTTAGTTTGGACTATATGGAAGTTTTGAGTAGACCTCTGATTTGATATCTGACTTCCATTTGCAAATGTTAAATTTATTTTCTCAGGAGTTAGTGCTACTTAAAACTACGTTAGAAATGATCATATACTCTTCATTATCTTTTTTTTTTTTTTTCAGGTAACATATAGAAAATAAATCCAAATAACTTGTTTGGAAATAATAAAATGAGGCCTTATTCTTTTTTCAAAGTAAATGCTTACAAATCTTTGGGTTTTTTTATTTTATACTGCGTGAAAGCAATCTGTTACTTGGATGAAATTTCTGTTCCTCAGATTCAATAACTGGAAATTCAGTAGTAGTAAATGTCACTTGATAAGTGGAATTTAGATAAATGGAGTTATTTATTAGAAACCCAATTCCAAGGAACTGATTCAAGTCACTCACTATGTCATGAGTGAAATAACATGGAATTTCCTGTGTTTTACAATAAAAACAGTTGTGAGTGATACTGTGTAAGTTTTGGTACCATGTTCACCGCTTTACTGTATTGCAGTAAATTATGTTACTGTATCTGTCATGCCAGTAATATCAGCTATTTGATGTTTGACCTCTCAGCGATATTGTTTCAGAGATGCTGGGAGCTAATGTAAAAATAAACTGCTGCTAACGTGGGGTTTTCCTTCCCCACCTTCCGCTGGCTCTTAGGACCCTCCTGGCTACTCCTCTTCGTGATCTTGTGCTCGCTCTGATGCATGTCAGACCCTTGCAAGTGCTTTTCTGAATATTCCTCTTCTGTTTTAGTGAATCGTATCAGGTCGCAGAGGGTTTAGTGGAAGGTGGGTCGAGCGAGTGTAGCTGAGTGGGGTGGGGGATTCCAAGGAGGCCAGAAGGAGAAGCTGGAGCAGGGGAGGATGAGGCTGAGATGCTTCTGGTCCTGCAGCAGTGAGCCCCAGATGAGCCTGGATGCCTGTATAAGTTTCAGGGGACAAAGTTTCGGTAGCTTTGCACCCATTTTCCCCTCCATTCCACTAATTGTTCCTGTTCTAGTATGACCATGTAGCACACTCTTCCTTTAGGCTCAGCGGGAAGACTTGTCTGTACAGCTGTGGATTCGGAGACTTCTCCAAAATTTTTTTTAAAAAAAAGGCACAACAATTATTTTGTAGGGTTTGTAAAATGATTTTCCCCTCTGTCTGATTCCCTGCACAGCTGTGCAGACACTTGCCCTGGCGAGAGGAGGGAGTGATTCTTGAGGAGCTGCTTGTGGGAAGGACAGTGAGGAGCAGGGACAGAAAAGCTTTACCTTGATACGGCTGCGGAAGAATTTTGCCTCCTGAAAAGATACCCGTATTCCCTTTTGAGGGAGGGAAAGATTTGCTGGGAAGCGTTTTGTTTCTCCAGGCTTTTTTTTTTTGTGTGTCTGTGTTTGGTTGTTCTTGAGAAAGAAAAAAGTGTAATTGTTTGCTTTTCTTTGGTTTTAATTTTTCCCCCATTTAATTTGTGGTTCTGCATTGCTGAACGAGGCTGAAAAGCGCTCTCAAGACTTCTCTGTCTGAATTAAGCAGTCTATTTATTTCCTTTTTTTTTTTTTTTTTTTTGTGATAAAGACATTGAGACAAAGCAAAGCAGATATTGTATGACTTGGGAGACCTATGGTCTTGAACCTGTAGTGACATATATGGCCTCTATAGTGAAACTTGTCAGTCAGACTTGCACTTTATTCCTGCAGATTAAAGTGCTCTACAAGCTTTAAATATCCTCTTTCTCCTCTACCCAGGGTAGCTACTGATACTATATGGTTGATTTCTGTATTTTAACATTTTCCATCTAAATTAATTGACTTAAGCTGTGTGGATACAATGAAGTACCTGATATTTGACCATATTTTACTTTTGGGTTGTTCTTGAAAACATGTCAGAAAGCAGCATTCCAAAGGATTATTTATCTTAGCCAGTCATCAAGAGTTATGGGGAACGGTTCACGGGAAATGAACTATTTGTGCTGCAGGATAGAGGATGCTTCCCAAACTCAAGATCTCTAGTGCAAAATTGCAAGTCACAATTACAACATGCACTGAGAAAGATCTGATGTATTTTCCATGTCCTAGATCTCTGAAGTAGCAGGGAATTTGCTAAGTAATTTTTAAAAAGTTCTCAACACAACGTAACACGTTCCTTAACTGAATGGGAACAGATATTTGTGAGAGAACTGCTGAGTAGATCTTAATTACAGAATGGGCTTAAAAACTCCTGGATTGTGAAGACTAAAATAATCATATGACAGTGAAGTTAATTAGATCCACCTACGCGGTTTGAAACTTCTTTTCAAGTAGATGATCTGATTACAGTTGTAAGAAATACGGAGCAACAGAGGAAGTACAATGCTGATTATGTCTGAATAAAGAACTTGAAAATCACAAAGTTGATTAAAGCTTCTTTAAAATACGATGTGTTTTTAGTTTCTGCTCTTGTTCTGTCTCTTCTCATCTCCTGCCATCCACAGACCTGATAGTCTTGGATGTTTTAGTGTCCTTTGCATTGCTCTCTGCAGCAGAGAACTTGCAAAGAACATTGTGGTCCTTTAAAAAAAATAAGAAAGAAAAAAACCCAAGAAAAATAGTTTGGTTGTATAAACCAGGATAGTTCTCTGTGTGTGTCAGTTTCTTGGTTTAAAGTTAAAATGCGGCGAAGTTCTTTGGAGGGTGAATAAGTAGGAACCTACAGCCCTGTTTGTTTGAATAGATAGGAATGTGATACAAAAGGCAAAAGAAAATGAAAATGTTCACTGAATTTGGTTAAAACCTTTAATACTACTGATGCCTTTTTAAATGTCAGTGATCTAGTTGCACTATTTAAATCGGGGCGTAGTGCCAGAAGAATGACTACAGTCTTGTTATTCCGATATCCACCTGGGTGTAATGGCTTCCTTGCACAGATCTGGCTGCACGTTGGCTTGACTATGAGTGATAGAGCTGCTTGCATATTGGTGGAGCGATGGATAAAAGGATTAAAAAAAAAAATTGGTGGCCAAAAACCTGAAAAAAATGTATGCACCATTTGCATTCCTTTGCATTGCAGAGGAATTTCTTTTTTATTGTGCAAGAATTTACTGAAAACCAAAGAAACCTCCATTAAAATATCACTTTCAGTTAAAAACACTCCCTTATTTCCAAAGACCACCAAGGCCGTGCAGAACCGCTGACTGAGGCACCTGAACATACCTTATGCTCACCCAAATCTATATTAATCAAAACTGTCTCGTGATTTGTAATGTCATATTGCTTGATTGTAGCAATGCCAATGAGTATTGTAAACTATTGCTCTGTCTTCTGAAAAGAAATGGGGCGAGAGACAAGAACTTCCAGAACTCTTTTTTCTTTGCAGACATGGGAAATTTCATGGACGCGGACCAGAGGAAAACGGTGACTGAAGGACAAGCTGCAGTTCTAAACTTCCTGCACATACTCAGCTATCCCAGACCACAGGTGACGTGGTTTAGAGACGGGCACAAGATTATACCGAGCAGCAGAATGTAAGTCAATTTAAAACTGAAAATACCCCCACCCTAAAACATGATTAATTATATTTGATAACACAACTTACATTTTAAGTACGCTAATTAAGGTTTAAAGAGAATAAAGTAGCCTTGTTCCTACCAAGTTTGAGATAAATGACTATTTTAAGACCATCTCTGATCTTCCTAAGCAGTTTGACAAAATAATTCATGTGATTTTAATGGTCCTGGTGCAGCACAAGGGACTAGATATGCAGAATGTCTGCACTTCTTTCACGCTATTCATTTTGATGATACATTTTTGAAAAGTAAATGCTCATCTCTCAATTACGTTTACTTCAGTGGACTAACTTAATGAATACCGAGATTTTTCTTTTTTAATATATGAGTCTGTTTTTTTTTTTTACATAGAGTTGTGCTTAATGCTATTTTCCTCACAATAAAATTCCAAGTATTTCTTATTTTTTCCTTATCTTTTGAGGCTACAATGACAGTTTTATTTCTTTTTGGCTAATTAGCAGCTTACCCACTAATGGCACAGTACTTGCACTTTGATTACTTATTATCTCAAGGTGTGTTCATTTATCCTTTCCTGAAACAGTTATGAAGCCATCCTGTGTTTCTACCTGCACAGTTTTATTTAGAGACTGAAGGGGTTAGCCATAACATTAAAAAATTTAGATTACATCTTTTTTCCTTGTCTAATTTATTAGGAAGCCGTTGAAATGCCAAGAGTGTTGGTGGATATTTTTATCTGTGTATTATATTTTCATATGTTCAAAGGGCTAGATGTGCTAGCAATTGATGGTAATGGGATATTACTGAGTTCCAGAAGGGGTGATGAGTCCTTAGAGTTTATATTAGAAAGGGAAAACTCTTCTTGGATTTTAATTTTATTAATCCATACTGTATATTTTACTGCTGCTTATATGCATTTTTTAAACCTGAAAGCTAGTATTACAGGCTCTTTGAAACTGTTAAAATTAGTATTGCAGGGATGTGAAGCGACTATGTAATAATTTATGAATAATTTAATAGTAATTTGATGGGAAACAAGCTGGAAGATGAAACAATGGGTTTCTGGGCAATCTCTTGAAGAGAGCTAAGTGACAAATCCTGAGTTATTAACCATTAAGAAACTACTTCCTCCGCTCCTGCCACATTACGAATTTTCTTTTGTCATTGCTGAGAATACACAAATCAAAAAATTGCAGATGGTGAGAAAACCTTATTATCCAGGTATCAGACAGTTTCTTGGGAACTATTACAGGAGAACAGAACAGAGTGACCCAGGCAACGTGCAGGCTCTGAAAGTGAGATTTGCGTGAGTTCTCTTACAGTTTGGGAAAATTGCAAGTAGAGAAATGTGTGTCATGTATTCATTAATATAAAATCCTAATTTTTATATGCTATGCTTTACTCGTACTCTTACCCTTTTGGGATTGTTACGATAAAGTCATTTGGAATTCATAGCGTTGTGGTAATGCTTACAAATGGGAGAACTGTAAAACTCTGTGCTGTACTAGAGGTCAACTATACCTCAAGGTTTCCAGTATATTTTATCTCCCTGGTCAGAAATGTTGTCTAAAAGGAATCTGAGAACATTTGTCTGGGCTGCGTAGGAATTTCCAAATACTTTTGCAGTAGAAATACGCATGCTGAAAGTGTGAACCTCCTTGGAAGTTCGATATCGATTGTATAGAAAGCCTGGTAAGTTTGGGAAGTGACAGATTTATGGTACACATACCAAGCATCGATAACTCAATGCGCGGTGGGTCTGCTGCTCCCTCAAAGTATTGGAAAAACCATATAGCATCCACTCACATATTGCTGTGAGATTCTGGAAATAAATATGGCAGCCCTAAAAATACATGGAAATTGAGACACGGAGAGGATGCATAAAAAACTGTGAAAAATGCAAAAAACTCTTATGGGAACTCTGATTCTTGTCTGTGGAGCAGGCTGTGCATTTAACATCACATTTTCTGTACGCAAAGGTGCATCAATCTAACTGGATCACCTGCTAAACTGATCAGTTAAACTTATACAACCACCTTGTGTGGATGTTCTTCAAAATGATTAAAATTACCTTATATTGTTAGATCAGTATAAAGCTTTTTTAATCCTCTTAAACAAGGTTGCAATGATTTGGCCAAATCAATCAGCTGGTCCGTCAGCTATAATAATGATTTCTAAGAGTGACATCGCTGCAGCGAATGCAGACTGAGAAAATACGGAATGCTAAAAACGTGGACAGGAGTAGCGGTTCTGGTACACAGTAATTTCTCATCGGTGCCCACTGAATACAGATCGAGTTGGCATTGCCCAGTATTTTATCTATAGCAACTTTTAAGAAAACTATTCAATTAAATAGTTCATCAAGTTAACTCTTACGTCATTTAATTTGCTCTGCAGTGGGGCTTAGCGAGCAGGTTTAAAGTAGTAAATGCTGATATCTTTCTCTTAGGTTTCACCTTTTTGGCAGAACGGTAATCCTGCTCTGTGAGTGTGCTTGGCTGTTAAATTTTCTGGGAGAAAGTTTTCTTTGCAACATGAGCAATTTTCTTTCAAACTGCATATTCTGTTTAATTTACCTGGTAGTGTAAGTCATGATGGAATTTTGAAGCAGATAACTACGTATTCCCATTTTAGTGGTCTTGGTGCCATAATATTTTGTTAAAGCCCCCGGATAAAAACAAGAATAGCATGACAAGTTCCTCCTAAATGAGCGGGCATGTAAAGTCAACAAACTCCTGTATAATATATGAGTGTGAAGCAAATGGCCTGCATATACCCATGGGGCTGTTGTTATAGTTTATGACTTAAGGCAACTAACAAATCTGCAGCAGAGCTGGCGCAACATGATGGCGTGTGTTTAAAAATTTAAGTCCTGAAGTTTTCTCCACCGTCCCCCCGCCAGCTTAGTGCAGTGTGCATGCATATTCATTTTGGCTTTTGTGCATTATCTGTCACCAGAGCCTCAGCCTGGTATTTTAAAGGGGTTTTTCTAGATCATCAAAAAGCAGCTGTGTACGTGCTAGAAAAGTATGAAGTGGACAATCAGGGAGAAGACCAAAAGGTCAACAGCAAGAGAAGAAAATGAGCAAGGAGAGGAATTAGGGTTTGAGATGTTTTTTATTACTATCTTACTTGAAAATTTCCCAAGAAGTTTTGTAAAAGACTTCATGTTACACCTGGACAGGTCACTGTTCTCCAAACGCACCAGTAGACTAACGTGGAATTACAGCTGCGCTATTATCCAGCGTCTTGACTGATGGGATGATTTTGCCTGTTTCCCATCACATCTTACCGAAAACAATAGCCTCTCTAACGGTAACTGCATCAAAAGAAATTGCTGCTCCGAGATGTCAAGCCTTCAGCCAGCCTTGCCTGGGCGTCCTTCATCAGATCTCAAACCAGAGCCCGTTGAACTTGCTTTACACGAGGCTCGTACAGGCCTGGAGAGGCACAAAGGGCAGTAGCGCCGTCAAGGTCTGCGATGGCCTTTCAGATTTGGTATTGAGGAATTAAGTTCTCAATACTCCTAGAGGATTGTTTTTACCTTTTTTTAAGTGAGGGACTTTTTTGCTGAAAAGGTTCACTCTAGACATCAATTCATGTATTGTTGATTTCTTCTTTAAGAAAAAAACTTGTACCGTGAAGACATTATTACTGTCTTCATTAACTTTCTTGCTGTGAGACTATTTTTTTCCCCTAGTAAGGTGCAGTTAGATGAATAT
This sequence comes from Caloenas nicobarica, assembly GCF_036013445.1. NCBI lineage: Eukaryota > Metazoa > Chordata > Aves > Columbiformes > Columbidae > Caloenas > Caloenas nicobarica. The sequence continues at coordinate 4,445,523 of NC_088258.1, read as the reverse complement.
TAACTCATGTCTTTTGTTAGTGGGATTATGTCTGACACAAACCAGGAAAGTTCATTTTTGGCATATAAAGGCACTTCTGGGGCGTCCCTTTCAACTGGGTGGACATTTTGTCACTTAGTTAACTGTTAATCAACCAAAACATTTTACAAATGCGCTTCATCCCACTAGACAGGGAAGATGAATTGCGTTGCCTTTAGGTATGCACGAGTTTAATATCTGTTTTTTCCAGTAGGAACAATGTGTTATGCATTTGAATGTGTGTGGTCATTACTAACTCTTATAGAGACTGAATGTGCTGACAGATTGTGGAATAAAAATATGTTAGGCAGAAGCAGCTGTCAAATATGACTTGCTGTGGTTTTGAACACTCGTAATACCTTGCAAATAAACAAAGCTGGTGCAGATTTACTAGCCATTTGTTAAGGTAAAATTTTGAGTATATTAATGACAGTTTAAAAAAACCAAGTAGCTATAGCTAAATAGGCTTTAAAATATGAGGAAAAAAATAACTAGGAATAATACATCAGATTTTTTTAGGCTGATATTAGTATTAGATTAGGTTTTGCATTGGTGATAGCAGCTCACTTAATGTGCCATGTGTACATTTTTCACCTGAAAACAAACACCGCTTCATTTTATATGAGCAGTCCTAGTGACAGTAATGCATTTTTCTACAAACACTAGCCTGTCATACAACTTACGTTAGTTGCACATAATTACTTTTTGCATACACCGGATAATACTTTAATTAAAATTGTGATGATTAGCATTAGTGAACAATAAATTCAGAGACTTAACTCTGCAGTGTATTAGCTGAGCCATACTTTTAAAAAAAAAGTTTGCGTATCTCTTAAGTCTGCTGATATTCTGAAGTGGAGTGACATCTCTCAGCAGTAAGAGACATGACAAAAAAACCTATAAGCTGTTTTTATCTGGCTGTACTTTTTTACAGGCTCCACATTAATTTTTAAGTCAGTACCTGGAAAAAAAAATAAAATACTATTTTGTAGAATTAAATTATTTCCTTCAACTGAAATTCATTAGTACCCTGTTATTCATTTATTTAACCAAACTCTTCTGCATTGAGTAATTGATTTGAAAGGAACAAGCAGCACTGGGAATCATCTTACATAAAATGCTGCTGTTATCCCCAAGGCCCACATGCATATGAAAGACTGTAGGGAAATCTCCTCTCACATCTTCACGTATCAGCTGGAGCAGTCCTGGTGCTGCCAGTGGACTCTTCTGACTATTATTGTCTGTGCTCAGCAGAGGAAAACGTTAACACCTCGGGGTAAGCAAATCCCAGGATTATTTTCTAAAGCTGTTTGACTTGTCTAGATTCAACCTCACTGTTTTTCTTTCTGCTCGTGATTTGTTTGCCACATGTTTTAAGCATATGTTTCGACAATTAATTAATTCAGACCTCTTAACTTTGAGGGTGCAATCTCGTGTGTTGGTGAGATGAGGGGATGGAGAAGAGCACCAGGTCAGATCTGGGGTGGGATGCAGGATGCGTAGGAGCAACACAGCCCGTCATGGGCTGGGAGAGGGACAGCAGAAAAAAGATTGCTGTCAAAGAACATGCCTTTTAGCAAGGCTCGTTTGGAGGTGGATTCCTCCCAAGAGAGACTCTGACTGATGAGATGGGAGGCACATTTTGGGATTTGACCAATATGTTTCTTTATGAATTTGGACTACAAATCACGAAGGGTTTTTTTTAATATATCTATTTTTTCAGAAGCCGGGTGAAGTTGCTGCCATGATGCTAGCAATGTGAAAATCCATATTTTTTGCTAGAAAAAGAGTAGATGCTTGGAACTGCTATTGGTTTTTAATGGGCCTCAGCTGCTCACAGAACCTTTCTGCACAATCTTCAACAGCTGCAAATTTTGATAAAACTTTACAGATCGCTGTCTGAGAGAAAAATCTGCCTGTTGGATGCTGGCTTTCCTATGATGATCACACGTAAAGAACAAAATCCTTTAATGTCCCACTACGTTTATTAATCATAGATTCGGAATTTATAAAACGAAGGGAATGGAAGTGTCACTAGAAGGAAACATTTTTCCTCTAAGTATGATTTAGTTGTCCCAGCTTGCAGTGGAAGTTGATTTATGAGTTTGTTGCTTTCTGGGGACAAATATACCTTGAGAGGGAAAATATGGACTACAAAAGAAGTGTTAATAGTGTTACTCTTTGAAAGTGAATTATACACCCTTTTTTTTGTAAATCTTATCCAATGTAAAGGTGGATAAATATGAAGACTCATTGTCATTGTACTTTGGGGCTTACTTCTTGCATCTGCTGCATTTCCTCATCAGAACTAATTATGATGTTAGGAAAAAATCACAAATATAATCCTTTAACAATTAATGTGGTTTTGTGAGAAAACTTTTTTCTGTCCATCCTTGAACAACTCTGTCTACAAATGGAAATGTTTTAATATGCAGCCAAGATAAGACTATTTAAAGTGTTGCAGTCATGCTTAAGAGCAAATATGCAAAAGAAAAGTATTGCTTTATACTTAAAAAGTGGCAATTGTTCACGAGTCCCTGGGAAGCATTTATCTCTTATGCCCTCTCACATATCTGTGTTTTTAAGGAAATAGATGTAAAATGCCTTGTGACTTATCAAATATAGCAGAAGGTAATGTCTTATGTTTACCAATTAACTTTTATTTATCAAAACTGACTGAAGTAAAATGTATTTGTCAGTACTTCTGGTGGTATACTACAAAGGATTATTAATTTTCTTTCCATGCGGACACAGACAAATGTTATCTATCTTCGTGATTCTAGTGATTTTTTTTATATGATGTACAAAGGTGTGAAGACATAAGTTTGTAATTTCATAGTACAGATTTACGTAGAATAATTTTTAAAGCATATCATTTGGGCCGTTTTACTTTCATGTAGAAAACTGTTGTGTGATTCAGGAAGAAAAAAAACCATAGAGCTTTGCACTCTGGGGATGCATTGTGGCTTTTGTGGTTGATTTGCATCAGATCTACTTTGTTAACAGTATTCGACTTGAATTTAAAGAATTTGGTACATGGAAGGGAATGTGGAACAGACCTTACATTAATTAATGCTGCGGAGAAAGGAAGAAGCTGGCAGCCTGCCTGTGGCTTATCTCTGATCCTTAGTTGTGAGTGGAATCTTTAGCTGTTCCGTGTTTGGCCTTCGTCTAACAGATTCCAAAAGAATTTAAATAAATTGTAAATGCCCTGTCTGAGGTTTCATGGGTCTGTCTGATCTGTATGAGAGAGGGATGATATTTGGCTTTGGTGAAACTTTGTAAAGGCGTCTTGCAATTAGAAGTGAGAAAAAAAACAGTCAAACTCTGCCAATATTCATATGCAATCTATTTGTCTGCTGCTTGTTAGCACTACCTTTTATTTCTTGATAAATATGCCTCTGGCTATTTTTATATATTGCATAAATCTGTTGTCTCACATGTCAGGACCAATTCAAGATGCCAACAAGGCATCTGTTTGCTGGGGTGACCACAGTCATCACTTGCTCGCTCAGCTTTATTCTCTTTGCTTTTCCCCACCCTAGTGACAGTTTAGAGGGAAAGAGTAGAACAGATCAGCCGGGTTTTCATCGTAGCAGCGGCAAGGGGCAAGGAAAGAAAGGGCAATGCTGGAGGAAGTCTGTGCTTCTCCTCTTCCACCTGATCTGTGCTGTCAGCACAGAAATGAAGAAGAAATGAAGAAGACCATGGCTGGGGTGACAGAGGTGCACGTGTGAAGTCTGTGGATGCTGGGGGAGAGATGGATTGTGGTGTTCAACCCTGGTGAGGGAACGAAAAGACAGAGAGAGGAACTCAGAATCTGGCATGGCCTGGGGGCACGGTGGCAAATCGTAGGAGAAGGGAGGGCAGGTGGATGAGGAGGAGCTGGGAAGGCTGCTCTGCAGTGATGGTCTCCGGTGTTCACTCCCGCAGCAGAGGGAGCACCAGCGTCCCGAGAGCACGGCCCACGCGTGTGCTGCCATCTCGTTGGGAAACCCCACAGGAACGAAACCAAACATCAGGGCAGGGCCCGTGTCCGTCTCGTGAGCTGCCTCACGCTTCTGGAATTTCTTCCCCCCAAATCTTACTGATCCTCTCGATCCAAACGCCCACCACAACCCCCGTATTGCCACCAATCCCTCCCAGACACCTGTCCCCTCTGCACCTACCCTCTCGTCGCTGGAAAACTGAACATCACCAACATTTTGTCTTTGTCCGTAGTGGCTTATTTGTAGGATTGGAACCTAATGTGTCATTGACAAATAAATTAATAGCTCCAAAAGCAGGAGAAGAAATACCTAGCAATTTCTAGCTTGTATGTTCCTGTCTACTTGACTTCTCAAAAAGCACTTGAGAGCATTGAAGCTAAGATCTGTACAACATTTTATGGTTTGTTTGGTTTTGTGGGGTTTTTGTTTGTTTGTGTTTGTTTGGTTTTGGTTTTTTTTGGTTTTGTTTTGTGGTTTGGTTTTTTTTTTTTTTCTCTAAAACCTTGAAGGCTATTCACTTTTAAAAATAGAGTTTTGCTAGATTTTGCTCAGTGATTTTTCAGGAAACTACATGTGCTGTTGTCATCCAGCAACCAATAACATTTGCAAGGATTTTAACAACTCCATTGCTGTCTGCCAGCTGCCATGTGTTCTTTTCCTACTCCCAGCGTAATACCTCTTCTCTGGAAGAAGAGTGCGATACTTTCATAATAATCACTAGTTAAAATCACTGATTATTTTAAAACATCAAATCTCATTTTTGGCAATCCATAATCTGTTTCCATGGGAACTGAAACCAGCCTTAGCAGCAACAAGAAACAGAGTTTATTGGGATACTCATACATTTCAATGGCTGTTAGAAGCTCCATTTTTTGTTTATCCAACAGATATTGCAGCAACAACCTCCTAATACACTTCGAAAATTTTATGTGCATTTCATTTTAATTTGTATTTTTGTTCATGTTTTTCACAACTTAGCGGAAATGTTATGATCAAGCAGAGAGAAAATGTCAACAATTTCCAAAATATGTAGTCAATATTGGATGTTTCTACCAAGTGTCCTTACTATTTTTTAAACTAGAAATGTAATTAAAAAATAGTTGAAAAATGTCCTCTCAGTTCTTGCTTCTTTATGTAGCCTGTGCTTTCACAGACCCGCTCTTGGATCGTGTAGTTCACTGTTGCAATATTTGCCACAAACCCCACTTTCTAAAGCTATGTTTTAAGAGATGGATTTGTCCGCATACATACATGGAATTAAAAACACGCTGCAGTGAGGAGGATGATAAATACCTGATAAGTAATGACCAAGGGTGAACAGCACGAGAGTGTGAGCAGAGAATATTGTGTAGCCGCTTTGCTGGGTCCTAGATCTGGTATTGACTGGACCCAGCTATTATTTCAACAGCATTATCTGAAGAGTAAATTAATTTTTTTTTAAGAAACCTTTTAGCAGCAAAGTGGAAGTAGTTTGAAGAGACTTTGTAAATAGACTTTTATTGTATGTTGATGATCTAAAAATTCCCATACAAGAAATAAGCTTATATGTCACTGAGAATTTAATAAAAACAGAGATTTAACAAAATCTTCTTGTTTAAGTGAAATAAAGAGAAGTGGCAGTTTAATGTTTTAATGCCTGATAGCTTCTAATCCATAGCTGTCAGTGTTAATTTCACTAAATAAAAAAGGTTTTGGTGCTGAAGGTTCCCTAATCAAGGTTCATAAAGGTAAAATTTCAGTTGTCATCCTCTTGTCTCTTCGGAAGCCACTTGTATTCAGGAAACAATTCCAGAATGGAAAAAAATACCAAGCACAAAGTGGAAAAACGGGTGTGTAAAATACACCTTACTTATGAAGCCTATAGAAGTAGTACTGCATGCATAAAGAATCTGAATATCATTCCTGGTGTGTTAAATTATTTCAGCAGAATTATTTCGTCAGTAGGAAAATTTCTGATTGAGGAACGCGTGTTAGAGCTGTTTTTGTCAGTGGGGGATAGTAATGAATGAGGGGATCTCTGAGACTGCTGTCATCTGCTCTGAAGCCTCCTGCACCCAATGGGACGTGCACTTAATCTGTTCTAATACATTCTGCTACTGGTAGGTGTGAATTTTAATCGTTTCTCTGGTAAAATATTGCAAGTTCATAAACTACAGTGCTTTTTTGTTCTTTTAATAGATTTATATTTGATAGCACAGACAAATTGTTTTACACCAGAAGCAAAGATATGTAATTTTATATATAACCTGAGTTATATAAAGAGCATATAGATGATGTCAAATGGTCAAACACTATAACAACAGGTCTAAGGTACCCAGCTAGATGCCAGGTGATTTGCTAATAGTTTATTTTTTTAAATTCCCTAATATTTTATTTATGCGTCTGAAAGGACATAATAATACAATCTTCCTTTGTGTAACATCAGAGTACTTTTCAACAGGTTGCATTTTTTACTCACACGTAGACCTTAAAAAAAAAAAAAAAAAAAGTCCATTGGGTCTTTCTTCCCATGCGAATGTTGAATATCCTGTTTTATTCAACTGTAAAAGGGATTTACCAGAATTATGAAAAGGACTGCGAACTTGTGCTTTATAAATGCTCATGTAAAAATCAAGTATTTTAATAAGTTTTTTAAATTTACATTTTGAAGTGTAGTGCATTAGGTGAGCTTTGAAGGTGCACCCTTTCCCTTTGACATTTACTTTCTTTTCCAACAGTTCCCTGCTCCTTTATATAGTCACACTTGAGGAGCTCTTTGTACTTTGATGTTTTAACTCTCATAGATGATTTCACCCGGTGCTATGCGAGTCTCAAAGCGGAGGAGAAGGTACACAGGGCAGAGACTGTTGGATGCTCAGGTGGGGAAATCACAATCGTGACCCACGAGAGCAACAAGGTGTGTTCTTTGGCCGAGTCCTGGGCGAGTGAAGAACCCAGGGCTACTGAGTCAGCTCAGCTTCGTAAATCAATCTGTGTGGATTTGCACTTGAAAAAAAGACATTCACGTGAAACTTTCACCCCGTGTTATTTTTAATTAGTAAATAGTTCAGAATTAGATTAGTAATTACGAATTGGCATCGAGTCTAAGGATGCTGAAAAAAAGCATTTCTCTATAAAGCTTATTTTCACTGGGGCTGAAATGGTTGATACTTGCATTGCTTGTTTTATTATTATTTTCCTGGAACTGTGTTTGCTGTCATTGCAAACAAGAGAGATCAGTCTGTTATTTACTGAGGCTGAGTAAAAACAGAGCATATTATTCAGTTAGAAGGCACAGTACACAGAGTAAGCAGATCAGGAAAATGTATTTCAATGCCAGCTTCATTAAGTTGATAATCATCTCAATATATTCCCTTACAACTTCAACAATTAGTAGCCATATTTTTCTTTTTGTGATTATCTTTAGTCAATGGTACAAAAAATCCCCGAGAAAAATTTCCAGGGTAATTGGAAGCTTCCAGAAAAATGTGCTCACGTGTGGATCATTGCAGCACTGAACGGAGCAGGAAGAGTCACAGGACCAAAACTTGCTCGTTAATTCTGGATTCTGAACAGTGGAATTCATCACAGGTGATACAACAGCAGCTTAATTTCTGTCATAAACCATATGTTTATTCAAAATATATTCTTGTTTCCAGACACCTCAGCAGTAGGACATGGCTACATGCAGAGAGTATCAATAACTTTGGCTGCCCAATTAAGTTGGTGTCAGAGTTTAGGGTTCTGTGGCTGTTCTTATCTCCCCCGGCACGACCATGAAGAATTGCTTCTGTTCTTGAAAAGCAGTTAGCGTGTTATTAACTTTGCTCACATGTTAACTTTTATGCTGGGATTTCATTTTTAGTCAGAGCATCTGAAGGCATTTTTTGTGAAACTTCTTCAGAATTTTCCATGCTAGATTAAAAAAACAGTCAATAAATTTATGTACAGAATATGAGAGTAAATAATGCCAGAGCAAAATCACCATGGAAGAAATACGTCCTGTGAAGTCTCCCTGAAGTGGGAGACAGTGAGAAAAACCTGCAGCTGGTTCTCAGCTGTACTGAGCCCCCGTCTTGTTCCAACACTGTCCTCCACTATAGGAAGAAACCTGTCCTGTGTTTAAGGAGTTGAAACAGATGGAACGGCCAGAAAGGAATGGACCAGGGCAGCGCCAATGTAGCAGTGCTGTCATTCAAACCTGGATGTCAGTCATCGTGATAAATTGATTTGCCGTGACTTTAAATCTCTTTTCGCCCCTTCCCACCCTTTGTTCCTTTCAGGAACTGTTTTCCATAGTGCTCATGAATCTTGGTTAGAGATCACTTGGTGCTCAGAGAAGCATTTCTGCCAGGAGTCCACCAGTGTGACATCTGGACTGCTTAGTACATCCTTCACGATTTTCGTGGGCTCAATACAGGCCAGTAACGTGATATACATGTCCACGCTCGCTGTGTAAGGCAGCAGCCTCTTCCCACACAGGTTGTGGTGATGCTTCCCTGAGGATCAGCTTTCCTCCTCAAAGCAGTCTGCATTACGGCCTCGCATGCCTCTATCATGTATGAAGAAAAGAGAAATGCAGAACAATATTATGTGAGTAGATTGAGTATTGGGTATCTTCTGAAACTTAATGAAACAATACCCAAATGTGTGAAAAAGACTTTTTTTTTTAGGAAAGATTTTGTTGTATAAGGTGTTTTCAAAAAATTATAGATTAAAATATTTTTGGCTAACATGTTTCAGCCTAACACATATTAGCAGTTTTATTCTGAACAGACAGTGATCTCCGATGGCATTGCTTAAGAAGAGAATACTCTGTCACCAGCGCAGTGACAGCGGAGATGAGAAAGGCTCATAAATATTCTTGGAAGCATGACTGACTGCTATGGTGTCCAAAATACGGTGTGCTAAGCCAGCTCTGTATCTCATGGGAAAGACTCCTGGCTAAGTAGTCGCACCGTTAAACATGTCTCGTTTTGAGGAATCTGGATATTTGGCATGACAACATATGAGGACTTCTGTTTCAGAAGCAAAATTCAGCGATCCAAACCTTCCTATTCACTTTGTTCCTTTCTAGAGATAAGAACCTCCTATTTCCTTTTCTTTATCATAGAGGGTCTCATAATTGGAGGCAAGAAAATGTCAGTGGTGTTTACAGTTGCATATACACATTAGGCTGGTTTGAATAGAGTAGATGAATTCTTGATACTACAGTCTTCAGTGTGGATTGAAGCTACAGAAGCATCTTTTGTTTGTTCAACATAGCTGGTCAAGGTGTATTATTATTTTTAGTTGACTTTTATCGATTTTAAATAAATGTTTATGTGAGATAAAGCGTTACAGTATGCTTTGTAACGTGTCATAAAATTCACTGAGCATAATCTAGATTGATTCACACCCAGTATGAAATATACTGATAGAGCGTTTCCTTGGCAATTTCTTGTTTTTCTGATCATGTCTCTTAATTCTCTTTCTAATACATTAGACAGGTTTTTCTCACTGTGGTGAGCCGAAAGGCGCATGGACTACAAGAAGCTTCAGAATTTTCCTGTGCTCCCTGCTGTTTTGTGTATTCTGTCACTGGTATATTCACTTAATTACATGACAGGCAATAACTGCTCTCTGAGGGAGTAAGAACAACTGTTGAATTCATTTCTGAATTATATCATATTGCTCGGTTCGAAACCTCTTTTAGATAAATGTTGAGGGTAGAACCGTTGATGTGGTTTTAAAGCTTTAAATTTCAGTTAGTTCAGATCATTTTAAATAGTCCTTCAGCAAGAATAAATCAGTTTTTAGAACTTGCAACTTTCAATTACAGTCTTCGGAGAGAATAACAGCGTGTTTCAAGGAGCTGTAAAGTACAACAACAAGGAAACGTTCCTGTTTCATTTGTGCAGCTCCTATGGAACTAAAGAGAGTTTTTCATAAGGAAGCGCATCCTAGAGGGATCGTGGAGCTGCAATGGTTCAGGTGTGGCTTTGATCTGGTGTTTGAGCTTCCACTTGGAACTTACAGCTAAACCTTGGAGGGGGATGATGTTGACCTACTTTCCTGTGTTTCGACTGTTCAGTAAAAATGGACTGAGAATCACAAGCCGGTATAGTCTTCACTGGTGTGCCACTGATTGCCTGAAAAGATGTTTTCTCTGTACGAATTACGGACTGGTGGCTCAGATGAAGGAGAAATTTTGGACCTAACTAATAGCTGACTCCATTGCAAGGCATTGGACAGTGCAAAAGCTTTAAAATGTAGCAGAAGAAAAACGAAATCATACATGGATCTAGTGTTAGATACGAACTAGAAATACTTATTTAGAATAGGCATAAGTGTTCTATATTTAGAACAAATACTATGGAATTAGATAAATGGATAGGGAGAACCCACGCAAGTGTGGATTAAATAGAAAATTTACCTGATAATGTATTCTAAGTGTGATAAAGGACCCTGCTGATCGGTTCTTATCTGCGGATGTTATTTTCTAACAAATCTTTCGAAGCCTGGTGGAATCAAAAAGGTTTGTATGACTGTCGGTGTAATTCCAGTCCTTAAAAAACGCCAAAGGAATGAGTTGAATGGCCGTGTCATTAGGGGACGTCAGTCCTGGGCAGAGTAGCTGAATGGCTCAGTTGGCACCGTAGCAACGAAAAATGGTAAATTTGCCCTACTTTAATCCTTTAGAGTGTCATTTACTGATTTGTTTCTGCCTGAGCTTTTTTTTCTATGTATGCAAATTCAGCTAATAAGATAGACTTGGCAAGGGGGCGTGTTGCTCTAGCTGCATTTTTGTTGGTTTGGTTTTTGGTTTTGTTCCTGCTGGACCAGGGCTGTAGCAGGTAAAAAAACCTTCCCTTGAGTCCAACTCTAAGATGGCGGGTGCTTGGAGAGAAAGCAGTAACCACAGTTATTTTAAGCTGCTTATTATGTAGGTTTTCCTCTGATCCATTAGACATGATGATTCTTGAAACTACAGTACCTGGGCTTATTGCTGCCGGTGAAACACAACTGAGAAAGCAACTATTTGAAAACGTTGCCTGAAATGTTTAGCTTTAATATCCCTAAGAAACTTCTGCTTCTTGTTTGCAGTCTCTGGTTTCCTCTGTAGCATTAAACATTTTAGTAACTGTGGGGGTTTTTTTTCCTGTTACGATAATGCCGTATTCTGTGATCTAAGGATTTTTTTTTTTACTACGGCCTTTACGTCTTTTCTCTTTTTTTTTCTGCAGACACAAACACAGATCAATGAAACTTATGAAAAAGTTGTTAAATTGGCATATGCAACATTAATTCCAAGATATCTGTGTTGCAGATTGACCTGATACGTTTCCATTTTAAATTAAGAAAAAAATAGCGTAAATTGTAATAAGATGTGTGAAGGCTAATACATTTTTTCTCAGGTGCAATCCCATTCAAGTTGTCAGGCATGCAAATTTAGTTAAGACAAAGGCGAGAAAATAATTGTCCTTTAAGCCAACTTCAATGAAATGGTACAGATTAGAAAAGCAAAGCCGTGAAGAGTAGAAATATGAAGAGTTTCCTAATACCAAATGTAATTCTTTCCCTTCCTTTACTCCTTTTGCCTTTCTTTCCCCCTTTTTTTTTTTCTCATTTGCAGTTCATGGATTGTAGAGCTGCATTATTTACTGCATAAATCAGTATTTTACCTTTCGTAGGTGATTTTCAGACATTTGCTTGCTTGGGTTTGTATCATGGAATTCAAATTGTGTTGCTCTGCTGCTCTAGGATCTGAGTTGCTATTCTAAGGCTTCTCGTGCTTTGTGCTTTTACGTGGCCCTTGATGAAGCTTTTTCTACAACCATTGAAACTACAGAATTTTGACCCTTTTGTTTCACAGATTTTACTCCACTTTACTGAATGATGAGTTGGGAACTTTAGAATGTATTTCAGACAGTTCTGTAAAATCATACCCGAAGCAGAAAGACGTATATCCCATCTCCCTGTGTTCCTCAGGAATTTCCCACATCATTAATGTTTTCTGCATTGAAATCCTGCTGGGTGAAAAGGGACCAGTTCTCCACTTCTCATGTCTATTGTAGTTGTCCTTGAAATACAGTGTGCAAGCGACATGAGCTTGTATCATGCAATATGAAATACTAAAGAAAAATTTATATCAGATGATATAGGGGAATCCAATCATTTTACTTTGTTCAAATTTTCAAATGATAGACTTCCATTGAACACTGACTTCTAACACAGTCTTACTGCTCAGTATAATCCAAAATAATTGCACATATAATTAGCATTCAATTAACAGTTTTCTCTAACTGCTACTAAGTTTGAATCTCCATTTACAGATTGTCCTAACTTGATAATAATATCTGCTGTTTATGGTGTCTAATTGGCTTTTAGAAAAGATAAATTTAGTTTTCCATTAGAACACAAGAAATGCCCTGTTGGCTCAGACTAAAGGTCCATCGGGCCCAGAATTCTCTCTTGCCACCAGCAGAATAAGATGCTCTTTAGGGAGAGTGTGCAGCTGTTTTCCCTTGGTCTCCTCCAGCACCCAGAATTTTTGGATTTGGATGCTGGAGGGTTCATTCCTGCCCAATTATTTTAGTATCTAGTTTGTCTGATCCTCTTTTGAACCTGCTGATATTGTTTGCCTCCGTAAATTTACCAGTTTTTTGCTGTTATTATGTATTTTCAAAATAATGATACAGCTTTATGTAATCATAAGTGTGATTTCTTTAACACAGATTACGTAAGTAATATTACAAGCAAAAATATTGCATGTACTTTGTGCGCTTACGAAGCAGGAGGGTAGCATATTCACAACATTATGATTTTTTTCTTTAAAACTTTAGAGAGTAAAAATTTGAGGAAAACTTAATATGAACAGTGAACTATTTCAATATGACAACACAGATCTATGAAAATGCCTTTCTTGTTTAGTATTTGTAGAAATCGTGTAAGGAAGAGACTAAATGTGATACCACTGTGGTAACGTTCACAGATTGTACTAAATTTGATGGAATACTAAATGACTGAAGCGAATATTTGGAGATATTAGACAAGGTAAATCCAGGATGGCATTTGGTTGAAAAATGGAGGCTCCTTCAAAAAGGAAAGAAAAAACAAACAAACCAACCCTTGGCCAGTGATTTAATGATCAAGAGGTAGAACGTTATCTGGTAACAGAAGAGTCCAGGAGTTCTGGAAGGAAAAAGAGTAAAAACTTTTTGTATGATCTTTCAGGGTACTCATCTGACTCTCTAAACTCAATTCAGAACGAGGGCAATATATTTTTCTCTCATTTATTTTATCTTTTCTTCTAGGCTGTTTTACAAAGGGCTAAGTTGGAAAAGGTTTCCTGGGTGTTATGCTGACAGCATCTCCTAACAGATACAGCTGTGCATTAGTAATGTGGGAATGCTTATGCCTGTATCCTGAAATAAATTGTCCTTTAATCGTTAAAATCCAACAATTAGGTTAGGATTCACCCCTCCCTATACAGATATTACTGACATAACTACTTATACATCATGGCTTTTGCTGATACAGAAATGCCTTTAAATCTCTAACTGAATTTACTGATTTGGCAGAAATTCTAAGCCTTTACTAATACAAGTGGAAGAAATTTCTGGAACTCTCTTACTCTCCCGCACACCAGCTGAAGCGTTTTCACAATCTGCCCCGTCATCGCTGCGTTGAGCTGGTTAAGGATTAATGTGTTCTAAGGACGCTCCACTCGGGAGGGGGATTAGCTGCGCATCAATCCTTAGCAATAACTCATGAATCATCAAAAAAGGCACCAAATAGTGTCTTTAGCATGGAATATTATCTTGGGTTTAACCACAGTTCATCAGCTGCCTGTTCTGTTGAAGAGTTTCCAAACTCAAGCGGTGTCCGGGGTTATTTGGACGTCACCTTTAGAACCCTTGAAACCTCCTTCCTCAGTCATGCAAGAGTAGATGGCAACAGAAAACGAAACAAAACGCCGCTTTTCTTATGAGGAATTTATTGAATACTTCTAATACTTCCATGCCTGATGATTATCTTGTATGGTAAACAGTGGAGACATCTAAGATATTATTAAACATTTCTTGGCAATGTTATATTTACAGTTTTCTTCAGAAGGAAGCTTTTTGGACCATGTGACTCTTCTCAATTGCAGTTTCTTTAAAAACAGAGCTTGTAATTGCAATTAAATATCTGAAATTACAGCAGTCAAAATCCAATTTCTTAAAACATTAAATGGAGCCTGCTTTAGAATGTACTTACACAACACTAAGAAAGGGAGTGGAATGAACTATAAATTCTCCATTTTATTCGCCAGCCGGAATGCTGTAATACAGTAAAGTACATCTGCAAAAGCTTGTACAAAAAAATCCATAGCATATGTTTGCATGACATCTAACTCCAGTGAGTGTCATCGCTTCTTGTTCCTGTGAGGAGTGGGCTTACGCTAACAGTGAAGGTATAAAAGGTTATGATTTCCAAATCCCAGTGTGAAAAAGGCTTTAGATCCAGAAGATATTTAGAAAAAAAAAGTATACTGGTCAACATCTGGAGACAAACAGAGTCCTGCAGGAGAATGTTAGCTGCAAAATAAAAGAGGGTAACGAATGCAGATTATAAATAAACAGTAAGATTAGAGAAGACATTTCAGCTGTAAGCTCTTCTTACGGCTATGAGAAAATATATTCTGTTTTTTTCCACAGCCTGAAGGGTGGTCTCATAGCCCAAGTGTCATCTCTTATTTGGTTTTCTCTATCAGTGCAAATTAACCCTTCATTCAGTGTTTTTACACTCTATACTTATGCTGAAAATTATATGCGATTGTTCTATTTTCAGTCTTAGCGATGCTCTCAGTAGCTTTCTGAACACTCAAGTAGTTAAAGACTTTGGAGTTCAATGGGTTGGTTCACACCATTCATTTACAAATGTAGTCAAGACCAGCAAGATGTACAAGAACATAATTACAATTGGTGGCGAATGTGTGTGTGTGTGTTCTGTAGTTTCCATTAAGCCCAAAATACAAGATCTTTTGGGCAAATTTGTTTAGAATGAAATATCCTGAACGACTTTATTTTTGGCCTTCTCAAAATCTCTAACATCTTGTGAGTCGTTTCAATTGATCTAGGTAAAATTATTGTTTTATAAGAAAGAAGAATTAATTGTGGTCAAACTCAAAGAAATCACAGATTAAAAGAACAGATGTAACATTTCCAGTGAATTTTGGTGGTAGCAGAGGGGTTTTTTTGTATTTATATGTCTTTTACTTTTTGCTTTCTGGATAAGCAAACCCATCAATATCCTGGGAGATTTTCTGAATCTGTGAGTAGAACATGAGAACTGTTTGTTGAAAGCTTTATAACCCTTTCCTAGTGAAGGCTCATTAAAGAGGTTTCCTCTTCTGACTGACATTCCTGGGAATGCATTTTTTAAGCCTCACAGGGGTGGTGTGGCTGTGATAAGGAGCAAGAACGGGTCGTTAACTGTGGTTACAGAGAGACACTGATGCTCCCTCTGTTGAAGGGCATTGATTTTTTCATTTTGGCTTGCATCATAAATAGACATTGAGAAAAAGAACCACTCAATGAGTGTTTGCATGGCAAAGGAGAGTGGAGATGCTTTTCATTTAAAAGGGAATCTTGTTGCTGCATTGATTTTATCTGACTGCTGTTTGTTTCTGTGTACAGATCTAATGTATAATCAGAATCACTAAACAGGGAACACAGTTAGTAAATTGCATTATAGGTTGTTTTACAGTAGGATTAAGTATAAGATCTAGTTTTAGAACTGTAATATAAAATTTAGCTTTAATTTGTTCAAGTAGCCGTTGAGAATGTTAACAGTTAAACAAAGCAGTGACCAGGAAATGAAAATTCTTGGATAGATTTGCATTTTTTTTGCCCCCTAAATACTGGTTGCAGAAGATTTCTACACCTTCCCTTCATGTCAAAAATGTCTGTTGAATTAGGGAGACTTTTCATCTACATATTTTAATAATTCTAAATGTTTGTGTTATAGTCAGATTCATGTCCAGATTGTCACATAGAATTATACTGCCGAGAAAAGAAGAGAACTTCCAGTAAAATTTCTTAGAGATTTGCCATCTCAACCATTTTTTCATGGTTTTTTATTTAATCTGTCGGGAGGAATTTTCGCTTAAGCTGGGTCTCTTTAGCTTGGAGAAGAGGAGACTGAGGGGTGACCTCATCAATGTTTATAAATATATAAAGGATGGGTGTCAGGAGGATGGAGCCAGGCTCTTCTCGGTGACAACCAACAGTAAGACAAGGGGTAATGGCTTCAAGCTGGAACACAAGAGGTTCCACTTAAATGTGAGAAGAAACTTCTTCTCAGTGAGGGTGACGGAACACTGGAACAGGCTGCCCAGGGGGGTTGTGGATTCTCCTTCTCTGGAGACATTCAAAACCCGCCTGGACGCCTTCCTGTGTAACCTCACCTAGGTGTTCCTGCCCTGGCAGGGGGATTGGACTGGATGATCTTTCGAGGTCCCTTCCAATCCCTAACATTCTGTGATTCTGTGATTCTGTGATTAAGTAACACATTCTCCCTGTTGCACCAAGAATGGTGGGTCTGCCTTCATTGAGAGCAAGATTATTCCTGCTCAGGAATCTGGAGAGCATCTAGCTGGTACAAATGCGATAAGTGGGCTAAATTAATTGTCATTCAGTTTCTTCCATTAGAGAAAAGTCCTTGAAGGATGGTGTCACAGGAATAAAGGAACAAAGAACTGAATGTAAGAACCGCTTAAGAGAGACGAGATGTCTCTCTCATCCGGTTAAACTGATGAAAACCTGTTTGCGAAGCTTCATTGGCATTTAAGAAAAAAAGCCCAGAATTAGAATGAAAGATGATGTGCTGGAAAGACTTAAAGAAATGGAAAATATTGAAAAGTGCAACAAGAAATACTAGGATTAATTTCTAGTGCTGATAATTTCTTTTAATAGTCTCCACCTTTTTTCCGTCCTTTCTATATAAATCCCTATTACTTCCGTATTGATTCTTACGTGTCTCCATTTTCATTATGTAGTTTTCTTTTGTCTTCCAGATATTTCCTCTTCATCTTCCCATCTATTATTTCTTCACTTCATCTTCCCCTGCCCGTTTTTTGCCCGTGATCCACAAATTGCTCTTCCTTTCCAAAGGTCTCCCTGTGCATTAGATCATATTGGCAGTAATCAGCCCGGGAGAGATGACAAAGGCCCCAGCTCTGCAGGGAGTCCCCTGGCATATTTTGGTTTTGCTACAGACCTTTGTACAGATTTTTTTGTCTTCCTGAGCTGTTTTTTTTCCCCAGTTAAGTCTAAAGAAGAACAGAGCATCTTTATAAGACTCCTCATCATTGTGATACCTGTGTAGTGATGTTCCAGCTTTCCTGTCAATCATCTCGCTTCCCCCAAAAGTGCTTTTATCTATGGAGCTGTATCCTTCAAAGTTTGCACTGAGCTGGTCCGTAGCAGAAAAGCAGCCGTGGGCTTTGTGTAGCGGTTATCAACTTGGTCTCCTGAATGTAAGCTCTTATGGTTTGGTTTGGTTTGGTTTTGTTTTAAAAAAAGAAGGCTCTGTCTTTTTCCTCAAACTTCACTAGTCATGTCATTCAATTTATGGCTGATCTCGTTAACTCACTGACAAGACAGACACGAAAGTCTCTCAAACCCGTGTAGCTGAGGAATTGCTCGAGGTAGCCGAGGGTACAGGGCAGACCTCAAGAAACCTTCCCTCAAGAGCTGTTGGCTTAATCTCATTTCACGTTGCAGACAGACTAACACCATCACGTAATCAAGGGCTGCTCGTCTTCCAGTGGCTTCTTTGCATCCTTTGGGATGCCCGTTCGGTGACCTCGGTTGACATCCATCTATTTCCAGTTCCTGAACAGAGTCAGCAGCACCCAGTGTTCTGCTCTTCGGTTTGCTGAAATCCTGGAACCAGCAGCGCTTCTGATCTGGTGCTCTCTGGCTTTTGAGAAATCTGTTGAAAAGCTTTGAGTATCTCATCAGCTAGTCTTGAGTCCAAAACTGTGAACACGCTTCCCTTCTAGAGACAGAACAAAACCAGGACATTATGAGAAGGACCAAGCTTGTTAGAAATCTGAAATAGAAGCTAAAGTTTGTTTTGAAATGTATTAACTATGCATTTGTTCTTTACTCCCTTCAGTTATAAACTAAAATGTGTGAGCTCAAATAATTTTTGTTATACGTAATTGTAAGCCTTTGGTGACTACCTTGAAGATAGATAAGTTAATATGTTTTGCTTGGTAAATCAAGCAGATTAAGAAGATCTGCACAGCTGTCATGGCTCAGGTGACTAGTGGAGACTCTAAGCTGCAGTAATTTGTCACTTCTGATCACCTGTCCATATACTGAGAGATTTGTGAACTGTCCCATTGAAACTGGGATTGTAAACATGGAAGGCTCAGGGTGATGCTGTAAATATGGTGACGTGTGAACTTTTTGGAGATCTGCGTAACTGGAGGTGGCTTAAAATAAACAGAGTAACCCCACATGAGTTTAGAAACATTAATATTGGGGAATTACAACAACCAGCAATTACAGAAACCAGCACCATATACTGATGAAGTTATATAGAAATAATGAATTAATCAGTAAAGATGAAAAAACTATTCATAGCTGCATGAGCGTTTCTGGAAGACTCTTCCAAGCTAACAAGTTGCTCCTGGTTTTCTAATGGGTATGTTTATGAACATGTTTGATATGTTTGAAAAACAGAATCTCTTCTTAATTGCAGTCAAATATATTGTGTTCTGAAACAGGCCAACGTGTAGATGATTTTACCAGGTGTTACAGGAGCTGCATAAGCCATAATTGAAATGAAGGGGACCATTTTCTGTAATTTTAGAGGTCACCTAGACACGACCTACGTGGTTTATATTTTGTCAGCTCCTTGAAGTACTTACTATATGGAGAATTTTTTCCCTCTTATTCATTTTTCTGATGGTTAATATGATGAAATGAAGCACTTTCGAAGCTTGCAGTTGTCCTGATGACAGGTTTGCTTTTTCCTTTGCATATTCTGCCATTCAGTCATGGTTCTGTTGTGCTCAGATGCAGTATGTTTTAATTTGCTTTGTAACTGAGATTGCTTTCCAATGCATCTTCACAAAAGGCTTTATGTAGATGAATCTCACATCTTGCAGTCAGCCTGTAATTTCCTACAATAGGATGATACAAATCACAATATAAATATCACTCGAAGCCTGTGTCTTTAGCTAATCTGAATAAAAGATTGTGGAGATAATACCAGCACTAAGAAATATTTGTTAAATAGGCTTAGAGGAAGGAGGAATAGGCTGGAAGGGCTGCAGGTGGGTTAAGGAGAGAGCCCAGATGTGGATTCTAAGGAGCATGGTGATGACTTTGAATGGGATACTGTGTTGCTAACCTCCATCAAATAATAATTCTCAAGTCATAGTAACATCTAACAGGAGAATACCTGATTACGGCATATGGCTGGATTAACCTTGAATAGATTTCATGGTGTCTCAAGAGCTATTTACTTGTGAAGAGAAAGCTGGTTCAGAATATAGCTTGCATTAAAAAGGACTCTGAAAACACAACTATATCAGTTACTCATTTAAGCCTTTAGTCTTTCACACTTATTATCACCAGCTTACAATGGCAAATAGTGCGACTTGACAGAAGTTAACATTTTCTGTGTTGTGGCCAGAAATATGAAAATTGCCATTTCTTTCGGAGTGCTTCAATACAGATACTCCTCAGAAGATACTGCTGATAAGCTTGGAGTTAAACTTCTGTTCGACACTTGGAGTGCTTTTGTTAATGTGAAAAAACATGGAAACTTTCTGGAGTTTTTTTTGTACACTTAAAAAATTGGTTATTTTAACCATAATCAGATGTAATAATCAAAGCGGATTTTTTTGTTAGCTTTCCTTTAATGGCACTCATAACCCATGGGAAAGATGGTGATTTTTTCATCACAAACTCATTGTCATTCAGAATAAGGAAGAAAAAAAAAAATTGTTTTTTCACTGGATGTTTTTAGTAGAGTGGTAGTTGATGAGGCTGTGTTCATCAGCAGCCTCCTTTGCCTGCTATTACATCTTGTAAAGACATTTTGTTTTTTGCTCCAGGTACTTCGGTTCCAGCTCAGTTTTAAGGTTAACGATTCCTGGTTTGAAGCAATTGTAGAGCACTTAGAAACCTCGATCTGGTGGCTGCTCACTGTAGGGCACTCCTACCAGCTGTTGAATGTTCTCAGCTCTGTCTAGAGGTTGAGGGAGCTGAACAGTTCCCTATGTAGAACCCTTCATTAATCAGGTTAATAGAAGAAAAATAATATTCATAGAGTTGCTCTAGCTTACTAAAGGGTAACAGGGCAGGTCATTAGTAATGATGTCAGGTAATAGAAAAATATGTTCTGCACACACTACCTTGTATCAACAAAGAGGTCAGTATGTTATAGTAGTTAGTATGTTATAGTAGTTACATCTAGTCACCAGTAATATAATCAGCAGGAGCTAAGTTCAATTTACACGATGTTACATATAACTTCTGATTTGTGCCTA